>NC_064821.1:76322348-77572348 GCF_024166365.1 Elephas maximus indicus
TGTGTAGATCCTGTTCTATGATATGCAGTCTGCCCCTTATAAAGCATTTTTTTACATCCGGAACAAAAAACCTGAATAGCCATGGCTGGACCAGAAGGAAGCAATATATTCTGGCCAGGTGATGCAAGAGAAAACTGAAAGTTTGGGGTCATCTGTTGAGCTATAAAAACAAAATAAGAAGAAAAAGACAGTGTTAGTATCAACACGAATACATATACATTCTGTCTTTTTTTAGGACAAAGTTCCTCAGTCTCAAAATCCAATATTAATGAGGCAATAAAAACCAAAAACTAAACCCACTGCTGTTGAGTTGCTTCCGACTCACAGCAACTGTACAAGACAGAGTAGAATTGCCCCATAGGGTTTCCAAGGAGTGGCTGGTGGATTCGAACTTCGACCTTTTGGTTAGCAGCCAAGTTCTTAACCACTGTGCATCCAGGGCTCCAACAAGGCAATAACCACTCCAAAATAAAGAGGTTTCAAGCTTTTTTTTTACCATGACCCATGGTAAGAACTACATTTTACATTATAACCCAGGACACATACATACATTTGCTTGTATATGTATATAATTTAATAACTGAAACAGGTTACCTGAAACAATACATTTCCTTACTACATGCATTTTGTACTCTGATATAATCTTACTCTATTTCATTTTTTAAAATGCTGCTCAAAACCAGCTACCTACAGTATAAAAATCACTGCTCTAAATGAAGAGAAAGATTTATATCAGCGGGTGCTTTCCCTCAATTCTACTAGTCAGAATAAACAAATATTAATTGTAATTATACAATTCTATTTCTTACCAAGAGGACCATCACTGACTGAAAATACTGCACTAATTTTCAGTTCACTTTCTTGAGTTTTTGACTGTTGGGTACATTCGTATTCCTTTAAAAAGAAAGAAAAATGAATATAGCGTATCTAAGTAAACTAGAAATTCAGGCAAAACATTATTCTATCCTATTCATCTTTTCTACATTCTAATTCTAATAACCTTCACAAATACCTCAAAAGCCAAAACTTGTAAGTAGACTAGATTTAATTTTTACAAAGAAGATCATTCAGAATTGGACACTCTCTTGTAATAGTTAGGAACCCTGGTGGCATAGTGGTTAAGTGCTATGGCTGTTAACCAAAAGGTCAGCAGTTAGAATCCACCAGGCGCTCCTTGGAAACTCTACGGGGCAGTTCTACTCTGTCCTATAGGGTCTCTAGGAGTCAGAATTCACTCAACTGCAACAGGTTGTAATAGTTATGTCTACCTTTCAAATGTAATCTTGAATAGATAGATGGGAGCACATATTTATTCCAACGCTGAGCACTACACTTTTTTAGGCTGTGTTTATGAGACAGCAATGGATAAAATTAAATTTGAATGATCTGGATCAAATCAATATAATTTCAGTCAACAGATTTACAAGCTGTCATCTCTGTTAATGCCAAAAAAAAATGAGTTTCAATGCAATCTGCTCATTAAACAAAAATCATCACAGCCTAAATCAGGTTTTTCCTTAATATGTTCTTTAAAATTTGTTTTAAAATAAACTGTAAGGATGAAAAAAATTTTTTAAAAAATAAACATACCTATGTTGAAAAGGGCTGTCTTTTATATTTTGAGATTATGACCATCCTACTCACCACCCCCCACCTTTTTTAGGAGAGTGTCAAAATGGCCTTACGTGTTTCAAAATAAAAAGTTTGAAAAAAAAATGTAATTTTCTGAAACAGTGGTGATAATAAATTGTAGCTGTATTTTTAATCCCCCTACATTTAGCAAAATAAATAACTAACAGCCCTATGTCCATTACCAAAGTTACTTTTGAAATTTCTTTGGACTACTAAATGCCAAAGATTAGGAACCACCGCATTAATTCACCTTTCCCATGATGTACAACACGGCACCAAACAAGGTGCTGCCTATAAGGTCGGAAGTATTATACTCTTTTTTATAAATGAGGAAAGTGAAGCTTAGAGATGTTCAGCAACTTGCCCAAGGTCACAAAGATACTAAGTGCAGAGGTGGGAATCAAACCCAGGTCTCTCTGTTCCAAAACCCAAACTATCTTCCACATAGAAGTACAAATACAATATAACTGCTATAATGAATTCAAACCCTGCTCTCCAAGCAAAATTAAGCTCCCCGTTGTAGTTTCTCCCATTTCTGTTCTTACAGCATTTATATAAAACATATTTTCATATTTATTTGAATGACAATTTATTTAATCTCTAAGACACACAAACAAAACTGCAGCCTTAAGTGGACAGGGACCACATCTGTTTTTTCACCTCTGCGTACCCAGCACCCAGCACCCAGTCAACAAAACGCAACAGAAAAGACTATGGGCTCCCACAGCAGACAGAAGCAGATGTAATCCTAGCTCTTAAACAAGAAGTTATTTAACATTTCTTAGTTTCAATTTCCTTATCTGTAAAATAAAAATAACAATATTACCTAACCCATAGGACTGTTATGAGGGTTAAAGGATTTAATACAAATAAAGTACATAGTACGATGACTTACATGTAGCCAAGTAAACATATGCACACAAAAATGCTAGCTCTTACGCTTGTTATTTTCGTAATTATGACACTTGATAAATATTTGTTGAACGAGTGAAATTCAAGTCCATGCAAACCAAAGCGGACACTTGTAAACGTTACTCTATGCTTCAATAAGAACCCTGGGTGGCACAAGTGGTCAAACACTCAACTACTAGCTGAAAGGTTAGCAGCTGGCCTAAGCACAGATAGCTTTGGATGTTACACTGCAAAGTTCATGCTTATCACACAGAAGAAAGGGTCTTTATAACGACAAAGTACAACAATGAATCTCACAACTCACATGGACTTGGAAGACATTATACCACGTGAAATAAGCCAATTACAAAAAGACAAATATTGTATAAGACCACTACTATTAGAAAAACCAAGAAAAGGGTTTTACACACACACACACACACACACATTATTTGATGGTTACCAAGGATGGAGAGGTGAGGGAGGGAAAATCACCATCCAGAAAGAAGTTAATACTGGTGAAGGGAAAGATATTACACAATAGGGGGAAGTCAGCAGTAGAGGACCAAAGCAAAGGAAGGCACTGAAAGGAAGGCAAGAATAAAGGGCAATCACAGCAATTACCATAACACAGACAACCCTAAAATAATAGTATTAATAAACAATAATCTACGAATGGATATAAAAACAGAGAGGTATGTTAAATAATGGGAGGGTGCAAGGGAGAACACTCACCTGCAGATACAGGTTTAGTTGCAGATAGTATTACATACACATTTATAGATGCTTCATGTATATTAATGTAGACAATAGAACACACAAGGAAACTTCCTAGACGCAACCAAACACCTCAGGGGCAAAGTTACTAGACTTGAAGGCTGAGGACCATAGACTCAGGGTACATCTATATCAACTTGCATAACATAGCTCTCAAAGACAATGTTCTACATCCTACTTCAGTGATTAGCGTCTGGGGTCTTAAAGGCTTGCAAGTGGCCATCTAAGATACAACTACTGGTCTCATCCCAACCGGAGCAAAGGAAAGTAGAGAAAACCAAAGACTCAAGGAAGTGATTAGTCTAAAGGTTTAATGGGCCACATGAACCACAGCCTCGAGACCTGAAGAACTAGATGGTGCCTAGTCGCCACTACCAACTGCTCTGACTGGGATCACAACAGAGGGTCCTAGGCATAGCAGGAGAAAAACACAGACCAAAAATCAAAGCCATTAAAAAAAACAGACTTACTGGTCTGATAGAGAGACTGGAGGAAACTTTCAAGACTATGGCCCTAAGACATTCTTCTAACATGGAACTGAAGCCATTCCCAGAGACTACCTTTCAGCCAGACAACGGACAGGCCTACAAAAAAGACAATAACACCTGAGAGGAACGAGCTCCTTAGAACAATTATATGAGACCAAACAGGCAAAATCTGCCCCAAAAGCAAAGATGAGAAGGCAGGAAGGGGTAGGAAAACCAAATGAAAGGTAATGGGGAACCCAGGGCAGATATGAGGAGAGGACTGACACATGGAGGTGACTGCAACCAATGTCTTGGAACATTTTGTGTACAAATTGTTGAATGGGAAGCTATTTTTCTCTGTAAACCTTCAACTAAAGCACGAAAAGAAAGGGTCTTTAAAGGGAATAACCATCAGATCTATAAAGAGTACAATGGCATTACTGTACAGTGGTTTGGTGGAGTATGTGACTGAAGGAAGACGCGTAAGCAGGAAACTGTCATAAAAGTCCTGATGAGAAATAATGAAATAGGGATGAAAAGGAAGAGATGGATTAAAAAAATATAGGAAAGGTAAAATCCACAAAACTTGGTATACAAATGGTTACTTTTGACAGAAGAAAAGGAAGAATCTACCATCTAGAGAGAAATGTGTCATGGATGCCACTATCTCCAACCCCACATCCTGTAGACACTACTTCAGAACTCTTCTCAGTGTAGCTCTCTAGGTAGGCATGAAGCTAATGACAGAGAAAAAACCTACCTGGCATCCCAGTTCTGAAATGACGCTACCTTTGAGATGATGTAATAAATAAAATAATGTTTGCTTTGCTTGTGCAATAAAGTTAATAAATACAAAGGATAAAACAAAAGAACTGTCCAAGAGGAAATAAAAAAATCATTTCTTGCCAAAACAACTAACTGGTTTGTCCACATTGACTTTTGTGTTGTCCAATCTCAGTACCTAAACAGTAGCCAGAATGTTCTTTCCAAACACAAACCTATTTATTTTATTCTCCCACTTAAAACCCTACAATGGCCTCCTGTTGCTCTCAGGATAAACACCAAAATAAATAACAAGGCCCTGCATGATCTAACCCCAAACTACCTATAAAGACTGGTCAAGGAAGTGGAATAGCATAGGCTCTGGAGTCTGACTATCTGAGTTTCAATCCAGTCTTTGCCTTTTTTTTTTTTTTTTTTAGCTGTAATTTGGGTAAACCGCTTAACCCCTTTGTGCCTTGGTTTTCATAAATTGGGGATAACGACATGATTTTTTAAGAATAGCGTCTGGCACATTATAAGCACATATAAAACCAAACCCAACCTCACTGCTGTCAAGTCGATTCCGACTCATAGCAACCCTACAGGACAGAACAGAATGTCCTATAGCGTTTCCAAGGCTGAAATCTTTACAGATGAAGACTGCAACATCTTTCTCCCACAGAGCGGATGGTAGTTTCGAACTGCTGACCTTTTGGTTAACAATCGAGCACTTAACCACTGCACCACCAGGGCTCCTATAAGCACATATTGTGTTAATAATAATAACTTAATGATATCACATATTACAATATAGTGTACACTACATATTGATATAGTTTTTCATATACCATACATCACTGTTATTGCTACGATCGTCATCAGCAGCAGCATTTTCATACCTTTTTTGATCCAGGCCCACTGGACTTGCAGTTCTTCAAAAAAAACCATGCGTCTTTCCAATTCAGGGCTTTCCTTATGCAGTTCCCTTGTCTGGAACACTCTCCTCCATGCTCTTTGCCTAGTTAATTCATTCTTCATAATTCTGCTCGTAAGTCCTTTCCTCAGGGAGGCCTTCCCTAGCCACCCCCTACCCCCAGCTAAAACTATGTCAGATTCCCCGTTTTCAGCTTGTCTCCTAGAGTACTGGTTGTAATTCGTAATTATATATACTATTTGATCAATTACTTATGTAATGTCTATTTCCCCTATTAACCTAGAAGCTCTATGAGCAAAGGGACTAAATTGGTTTTGATCACTCCTGGATCCCCAGGGCCTGGCATAGAGTAAACTACACATATTTACAAGGCAAAAGGAAACTACTCTCAGATACAAGAGAATTTTTAAAACTGCTAAATGTGGGGGAAAAAGGTAAATACATATTACTTTCCCTTTACAGGAAGAAATATCACATAGTTACGAAGATCTTTTCTTATTTAAAGAATAGAAAAATCTATTTACTCATCTAATAAGGAAAAATCAGGTGAGATGTTTTAACTTACAAAACAAAACTGCCTAAGTAAAACTCTCACGTCACTTTTCAAAACAGAAAAGAAAGAATTAAAGAAAAAAAATTAAGATGAAATGCTTACTTGAGCATTGTCAGGTTCCTCTTTAATTTTGTCCAGAAGCCCCTGCTGTGGTACCATTGCTTTGTCACATTCACCATCCAAAGGTTCTTTCATTCTATTTTTTGGTATAAAAGAATTCCCCTAGAACTAATAGATTTCTTCTTGGTAATGAACAGCTGGTCTCCTAAAACACAACATAAAGGACTGGTACTCAGGTTTGTCCCCCCTCCCCCTTCATGTTTGTACTATTAAAAACTCTGTGTTGAGCACAAGGCTTTAGGTCTGGCCATTTGAAAAACAACTCTTCTGGGCCCTTGACTAATTATGTACTCCTTTCTTGCTGTTTTCTGCTGTCTCCACATAAGTAAACTGTCTTCCAACAACAGCACCCACTTCCCCAATAACTTAAAAGATAAGCACTCTGGTCTTAACATACGTTGGAAGTTTTTTAGGTGAACAGACTAGCAAACCAAGAGATAAGAGGAAGATCCCAAGTTCTGAGAGGAATGAACCCAGATATAGTTGCCGACTCCATGAGAATTAGTACTTCGAGGCCCATCTCAGATTTTCTCTCTCAAAGGGGGGCACGCCAAGCTCCCCACCCGCACCTCTCACTCAGTCTTTACCTGGAGGACTCCATTAAGGGCCCCACTCTTGGCCTGACGACAGATTTGAAATCGAGGTGCCATCACAACAGTAAGTCAGTCCTTAATTAAAGTGAGCCACCTGCACCTGTCAGAGTCTCCATAGGGGCCAATGTCCAGCCCTGCCCAAGAACGAGCACCTCTGACCCCTGCTTCACAATTGCCTTTCTATTAGCCATTGGGTAGATTCTCTTCCCCTAAAAGGCGCCTGGACAGACAAGCCTGGCCATCTGGTCACAGCCTTGAAAATCCTATGGAGCGGTTCTACTCTACACACACAAAGTCAGAATCGACTACAGGGCAACAAGAGTAAACGTAAACTACATGTATTAAACCGAGGCAAAAATGAAGCCTTCCAAAGTTGTCTTTATTCAAATAGCCAAGCCAGACACAGAAATCTGCAACTGGTTAAAAAGCCTATTCAGAAGAAGAGATGAGAACTTTTGACCATTTGCCACACTTAGAACCATCTATAGTCGCTCATCCCTCCCCTAAGTACCGCTTCCGTTCCAAAATTCTCGTTCCCACCAATAATTCCCACGCCGGCCACAGTGTACTAACCCTGCAACTTCTCCTCAGACGGAGAAAACACCACGCGCAAACTCCTGTCAGCGTGTCCCTGCGGCGAAACCTGCAGCCGCGTCAGCCCCGCAGCCCGCCCGGCACCGCCCCCTCCCAGCGCCTGCCTGTCACGTGGCCGCGGCCCCCGCCCCGCCCCGCGCGGCCCCGCCCGCTGTCCCTGCGGCCTTACGCACCTTCTGTTCGCTTCTCTGCTCCCAGTCGCCTCCCTGCTCCCGAGGGGGACGCCGGATAGGGTAATGGAGATGGGATCCAAGACCCCGCACCAGGTTGAGGATTATTTTCTCTTAGTATAATTCTTCCGCCTAGTCCATCGCAACGCAACACCCGGCCAAATGCGCGTGCGCAACCTTAGTCTCCGCCCTCCTTTCCCGTCATGCTCCACATGTGAGCTGGGCGTATCTTCCCAGCATTCCTCTTTCTTCAGTCATGGCTGACTTCTTAAAGAGGTCAAGCTCAATTGTGAAAACATAGAGGAAAAGGGGGTGGCTAATATTAGGGAGCTTTAGGTGGCGCTTAAGTACTCCACACCGTTCTCTAATGCCCATTTCCAGAAAAGTGGCCTGCTATAATAATAGTTGACATTTATTAATCCAGGTGCATCATCTCACTTAATCCTCTTCTCAATCCTGAGGTTCAAATTCTTGTATCACAGAGATACACTTGAACAGATTAATTAACATGTGTCAAGTAAAGATTTGATTTTTTTTTTAATTCAACATTGTTTTTGAGATACACCCATGATTTGTCAGGCTATCGTTCATTCATTTTGATGGCTGGGTAGTATTTCTTTTTATGAATATGCCACAATTTAGCCATCTACTATGGCGCAGTGGTTAAAGCCATGACTGCTAACTAAAAGGTAGGCAGTTTGAAACCACTTGTGGCTCCACGGGAGAAAGATTTGGCAGTCTGCTTCCATAGAGATTTACAGCCTTGGAAACGGTATGGGGTCACTATGAGCCAACTCTATGGCAGTGGGTTTGGTTTTGAGTTTGCTATTGATGGACTTTTGCATAGTCTACTGTTTTTGGCTATTAGGAATAATAGTGCTGTGAACATTGGTATCTTTTGTGGCACATGTGCACATATTTCTGTTAGGTTTATGTATAGCAGTGAAATTGCTTGTTACCCATACATAAATTAAGGAGATAATCTCAGTTTTCGAAAACGGATATATCAATATACACTCCCATCATACATGTATGAGAGTTCCAGTTGTTCCACATTCTTGCTAATAATTACTATTGTACATCTCTTAAAATTTAACCATTCTGGTGGGAATATAGTGGTAGCTCATTGTAGTTTTAATTTGTATTTTGCAGATTACTAATGAGGTTGAGCTCATTTTCATGTTTTTTGATGTCTGGATATCAAGTCTCTTATCCATTTTTGTAATGAATTGTCATTTTCTTATAGACCTATATTCTGAATATGAGTCTTTGTTGACTTTATGTATTGCAAATATTTTCTCTTGCACAGTGGCTTGCTTTCTCACTCTGTTATTGGTAACTTTTGCTGAACATAAGACTTTGATGCTTAGTGCTTCTTGTATCCTCTTTAAGAAATATTTCCCCACCTTAAGGTCTTTATTAACTACTGGAAATATAACTACTTTGCCTTCCATATTTAGATCTACAATCTACCTGGAGTTGTGTTTTGTGTATGATGTGAGGTAAGTCAGGCTTCATCTTTCCATGTGAATATTAAATGGATTAAGCACTCTTTTTGAAAAGCCCATCCTTTCCTCACTGCTCTGTATTATGTTGTCGAGAAACACCTTTCACTAAAGCGCTCCACAACGAAGAAATTTTTATTGTGACATATCAGAAAACAAAAATGGAAAGTTGGCTGCAAGCACTCAGGCTATAAACATACCAAAATCCAAAGAAATACAATCTATAAGTATTTTTCATGCAATTTTGACAGGCGCTGATTCATTATGAGTAAATTTTTTACGAGCTATGCTTGATTAAAGTAAAGACAAAGAACTAAGATTATGATTGAGTAACATTTTCATGTTTTTCTTTCTAACAATTTGATTTCTTGATGCCTGGATTTTGCTGGGCTCCTAGATGGAAGCCATGACGGTTACGTTAAACTCACAGTCTAGCTTTCACTGGATACCATCTGGTTCTTCACCAGGGTAATTAGGTGAGAGTTACAGCTCTGTTGATCATATTGCAGAAAGGGACAGAATTAGTATACATTATTGGTTTAGGAGTTGGTCGTGCTTTAGGGTGCTGGCATTTATTAATTTTGTGACTGCACATCTGAACAAAATATAGATTAAGGCAATTAGTATTATTATCATTAAAATGCCTTACAGGAATGAGCAAGCCCAAGATCCTATCCCTTGGGGTAGCCACCCAAATAATCGAGTTTGTAAAGGAGAAATAGAGTGCAGCCAAACAGCCTGCTGTCTAATTTTATGGATATCTTGTTCCACAATTTTGGAGGTATTTATTCAAGATGCAACAAGATGTTTTGGCTACCAGGCATACACCTCCTTGTTGTGCCAATAGGAAGTCTATGCAATCCGTTGTCCAGGACCACCTTTGCCAGAGAAGTTAATGATTTTTGTTGAGCTGACATTCTGTCAGCAGTGTTGTCAGCTATTTGTGCCATCGTGACACACAGGTTTCATAAAGATTTTTCTAATTATGCTATACCATATGAGATAATTAATGCATTAAAAATGACCAACCCCATGCTGGCTGTTCTGCTATGGAATTTTCATGTTTTTTTTTTTTTTTCCTCTTCTGGTTATTGAAATTAGTTTGATATCACTCGTCCAATGTACACTAGTGTTTTGGGAATAAACGTCAAAGGGGACACCCATTGATCCTAAGGTACGTTGCCCTTGCATTCTTCACCCATCTGCATACGAAATAGCCCATGCATAAGGACTGTCCCTGGGAAAGGGGTTGCTTAAACCACTGTGATTAGATCCCCCATATAAGAACACATAACTGTAAACAGCACAAGTAACAGTACTGGTGCAAGGCTCAGGAATGGAAAAATTTACTTGCAATAGCCATGTCTCAACGAGATTGCTGTTACATATTTGAAGTCTTTCAAACTTAAGTTCTAACTTAGTATAATTCTCAGAACAGGGATTGTCATAAATAGGATTATTCTATTTGTCATATTTACGGTATAGTTCCTTTAAGGTTGTTAAACAATCCTGATATCAATTATCATAATACCTAGATGATTCATGATAATATTTAATAAAAAAGAAAACCAACGAGGGGGGGAGGGAGGGAGGGAGGGAGAGGGTTTTTTACTGATTAATTAGTAGTTAAGAACTGCTTTAGGTGAAGGGAAGGACAACACTCAATACATGGAAGGTCAGCTCAATTGGACTGGACCAAAATTAAAGAAGTTTCCGGGATAAAATGAATGCTTCAAAGGTCAGCGGAGCAAGGGCAGGGGTTTGGGAACCATGCTCTAAGGGGACTTCTAAGTCAATTGGCAAAATAATTCTGTTATGAAAACATTCTGCATCTCACTTTGAAATGTGGCATCTGGGGTCTTAAATGCTAACAAGCGGCCATCTAAGATGCATCAATTGGTCTCAACCCACCTGGAGCAAAGGAGAATGAAGAACACCAAGGTCACACGATAACTGTGAGCCCAAGAGACAGAAAGGGCCTCATGAACCAGAGACCTACATCATCCTGGGACCAGAAAATCTAGTTGGTGCCCGGCCACAATCGATGACTGCCCTCACAGGGAGCACAACAGAGAACCCCTGAGGGAGCAAGAGATCAGTGGGATGCAGACCCCAAATTCTCATAAAAAGACCAGACTTAGTGGCCTGACTGAGACTAGAGGAATCCCACCGGTCATGGTCCCCAAACCTTCTGTTGGCCCAGGACAGGAACCATCCCCGAAGACAATTCATCAGACATGAAAGGGACTGGACAGTGGGTAGGAGAGAGATGCTGATGAAGAGTGAGCTAATTATATCAGGTGGACACTTGAGACTGTGTTGGCATCTCCTGTCTGGAGGGGGGATGGGAGGGTAGAGAGAGTTGGAAGCTGGCGAAATTGTCACGAAAGGAGAGACTGGAAGGGCTGACTCATTAGGGGGAGAGCAAGTGGGAGTACGGAGTAAGATGTATATAAACTTATATGTGACAGACTGACTTGATTTGTAAACGTTCACTTGAAGCTCAATAAAAGTTAATAAAAGAAGAAAACCAAACCAAACCCACTGCCACTGAGTTGATTACAACTCATAGCAACTCTACAGGACAGAGTAGAACTGCCCCATAGAGTTTCCAAGGAGCGCCTGGTGGATTTGAACTGCTGACCTTTTGGTTATCAGCTGTAGCTCTTAACCACTACGCCTCCAGGGTTTCCATATTTAATAAAATGTAGTCCTCGTTCTCCTTCCTGTACACAGGGAACTTGGTGCTTAACTGCCTTTGCTCCTTTATAGTCAGTAACCAGACATCATATACCTGTGAGATTAAAGCAAGGAATATTTGAATGAGATGGCATGGTAGGGGAATGCCACAATTTAATCCTTATTGCTTGTTTTAGAGCAGAACTAGAGTTTGTTGGTGGAGGGATAACGTGATAGTTAATATTGGGAAAGCTAAAGGACCTGAGTTGCCTTGTACAGATTTAAGATTATGATGACATATTCAACAATCAGTTAAATTCCCTGCACCAGCAACTGATTGAGCTAATTTTACAAATGCGTTTTCTTCCTAGGCTGAATTTAAGATACATATGGAGAAGATTAGAGTTATCTTAATTAAACCCATAATAATGTCGGTAAGTAACAGACAATGGATAAAATATAGCAACTATCAAAATTATTGCTATGATTAAACAGACCAAACTACAGACTTCAACCTAATGTATTTAACACTCCCATTTTCAATATACAATGATTACAGTAGAAAATAAGGTAAGTTAGTATTAAAAAAATCCATTGCTGTTGAGTTAATTCCTACTCGTAGCAATTCAGCCAATTGGATTTTCCATTCTTTCACTTTCTGGCATAGGTTGGAGGGAAGGTTCAACCTTTGGTGGAGGACAATTAGTGGTAGTGTGTGGGCAGCATTTAAACTTCAGTTTTAGTCCTGCTGCTAGTTCAATAACCCATTTAGGAACTTTGGTTTTCTTCAGCTAGGATAGATGTATCCACAATTTTACTCCCTGTAATTTTGCAGCACAATCATTAATTAATAGCACTAAATAAGATCCTTTCCATCGAAGTTCAAAGGAGTCCTTAATTTGGTGACATTTCCAATACGCATAATCTCCTGGTTCAGGTTTATAATTTGAGGAATTGGAAACAAGTGTGCTTGTTTGATATGCATATTGCAGCTGGTAAGCATGATCTTCGATATATTGAACTAATCCTTGACAATACTTTAACAGATTAGTAGAAAAGAAATTTGACTCAAAATTGTTAACCCCATAAGGTAAACCCATAGGGCAGCCAGTTATAATTTCAAAAGGGGTTAACTTATGAGAACAAAGCCAGTCCTAATGAAGAGGTTAATTTAGCTAATTCATTCTTTATAATACCATTGGTTCTTTCTACCAGTCCTGAGGATTGGGAATGATATGGACAGTGCAAGTGCTGTACAATTGGAAAAATTTTGCACATAGCAGTTATAACTTGTCCAGTAAAGTGAGTTCCTCAATTGCTACAGAGAATTCCTGGAGTACCTCAAGTAGGAATTATATTTTCTAAAAGTTTCTTTACCACCATGGTGGCAGTGGCATTCCTATAAGAAAAAACCTTTACTAATGAGAATATCTACAAATCATGACCAATACATATTTGTATCCCTGGGAGGAAGGTAACTGAATAAAATCCATTTGCCATTCGAACATAGGTCTAGTGGGAAAAGGGTACCTGCCAACAGGGGGTCTGAGTGCTTTCACTGGATTAGATTCAGCACTGGTTGGGTATTGTCTGACTACCTTATCTGCAGCCCTCCAAATGTGACCCCAATAGCATTTCTTTGTTCTTTATACTGTCCCATCCTAAATGATCTCTTGAATAAAAAACTAGTAGCTACTAGGATGTGTAAATCCTTAGGAGGTACATACTGATTATTTGGTCCCATCCACAATCCTCTTTGCTGGTTTATCTGACATCCTTCAGCTTTCCATTGACCTTGTTTGGAGGAAAGGGCAGCTTTTTGATGTAATGACAGGATATGCCATTTTCCTTCTCTTTCTCTTCCCCTGGATCCTCAATCCGAGGTTCAGGGAAGGGGGTATTTTGCCCATTATAACAAATCTGGCATTGGTCCCATCCAAAAACATATATGGGGGGGGGGAATGATACCTTTTATTTTCAGTTCCTCCAGCCGTTAGCATTAGTCTAAATTCTGACAGTAGTCCACTTCCTACCTCATATAGATAATGGGCTGCTGCCTTAAAATTTCCCCAGCAAATCTGATCTAAACAGGCAATAAGATCTTCCTCCCATATAGATTTGATTTCAAATAGACGAACTAGTAATAATGTGAGGCGGAGACCTTGAGGTATTACTGGTGTGTATTCAGGCCCCATCCATAAACGGGTAGTGGCATCTAGATAACACACTCTTGAGCTCCAACTGAGTACTTCTTCTGGAGCTAACTGCTGATATTGTTTTATTATTTGAAAACACGGATAAGTTATGAATGGTAATTGGGAGTTAACAAGAGGAGGGGGAAGACCTCTAATTCTTCAATCTTGAATTTTTGGAGAGCCTGTTCTAATTCCCTTAAAATAAGTTGAACTCTTATTTTGCTCACTTGTTGAGGCTAAATATCTCTGAATGGGGGTCAGAGGAGCCAGTTTAGCAGCTTTGTCAGCCAATCTGTTTCCCTTTAATACCTCTGTTTAGAGGCCCATTTGGGTTGATGAGCTTGTATTTTTATAACTGTTATTTCAGAAAGTAATAAGAGATTTCCCAGCAAAGTGACCACTAAAGTATCATTCTTTACATGTTGTCCTGAGGAGGTTAAAAATTCTTTCTGTTTCCATAACATTCCAAAATAAAAGATTATTCCATACCCATATTGAGAATCCATGTATATATTAACCAACTGGCCTTGTACCAACCTACATGCTCCAGCTCAGGTTATAAGCTCAACTTGTTGGGCCAAGGTTACCTCAGGCAAGGGTCCACTTTCTAAAACCTCTACTACGTGGTAACGGTGTATCCTTCTTAATACATAGAACTAGAAGCTTCAGGTTTTAGGTAGGAGCCATCTACAAACGCACAAGTGAAGGACTGAAGAGTGGAGTTTCTTGCAGATCTTTTCTAGAATATAAAAGTTGATGTGTTAAATCAAAATAGTCATGATCAATGACATTATCATTGGGATCAGGCGTGGACTTAAAGCCCCTACGGTGTGTAATCTTAAGATTGGGGGCAGCTAGAAGAAGAACTTCATATGAAGTCAGCTTGCAGAAAGGTGTTGGGTTACAGTAGAATTTAAGATGGCAGAAAGTGCATGTGAAATGTATACATCTAGATTATTTCCCAATAGTACATCAGCTGTTGTTTCTACTAATTTGGCAGTAGCTGCAACCACTTAAAGACTGGAGAATAAGCTCTGGTGACTGGCTCTGATTGTATACTGTAGTACCCTACAGGTCTCTGTCTGTCCCCATTCTTCTGAGTTAAGAGTCCTAAGGCATTCCTTTGTCTTTCAGAAAGGAAAAGAGAGAAATATAAAGAATAGTTAGGGAACCCAAGAACTGGAGTGTGAGTTAGAGATTCTTTTAATTTAGTTATGGTTTGCACAGCTTCCATAGACGGCTCAAAAGGTTCAGAGATACTACCTTTAAGATATACATAAGAAGGTTGTGCTAATAAAGAGAAATTTTGTATCCAAGTTCTGCAATATCCACACAATCCTAAAATCCCCTTAACTGTTTCTTTGTTGTAGATACAGGGTAGGAAAAGATAGCTTCTTTTAATTTTGGGTCAATTGAGATTCCTTCTGCTGAGATTAAATGACCAAGATATTTTATTTGTGGAAGGTTAAACTGTAGCTTTTCTCTGGATGCTTTATGCCCTCCTATAGTTGGAAACACTGGTGGTGTAGGGGTTAAGTGCTACAGCTGCTAACCAAAAGGTCAGCAGTTCAAATCTACCAGGTGCTCCTTGGAAACTCTATGGGACAGTTCTACTCTGTCCTGTAGGGTCTCTAGGATTCAGAATTGACTCAACAGCAATGGGTTTGGTTTGTTTGTTTTTAATCCTATATGTTTGCTTGCTTGGTGTTAGAATGGACTAAGAGATCATCAATGTACTGGAGTAACACAGATTTATGTTCAAACTGTAAAGACAACAAGTCAGCATATAAAATCTGGGAAAAGTAGGTGGGGCTCTCAGTGAATCCTTGGGGCATAGCAGTCCAAGAATATTGTTGATTATTCCACGTCAAGGCAAACACAAATGGGCTGTCTGGTTGAACTGGAATACTGAAAAAAGCACAACAGAGGCCAATGACCATAAATCATGCAGCATGTGGTAGAATTTGGGCTAATAGCAAATGTGGGTTTGGAACAACAAGGGTTCTAAGGATAACAATGTGGTTAATAGCTCTAAGATCTTGTACAAATTTCCAACCACAGTTAGTAGGTTTTCTGACAGAAAATAGTGGGGTATTACAAGGCCTAGTACATGGAACAATTAATCCTTTTTCTAAAAAATCTTTTTTTACTTTTTTTAAAATTGTACTTTAGATAAAGGTATACAGAGCAAATTAGTTTCTCATTAAACAACTAATACACATATTGTTTTGTGACATTGGTTGCCACCCCCATGACACGTGAACGCTCTCCCCTTCTCAACCTTGGGTTCCCCATTACCAGCTTTTCTGTCCGCTGCTGCCTTCTTGTCCTTGCCCTGAGCTAGTTTGCCCACTTAGTCCCATTTTGTTTTATGGGCCTGTCTAATTTTAATCTTTGGCTGAAGGGAGAACCTCAGGAGTGACTTCATTCCTGAGCTATAAGGGTGTCCAGGGACTATGCTCTCGGGGTTCCTCTAGTCTCTGTCAGACCAATAAGTCTGATCTTTTTTTTGTGTGTGTGGGTTACAATTTTGTTTTACATTTTTTTTCCAGCTTTGTCTAGCACCTGCTATTGTGATCCTTGCCAGAGCAACTGGTGGTGGTAGCCAGGCACCATCTAGTTATGCTGGACTTCTAAAAAACCTTGGATGATAGGTTTCAGTCCTTCCTTTGCTTCAGATTTTAAAGGGTATTGAGCTACTTTAGGTAAGGCCTTAGTGGGGCCTCTTTGGACTTTAATAGGTCCAGCCAATAGAATGCGGCTGACATTGGTTAACAAGGAAGCCCAAATTGTGATAGTATTTGATTAAAAATTTGAGTCTATTTTTCTAAGAGCAGACTATCCTAATCCTCCAATACCAAGAGATCTTGTAATAAACAAAGGGTTTCTTCTATCTCAGGCATGTGGCTCTTATCTTCATTTTCAATGTCAGGTAAATTGAGTAATATATCCCCTGAGTCTGTAAACTGAATATAGCATTTCCATTTGGAAAGAAAGTCATGCCCTAACAAATTTACAGGAGTACTGTCACTTAATAAAAATGGGTGGAAGTTTTCTTTTGGCCCTAAAGAAATTGGTATGGGTAAAGAATGGGTTAAAATTTGTTCCTCATTGGAAACCCCTAGGACAGGAGAAGTCTGAGTACTCTAGGGAAGAGACCTTTGCAAACTCATAGGGTTGATTGCCGACAGTGTAGCACCCGTGTCCACAAGGAAGGTACAAGTCTCCTCATTTACTTGGAGTGTTGTTTCTCCCAGTTGGGACAAGGGGACTACTGCTAAAGCATCTATAATCTCCCCACAGCATCATCACATTGAGTTTTCTAAAAGTGGCACTAAAGGAGTCATCTTTTGTTTATTCTTAAGGTCAAAACAATCCGTTTTAAAATGACCAGGTTTCTTGCAATAGTTACAGACCAGGAGCACAGTATTACTGGTGGGAGAATTCTCTTGCTTTGGCTTTACTCCCACAGGTTTCTGTAATTGCTGCAACTGGAGAGCCATTAACTTTTCTTTGTTTTCTTTGGTTTTTTTTTCTCAGCATCTTTCTTTTGCTGTTACATAGTTTGGTTTAATTTATAGGCTAAAGTGGCTAATTTGGAAATATCAATGCTTCCCCAATTTAACTGATGCCTTTTTACCATTTGGGCTAATTCAGGATTCAGTCCTCCTACAAATTAGTGAATTAAGGGCAACCTTAGCCCCTTTATCAGTAATTTTTAACAATGAGTGTTCTATAAACACTTTAGTTAACCTGGCTCTGTAATTTCATTTTACTCAAATCCACAGTAAATGCCCAGGAAGGCGGTAGTCAGGAAACCAAACAATGTATTGCATTGGGCAAATCTACTACAAAAGACCTCTTTCAAGGGTTAAAAAGTGAAGATGCCACTTGGAGAATTAGGGTGCACCTGACTCCAGCCAGGTATTTTCTACCGCCTCATATGTGTGCAAAAGCTGGATAATGAATAAGGAAGATGGAAGAAGAATTAATGCCTTGAATTATGGTGTTGGTGAAGAATATAGACTATACCATGGAATGCCAAAAAAACAAACAAATCCGTTTTGGACGAAGTACAGCCAGAATGCTCCTTAGAAGGAAGGATAGTGAGACTGCATCTCACATACTTTGGACATGTTATCAGGAGGGATGAGTCCCTGAAGAAGGACATCATGCTTGGTAAAGTGGAGGGTCAGTGAAAAAGAAGAAGACCCTCGTGAGATGGATTAACACGGTGGCTGCAAAGATAGACTCAAGCATAGCAACGATTGTGAGGATGGCACAGGACCAGGCAGTATTTTGTTCTGTTGTAGTTGGAGTTGCTATGAGTCGGAACTGACTCAACAGAACCTAACAACAATGACAACATTTCTATAAATATAGATAGATTCATCTTTTTCTGGAATGCAGGTTGTAATTTTGCCCTATTGATTTTTGGAGGGAAAACTTTGAAGAAACAGTCTATAAGTTCTCTAGTTAATTTCTTGGTTTCTGTTCTAACACTTGTACCTGAGGCACCTATCCAAAAAACCAAACCAAACCTTTTGCCATCAAGTCGATTTCGACTCATAGCGACCTTATAAGACAGAGTAGAACTGCCCTGTAGAGTTTCCAAGGAGCTCCTGGTGGATTCAAACTGCCAGCCTTTTGGTTTGCAGCTGTAGCACTTAAACTCTACACCACCAGGGTTTCCTGAGGCACCTATAGGAACACTTAAAGTTTTTTCAGGATCTACCCGTTTTTCTGCTTTCATCCCTGATGGGCATCACTGATGCCTAACAACATGTTTATTAAGTTATAGATATAAGTAGGACCGGACTCATGTGTTTCAGCTAATAACCTAAACTAGTGAATAAATTTGTGGGAATTTTCCCTTAGATCAGAGAAGTCTCTTACAATGGCCCTAAGTTCAGCCTTAGACCATGGGTGGAAGGAGACCTCGAGGTTCCCACCTTTAGCCCTTTGTTTAACTGCCAAGGTAATGGGAGGCCCAATATCTTCTGATGTAGGAAATGGCATTTCAGATACAGCCATTGGATAGATATTGGAGGCAATGATTTGACTGAGTCCAATGTTGTACTACTTCCCTAACTTTTTTTTCAGTGTTTGAATTTGTTTGGCTGGCTTTAGACACTACTTCCTATAGGGAGGCAAATTTGTCATGATATTGATGTTGCAATGTCTCAAAATACCAATTATAAAAAATTTCCCACTTTGGTTGCTTTACATGAGACCCATGACTTTCTAATGTACCTCTTAAATATAATATTTTAGCCAAATTAAAACTTCCCCATAGGGACCACTGTTCAGCATCATGGTCGTTAGTGAGATTATGCCATTTTTCTACATACTGCCAGCTGTGGCACCAAAGTTCCAAACCATGTAAGCAGCAAGGGTCCCAGATGGGGGGTTCTTATCACTCTCGTTGTTATTATTTCCCATATTCTTTTGTTAGCTAACACAGAAAAGAACAGGAGACAAAAAAAGAGAAGCAGAAGCCTAACTATAAAATCAAGAACTGCAGTTTTACCAAAAGACCTCCAGAAGGAGCTCTCAAACAAAAATCTCAAAATGATGCTTCCAACAAAAGTTTCCAAGCTTTTTTTTTAACAAAAAATATGTCACAACGATATTTCATATTATGCAGAAAGGCAATAAAATCCATACTTCAAAAGCACTTATCTCAGAGCATCTCTGAAGGGGACACAGAGTACATGAAGTGGAATACAATGAATCCACTGTGGCACCGACAAGCAGTATAGGTCTCCTGGAGATCTGATAAGGAATTTGCTAGTGAAGACCCTGCTCACACTGCACCAGTCTATTGTAGAGAAACAGCTTTCACTAAAGCCTTCTGCAACAAAGAAATTTTTATTGAGACATATCAGAAGACAAAAATGGGAACTTGGCTGCAAGCACTCAGGCTACAGACAGACCAAAATCTGAAGAAGTAAAATCTATAAGTGCTGTTTATATAAATTTGGCAGGTGCTTATTCATTATGAGTAAATTACTTGCAGACTATGATTGGTTAAATTAAAGACAAAGAACTAAGATTGTGAGTGGGTGACCTTTTCAGGTTTTTCTTTTCTAACAATTTGGTCTCTTGGCTCAGGGGTCCTAGGTCTGTCATATGAGGGTTGTTTTTATTTGTTATATGGGCTACGGATGATGTTGGGTAGATGTTTAACTTGCATCCTGGCCTTTTTTTGGTTATGGCCTACTGTAGTTAGGTTAACCCTTTATCAATTATCAACTTTGTCATATATTGTTGTTGTTAGGTGCTGTTCAGTCAATTTTGACTCATAGTGACCCCATGTGACAAAGGAGAACTGTCCCATAGGGTTTTTTAGCAGTAGTCTTTATGAAAGCAGATTACCAGGTCTTTCTCCCATGGAGCCACTGGGTGGGTTGTCATATATAAATTGCCTATATATGCATAGGTTTATTTCAGGAATATGAAATATTTTATCTCTCCTTATGGAAATACTACACCGTCTTCATTTCTGTAACAGTTTCATCAATAATCTTGATATCTGGTAGAAAAAATTCTCCCTGTCATTATATTTTTCAAGACTGCATTCAATTTCCTTGGCCCTTCACATATTCATGTAAATTTTAGGATCATCTTGTCAATTTTAACAAAACTTTAAAAATAAATTTTAGAATCATCTGGGATTTTGTTTAGTATTGCATTGAAGCTATAGACCTAATTGGAGAATTGGCATTCTATAAGGTTGAATCTTTCAATCCATGAAAATGATATATCTCTCCATTTATTTAGGTGTCTTTAGTCTCTCTTAATAATGTTGTATGGTTTCACATATCTGGTTTAGATTTATTCTAGGTGTTTGGTATTTTAAATGATAAATATTATTTTCTAATTGTTAGCCCCCTCCTCCATGTTTCTGTCCATTGGTCATATTGTGAGGGCTTGCATGTTGCTGTGATGCTGGAAGCTATGCCACCAGTATTCAAATACCAGCAGGGCTGGAATGATGCCAGAGATCCCATAATAGAATTTTGCAAGACCAACGACTTCCTCATTGCAAGTACCTTTTCTTAATAACATAAACGGTGACTATACACGTGGTCCTCACCAGATGAAATATTCGGGAATCAAATCGACTACATGTGTAGAAAGAGATGATGGGAAAGCTCAAGATCATCAGTCAGAACAAGGTCAGAGGCCAAATGTGGACCAGACAGTCAATTGCTCATATGCAAGCTCAAGTTGAAGCTGAAGAAAATTAGAACAAGTCCTTGACAGCCAAAGTACTACCTTGAGTATATCCCACCTGAATTTAGCGACCATCTCAAGAATAGATTTGACACATTGAACACTAATGACCGAAGACCAGACAAGTTATAAATGACATCAAGGATATCATACATGAAGAAAGCAAAAGGTCAGAACCAAATGAACCATAGACTCTAGCAGCCTGAGACAGGAAGAAGTAGATGGTGCCTGGCTACCACTAATGACTGCCTTGACAAGGAACACAACAGAGAGTCCTGGACAGAGCAGGAGAAAAATGTAGAACAGAACTTAAATTCACTTAAAAAGACCAGACTTAATTGTCTGACAGAGACTGGAGGAACCCCTGAAACTGTAGTGCCCGGATGCACTGTTAGCCCAGAACTGAGACCATTCCTGAAGCCTACTCTTCACACAAAGATTAAACAGGACGATAAAACAAAAGGAAACCCTGGTGGTGTAGTAGTTAAGAGCTACAGCTGCTAACCAAAGGGTCATCAGCTCGAATCCACCAGGTGATCCTTGGGAGCCCTATAGGGCAATTGTACTCTGTCCTTTAGGGTCGCTATGAGTCAGAATCAACTCCATGGCAACGGGTTTTTGTGTTTTTTTTTAATAAAACAAAAAATAATACACGTGAGGAATGTGCTTCTTAGTTCTATCAGATATACGAGAGCAAATGGGCAGCTCCTGTCCAAAAGCAAGATAAGAAGGCAGGAAGCGACAGGAACTAGTCAAATGACACAGGGAACCCAGGGTGGAAAGGGGGACTGTGGGGATTGCAGCTAATATCTGTGTGTAAGTTTTTGAATGAGAAATTAACTTGGGCTGTAAACTTTCACCTAAAGCGCAGTTGAAAAAAAGAGGTCATTACAGGAAAGAAGGAAATGACCAAAATGAATGTCAGAAGAGACTCTGCTCTTGGACGTCGAGCAGCTAAAGCAAATGAAAGAAATCATGAAGTAAAAAAGCTGAACAGAAAATTTCAAAGGGTGGCTCAAGAAGACAAAGTAATGCATTATAATGACGTGAAAAGACCTGGAGTTAGAAAATCAAAAGGGAAGAACTTGCTTGGCATTTCTCAAGCTGAAAGAACTGAAGAAAAAAATTGAGCCTCAAGTTGCAATATTGAAGGATTCTACAGGGTAAATATTAAACAACACAGGAAACATCAAAAGAAAATGGAAGGAATACAAAGAGTCACTATACCAAAAGAACTGGTCAATGTTCAACCATTTTGGAAGGAGCATATGATCAGGAGCCAATGGTACTGAAGGAAGAAGTCCAAGCTTCACTGATGGCATTGGCAAAAAAACAAGGGTCCAGGAATTGATGGGATACTAATTGAGACGTTTCAACAAACAGATGCAGCACTGGAAGTGCTCACTTGTCTGTGCCAGGAAATTTGGAAGACAGTTACCTGGCTAACTGACTGGAAGAGGTCCATATTTATGCCTATTCCAAAGAAAAGTGATCTAAATGAATATGGAAATTATCGGACAATATCATTAATATCACACACAAGTAAAATTTTGCTGAAGATCATTCAAAAGCAGCTGCAAGAGAACATCAACAGGGAACTGCCAGAAATTGAAGCTGGATTCAGAAGAGGATGTGGAACAATGGATATCATTGCTGATGTCAGATGGATCCTGGCTGAAAGCAGAGAATACCAGGAAGATGTTTACCTGTGTTTTATTGACTATGCAAAGGCATCAACTGTGTCGCTCGTAACAAATTATGGAAAATATTGCCAAGAATGGGAACTCCAGAACACTTAATTGTGCTCATGAGGAAACTATATGGATCAAGAGGCAGTCTTTGAACAGAACAAGGGGATGCTGCATGGTGTAAAGTCAAGAAAGGTGTGTGTCAGGGTTGTATCCTTTCACCATATTTATTCAATCTGTATGCTGAACAAATACTCTGAGGAGCTGGACTATATGAAGAACCATGAAGCATCAGGATTGGAGGAAGACTCATTAACAACCCGCATTATGCAGATGACACAACCTTGCTTCCTGAAAGTGAAGAGGATTTGAAGCACTTACTGATGAAGATCAAAGACCACAGCCTTCAGTATGGATTACACCTCAACATAAAGAAAACAAAAATCCTCACAACTGGATCAATAAGCAACATCAACATCATTATAAAGGGAGAAAAGATTGAGGTTGTCAAGGATTTCATTTTACTTGGATCCACAATCAACACTCATGGAAGCAGCAGTCAAGAAATCAGAAGACATGTTGCGTTGGGCAAATCAGCTGCAAGAGATCTCTTTAAAGTGTTAAAAAGCAAAGATGTCACCTTGAGGACTAAGGTGCGCCTGACCCAAGCCATGGTGTTTTCAATCACCTCATATGCATGTGAAAGCTGGACAATGAATAACGAAGACCCAAGAAGAATTGACAGCTTTGAACTGTGGTGCTGGCAAAGAATATTGAATATACCATGGACTCCCAAAAGAATGGAAACCCTGATGGCGTAGTGGTTAAGTTCTATGGCTGCTAACCAAAAGATTGACAGTTTGAATCCACCGGGCACTCCTTGGAAACTCTGTGGGTCAGTTCTACTCTGTCCTATAGGGTCGCTATGAGTTGGAATCGACTTGAGGGCAATAGGGTTTTTAATGGGTCCAAAACAACAAACAAATCTATTTTAGAAGAAGTGCAACCAGAGTGCTCCTTAGAAGCAAGGATGGTGAAACTACTTCTCACATACTTTGGACATGTTATCAGGAGGGATCAGTTCCTCAAGAAGGACATTATTCTTGGTAAAGTAATCGGTCATAGAAAAAAAGGAAGACCCTCAGCAAGATGGATTGACACAGTGGCTGCAACAATGGGCTCAAGCATAGCAATGATCGTGAGGACGGCGCAGGACCGGGCAGTGTTTCATTCTGTTGTACATGGGGTCACTATGGGTCAGAACCCAGCACCTAACCACAACAGCATGGGACTGCCAAAAAAACAAGTCCGTTTTGGAAGAAGTACAACCAGAATGCTTCTTAGAAGGAAGGATGGTGAGACTGTGTCTCACATACTTCGGATGTATTATGTGAGGGATCAGTCCCTGGAAAAGGACATTAAAAAACCCGCTGCTGTCAAGTCGATTCTGACTCTTAGCAACTCCTATAAAAAAAAAAACCCAAGTATAATGCTTAGTAAATTAGAGGGTCAGCGAAAAAGAGGAAGACCCCCAAGGAGTGGATCAACGCAGTGGCTGCAACACGGGCACAAGCAAGGCAATGATTGTGAGGATGGTGTAGGACCAGGCAGTGTTTCGTTCTGTTGTACATAGGGTCACTATGAGCCGGAACCACCTCAACAGCACCTAACAACAACAGTAATTGTTTGTTGTTCATATTCACATAGAGATACAATTGATTTTTATGTTTGTCTTGAAGCCAGCACTTTGCTAAATTCACTTGTCAATTCTAAGAGTTTATCCGTATGTTTTTTTAATTTTCTAAGTTTCCAATTTTGTCGACAGGGAATAATGACAATATTATTTCTTCCTTTCCAATCATATAACTTTTTAAAAATTTTGTTTTGGTAAAATATATTTTAAAAACTTTGCCGTTTTAACCGTTTTTAAGTGTACAATTCGGTGACATTAATTACATTCACTATATTATGCAACTATCACCACTATTTCCAAAAGTTTTTTTTTTATTATTACTCCTGTTATGGATTGAATTGTGTCCCCCCAAAATAATGTCAACTTGGCTAGGCCATGATTCCCACTATTGTGTGATTGTCCACCATTTTGTCATCTGATGTGATTTTCCTATGTATTGTAAATCCTACCTCTATGACGTTAATGAGGTGGGATTAGCAGCAGTTATGTTAATGAGGCAGGACTCAATCTACAAGATTAGGTTGTGTTTTAAGTCAATCTCTTTAGAGATATATAAAAGAGAAGTGAGCAGAGAGAAATGGGGACCTCATACCACCAAGAAAGTAATGCCAGGAGAAGAACGAGTCCTTCATACCCAGGGTCCCTATGCTGAGAAGCTTCTAGACCAGGGGAAGATTGATGATAAGGACCTTCCTCTAGAGGCAAAAGAGAAAGTCTTCCCCTGGAGCTGGCACCCTGAATTCGGCCTTCTAGCCTCCTAGACTGTGAAAGAATAAATTTCTCTTTGTTTAACCCATCCACTTGTGGTATTTCTGTAATAGCAGCACTAGATACCTAAGACAACCCCAAACAGAAACTCAGTACCCCATAAGCAATAACTCCTTATGCCCTCTTCCCTCCAGCCTCTGGTAACTTTTAATAAACTTTTGCCTCTGTATTTGCCTATTTTGGATCCTTCAGTGGGATCATACAATATTTGTTCTTTTGGGTCTGAATTAATTCATTTAGCATAATGTTTTTAAGGTCACCCATGTTGTAGCTTGTATAAGTACTTCATTCTCTTTACTGCTGAATAATATTCCATTGCATATCTACACTATATTTCGTTTATTCATCCACCTGTTCATGGACACTTGTTTTTTTTTCCACCTTTTGGCTATTGTGAATAATACTGCAATGAACACTTATGTACAAGTATCTGTTTGATTGCCTGCTTTCAGTTCTTTTCGATATGTATCAAGTAGTGGAATTGCTGGGTCACATTGTATCTTAGTTACCTAGTATCACTGCAACAAAAATACCATGAATGGGTGGCTTTAAATAATAGAAATTTATCGTCTCACTGATTTAGAGGCTAGAAAGCCAAATCAGGGCATCAGCTCTGGGGGGGCCTTTCCTTGTTTGTAGTTCTGGGCACTCCTTGGCTTGTAGACAGTTCCTCCCACGGGCTCTTTTTCCTGTGTGTGCATCTTTCCGTGTCCGTTTTCCCTTTTTATAAGACACCCTTCAGAATTGATTAAGTTTAGGACCCACCTGACCCAGGTGTGACTTCATTAACACAATAAAAGTAAAACCTTTCTTTCCAAACAGGGTCACATTAACAGGTACAGGGGTTAGGATTTCAACATATGTTTTGGGGGGACACGATTCAATCAATGACATGTGAAAATTCTCTGTTTGACATTCCCACTAGCGATGCACCAGAGTTCCAATTTCACCACATCCTTGCCAACACTTGTTAGTTTTTTCTCTCTCTCTTTCTTTCTGTCTTTATCTCTCTCTCTCTTTTTCTTTCTTTCTTTTTTTAATAATAGCCATCCTAATGGGTGTGAAGTGGTACCTCATTGTGGTTTTGATTTCCATTTCTTTAATGACTAATGACTTTGATAGTCTTTTCATGTGCTTTTTGGCCTTTTGTATTTCTTCTGTGATGAACTGTCTATATTCAAATCCTTTGCCCATTTTTAAATTGGGCTGTTTATCTTTTTGTTGTTGAGTTGTAGGAGTTCTTTGTATATTCCAGATCAAGCTTTGTCAGATATATGGTTCCCTAGTATATTCTCACAATATGTAGATTGTCTCTTCACTTTGTTGATAAAGCCCTTTGGTAAACATGGGTATTTAATTTCGATGAAGTCCAATTTATCTATTTTTTTCCTTTGTTGCTCATGCTCTTGGTGTCATATCTAATAACCCACTGTCAAAACAAGATCTTGAAGCTTTACCCCTGTGTTTTCTTCTAAGGGTTTTATGGTTTTAATGCTTATATTAGTGTTGTTGATCCATTTTGAATTAGTTTTCGCATATTGTATGAGGTATGGGTCCATATCGTTTTTGCATATGGAAATTCAGTTGTCCCAGCACCATTTATTGAAGATACTCTTCTTTTCTCCATTGAATGGGCTTGGCACACTTGTCAAAATCAGTTGGACCTAGATGTATGGGTTTATTTCTGGGCTTTCAATTTTAATCCATTGGTTGATAAGCCTGTACTTGTACCAGTACCACAATATTTTGATTTCTGTAGCTTTATAGTACATTTTGAAATCAGAAAGTGGGTCCTTCTACATTGCCCTTGTTTTACACGACTGTTTTATATATTTGTAGCCCCTTGCAATTTCATATGAATTTGAGGATCTGCATTTGCATTTCTGCAAAGAAAGGCTGTTGGAATTTTGGTAGGGATTTTGTTGAATTTGTAGATCGATTTGTCATCTTATTTCCAGCCATGAACACAGAATATCTTTCTTTCCATTTACTTATGTCTTCTTTAATTCCTTTCAGTAATGCTTTATAATTTTCAGTGTACAAGTCTTTCACCTCCCTAGCTAAATTTATTCCTATGTATTTTATTCTTTTAGATACTATTGTAAATGAAGTTTCTTGATTTCTTTTTCTGGTTATTCATTGCTAATGTAAAGAAACACAACTGATTTTTGTGTGTTGATCTTATACCCTGCCACTTTGATGAATTCAGTTACCAGCTCAAGTAGCTTTCTTGTGGATTATTTGGGATTTTCTCTATATTGGATCATGCCATCTGTGAATAAAGATAGTTTTACTTCTTCCTTTCTGACTTGGATCCTTTTTATTTCTTTTACTTGCCTAATTGCTCTCACTAGAACTTCCAGTACAACATTGAATAGCAGTGATGAGAGTGAGCATTCTCATCTTGTTCCTGATCTTTTAGGGGAAGCTTTCAGTCTTTCACTGTTGAGTATGATGATAAAAGCTGTGGGTTTTTCATAAATGCTTTTATCCAATCATAAAACTTTTATTTGATATTCATTGTCTAAACTTCCTGTACTATGTTGAATGGAAATGATGATACTGGGCATGTATATTTTGTTCCTGATCTCACAGAGATTGACCTCAATACATAGTCATTAAAAATTATATTTTATTTAGGATTATTGTAATTATCTGTAGGGGATTAAATATGGCCACACATTCTTTGCAGCTTCTCCTATCAAGAGGTGGAATCTATTTCCCTACCCTTGTCTCTGGCCTGGTTTTGTGAGTTATTTCGACCGGTAGTATGTGGCAGAAGTGATATCATTTAAATCCCCAAGCGTAGGCCTTAATAGTCCTTGTACCTTCTGCTTTCACTCTTTTGGTACATTTCACAACCATGTCAGGGTTAGATGATCTATTAGTTTTCTATTGCTGCTATAACAAAATACCGCAAAGTGGGTGGCTTTAAAGAACAGAAATTTATTGTCTCACAGTTCTGGAGGCTAGTAGCCTGAATTCAGGGAGTCAGCAGGGCCATGTTTTAGTTGAAAGCTCTGGGAGAAGATATTTTCTTGTCTTTCTCAGCTTCTGGTACCTCAGGCATTCCTTGGCTTGAAGGTTCAGCTTCGTATGACTGTTGTTCCCCTCCCTCATTTCTTCCCTTTTACAGGACACCACTCAGACTGGATTAGGACCTACCCTATTCTGGTATGACCTCATTTAGCTTAATTAATAACACCTTCAAAGACCCTATTTCCAAACATGGTCACTTTCACAAAGACAAGGGGTTAAGATTCAACACAAATTTTTTGGGAACACAACTGAATCCATAACAAATGGGTTAAACTACTGAATGATGAGAAATTATTTAGAGATAATGGCCAGCACCAAGGCCCCATACTTGTGAGTGGAACCATCTTAGGTCCTCCATTCCCAGCCAGGTGGTTAGATGATGGCAGCCTCATGAATGAGCCCAGGCAAGACCAGGAGAAAAATTGCCCAGCTAAGACCAAATTATAGAACCATAAGTAAATATATGGTTTACTTATGTATTTGGTTACTGGTTACTTGAAACCAATAAGTTTTGGCATATTTGGTTGTTTAGCAAAATGAGCCCTGGTGGCACAACAGTTAAGAGTTCAGCTGCTAACAAAAAGGTTTACTGTTCCAACCCACTTAGGTGCTTCTCAGGAGAAAGACCTGACAGTCTGCTCCTATAAAGATTACAGCTTAGAAAACCATATGGGGCAGTGCTACTCTGTCACGTGAGGTTGCCATGAGTCAAAAATCAACTCAATGGCACCTAACAACAAAACTGTTACAGAATTGTTATCTAGAAGTGGGTGTTGCCATAACTAAAACTTAAAACATATAGCATTGGCTTTGGGACCAGGCAACAGGCAGAGTTTGGAAGGGCAGCAAGGAGACTATTAGTGAAAGCTGGAAGAACAATGAGGAAATTGCTTTTAGAGAATGGAGAAAGGCCAACCTGTGTTATGTAGAGGCAAAATGTTTGGCAACCCTGTCACCTGTGATGACTTGAAACATACAAAAGTACTTAATGAACTTGTAGATCTGGCATATGAGATTTCCAGGCAGAATATTAAAAGTGCCTATTGTCTTCTTTTAGCCACCTATGATATGGTATTGCAAAAAAGAAATACTCTAACAAGGAACTGTTCCAGTTTCAAGCACAAATTAGAGAAAATATAAACAGTCCAGGACACTCTATCCAGCTAGCAAAAGATTATAAAAATAAGAAATGGCTTCAGGACGGAGATCAAATCCTGGGCAATTGCAGGTAAAATATGGCCTCAGGATCAAGATCAAATCAAGGGTGCAGAAGTAAGACCTTACGAGGATTTAAGGCAGTGCCTCATAGACCTTCTCAGTTAGATAAAAGGGCATCTACAAAAGGTAAGAGCCTTGTCCTACAGCAACCTGATGCACCCAACGTAGAGAGAGGTCAGCCTCAGAAATAATTATGACTGTGGTTTTGGGGGCATGAAGTGAATCCCAGTAAGATTCATAAACACCACAAAATTTTTAGGAGAAATGTACTGGCAAAACCCTCCAACGCATCTGTCAGTTTGTCTTACTGTGGGGGCTTGTGTGCTGCTGTGATGCTGGAAGCTATGCCACCAATATTCAAATACCAGCAGGGTCACCCATGGCAGGGAGGTATCAGCTGAGCTTCCAGACTAAGACTAGGAAGAAGGACCCGGCAGTCTACTTTTGAAAAGAATTAGCCAGGAAAAACCTTATGAATAGCAGCAGAACATTGTCTGATATAGTGCTGGAAGATGAGCCCCTCAGGTTGGAAGGCACTCAAAAAAATGACTGGGAAAGAGCTGCCTCCTCAAAGTAGATTCGACCTTAATGACATGGATGGGGTCGAGCTTTTGGGACCTTCATTTGCTGAGGTGGCATGGTTCAAAATGAGAAGAAACAGCTGCAAACATCCTTTAATAATTGGAACATGGAATGTACAAATTATGAATCTAGGAAAAATGAGCATCGTCAAAAATGAAATGGAACGCATAAAAATCGATGAAATGGACTGTTGTTAGTCATTTTGAATTGAACAATCATATGGTCTACTGTGCCAATAATGACAACTTGAAGAGGAATGACGTTGCATTCATCATCAAAAAGAACATTTCAAAATCTATCCTGAAGTATCCTGTCAGTGATACGATAATATTCACACGCCTACAAGGAAGACCAGTTAATACAACTTTTATTCAAATTTACACACCAACCACTAAGGCCAAAGATGAAGAAATTGAAGATTTTTACCAACTCCCGTAGTCTGAAATTGATCGAACATGCAAGCAGGATGCACTGATAATTAATGGTGATTGGAATGAAAAAGTTGGAAATGAAGAAGAATAGGTAGTTGGAAAATATAGCCTTGGTGATTAGAAAAATGCTGGAGTTCACATGATAGAATTTTGCAAGACCAATGATTTCTTCATTGCAAATACCTTTTTTCACCAATATAAATGGAGACTATACATGTGAACCTTGCCAGATGGAATACACAGGAATCAAATCAACTACATCTGTGGAAGAAGGTGATGGAAAAGCTCAATATCATCAGTTAGAACAAGGCCCTGGGCTTTCTGCAGATAGACCATCAATTGCTCATATGCAAGTTCAAGTTGAAACTGAAGAAACTTAGAAAAGTCCGCAAAAGCCAAAGTACAACCTTGAGTATATCCCACCTGAATTTAGAGACCATCTCAAGAATAGATTTGACGTGTTGAACACTAATGACCAAAGATCAGGTGAGTTGTGGAATGACATCAAGGACATCATACATGAAGAAAGCAAGAGGTCATTAAAAAGACAGGACAGAAAAAAAAGACTAAAATGGATATCAAAAGAGACTATGCAACTTGGTCTTGAATGCTGAGTAGCTAAAACAAAAGGAAAAAACGATGAAGTAAAAGAGCTGAACAGAAGATTTCAAAGGGTGGCTTGAGAAGACAAAGTAAAATATTATGATGACAAGTGCAGAGACCTGGAGATGGAAAACCAAAAGGGGAGAACACACTCAGCATTTCTCAAGCTGAAAAAACTGAAGAAAAAATTCAAGCCTCGAGTTGCAATGTTGAAGGTGTCTATGGGGAAAATATTAAATGATGCAGGAAGGATGAAAAGAAGATGAAAAAAATACACAGAGTCACTATAACAAAGAATTGGTCAATGTTCAATCATTTCAGGAGGTAGCATATGATCAGGAACTAATGGTACTGAAGGAAGAATTCCAAGCGTCACTGAAGGCATTAGCAAAAAGCAAGGTTCCAGTAATCGATGGAATACCAATTGAGATGTTTCAACAAAAGGACGCGGCTCTGGAAGTTTTCACTTGTCTATGCGAAGAAATTTGGAAAACAGCTACCTGGCCAACCAACTAGAACAGATCTATATTTATGCCTATTCCAAAGAAAGGTGATCCAACAAAATGTGGAAATTATCGAACAGTATCACTAATATCACATACACGTAAAATTTTGCTAAAGATCATTCAAAATTGGCTGCAGCAGTATATTGACCGGGAACTGCCAGAAATTCAAACCAGATTCAGAAGAGGACATGGAACAAGGGATATGATTGCTGATGTCAGATGGATCCTGGCTGAGAGCAGAGAACACCAGAAAGATGTTTACCTGTGTTTTATTGATTATGCAAAAGCATTCAACTGTGTGGGTCATAATAATCATGGATAACATTGTGAAGCATAGGGACTCCAGAATGCTTAATCATGTTCATGAGGAACCTGTATGTGAATCAAGAGGTAGTTGTTTGAACAGAACAAGGGGATACTGCATGGTTTAAAGTTAAGGTTATACCCTTTCACCATACCTATTCAATCTGTATGCTGAGCAAATAATCTGAGAAGCTGGACTATATGAAGAAGAATGGAGCATCAGGATTGGAGGAAGACTCATTAACAACCTGCATTATGCAGATGACACAACCGTGCTTGCTGAAAGTGAAGAGGTCTTAAAGCACTTACTGATGAAGATCAAAGACCACAGCCTTCAGTATGGATTATGCCTCAACATAAAGAAACACCAAAAATCCTCACAACTGAACCAATAAGCAACATCACAATAAATGGAGAAAAGATTGAGATTGTCAAGGATTTCATTTTACTTGGATCCACAATCAACAGCTATGGAAGCAGCAATCAAGAAACCAAAAGATGTGTTGCACTGGGGAAATCTGCTGCAAAATACTCTCTAAAGTGTTAAAAAGCAAAGTTTTCACCTTGAGGACTAAGGTGTGCCTGGCCCTATCCATGATGTTTTCAGTCGCCTCCTATGCGTGTGAAACCTGGGCAATGAATAAAGAAGACTGAAGAATTGACGTCTTTGAGTTGTGTTGGCGAAGAATATTGAATATATGGTGGACTGCCAAAAGAACAAAGAAATCTGTCTTGGAAGACATACAGCCAGAATACTTCTTAGAAGCAAGGATGGCGAGACTATGTCTCACATACTTTGGACACGTCATCCGGAGGGATCAGTCCCTGGAGAAGGACACCGTGCTTGGTAAAATAGAGCGTCAGTGAAAAACAGCAGGACCCTCAAGGAGATGGATTGACACAGTGGCTGCAAAAATGTGCTCAAGCATAGCAACAATTGTGAGGATGGCACAGGACTGGGCAGTATTTCATTCTGTTGTGCATAGGATCACTATAGGTCGGAACCAACTCAATGACACCTAACAAAAACATTGGCAAAAGCATTACCACTTTAGGCTACAGGGGCAAAGATAGCTCAAAATGAAAAGAGACCTCTAGGTCTCCAACTTCCCATGGGCAGAAAGGAGCTGAAAAAGCTACTCATCTGCAAACATGGATGATTTTCTATTTCTTATGAAAAAGGAAGAATTGTCAGGGGACAGAGCCAGGAGCCTAGAGGATGGAAGCAAAACTCTCTGCAGGTAGACATGGATTATAAAACCATTCTCAGAGAGCAAAACTGGGCCCTAATTAAAGAACATTCCCTATCCTCTGCATAGGGGAATCTGATAATAGGTGTCTGGGTATATTTCAAAATTACTATGGGTGAGTGACTGTTATGTGCTTTCTGTTCTTCCCCTTCTTGAACAGGCAAGTCTATTTGAATTATTCTGTTTGTGTATTACCAGGTGTATTGGGTGTGGGCAGGAGCTGATAATTTTGTCTTTTTTAGTTCTCAAGTCTCTGGATTGAAGAGCTTGCACCTGAACAGCTGTACTCAACTAACTACAGTAGAAACGATTCTTCTGCATCTGGGCCTGATTTAAATAGTGATATCCTGGACTTTGATTCAGTGCAGTAATGGTCTGATATTTTTGGTGGAGGGATGAGTGTATTTTGGATGAGTAAAGATGTCACCTTGAAGACTAAGGTGTACCTAACCCAAGCCATGGTATTTTCAATCGCCTCATATACATGCGAAAGCTGAACTACAGATGAGGAAGACCGAAGAAGAACTGACACCTTTGAATTGTGGTGTTGGTGAAGAATATCGAATATACCATGGACTGCCAAAAGAACGAACAAGTCTGTCTTGGAGAAATACAACCAGAATGCTCCTTAGAAGCAAGGATGTCTCACGTACTTTGAACATGTTATCAGGAGGAATCAGTCCCTGGAGAATGACATCATGCTTGGTAAAGCAGAAGGTCGTCAAAAAAAAAAGGAAGACTCTCAACAAGATGGATTAACACAACGGCTGCAACAATGGGCTCAAGCATAACAATGATTGTGGGGATGGCACAGGACCAGGCAGTGTTTTGTTCTGTTGTGCATATGGTCGATATGAGTCAGAACCAACTTGATGGCACCTAAAAACAACAACAACGAAGAATATAAATTGTTACAGACAGAGATGGATGGTGGAAGATTGTTTACAAAGAGGGATACAAACAATTCTGCCCATCTCTGTGCAGGATGCTGTCCCATCAACAGATAGAGTCTGTTCCCCCTGCCACTTGAGCCGGGGCTGGCCTTGTAACTTTCCTTGAACAATACATTTCAGGAGACGTGACACTGTGACAGTTATAGGCCTAGGCTTTAAGAGCACTGGCAACTTCTGCCTTTGCTTTCTTGAAGCCACCATGTAAATAGGTCTGACTACACTGCTGGAGAGACCATATGGAAGTCCCAGGCCTACTGTTCCAAGGTCCCAGCATGTGGATGAAACCGTGGATGTTCAGCCCCAGCCAAGCTCCCAGCTGAATGCAGTTGCAGGAGTCCCCCCAGTCAACACCATGTGGAGCAGAACTCCCTATCTGAGCACAGCCAATGACGGAATCATGAGAAATAATAAATTTTTTCTTTAAACCGTTAAGTTTTTGGGGTGGGTGGTTTGCTGCATAGCAACAGACAACTGAAACACTAAAATAGTGTATACCTCTTAGTTTGATGTTAGGTTTTTCCTTTCAGAATGCATGTTCTGGGAATCCTTACTTTATGCTTAATATTACTAATTCCCAGTTGCATTGTTGTGATCTATTTAGATTTAACCATATAGAGTACAGATGGTTCATTACTGTTTCATTTTCCCCATCTTGAAAACTAATTAGAGTACGCTTTCAGTTATTTTCTTCAGATAAAGTTATGGATGATATACTTTCTGAATCCCTGTGTATTAGTTAAAGTGAAAGACTAAATTTCTATAATCAAGAAACCCTAAAATGCAATAGCTCAAATAAAATTGAAGTTTACATTTCTCTCATGTCGCAGTTCAGGGCTTGTGTTCTGGGTCATTAGCAGTTTTGCTTCCACACAATCATTTATGGACTCAGGATTTTCCCATATTGTTTCTTCATCATCGAAAATGGATCACAGGCAACCTGCTTGAGAGTGTGGAGGAGGCACACACTGCTCTTACATTGCTGAGCTCCGCAAGCGGCACCTGTCACTTCCGAACACATTCTCTTAGACCACTTAGTCTGCACAACACATATAACTGCTCTGGGGGCTAGGAAATAAAAATATATCATGTTCCAGGCTACAATTATAATCCCACAGAAAAGGGGAAGACTGAAGTTTTGTGAAAGGCTAGTGATCTCACCACATCTTATACTGTAGCTGCAAAAATGCTATCATAAATTTGCCCTGTTGAATGATGTATTGACTAAATGTAGGACTCTTAAATTTCACTTTTTATCATAGTACTGCAGATGAGATGTCCAAAGCTAGTCTTATCCTCCTTCCTTGTAAGTAAAATGTTATTTTTTATACTTGGAGTCTTGCTAGCCTTGTTTCTTTATCTGTGATTTAGCATTTCCTCTACTTCCTACTTAACACCCTCCGTACTATGTTCATGAACTGGAGAGTTGCCTGTCACTTGCTAGCAACTTTTCTCTCTCATTTGGCGGTAACTCATAACCAAATATGTTAGTATTTCTTTAGCAAAACTTACGAATATTCATATGTTAGTATAGGATAAGGTCCAAAAAAGAGCCTTACCTTAATTCAGTTCAGATTTTGCTGCTAAAAGTTCAGGTCAGGTCATGTTATATGACCAAATTAATTACAAAACATTTTCCATTTCGGATTTTAGAGGAGTCCTGGTGGCACAATGGTAAAGAGCTCAGCTGCTAACCAAAAGGTCAGCAGTTTGAATCCACCAGCCACTCTTTGGAGACACTATGGGGCCATTATACTCTGTGCTATAGGGTCACTGTGAGTCAAAATCAACTCGACTGCTTCGGGTTTTGGTTTGGGATTTCAGAATTTTAAGTGAGAGATTGTGGACCTGTAGATTTAAGTTTAACCTTTTCCTACTTTCTTGTGAAGTTTTTGTTTATAAGGATAAGAATAAGGGACAAAGTTTTTATTAATATACATTTAACATTACTCTTCTAGAAATATGAGTGTACTTACTTGTGTCTGTACATATGCCTGAAACAAGATGGAAGTTTATTTCTCTCTTACACAGAAATTCAGAAGATGTTGGCATGGCAGATCCGTAATAGTCATCAGAAAAATGCACAAATCAGTCATAAGTGTGTAGCTCCATGAACTATTACGAAGTGAATGTAGCTTTGTAACCACGAATCAGATCAAGATATAGGACATTACTATCGTTATGGGTCAATTTGTGTCCCCCCCAAATATGTTCAAGTCTTAACTCCCAGTACTTGCAAATATGACCTTATTTAAATAGTATCTTTGCAGATGTAATTAGTTAACATGAGGTCATACTGGAGTAGGACAGACCGTACTCCACTATAACTCCACTGTAACAGAGAGACACACAGGGAAGGACACCATGTAATGACAGAGACAGAGATTGGAGTGATGCACCTACAAGCCAAGGAATGTCAAGAATTTCAAGAAGCCAGCAGAAGCTAGGAGGGAATAGATTCTCCCTCAGAGCCTCCAGAAGGAACTAATTCTGCCAACACCTTGAATTTTGAGTTCTAGCCTCCAGAAATGTGAGAGAGAAAATTTCTGCCTTTTTATGCCACCTAGTTTTTGATCCTTTGTTATAGTGACACTATAGGACAGAATAGAACTGCCCCATAGGGTTTCAAAGGAGTGGCTGGTGGGTCCTGACTGCCAACTTTTTTTTGTTAGCAGCTGAGCTCTTAACCACTGTACCACCCTGGCTCCATAGCAGCCCTAGGAAACTAATATAGTAATTACCCCCCTCCTTGAATCTGCCCTCTGGGAACATTAATTTTTGTATTCCCCACATCTATGGGCACTAAATGGAAACCCTGATGGCGTAGTGGTTAAGTGCTACGGCTGCTGACCAAGAGGTTGGTGGTTCAGATCCGCCAGGTGCTCCTTGGAAATTCTATGGGGCAGTTCTACTCTGTCCTACAGGGTCGCTATGAGTCGGAATTGACTCGACGGCAGTGGGTTTGGTTATTTGGGGTATGGGCACTAAATAGTTGTATTAACTGGTCTTCCTTGTAGGCGTATGGATATTATCCTATTACTGACAGAGTTGTACTTCAGGATAGATCTTGAAATGTTCTTTTTAATGATGAATGCAACACCATTCCTCTTCAAGTTGTAATTCCCAGCATAGTAGACTATATGATTGTCTGATTCAAAATGGCCAATACCAGTCCATTTCAGCTCACTAGTGCCTAGCATATTGATGTTTATGTGCTCCATCTCATTTTTAACAATTTCCATTTTTCCTAGATTCATATTTTGCACATTCCAGGTTCCAATTATTCATGGATGTTTGCAGCTGTTTCTTCTGAGTCGTGCCACATCAGCAAATGAAGGTCCCAAAAGCTTTACTCCATCCATGTCATTAGGTCAACTCTACTTTGAGGAGGTAGCTCTTCCCCTGCCATCTTTTGAGTGCCTTCCAACCTGGGGGGCTCATCTTCCAGCACTATATCAGACAATGTTCCACTGCTATTCATAAGGTTTTCACTGGCTAATGCTTTTCAGATGTAAACTGACAGGCCCTTCTTCCTAGTCTGTCTTGGTCTGGAAGCTCAGCTGAAACCTGTCCTCCATGGGTGACCCTGCTGGTATCTGAATACCGGTGGCATAGCTTCCAGCATCACAGCAACACACAAGCCCCCACAGTAAGACAAACTGACAGACACACACCAACCATTAAGGCCAAAGATAAAGAAATAGAAGATATTTATCAGCTTCTGCAGCCTGAAATGGATTGAAAGTGCAATCAGTATGCATTGATAATTACTGGTGATTGGAATGCAAAAGTTGGAAACAAAGAATAAGGATCAGTAGTTGGAAAATATGGCCTTGGTGATAGAAACAATGCCGGAGATCGAATGATAGAATTTTGCAAGACCAACGACTTCTACATTGCAAATACCTTCTTTCACCAACATAAACGGTGACTATACACATGGACCTCACCAGATGGAATACACAGGAATCAAACTGACTACATCTGTGGAAAGAGATGATGGAAAAGCTCAATATTATCAGTCAGAACAAGGCCAGGGGCCAACTGTGGAACAGACCATCAATTGCTCATATGCAACTTCAAGCTGAAACTGAAGAAAATCAGAGCAAGTCCACGAGAGCCAAAATATGACCTTGAGTATATCCCACCTGAATTTAGAGACCGTCTCAAGAATAGATTTGACCAAGACAGGAACCATTCCCAAAGGCAACTCTTCAGACAGGGATTAGACTGGATAGTGGGATAGAAAAAGATGCTGGTGAAGAATGAGCTTCTTGGATCAAGTAGACACTTGAGACTATGTTGGCATCTCCTATCTGGAGGGGAGGTGAGAGGGCGGAGGTGGCCAGAAGCTGGCGGAATGGACACGAAAAGAGAGAGTGGAGGGAAGGAGTGGACTGTCTCGTTAGGGGGAGAGCAATTTTAGGAGTGTATAGCAAGGTGTATATAAACTTTTCTGTGAGGGACTGACTTGATTTGTAAACTTTCACTTAAAGCACAATAAAAATTTTTAAAAAAAGAATAGATTTGACATTGAACACTAGTGACTGAAGACCAGATGAGTTGTGGAATGACATCAAGGACATCATACATGAAGAAAGCGAGAGGTCATTGAAAAGACAGGAAAGAAAGAAAAGACCAAGATGGATGTCAGAGGAGCATCTGAAACTTGCTCACGAATATCAAGCAGCTAAAGCAAAAGGAAGAAATGTTGAAGTAAAAGGACTGAACAGAAGATTTCAAAGGGCGACTGGAGAAGACAAAGTAAAGTAATGACATATGCAAAGGGCTGGAGATAGAAAACCAAAAGGGAAGAACATGCCCAGCATTTCTCAAGCTGAAAGAAGTGAGAAAAAAATTCAAGCCTCGAGTTGCAATAGTGAAGGATTCTATGGGGAAAATATTAAACGATGCAGGAAGCATCAAAAGAAGATGGAAGGAATACACAGCATCATTATACCAAAAAGAATTAGTCAATGTTCAACCATTTCAAGAGGTAGCATATGATCAGGAACCAATGGTACTAAAGGAAGAAGTCCAACGAGCTCTGAAGGCACTGGTGAAAAACAAAGCTCCAGGAATTGACAGAATATCAGTTGAGATGTTTCCACAAAACAGATGCAGCACTGGAGGTGCTTACTTGTCTATGCCAAGAAATATGGAAGACAGCTTCCTGACCAACTGACTAGAAGAGATCCATATTTATGCCTATTTCCAAGAAAGGTGATCTAACCGAATGTGAAAATTATCAAACAATATCATAAGCAAACAATATTTTGCTGAAGATCATTCAAAAATGGCTTCAGCAGTATATCAACAGGGAACTGCCAGCAATTCAGGCTGGTTTCAGAAGTGGACATGGAACCAGGGATATCATTGCTGATGTCAGATGGATCCTGGCTGAAAGCAGAGAACACCAGAAGGATGTTTACCTGTGTTTTATTGACGATGCAAAGGCATTTGACTATGTGGATCATAACAAATTATGGATAACATTGCGAACCTTACAACAACATTGGCCATTTGTCTATCTTCATTAGAGAAACATCTGTTCACATTCTTTTTCAATTTTTCATTTGGGTTATTTGCCTTTTTATTATTACGTTATAGAAGTTCTTTATATATTCTGGATACTAATTCCTTGGCAGATATATGATTTGCAAAAAATGTATTCCATTCTTTTCATTTTCTTTTTGCTTTCTTCATGGTGTCCACACATTTTCTAATTTTGATGTTTAATTTATCTATTTTTTCTTTTGTTACTTAGGCTTTTACTGTCATATCTGAGAAACCACTGCCTAATCCAAGGACTCAAAGATTTATGCCTGTTTCCTTCTAAGAGATCTATAATTTCAGCTCTTACATATAGGTCTTGATCCATTTTGAGTTAATTTTTGTATATAGTTTGAATAGCGGTCTAACTTCATTCTTTTGTATGTGTATATCTAGTTATCTTTGTACCATTTGTTGAAAAGATTATTCTTTCCCTCATTGAATTGTCTTGGTACCCTTGTTAAAAATCAAATGACCATAAATGTAAAAGTTTATTCCTGTATTCTCAATTCTGTTCCTGATGCCAGTGCCGTACTGTCTTGATTACTGTAGCTTTCTGTTGTTGTTGTTGTTAGGTACCATCGAGTCAGTTCTGACTCATAGCGACCCTATGTACAACAAAACAAACTATTGCCTGGTCCTGCATTATTCTCACAATCGTTGGTGTGTTTGAACCCATTGTTGCAGCCACTGTGTCAATCAATCTCGCTGAGTGTCTTCCTCTTTTTCGCTGACCCTCTGCTTTACCAAGCATGATGTCTTTCTCCAGGGACTGATTCCTTCTGATAACATGTCCAAAGTATGTGAGACACGGTCTCACCATCCTTGTCTATAAGAGCATTCTGGCTGTACTTCTTCCGAGACAGATTTGTTCGCTCTTTTGGCAGTCCATGGTGTATTCAATATTCTTCACCAACATCACAATTCAAAGGTGTCAATTCTTCTTTGGTCTTCCTTATTCATTGTCCAGCTTTCGCATGCATGTGAGGTGATTGAAAACACCATGACTTGGGTCAGGTGCACCTTAGTCTTCAAGGTGACATCTTTGCTCTTTAAGACTTTAAAGAGGCCTTTTGCAGCAGATTTGCCAAATGCAATACGTCTTTTGATTTCTTGACTGTTGCTTCCATAGGTGTTGATAATGGATCCAAGTGAAATGAAATCCTTAACAACTTCAATCTTTTCTCAGTTTATCAGTTTCCCTTCCCTGGTCAGTTCAGACCCCAGCTGTCAGTGCAGCCCCATTCACCCAGGACCAGTCTCTTCTCCTTTTCTTAGGTCTGATAATCTGATGGAACAACTCACAAACTGCAGGAAAAAGGTTATCTTTAACCTAGAAGGAAAAAGAATACATACAAAAAGGGGGGGGTCCCAGAGCGTTCTTGGCACAGAACTCCATGTCCCCTGCTTACCTTCCCCAGAGAAGAATGTTCACCCTCTCAAACATGAAAGCTTCAGTGAGCCTTTGTTTTCCAATGCCTGTAGTGGTCTCACCACATGGCCACGATAGATGACATCATGCCTCCTGACGTTTAGTCAGCTTTGGGCTCCTTGGGGATCCCTCTTGGTAGGGTCAGCCCCCACTCTCTGGCCTCAGGTGTGGTCAGACTTTCAGGAACCAGGACCAAAGACCAAACTGTTTACTGCAAGGGGGTTCCATATTTCACACAGGCTGAGATGCAGAGCAAAACCTACATAGAAAGTTTCATTTGAATTTATTTGTTTGATAACCAGCAAATAAAACCCAAAATATGTTTCAAATAGCTGTGCTGAAACAGGATGTTACACATAGTTGGAGTGCTTTTAAAAAATGTTCTTTAGCATAAGGGGAAACCCTGGTGGCATAGTTGTTAAGTGCTATGGCTGCTAACCAAGAGGTCGGCAGTTCAAATCCACCAGGCACTCCTTGGAAACTCTGTCGGGCAGTTCTATTCTGTCTTATAGGGTTGCTATGAGTCGGAATCGACTCGACGGCAGTGGGTTTTGGGTTAGCGTAAGGAGCCTTGAAAGGGAAAAAGGGAGAAAAAATTATGATTCATTCTTACTCTCCCTGTTGCAGATTGTTCCATTTATTGGCAATTAGCTTTATAATATCTGGTGAAATCTCACATTGCTATCTTGCATCATTCTCTGACTCTTGAATTTCTTTCAATAAACTTGTGAGGCTTTCCTTCCTCCTTCCCCCATTTATAAAAGTGATACGTGATTATGGCAGGGAAAAAAACAAAAAAAAACTCAAATATATAAAGAGGTAAGAGAAAAAGAAATCCACCCACAGTCTCAGTGTCTCAAAGACACCTGTTCTTTACACTTAGTGTGTTTTCCCCCTTTTCTTCTTTCTGTGAATCATTTTTTAAAATGTATTTGAAATATATAGGTAATCCTCCATTCTAACCCTCACCACTGTGTGGCAGCCATGTGCTTTGGATGAGACTGGCTCCACCCCCAGGGAAGGGCCCTGTTTAGTATAATTCAGTAACAGTATTGCAGCCTCTGTACCACACTGATTGGTTCAGAAGCACCACAAAACTCCAAATAGGCAGTTGGTCTAATAGTTATGAAAAGAGATGACATCTTTCTTCCTTGTCATGAATGAGGAAATGTAGCCACTTTGCTACCATGAAGGAAGCCAGCTTGAGAGTAAAGCCTAAGAAGGCAGAGTTGACAGAATTACAGAAAAAACGCAACACAGTCCTGACTGAACGAAGTATGGAGCTTGACCTCCTTTATTTTTCAATTTTATGAGTCAAATCATTCCCTTTATTGTTTAAACCTATTAAAGTTGGATTATATGTTACAACCGAGCATGCTAAATGGATACATCACCCACATGGGATAATCAAATGAAGCAATTGTAGCTCTTGACTCTTAAAAAATAAACAAAGCCTATTTGTTTGGGTACAGCCTACAAAGCATAAAGTTACAGTATTAACTCCTGTTCTTTCTGAACTTCCACCCTTGGACCCAAAACAGGATCCTCTTAACATATGGGTGTTCTAAGGGGTATGAAGGAGCCCTGGTGGCACAGTAGTTAAGGGCTCAGCCACTAACCAAAAGGTTGGGGGTTCTAACCCATCAGTCACTCCACAGGAAAAAGATGTGGCAGTCTGCTTCTGTAAAGATTCGCAGTTTTAGAGACCCTGTGGGGCAGTTCTATTCTGTCTTATAGGGGTCCCATGATTCAGAATCAACTCATTGGTAATGGGTTTACGGGTAAGGGATATGCATGTCACTGGTTATGGATGAGATACTGGGGACTCTTCTTGGACTATAGCTTGACTACTACTGGATCTCTTCAGATACTTGCTCAAAAGAAGTAATTCTAGGAACCAAGTTGGGTTCCAATGCTACATCCAAAAGTAACAGGTATGAATTTTAGTGTACACTTAGATATGGAGGAAATAGCATATTTGTTTTCTTACAATCAACATGAGTCCTTATCCTCCTACACTGGCAGAAAATTTTCTCAGTCATTATTGGGAGCTCCAGGAAGAATGCCACTAGGGCTTTGTATAGGTCCCAGGGTATGTATTACCTGACACCAAAGCATCATGGAGACTCTGCAGTCATTGGCTCAATAGTTCAGACTAGTTACCTCAGAGATGGCCATTGCTCCAGCCTGCATATTCTCATCAGGTCCAGTGGGAGTGTCCGGCAAGCCTGTGTGTGAGTCCCTGTGCTCAGAGCCAACCCTCTCTCCACAGTGCTATCGAAGAACGTGTTGCAGGTCCCCTCAGATCACACAACCTATAGACCTTTACCTCTTTCCAGCCTTCTGAAATCCTTTCTTCCTTTGTTTTCTCTAAGGCACTTAATGTCGCCTCAGCAAACCACACACACATATACACTCCCTCCTTGGACAGTTTTCATAATCTTTTCAGTCAACTTCAATTTTTATAAAACACAAGACCACCTCCTGATTTCTGTGGTGCAGTGAATTTCTTTATATGGCCTTTCTAGTCATGGTTTTGTGACTCCCACAAGATGATTGAGTGGAACTATGCAAATAAGTTTCTTGTGGCCCAGGGAATGTAAAATGGCACAACCGTTTTGAAAAATGATATGGCTCTTCCTTAAAAAGCTAGTAATAGAAATACTATATGATTCAGCAATCCTACTCATAGGAATATATCCTAGAGAAATAAGAACCATCACATGAATAGACATATGCACACCAATGTTCGTTGCAGCATTATTCACAATAGCAAAAAGACAAACAACCCAAGTGCCCATCAACAGAAGAATGGATAAATAAACTATGGTACATACTTTTTTTTTTTTTTTTTTACATACACACAGTAGAATAATGCACAACAATAAAGAACAATGATGATTCTTTGAAACATCTCGCGACATGGATGAATCTGGAGGTCATTATGCTGAGCGAAATAAATCAATCACAAAAGGACAAACATTGTATGAGACTACTACTATAAAAACTCATGAAAAGGTTTATACACAGAAAGAAACAATCTGTGATGGTTACAAGGGAGGGGAGGGGTATGGAGAGGAAAACACTAGATAGACAATAGATAAGTGGTAACTTTGGTGAAGGGTAAGTCAGTACACAATACTGGGAGAGTCAGCACAACTTGACCAAGGCAAGGTCATGGAAACTTCACAGACAGAGCCAAATTCACCAAGGGACAGAATTACTGGGCTGAGGGCTGGGGACCATGGTCTTGGGGAACATCTAGCTTAACTGGTCTCAGGGACATCTAGCTCAATTGGCGTAACAGTTTTAAAGAAAATGCTCTACATCCTACTTTGGCGAGTAGCATCTGGGGTCTTAAAAGCTCGTGAGTGGCCATTTAAGATACTCCACTGGTCCCACCAGTCTGGAGCAAGGGAGAATGAAGAAAACCAAAGATACAAGGGAAAGATCAGTCCAAAGGACTAATGGGCCACAACTACCACAGCCTCCACCAGACTGAGTCCAGCTCAACCAGATGGTGCCCGGCTACCACCAACAACTGCTCTGACAGGGATCACAATAGAGGGTCCTGAATAGAGCTGGATAAAAAATGTAGAACAAAATTCTAACTCACAAAAGAAGACCAGACTTACTGATCTAACAGAGACTGGAGAAAACCTGAGAATATGGCCCCCAGACACCCGTTTAGCTCAGTAATGAAGTCACTCAGCCAAAGATTAAACAGGCCCGTAAAACAAAACAAACCAACCCAGGGACAAGGACAAGAAAGCAGGAGGGAACAGGGAAGCTGGTAATGGGGAACCCAAGGTCAAGAAGGGGACAGTGTTGACACATCTCGGGATTGGCAACCAATGTTACAAAACGTGTATTAATTATTTGATGAGAAACTAATTTGCTCTGTAAACCTCCATCTAAAGCACGATAAAAAAAGAAAGATGTTTGTGGCCCACCAAAGGGATTGGATAGTCTGCTAATAATGCAAATAAGGTCCATGGAATTCTTGTGGGGGTGAGACAATGCAAATAAGGTACTTGGAACCCTTTTAGGAAATTGGTCAGTTTTGCCACTCTGCTAAGCTTAAAGGGAGCCAATCCCAGAAACAGAGGACCTTACTACCGTCAAGAAAAGCCAGGACTGGAGCATATCCTTTGGACCTCAGGTCCCTGAACTGAGTACCTCCTAGACTTAGGAGACAGAGAGAGGTATGACACTGAAAACAGCATGATGGCAGTGGCACAGGACTGGCAGGCTATGCTTGCTGACCCACAGGGCAAGAGAGCTAAGCGCCTTCAGGCAAGAGTCTTCCTGGTGGAATAGAGTGCCTCTAGGCACTTTTAGGCAGAGTTAAACAATTTTAACACCTGCTGGAGCAGGGCAGAGTCTGGGCCAAGAGCGGAGGGCTGAGGCCAAGAGTGAGGGCGCAGCACTAGAGGCCAGCCCCAATTAGGGCCTGGCAGTGGGAAAAAAAAAATCTGTCCTGGTTGAAGAACTGTGTCCTCAGTTGTTCCTGTTACTTCCAAATTGATCCTGATCCTGAGCTGTTGTAACCTATTACTTCCCAATAAGCCCCATAATCATGAGTATTATCTGTGAGTTCTGTGAGGCCATTGCAACAAATTAACAAACCCAACAGAGAAGTAGAGAGTGCTGTGGGAGGGGTGGCTAGTGTCAGAATTGGTAAAAAGGTTGGACAGTTGGGGTATGCCTGACCTCCATTTCATGGGAATCAGCTTTGGGCTGATGTTGATATTGATTCTCTTCCCCACTCATGAAGTTAGAAGACCTCTGACACCATGTCATTATTACACCACCAGCAGCTTCTGCTTTTGGTCCTGCCAAAATCCCTGAGACAAAGATGCAAGGGAGCAATCAACACAGCAATCAACACAAATTAATATCTCAGAAAGTTATCCTGTCCCAGAAATAAGCAGTTTGCACCCAGTGGGAGTCCTCACCTGGGACCAGGATTCAATTTTTTATAGTGTCTTCCCTGCCGCCCCCCGCCCCCGGTTATCAGAAGCTCCAATTCTCCTAAAATTGTTACTGAAAAGCTAGGGTTTAGCTTTTATTGAAATTTGTTACTTGTAAGAGCCATTCATTTATTGTTAATAGGTGCCTATATGCTTATTACAGACTCAACTACTTTATCTTGCTTAGTGAAACAAACTTTAATAACATATAAAACTAAAACATACTTGTGGCCGGGAATTACTAGTGAGTACATATATTAGACTCTTGGTTCCAAATGACAGAAAACCAAGTCAAAGTAGGTTAAGTACAAAAGAGAACCTATTAGCTCACATAATTTGGATGTTCAAGAGTTGGACCTCACAAATGGTTGGATCCAAGAGGTCAAAGTTGTCATTATATGACATACACCAGTGATTCTGAGTGCTGTATCTCCCAGATATTGTGATTAGGTTGGTGACAGTCATTTGATGAAGTCAACATCTTGATGAGAACTTTTTTTCCCCTAAACTATAGAGTCACTATGAGTTGGAATAAACTTGATGGCAACGAGTTTTGTTTTGTTTTAATCAGGAAATGCACTTCTATATCCAGTGAAAATACTCTTCAAGAATGAAAGGAAAATAAAGATCATGGAACATCCAGAATGAAGGGATGACAACGGAAATGGTAAATATCTGGGTAAAAAAATAGACAATTCTCTTGCTTTTAAAAAATTATTTAATGGTTGATAGCAAAAATTATAACATTGTCTGATGGAGTTTTCAATTCAAATACATACGACAACTATAACATAAGGGTGGGAAGAGAATAAAGGGATTTATATGGTGGTAACATTTCTACATTCCACTTGAAGTGGTAAAATACTGATTCTAAGTGGATTGTGAAAAGTTAATTGTTTTTGTAAACCCTAGAGCAATCACTAAAAAAAGTATACAAACATATATAATCATAAATACAATAGATAAAATAGAATACTAAAAAATATTCAAATAAGCCAAAAGAAGTCAAGAAAAGGGAAACAGATTAATGAAAAACAATGAGAACAGAGAACAAATAATAAAATTGTAACTCCAAACATATCGATACCAGTTACCATCAAATTGACTCTGATTCAGGTCAACCCCATGTGTGTCAGAGTAGAAGTGTGTCCACAGGGTTTTTGATGGCTGGTTTTTCAGAAGTAGGTCACCAAGCTTTTCTTCTGAGGCACCTCTGAATGGGACTCAAACCTCCAACCTTTTGATTAGCAGCTGAACACATTAACCGTTTGTACCACCCAGGGTCTCCTAAACATATCAATGGTTACATTTTATACAAATGGTCTACAAACGCCAAATAAAAGAAGAAATCATCAGACTGAAATTTAAAAATAACTACCCAACTATATGCAGTTTACAAGAAACACACTTCAAATATAATGTTATAAAAAAAAAAAAATGTTATAGGTAGGTTAAAAGTAGAAGAAAGTGGTTAAAAGTAGAAGATGTACTATGCAAATACTAATCAAAATATAACTGGAGGGGCTGTATATGTATCAAACAAAGTAGGTTTCAGATCAAAGGAAATGACCAGAGGTAAAGAGGGGCATTACATAATAATAAAAGGGCGTGTTAATCAAGAAGACATAGGAGTCCTAAATGTATATGCACTGCTGGTGGGAATGCAAAATGATACAGCCATTTTGGAAAATAATATGGCACTTTCTTAAAAGCTAGAAATAGAAATACCATGCAATCCAGCAATCCTACTCCGAGGAATATATCCTAGAGAAATAAGAGCCGTCACACAAATAGACATCTGCACACCCTTGTTCATTGCAGAATTATTCACAATAGCAAAAAGACAAACAACCTAAGTGCCCATCAACAGATGAATGGATAAACAAACTATATGGTACATACACACAATGGAATACTACAAAATGATAAAGAACAATGATGATTCTGTGAAACATCTCACAACACGGATGAATCTGGAGGTCATTATGCTGAGTGACATAAGTCAATCACGAACAGACAAATATTGTATGAGACCACTATTATAAAACTTGTGAAAAGGTTTACACACAGAAAGAAACACTCTTTGACAGTTATGAGGGAAGGAAGGGATGTGGAGTGAAAAACACTAAATAGACAATAGATAAGTGGTAACTTTGGTGAAGGGTAAGACAGTACACAATGCTGGGGAAGTCAGCACAACTTGACCAAGGCAAGGTCATGGAAGCTTCATAGACACAACCAAACTTCCTGAGGGACAGAATTACTGGGCTGAGGGCTGGGGATCATGGTCTCAGGACATCTAGCTCAACTGGCATGACATAGTTTATAAAGAAAATGTTCTACGGCCTAATTTGGTGAGTAGCGCCTGGGGTCATAAAAGCTTGTGAGCAGCCATCTAATATGCTCCATTGGTCCCACCCTGTCTGGAGCAACGTAGCATGAAGAAAACCAAAGATACAAAGGAAAAAAAGATCGGTCCAAAGGACTAATGGATCATAATTACCACAGTCTCCACCAGATAGTTCATAACAACTAGATGGTGCCCAGCAACCACCACAGACTGCTCTGACAGGGATTACAATTGAGGGTCACAGACTGAGCTTGAAAAAAATGTAGAACAAAATTCTAAAATTACAACAACAACAAAAAAAGACCAGACTTACCAGTCTGACACAGACAGTAGAAATCTAGAGAGTATGGCCCCCGGACACCCGTGAACTCAGGAATGAAGTCACTCCTGAGTTTCACCCTTAATTAAAGATTGTTGTTGTTGTTGTTAGGTGCTGATGAGTCTGCTCTGATCATAGCGACCCTGTGTACAACAGAATGAAACACTGCCCAGTTCTGCGGCATCCTCACAATCATTGTTATGCTTGAACCCGTTATTGCAGCCACTGTGTCAATCCATTTCTTTTTCACTGACCCTTTACTTTACCAAGTATGATGTCCTTCTCCAGGGACTGATCTCTCCAGTAATATGTGCAAGGTATGTGAGACGTAGCCTTTCCATTCTTGCTTCAAAGGAGCATTCTGGTTGTACTTCTTCCAAGACAGATGTGTTGTTCTTTTGCCAGTCCATGGTATATTCAATATTTTTTGCCAATAACAGAATTAAAATGCGTCAATTCCTTGGTCTTCCTTATTCATCGTCCAGCTTTCACATGCATATGAGGCGACTGAAAACACCATGGCTTGGGCCAGGCACACCTTAGTCTTCAAGGTGACATCTTTGCTCTTCAACACTTTGAAGAGGTCTTTTGCAGTAGATTTGCCCAATGCAATGCATCTTTTGATTTCTTAACTGTTGCTTCCATGGGTGTTGATTGTGGATCCAAGTAAAATGAAATCCTTGACAACTTCAATCTTTTCTCAGTTTATGATGATGTTGCTTATTGGTGCAGTTGTGAGAATTTTTGTTTTCTTTACGTTGGGGTGTAATCCATACTGAAGGCTGTAGTCTTTGATCCTCATCAGTAAGTGCTTCAAGTCCTCTTCACTTTCAGCAAGCAAGGTTGTGTCATCTGCATAATACAGGTTGTTAATGAGTCTTCCCCCAATCCTGATTCCTCATTCTTCTTCATATAGTCCAGCTTCTCAGATTATGTGCTCAGCATACAGATAGAATAAGTATGGTGAAAGAATAAAACCCTGGCACACACCCTTCTTGACTTTACACCGTGCAGTATCCCCTTATTCTGTTTGAACGACTGCTTCTTGATCCATGTACAGGTTCCTCATGAGTACAATTAGGTGTTCTGGAATTCCCACTCTACTCAATGTTATCCATAATTTGTTATGATCCACACAGTCGAATGCCTTTGCATAGTCAAAAAAACACAGGTAAACATCTTTCTGGTATTCTCTGCTTTCAGCCAGGATCCATCTGACATTAGCAATGATATGCCTTGTTTCATGTCTTCTTCTGAATCCAGCTTGAATTTCTCTTGGTTCCCTGTCGCTATACTACTGCAGCCTCTTTTGAATGATCTTCAGCAAAATTTAACTTGCATGTGATATTAATGATATTGTTCTATAATTTTCCCATCCAGTTGGGAATAAGCATAAATATGGACCTCTTCCAGTTGGTTGGCCAGGTAGCTGTCCTCCAAATTTCTTGGCATAGACGAGTGAGCACTTTCAAGGCTGTATCCGTTTGTCAAAACATCTCAATTGGTATTCCATCAATTCCTGGGGCCTTGATTTTCATCAATGCCTTCAGCACAGCTTGGAACTCTTCCTTTAGTACTATCGGTTCCTGATTTCATGCTATCTCCTGAAATAGTTGAATGACAACCAGTTCTTTTTTGTATTGTGACTCTGTGTGTTCCTTCCATCTTCTTTTGATGCTCCCTGTGTCATTTAATATCTTCCCTATAGATTTCTTCATTATTGAAACTCCAGGGTTGAATTTTTTCTTCAATTCCTTCAGCGTCAAATATGCTGAGTGTGTTCATTTCTTTTGGTTTTCTAACTCCAGGTCTTTGCACATGTCATTATAATACTTTGCCTTCTCAAGCTGCCCTTTGAAATCTCCGTTCTGCTCTTTTACTTCGTCATTTCTTCAATTTGTTTTAGCTACTCGATGTTCAAGTGCAAGTTTCAGAGTCTCTTCTGATATCCATTTTGGTCTTTTCTTTCTTTCCTGTCTGTTGACTGACCTCTTGCTTTCTTCATGTATGATGTCCTTGATGTCATTCCACAACTCGTCATTAGCATTCAGTGCATCAAATCTATTCTTGAGATAGCCTCTAAACTCAGGTGGAATATGCTCAAGGTCTTACTTTGTCTCTTGCAGACTTGTTCTATTTTCTTCAACTTCAACTTGAACTTGCATACGAGCAATTGATGACTGGTTCTGCTGTCCACCCCTGGCCTTGATCTGTTTGATGATATTGAGCTTTTCCATCATCTCTTTACACAGATATAGCAGATTTAATTCCTGTGTATTCCATCTGGTGAGGCCCACGTGTATAGTCACCATTTATGTTGTTGAAAATTTGCAGTGAAGAAGTCGTTGGTCTTGCAAAATCCTATCATGTGGTCTCCAGCATTGTTTCTATCACCAAGGCCATATTTCCAACTGAGATAGGGAAGAAACACTGAATGAGCCCCTAGGGAAGACGCCCTGCAACACTTGCAACTTACAACTTACTTACAATACTGTGTGTTTGTCTAATGCAAAATCCCCATCCTGCAATGTGTGGTAAGGGAAGAACAAACAGTGTATTCCCTTGTAAGATGTTTTTCAGAAGGACCCATCCAATCTGGTCCCTGGAGCATGCACAGACATCTCCAAGGTGACTGACGGATGGCTTCTGCCTGATGCAAGTACCCGAGACAAGAATCGAACTGGCACCACAGGAGGGACTGCTGTGCAGGTGGGACGCCCCATAATAAGTCCTGCTACAAATCCCAGAGGCCCCCAGGGCAGGAGCCATCTTGAAGCCATTGGAGAAAGCTGCCACGCACATAGTACTGTAGTTAACAAATCCCTGCCCAGATGGGCCATTTGCCAGAAAACCCCACCTATACCTATGAATATACATAAATCTTCCCCCACCCTCAAAAACCTTTAAAAACCCATGCAAATCCTTTGTCTGGGAGACAGGGGTAAGAGTTACCTAGGCCCTCCTTGTCTCAGCTTGCAAGCCTCTTTAATAAAGCTTCGCTCACGTGGAAAAATTCTCCGTGCCTTACCTGGCTGTTCTTGACCAGTGAAAGGCAAGAGCCTCCTTCAATTAAGAGGTGCTGGCAACACAACTACCCCTCCTTCTTCTTTGTTTCCAACTTTCACATTCCAATTATCATAATTATCAACGCACCCTGATTGCATGTTCGATCAATTTCAGACTGCAGAAGTTGGTAAAAATCTTCAATTTCTTCATCTTTGGCCTTAGTGGTCAGTGCATAAATTTGAATAATAGTTACATTAACTGGACTTCCTTGTAGGTGTATGGATATTATCCTATCACTGACAGTGTTCTACTTCAGGATAGATCTTGAAATGTTCTTTTTTATGATGAATACACACCATTCCTCTTCAGTTTGTTATTTCCAGTGTAGTAGACCATATGATTGTCTGATTCAAAATGGCCAATACCATTTCTGCTCACTAATGCCTAGGTTATCAATGTTTATACATTTCATTTTTGATGATTTCTAATTTTCCTGGATCCATAGTTTGTACACACTACATTCAGATTTTTAATGAATGTTTGCAGCTGTTTCTTCTTATTTTGAGTCTTGCATCACAACATCACAGTAACACGCAAGCCCCCACAGTATGACAAACTGATAGATGTATAGGGGATAAAAAGAGTAGTACTCCACAATTAAATGGTTTTACCCCAGGAATGAAAGTCTTGTTCAATATTTGAAAATCAACCCATGTCAACCACATAATAATAACCTAAAGAAGGACCACATCATTATATCAATTGATGCACAAAAGATAGTTGACAAAATTCAACATCCGGTCATGATTAGAAAGAAAACAAAACAAAATAAATAAAAAAAAAAAAAAACCTCTTAGCAAACTAGGAAAAGAAGGGAGCTTCCTCATCCTGATAAAAGCCAAGCCAAACCCATTGCCATCGAGTAATCTTAGATTCTGACTCACAGCAACCCTATAGGACAGGGTAGAACTGCCCCATAGGGTTTCCAAGGAGTGGTTCGTGGATTTGAATAGCCGGCTTTTTGGTTATTGGCTGATATCTTAACCACTGCACCACCAGAGCTCCTGATAAAAGGGCATCTACAAAAACCTATAGCTAACATCATACCTAATAGTGAAATACTGAATGCTTTCTCCCTAACATAACAAGCCAAGAATGTTCACTCTCACCACTCCAATTCAGTATATTGCAAGTCCTAGCCGGTGCAATGAAGCAAGAAGAAACAAAAGGCAACAGATTAGAAAGGAAGAAATAAAACCTCTATTCACAGATGGCATGGTTGGCTATGTAGAAGGCCCCAAAGAACCTGCAAAACCTCCTAGAACTAATTAATATGTTTAGTAAGATTGTAGGTTACAAATTCAACACATAAAAATCAATTGTATTTCTAGTATTAGCAATGAACAATTGGAGACATAAATTTAAAAAACAATACCATTTACAGTAGCTCAAAATATTAGTTAATTATAAATCTAATAAAATATGTATAGCATCTGTATACTAAAAACTACAAAATACTTTTGAAAGAAATCAAAGAAGATTTAAATAAATGGTAAGATAGACTGTGTTTACAGATTGGAAGACTTAATGTAGTAAAGATGTCAATTCTCCCCGAATTCCAAATTAATCTATACATTTCACACAATTTCAATCAAAATCTCAGCAGAATTTTTTTGTCTATAGGTTGTTGTTAGGTGCTATTGAGTCCATTCCGACTCATAGTGACCCTATGTACAATAGAACAAAACATGACCAGTCCTGCACCATCCTCAAAATCTTTGCTATTTGAGCCCATTGTTGAAGCCACTGTGTCGATTCATCTCATTGAGGGTCTTCCTCTTTTTCTTTGACCCTCCAATTTACCAAGCATGATGACCTTCTCCAGGAACGGATCCCTCCTGATAACATGTCCAAAGTATGTGAGAGGAAGCCTCCTCATCCTCACTTCTAAGGAGCATTCTGGCTATACTTCTTCCAAGACAGATCTGTTTGTTCTTTTAGCAGTCCATGGAATATTCGATATTCTTCGACAACACAATTCAAAGGCTTCAATTCTTCCACTTTCCTTATTCATTGCCCACCCTTCACATGCATATGAGCCAATTGAAAACACCTTGTCTTGAGTCAGGACACAACTTAGCCTTTAAGGTGACATCTTTGGTTTTTAGCACTTTAAAGAGGTTTTTTGTAGCAGATTCACCCAATCCAATGCCTCTTGATTTCTTCATTCCCTGCTTCCATGGGTGTTGACTGTGGATCCAAGTAAAATGAAATCTTTGACAATTTCAATCTTTTCTCTGTTTATCATGATTTTGCTTATTGGTCCAGTTGTAAGGATTTTTGTTTTCTTTACGTTGAGGTGTAATCCATACTGAAGGCTATATTCTTTGATCTTCATCAGTGTTTCAAGACCTCTTCGCTTTCAGCAAGAAAGGTTGTATCATTTGCATAACTCAGGTTATTAATGAGCCTTCCTTCAATCCTGATGCCCCATTCTTCTTCATATAGTCCATCTTCTCAGATTATTTGCTCAGCATAAAGATTGAATAAATATAGTGAAAGGATACAACCCTCACACACACCTCTCCTGACTTTAAACCACGCAGTATATTCCCTTGTTCTGTTTGAACAACTGCCTCTTGATCTATGTACAGGTTTCTCATGAGCACAATTAGCTGTTCTGGAATTCCCACTCTTCTCAATGTTATCCGTAATTTGTTATGATCCACACAGTCGAATGCCTTTGCATAGTCAGTAAAACACAGGTAAACATCTTTCTGGTATTCTCTGCTTTCAGTTAGGATCCATCTGACATCAGCAGTCATGTGCCTTGTTCCACATCCTCTTATGAATTCGGCTTAAATTTCTGGCAGTTCCCTGGTCAATGTACTGCTCCAACCACTTTTGAATGGTCTTCAGCAAAATTTTACTTGCATGTGATATTAATGATATCGTTGGATAACTTCTGCATTTGGTTGGATCATCTTTCATTGGAATAGGCATAAATATGGCTGTTTTCCAATCGGTTGGCCCGTAGTTGTATTCCAAGTTTCCTAACATAGACAAGTAAGCAGTTCCAGCTCTGCAACCGTTTGTTGAAACATCTCAATTGGTATTCTGTCAGTTCCTGAAGGCTTGATTTTCAACAACGGCTTCAGTGCAGCTTGGATTTCTTCCTTCAGAACCATTGGTTCTTGATCATATGCTACCTCCTGAAATGGTTGAGCATCAGCCAGTTCTTTTCGGTACAGTGACTCTGTGTATTCCTTCCATCTTGTTTTGATTCTTCCTGGGTCATTCAATATTTTCCCTGTAGAATCCTTCAGTGCAACTTAAGGCTTAAATTTTTTCTTCAGTTCTTTCAGCTTGAGTAATGCCGAGCATGTTCTTCTCCTTTGGTTTTCTAACTCTGGGTCTTTGCACATGTCATTATAGTATTTTATTTTGTCTTCTCAAGCCGCCCTTTGAAGACTTCTATTCGGTTCTTTTACTTCATCATTTCTTCCATTTGCTTTAGCTACTCAATGTTCAAGAGCAAGTTTCAGTGCCTCTTCTGACATCCATTTAGGTCTTTTCTTTCTTTCCTGTCTTTTGAATGACCTCTTGCTTTCTTCATGTGTGATGGCCTTGATGTCATTCCATAACTCGTCTGATCTTTGGTCATTAGTGTTAAATGCATCAAATCTATTTTTGAGGTGGTCTTTAAATTCAGGTGTGATTCACTCAAGTTCATACTTTGGCACTCGAGGATTTGTTCTAATTTTCTTCAGCTTCAACTTGAACTTGCTTATGAGCAATTGATGGCCTTGTTATGACTGATGATATTGAGCTTTTCCATTGTCTCTTCCACAGATGTAGTAGATTTGATTCCTATGTATTCCCTCTGGTGAGGTCCAATGTGTATAGTCGCTGTTTATGTTGTTGAAAAGATATTTGCAATGAAGAAGTTGTTGGTCTTGCAAAATTCTATCATGCGATCTCCGGCATCGTTTCTGTCACCAAGGCCATATTTTCCAACTACCGATCCTTCTTCTTTGTTTCCAACTTTTGCATTCCAATCACCAGTAATTATCAATGCATCCCGATTGTATGTTCGATCATTTTCAGACTGTAGATGTTGCTAAAAATCTTCAGTTTCTTCATCTTTGACCTAAATTGTTGTTGCATAAATTTGAATAATAGTCATATTAACTGGTCTTCCTCGTAGATGTATGACAGTATTGTACATCAAGAAAGATCTTGAAATGTTCTCTTTGATGAAGGACACAATGCCATTCCTCTTCAACTTGTCATTCCCAGCGTAGTACACCATATGATTGTCTGATTCAAAATGGCCAATACCAGTCCATTTCCACTCACTAATGCCTGGAATATCAATGTTTATGTGTTCCATTTCCTTTTTGACGATTTCCAATTTTCCTAGATTTATATTTCGTACATTCCACGTTCCTATTATTAATGGACATTTGCAGCTGTTTCTTCTCATTTTGAGTTGTGCCACATCAGCAAATGAAAGCCCTGAAACTTGACTCCATCCACGTCATTAAGGTCAACTCTACTTTGAGGAGGTAGCTCTTCCCCATTTATCTTTTGAGTGCCTTCCAAACCTGAGGGGCTCATCTTCTGGCACTATATCAGACGATGTTCTGCTGCTATTCATAAGGTTTTCACTGGCTAATTTTTTTCAGACGTTGACTGCCACGTCCTTCTTTCTAGTCTGTCTTAGTCTGGAAGCTCAGCTGAAACCTGTCTGCCATGGATGACCCTATTGCTATTTGAATACCAGTGGCATAGTTTGGAGCATCACAGCAAAGCGCAAGCCCCCCACAGTAGGACAAATTGACGGACAAGTTGGGGTTGTGTGATTTAGGAGATACTATTGGAAGTATTATTCCTTGTCCTGGAATGTGACCCAGCTGGAGCTGGATTCATAAGGACCCACAAGGCCACATCAACTGGGCCCTGAGGTGTAAAGACGATAGCTAGGACAATCTTGGAAAATATCTTTTAGGGAGCCTTTCACATAAGCTAATAAAACATCATAAAAGACCCACATACCTTCCACTCTTATCTTTTTTTAATTAGCATTTAGTGAATAGTATGATTTATGGACCAATAAAGACCCTCCCGACTGTTGTTACTGAAACCTGTGGCAATGATTATTAAGAAAGACAATTCAAAATGTAGAATCATGGTGACTTAACAATTTTTAGCCAATCTGTGAAAAGGTGAAGCTTTCAATGGTTTTGCCCATTTGTAATGTTAATATACACTGATGATTCTGTAATGTTCCTTGGACTGGAGAGACATGGCTCTAGCAGCATGCTTGTCCATTTTCCCACTTTTGTCTGTTCTGTAATAGTCCTTGGACTCAGCAGATATGGCTCTGGCAGCATGCTTGTCTGTTTCCTATTTTTGCCTCTTTGAACATTTGACAAGTAAAACCTTTCTTTTGGCTTTACTAAACTTTGTGATGTTTTTACCCTAGAATATGTGTCAGAGTAGAACTGTGCTCCATAGGGTTTTTAATAGTTGATTTTTTCAGAAGTAGATTGCCAGGTCTTTCTTCTGAGGTGCCTCTGAGTCAACTTGAACTTCCACCCTTTTGGTGAGCAGCCAACTTCATTACCTATTTGCACCACACAGGGACTCTCGGCTTCTGATATATAATCCAAAGTTTGTAAGTAGGCAGCCTACAAACTTCATTTAGTCCACAGAGTTGTTACTTTCCATATCCTTGACATTTCTAAAAATTTTTATTGGTTTCCAACATTTATTTATTTATTTATTGTGCTTTAGCAAAAGTTTACAAATCAAGTCAGTCTCTCATACAAAAAGTTATACACACCTTGCTATGTACTCCTAGCTGCTATCCTCCTAATGAGACAGCACATTCCTCCTCTCCACCCTGTATTCCCTGTGTCCATTCAACCCGCTCCTGTCCCCCTCCTCCTTCGCATCTTGCCACCAGATAGGAGTTGCTCATGTAGTCTCACGTGTCTCCTTGAGCCAAGAAGCTCACTCCTCACCAGTATCATTGTCTATTGTATAGTCCAGTCCAATCCCTGTCCGGAGAGTTGGCTTCGAGAATGGTTCCAATCTAGCACTAAGAAAGGGTCTGGGGACCATGACCGTCGGGGTCCCTCCAGTCTCAGTCAAACCATTAAGCCTGGTCTTTTTACAAGAATTAGAAATCTGCATCCCCCTGTTCCCCTGCTCCATCAGGGATTCTCTGTTCTGTTCCCTCTCAGGGCAGTGATTGATGGTACCTGGGCACCATCCAGTTCTTCTGGTCTCAGGCTGATGGAGTCTCTGGTTTATGTGGCCGTTTCTGCCTCTTGGGCTCATCTTTACCATATGTTTTTGGTGTTCTTCACTCTCCTTTGCTCCAGGTAGGTTGAGACCAATTGATGCATCTTAGATGGCTCCATGCTAGCATTTAAGACTCCAGACACCTCTCACTAAAGTGGGTTGTAGAACGTTTTCTTAATACATTTAGTTACGCCAGTTGACCTAGATGTTCCCTGAAACCAAGGTCCCCAGACCCCCATTCCTGCTACTCTGGCCTTCAAAGCGTTTTGTTGTATTCAGGAAACTTCTTTGCTTTTAGTTTAGTCCAGTTGTGCTGACTTCCCCTGTGTTGTGTCTTCCCTTCCCTTCACCTAAAATAATTCTTTTCTACTATCTAGTTAGTGAATAACCCTCTCCCTCCCTCCCCACCCTCATAACCATTAAAGAATATTTCCTTCTGTGTTTAAACGTTATCTAGAGTTCTTATAATAGTGGTTTTATATAATATTTGTCCTTTTGCAACTGACTAATTTCACTCAGCATAATGCCTTCCAGAAACATCTCCACGTTATGAAATGTTTCACAGATTCATCGTTGTTCTTAATTGTTGCAAAGTATTCCATTCTGTGAATATACCATAATTTACTTATCCATTCATCTCTTGATGGACACCTTGCTTGCTTCCATCTTTTTGCTATTGTAAACAGTGCTGCAATAAACATGGGTGTGCATGTATCTGTTCGTGCAAAGGCTCTTATTTTTCTAGGATATATTCCAAGGAGTGGGACTGCTGGATCATATGGTAGTTCTATTTCTAGCTTTTTAAGGAACCGCCAAATCAGTTTCTAAAGTGGTTGTACCATTTGACATTCCCACCAGGAGTGTGTAAGTGTTCCAGTCTCTCCACAACCTCTCCAACATTTATTATTTTGTGTTTTTTGGATTAATGCCAGCCCTGTTGGAGTGAGATGGTATCTCATAGTAGTTTTGGTTTGCATTTCTCTAATGGCTAATGATCGTGAGCATTTCCTCATGTATCTGTTGGCTTCCTGAATATCTCCTTTGATCAGGTGCCTATTCATATCCTTTGCCCATTTTTTTTAATTGGGTTATTCGTCTTTTTGTAGTTGAGTTTTTGCAGTATCATGTAGATTTTAGAGATCAGATGCTGATCAGAAATGTCATAGCTAAAAACTTTTTCCCAGTCTGTAGGTAATCTTTTTGCTCTTTAGGTGAAGTCTTTGGATGAGCATAGGTGTTTGATTTTTAGGAGCTTCCAGTTATCTGTGGAAAGAGACGATGGAAAAGCTCAATATCATCAGTCAGAACAAGGCCAGGGGCCAACGGTGAAACAGACCATCAGTTGCTCCTACGAAAGTTCAAGCTGAAACTGAAGAAAATCAGAGCAAGTCCACAAGAGCCAAAATATGACCTTGAGTATATCCCACCTGAATTTAGAGGCCATCTGAAGAATAGATTTCATGCATTGAACACTAGTGACCGAAGACCAGATGAGTTGTGGAATGACATCAAGGACATTATCCATGAAGAAAGCAAGAGGTCACCGAAAAGACAGGAAAGAAAGAAAAGACCAAGGTGGATGTCAGAGGAGACTCTGAAACTTGCTCTTGAGCATCGAGCAGCTAAAGCAAAAGGAAGACTTCATGAAGTAAAAGAACCAAATAGAAGATTTCAAAGGGCCCCTCGAGAAGACAAAATAAAGTATTATAATGACATGTGCAAAGAGCTGGAGATGGAAAACCAAAAGGGAAGAACACGCTCAGCATTTCTCATGCTGAAAGAACTGAAGAAAAAATTCAAGCCTTGAGTTGCAATAGTGAAGGATTCCATGGGGAAAATATTAAATGATGCAGGAAGCATCAAAAGAAGATGGAAAGAATACACAGAGTCATTATACCAAAAAGAATTAGTCGATATTCAACCATTTCAAGAGGTGGCATATGATCAGGAACTGATGGTACTGAAGGGAGAAATCCAAGCTGCTCTGAAGGCATTGGCAAAAAACAAGGCTCCAGGAATTGATGGAATATCAGTTGAGATGTTTCAACAAACAGATGCAGTGCTGGAGGTGCTCACTCGTCTATGCCAAGAAATATGGAAGACAGCTTCCTGGCCAACTGACTGGAAGAGATCCATATTTATGCCTATTCCCAAGAAAGGCGATCCAACTGAATGTGGAAATTATAGAACAATATCATTAATATCACACGCAGGCAAAATTCTGCTGAAGATCATTCAAAAATGGCTGCAGCAGTATATTGAAAGGGAACTGCCAGAAATTCAGGCCGGTTTCAGAAGAGGACGTGGAACCAGGGATATCATTGCTGATGTCAGATGGATCCTGGCTGAAAGAAGAGAATACCAGAAGGATGTTTACCTGTGTTTTATTGATTATGCAAAGGCATTCAACTGTGTGGATCATAACAAACTATGGATAACACTGCGAAGAATGGGAATTCCAGAACACTTAATTGTGCTCATGAGGAACCTTTACATAGATCAAGAGGCAGTTGTTCAGACGGAACAAGGGGATGCTGATTGGTTTAAAGTCAGGAAAGGTGTGCGTCAGAGTTGTATTCTTTCACCATACCTATTTAATCTGTATGCTGAGCAAATAATCTGAGAAGCTGGACTATATGAAGAAGAACAGGGCATCAAGATTGGAGGAAGACTCATTAACAACCTGCGTTATGCAGATGACACAACCTAGCTTGCTGAAAGTGAAGAGGACTTGAAGCACTTACTAATGAAGATCAAAAGTCACAGCCTTCAGTATGGATTACATTTCAACATAAAGAAAACAAACATCCTCACAACTGGACCAATGAGCAACATCATGATAAATGGAGAAAAGATTGAAGTTGTCAAGGATTTCATTTTACTTGGATCCACAATCAACAGCCATGGAAGCAGTAGTCAAGAAATCAAAAGACGCAACGTATTGGGCAAATCTTCTGCAAAGGACCTCTTCAAAGTGTTGAAGAGCAAAGATGTCACCCTGAAGACTAAGGTGCGCCTGACCCAAGCCATGGTATTTTCAATCGCATCATACACATGTGAAAACTGGACAATGAATAAGGAAGACCGAAGAAGAATCGATGCCTTTGAATTGTGGTGTTGACGAAGAATATTGAATATACCTTGGGCTGCAAAAAGAACAAACAAACCTATCTTAGAAGAAGTACAACCAGAATGCTCCTTAGAAGCAAGGATGGCAAGACTGTGTCTTACATACTTTGGACATGTTGTCAGGAGGGATCAGTCCCTGGAGAAGGACATCATGCGTGGCAGAGTACAGGGTCAGCGGAAAAAAGGAAGACCCTCAGTGAGGTGGATTGACACAGTGGCTGCAACAATAAGCTTAAGCATAACAAAGATTTTTAAGGATGGCTCAGGACCAGGCAGTGTTTCGTTCGGTTGTGCGTAGGGTCGCTATGAGTCAGAACCGACTCGACGGCACCCAACAACAACATCCAGTTATCTAGTTTCTCTTCTGGTGTTTGTACTGTTAGTAATATTTTATATACTGTTTATGCCATGTATTAGTGCTCCTAGCATTGTCCCTATTTTTTCTTCCATGATCTTTATCGTTTTAGATTTTATATTTAGGTCTTTGATCCATTTTGAGTTAGTTTTTGTGCATGGTGTGAGGTATGGGTCTTGTTTCATATTTTTGCAGATGGATATCCAGTTATGCCAGCACCAGCTGTTAAACAGACTGTCTTTTCCCCCATTTAACTGACTTTGGGCCTTTGTCAAATATCAGCTGCTCATATATGGATGGATTTATGTCTGGATTCTCAATTCTGTTCCATTGGTCTATGTATCTGTCGTTGTACCAGTACCAGGCTGTTTTGACTATTGTGGTAGTATAATATGTCCTAAAATCAGGTAGTGTGAGGCCCCCCACTTTGTTCTCCAACTTTTTTTTTTATTGTGTTTTAAGTGAAAGTTCACAAATCAAGTCAGTCTCTCATACAAAAATGTATATACACCTTGCTATGTACTCCTAGTTGCTCTCTGCCTAATGAGATAGCACACTCCTTCTCTCTACCCTGTATTCCCCATGTCCCTTTATCCAGCTTCCGTTCCCCTTTGCCTTCTCATCTCCCCTCCAGATAGGAGCTGCCCACATAGTCTCATGTGTCTGCTTTAGCCAAGAAGCTCACTCCTCACCAGCATCATTTTCTATCTTATAGTCCAGTCCAGTCCCTGTCTGGAGTCCAACATGTTTTTTTAAGTCAGGCAATTTCACAGACTTCTCTTGGAAAGTTGGCCGACACTGGGTCTTTCGTTCCTGAATAGCAACAATCTGAGCTAAGTAATGAGAAATGGAGTTTTAATTCTCATGGAATACAGATTTCTGGGCTCCATGGAGGCTGAAGTGACCCACACAAACCATCACCCTGAGATGATCTTTGAACCTAGAATACTAGTTTTCTAGAAGTCACCTTTAGGTCAAACTTTAGTCTGGCTTAATTTGTATAGAATGTTCTCCCTGGGCCTTGTGGTCTTTGAAGAATTATCTATGTATAGTCAGTTTCCAGTGTTGTAGGGGAAAAAAAATTACAAAGTTTAGTAAAGCAAAAAGAAAGTTTTATTTGGCATATATTCAAAAAGACAAAAGTTGAGAAGCAGACAAGCATTAGCTGCCAGAACTAATGTCTGCTTAAGTCCAAAGAAATATTAGAGAGTAAGCAAGAATGGGAAAACGGACAAGCATGTTTCACAGCCATGCCTGCCCGAGTCCAAAGAACATTACAAAATAAACAAGAATGGGAAAATGGACAAGCATGCTGCCACAGGCATGTCTGTCCAAGTCCAGAGAATATTACAGAGTAAACAAGAATAGGAAAACTGACAGAATGTTGCCACAGCTATGTCTGTTGGAGCCCAGGGAAGGTTACAGAGTCATCAGTATATATTAACATTACAAATGGGCAAAACCATCGAAAGCTTCACCTTTTCACAGATTGGCTAGAAACTGTGATCCTACATTTTGAATTGCCTTCCTTAACAATCACTGGTACAGGTTTCAGTAACAACAGTTAGGAGGGTCTTCGCTGGTCCAGCAAATTTCTATTCACTAAATGCTTATAGAAAATGATAAGAGTGGAAATTCTTTTGCATTCTGGCTTATGTGAAAGGTTCCTAAAAGATATTTGCCAAGATTATTGTATCTATTGTCTTTATCTCAGGGCCCAGTTGATGTGTCCTTTTGAGTCCTAGTGAGCTCTTGTGAGCTCAACTCCAGCTGGGTCACATTTTCTATGCTCAAGGACAGGGAATAATGATTCCAATATTATTTCCTAAATCACGAGAAATAGAAACTCCAAGGTCAGACAAGAAGCTGTGTTTTAGGGTATTTTATTATGTAAACACTGTTCTGACCGTATTTCCATGGCAATGTATAATTATTAGCTATGAAATGGAATATAAAAATTTGTGAAAGGTCCTTCTTCATTGGAACTTTTTTGATTCTCTAGTCAAAATGTTACCCCGATTTGCAAATCATATATTAATCTTCCATCAATTTCTATTACTTGATTAATATTATTTTTAACAGTAGCAATTGCCCCTTTAAGCCCAATTGCAGTCCCCAACACCCCACACTCTTACACCTAACTCTGATTTAACTTACCGGTACATTCCTAGTTCCTGCATGCTCCTGGTGTTACAAAAGTTACCCCTGTGCTACACATTCCCAAGTGAATTTTTCAGAGGTTGGGAAATGCCCTCCAGCTCCAGTTTCTTGTTTTCTTGTTTCTTCCCTTCATACCTAAACCATCATACCATCAAGGTAATTTTCTCTAACCGAGCTATGAAGAACAGGATTGAAAAGAAGATTCCCCTATCTCCCAGAGCTCTCCACCCTATCTGTCTTTAGTATCTCAACCTCTGTAAACTGTTGAGGCTTCAGGGCAAGAAAGACTCAGAATTTGTGACCTACATCCTGGTCTACTGCCTGAAACTTCAGGCCAAATTTTCAGCTGTATCAGGGAGGGAGGCTGAAGTACTACAATTTCTTGAAATTATCACATATCCTCACAGTTTTTCTGATATCATGAATCCTCCATTTTTCAAGTCCCAAGAAGTTAATGATGATGATATCACTTGCCTTTGGAGGCCCACTGGACCAGAATTCATTTTTGGATTCTAGTCTAATCCCAGCTACTGAGTCATTGTGTGACTTGGGGTAAATTACCTTTGCCCTCTGGTCCTCTTTCCCCTTTGGTAAAACAGATGCATTAGGGTGCCAGTCCGCACCTGTCTATGGGCAGTTTTACTCTGTCCTATAGGGTTGCTGTGAGTCGGAATCGACTCAACGGCAACAGGTTTTTTTTTGGGGTGGGGGTTACCTTCCAATTCTAACAGTGTAAAAGAATAGATTATTATGAATGTTGGAAGGTAAGTATAACTGTTAGAAATTAACTTCAGTTACTATTCTAGTATTCAAAGTCACCAAAGGATCTGAATTTAAGATTAATGACAGAGGCTACTTAGGGGTCATAGCAGCAGGGATCACTAGGTGCTTTTGACCTGAACCTCACATTCACAAAGAGCTTCAAATTTACATTTTGATAATTTCTCCTTATGAAGTTATTGTCAACCCTGATGTCACTGAAATGTACATGTGAAAAACGCTGAAATGGCAAGTGATTTATTACAAGTATACCTACCACAATAAAAAAAAAAAAAAAAGAAGTTATGGTCAGTGATAAGATTGCAATAAATTCATCGTATAGCTTTATACACCTTTTATAATCCTAATATGAATTTTTTTAAATATGATTTTGGAAATAGCACAATTATTTTATCCTGTTCTTTTTTAGGCGTTGAAAGTGTTAATTTGTTAAATATAGGCATTTAAAACATACCATGATTTTTGCAACACTGATCTGGGATTGTTTTAAGTTTAATATGCTGAAAGCTTCCAAAGAAAGCTTCCAAAAATGGAAACAGCCTGCACCCCGCTCTCTACCCTGCACATAATTCTTTTTACTGGGAATTTACTCTGTACCTGGCCCTTTCCTAGCACTGCCTCTTTAATCTCCACAATCCTATGACACTGTAATGATCTCCACGTCAAAACCAAAAAACCCGTTGCGGTGGAGTGGATTCCGACTCATAGCGACCCAATAGGACAGAGTAGAACTGCCCCACAGTTTCCAAGCAGTGCTTGGTGGATTCGAACTGCCAACCTTTTGGTTAGCAACCACCACCAGCGTTTCCAATCTCTATGTCAAGGATGAAGAAATTGGGATTTACTAAACGGATTTACAGAAGTGGCCAAACTGCTCCGGGTCACACGGCTAGTGAAGTTGTAGAGGAAATCGAAGCGCCGATCACTCCCGACTTTAAGGATCAAGTTTGGCTGCAATCTAGAAATGACTTCAATGGTAAGCTGTGGGGATGCAAGGTACAGGTCCACCCGACACCACAGTCTGTCCCCCTCCCCCTCTCCCACCTGCCTTTCTATCCCCAAGGTCGCCCTTCCTTTCCCAAGGCAGGGAGAAGGGACCACACCGGGCCGGCTGCGCTGCGCATGCTCAGCCGTAGAGCACGACGGGAATGGGGCGGGGTCGTTTCGCGTCAGTGGCGCGCAAAGGCTGTGTCGAAGTTCTTTTGAGAAGTCTCACGCGGCGAACGTCCCTAAGAGAAATTAGTAAGCCTCCGTATACGGCCTTGGGATCGGTTTTTATTCCTGTCCAACCACCGTGCCTTACCGGAGAGGGGCGGAGAGTTTGGCCTGTCGGAGGGAGGCTGAAGCGCCGGGGTTGGGCCAGGGTTCTAGGCACCGGGCCTGAGCGCGGACTCCGCCGTGTGCTGGTCGGGACCGCCGGGCCAGGCCCGGACCTGGATTGTGTTTATGGTCTCCTTTAACCTTGCCTGCAAAGAATCGGGCTCGTTGCCTTCACGTCCAGCATTTCGCGCCGCCTGCTGTGACGGCGTCGCAACTGGGCTTTCAGCCTTTGGTCTCTCTGCTGCCTCGTAGCTCTCCTTCATTAAGCAGTGTTTTTTCAAACAAACAAAAAAAAAATCATGGAACTCCTCTTGCACATGGAATCGTACACGGGATCTCAGCTAAAAGAGATTAGAGAATTACTATGAAAGAATATTATAATTTGATAAATTTGACTCCATGAATTCGGACTTAAAATTGGGATTAGATGGTGGCGCAGTCTTTATCAGTCTCGAAATCACACTTTGTTTCATTGTTTTGCTTTAGTGTACAGAATTGCGAATATCTTAATTTGCGTGGACTAGTGCTTGCAACGAAACCCTGGTGGCATAGTGGTTAAGTGTTGTGGCTGCTAACGAACAGGTCAGCAGTTCAAATGCACCAGGTGCTCTTTGGAAACTATGGAGCAGTTCTCTGTCCTGTAGGGTCGCCATGAGTCGGAATTCAATCAACGGCAACGGGTTTGTTTATTTTGTTTGTTTGCTTTAGTGCTTGCCAACAGTAACTTTATCAGGTTTCTCAGAATGTAGTCTCAGGATGTTTTTCGCTTAAGCTGATCCCGAAGGAGAGGAGTGGTGAATTTTTGCTTTAAGAGTTAGTAGCTTGTATTCCTCTTCACAAATACATAAGACAGCCCCCAAATTTATAACAAGAACGGCATTTAGCCTTTCCAGCATCAGGACTCCACATTGTTAGGCATTTCCACTTCGCCCATTTAACTCTTAGGTTGAAGTAAGAGCATTAAAGGAGTAGATAGATGCATTTGCTAAAATAGTGAATTTACTTCTAGGGTTTTAGAACGTATACAAGTTAGAATCCAAAAAGGATCAGTGCAAAGCTGTAACCTTCAAATCAGTGCCACCTCTTCATTAGTTGCCACAGAGTCAGCCCTTTACTCATGGTGACCCCATGCACGACAGAATGGACTGCTATGATCCGTAGGGTTTTCACTGGCTGATTTTTCAGAAGTAGATAGCCAGGCCTTTCTTGCTACTCAGTGCCACACTACCAGGAATTTACCTGTATTCACCAGATGGTAATAGAAGCTGTTTTCTGAAGGTCTGTGTTTTTCACAACAAGTTAATATTTTGGAAGGGTCTCTAAAAACTTAACCTTTGGTATATAACACAGTTAAGTGTATCTCATGCTTTTATTAGTTTTTGTGTTTTTTAAGTAAATTTTTATTTTAAAAATGAAACATTTGCTGAACCTCAAAAGCACAGTTTGAGAGCTACTGACTTACAAGATTAAGTTCTAGGTCTTTGGGGTTGTGTTCAAGGAACTTCCTAATCTATGTCTGCTTTTCCAACATCATCTCCTTCCACTGTGACCCTTGCATTTTATCTTCAACAGTAATCCTACACTTTATTTCCCTCATATTTGTGCTTTTATTTATATTGTTCCTATGCTGCAGTATCCCCTATCAATGCTTGCTTCTTCTTGTTAGCGGCCATCAAGTCGACTCCAACTCATAGTGATCCCATACACACCAGAATGAAATGATGCCTGGGGCTGTGTCGTCCTCACAGTCACTGAGATGTTTGAGTCCATCATTGTGACCACTGTGCCTCTCCATCTCACTGAAGGTCTCCACTCGCCCTCGTTGGCCCTCTACTTCACCAAACATGACGTCCTCCTCCAGTGATTGATCCCTCCTGATGATGTATCCAAAACAGGAGAAGCAAATGTTCTGTTGTCATCCATCAGGTTTTCATTGGCTAATTTTCAGAAGTAGATTGCCGGACCTATCTTCCTAGTCTGTCTTAATCTGGAAGCTCTGTTGAAACCTGTCCATCCTGGGTGATCCTGCTGTTATGTGAAATACCAGTGGCATAGCTTCCACCGTCATAGCAACATGCAAGCCACCACCATACAACAAACTGATGGGCGGTGGCAATGCTTGCTAGACACTAAAACCTAGCTCAGATTTCACCTTCCAGAAGACTTCTTTGATCATCCTCCCCTGCCTCATTGCTGCTTTGTACCTTGTAAATACTTAGATTCTTGCACTTACTATACTCTGCTAGGGAGAGCAGTATGAGGATCGGACGACATCTTATTTATTTTTGTAACCCCCGAGCCCCAGCACTTCATAAATGGTGGCTCCCCATTGCCTAAGAATTAGGCATGGACATTTTAGTTTTGTTTAAAAGTGTTCAGCCTCCTGCCTCCAGCCTCCCTGTCAAGCCAGTAAAAGAACTTGCAGAACTCAACTGAAATCAATCTATGCAAAGTTTATTATATTAAGAAGTTGCTATAATGCAAAGCAACAGTAGCTCTAACAAAGGTCTGAGAAGCAGTGGGAACCCAGACAATTAAAACAATTTCTGCTTGAGAGTGAGAATGAGTAGAGAAGTTAGAGAGTGCTTTGGAGATGTGACATTTGAGCTTTAAAGGATGATGGGAATTTGCTAGCCCTCAACCTCCCAGCTTGAGACATGGTCTTAATTTATGACTTGTTTACTATTCTTCTAATGCTCCTTCGTACCTAACTCTTGTTAAATCTTTTGCGTTAATCCTCTCCCCTTCTTGTCAAATGTAGACATAATCATGACTGGTAGTGGATTGATGAACTAGAAGTATATGTTCATTTGCCAATCTTATGTATATGTTCAAGGCACTTTCTTAGAGTGTGAATCTGTGATTACAGTTACTAATTTTTTGTCTTACATAAACTAAACCGGTAACAGATTGTTTAAAATGTTCAATTTTAGTTTCTTTAAAGGCAAAGTAAGAACATTGCAGAACATTTAAAGTAAAAATTTATTTAGGAGTTTTATGATTTTTTTTCCCAGCCTTTTAAAATTGTTTTACCTATAATTCTTAGTATTTTTTAAAGTAGTTCTTGTTATTGAGTCTTTTCCAAGCATTCAGTTTAGTTTTCAGTGAAACAACTGTTTCTTTTTGGTTAACACAGTGAATTTGTTAAGTGAAGATCAGTTAAGAGACCTTCTACTGATATAATTTATTACATGTATAGTTTTTTCTTATATAAATAGGACCAACTATTGCTTTTCCCAGTTAACAATATAGTATGATGTCCCTCCAGGGCAATATATTCTAAATCAAACAACAGCATAGTTTTCTATAATATAGATATACCCAAATTTGTTTAACCACTCTTTGTTGATGAACATTTAGGTTTTAGAACGTCTCACAGGTAAACAGTGCTGCAGGAAACACATACACTTCATTACGTACATTTGCAAGTACATCTGTATATTAGATTTCCAGAAGTGCCTAGTCAAAGTGCCCACATTTAAAAATTTGATAACCAAAACCAAACTAGTTGCAGCTGAGTTGATTCCAACTCGTGGCAACCCTGTGTGTATCAGAGTAGAACTGTGCTTCATAGTGTTGCCATTGTCTTATTTTTTGGAAGTAGATTGCCAGGGCTTTCTTCCAAGGCACTTCTGGGTGGACTCAAACCGCCAACCTTTCAACTGACAACCATGTGTTAACTGTTTGCACCAGCGAGGGACTTTTGATAGATGTACCAGATTGCTACTCAGAAAGACTGAAACAATTTATATTCCAACCAACAGGGTATGCATAGAAGTGCTCATGTTGCCAGATCCTTGCCACTGTTGATATATTAGCAGTCTTTTTAAAATATATTTTTCTTTTTATTGAGGTATGTAAATATGTCAATTGCATAAATCTTGAGTATATAGCTTTATGAATATTTATGTATGCATATGTCCATGTGACCACCATCAAGATCAAGATACAGAACATTTCTGGCACCCCAGAAAGCTTCCTTATATCTCTTCTCAGTAAATACCTCCCTCTCTGACCTCCATCATCATGTATTAGTTGTGCCAGTTCTTAATCTTCATCCATAGATGGAAGCATACAGTGAATGACTTCTTTTGTTCGTTTTATCTGAGATTCATCCATGTGGTCGTGTAGTGTTAGTGAATTCTTTTTCATTGCTGTATGGTATTCCATTGTATGAATATACCACAATTTATATATCCATTCTACTATTAATAGATATTTGGTTTTCGGGTTTTGGCTCTTACAAATAATGTTGCTATGAACATTCTTGTCTTTTAGTAAACATAAGAACTCATCAGGTATATATCCAGGAGTGAAATTTCTGAGTCATGCATATGTTCACCTTTAGAGGATAATACCAAACAGTCTTTCAAAATGGTTGTATCGATTTACATTTCCACTAGAAACGTATGAGAGTCCCAGTTGCTGTACAACCTCACAAACACTTGATATTGTTGGGCCTTTTAATTTTAGCCGTTTTGGTAGGGCATTAGTATCATAGAAATCCCTAGGTGACACAAATGGTTACGCACTCGACTTCTAACTGAAGAGTTGGCAATTCAAACCCACCCAGAAGTGACTCAGACAAAAGGCCTGGAAATCTGCTTCTGGGAGGCCACAATCTTTAAAACCCTGTGGAGTAGCATTCTATTCTGCACACATGGGGTTACCATGAGTTGGAATTGACTCAATAGCAACTGGTTTGGGTTTTGTTTTTTTTAATAGTAGTATCATATTATGGTTTTTATTTGTATTTTTCCTTTAGTACTCATATGTTTATTGACCATTTGAATATCCTCTTTGTGAAGTATTTATTCAAGTTTTTTGTCTACTTATTAAAATTGGACTGTGTGTCTTATTGATTTGTAGGATTTCTATATTCTGGATACAAGTCCTTGTGGGATATATGTATTAATACTTAATATTTAATTTTTAACATAATGTGTTGCTTGCCTTCTCATTCTTCTAAGGTAGTTTTTTATGAATGAAACTTTTTAATTTTAATGAAGTCCAGCTTATTAACATTTCCTTCTATGGTTAGTGCTTTTTGTGTGCTGTTTAGAAAATCTTTGTCCATCCCAAAATCATGAAGATACTGTCTTTTTTTTTCCTATAAAAATGGTATGGTGGGGGAGGCATGCAGCCTCCTTTAACTTAACGAGGGGGAGAGTAATTATCAGCATCTACAGCCCAAGGCTGATTCCTGTAAAGCGGAAGTCAGACATACCTCCTCTTGCCAGCCCTTCTTACCAATTCTGACACCAACTGCCCCTCCCACAGCACTCTTTACTTCTCTGCTGGGTTCGATATTTCATGCAGTATCCACAAAGAACTCACAGACCATACTCATAGTTATGATATTTATTACAGAGGTAACAGGTTCAGGAACACTCAAGGTACAGTACTTCAATCAGGACAGCCTCTTAGCTGTGTCGCAGGCAGGCCTCTGTCTAGCCCTTGGTCCTATAGAGGCCTCTTGGGCCTGCCTGGCCTCTGCCCTGCTCAGCCAAATGTTACAAAGCTCTTTTAGCTCTGCCGATGAGTGCCCAAGACACCCCACTCTGCCAGTAAGCCTCAGCCCGAAGGCACTCAGCTCTAGTTCTGTAGTTTGGCAAACCCAACTCCACTAAGTACCCGGAGGCGCCCTACTCCTCCAGCAGGCCTCCTGCCTGAAGGTACTCAGCTTCCTCACTCTGTGGGCCGGGAAGTCCACCACACTGCCTCCTGCTGGTCACCTGGTTCTGCTGCCTCTGCTGCTACCACTTCTCTGCCACTGCTTCTTACCATCTTGCCATCTTCAAGGTTACGGCTCTCACTGTCTTCTGGGTCTAGAGGGTTTCAACACAGGGATCCCAGTTCCGACGGATGCACTCTGCTCCTGTCTCTTCTTTGTGGTAATCAGGTCCCCTCTGCTCAGGAACTGACTGCTCTTTTAAGCCTAACAGGATGACAGAATGACCAGTTCCCTCGTTAGGGTTCCATATACCTTGTTTGCATGGTCCCACCCCCACAAGTGTGCCAGGCATCTTATTTACATTATTAGCAAGCTATCCAGTCTCCTTGGTGGACCACAAGCACCTTATTTGCATAGTCCTTACCCAGTCATTTGGTGGGAGTTACAAAGACTGGCCGGAAGGGCTGTATTAAGTAATTTTCTCCTGGGGTATGGTCCTTACTCCTAAGACATGGCCCTCCTGGAGTCTCAACTGAAAGTCCAAGCCTTTACTAAGGTCCCTCTACCTTTGCTGGGCTTATATTTCAACATCTCTCTTCTTAGCGCTGCATAGTTACTAAAATCTCTTAAGCTCTCAGCTGCTGTTTTTTTTTTTTTTTTTCTTTTTGGGGGAGGATTTTTAAAAAGAAGCTTTATTCAGGTAAATCGATGTACAGTATACCACATACTGAAAGTGTACTATTTGGTAAATTTAACACGTGTCCCCCAAAAATATATGTTGTAAATCCTACTGTACCACTGGTTATAATTTCATTTAGGAATAGGGTTTCCTTTATTGGTTTTGTTTTTTGTGTGTGTGATTTAGGTGAAGATTTACAGAGCAAATTAGTTTCCCATTCAATAATTTATACACAAATTGTTCGGTGACATTTGTTACAATCCCCCCAATGTGTCAGCACTCTCCCCATTACCCCACGCTGAGTTGCCCATTTCCATTCATCCAGTTTTCCTGTCCCTTCCTGCCTTCTCATCTTTGCTTTTGGGCACATGTTGCCCTTTTGGTCTCATATAGATGATTGTTCTAAGGAGCACTTTCCTCATGGGTATTATTGTTTTTTTTTTAATAGGCCTGTCTGTCAATTGGCTGAAAGGTGATCTCCGGGAATGGCTTCATCTCTAAGTTAGAAGGGTGTCTAATGGCCGTAGTCCACGGGGGTTCCTCCAGTCTTTCTCGGACCAATAAATCTGGTCTGAATTTGAATTTCGTTCTGCATTTTTTTCCCATTCTAACTGAGACCTTCTATTGTGATTCTGGTCAGAGTGGTCTACTAGGTTTTTTGGAGTTTCTTTCTGCAGATGTGCAGTTTAGAAGCCAACCAATGACTTGGGGAGAGAGAATAGTATGCAAATTTTGGGATTCATTTTTCTCGCAATTTCCTGCTTTCCGAGATGTGCCACTTGAGTTCCAGTTACTTTGGTATCCCAGAACCCCTTACTCTGTCATCTTAGCCTAGTAAACTGCTGTCTTCTGCTTGGCCTCTGTTTTTCCACCACTGTGTCCTGGAAAGTGCCTTCAGGGTTGTTATTGTTGTTGTTAGGTGCCTTCAAGTTGGCTCTGACTCATGGATAACAGAATGAAATATTGCCTGGTCACACACCATCTTCATGATTGTTGCTGTGTTTGGGTCTGTTGCTTTGACTGTTGTGTCAGGCCATCTCATGGAAGGTTTCCCTCATTTTCAGTGACTCTCTATTTTACCAAACATGATGTCCTTTTCTAGCAGTTGGTCTTTCCTGATGACCAAAGTAAGTGAGCCAAAGTTTTGCCATACTGTCTTGTAAGGAACGTTCTGATTGTATTTCTTCTAAAACTGATTAGCTTGCCTTTTTCGCAGTTGATGGTATATTGTATATTTTTCATCAACACCACAGTTCAAGTACCTCAATTCTTTTTTTTTTTTTTTAATTTTTATTGTGCTTTAAGTGAAAGTTTACAAATCAAGTCAGTCTCTCGTACAGAAATTTATATACACCTTGCTATATACTCCTAGTTGCTCTCCCCTTAATGGGACAGCATACTCCTTCTCTCCACCCTGTATTCCCATGTCCATTCAGCCAGCTTCTGTCCCCCTCTGCCTTCTCATCTCCCCTCCATAAAGGACCTGTCCACATAGTCTCATGTGTCTACTTGAGCCAAGAAGCTCACTCTTCACCAGTATCATTTTCTATCTTATAGTCTAGTCCACTCCCTGTCTGAAGAGTTGGCTTTGGGAATGGTTCCAGTCTTGGGCTAATAGAAGGTCTGGGTACCCTGACCTCTGCCGTCCTTCTAGTCTCAGACCATTAAGTCTGGTCTTCTTATGAGAATTTGAAGTCTGCATCCCGCTCCTCTCCTGCTCCTTCAGGGGTTCTCTGTTGTGTTCCCTGTCAGGGCAGTCATTGGTTGTAGCTGGATGCCATCTAGTTCTTCTGGTCTCAGGCTGATGTAGTCTCTGATTTATGTGGCCCTTTCTGTCTCTTGGGCTCATAATTACCTTGTATGTCTTTGGTGTTCTTCATTCTCCTTTGCTTCAGGTAGGTTGAAACCAATTGATTCATCTTAGATGGCCGCTTGTTAGCGTTTAGGACCCCAGAAGCCACTCACCAAAGTGAGATGCAGAATGTTTTCTTAATAGATTTTATTATGCCAATTGACCTAGATGTCCCTTGAAACCGTGGTCCCCAAACCCCTGCCCCTGCTACTCTGGCCTTTGAAGCATTCGGTTTATTCAGGAAACTTCTTTCAAATATATCAATTCTTCACCTGTCTTCCTTTTTCATTGTCCGGCTTTCGCATGCATACGAGGCAAAAAGACTATGGCTTGGGTCAGGTGCGCCTTAGTCATCAAAGTGATATCTTTGCTTTTTAAAACTTTGAAGAGGTCTTTTGCAGCAGATTTGCCCAATGCAATACATTGTTTGATTTCTTTTTTTGCTTTAATTTTTATTTTATTATTGTACTTTAGATGAAGGTTTACAGAACAAACTAGCTTCTCATTAAACAGTTAGTACACATGTTGGTTTCTGACATTGGTTACCAACCCCACGACATGTCAACACTCTCCCTTCTCGACCTTGAGTTCCCAATCACCAGCTTTCCTGTCAGCTCCTGCCTTGTAGTCCTTACCCCTGGGCTTGTGTGCACCTTTAGTCTTGTTTTGTTTTATGGGCCTGTCTAATCTTTGGCTGAAGGGTGAACCTCAGGAGTGACTTCATTACTGAGCTAAAAGGGTTTCTGGGGGCCATATTCTTGGGGTTTCTCCTGTCCCTGTCAGGCCAGTAAGTCTGGTCTTTTTTTGTGAGTTAGAATTTTGTTCTACATTTTTCTCCAACTTTGTCTGGGACCCTCTATTGTGTTCCCTGTCAGAGCAGTCGGTGGTGGTAGCCAGGCACCATCTAGTTGTACTGGACTCAGTCTGGTGGAGGCTGTGGTAATTGTGGTCCCTTAGTCCTGTGGACTAATCTTTCCCTTGTGTCTTTAGTTTTCTTCATTCTCCCTTGCTCCTAGTGGGGTGAGACCAGTGGAGTATCTCAGATGGCTGCTCATAAGCTTTTTAAGACCCCAGATGCTACTCACCAAAGCAGAATGTAAAACGTTTTCTTTATAAACTATGTTATGCCAGTTGAGCTAGATGTTCCCCAAGACCATGGTCCCCACTCGTTTGATTTCTTGACTATTGCTTCCATGGATGTTGATCGTTGATCTAAGTAGAATGAAATCATTGACAACTTCAGTTTGTTACTCATTTATTATGACGTTGTTTACTTATCCAGTTGTGAGGATTTTCACTTTCTTCACGTTCAGATGCAATCCGTAGTGAAAGCTATAATCTTTTACCACCATTAGTAAGTCCTTCAGGTCTTGATCATATGCTTCCTCGTGAAGTGGTTGAAGGTCAACCTATTCTTTTTGTACAGTGGCTCTGTGTATTCCTTCCAGCTTTTTTTCATACTTTCTGTGTCATTCAATTTTTTGCCCCTAAAATCCTTCAGTATTGCAACACAAGACTTGAATTTTTTTTTTATCAGTTCTTTCCGCTTGAGAAATGTTGAGCATATTCTTCCCTTTTGGTTTTCTGACTCTAGGTCTTTGCACATTTCATTATCATACTTTACCTTGTCATCTCAAGCTGCCCTTTGAAAACTTTCATTCAACTCTTTTACTTCATGATTTTTTCTATTCACCTTGGCTACTCTGCACTTAAAAGCAATTTTTAGAGTCTCTGCTGACATCCACTTTGGTCTTTTCCTTCTTTTCTTTGTAATGGCCCTTTACTTTTTACATGTATGATGTCTTCCCATAACTCTTCTTGTCTTCAGTTATTAGTATTCATTGCATCAAATCTATTTTTGAGGTGGTCTCTAAATTCAGGCAGAATGTCTTCAAGGTTATACTTTGGCTCATGGACATGCTTTGGTTTTCTTCAGCTTCAGCTTGAATTTGCACGTGAGTAATTGGTCTGGCTTTGTCTTGACTGATGATATTGAGCTTCTCTATTTTTCCCTTCACAGATGTAGTTGATTTGATTCCCGGTGTAATCCATCCAGTGAAGTCCAAGTGTATAATCATTGACTGTGTTGTTGAAAAAGGTATTTCCAATGAATAAGTCATTAGTGTTGCAGAATTCTATCATGTGATCTCCAGCATTGTTTCTGACACTGAAGCCATGTTTCCCAACTACTATTCTTTCTTCGTTTCCAACTCTCTAATCACCAGTAATCATCCATGTACCTTGATTGCATGTTCGATCAATTTCATACCACAGTAGGTCGTAAAAATCCTCAATTTTTCCATTTTTGATACTCGTGGTTGGTGCATAAATTTGAATAATAGTCCCATTTACTGGTCTTCCTTGTAGGTATATGGCCGTTAACCTATTACTGATTTCAAAATATTCTTTTCAATGATGAATGCAATGCCTAGCCTCTTAAATTTGTTGTTTCTGGCATATAGATCGTATGATTGTTGGATTCAAAATGGCTGATACCAGTCTACTTCAGCTCACTAACTGCTAGGATATTAGTCTTCAAGTGTTCCATTTAATTTTTGACGAATTCCAATTTCCCTTGACTCATACTTCATACATTCCGTGAATGGATGTTTGCAGCTGTTACTTCTCATTTTGAGTTGCCCGTTAGCAAATGAAGTTCCTGGAGGCTTTACTCCACTCACATCATTAAGGTTGACTCTGCTTTGAGGAGGCTGCTCTTTCCCAGTCATATTTTGAGCACCTTCCAACCTGAGGGGCTCATTTTCTGGCACTCTATCAGACAGTGTTCTGTTTCTGTGCATAAGGCTTTCATTGGCTAATTTTTGGAAGTAGATTGCCAGGCCCTTCCTAGTCCATCTTAGGCTGGAAGCTCCACTGAAAACTGTCCACCACAGATGACCCTGCTGGTATTTAAAATACCGGTGGCATAGCTTCCATCATCACAGCGACATGCAAGCCACTATAGTACTATGTCAAACTGACAAATGAGTGGTGACCTCAGGGGTAAAGTCCCTTAATTTCGTAATTGTTTTTGGTGGGAGGGTTTAATATGATAAGGTTACTCAGTTATGGCTGGATTTATCAGTCTTATTTGTAAATCTTGCCAATCTGATACAATCTAGAGGTGAGATCCTTTAGAAGATGAGTAGGATTTGAATAGACAGAAATGACTTTTGCAGAAGGAGAACCGTATGAGAATAAGCATGCTGGGGACAAATTAAAAAGATTAATGTGAAGCAGGGTTAGTATACAAGTTTTACTTTATTCTCTGTCTCTTATTCTCTCTCTTATTCATCTTTTTAAAAAAACAGACCTGTTGTGGTTGAGTCAATTCCAACTCATAGCAACCCTATAGGACAGAGTAGAACTGCCCCATGGGGGTTCCAGTGAGTGGCTGAGGGATTCATACTGCCAGCATTTTTGGTTAGCAGTCTGTCTTAGTCATCAAGTGCTGCTATAACAGAAATACCACAAGTGGATGGCTTCAACAAACAGGAGTTTATTCCCTCACAGCCTGGTAGGCTAGAAGTTCGAATTCAGGGCATCATCTCCAGGGAAAGGCTTTCTCTCTGTCAGCTCCGAAGGAAGGTCCTTGTCATCAGTCTTCCCCAGGACTAGGTGCTTCTCCATGCAGGAACCTCAGGTCCAAATGATGCACTCTGCTCCCAGTGTTGCTTTCTTGGTGGCATCTCTCTGTTCACTTCTCTTTCCTTTTATTTCTTATAAGATAAAAGATGATGCAGGCCACACTCTGGGGAAACTCCCTTTACATTGGATCAGGGATGTGACCTGGTAAGGGTGTTACATCCCACCCTAATCCTATTTAACATAACTCAGTCTTGCCTCATCAACCATAGGCAGATACTAGGAAAAATGGAGGACAACCACAAAATGCTGGGAGTCATAGCCTAACCAAGTTAACACATACTTTTGGTGGACACGATTCAATCCATGACACAGCCGAAGCTCACCATAGCTCTCAACCACAGTGCCACCAGGGCCCTAGTGGCATCTTTAGGCTTATTTAATTTCTGTCTTAGGATGGGAACTTTCAGTAAAAGCTGAGTTAAAGATGGCAGTGGGGGTGGGGGGGTAGTTGAGTCCCAACCTGAGAAATAAAAAATGATGACGGAATCTCTTGGTTCTTTCATATACTAACTCAGAATAACAGTATAGACCTGCAGTTACTCTTGTAAGAACTATAATGTCTCCACATTTGTTATTTCCTCCTGCCCTCCATAATAATTAGTTATAAAACCGTTTTTAAAAACAGTATGTGTTAGTATTGGGGATGATCAAGGAAGAGGAATCCAGGAGACCCGGGGACTTGCACTCTTCAGCCAAGGTAGAATGGCAGGAAAAGAAAGCATTCAAAAGGATATAGAATCAAAGGTGGCAGTCCCCAGAGGTAAGTTGGCATCTGTCAAGGAAAAAAGAAGAACACAGGGAGTCAGTCTGTCCTTTGAAAAGAGACCTTGGGGCTGAGCAACCAAAAGGCTCATATGGTTCCTCAAGAATTATAAAATAAAATTCTTTAAATCTAAATGCTCAACCTTCTATACTGTCATTTTGGATTTTAGTTATCTGTTTACCAAAAAAGAATCCATTGATTTGGGGTGGGGGAGGGAAGTTGAGAGTGGGGAAGCAGAAATTATGTATAATAGGAAAATAGATTCAAGATGTATTTTAGAAGGTAAATTTGGTCCAGTTTGGTGATAGGCTGTGGGAGTTTGGAGAAAAAAGGAACTTGGGACTACTGCTAGATTTCTGGTTGGAAAATTGGGTATATGGTAGTGACATTTACTATGAAAGGGAACATGTGTAAAAGGTTTTGGGTAATATAAGAATATACTTTTAAATCTCTTGAGCTCGAGGGACCTGTGGAACATACAAGTGGAGTTACCTAATAGGCAGACAGGCATATGGGCTGGACCTCAAGGGGAAATCAGCCTATGGATGATAGTTGAATCGAAGGTTGAACCCACAGAGCAAGTAAGAAAGAGTCCTGGGGACTTGTGCTTTGGAAAAACACAAATATTTTAGCAGCAGATGAAATGTTTGTGAAAAAGAGTGGCAAAGAGGTAGGAGGAAAAATAGGAGATCTTGGAGGATCTAGGATCCTTGGAAGGAGTGGTCAGAGAGAAAGTTGTAACTTTAGAAGTTGCATCCTTGAATATAAATGTGATAGGAACCTGTAGGAAGGGGAAGAGGAGTTGAAGATGCTGACAAGAGAAGATACCTGGTTCTGTAGGAGGGCAGAGAGGGGTAGTGAGATCCACAGTACAGGTGATAAGATTAAATTCACATAGAAGGCTTTACCAGTTTCTCTAAAACTATTAATAAGTTGGAAACAAACTTGTAGGTTTGGTTATCTTATGCTTCAGACAGGCCTGTTTCTTTGTTAGCTGCTGTCAAGTCAGTCCCTGATTTATGGTGACCCCACGTGCAACAGCATGAAACACTGCCCAGTCCTGCACCATCACCGTGATTGGTTTTGGATTGGGTTGTTGTGATTGATAGGGTTTTCGTTCTTGATTTTCAGAAGTAGATTGCCAGGCCTTTCTTCCTCGTCCATCTTAGTCTGAAGCTCCACTGAAATCTGTTCAGCATCAGAGCAGCACACAAACCTCCACTGACAGACAGGTGGTGGCTGCACATGAGACACACTGGCCAGTAATCCAACTGGGTCTGCCTCACGGAAGGCAAGAATTCCGCCACTGAGCCACCACTGCCCCTGCAGCCAAGCCTAGCAGAACAGAAACGAAGACCAGTCCCAGAGGAAAGCCTAGATGTGGTATCTGTCAGAAGAGTGGAAAGCAAAACAACATGTTGAGCAATGGATGGGGGAAACTAGTGTTAGCCCTCTGAAGGAGCCTTGAGGCTGAGCTGCCTGAAGACCCGTTTGTTATTCCTGAACAATTATCACATTTTAAAAAACCGAATTTTTAAATCAAACATTAATTCATATTGCGTTTTAGGAATCTGGAAACAGAAGAAACCCGTTCGTTTGGAACTGGAGGATTCCTTTGCATCAGATACTAAAATGAAAGAACCACTGTTAGATAGTGAATGTGACAAGGTGATGGCTCCACAGCTGCGGCAGCTAGATGAAATTAAGACAGAACCGGACAGTGATCAAGTAAATATTTTGTCTTATTTTCTTCTTTCTAGAGCAGCATTCAGTTGTAAATTTTAGCTACGCAAATGCTAGTTTATCGGTTAAAATACTTAAATCTTTATCTTCCCCAAAGCAGTTGATCAAATAATACAATATATATAGTGTATATATAGTGTTAAGGAACATAATGAGTATATGCAAGAAAAGGATTTGAGAGAACGTACTATGTAAAATTGGGCTTTTGAAGAGGTAATAGAATTGCTTAGAATGTTACGGGACCAGCTGAAGTTAACATTTTTGTTTTCATTTTTCTTAACTTGAAACAAGGCAAGTAACTAATGTTTTATGCAACTACCTCTACCAAGTAGTGGAGTAAATTTTAAATTTTTTAAAAATATTTTTCAGGTGTACAATTCAGTGATACGAATTACACCTTCTCCCCACTTATTGACATGGTTTAGGTTCCAAAGACCAGGTTGTTATGTGAAAATTGGTATTATGCAAAAATGGAGGATAACCACATCAGATCACAAAATGGAGGATGCCTATGCCATTATATAACTGCCAAATTATATCATTACATAACCACTAAACCACAGAGAATCATGGTGCAGCTAAGCTGGCACATAACCTTAACCATCAAAGCCAGCATTATTCTTGCCTCCCACTTCAGCGTTTGTTACTGCTAAATGTATGTCGTTAATATGCAAAATAGTCAGATATTACATTTTTTACTGTTGTCGTAAATACAAAATATTGGGTAATGAGATAGTTGATAAGTGAGGAGAAGGTGTACATTAATCATGTTGTGCAACTATCACCCATAATTGTTGCCAAATTTCCTTTCACCATAAACAAAAACACACTGCTTCTTAAACAATGACTCCTCCTTTTGCCCTCCCTCCTGCCCTTGGTAACCACTTGGTTAACCACTTAACCAAATAAATTTGGGGCTCTTATACATCTGCCTATTCTTATTTCACATAAGTGAGATCATACATTATTTGGCCTTTTGTGATTGATTCATTTCATTGAGCATATTTTCAAGGTTCATCCATGTTGTAGCAGGTATCAGGACTTCATTTCTCTTTATGGCTAAATAGTATTCTATTTGGAGCCCTGGTCTTCTATCGTGTGTATGTTTGTCTGTTCATCTATTGATGCACATTTAGGTTGTTTCAACCTTTTGACTATTGTGAATAGTGCAGCAGTGAAATTGGTGTACATGTGTCTGTTTTTGTCACTGCTTTTAGGTCTCTCGGGTGTATACCTAGGAGTGGAGTAGCTAGGTCTTAGGGTAGTTCTGTGTTCACCTTTTTCAGGAATCGCCAAACCTTTTCCACAGCAGCTGTACCATTTTGCATTCCTACCAGGAATGGATAATGGTTCCAATTTCTCCTTGCCAGCATTTGTTGTTTTTCTTTTTTTTTTTCACCTTAGCCATCCTGTTTTGGTGTTCTGTCCAGCCAGTTCTGACTCATAGCAACCGATAGATAGCCATCATAGTAGAAGTGAAATGGTATCTCACTGTGGTTTTGATTTGCATCTCTGTAATGACTCATGACTTTGAGCATCTTTCCCTGTGCTTGTTGGTCATTTGAATAGCCTCTTTGGTGAAATGTCAGTTTAAGTCATTTGCCCATTTTTTGATGGGGTTGTTTGTCTTTTTGTTAAATTAGAAAAGTTTTATATATTTTGTGGATATTAGGGCCTCCTCAAGTATATGGTTCCCCAAAATTTTCTCCTAATCTGCATAGGTTGTCTTTTCACTTTTTGATAAAATCCTTTGATGAACAAAATTTTTTAATTTTTATGAAGTCCAATTTATATATTTTGTCTTTTACTGTTCATGCTTTTATCATATTTTATAATCCATTGTTAAAAACTAGGCCCTGCAGCCATGCCCATATACTTTCTTTAAGAATTTTATAGTTTTAATTTTCACATTTAGGTCTTTGATCCATTTTTAATTGGTTTTTGTGTGTGGTGTGAGGCATGGATCCTGATTCATTCTTCTGCAGGTAGAAATCCAGTTTTCCCAGCTACTACTTATTGAAGGGAAACCCTGGTGGCATAGTGGTTAAGTGCCATGGCTGCTAACTGAAGGGTCAGCAGTTCAAATCCGCCAGGCGCTCCTTGGAAACTGTGGGGCAGTTCTACTCCGTCCTATAGGGTCGCTATGAGTCGGAATCGACTCAGCGGCACTGGGTTTGGCTTTTTTATTTATTGAAGAGTACATTTTAAATTATCAAAACTTTTTTCTTTATGATTTTTTTTAATCCAAATTAGTTTTATGCTTAAATATTATTAAACTCTTTTAGACATATCACATGCTAAAGAGCATATAAAGGATAAGTAGACTTAAGCTGTGAGTATTTTGTAGTAGGTAGGGCCACATTTCCTTGAAATGTTTGTGTATGCACCAGTTGAAATTTTTAATGAGAGGAAAATCATAAGTCAGACAATTTAGTTTAAATTTATTCATAGTATTCTGTTTTAGAAATAGTCTCAAGTAGATCCGTATTAAGTAGAGTATGACTCCCATTGGTTGGTGAGTTATCAGTCCACTTCTAAATGTGTGCTGGGAATGTTATCCGTCTAGGAAATACTGTTGCTTACTCAAACCATGGTCATTCAAGCATATAGGTCAAGTTTAGATATGCTGGCCATGAGATTGCCTGCTGCTCTGAAAAATCCTCTTTTGTAATGACCCTGCAGCCCAATCTAAAAATTTGTGTGTTGAAGGCCTTAAGAAGATAATTAGCTACTAAAGATTAGAACAAGGAAAGAAAAATAGGTATCATTGAGCATTTCTTTGGTTTATTGGTAGTGGCTACTGAGGGACTATTTAAAAAAAATTCTGAGGTCACATCTGGGTATGATAGAAAATAATGTAGTGATTGGTGTTATCAGCGAAGGACACCAAAAAGGGTATTGCTTACCTGTCTACCATGGTTCATTCAATTCAGTTCACTAAACAAACTTGAGCATAATTTATCACTTTCTGTTGAATGACCGGTTGTCTTAAATACATTGTATTCATTGTTTTCAACTCTCTTTTTAGGAATATTTTCAAGCCCAACAGCCCAGAATTCAGGAGAGTGACCTGAAAATGAGCACTGCATTTTCAGACAGTGGTAACAAAATTGTTTTAGTTAATCATATTTATTCTGGCTGATATATTCTACTTTTTCAGAATGCCTCTGAATATTGCATTATTTGTGTTGGATTTCAAGTCCAGATGAATTACTTCTAAAAAAAAGTAAAAGAATGCATACTTAATTTTATGTAAATACTAATTTTTCCCTTTGTGTTTTGTTTTTATAGCTTCACAGTTGACTACAGGCATTCAGCTTTCTCTGGCATCATCTGGCATGAACAAAATGCTTCCTTCAGTTTCATCCACAGCTATTCAGATTTCCTGTTCTGGTTGTAAAAAAATTCTCCAGAAGGGGCAAACTGCTTTTCAGAGAAAAGGGTCTACTCAGCTTTTCTGCTCCACGCCGTGCATCACTGAATACATTGCATCTGCCAGTTCACCAGCTCCTCCCAAGAGAACTTGCTCAAACTGCTCCAAGTATATAATTCTAAATTACGCTCCCTTTTACTTCCCTACCTAGATCTTGATCAGAGTCTTGGATGTAATTTTCTACATTTTCATTTTTTCTGAAAAAGTGTCACTTTGGTTTAATGAAAAGAAGCTGCTTTTGCTTTCAGTTCCTCTAGTAAATTCTTCAGAAAAAAACTTTTCTACTAGTTGAGAAGTTTTCAGAAATTAAAGTATGAAGAGCTCTGTTTTTCCTCACTTTATGTAATGTGGCTTCCAAAACATATTTCCTATTCTTTTCAGTAGAAATTCTCTGTAAGTAGAATGAATGTATGTCCGTTCTATTTTATCATTTAACTTACAGGCAACAACTACTCAAAAATTAGTCATTTAATGATTATTTTGGATCTTCCAAGGTATAAATAATATAATGATTTTCTTTTAATGATAATTCTTTTGAAAAATTGAATAGTCATAGATAAACGTGTGTGTGTGTGTAATCTTTTAAAGATTTCTGTAAGGGGTCTTTTTTGCTAACGTTTTTTTTTAACATATGTAAGGCAGTTTAGATGCAGAAAAAGGAAGTAGTGACTCCACTTAAGTTCATAATGAATTGCACCCACTCCTCACTTTTCAACATGTTTAGGATCCAAAGACCGGGTTATTATGCAAAAATCAGCATTATGTAAAAATGGAGGATAACCACATCAGATCACAAAAAGGAGGATGACTGCATCATTACACTGCCAAATTACATCATTACATAACTGCCAAGCCACTGAGAATCATGGTCCAGCCAAGCTGACACATAACCTTAACCATAACAGCCAGCGTCACTCTTGCCTTGCACCTCGGTATTTGTTACTGCCAGACGTGTTGTTAATGCCCCAAATAGTCGGAGAGTAGATTTTTTACTATTGTCATAAGTGCAAAATGTTGGATAAAGAGATAGTAGGTGTAGTGAAAAATGTCCAGAACTTCTACCTCTGCCCTGATGAGATGTATAGGCTTTGAAAGTCCTGTAGTAATGTAATTCTCAGTTGTCACTGAATGCTAATGGTAATGCTAAATTTAAATTTTGCTTCTAAATGTAATGAATCCGTTTAAAATACTGTTTTGGAATCTGATTGCCGTAATTTGAATCTTGCCTTCTTCACTTGCTATTATTTTGTGATCCCTGAACAGCTATAGGAAACCCTGGTGGCTTAGTGGTTAAGTGCTATGGCTGCTAACCAGAGGGTCGGTAGTTTGAATCCGCCAGGCGCTCCTTGGAAACTCTGTGGGGCAGTTCTACTCTGTCCTCCACGGCACTGGGTTTGGTTTGTTTTGGTTTTTGAGTAGCTATATCAGCATCATCTGGGAGCTTGCTAGAAATGTAGAATCCCAGGTCTCACCCAGCCCTCCTGAGTCAGAATCTGCATGTTAACAAAATCCTCAGGCAACTCATACATGCTAAAGTTTGAGAGGCACTGAGAACTTGTTTTGTAGTATTCCCATCTCTTTTCTTAAATGTTCATAAGAATTATGACAATTAAATAATACATTTAAGTGACTAGAACAGTATTGGCAAATAATAAAAACTGAATAAATGTTAACTATCACTGTTATTCTCTTGAACTCACAAACCTTTTTATGGGTTGTTTCAGCTTCTCGTCAGGCTGCTGCTTCAGATGTTATCCGTTGTTTCAAGTCTTACCCCCTGAACTCTGCTTACCGTTCTCTTCTGCTTTTTCAACCCTTTGATACTATACTATGTCTTTTCTCTTTTTTTGCTGTGGGCTGTATGCCACCCTCATTACTTCAGCCTGCTTTCTCTTTCTGCAGAATCATAACATTGGAAGGTATCTTAGAGATCATGCAGTCCAAGCCATTTCGTTTGGTTTGGAGAAAAATGAGTCCCTGAGAAGTTAAGGTGTTATGTTGCTGTGCTGAGAGTTTTCCCTGTACGTATCTTCAGCAGGTCTCCCAAACAGATTGAAAAAGGCTAAAGCAGGGAAGATGTGGTTTGTAAACTGTTCCTTAAGGCAAAGCTATCCAATATGATCAAAAACAGAAGTCAAGTTTTAACTTTGGAATAAAATTCTTTTTGATAAAAAATAGTATTTTATAGGTTGGGGGAAGGATGGTAATAACACACAGGCTATGAGAGGCCATCCACTGTTAAAAGTAACTTGTGTTTTTCTCAAAACATATTTTTATTCCACATTCATTAGCCTCTTGTACTCATCTGTAATTCTGAAGATTTTAGTTAATCTTCTGTTATTGTTGGAGTTTCTTTTATAGCAATGATTGATTTAAAATTTGTTTTGTGCTAACGACACTGTCATTCTATTTCCTAAGCCAAGTGAAATAAAGATTGTTTTGAGGATGACATTTTAAATCTTGTTTCAAAGGTGATTTTTTTTTCTGAGAGTGATATATTCGAGAAGTGTCATTCCTAAATTTTAGTATCCCAAACGGAACCAACACAGATCTAGTTAAGGCCAAAACAGGCCCATCCACTAAAACTCTCACACTTGGTTCATTGGTAGAACCGTTGTTCAGACCTGTACTCAGAGTTTGCTTAAGCTAATTTTAGGTACTTCTAACAAGATTGATTTTTTTTAACGTTTTGTTTCTAAGACCTTAGTAGATTAGAAGCCAGCAATCTAGCATGCTTACAGCAGTATTTCTTCTGCTTACCTTCCTGTCTGACTAATTTCTTTGTACCTTAAAAGTCTGCCTTAAATATCTTCACCGCTTATCTACTTCCATACCATTCCTCCCTCCCCTTTTACCACCAAAAATTATTTGTTCCTTAGTCTGTGTTTTTGTAGTATAGTGTTTATAACTCCTAAGGTATTGATCATAATATAGCAATGTTTTTTAAATTTCTGTATTGCCCTGTTAGACTGTAAGCCTCTTAACATTAGGTACCAACTTGTACTCATCTTAAATCCTCAAGGCCTAACGCTGCCTGGTACAGAGTGAATTCTAGAACAATTTTTGCCAAGTGAAATGCAGGGACAGCACAACTCAAGCACTGTGAATAGAGCTATTTTTTTTTTTTTTTAATTTATTTTGTTATCGTTGAGAATATACACAGTAAAACACCAATTCAACAGTTTCTACATGTACAGCTCAGAGACATTGATTATATTCTTTGAGTTGTGTAACCATTCTCACCCTCTTTTTCTAAGCTGTTCCTCCCTCATTAACATAAACTCTTTGCCCCCTAAATTTCCTCTTTCAAGTTACTCTTGTCAGTTTGATTCCATATAAATAGATCTTCAAAGAGCATAATACTCAAAGCAGACATTCTTTAGTAGTTAAGCTAAACTACAGTTTGGTTTTAAGAACTTCAGGGGATATTTTTTTATTTAAGATTTAAAGGTTGTCTCAGAGTAGTAGTTTCAGGGGTTCATCCAACCTCCATGGCTCTTGCAAGTCTGGAGTCCATGAGAATTTGAAATTCTCTTCCGTATTTTCCCTCTTTTGTTCAGGATTCTTCTATAGAATCTTTGATCAAAAGGTTCAGTAATGGTAGCCAGGCACCATCCAGTTCTCTGGTCACATGGCAAAGGAGGCAGTTGTTCGTGGAGGCGTTTAGTCGCACATTCCATATCCTTCTCCTGTTCCTAACTGATAGAGCTATATTTTAAGCTAGTAAAATAACTGATGTTGTGATAAGGACATTAATCTGTTACTTTCAGTACCATTTGTTGAAGAAGACTGAAAGTTCGTAATTCCCTAAAAAATTGAAATGTTAAAGTAGTGTTAATTTCAGGAGTATTTCATTTAGAAAACTATTATCTTGAAAGACTGATATCCTGAGGGTTCTGCCATATATTTTGGTATTTCCTTTAGCAGCAGTTCTTAAATTTTCTGGTCCCTGGACCCTTTTACACTTTTAAAAATTATTAAAAACTCTGAAGAGCTTTAGTTTATGTAGGTTATATTTATGAATGTTTCCTGTGTTATAAAATGAAAAATAACCATTTTTTCCAAAACACAAATTTAATGAGAAGAGTAGCATTGTTTTATTAGTTCTGCAAACCTATGAGTGTCTGGCTGAATTCTCCTATCTGCTTGTTCTATTTGTTGTGATATGTTGTTTTGGTTGAAATCTGTGAAGAAAACCTGGCCTCATAAATCTGTAGTTGGAAAAGGGAGAAGAGTGTTTTCATAGCCTTTTCAGATAATTATGGATGTTCTTTGGTACTACACCAAAAGACATTTAGTAGTTTCTTAAAGGTTAGCTGAAATGTAGAATCTGAAACCTTATCAATGAGCTTTTTGTACTCTATTACATTAGAATCCATTGGCCTCTCTTGGTCTTTGAGTACATCTTTCAGCCATGTATGATTTTTGCCACGCCACGCTGCGGTCCTTTGAGGAGTGTTGGTTCACTGGGGTTTGCAGATCTTCCCGAAGCTGACACATTTCATTATGCAGCATTTTTAAAGTCATATTTGTTAACACCAGCAGTCTCGTCAGAAAGGTCTTTTAAGTTTTGGGAAGCCAGCAAGCTCAACGTGGCAGATAAAACTTTCTCAAAATTCAAACTTTCACTTGAAAGCTCAAATTTTATCATTGGTAGCAAATACTATCAACTGTTTTACTTGAAGTAACTTTCTCACTTTGTTCATTTTTAAGAAAATGTCTGCCATATACCCATTTCTGAAAAAGTTGGTTTTTGTTAGTTTTTCCATCAAGTAAACATGTTTCATGAAAAAAGCATCTAATATAGTTTGCAACGACTCCTGTTCCCATATGTGCTTTTTACATGAGACAATTATTGTACTTCAGTGTTAGTTAAAAAGATGTACACTCAAGGATCAAGGCTTAATTAATAATTTTTACTACTTCATTAAGGCCATTCTTAAGAAAAACTGGCTTTTTTGTTTGTTTTACTGTGAATGCATAGTAGTGAATAATACAAGTACTAGTACATTTTGGTGCCACTGGTTTGATCTGTGCTAAGAGTGGCAATTTTACACACCGTGGCTTTTGTACAATCGGTTCAAATGTCAACACAGTGAAAAAGACAGATAACATCTTAATATTATTATGAAAATAGTTTTGATCTCATAGACCGTCTGAGAATATATGAGGGAAACCCAGGGTTTGCAGACCATTCTTTGAAATTTCCTGTCCTATAGATGGAATCCTATAGATTGCAAAGTTGCTCAGGTTATTCATGCATGTAATTTCTCATCACCACTCTGTTACTACTAGCAACAACTAATACAGACTAAATGCATTGCCATTGAGTTGATTCTGACTCACAGTGACCCTATAGCACAGAGTAGAACTACCCCATAGGGTTGTTTCCAAAACTGTAAATCTTTATAGAAGCAGACTACCACATCTTTCTCCCAAGGAGTGGCTGGTAGGTTCAAACTGCCAACCTTTTGGTTAGCAGCCGAACACTTTAACCACTGCACCACCATTGCTCCTTAATGCAGGTTAGGTGGTCCTTAAAATAGCACTTTCAGATATGTTTTATAATTCCTACTTTATAGATGAGGAAATTCACATTGAGAGAGTATAAGTGACTTATCCAAGGGTTCTTAATACAAGTGATAGGTTCTCTCTAAGGCTGAGGTTCTCCCTACTATTTTGTAGTTTGTTGGGTACATTGAACAGCAAGGAAGAGGGATGATTGAGGGAGAGATTTAGCTTAGGAAGAGGAAAGAATTGTAATTGTGATGGAAGTGTTTAATGGTGCCCTTGTTATTTTATTTTTAGAGAAATTTTAAGTCAAAAGGATGTGATCAGTGTTCAGCTGGAAGATACTACCTCTAGCAAAAATTTTTGCAGCCAATCTTGTCTTTCATCATATGAAGAAAAAAGAAAATTATTTGTTACCGTATGTAGTAATAATAAGATTTTAACCAAATGCAGCATGTGTCAGAAGACTACTGTTGTAAGTTGTCATTTTTTTAATCTTTAGGAACGTCTGTGATTCTGCATTAATATCAGTTTTTGACTGAGTTTTTTTTTTTTTAATTCCTAGATTCAGTATGAAGTAAAATACCAGAACGTGAAACATAGCCTTTGCAGTAATACCTGCTTTTTAAAGTTTCACTCTGCTAACAACCTTGTCATGAACTGTTGTGAGAACTGTGGGGTTTACTGTTATACTAGCTCTAGTTCATTCCACATACTTCAAATGGAAAGACAGTCCCAGTACTGTAATAGTTTAAGGAATATTACAGCATACAAGCAGGTATGAATAAAGATACATTGCTGAAAGTGTGAACTATGCCATTTGAATTGACTGCTTAGGATTGAAATGAAAAATAGAAGCTTCTGTTCCTTCCTTTAGCTGGCTTATAAGTGGCTGTACTGTAGGAACATGTGGGGATATAGATTTTGGCTCATTGGGAATAATTGTGGGTTATGAGTTGGAATCGACTCGAAGGCAATGGTTAATGGTGGTAAGATGATGTGGCACAGTGGTTAAAGCAACTGCTAACTGAAAGATTGGTGGTTTGAAACCACCAGTGGCTCCGCAGGAGAAAGATACATGGCAGTCTGATTCTATAGAGATTTACAGCCTTGGAAACCCTATGGAGTTGCTGTGACTCAGAATCAATGGTAGTGGGTTGGGTAAGATGATATAGAAGATAAAATAGAAGACTTTTGATAGTTTTTTCTTACATAAGAATTCATGATAAATGCTGGATGGAGATTTTCCTAAAGAATCTCAGGATGATCATCTTACCTTGAAGGAAAGGCAAGGAAGTAGAAGCCTGTTTATAAACTACAAATAAACATAGCAGAAATAACACTAGTCTACTATAAGACCTACCCATAAAAGTGATTTAATTCTATGGGTTTAACCCTAGTCACATGCTTTTTCTGAACTAGTCATAGAAGGAAGTAAACCAATGAGAAATAAGCGCTTTCTTCTGATTGGAGAGCCTTGGGTGGGTACTTCTGAGAGCAGAGAGGCTTTGGTGGACTAAATGAGATGAACACTATTAGTGGTCTGACCCCTTTCATGGTGGGGCTGTCATACGCCTTACTTGTTCAGATGATGCTTTGAGACCCAGTTCTATTCCTGTAAGTTCTTCCTTAAAAACAAGTAACTGAAGATGGGAGTCCCAGGGAGCCACACTTGAAGATTGTTCAATCTCTGAGCCACACCTTTTGTGGTGGAGAATGCGCCACCAGGAGATTGTCCTGCATTGGGACCAAAAATGTTAGAATGGAAGGCAGGAAAGAAAAATGCCATTCCTTCTTTTCCTCCTTTATCCTTCAATAAATAGGTTTTGTCCTATTTTTGGAGTCCTGGTGGCTCACTGGTTAAGAGCTCAGCTACTAACCAAAAGGTCGGCAGTTAAATCCACCAGCCGCTCCTTGGGAACCCTATGGGGCAGTTCTGCTGTGTCCTAGAGGGTTGCTATGAGTTGGAGTCGATTTGACAGCAACAGGTTTGTTTTTGGGTGTTTTGTCCAGTTTTTAAGAGCCCGTATTGAGTAACCAGTTACTCAGCACATGTGACGGAATAGGGCTGATTTAGGTATACCAGGTAATAAACACCACCTCATACTTTTCCCTGAATATAACATATTATATGGTAGTGATAATGAGAAAAATCCATATTGTTAGTGAGCTATAACCAAGAATTAGGAAAGTATTCAAATCTGTAAATCTAAATAAAGAGCGGCCTTTTATTTTAAAAAGTAGATTGGTGTAATTGTATTTTGGCCACACCTCCCTAATAGAGTATATGAAGTATTAGCTTTCCCATATGAATAATGAACTTAATTGTAAGTTATACTATTTTTGTTGCTTAATGTTAAATATTGGCAAATTGTTAGGGGTTTCTCAAAATGAAAGGGTAAGGTGAAATTTTCAAAATTATCCCTTTTTTATTTGTTTCATTGTTCTTTTGCCAGTCTCCTACTCTTTCACAAACAGATATTTTCATTTATCTTTGTACTTTGTGCCCCCAGAAGCAGTTCTATTCTATCATTGCCATCAATATTTTATTCTTAAATCCAGGAATGGTGGTTCCTGTTTCATTAGAAAGAATAGGTGGGAAACCTCTTAGTTTACATCCTTTTCCTTTGTGCGCTTATTGCTTACTAAATTCAACTATATTTCTTACTGCTTGGATGCCTCTTTTTTACGATATGCTTACAAGTGAGGTTAGCCTAGAAAAGCAGCAATTCCTACAATACCTCATCATGTGTGTTAAGCACCCTTTCTGGCTTCTCCTTAGCACCATTAGAAGATTTTCCTGAGCTGATGCCCAATCTGGGATTGAAGAGTGACTTATTATTATAAGACCTTTGTTTATTTATCTGGGCGTCCCTGGGTGGTACAAACAGTTAACACACTCAGCTGCTAACCAAAAAGTTAGAGATTCGTAACCACCCCGGTACCTTAGAGGAAAGGTCTGGCAATCTGCTTCCAAAAATTATGCGTTGAAAACTGTGAAGCACAGTTCCGCTCTGACGCACTTGGGGTCACCTTTAGTTGGAATCAACTCAACAGCAACTGGTTTGGTTTATTTATCCAGTTGGCTTTGATTAGCTAGGACTGTGAACATTTTCTCTGACCAGTTTCTTCATTACTTGCATATATTATTATTATTGTTAGTATAGCTGACAATATAATTTCATTTTTATTAAAAAAAAAAAAAACCCTGTTGCTGTCAAGTTGATTCCGACTCATAGCGACCCTATAAGTCAGAGTAGAACTGCCCCGTAGAGTTTCCAAGGAGCGCCTGGTGGATTCAAACTGCTGACCTTTTGGTTACCAGCCATAGCTCTTAACCACTAAGCCACCAGGGCTTCCCATTTATTAATTTCCTTCATTTTACAGTCATTGCAATTTATAGTGCCTTTTTTCTGGTTTTTACAAAGTGTTAAAAATGTGGATTCATTGACATTATTTGGAATATTTTAACTAAGAACAATGGTAGTGGGTATGTTTTTGTTTTTAACAATATGTATCATGTACCAGGAATATGAATATTATTTTAATCTCTAAACAGAAACCAGCCAAAGTACTTCCATCTGTTATTTTCAAATCACTGAAGCCCTCTGATGAAATTATTGAGACTACCAATGACTTTGGAAAGACAGAGCTTTTCTGCTCTATTAGTTGTTTCTCTGCTTACAATAAAGCTAACATGGAATCTTCTAGAGGTAATGTTTGTTTAGCAGTTGTCATAGGTTTAGTAACTAAAGGTTAGTAACTATTAAAGAAGAATGTTACTGCTTTGCATTAATTTATAACCTGGATTCATTTCCAAATAAAAGTGATTTAAAACTTGTTGCAAAGAACTGTTCTCCAATACTCTGGAGTAAAAGGAAGACTACGTCTCTACCAGAGAATTGAATATTTATTTGTAATGATTGTTGTATCAGGTTGATACAAACGCTCTTCATTTTAAGACAAAAGTTAAGAAAAAGAAATTTAGTGATACATGTCTTTAGATTAGGTCCCTGGGTGGTGCAAACAGTTAGCACTCACCTACTAACATAAAGGTTGATGGTAACATAAAGCACCATGGAAGAAAGGCCTGGCAGTCTGCTTCATTAAAGGTAATAGCCAAGAAAATCCTATGAAGCAGTTCTACTCTGGAACACATGGGGTCAGTTAGAATTGATGGCAGCGGGTTTGGTTTTGTCTTTAGATAATTTGGATCCTTTAGTAAATGAACATATTTATGTTTATATTAGTATATGTATTGAGCACCTGCCACAGGATTTGGTACATACGAGGCACTTATTCAATAAATATTGAGTTAATTCAATATTTTTATGATAAAGAATTGTTCTGTTAGATTATAGAATGTTATATCAAATTTATTCCTGCTTTGTAAAAACAAGGCCTTTGGTAACATTCACATGAAGTAGATCTAGTTGGAAGTTCACTGATAGAAAAGCACACATAATCCACAGCCAACCAAATATTTCATCCAAGAGCCTCCTGTAGTATCAGAAGTGCCATTTACATAGACTGTAGAGTGAATGGTGACCTAGAATTTGTACCCTGACTTATTACAGAAATTTCTTCAATACTAGGTTGGATACCAACCTAACTCCATTGATGTTGAGGTTTATGAAGCCCAGAAGAGTTAGAAATGACACCCTTTAGGAGATTGTATAGGAATCTCTTTTAGGTTTCTCATGGCTAATTTCACAGCAAAAATTTGCTTGTAATCTCAGCAAGCTGTGTAAAAGGACTGAGAAATTGTGTGCAAAAAGGTATAAAATGATGGGGAAGTATGAACTATCAGTTTAATATTGTTATTAATATCCTGAAGAACCTGGCTATCCCTAAATCCTAATACAAGTTACTCCAATTAGAAATTACTTAGCCAAGCAATTCCTAAAGTATTTGATATTTGTACTGTTCCTTGAAACACCTATTATTAAAGTATTTCTGATTGATTCTGCCTGGTTTATAAGAAGTCTGTTTATTTGTATCAGTAAATGTTCCCATGGTGCAAGAGGCTTCAACTGAGCTCCTTTCTCCAAAGAAAGACACAACTCCAGTTATAAGCAATATAATGTCATTGGCAGATCCTCACGGTGACCTTTCCATTGTGAACTCTGATGTCTTACAAGGTATGATTTGAAAATATTTGATGCATATACCATTTTGCCATACTTGATGAATCTGCTTGTATTCTAAGTTTTCTTTTTGTTTCCTAATGTGCAATAAGCAATTACAGTTTATGATGCTATTTTATAGATTAGTATAAGATCCTGAATTTATGCTCTAATTAATTTAACAGGTACAGTTTCTCCAGTAACACAAAATGTCATTGCAGATGTAAGTTTTCTCAGTTTTGTTTGTTTCGCTATTGTCTTCAGCATTTATATCCTTTTGAAGCTAATTGTATATATATGTCTGAATATATTCATTCCTATTTTTAACTTAAATCTCAAAAAATAGAGTAAATAAACGAAAATACTGTTTGCTATTCACATTCAATTTCCCAAATCTCAAGTTTGACTTGAAATTATTAATAAGAATGTTTAAACAGAAGTATTATTAGTCATATAGTTCCTCTGGGTTCACCTGAGCAATAAAAGTTATTTCTACTACGATTACGTTAAAAAAGCCCTTTGAACATATAATGCCTAATCTGGATTACAAATAATTATAAAGAATTGTTAATGTTCCCCCTAGTGGAGCTCCTACTGTAACTTACCTGTTCATATTACTCTGTTACTAGGATAGATCTGTTCAGTAATTTAACTGATTATTTGAAAGCTATTAAATGTTATTTTATCATTTTCTTCCAAAGATTTCTGAGAGTTTACCCAGTGAATCAAGTAGTGGTGTTGCTAATCATAGTGTGGAACAGCCAGGCCTTTCGCCATCTTCATCAGTACTCGGTCAGCATACAATTGGCTGCGATACAGAATTACAGAAAGGTAAAGTGTCAAGCCAGGGTCCTGCATACAATGTGAAATCCATGAAAATAAATGATGATGAACTATGTCAACCAAAATTTACATCCAAAGTACAAAAAGTTAAAGGGAAATCTCAAAGTATTAAAAAAATTTGGTGTTCCAATCCATGTCTGGAACACAGTGCGAAAAAGGATGTGACATTCTGTTATTCGTGCCATTTGTTCTGCCAAAAAATTTTTAGCTCTGGAGGAGAGTCATTTACAACCCAGGGAATTTCTAATTGGAAAAAAACTCTGGAAAAATTCAGAAAGCATGAAAAAAGTGAGATGCATTTGAAGTCATTGCAATTTTGGAGGGAATACCAGTTTTGTGATGAAGCTATAAATGATAATTTGTCTATTCATTCAAAAAAAATTGAGGAAAATAAAAACTATCTAAAATTTATCATTGAAAATATTCTGTTTCTTGGAAAGCAGTGTTTACCCTTCAGAGGGAATGACCAGTCTGTTTCATCTATAAATAAAGGGAATTTTTTAGAATTGTTAGAAATCAGAGCAAAAGATAAAGGAGAAGGAATATTTCGACTAATGAATTCACAAGTTGACTTCTATAATAGTTCACAAATTCAAACTGAAATTATTGAAATAATAAAGACTGAAATGTTGCAGGATATTGTGAATGAGATCAATGTCTCCTCAGCTTTTTCAGTAATATGTGATGAAACAACTGATAGTGCCACTAAAGAACAGCTTTCAATTTGTGTAAGATACCCACAAAAAACATCAAAGGCTATCTTAATAAAAGAAAGATTCTTGGGTTTTATTGATATTGGAGAGATAACTGGGACCAACTTACATAGGATTATCAAAACTTACCTAGAGCAAATTGGAGTTGATTTGAAAAACATACGTGGCCAGGCCTATGATAGTACCATTAATTTGAGGGGAAAATTTAATAAGATTGCAGCAGAATTCAAGAAGGAAGAGCCAAGAGCTTTATACATACATTGTTATGCACATTTTTTGGATTTAGCAGTCATTCGGTTCTGTAAAGAAGTAAAAGAACTCCGAAGTACCCTAAATACTCTTAGTACTTTGTTCAACACTATTCATATGTCTGGGGAAATGTTGGCAAATTTTCAAAATATTTGTAAACTAAGCCAAAACAAAACATGCAAGAAACATTCATCACAGTCATGTTGGACAGTCCATGATCGTACATTACTATCTGTGATTGAGGGTCTTCCAGAGATTATTGAAACACTGGAAGTTATATCAAGCCATTCTTCAAACACAAATTTGGCTGATGAACTGAGCAATTTGTTGACACTGGTGTCCAAATTTGAATTTATCTTTTGTATAAAATTTCTTTATCGAGTGCTGAGTGTTACAGAAATTCTTTCCGAAGAGCTACAGAGTGAAACCATGGACGTTTCTTCTTTGACTTCAAAAATAGAAACAATTTTTGAATGTTTATCATCTGAGAGAAATGATATCTATTTTAAAAGTGTCTGGGATGGAGCAGAAGAAATATGTAAAAAAATAACCTGTAAAGGTTTTGAAGTTGAAAAACCTTCTTTTCAGAGAAGAAAAGTTCAGAAAGTAATAGATCATAGTAATTCAGATAGTATGTTTTTTTCTTCTTCAACTGAAGAACAATATAAAATTAATATTTATTACCAAGGATTGGATACTGTATTGCAAAATTTAAAATTATGTTTTTCAGAGTTTGATTATTGCAAAATAAAGCAAATTTCAGAACTGTTACTTAAATGGAATGAACCATTAAATGAAGCAACAGCCAAACATGTTCAAGAATTTTATAAACTTGATGCAGATATTATCGCAGAACTTAGGTTTTATCGGCACTATGCAAAGCTCAACTTTGTCGTAGATTATGATTCTGTCAACTTCATAAATCTTGGCTATTTGTTTATTCGGCATGGTCTTCACAGTAATATTCCGGGCATCTCACAGCTATTACATACGGCTTTGTCTTGGCCAATTAGTTCAGCAAGTGCTAAAAGCTCATTTTCTGTACTACCTCGCCTTAAAACATATTTATGTCATACCATGGGACAGGAGAGGTGTAGTGACATGGCCTTAATGGCAATTGAGCAGGAATTGGTAAACAAACTGATGGAGCCTGAAAGACTCAATGGAATTGTAGAAAAGTTTATCAGTCAGATGAAAGAAATATGATGCTTGCTAATTTGAATTTACCTAAAAGAATTTTGTATTTCTATTGGAATGTTATAGTTTTTATTTCAAAATTTTTAGAAAAAAATTTTTCAACAAAACATGTAACATACCACATGGTTCAGAATTCAAGATATAAAATGATATACAGTGAAAAATTCTCTTCCCACTTTTAGCACCCAATTCTCCCTCCCTGGGGTGTTAACAGTTTCTTAAATATTCTTCCAGAAATATTTTATATATAGGGTGTTCTGCAGTGCACATTGTTCTTCAGCTTGTTCTTTCTCCTGAATATGATAGTTTTGAGATCATCTCATGTCAGTACATAGTTTCTTGATCCTTTTTTGTTTACAACTATATAAGATTTTATTGTGTGAATGTACCATAAAATATTTGGGCAGTCTCTACTTATAGATACTCTTAACTCTTTCCAATCTTTTGCTATTGTAAATAATGCTCCATTTAATAACCCTGAATATAGGTAATATTGCACATGAGTGAATTTCTATAAGATAAATTCTAAAATCGTAATTACTGGATCAAAAGAGTTGTACATTTTTATTTTTGATAGATATCAGTAAATTGCTTTCAATAGGGGTTATGTCAGTTTGCACTCCCAGGAATCTTCACAGTATTATCAAACTTTTTGATCTTCGCTAATCTCTTAGTTGAAAACTGGTATTTTAATCTCAGTGCATTTCAATTTGTGTTTCTCTTAAAAATAAGGTTGGGGATTTGTAACCTTTCACTTAAACACAATAAAAATTGAAAAAAAAGATAAGGTTGGGTATCTTTTTATTTGAGCCATTTGTATTACCTTTTTTGTGAACTGTACATTTAAACATTAAAACTCAAGTATTGCTATGTTTTTGGTTTATGAAAATGACTATATTTTTCAAATAAATAACCTCAATAGAAAGGACTCTTTTTTTTTTCCTGTCTGTATGCTTTAGAAAAGTTTAAATAACAGATTATTTTTTTGACAGAGATAGTGCTATTTATTAGGTTATAAATTTCTCTGTTTTGCTTTTATAGATGGACAAAAGGTTATTGAAAGTAAAACTGAAGGAAATAAATGAGAAAAGCTTTACTAGCTGCAGAGTTAGCAAACTGGACCCCCAGAAAGGCAGCCAGCCAGTTCATGCCGACTAGAAAAAGACTGGAGACCTTTTACCAGTGACAACATTCTACTAACCTCTTTCATCATTGTGCTGACAGTTGCCTTGTATGATGATTACCATAAAATAACTCCCATTGGTATCCAAGCTTTATAAAAAGTACCTTCTTTTTACTCAAAAAGAACAGTCAGTAGATACAGAGAAGCCAAAATGAATAAACTCAACAAAATAATATTAACAGCAGCAGCAAATCCTCTTTCTGAAGACTTCAGATAAAGTACATGTATATCGAAGTTCTATGGCTTGAAAAGGACACAGACCCACTGAGATGGTTAATTTTAATGTGTTAACCGTGGTGGCCAGTTATTTGGTAAAACCCTAGTTGCTGTTATGAAGTAGTTACATGTGATTAAATCAATTGGCCTTAAGTGAAGCAGATTGCCTTCTATAACATGAATGGACTTCATCCAATTAGTTGAAGGCTGTGAGAGCAAAAGGAGTTTCCCTAGGATGTGTTCTGCCACCAGCCTATGAGTAGATATATTGCCAGAGTTCCCTCACCCTTCCCTCTTGCCATCACCTGACCTATAAACTTTGGTAAACGGGTGTGCAGAAATCACTAGCTTGTCACCTGACCTACATGTGGACTTGCCAGCTCTCTACAACACATGAACTCATTATATCTGGGACTTCAAAATAGTATGGTGGAGTGAGGGAGTATGTGAAGGTCTAAAGCAAAAGTGGCTATGATTTGATAGTTGTTAAATTTAGATAATGGGTACATAGGGGTTCGTTGTATTTATTCAACTTTTGCATCTATTTAAAGTTTTCTATAATAAAAACTTTTTTAAATGACCAATTATTGCCTGTTAGTGTTCACACCAGGAGTGTAAGGGTGTTTCAATATTAGGAAGTTTATTAAAACATTGGTAAACTTTTTAATATCTGTAGCTGATAAAAATCCTTGGTAAAATTAGTTTAAAAATTATTTCCTTAACATGATAAAATATATGTAGTTTGTGTATATATTAAAGCATAATTATAGACCTAGCCAATAGTATATGTAACAGCATGCTTAGAGGTAAAATATTAGGACCACTCCCCTAAAAATATCAGGAACAAGTCATGGATAGTCACTATCAACTATTACACAATTTTTCGTTAAACTGTTTTTGAGATAATTATAGATTGACTTGAAATTGTAAAAAACAGTGCAGAGAGATCTCAAGTACCCTTCACTCACTTTTCCCCAGTGATGACATCTTGCATAACTATAATACAGTGTCACAACAGAAAATTGACATTGATATAATCCACTGATCTTACTCAGATTCACCAGTTTAACATGTATTCATTTGAGTGTGTGTGTATCTGTAGTTCAAAGCATTTTATCATGTGTAGATTTGTGTAATCACCACAGTCAGGATACAGAACAAAGCATCAAATACATGAGGGAACATCTGATAGAACTGCACAGAAAAATAGACAAATCCTCTACCATAGTACGAGACTTAAACATCCCTCTATCGGTAATTGATAGATCCAGAAGGCAGAAAATCAGGAAGGGTATAGTTGAACAGCACTGGATCTAATTGACATTTACAGGATATCTAACGACAGCAGAATATACATTTTTCTCAAGTTCACATGGAACATTCACCAAGATAGGGCATACCCTAGGCCATAAAACATACCCTAACAAACTTAAAAGAATCAAATTCATACAAACTATGCTCACAGACCACAATGGAATTAAACTAGAAATCAGAATCGGATAGAGAATCCCAAAATATTAAGAGATTGAACAATATACTTCTATATAACACATGAGTCAAAGAATAAGTCTTAAAAGAAATTTAAAGACATTTGAAGAAAAAATAAAACATCAAAATTTGGGGGACACAGCAAAAGCAATGCTTAGAGGGAAATTTACAACACTGAATATATATGTTAGTGTCATGGATTGAATTGTGTCCCCCCCCAAATTTTTGTCGTTTTGATGAAATTTTCCTATGTGTTGTAAATCCCGTCACTATGATGTAATGAGATGGATTAATGGCAGTTACACGATGAGATCTACAAGATTAGATAGTGTCTTAAGCCAATATGTTTTGAGATAGAGAAGCAAGCAGAGAGACATGGGGACCTCATATTACCAAGAAAGAAGCACTGGGAACAAAGCATGTCCTTTGGACCCAGGGTTTCCGAGCAGAGACGCTCCTAGTCAAGGGGAAGATTGACAAGAAGGACCTTCCTCCAGAGCTGACGGAGGAAGCCTTCCCCTGGAGTTTACACCCTGAATTATGCCCTGAGAAACCCTTCCCCTGGAGCTTACGCCATAGGTAGGATTTCTAGCTTACTGGACTGTGAGAGGGTACACTCCTCTTTGTTAAAGCCATCCATGAGTGGTATTTCTGTTACAGCAGCACTAGATGACTTAAGACAATTAGAAAAGAAATCAATAAGCTTGCACCTTAGGAAACAAGAAGAATAAGAGCAAATTAAATCCAAAATAAGCAGAAGGAATTAAAGTTAGAGCAGAAATTGAAAACAATAGAAAAAAATCCACAAAACCCAAATCTGGTTCTTTGAAAAAATCAAGAATATTGGTAAACGTCTAGCCAAGCTAACCAAAAAAAAAAAAAAAACCAAAGTGAAAGAAGATACAAATTACTAATAGCAAAAATGAGAAAGAAGTCATCACTATTGATCCCTTGGACAATAAGATAAAGGAATATCATGAACAGCTCTATGACCACAAATTTGATAACTTGGATGAAAAGGACCAATATCTTCAAAGACACATCTACCAAAACTCAGACTATGAGAAATAGATAATCTGACTAGGAGCAATCTGGCTGTACTTCTTTCAAGACAGATTTGTTAGTTCTTTTGGCAGTCCATAGTACATTCAGAATTCTTCGACAACACCACAGTTCAAAGACGTCAGTTCTTCGATCTTCCCTGTTCATCGTCCAGCTTTGCAGGCATATGAGATGATTGAAAACACCTTGGCTTGGGTCAGAATGCACCGTAGTCTTCAAGGTGACATCTTTGCTTTTTAACACTTGAAAAGGTCTTTTGCAGCAGATTTCCCAATGTAACGCATCTTTTGATTTTTTGACAGCTGTTTCCATGGGTGTTGATTGTAGAGCCAAGTAAAATGAAATCCTTGACAACTTCTGTCTTTTCTCCCTTTATCGTGATGTTGCTTATTGGTCCAGTTGTGAGTATTTTTCTTTATGTTGAGGTGTAATCCATACTGAAGGCTGTGGTCTTTGATCTTCATCACTAAGTGCTTCAAGTCCTCTTCACTTTCAGCAAGCACGGTTGTATCATCTGTATGACGCAGGTTATTAATGAATCTTCCTCCAATCCTGATGCCATGTTCTTCATATCGTCCAGTTTCTCGGATTATTTGCTCAGCATACAGATCGAATAGGTATGGTGAAAGGAAACAACCTGATGCACACCTTTGTTGACTTTAAACCACACAGTATCCTCCTGTTCTGTTTGAACGACTGCCTCTTGATCTATGTACAGGTTCCTCATGAGCACAATTAAGTGTTCTGGAATTCCTGTTCTTTGCAGTGTTATCCATAATTAGTTATGATCCACACAGTCAAATGTCTTTGCATAGTCAGTAAAATACAGGTAAACATCTTTCTGGTATTCTCTGCTTTCAGCCAGGATCCATCTGACATCAGCAATTATATCCCTGGTTCCATGTCCTCTTCTGAGTCCATTTTGAATTTCTGACAGTTTCCTGTTGATACACTGCTGCAGCCGCATTTTGAATGATCCGCAGCAAAATTTTACTTGCGTGTGACATTAATGATATAGTTCGATAATTTCCTCAATCAGTTGGATCACCCGTTTTTGGGAACAGGCATAAATATGACTTCCAGTCAACTGGCCAGGTAGCTGTCTTCCCAATTTCTTGGCATAGATGAGTGAGCACTTCCAGCACTGCACCTGTTTGTTGAAACATCTCAGTTGGTATTCCATTAATTCCACAGCCTTGTTTTTCACCAATACCTTCATGTAGCTTGGAATTCTTTCAGTGCCACTGGTTCATGATCATATGCTACCTCCTGAAATGGTTGAACGTCAACCAGTTCTTTTTGGTATAGTGACTCTGTGTATTCCTTCCATCTTCTTTTGGTGCTTCCTGCATCGTTTAATATTTTCCTGTAGAATCCTTCATTATTGCAACTCGAGGCTTGAATTTCCTCTTAAGTTCTTTCAGCCTGAGAAATGCCAAGCGTGTTCTTCCTTTTTTGGTTTTCTATCTCCAGGTCTTTGCACATGTCATTATAATACTTTGTCTTCTAGAGCCACCCTTTGAAATCTTTTGAATGCAGTGCCATTTCTCTTCAATTTGTCATTCCTGGCATAGGAGAACATATGATTGTCTGATTCAAAATGGCCGATACCAGTCCATTTCAGCTCACTAATGCCTAGAATATTGATGTTTATGTGCTCCATTTCAGTTTTGATGATTTCCAATTCTCCTGCATTCATACTTCATACATTCCATATTCTGATTATTAATGAATGTTTGCAGCTGTTCTCATTTTGAGCTGTGCCACATCAGCAAATGAAGGCCCCAAAAGCTTGACTCCATCCACATCATTAAGGTCGGCACTAGTTTGAGGAGGCAGCTCTTCCCCAGTCATCTTTTGAGCTCCTTCCAACCTGAGGGGCTCATCTTCACTAAGTCAGACAATGTTATGCTGCTATTCATAAGATTTTCACTGGCAGATTCTCTTCAGAAGTAGACTGCCAGGTCCTTCTTCGTAGTCTGTCTTAATGTAGAAGCTCAGCTGAAACCTGTCTGCCATGGGTGACCCTGCTGGTATTTAAATACTGGTAGCATAACTTCCAGAACATGCAAGCCACCACAGTACGACAAACTGACAGATGCATGGGGGAGAAAAGTAATAGGTTTAAGTATAACAACAGGTAAAATGTCTATATGGGAAAACTGGAAAATTCTGATGAAAGAAAAAAGATCCAAATAAATGTAGAGATATTCCATTTCATGGATAGGAAGTCTTAATTTTTTTAGATCAGTCCTTCCCAACTTGATCTGTAGATTCAGTACAATCCCATTTGCAACCAAAATCCCAGCAAGTTTTTTCATTGGTATCAACAATTGATTCTAAAGTGTATGTGGAAAGACAAAAGACAGAATAGCCAACACAATACTGAAGAAGTACAAAGTCATAGGACTGACGCTACTGAACTTCAAGATTTATTTTAAAGCTGCAGTAATCCAGACAGTGGTATTGGCGAAAGAATAGACAAATAAATCAATGGAATAGAATAGAGAGCCCAGAAATAGACCCCTACAAATATAACGTATTTCTGTGCAAATAATGTGTGCCTTTTATGTTCCCAGCTGTGCCCTCCTTCTGTCAGATATTTTTCTAAGTGCTATGCAAATTTTTTTACACCAGTGTGTTAAAAAATTGGCATAGTGGCACTTATGAAAATACATCACAGGGGGAGGGCATGGTTGACAAACATAGAAGGTACACATTTGTTTAAAAATACACTAATCAACTAATCTTTGAAAAAGAAGGAAAGGCAATTCAGTAAAGAAAGGATTGCTTTTTCAACAAATGGTGCTGAAACAACTGGACATCCACATGCAAACAAATGAATCTACAGCTACGCTTTAGGTATTGTACAAAATTAAACGTATCCGTGGTGCAATGAATCACTTTTATATGGTCTTTCTCACCATGGTCTTGTAACTCCTACCCAAGCAATTGAGTTGTTGTTGTTGTTAGGTACCGTCAAGTTGGTTGCAATTCATAGCAACCCTAGGTACAACAGAAGGAAACACTGCCTGGTTCTGTCCCATCCTTACAATCATTGTTATGCTTAAGTCCAAGTGACTGGGTGGGACTATACAAATAAGGTAATTGTGGCCCACCAAGGGAACTGGATAGCTTGCTAATAATGCAAATAAAATTCAATGCACCCGTGTGGGGGTGGGCTGCAGTGCGATGAATCCTTTTCTATGGATTTTTTGACATGGGCTTCTAACTCCCACCCAAGTGAGTGGGTGGAACCATGTAAATAAAGTAATTGTGGCCCACCAAGGAGACTGGTCAGTTTTGCCATTCTATTAGGCTTAAAATGAGCCATCCCAGAGGTGGAAAGAGAAGATCTCACTACCACCAAGAAAGAAGAGCCAGGACTGAAGCACGACCTTTGAACCCAGGATCCCTGCCCTGAGAAGTTCCTGGAACCAGGAAACCAAGAGAGAGAGAGCTGTAATGACCAAGGCAGTGAGGAGTGGTGGCAGAGAAGCAGTGGCAGTGGAACCATGAGTCTAGCAGGAGACGGCCCAACCCATGGAGCAGGAGGCTGGTCAGAAGTGCTGGTGGAATAGGATGCCTCTGAGCATTTGATGGAGTTAGGTTTGCCTACCCAGGGACCTAGAGCTGAGTGCCTTCAGGCCTAGGCCGACTGGTGAAGTGGGGTGCCTCTGGGCAGTTATTAGCTTTGTAAAACTTGACTGAGCAGGGCAGAGGCCAAGGGGCCAGAGAGAGGCATGCCTGTGGGCACAGCTGAGAAGAGGCTGTCCTGATGGAAGAACTGTATCCCGACCATTTCTGAACCTGAATTGCAACCTGTTACATCCTTAATAAATCCCATAATTGTGAGTATTGTCTGAGTTCTTTGTGGCCATTGCAATGAATTATCAAACTCAGCAGAGGTGTACGGAGTGCCATGGGAGGAATGGTTGGTGTCAGAATTGTTCAAAATGGTGGAGAGAGGAGGTAGGTCTTGAGAGAGAACCCCCACAGTATTGTATTCTTTACCTGGCTTCCTCCCCTGGAGTGTTGTATGCAAAGTCGTGTCCTTTGCTGGGCTTACTCTCCTCAGCTTTGCCTTTGAAGCCTGCTTTTGCTTGGAGGTTATATGTAAACCCCATTGCACCTTCATAGTATGATTAAGAATGTTGCTGATGTAACTTGTACAAACTCCCTACTTGTAAACCCTTTTAAAAGTAACCTGCCTGCCCACCCTTGGTGAGCAGTGTTGGCAGCAACAGCTCTGACTTCTCCATTTCCTTGTACAACGAAATAAAGGTGCCTTTCTTGTTCTTGAAACCCTGGTGGCGTAGTAGTTAAAAGCTATGGCTGCTAACCAAAAGGTCGGCAGTTCGAATCCACCAGATGCTTCTTGGAAACTCATGGGGCAGTTCTACTCTGTCCTATAGGGTCACTATGAGTCGAAATCAACTCCACGACAGTGGGTTTGTTTTTTTTTTTTACCCTGTCCTATAGGGTCACTATGAGTCAGAGTCAGAATCAACTCGACAGCAGTGAGTTTGGTATTTTGGGTTTTCTTGTTCTCCCACCTCAGTCTCTCATTTATTGGGCAATATGAGTCATGCCAAGTAAGAACCTGGGATTTCCACCTGGTAACATTTCTGGCGAGCCAGCGAGAAGGCATCTGCTCTGTCCCTGAGGTGGATCAGAAAACAGAATAGCCCCGATGTCTAATGCCACTAGGAGATTTTCTCCTAGAGACCTTGGAGCAGCTCTGAAAGCCGATCCCCGCTCCCAGGACCCAAACGATGGCTCTGTGAGAGACATGAAATTCACCTGGGTTGTTTGGTAAGTGCTTAGATAAGGCCTTAGAAGTGCTTAGGTAAGCGGGAGAAATTGACTGGTGAGGGCATTAGGAATCTGAGGTTATTGGTAAGTGACAGGGTAATTCCTAGGTAAGGCCTTAGAAGAGTCCCAAGAAGCAAGAGGAATTGACCGTTGAGGGGATAAAAGGCTCAGGTACCTGTTAAGTTGGTGCACCAGATTAGGTTGTGTGAGTGTGTATATCTAGAGAATGGAGAATGTTCAAGGGATCCTGAAATGTGGCCTGCTAAGATGCATTCTTAAGAACTGGGAACAGACTCAGAAAGACATGGCTCTGGCAGCATGCTTGCCTGCCTTTTTGAGTATATGCTGAATAGAACCTTTCTCTTTGCTTTACTAAACTTTGTGGTGTCTTCATCCTACAAGAGTTAGTTGTTGCAGGGATTCTAAAACCACAAATGCAGTCGACCTTGAAAGAGACCTGTACTGTGGAGCAGAAGGCAGCAAAAAGAGAGTTCCTATCTTCTGGACCCAAGCATTGCACTCCACGTCCCCTCAACACTCCCTGGAGTCAGTGCTCTCGGAAAACGGGCCTTTACCTATTCTTTTTGTTCTTTTCCTCTTGTTTCCTTAAGTTTTGTTTGGCATATTTGTTTGAAAAACTGATTGTTTGATTAAGGAGACTCTTTCTTAGATTTTTGCTTGATGATTTACGAGTGATATCTAGTAACCCTTGGTAAACTGCAGTTTAGGCCCGAATTTGGATGTTTGAAATATTAAAAAGGTAATCCTATTTTCAAAGGACCCTGAGCCACTATAAGCCGCAAAAATTTGGGCATGTGTCGACCAGTTAAAGCCATTAGGGTGGTCACTGGCGCTTATCATGAGCTTTAAAGACTCTCATGACAGGATAAGGTGGTCGCAGGGCAGGCTAGCGCACTAGGCTGCCTGCCACCCACAAGAGAATGTTCGCGCAATGAAGGTACACTTTGTTCTAAGCAAAACATTGCTCAAACCCCGCAGCGTTCGTTGTTAGGTTTCTTATTATGGCTCAGAGAAAACCTGGAAAACAGTGCTCTGCTTTGCCAAATTAGTAAGGAGAAATGGTAGTTTCTTACCCATTTTATGATACAGTCTCTCAATAAAGAATCACAATGTTAAAATTAAAATCATCAGTAGGTACTTTACTTTCCAGTTGGAGGAACTAGTGTATTTAAGGTCTAAAATAAGAGACTAGGTGTCTAGCCATCAGAATGATTTAAGTTCAAAAAGAAGGAAACCAAAAGCTTGAAACTTAGAGCTTAAAATCTTTGATAAATGAGCCTGGATTCATGTCCTCCTGCTACCGAGACACTGGTTTGGGGTTCATATTTTAAAACACTATAAACTGAGTACACTAGAAGTAATTTGAAATTTTACTGACTCCTTTAGGAAAATGAACTTTCATTTGTATTGTCTTTTCCTCTTTGGGGAACTTTGCTTGATGCTCAGGTTTTGTCAAAAGGTCTAAAATTCCTCCATTTGAGGCTCTGGCAAGTTAGTAAGTTTTATCTAGAAACTGTTTTTTCGGTTGAATTGAGTCAGTCTTACCAAAAATTGATATATACACTTTAAGAAACTAGAATCCCCATATCCTTGTTTTGTGTGGTATTGTGGTCTTTCTGTCTCCTTTTGTTCTGAGAGCTTGCTTCTGATCCAGAGCATCGTGTCTAAGTTTCTGTCTTTTATCAGGTTGGAGGCTATGGCTGAGAATTGCTGTTTTTTTTTTTGTAAAGCTGTCTTAGAACCTCAGTTCTTTCCTCATCCAAGAAAAACTGTGTCTTGTGTCTGTCTTATGATTTAGATTTTTAGTAGCTATATTGAAAAACTTTATGTTTAAGTCGATCCTAAAAACAAAGCCTTTCTAAGTAACTTAAGCTAGACATTATATGAAATGTGTTTTATTTAAAGAAAAAGGATAATTTTGTCTAAAAACAGTTCCAGAGTATGGAAAAAAAAAGAAGAAATTGCTAAAAGGCTTTGGTATTTACTAGGTACGTGAAAGGTTATCATAAAGAGAAAGCAAAACTGTTTCCAAGGGAATAAATACAAGGTAAAGTAAAGAAATTATTTTTGCCTTTCAAAATGCCTTGATCAATTTAAACATATGTAAATGAATCAGAATGGCCTAATCTTGTCTTCTACCATGAGTCAAAAAATAGAGAGGGTGGGACAACATCAGGGTTCCCCAGCCCCCAGTCTCCAAGGTCATATAGAAATCACAAAGAGACACACCAGAAATACCCTGAGAAGCCTAGCCAGACACTTGAGCCTAGCCATATCAATGAACTGGTCAATTGAGCCAGCTGATAAAATCTTTAAGGGCTAAAATTAGATTGGGAAAATATGAGAAACAGTAAAAGTTGCATGAAAACTTAGAATGTTTAAACACATTTTCTTTGAACAACAGTTTTATGTTTTATGATATACAGGCTTAAAATAATTTCTAAGACCTTTTAGGTAACTTACTGATGTCAAATTGAATTAATAGATACTTGTCATAATTTAAGCTTATATACTTTTGCTTTTTATGCCACAAGAGAAAGGATATATATGTGTGTCTATTTAGGTCTGCTAATTAGTATGTTTGTTTTTGCCATTTAAAGGGATGCAACATAAGAGGTATGCAGCAAAGCCCACATTTAAGAGGTTTATTAAAATGAAATTCATTTGATATGGTCAAAAGTTTTATCTGTCTGATTAAAGTTTGTTGTAGGGGAAAAACATCACAAAGTTTAGTACAGCAAAAGGAAAGTTTTATTTGGCATATATTCAAAAAGACAAAAGTGGGACGTGGACAAGCATGCTGCCAGAGCTAATGTCTGCCCAAATCTAAGGAAACATTACAGAGTAAGCAAGAATGGGAAAACGGGCAAGCATGCTGCCACAGCCATGTCTGTCCAAGTTCAAGGAATATTACAGAATAAACAAGAATGGGAAAACGGACAAGCATGCTGCCATAGCCATGTCTGTCTGAGTCCAGAGGATATTACAGAATAGACAGAAGTGGAAAATGGACAAGCATGCTGCCACAGCCATTTCTGCCCAAGTCCAGAGAAGGTTACAGAGTCATCAGTATATATTAACATTACAAATGGGCAAAACCATTGAAAGCTTCACCTTTTCACAAATTGGCTAGAAACTGTCTTCCTACATTTCAAATTGTCTTTCTTAATGATCATTGGTACAGGCTTTAGTAACGGTCTGGAGGGTCTTCATTGGTCCAACAAATTTCTGTTCACTAAATGCTAACAGAAAATGGTAACAGTGGAAATTCTTCCGTGTTCTGGCTTACGTGAAAGGTTCCCTAAAAGATATTTTCCAAGATTATTCTATCTATTGTCTTTATCTCAGGGCCCAGTTGATGTGTCCTTTTGAGTCCTTGTGAGCCCAGCCCCACCTGGGCCACGTTATCTAAACTCAAGGACAGGGAATAATGATTCCAATATTATTTCCTAAATCAAGTTTAATGGTTTCATTTATGAGATTTTTAGGAGCTTTAACATTAAGTAAAATATAAAACAAAGAATTGGGTTTCCTGCTGTTAAAGAAAATAATAAAATTTTCTTTATTTTCTGAGTTAATTTATTCTTTGTGTAATCTGCCTCAAAGGCAGAGGTCTGGCCTCTCAGAATAAGATTCCTGAGCCAAAAACCAAGCCACATGGCTTTAAAAAAAAAAAAAGAAAAGAAAAGCCAATGTTTCTACTTGAAGACCTTTGGTTAAATAACTTAAGTATTGTTTTGCAGTGACCTATAATAAACTCCTGACACTCTGAAACTTCATAGAAAGACAAAAAAAATTTTTTTATATAAAGAAAAAGTGCTAAAAATTTTTATTTAATAAATTACATGGAAGGTGTTCTCAAAATCAAGAAAAACGCCTGATTCTCTTTGGGTTAAGATTTATATGTTAGTATTTCCTCTTATGTTTTTGCCTGATATTAGACAGCAGATGCCTAATATTATGTCATAATTTTATTATTATTTCCTAATTGCAACTTCATCAAACACAATGGTTCAATTGAAAATTCACATCATTTACCTGTGAAGTTTTCTTTTATTACTCTTCAGGTATTTAAAGATTTGATATTCTTGGTATATCCTGATTTGGTATATCCTGGTATTATGTCTCAAGATGATTATGTATTATATCTGAAGCTCTTTAAAAATACAGTCAATGATTATATTGAGAGATGTTTTTATCTAAAGTTTTTTTTAACTGATTTTATTTGACCTTTATGTTATGCTTGTAATTAATTTCTATCAGGTCTTTCACTATAAGAATATTATTTTTATAAGGTAATCGTGGCCATATTAAGTTCTGTCATTTGCAGATAAGTTTTTACTTTGCTGATTTGCTGAGAACATTTGACCAAAATATCTCAGCAAAAAGATGGACTATATTGGACTTGCAAAAAGGACTGTGACTAGACTGAATAACATTTCCAGAACTCCTATACAGAAGCTGACTATGGCTGATCCAGAATTGCGTAGAACAGAAGTTAACTACATAAGACTGAGTAAACGAAAGGAAACTATGGGTTTTAAGTGGGAATATTGCTGATGTTTTAAGGGCCTACTAGGGTCGCTGTAAGTCACAATCAGCTTGACGGCAGCGGGGTTTTTTTTCTAGATATAAGAAACCATTTTCCTTTCTCGTAAATTATTTAACTAATAGGCTTAGATATTGTAACTGTTGAATTAAAATTTCTTCTCTCATCAAGTTTTGTGACATTACTGCTTCTACTGCTTCTGAGAAACGGACCCATGACTGTTAATAGGTAAACCAAGGAGGGAAAGCTTGCCCTCAAGAAGAACACTTAGTATGTTTTAAATACATTAACCTAAGACCTCCAAGAGGAGAGGTCCATCCTATATCATCTCATTAATCAGGTATTCTGTAATGAAAATCTGGTTGTCACATGTGAATTTTTCTATACCTGTGATTCTTCTAGACAAACTTCGTGTGTGGTAGATTCAACTATACTGGTTTTAAATGATCCCTTTCCAACTGGCAGTGAGTTAGATTTCTGGTGAATGCACAGGCCGTGCACTTTGAGAATTTTAAGATTACCTTTAGATATGCATAGGAACGATACTAGTAAATACTGAAAAAAAGCCAAACCCAAACCCAGTGCCATCGAGTGGATTCCGACTCATAGCGACCCAATAGGACAGAGTAGAACTGCTCCATAGAGTTTCCAAGGAGCGCCTGGCGGATTCAAACTGCCGACCCTTTGGTTAGCAGCCGTAGCACTTAACCACTACGCCACCAGGGTTTCCAAATATTGAAAAGGTAATATTAAATTGTTACATACTATAAAATGAGAATCAAAAAGAAACCCATTGGTCCAATGCTCAGGGTATGGCTGGTAGCTTTAATTCCTAGTTATGGTATAGTTGAATTGGAGAAATCTTTAAGAAATTTATCAGTCATTATGGGACAAAAAACAAAGTTGCTAATGAGATAAAGACACAACAGTAATCTCTGACCTCATTAGCCAAGGTGACATAAGATAACAAAATAGCCTTACTTTTTTTTATTAGCCCAAGAAAGTGTATTCTGTGCTGTAGCAAATACGTCAGGACACAGGACAAGTAGAACTAGATAACACAGGACAAGTAGAACTAGATATACATAGAATTAGACAGCAAGCTACTTAGTTACACACTGTAACACCCTTACAAACACCAGATTTATTTGGTTGGTTACCATCAGGAATAAGTACATGGGCTAGATCACTACTGCAAGGGATGGTAATATTCTTAGTCTGCATCCTGATAGTATTAGGCATAATTAAATTTATCTTCTATTGTTTTACACACCCAAAAGGGCAAAAGAAGGTTTTGGGTTAAAATGTTGATGTGCATTGAGTCTGCTCACTCCGGCAATGCCGTTGAGAACATTGCTCTTACTTAATATCCTGGTGAAAAACCAAATGGTATCCAGTGGAAAACCAGCACCGTGAGTTTAAAAATCCTGCAATGGCCACCACCTAGGAGCTCAACTAAGTCCAGGTATTGATCATCAATGTGTTATCTCCAATCTCTGATAAACAGGAGGGAATGAGTTACAAAATAATATTAGAATCCTTATTCCTTGCCCTTGAGCATACAGAATGTCACCCAGCTGGAGTTGGACTCACAAAGACTCATAAAGATACATCAACTGGGAACTAAGGTATAAAGCCAATAGCTAAGACAATCTGAAAAAAAAAAAAAAAGGAATCTTTTAGGGAGATAGTCACATAAACGTGGCATAAAAGCCACTCCTTTAATATTTAGTAAATAGTTATAAACCAACAAGAAATCAGTAGCCACAATGAAAGGCCTAGGGGCCAATATTTGCCCCTCCCCGAAAATATGCAAAAAAAATCCCAAGCTGGGCTATAGTTCAAAATGGACACTGGTCTTGAGTGATCATTGTCCAAAAAGGAATGGGAGGAATGAGAACCCCCACAATGCTGTATTCTTTACCTGGCTTCCTCCCCTACAGTGTTGTATTGCAGAATTGTTTCCTTTGCTGGGCTTCCCCCACTCAGCTTGGCATTTGAATTCTGCTTTTGCTTGGAGGTTATATATAACCCCATTGCACCTGCCTAGTATGATTAAGAATGTTGCTGACCTAAACTTGTATGAACTCCCTACCTGTAGACCCCTTTAAAAGTAAACTGCCTGCCGGCCCTTGACAAGCAGTGTTGGCAGCAACAGCTCCGGACTGCTCTATTTCCTTGTACCAGGAAATAAAGATGCCTTCTTGTTTTCCCACCTCCATCTCTTTTTTATTGGCCAATAGGAGTCACGCCCAGTAAGAACCTGGGGTTTCCACCAGGTACCAGTCTGATATCTGCCTCATAGGTATCGGCCTTCAGCCATTTATCTTGATTCTCCTTCCTCCTTGTGAAGTTAGAGGAGGTCAGACAACAGCTCCCACACCATTTTTACAGTTGGCGTTAGGAACAGGTTTTGCTGCAATGGTTCCAGACTAATGGAATTGCGGGACTTTGTAAGAGAAAGAACGGAGGGGCTTGAGAAATGAAACTTAAGATTCTTAGATGGTTGCTTTGGTTGTTTTTACCTATAAAGGCTGAAAGGAAAGTTATGCAGCAGCTAAAGGAGAAGAGACAAAGCTGGAGTGGCCTAGGGCAAAAGACAGGCCAGATAAGCAAGATGATTGATAGGGGGCCAGGATCTTCTGACTCCACCCAGTCAGAGACCCAAGGCTCTATGCATATGAAGGGGAAGATAGTCAAGTGGTGCAGAAGAGAAGATGCAACGGGAATGTTTTAAAAAGGGTTATGTTTAGGATTATGTGTTTATTTGAATATGCTATGGATAGTGAATGTTTCTGCTACCTAGCGTTGTAAAGCAGACCTAAATGTATGATGTTGTTGTTAGGTGTTGAGTCGGTTCCGACTCATAGCGACCCTGTGTACCACGGAACGAAACACTGCTTGGTCCTGCGCCATCCTGACAAACATTGTTATGCTTGAACCCATTGTTGCAGCCACTGTGTCAATCCATCTCATTGAGGGTCTTCCTCTTTTCCGCTGACCCTGTACTTTGCCAAGCATGATGTCCTTCTCCAGGGACTGATCCCTCCTGACAACATGTCCACAGTATGTAAGACTCAGTCTCAACATCCCTGCTCCTAAGGAGAATTCTGGTTGTACTTCTAAGACGGATTTGTTCGTTCTTTTGGCAGTCCATGGTATATTCAGTATTCTTTGCCAACACGATTCAAAGGCATCAATTCTTCTTCAGTCTTCCTTATTCATTGTCCAGCTTTCACATGCATATGATGCGATTGAAAAATACCATGGCTTGGGTCAGGCACACCTTAGTCTTCAGGGTGACATCTTTGCTTTTCAACACTTTAAAGAGGTCCTTTGCAGCAGATTTGCCCAATGCAATGCGTCTTTTGATTTCTTGACTACTGCTTCCGTGGCTGTTGATTGTGGATCCAAGTAAAATGAAATTCTTGACAACTTCAGTCTTTTCTCCGTTCATCATGATGTTGTTTATTGGTCCAGTTGTGAGGATTTTTGTTTTCTTTATGTTGAGGTGTAATCCAGACTTAAGGCTGTGATCTTTGATCTTCATCAGTAAGTGCTTCAAGTCCTCTTCACTTTCAGCAAGCTAGGTTGTGTCATCTGCATAACGCAGGTTGTTAATGAGTCTTCCTCGAATCCTGATGCCCCATTCTTCTTCATATAGTTCATCTTCTCAGATTATTTGCTCAGCATACAGATTAAATAGGTATGGTGAACGAAAACAACCCTGATGCACACCTCTCCTGACTTTAAACCACTCAGTATCCCCTTGTTCTGCCCGAACAACTGTCTCTTCATCTATGTACAGGTTCCTCATGAGCACAATTAAACCCAAAAACAACCCACTGCCGTCGAGTCGATTCCAACTCGTAGCGACCCTATAGGACAGCATAGAACTGCCCCATAGAGTTCCCAAGGAGTGCCTGGCGGATTTGAGCTGCCAACCTCTTGGTTAGGAGCTGTAGCACTTACCCACTACACCACCAGGGTTTCTGAGCACAACTAAGTGTTCTGGAATTCCTGTTCTTTGCAATGTTATCCATAATTTGTTATGATCCACATAGTAAGATGCCTTCACATAGTCAATAAAACACAGGAAAACATCTTTCTGGTACTCTCTGCTTTCAGCTAGGATCCATCTGATATCAGCAATGATATCCCTGGTTCCACATCCTCTTCTGAATCTGGCCTGAATTTCTGGCAGTTCCCTGCTGCAGCTGCTTTTGAATAACAGCAAAATTTTGCTTGCCTGTGATATTAATGATATTGTTTGATAATTTCTGCATTCCGTTCGCTCACCTTTCTTGGGAACAGGCATAAATATGGACCTCTTCCAGTTCGTTGGCCAGGTAACTGTCTTCCAAATTTCTTGGCATAGACGAGTGAGCACTTCCAGTGCTGCATCTGTTTGTTGAAACATCTCAATTGATATTCCGTCAATTCCTGGAGCCTTATTTTTCACCAGTGTCTTCAGTGCAGCTTGGACTTCTTCCTTCAGTACCATTGGTTCCTGATCATATGCTACCTCTTGAAATGGTTGAACGTTGACTAATTCTTTTTGGTATAATGACTCTGTATTCTTTCCATCTTCTTTTGATGCTTCCTGACTAGTGAGAGGCAAGAACCTTATTCAATTCTGGCAACAAGAGTACTGGTTTGATTGGGACAGGTCATCCGAAAATCAGTCGTCTAAAATGGGAGAGATAAAGGCATGAAGTGGCTGGCTTACATGCTTTTGTGGTATACTTACACTCAAACAAGGGGGACAAGAGAAGATCCTCACTGTATAGATTCCTCATTTACTGATGGGTCTGATGAGGAGGGGGTGGAGGAAGATGCTGATAGGACTATATGATTCACTTGTGAGTATTGATGGCTAACTGGGTTAATTGTGATTGTAGAAGCTGTAACTGTGAAGAATGGACTAAGGGGGAAGTACTGGTGGACTGGAGTACAGTGACCAAACCTAAAGTCCCTTAAAGGTTTTTATATGCTGATACCTCAGAAGGCTCAGAGCAAGAGAATAATCTTCTCTCAGTTAAATTTTATTAACACCAGAAAGGGTGAAGCAGAGGTGACTTTTGGAGAACCTGACCAGATTAGATAGACACCTGCAGCAGATCTGAATGGCTGGTACCATTGAGTCAATTCTGATTCATAATGACCCTATATGATAGAGTAGAACTGCCCTATACCGTTTCCTAGGCTGCAATTTTTTTTTTTTTTTAATTTTTTCTAGGCTACAATTTTTATAGGAACAGATTGCCAGGTCTTTTCTCCTGTGGGCTGCTGGTGGGTTCAAACCAATGATCTTTCAGTTAGCAGCTAAGCACTTAACCATTGTGCCACCAGGGTCCTGCCAGACTCATAACCCCAACCCAGTGCCGTCGAGTCGATTCCGACTCATAGCGACTATACAGGGCAGAGTAGAACTGCCCCATAGAGTTTCCGAGGAGCGCCTGGCAGATTCAAACTGCCGGCTCTTTGGTTCGCAGTTGTAGCACTTAAACACTATGCCACCAGGGTTTCCCCCAGACTCATAGAGATAGATATTTTCTAATCTATTTCTACTAAAGTAGATAGGTAATGGTGATGGTAACAAAATATATCTAAAATACATAAAGAGTGGAAATACTTTTTCTTGTTAAAACAATTAAATGGCCGGGACTACAAGTTAAACATAACAGAAGGACCTCATACATATGTTAACTTTACCTCCTGATTTGTAAATGAGATCTCAACAAATAATGGGAGGAAGAAACTCGATGGAGAAATGGTAAATGACAGCAGAACAGAGAAAGTTGCAACCTAGGAGCCTATAAAAAAAAAAAATAGGGCTATCTAATTATAAGAACCTGGCTAATTTGCCTTTAGGACTTTTGAGGTACTAGACACCTTAGAGCATCGAACTGTGGTGTTGGTGAAGAATATTGAATATACCATGGACTGCAAGAAGCATGAATAAGTCAATCTTGGAGGAAGTACAGCTAGAATGCTCCTTAGAAGCCAGGATGGCGAGACATCATCTTGTTTACTTTGGACATGTCATCAGGAAAGACCAATCACTATAAAGGGACATCATTTTTGGTAAAGTAGAGGGTCAGAAAAAATGAGGAAAACTCTCCATAAAATGGTTGACACAACAGCTGCAACAATGGGCTCAAGTACACCAACGATTATGAAGATGGTGCAGGACTGGGCAATGTTTCGTTTTGTTAAAGTTGCCATGAGTTGGAGCTGACTCAGTGGCAACTAACAACAAAAGACGCCTTAGAGGGAAGGGCTGAGGTGTGAGGCTGAAAAACAGAATGTTTGAAAATCTATTTATGGAATGATTCAGTCCCCAAGTCCCCTCATCCATTCTGCATAGCCAAGTGACTAAACTCATTTCTTGCACTAGCAATAAGCAGGAGATGAGAGTTTTGTTCCTTAAGAAACTGAATGTGAGAGGCACTGGACTCATGAACACCAAATTTAGTGAATAGCAAAGGTGAGGTAAAAGCTAAAAACAGAAAATTTAGCAAAACTGCATTCTAAACCATGGGACCTACAAACCCATTTCCTGACTGAACAAATAACCCACAAGGAGACTGAAAGATGGCACTGGAGAAACTGAACAGTCCCAAGCACTACATCTTGTAATCCACTATACCTTGAAGGAAAGAGGTGAGCTAAAATGCAGTTGTACTTGTTTTGTGGGCAATTGCTAGTTTTTTTTTGACTGTGGTCAGAGACTTGGGAGCAGTGACACGCTGGAGCTGGTTTGTACCAACTCTCATGCCAATCGTGTACATCTCTTCCCAACTTCAAGTTCAATGATAACACATTGATAACTTGAAATTGGACATGGTGGGAGTTTTTACACCATAGAAAATGGCAAATTCTACAAATCATGACTTCCTCACCCCTCCTCCCACCCAGAAACCCTGGTGGCGTAGTGGTTAAGAGCTACCGCTGCTAACCAAAAGGTCAACAGTTCGAATCCACCAGGTGCTCCTTGGAAACCGTATGAGGCAGTTCTACTCTGTCCTGTAGGGTGGCTATGAGTCGGAATCGACTTGACAGCAACGGGTTTGGTTTTTCCTCCCACTCCAAGCCACTGCTTAGAAAAAACAAAATTGGAGGATGTATGATAATGAGATATGGGGAAGAAGTATGTGAGTAGACCGCTTAGAATGGATCCAGAGTTAAGAATATTTTTGTCCCATGTGACTCCTCACTAAAGGGTCTTACTGGAAAAGAGGCTGTCACTGAACAGGTGAACAAGATGACTCACCATGTGGATATGAATTAGCCTCCTTCCTCAGCCATCCGTGTGTGTAATCCACGAGGTCTTGAACAAAGTGGTAGAGCAGAGACAGAGGTTATGTTGGATTTCCTCTCACCAAAGACAACCTGCCTACCAGTTTCCTACCTCATCAGCGGCCATGACTAACCTTGAAATCCCTAAATCACAAATTTCAATATGTGTTGTATGTTCATTTTCATTCAGTTTGAAACACTTTCTAATTCAATTTCCCTTTTGACTTCTTTGATTGTGGATTATTTAGGAGTGTATTATATTGTTTCCAAATATCTGGGTATTTTCTAGATAGCTTCTTGTTATTGATTTCTAATTTAATTTTATTGTGATCAGAGAATCTTGTATGCTTTCAATTCTTTTCAATTTATTGAGACTTATTTTATAGCCCAGAATATGTTCTATCTTGGTAAATGTTCCATGTGCTCTTTAAAAGTATATTCTGCTGCTGTTGAGTGTTCTATAAATGTCAGTTATGTTAAGTTGGTTGATTGTGTTGTTCAAGCCTTGTATTCCTTACTGATTTTCTCAGTCGTTGTTCTATTGATTATTGAGAGAAGCATATTAAATCTCGGACCACAATTGTAAGACTTCCATATTTTTCTTTGTATTTGTATTTTGAATCTCTACTATTCGGTACAAAACATTTAGGACTGTTAGTCTTGATGGATTACACCTTTATCATTATGAAATGCGCGTTCTTTACTCCTGTTAATATCCTTTGAAACCCACTTTGTCTTATATCAATAGAGCCACTCCAGCTTTCTTTTATTGCTTTTACTGTGATATATCTCCATACTTTTTACTTATTTATATCTTTATATTTCAGATAGGTTTCATGTAGACAGCATTTAGTTGGGTCATGCTTTTTTATCCTATCTCGCAATTTCTGTTTTTTAATTGGGGTGTTTATACTATCTACATTTAATGTGATTATTGATATGATTGGGTTCAAATCTACTACCTTGCTATTTGTTTTCTATTTGTCCCATCTGCTCTATTTGTTCCCTTTTCCCTCTTTTTTGCCTTCTTTGGATTCTTTTTTATGGTTTTTATGGTTCTATTTTTTTCTCCCTTCTTTGCTTATTAGCTATAACTCTTCATTTTGTTTGTTTTTTAGAGGTTAACTTATGGTATAAGCATATATATTTACATTCAGATGGTACTACACCACTTCATGTACAGTATAAGAACCTTGCAACAATGTATTTCCGTTTCTTCCCTCCCAGGCTTTGTTCTCATACATTTTTTTTTTTTATGTTATAACCCCCCTAATACATTATTACTCTTCTTGTTCTATTCAGTCAATTATCTTTTAAAGATATGTAAATAATAAAAAGCAAAGTATTTAAAATTTACCATCATTGTTACCATTTCTGGTGCTTTCCATTCCTTTTTGTATATCTGTTTGCAGTCTACCTGAAGGAGGTCCTTTAACATTTCTAGTCATTCAGTTTTACTGGTGATGATTAATTCTTTCAGCTTTCGTATGTCTGAAGTTCTTATCCTGCCTCCATTTTGAAAGATATTTACCACTGTGCCACCAGAGCGCCTCAAAATAGTTCATAGTTTTTTAACTATAGGTTAGCTGATAGGTTAATAGGCTTGTTTTATTTATTTATTTATTGTTTTTTAGTACTTTAAAAATGTTGCTCCACGACTTCTGACTTGCACTGTTTACTTCAAGAAGTCCACTGTAATTCTGTTCTTTGTTCTTCTCTGTAGTATATCTTTTCTCTGTGTCTGCTTTAAAGATTTTCTTTTGATCACTGCTTTGTTACAGCTTTTTTTTTTTTCCATGTTTCTTGAGTTTGGGGTTCATTGATATTCTTGGATCTGTGAGTTTATAGTTTCATCAGATTTGGAAACGTTTCAGCCATTATTATTTCAAATAATTTTCTCTGACCCTCTCTCTTGTCTTCTTCTGGAACTCCAGTTACAGATATTTTAAACTGCTGGAAATTGTTCCACAGTCCTGTGGTAGTCTTTTAATTACAAAAAATTCTTTTTTCTTTGTGTTTATTTTGGGTAGCCAAAATAGTTCTTTAAGTCCCCAAGTTTTCTAATCCTTTTTTTTTTCTTTTTAGAAAAATTGAGCAGAATATACAAAGAATTCCCCTATGCCCCCTCTTACCCCGCACAGTTCCCCTTATTATTTTTTTTCTTATTTTCTTTTAAATTGAGTTCTTGGTGAAAGTTTACACATCAAGTTGGGTTCCCATTTGACATTTTCCACACAAATTTTTTATTGATGTTTGTTACATTTATCACAATTAGTCAACATTCTCTTTAATTATGTCTGTGCCCATCCATATGTGTTCAAACACTCATTTTTGGTTGTGCTGTGCTCACTACATCCATATTTGGTGCCACTTTTCCCATCACTACAAATAACAAGTCTCTCTGGTCTAAAATGTACTTTCCCTTCCACCCCTCCTCTCTCTAATAGCCACCAATGAATATTGGTCTCTCTAAATTTATCTGTTCTTGTTTTCTTATAAAAGAAGGATCATACAATATTTGTCCTTATATGCTTGATTTATTTCACTTAGCATTATGCCCTCCAGGTCCATCCATGTTATAATATGTTTCGTGGACTCATCATTGTTATTAACATCTTGCATTAGTGTGATATATTTTTTATAATTGATGAACCAATATTGATAAATTATTAACTAAAGTCCATAGTTTACATACACTTCACTCTTTGTATTTTACAGTTCTATGGGTTTTGACAAGTGCATAAGATCACGTATCCAATGTAACAGTATCAAATAATAGTTTCACTGCTCTAAAAAATCCCCTGTGCTCCATATATTTATCCCTACATCCTTTCCCCCTGTCCCCCAAGCCCCAGCAGCCACTGATCTTTTTACTGTCTCTATAGTTTTAACTTTTCTGAACTGGAAAAATGGAAATGAGTGGGGTCTTGTTTCAATTTGCATCTCCCTAATGACAAATGGGAGTCCCTAGGTGATATAAACAATTAACGTACCTGCCTGCTAACTGAAACATTGGCAATTTGAGTCCACTCAGAGTTCGAATAATGAGGAGGCCATTCAGACTGGGAAAAAAACATATGATAGGAATCATAAAAATAGAAAAGCCTAGAAATGAAATACAAAAAATGAAAGGTACTAGAATCAGATTAAACATATAAGATTGATAATGTGGTATTACATGTGGGCAAAACTGTTATAAATGATCTCAAACCCTGGTGACGTAGTGGTTAAGAGTATGGCTGCAGTTCAAATCCACCAGGTGCTCCTTGGAAATACTATGGGGGCGGTTCTACTCTGTGCTATAGGGTCGCTTTGAGTCAGAACTGACGCAATGGCAGTGGTGAGGGGGGAAGTTCATGGACTAGGAGGATGTTATTGAAAAAAGAAACAAATGGGATGGTGTATTAGTTTCCTAGGACTTCTGTAACAAAGCATCACAAAGTAGGTGGCTTAAAATGACAGAAATTTATTGTTGCATGGTTTTAAAGGCTCGAAATTGGAGTTCAGGCTGTCGGCAGGACCATGCTCTCTCAAAGGCTCTAGGGAAAAATTCTTCCTTGTCTCTCCCAGCTTCTAGTAACCTGAGGCATTTCTTGGTTTGCAGCTTCAGCATAACTCCTTGTCTGCCTCTGTCTTCACAGAGTAGCCTTCCCTCTGTGTCTCTGTCTCTGTGTCTCTTCTCTTCTTTTATAAGGATACCACTTATAATTGGTTTAGGATCCACCCTGCATCAGTATGACCTCATGTTAACTGATAATGTCTTTAAAGATCCTATTTCCAAGCAGAGTCATGCTCACGGGTGTCAAAGGTAAGAACTTCAACATCTCTTTAGGGGACTGTGATGGCTGAAGTTGTGTGTCAACTTGGCTAGGCCGTGATTCTCAGTGGTTTGGCAATTATGATGTAGTTTGGCAGTCACGTGATGTTGTGATCACTTCCATGATGAGATTTGATATAATGTGATCACTTCCATGATGGGATCTGCTGTGAGTAGCCAATCAGTTGAAAGGGAGTTTCCTTGGACATGTGGCCTGCATGGAATATAAGTGGACATGCTGGCAAGGATGGTGGGCTTTTGCTCGCTCTAGATCCTGCACTTGGCTCCTGTTCATCTGACCTCCAGTTCCTGGAACTTGAGCTAGCTGATCTTGGGATTCCTTGATCTTCTCAGCCTGTGAGCAAGAGCCCTGCCCTTTGATCTGACGATCTTGGGTTTGCCAGCCCCTGTGGCTACGTAAATCAGGAGAAGCCTCCATCCTGACCCAAAGACTTGGGACATTCCTGCCTCTACAAACTGCATGAGCCATTTCCTTGATATAAATCTCTCTCTCTCTCTCTCTCTTTCTATATATATATTTACATGCTTTACTGGTTTTGCTTCTCTAGAGAACCTAGCCTAAGACAGGGACATAATTCAATCCATAAAAGATGAAAAGGAAGATAATTTAAAAGTTTTGTGACTTCTAGTTATTTTTTAAATAATGGCTAAATGAATGAATGAAATGATGACTAAGTATTGTACAACAAAAATGGAGAATATTAAAATTTTAGAAAATATAAAAACTTTAGAATTAGATTGACAATCATTTGTACAAAGGAAAAAAATTAATGTATTATAAGGATTCTTAACTATGAAAGAAAAAAACTGCAATTTAATTTTTAAAAATGATATAATCTTTAAAATATAACAATCTATATCTATCTATATATATATAGATATATAGCAGTGATTAAGAGCTCAGCTGCTAACCAAAAGGCCAGCAGTTTGTATCCACCTGCTGCTCCTTGAAAACCCTATGGGGCAGTTCTACTCTGTCCTATAAGGTCACTATGAGTCAGGGTCAATTCAACAGCAACAGGTTTGGTTTGGTTTTGGTTTATAGAGCTTTAACCAGAAAATATTAATGACCTTGGGTTTGGCACAAATGTTATAAATAGGACACAAAAAGTATAAACTATAAAAGAAAAATCCAATAAATTGGACATCATCGAAGTTAGAAACCTTTGCTCTTCAAAAGACTGTTATGAAAATGAAAAAGCAAGCCACAGACTGGGAAGAAATATTTGTAAAACATAAATTGAACAAAATACATATCTAGAACATATGAAAAATTCTTAGAATTCAATAATAAGAAAACAACCCAATCGAAAAGTTGGCAGAAGATATAAGCAGACACTTCATCAAAAAAGATACATGAATAGCAAATAAGTACATGACAAGATACTCAGCATCATTAGTTATTAGGGAAATGCACATTAAAACCACAATGTGATGTCACTATCCAACCCATTAGAATGGTTACAATTTTAGATCGGCCATACCAAGTGTGGACAAGGATGTGGTGCAACTGGAACTCTCATACACTGCTGACGGGAATGGAAGTTGGTACAAACACTTTGGAAAACATTTTGACAGTTTCTTTAAAAAATTAATGTGTACCAACCATATGACCTAGTCATTCCACTCCTAGATATTTACCCAAAAGAAATGAAATCTTATGTCCACACAAAGACTTGTACACAAATGTTCATAACAGCTTTACTGTAGTAATCCCAAACTGGAACAACCCATATTCCCATCAACAGGTGAATAGATAAACAAATTGTGATATATCCACACAATGGAATACCACTCGGCAATAAAAAAGAATGAACTATTGATACATGTAACTACATGGATGAATCTCAAAATAATTATGTTGAATGAAAGAAGCTGAACAAAAAAAGAGTACATTCTGTGTTATTCCATTTATATAAAGTTCTAGAAAATTTAATATATAGTGACAGAAATAAATCAGTGTCTTCCCGGGTAGGGATAAAGGGATGGATTACAAAGGAGCAAGAAGAATTTTTGGGGGGATGAGTATGTTCATTATCTTGATATGGTTACAGTTTCATGGGTGTTCATATATGTCAAAACTATCAAATTATACACTTTTTTATTGTAGTAAAAATATACATAACATATCCTCTTGACAATTTCTACATGTACAATTCAGTGATAATTGATTACATTCTTCAAACTGTAAAACCATTCTTCTATTCTTTTCTAAATCATTCCACCACCATTAACACAAACTCAATACCCTCTAAGCAAAAACTCCTCTTTCCCTCCCTCCATTCCACTCCTGGTAACCACTAATAATCTTTGGTTTCTCTATATTTGCTTAAATTATACACTTTAAATGTGTACCTTTTATTGTGCATCAATTATACCTTAATAAAGCTGATACATGCCTACTGAATTAGTGACTCACACATTTAGGTATATCTTTCTGGGACAATTTACAAGTAATACAAGGACACTTTTTTCATGGCCAACTCTTATTTCTTAAAGACAGAACTGGTGGATTTCTTAGTCTTAGATTCCTCAAAAGCAAAGTATAAGACAAGGGCTCGTGTGCAAATAATTTATTTGGGAGGAGATCCCAGGAAGCAGAAGTGAACGAGTAGGGAAAGTGAGATAGGGAAAGCAGACAATCCAATAAAGAATGTTAATTAATTGGTTACTACACAGTGAGCAACTGGAACTTAATCCCACATGGGACTCCCTCTACACTCATGGAAGCAGCAGTCAAGAAATCAAACAACATTTTGCACTGGGCGAATCTTCTGCAAAAGACCTCTTAAAGTGTTAAAAGCAAAGATGTCATTTTAAGGACTAAATTGCACCTGACCCAATCCGTGGTGTTTTCAATCACCTCATACACATGTGAAAGCTGGACAATGAATAAGGAAGACTGCAGAAGAACTGATGTCTTTGAATTACAGTGTTTGTTAGCAAAGAATACTGAATATACCATAGACTGCCAGAAGAACAAATCTGTCTTAGAAGAAGTACAGCCAGAATGGTCATCAGAAGCAAAGAAGGCGAGACTTCGTCTCAAGTACTCTCAACATGTTATTAGGAGGGGGGACCAGTACCTGGAGAAGGACATCATGCTTGGTAAAGTAGAAGGTCAGCGAAAAAGCAGGAGGCCCTCAATGAGATCAATTAACACAGTGGCTGCAACAATGGGCTCAAGCACAAAGACCATTGAGAGGATGGTGCAGGACCAGGCAGTATTTTGTTCTGTTGTACATAGGGTCACTATGAGTCGGGATTCAACTTGAGGCACCTAACAACAACAACAAAGGAACCATGTAGACAATATCTCAGAACTGTCCCACTGAAGAACAGGGAGGTTGGGGCATTATCCACCTACTTCCATTGAGATTTCCCCTCGGGACATTAATTCCCCCACATTTCTGGGTTGAACCTCTATAAGGCAAGAAAACAAAGATACCCCACAGTCCTTGCTTGAAGTGAGATGCTGGCAAGTGTATGAGAATTTTCACACAGGACACCAAAGCTAAACTCAGGTGAGCTCCTTAAAGGGATGGGGCATAGAGCATGATGGCAATTAAAACAGGCTCTGGAGCCATTCAACCCTTCGTTGAAATCCCAGCTCCACAACTTTCTACCTGTTTGAGCTTCAGCAAGTTTAGTTGCACTAAGCTTTAGTTTCCTCATCTGTGAAAAAGGGATAAATATTATCATCCATCATCACAGAGGTGTTGCAAAGGTAAGATTATATATGCTGAACACCCAGCAAAGCATTGGTCACATAGCAATAGTCAGGTCAATTATGTACCTTATTCATCAGAGAAGATTCCAGATAACTTTACCCATCCTCAAACGTGTGCATAAAGGATATTCTTAAAGAATGAACCATGGGCTCTGAAGACAACTGCAAATCAAAGGGTATGAAAATTTTACTTCTAAAAAATACAAATAGAGACTGACCAAGGTGCTTGAGAGAAAAATGGGTATCTGGATAAATAAGTCAGGCTAAGTTATTTTATAACTAATAATTCCTATTCTTAATTCAGTTAAGAGAAGCACATCTGAAAAGCTTTTCCAAAAGTTATCCAATCAGTTCAGTTTCTTGAGACTGAAACAAAATAAAATGTGATTATCAGTAATGTGTTATCAGCATATTGAAGAAGAAAACCAAACTTTGTTGTACTAAAATATTTCATTTTTAGTGCCAATATTAAAATATAAAACACCATATACAATCAATCAAGTAGAGAAATAAATTGCTTGAATAGGTTTATCTAGGGGTAAAATAGGGAATTTGGTTACTTTCTTGTTCTAAGTCAAGAACATCTTAAAACTACTCCTGTTTACTAATCCCTATTTGTTGTATTCCTAGAATTTCTAGTATCTTTTTACCATTAGGTATCGGAGCCCTGGTAGCACAGTGGTTAAGAGCTCAGCTGCTAACCAAAAGGTTGGCGGGTATTAAATAACCAGAATACTCCAGATCTTCAAACATCTCAGGGTGGAGGAGAAGTTTCTGAACACTCATCACAAATTCAGTGTGTGACTCTAGTGAAGACACTGGCCCTCTCTACACTAAAGCATCCTTACCTAAAGGAGACAGTAACAATAGTCTCAAAAGTAGTAGCTTCTAAGAATGTCAGAAGGATCGGTATACATCTTTTCTTCAAAAGAAATAACTTCCCACATATTATTACAAGAGTAACATTATTTTCCTCTAGGCCTGGGCAATTTCCTAGCTATTGTTAAATAATGAATGGTGTTTAAATAGTAGTTGTCTACAGGAATGTAGCATAATAGAATCATTCTACACTATTTCTTTTATAAAGAATTTCAACTGGAAGAGGTAGAATAATTAGTTTCAGGTGCTCCTTCAAATAGCCAGTCACATTATTTAATCTTGAAGGAAAACGAAGCTCCTAGTACTTTAGAATCTTTAAACCCTTCAATTAACAAACTCTAAGTCCTTATGAGGAAATTTAACAGGGAATTTGAAAGCAAAAGTAATATATTTATCTTAAAGTGACATTTCTTCAGAAGCACGGAAATGTAAAAAATTAAACCTAATACCCTAAGAAGTACACACAGAGAAATAAAGAAACTTCAGAATTCTGTTTTACTCCGAGTAGCTTGGACAAGTTTTCTTGGTAGAAGTTGGTGGATAGATGAAATTTGCTCAGTAATGCACAGTGTACAAGAGAATAGCTGAGAAGTGCAGTCCTCCGGTAAGCAGTTTGGCTGCTAGCCAAAAGGCTGGAAGTTCGAATCAACTGATATTATGAGGTAAAAACCAAACCTGTTCTTGTCAAGTCAGTTTTGACTCTTAGCAAACCTGTAGGACAGAGTAGAACTGCCCCATAGGGTTTCCAAGGAGTGGCTGGTGGATTCGAACTGCCAACCTCTTGGCTAGCAGCCATAGCTCTTAACCACTGTGCCACCCAACATTATCAAAACCAGATAAAGACATTACAAAAAAGTACAGACCAATATCTTTCATGAATATAAAGATAAAAACTCTTAACAAAATATCAAGAAATTAAATTCAGCAATATATAAAAGAATAACATATCATGCCTAAGTGAAGTTCATCCCAGAAATGCAGGGTTGATTCAACATTTTAAAAAATCAATGTAATTTCCCATATTAACTGACTAAAAAAGGAAAACCATTAAACCATCTCGATAGATAATCCCTCCCTTGAAAAAGAAGCTTTGACCACACTCATTCATAAGATAAACCCTCTACAAACCAGGAAGAGAAGGGAGTATCTTCAATCTGTTAAAAGTCATCTACAAAAAAACCAACAGCTAACATATTTAATGGTGAAGACTGAATATTTTTCCCTAAGATTAGGAACAAGGCAAAAATGTCCTCTCATCACGTCTATTCAACATTGTACTGGAGGTCCAAATTAAAGCAAGAAAGGTAAAAATAAATAAATGAAGTTGAAATTTGTAAGATGTAGCAAAAGCACTGTAGTTTATAGCATTGAATGTACATATAAGAAAAGAAGAAATATCTAAAATCAATAATCTAAGTTTCTATTTAAGGAAACTGGAGAAAGAAGAGCAAATTAAATCCAAGCAAGCAGAAGAAAAGAAAAGGTAAAAATTGGAGCAGAATTAAGTAAAATTGGAAATAGGTATTAATAGAGAAAATCAATAAAACCAAAAGCTGTTTCTTCGAAAACGATTAGTAAAATTGATAAACCTCTAGCCAAGTTAACCAAAAATAAAGGATACAAATTACTAATATTAGAAATGAGGAGGCAGGACCAAGATGGCGGACTAGGTAGACGCTACCTCGGATCCCTCTTGCAACAAAGACTCGGAAAAACAAGTGAATTGATCACAAACATAACAATCTACGAACCCTGAACAACAAACACAGATTTAGAGACGGAAAACGAACAAATATGGGGAAGCAGCGATTGTTTTCGGAGCCTGGAGCCAGCGTCCCAGTCAGGTAACTTTGGCGCCCGATTTAGGGCAGGGCCCAGGGGAGCTGACGGCGCAAACAAGGGGCGCAGCCCTACCCCCCTGAACTCACCCCGGGAGGGGGCCCAGCCGGTCCGCGCAGGCGGCGTGGCGACGCAGCCTGAGGGAGAAGTCCCCAGGAGGCAGTGACTGGTCTTGGAGCTGGGAGTGCAATGTCCCAGCCGGGGAATCTTGCCGCCGGGCTTTTGACTGGGCGCTGTCACGGCACAAGCACGGAGAGCTGCTCCACTCCCCTGAACTAACCCCAGGAGGGGGCCCAGCCGGTCCGCAGGAGTGGCGCGGCGACACGGCTGGCAGGACTAGAAGTCCCCGGGAGGCAGCGACTGATTTTGGAGCCAGGAGGGCAGCGTCCCAGCCAGGGAATCTTGCCGCCGGGCATTTGACTGGACGCTGTCAGGGCGCAAGCACGGAGAGCTGCTCCACTCCCTTGAACTAGCCCCGGGAGGGGGCCCAGCCAGTTCTCAGAGGTGGTGTGGCGACGCGGCTGGCGGGACGAGAAGTCCCCAGGAGGCAGCGACGGATTTTGGAGTCGGGAGTGCACCGTCCCAGCAGGGGAACCTTGACGCTGGGCGTGGGACTGGCAGTGGAGCATCTGACCGCGGCTTCAGTGGGCCAGATCCCCGGGGGCAATCTCCACACAGCCAGCACACATAGGCAACACGCCCCTCGGGAATCTCAGATAAAACAGTCATTCCAAGCAAGACAAGCAACTCTGGCTATATTCTGAGGTGCTACTCTCCTATCTCTCTGATCCCTCCCCCACCCTCCCCAGGCGGCTTCATTAACATTGGAATTTCCTGAGCCAGAGGGAGAACGGCTCCGGCTCCGCGGCGGCTTTGCTTCCCCCCCCCCCGTTTTTTTTTTTTCTTTTGGTCTTTTCCTAACCCACTCTTCCGGCCTGAGAGAAGGAAACACAAAAAACCCAGGGACCAAAAATCCACCCCTAATTGGACTAAAAACACAGAACCAGCTACAGCCAAGCATATATGATCCAAATCTCAGACTTTCATCCTTACAGGGAACAAGGTGGCGGTTATAATCCAAAGGCAGTTCTGATAGGGATCTGACTGCATTTTTTTTTAGCAGATTTTCTGGAAAATCTAGCTTCCCAGTGATGGCTCGGAGACAGCAGTCCATATCAAACCACATAAAGAAGCAGACCATGACAGCTTCTACAACCCCCCAAACAAAAGAATCAAAATCTTTCCCAAATGAAGACACAATCCTGGAATTATCAGATACAGAATATAAAAAACTAATTTACAGAACGCTTCAAGACATCAGAAACGAAATAAGGCAAACTGCAGAAAAAGCCAAGGAACACACTGATAAAACAGTTGAAGAACTCAAAAAGATTATTCAAGAACATAGTGGAAAAATTAATAAGTTGCAAGAATCCATAGAGAGACAGCATGTAGAAATCCAAAAGATTAACAATAAAATTACAGAATTAGACAATGCAATAGGAAGTCAGAGGAGCAGACTCGAGCAACTAGAATGCAGACGGGACATCTGGAGGACCAGGGAATTAACACCAACATAGCTGAAAAAAAATCAGATAAAAGAATTTAAAAAAATGAAGAAACCCTAAGAATCATGTGGGACTCTATCAAGAAGGATAACTTGCGTGTGATTGGAGTCCCAGAACAGGGAGGGAGGACAGAAAACACAGAGGAAATAGTTGAAGATCTCCTGACAGAAAACTTCCCTGACATCATGAAAGACGAAAGGATATCTATACAAGATGCTCATCGAACCCCATTTAAGATTGATCCAAAAAGAAAAACACCAAGACATATTATCATCAAACTCGCCAAAACCAAAGATAAAGAGAAAATTTTAAAAGCAGCCAGGGAGAAAAGAAAGGTTTCCTTCAAGGGAGAATCAATAAGAATAAGTTCAGACTACTCAGCAGAAACCATGCAGGCAAGAAGTGAATGGGACGACATATACAGAACACTGAAGGAGAAAAACTGCCAGCCAAGGATCATATATCCAGCAAAACTCTCTCTGAAATATGAAGGCGAAATTAAGATATTTACAGATAAACACAAGTTTAGAGAATTTGCAAAAACCAAACCAAAGCTACAAGAAATACTAAAGGATATTGTTTGGTCAGAAAACCAATAACATCAGATACCAGCACAACACAAGGTCACAAAACAGAACATCCTGATATCAACTAAAATAGGGAAATCACAAAAACGAATTAAGATTAATTAAAAAAAAAAGTGCTCATAACAGGGAATCACTGAAGTCAATATGTAAAAGATCACAATAATCAAAAAAAGGGACTAAATACGGGAGGCATAGAACTGCCATATGGAGAGTGATACAAGGCGATATAGAACAATACAAGTTAGGTTTTTACTTAGAAAAATAGGGGTAAATAATAAGGTAACCACAAAGAGGTATAACAACTCCATAACTCAAGGTAAAAGCCAAGAAAAACGTAATGACTCAACAAACATAAAGTCAAACACTACGAAAATGAGGATCTCACAATTCACTAAGAAAAACGACTCAACACAAAAAAGTATGTGGAAAAATGAAAATGTCAACAACACACACAAAAAGGCATCAAAATGACAACACTAAACACTTATTTATGTATAATTACGCTGAATGTAAATGGACTAAATGCACCAATAAAGAGACAGAGAGTCTCGGACTGGATAAAAAAACACGATCCGTCTATATGCTGCCTACAAGAGACACACCTTAGACTTAGAGACACAAACAAACTAAAACTCAAAGGATGGAAAAACATATATCAAGCAAACAATAAGCAAAAAAGAAGAGGAGTAGCAATATTAATTTCTGACAAAATAGACTTTAGACTTAAATCCACCACAAAGGATAAAGAAGGACACTACATAATGATAAAAGGGACAACTGATCAGGAAGACATAGCCATATTAAATATTTATGCACCCAATGACAGGGCTGCAAAATACATAAATCAAATTTTAACAAAACTGAAAAGTGAGATAGACACCTCCACAATTATAGTAGGAGACTTCAACACACCACTTTCGGAGAAGGACAGGACATCCAGTAAGAAGCTCAATAGAGACACAGAAGACCTAATTACAACAATCAACCAACTTGACCTCATTGACTTACACAGAACTCACCACCCACCTGCTGCAAAGTATACTTTTTTTTCTAGTGCACATGGAACATTCTCTAGAATAGACCACATATTAGGTCATAAAACAAACCTTTGCAGAATCCAAAACATCAAAATATTACAAAGCATCTTCTCAGACCACAAAGCAATAAAACTAGAAATTAATAACAGAAAAACTAGGGAAAAGAAATCAAATACTTGGAAACTGAAAAATACCCTCCTGAAAAAAGATGGGTGATAGAAAACATCAAGGAGGGAATAAGGAAATTCATAGAATGCAACGAAAATGAAAATACTTCCTATCAAAACCTCTGGGATACAGCAAAAGCAGTGCTCAAAGGCCAATTTATATCGATAACTGCACACATACAAAAAGAAAGAGCCAAAATCAGAGAACTGTCCCTACAACTTGAACAAATAGAAAGTGAGCAACAAAAGAATCCATCAGGCACCAGAAGAAAACAAACAATAAAAATTAGAGCTGAACTAAATGAATTAGAGAACAGAAAAACAATTGAAAGAATTAACAAAGCCAAAAGCTGGTTCTTTGAAAACATTAACAAAATTGATAAACCATTGGCTAGACTGACTAAAGAAATACAGGAAAGGAAACAAATAACCCGAATAAGAAACGAGAAGGACCACATCACAACAGAACCAACTGAAATTAAAAGAATCATTTCAGATTATTACGAAAAATTGTACTCTAACAAATCTGCAAACCTAGAAGAAATGGATGAATTCCTGGAAAAACACTACCTACCTAAACTAACACATTCAGAAGTAGAACAACTAAATAGACCCATAACAAAAAAAGAGATTGAAACGGTAATCAAAAAACTCCCAACAAAAAAAAGCCCTGGCCCGGACGGCTTCACTGCAGAGTTCTACCAAACTTTCAGAGAAGAGTTAACACCACTACTGCTAAAAGTATGTCAAAGCATAGAAAATGATGGAATACTACCTAACTCATTCTATGAAGCCATCATTTCCCTGATACCAAAACCAGATAAAGACATCACAAAAAAAGAAAATTACAGACCTATATCCCTCATGAACATAGATGCAAAAATCCTCAACAAAATTCTAGCCAATAGAATTCAACAACATATCAAAAAAATAATTCACCACAATCAAGTGGGATTTATACCAGGTATGCAAGGCTGGTTTAATATCAGAAAAACCATTAATGTAATCCACCACATAAATAAAACAAAAGACAAAAACCACATGATCTTATCAATTGATGCAGAAAAGGCATTTGACAAAGTCCAACACCCATTTATGATAAAAACTCTCACCAAAATAGGAATTGAAGTAAAATTCCTCAACATAATAAAGGGCATCTATGCAAAGCCAACAGCCAACATCACTCTAAATGGAGAGAGCCTGAAAGCATTTCCCTTGAGAACGGGAACCAGACAAGGATACTCTTTATCACCGCTCTTATTCAACATCGTGCTAGAAGTCCTAGCCAGGGCAATTAGGCTAGACAAAGAAATAAAAGGCATCTGGATTGGCAAGGAGAAAGTAAAATTATCTCTATTTGCAGATGACATGATCTTATACACAGAAAACCCTAAGGAATCCTCCAGAAAACTACTGAAACTAATAGAAGAGTTTGGCAGAGTCTCAGGTTATAAAATAAACATACAAAAATCACTTGGATTCCTCTACATCAACAAAAAGAATATCGAAGAGGAAATAACCAAATTAATACCATTCACAGTAGCCCCCAAGAAGATAAAATACTTAGGAATAAATCTTACCAAGGATGTAAAAGACCTATACAAAGAAAACTGCAAAGCTCTACTACAAGAAATTCAAAAGGACATACTTAAGTGGAAAAACATACCTTGCTCATTGATAGGAAGACTTAACATAGTAAAAATGTCTATTCTACCAAAAGCCATCTATACATACAATGCACTTCCGATCCAAATTCCAATGTCATTTTTTAAGGTGATAGAGAAACAAATCACCAATTTCATATGGAAGGGAAAGAAGCCTCGGATAAGCAAAGCATTAATGAAAAAGAAGAAAGTGGGGGCCTCACTCTACCTGATTTCAGAAGCTATTATACAGCCACAGTAGTCAAAACAGCCTGGTACTGGTACAACAACAGGCACATAGACCAATGGAACAGAAATGAGAACCCAGATACAAATCCATCCACGTATCAGCAACTGATATTTGACAAAGGCCCAGTGTCAGTTAATTGGGGAAAAGATAGTCTTTTTAACAAATGGTGCTGGATAATTGGATATCCATTTGCAAAAAAATGAAACAGGACCCATACCTCACACCATGCACAAAAACTAACTCCAAGTGGATTAAAGACCTAAACATAAAGACTAAAACGATAAAGATCATGGAAGAAAAAATAGGGACAACCCTAGGAGCCCTAATACAAGGCATAAACAGAATACAAAACATTACCAAAAATGACAAAGAGAAACCCGATAACTGGGAGCTCCTAAAAATCAAACACCTATGCTCATCTAAAGACTTCACCAAAAGAGTAAAAAGACCACCTAGAGACTGGGAAAGAATTTTCAGCTATGACATCTCCGACCAGCGCCTGATCTCTAAAATCTACATGATTCTGTCAAAACTCAACCACAAAAACACAAACAACCCAATCAAAAAGTGGGCAAAGGATATGAACACACACTTCACTAAAGAAGATATTCAGGCAGCTAACAGATACATGAGAAAATGCTCTCAATCATTAGCCATTAGAGAAATGCAGACTAAAACTACGATGAGATTCCATCTCACTCCAACCAGGCTGGCATTAATCCAAAAAACACAAAATAATAAATGTTGGAGAGGCTGCGGAGAGATAGGAACTCTTGTACACTGCTGGTGGGAATGTAAAATGGTACAACCACTTTGGAAATCTATCTGGCATTATCTTAAACAGTTAGAAATAGAACTACCATACAACCCAGAAATCCCACTCCTCGGAATATACCCTAGAGAAACAAGAGCCTTCACACAGACAGATATATGCACACCCATGTTTATTGCAGCTCTGTTTACAATAGCAAAAAGCTGGAAGCAACCAAGGAGTCCATCTACGGATGAATGGGTAAATAAATTGTGGTATATTCACACAATGGAATACTACGCATCGATAAAGAACAGTGACGAATCTGTCAAACATTTCATAACATGGAGGAACTGGGAAGGCATTATGCTGAGCGAAATCAGTCAGAGGCAAAAGGACAAATATTGTATAAGACCACTATTATAAGATCTTGAGAAACAGTATCAACTGAGAAGAACACATACTTTTGTGGTTACGAGGGGGGGAGGGAGGGAGGGAAGGAGAGGGTTTTTTACTGATTAATTAGCTGAAAAGAACTGCTTTAGGTGAAGGGAAGGACAACACTCAATACATGGAAGGTCAGCTCAACTGGACTGGACTGGACCAAAAGCAAAGAAGTTTCTGGGATAAACTGAATACTTCAAAGGTCAGCGGAGCAAGGGCGGGGGTTTGGGAACCATGGTTTAAGGGGACTTCTAAGTCAATTGGCAAAATAATTCTATTATGAAAACATTCTGCATCCCACTTTGAAATGTGGCGTCTGGGGTCTTAAAAGCTAACAAGCGGCCATCTAAGATGCATCAATTGGTCTCAACCCACCTGGAGCAAAGGAGAACGAAGAACACCAAGGTCACACGACAACTAAGAGCCCAAGAGACAGAGAGGGCCACATGAACCAGAGACCTACATTATCCTGAGACCAGAAGAACTAGTTGGTGCCCGGCCACAATCAATGACTGCCCTCACAGGAAGCACAATAGAGAACCCCTGAGGGAGCAGGAGATAAGTGGGATGCAGACCCCAAATTCTCATAAAAAGACCATACTTAATGGTCTGGATGTGACTAGAGGAATTCCGGCGGTCAGGGTCCCCAAACCTTCTGTGGGCACAGGACGGGAACCATCCCCGAAGACAATTCATCAGACATGAAAGGGACTGGACAGTGGGTGGGAGAGAGATGCTGATGAAGAGAGAGCTAATTATATCAGGTGGACACTTGAAACTGTGTTGGCATCTCCGGTCTGGAGCGGGGATGGGAGGATAGAGAGAGTTGGAGGCTGCCAAAGTTTTCACGAAAGGAGAGACTGGAAGGGCTGACTCATTAGGGGGAGAGCAAGTGGGAGTAAGGAGTAAGATGTATATTAACTTATATGTGACAGACTGACTTGATTTGTAAACGTTCACTTGAAGCTCAATAAAAGTTAACAAAAAAAAAAAAGAAAGAAATGAAAGAGGGGCAATCACTACTGACTCCATGGACATTAAATGGATAATAAAAGAATACTATGAACTTTATGCCCACAAATTTGATAGATGAAATGGACCATTTCCTTTGAAGACACAATCTATCACCAAACTTGCACAAGAAGAAACAGATAATCTTAACAGGTCTATATCTATTAAAGAAATTGTATTAATAATTAATAATCTTCTGGACTGAGGAGCCAACATGGCGCTTTAGACAGAAGGACCATGCTGTCCTTCTGCAGCAATGACCCGAAAAACTAAAACAGATACAAACCTCAATCCTGGAACCCTAAGCATCAAATGAAGGAATAAAAAACTCGATCAATAACTGAAGGAAATAAGAAACTGACAGAGAACACAGAATAAGGAGAGCCACGGAGTGGAGCTAATGAGGCATGGATTCGCCATCTTGGACCTCAGCCACCAAGGACCCGGGACAGGGAGTACAGGAAGGCAACTTCAAGGAGCTGCCAACAGAAGACAGAGAATCCCGTAACCAGGCATATATGCTTTCCCACCCCCAATTCTTCTTCCCTCTACACGGCCTCTGCCACTTTTCCAATGGTACATGGTCGCTTAGCTGGAGGGAGTCCAGCTCACTGCCGTCCAGGTCTGCCCTGCCCCCAGTAGCTGGCCATTTCAGCACTTTTTTTTTTTTTTTTTTTGGCTTTTTTGTTGTTGTTGTTACTTCTCTGGCTCTCCCTTCCTTGCTTTTCTTTCTCCTGCCCAGCTACCTCCATTTGCCATCCTCTCCTCTTCTTGACGGACTGTGATTTTTTGGTTTGTTTGCTTTGTTCTTTTTTTTTTTTTTTTTCTCCTTTCCCTTCTCTCGGTCACTGAGCCCTGTGCACTGTCCCTTTCCCTTCTCTAGGGGCCGTGCTGCACTGCTGGGCTATAGAGCCACTGATCACAGCCTCTCCGGGTCTGTGCTGCCCCTACAAGCTGGGTCCCTCAGCACCATTTTATTTTTGTTTTTCTTTTCTTGTTGTTGTTTATTCTCTTTCCCTTCCTTCCTTTTCTTTCTCCCACCCACTTAGCCCTATGTGCCACTGCCCCCTCTTCTTGGTGGGCTGTGCCATACCACTGGGCTGGAGAGCCTCTGATACACAGCCTCTCTGGGTCTGCACTGCCCCCCACAGGCCAGCTCCCTCAATGTCATGTTTTTTATTCTTCTTTATCTTTCCCCTTCTCCCTTTTCCTTCTCCCTCCCACTTAGGCACTGTGCTGCCTCCACCCCTTCCTGACAGGCTGTGCCATGCTGCCTGGTGAGAGAGACATCTGCTCACCACCACTCCAATTCTACCCTGCCCCCAATGACCCACTTCCCCACCACCACATTTTTTTGGTTTGTTTTTATTTATTTTATTTTTGTTTGTTTGTTTATTGGTTTCTTCTCTCTCTTTCCCCTCTTTCCTTTCATTTCTTCTACCCACCTAGCCCCATGCACTGCCCACGCACCTTCTTGACAGGCTGAGCCACACTGCTCAACTAGAGAGGCACCAGCAAATGACTTCACCAGGTCTGCCTTGCCCCCACCCTCTGAATCCTACCGTGCCTCCATTTTATTTACTTTTTTCCTTCATTTTTTCTTTTTTATTTATTTTGATTCTCTCTCTTCTTTCACTCACCCACTTATCTCCACATACCACATCCTCTTCCTTCCTGCCTATCTGCACCGTGCACCATGTGCCATGCCCCCAAGCTACATAGGCATAGTCCCACAGACCCAGCCTTGCACCACTTCCCGGCCCTGCCCTGTCACCCTAGTTTGTGCCACAGGCTACCCACCCCCGCCCCTCCACCTCCACTGGACCTGCCCTGCGGCACCATAGCTGAGTGACCGGCCCTGCCCACCTGGACAAGGTGGTGAGAAGTATCATGCCCAGAGAAAAGTGAGCAATAAAACATGCCCAGCCTGAATGCCCAGATGTAACCAAATAAAACAAAAAAGTAGGACAAAACAAATCTATAATCAATAAATGAAGAAAATAATTCCTGTATGTTCCAGAGACAGCAAACATTATCAAAACATATTAAAAAAAAAAAAAAGACAAGATATCTCAAAAAAAGGACCAAAATAAAACACGAGATGACCTTCTGGTAGAAGAAAAGGCACTGGAACTACCCGATAGGGAAATCAAAACTCTAATATTCAGGGTTGTTCAAGAGATGAAGGAAAATGCAGACAAAATCAAGGAAAACACAGACAAAGCAATGGAAGAATTCAGTAAAGTAATACAAGAACAAAATTTCAAAATAAATAAAAAACTAGAAATCACACAAAAACAGCAATTAGAAATCCAAAAGATAAACAACAAGATTTTTAAAACAGCACAACAGAAGGCTTTAGAGGCAATTTTGAAAGAATGGAAGACAAGATCAGTGAAATTGAAAATAAATCCTTAGATACCAATTTGAGGAAAAACCAGAGAAAAGTGAAGAAAAATGAAGAAATCCTGAGAATGATGTGGGATACAATCAGAAGAAAAAACTGTACATGATTGGAGTTCCAGAACAGGGGGAGAAAAATGGAACATGCAGAAAAGATCATTAAAGATTTGCTGATAGCAAACTTCCCTAAAATACCACGAAAAATGAAAAGCCAACCATCCAAGAATCTCAACAAACCCCATATATAGGATAGATCCCAAAAGAAAATTACCAAGACATATCATAATCACACTCCCTAAAACCAAAGACAAAGAAAGAATCCTGAGAGCAGCGTGAGAAAAACGAAAAGTCACAAAGGAGAAACAATAAGACTAAGCTCTGGTTACCCAGCAGAAACCATGCAGGCAAGAAGGCGATAAGATGACATATATAAAACCTTGAAACAACAAATCTGCCAACCAAGAATAATATATCCTACAAAACTCTAACACAAATATGATGGCAAGGAGCCAAGATGGCGGAATAGACAGACACTTCCGGCAAAACCTCTTTACGACAAAGACCCAAAAAAGGAAGTGAAACAAGTATATTTATGACAAGCTAGGAGCCCTGAGCATCAAAGGCAACATTAGAAAACAAACTTAGGGGCAGGGGGAGGAAGAGACAATTCAGAAGCGGAGAGGGGTTACCGGACCCGAATCATGGGAGGCCTCAGGCATCATTCCCGGGAGCACAGGCGGCGGCGGGCTGATACTAGTGTTTAGCCGCAGTTTCCTCAGGGAGAACAGCCAGCCACACAGCCTACTCACAGCTCCAGAACCAGAGAAGGACAGCCCTCTCGGCAAAAGTACATGCGTATATTTTACCCCGCCCCCTTCCCCCCCCGCCCCCTGCTCCCAAGCCGGCTTCAGTGGCTGACTTCCCTGGGCCTGAGATAGGCCCTGTTGAGTGCCTAGAGCCATCCTCCCAGCCTTGGAGAAGGAATAAATTTGCAATTGAGGGAAAGGATAATTTGCCAGCTCCACTAACCGGGGGAGCTCAGGACAGAACTGGCTCCTGTCCAGGCATAAACAGTCCATGGACTTTGAGTACTTTTCCCCTCCGCATGGATCTGTGTGGGCCTATTTCAGGAGATACACCCTTGTTGGCAGACTCCAACCGTTTCAGCTGTGCAATAAAGAGGTGGTGTTTGATATTTGACATTGCCTTGCCTATTAAACAGGGTCCTCACCTATCCACATCAGGGGCCTAAGGACTGGTAGCTCCACTCAGGTCACCCAGCCACCTGTGACAGAGGTCCAAGGATAAATGGTACCTCCTATTCCTTATAACCAAAAACTTTGGGTGCCCATGGTCCATCTGCAGAACCCACCCACCTGCATGCTCTAGGGAACAGGGACGCGCTTTCCTCAGAGACACTCGGGGGTTGGTTCTCAGACTCCTGCCTTGTTCAGAGTGTGATCTCTTGCTGCAGATACCGGTATATATGCCAATCACCCCGCCCCTCTAAGATTGTAGGACAGAGCCTGTACCACACACTTGATGATCAGCTACCTGGAAACCTAAGCTGAATTCATACAAGAAAACTGAATGGACTCCTAGACTGATATACCTGATAACAGCTCTAGCCATCTGGGGACAGGACATCAGAGCTCCAAAGGTGAAATATAATCAAGCTAGCTCACTCAAGCAACCCATAGGGGTATACCAAAACAAAACAAAGCAAGCAGCTACGACACAGTAAGTAAGTATAAACTAATACAATAACTTATAGATGGCTCGATGACAACCATCAATAGCAAGTCACATAAAGAAACAGACCATGATCACCGCAACAGGCTCTCAAAACAAAGAATCCAGGGATCTTATAGATGAAAGTGCATTCCTGGAATTACCAGATGCAGAATACAAAAGTTTAATATACAGAACCCTTCAAGACACTGGGAAGGAAATGAGGCAATACAGAAGAAGCCAAGGAACACAGAGATAAAGCAACTGAAGAAATTAGAAAGATTATTCAGGAACATAATGAAAAGTTTAATAAGCTGGAAAAATCCATAGACAGCAATCAGAAATTCAGAAGATTAACGATAAAATTACAGAATTAGACAACTCAATAGAAAGTCAGAGGAGCAGAATTGGGCAAGTAGAAGCTAGAATTTCTGAACTCGAAGATAAATCACTTGGTACTAATATATTTGAAGAAAAATCAGATAAAAGAATTTTAAAAAATGAAGAAAACTTAAGAATCATGTGGGACTCTATCAAGAGAAATAACCTACCAGTGACTGGAGTACCAAAACAGGGAGGGATAACAGAAAATACAAAGAAAATTATTGAAGATTTGTTGGCAGAAAACTTCCCTGATATTGTGAAAGATGAGAAGATATCTATCCAAGATGCTCATCGAACTCCACATAGGGTAGATGTTAAAAGAAAGTCACCAAGACATATTATAACCAAATTTGCCAAAAACAAAGATAAAGAGAAAATTATAAGAGCAGCGAGGCATAAATGCAAAGTCACCTACAAAGGACAGCCAATAAGAGTAAGCTCGGACTACTCGGCAGAAACCATGCAGGCAAGAAGGCAATGGGATGACATATTAAAAAAACTGAAGAAAAAAACTGCCTGCCAAGAATTATATATCCAACAATACTGTCTCTTAAATATGAAGGTGAAATTAAGACATTTCCAGATAAACACAAGTTTAGGGAATTTGTAAAAACCAAACCAAAACTACAAGAAATACTAAACGGAGTTCTTTGGTTAGAGAATCAATAATATCAGGTATCAGCCCAAGACTAGGACACTGGGCAGAGGAACCAGCAGTCAACCCAGACAGGGAAATTCAAAAAAACAGAGCAAGATTATTAAAAAAAAAAAAAAGCCCAAAACAGGGTTAACAGTGATGTTATTACATAAAAGAAGACAACATTAAAATAATAGAGACTAAGAAATGTAATCATACACCTTCCATATGGAGAGGATGATACAGTGATACAAACAAATAAAAGTTAGGTTTAAATTTAGAAAAATAGGGGTAAATAACAAGGTAACCACAAAGGAGACAAACTATCCTACTCATCAAAATAAAATACAAGGGAAAAATACAGACTCAGCAGAAACAAAATCAATAACAAATATGAGGAAAGGACAATATGTAAAGAAAATCTACTCAACACATAAAATCAACTGGGAAAAAGAAACTGTCAACAACACACAAAAAAAGATATCAAATGACAGCCCTAAATTCATATCTATCCATAATTACCCTGAACGTAAATGGACTAAATGCACAAATAAAGAGACAAAGAGTGGCAGAATGGATTAAAAAACAAGAACCGTCTCTATGCTTCTTACAAGAGACAAACATTAGAGACACAAACAAACTAAAACTCAAAGGATGGAAAAAAATGTATCAAGCAAACAACATTCAAAAAAGAGCAGGAGTGGCAATATTAATTTCTGACAAAATAGCCTTTAAAGTTAAATCCATCAGAAAGGATAAGGAAGGACACTATATAATGATTAAAGGGACAATACACCAAGAAGGTATAACCATATTAAATATTTATGCACCCAATGACAGGGCTGCAAGATACATAAAACAAACTCTATCAGCATTCAAAAATGAGATAGATCCACAATAATAGTAGAAGACTTCAACACACCACTTTCAGTGAAGGAGAGGACATTCAGAAAAAAGCTCAATAAAGACATGGAAGATCTAAATGCCACAAACAACCAACTTGACCTCACAGACATATACAGAACACTCCACCCAACAGCAACCAAGTATACCTCCTTTTCTAGTGCATACGGTACATTCTCGAGAATAGACCACATATTAGGTCATAAAGCAAGCCTCAGCAGAAACCAAAACATTGAAATACTATAAAGCATCTTCTCTGACCATAAGGCCATAAAAGTAGAAATCATTAACAGGAAAAACAAGGAAAAGAAATCAAACACTTCGAAACTGAACAATACCCTGCTCAAAAAAGACTGGATTATAGAAGACATTAAGGATGGAATAAAGAAATTCAGAGAATCCAGTAAGAATGAAAACACTTCCTTTCAGAACCTTTGGGACAGAGCAAAAGCGGTGCTCAGAGGCCAATTTATATCAATAAATGCACACATACAAGCAGAAGAAAGGGCCAAAATCAAAGAATTATCCCTACAACTTGAACAAACAGAAAGAGAGCAACAAAAGAGACCCACAGGCACCAGAAGAAAACAAATAATAAAAATTAGAGCTTAACTAAATGAAATAGAAAACAGAAAAATAATTGAAAGAATTAACAAGACCAAAAGCTGTTTTTTGTTTCGAAAAAATCAACAAAATTGATAAACCACTGCCCATGCTGAAAAAAGAAAACAGGAGAGGAAACAAATAACCCGAATAAGAAATGAGATGGGCAATATTACAACAGACCCAACTGAAATTAAAAGAATCATATCAGGTTACTAAGAAAAACTATACTCAAATAAATTTGAAAACCTAGAAGAAAAGGATGAATTCCTAGAAATACACTACCTACCTAAACTAACACAGAGTTAGAACAACTAAATAGCCCCATAACAAAAGAAGAGATTGAAAAGGTAATCAAAAAACTTCCAACAAAAAAAAACCCTGGTCCGGACAGCTTCACTGCAGAGTTCTACCAAACTTCCAGAGAAGAGTTAACACCACTACTACTAAAGGTATTTCAGAGCATAGAAAAGGACGGAACACTCCCAAACTCATTCTATGAAGCCAGCATATCCCTGATACCAAAACCAGGTAAAGACACCACAAGAAAATTATAAACCCATATCCCCCATGAATGTAGATGCAAAAATCTTCAACAAAATTCTAGCCAACAGAATTCAACAACACATCAAAAAAATAATTCACCATGACCAAGTGGGATTCATACCAGTTATGCAGGGATGGTTCAATATTAGAAAAACAATTAATGTAATCTACCACATAAATAAAACAAAAGAGTCACATGATTTTATCAATTGATGCAGAAAGGGCATTTGACAAAGTTCAACACTCATTCATAATAAAAACTCTCAACAAAATAGGAATAGAAGGAAAATTCCTCAACATAATAAAGGGCATTTACACAAAGCCAACAGCCAACATCACCCTAAATGAAGAGAGCCTGAAAACATTCCCCTTGATTTTGGGAACAAGACAAGGATGCCCTTTATCACCACTCTTATTCAACATTGTGCTGGAAGTCCTAGCCAGAGCAATTAGGATAGATAAAGAAATAATGCGCATCCAGATTGGCAGGGAAGAAGGAAAAGTATCTCTCTTTGCAGATAACATGATCTTATACACAGAGTACCCTAAGGAATCCTCAAGAAAACTAATGAAACTAACAGAAGAGTTCAGCAGAGTATCAGGATAAAAGATAAACATACAAAAATCAGTCGGATTCCTCTACACCAACAAAAAGAACATCGAAGAGGAAATCACCAAATCAATGCCATTTACAGTAGCCCCCAAGAAGATAAAATACTTAGGAATAAATCTTACCAGAGATGTAAAAGACTTATACAAAGAAAACTACAGTACACTTCTGCAAGAAACCAAAAGAGACATAAGTGGAAGAACATACCTTGCTCGTGGATAGGAAGACTCAACATTATAAAAATGTCTATTCTACCAAAAGCGATCTATACATTTAATGCAATTCCAATCCAAATCCCAATGACATTCTGTAATGAGATGGAGAAACAAATCACCAATTTCATATGGAAGGGAAAGAGGCCCCGGATAAATAAGGCATTACTGAAAAAGAAGAACAAAGTGGGAGGCCTTACTTTACCTGATTTTAGAACCTATTATACTGCCACAGTAGTCAAAACAGCCTGGTACTGGTGCAACAACAGATACATAGACCAATGGAACAGAATTGAGAATCCAGACATAAATCCATCCACATATAAGTAGTTGATATTTGACAAAGGTCCCAAAACAGTTAAATGGGGAAAAGACAGTCTTTTTAACAAATGGTGCTAGCATAACTGGATATACATCTTCAAAAAAAATGAAACAAGACCTACACCTCACTCCATGCACAAAAACGAACTCAAAATGGATCAAAGACCTAAATATAAAATCTAAAATGACAAAGATCATGGAAGAAAAAATAGGGACAATCTTAGGAGCCCTAATATATGGAATAAACAGTATACAAAACATTATTAAGAATTCAGAAGAAAAACTAGATAACTAGGAAATCAAACACCTATGCTCATCCAAAGACTTCACCAAAAGAGTAAAAAGACTACCTACAGACTGGGAAAAAGTTTTTAGCTATTACATTTCCAATCAGTGTCTGATCTCTCAAATCTACATGATACTGCAAAAACTCAACTACAAAATGACAAATAACGCTATTATAAAAATAGGCAAAAGATATGAACAGAAACTTCACTAAAGAAGACATTCAGGTAGCTAACAGATACATGAGGAAATGTTCATGATCATTAGCCATTAGAGAAATGCAGATCAAAACTACAATGAGATATCATCTCACTCCAACAAGGGCTGGCATTAATCCAAAAAATACAAAATAATAAATGTTGGAGAGGCTGTAGAGAGACTGGAACATTTACACACTGCTGGTGGGAATGTCAAAGGGTACAACCACTTTGGAAATCGATTTGGCGCTTCCTTAAAAAGCTAGAAATAGAACTAACATTGTTGTTGTTGTTAGGTGCCATTGAGTTGGTTCCGACTCATAAACACCGTGTGCACAACAGAACGAAACACCACCCGGTCCTGTGCCATCCCTACAATCGTTCTGCTTGAGCCCTTGTTGCAGCCACTGTGTCAATCCACCTTGTTGAGGGTCTTCCTCTTTTCCGCTGACCCTGTACTGTGCCAAGCATGATGTCCTTCTCCAGGGACTGATCCCTCCTGACAACATGTCCAAAGTACGTAAGACGCACTCTCGCCACCCTTGCCTCTAAGGAGCATTCTGGCCCCACCTCTTCCAAGACAGATTTGTTCGTATTTTTGGCAGTCCATTTTTTTGGTATAGTCAATATTCTTCGCCAACACCACAATTCAAAGCCATCAACCCTTCTTAGGTCTTCCTTATTCACTGTCCAGCTTTCACATGCATATGATGTGATTGAAAATACCATGGCTTGGGTCAGGCGCACCTTAGTCTTCAGGGTGACATCTTTGTTCTTCAACACTTTGAAGAGGTCCTTTGCAGCAGATTTAGCCAATGCAACACGTCTTTTGGTTTCTTGACTGCTGCTTCCATGGGTGTTGATTGTGGATCCAAGTAAAATGAAATCCTTGACAACTTCAGTCTTCTCCATTTATCATGATGTTGCTCATTGGTCCAGTTGTGAGGATGTTTGTTTTCTTTATGTTGAGGTGCAATCCATACTGAAGGCTGTGGTCTTTGATGTTCATTAGTAGGTGCTTCAAGTCCTCTTCACTTTCAACAGGCATGGTTGTGTCGGATGCATAACGCAGGTTGTTAATGAGTCTTCCTCCAATTCTGATGCCTGGTTCTTCTTCATGTACTCCAGCTTCTCATATTATTTGTTCAGCATACAGATGAAATAGGTATGGTGAAAGAATACAACCCTGAGACGCACACCTTTCCTGACTTGAAACCAATCAGTATCCCCTTGTTCTGTCTGAACAACTGCCTCTTGATCTATGTAAAGATTCCTCGTGAGCACAATTAAGTGTTCTGGAATTCCCATTCTTCCTAATGTAATCCATAGCTTGTTATGATCCACACAGTTGAATGCCTTTGCATAGTCAATAAAACACAGGTAAACATCCTTCTGCTATTCTCTGCTTTCAGCCAGGATACATCTGACATCAGCAATGATATCCCTAGTTCCACGTCCTCTTCTAAAACGGGCCTAAATTTCTGGCACTTCCTTGTTGGTTTACTGCTGCAGCCATTTTTTAACGATCTTCAGCAAAATTTTGCTTGCATGTGATATTAATGATATTGTTCTATAATTTCCACATTCGGTTAGATCACCTTTCTTGGGAATAGGCATAAATATGGATCTCTTCCAGTCAGTTGGCTAAGAAGCTGTCTTCCATATTTCTTGGCATAGACAAGTGAGCACCTCCAGCACTGCATCTATTTGTTGAAACATCTCAATTGATATTCCATCAATTCCTGGAGCTTTTTTTTCATCAATGCCTTCAGAGCAGCTTGGACTTCTTTCTTCAGTACCATCGGTTCCTGATCATATGCCACCTCTTGAAATGGTTGAATATTGATTAATTCTTTTTGGTATAATGACTCTGTGTATTCCTTCCATCTTCTTTTGATGCTTCCTGCATCGTTTAATATTTTCCTCATGGAATCCTTCACTACTGCAGCTTGAGGCTTGAATTTTTTCTTCAGTTCTTTCAGCTTGAGAAACGCCGAGCGTGTCCTTCCCTTTTGGTTTTCCATCTCCGCCTCTTTGCACATGTCATTATAATACTTTACTTTGTGTTCTTGAGAGGCCCTTTGAAATCTTCTGTTCAGTTCTTTTACTTCATCAATTCTTCGTTTTGCTTTAGCTGCTCAACACTCAAGAGCAAGTTTCAGAGTCTCCTGACATCCATCTTGGTCTTTTCTTTCTTTCCTGTCTTTTCAGTGACCTCTTCCTTTCTTTATGTATGATGTCCTACCACAACTTGTCTAGTCTTTGGTCACTAGTGTTCAACGCTTCAAATCTATTCTTGAGATGGTCTCTAAATTCAGGTCGGATACACTCAAGGTCATATTTTGGCTCTTGTGGACTTCCTCTGATTTTCTTGTTTCAGCTTGAACTTGCATATGAGCAATTGATGATCTGTTCTACAGTCGGCCTCTGGCCTTGTTCTGACTGATGATATTGAGCTTTTCCATCTTCTCTTTCCACAGATGTACTCAATTTGATTTCTGTGTGTTCCATCTGGCGAGGTCCATGTGTACAGTCTCCGTTTATGTTGGTGAAAGAAGGTATTTGCAATGAAGAAGTCGTTGGTCTTGCAAAATTCTATCATTCGATCTCCGGCATTGTTTCTATCACCAAGGCCATGTTTTCCAGCTACTGATCCTTTTTCTTTGTTTCCAACTTTCACATTCCAATTGCCAGTAATTATCAATGCATCTTGATTGCATGTTCAATCAATTTCAGACTGCAGCAGCTGATAAAAATCTTGTTTCTTCATCTTTGGCCCTAGTGCTTGGTGGGTAAATTTGAATAATAGTCGTATTAACTGGTCTTCCTTGTAGCCGTATGGATATCATCCTATCACTGACAGCATCGTACATCAGGATAGATCTTGAAACGTTCTTTTTGACGATGAATGCAACACCATTCCTCTTTGAGTTGTCATTCCCAGCATAGTGTACTATATGATTGTCTGATTCAAAATGGCCAATAACAGTCCATTTCAGCTCACTAATGCCTAGGATATCGATGTTCATGCGTTCCATCTCATTTTTGTCGGTTTCCAATTTTCCTAGATTCATACTTCGTACATTCCAGGTTCCGATTATTAGTGGATGTTTGCAGCTGATTCTTCTCATTTTGAGTCGTGCCACATCAGCAAATGAAGGTCCCGAAAGCTCTACTCCAACCACATCATTAAGGTCTACTCTGCTTTGAGGAGGCAGCTCTTCCCCAGTCATTTTCTGAGTGCCTTCCAACCTGGGGGGCTCATGTTCCAGCACTGTATCAGACAATGTTCCACTGCTATTCATAAGGTTTTCACTGGCTAATGCTTTTCAGAAGTAGACTGCCGGGTCCTTCTTCCTAGTCTGTCTTAGTCTGGAAGCTCAGCTGAAACCTGTCCTCCATGGGTGACCGTGTGGTATCTGAATACCAGTGGCATAGCTTCCGGCATCACAGCAACACACAAGCCCCCACAGTATGACAAACTGACAGACACATGGGGGAGAACTACCATACTATCCAGCAATCCCACTCCTTGGGATATATCCTAGAGAAATAAAAGCCTTTACACGAACAGATATATGCACATCCACGTTTATTGCGGCACTGTTTACAACAGCAAAAACTTGGAAGCAACCAAGGTGTCCATCAATGGATGAATGGATAAATTACGGCATATTCACACAATGGGATACTACACATCAATAAAGAACAGTGAGGAATCTGTGAAATATTTCATACCATGGAGGAACCTGGAAGGCATTATGCTGAGTGAAATAAGTCAGTTACAAAAGGACAAATATTGTATAAGGCCACTACTGTAAGAACTTGAGAAATAGCTTAAACTGAGAAGAAAACATTGTTTTGTTGTTACAAGAGGAGGAAGGGTGGGAAGGTGGGAGAGGGGTATTCAGTAATTAGTTGGTAGATAAAAACTACTTTAAGTGAAGGGAAAGACAACACACAATACAGGGGAGGTCAGCACAACTGGACTAAACCAAAAGCAAAGAAGTTTCCTGAATAAACCGAATGCTTTGAAGGCCAGTGTAGCAGGGGCAGGGGTTTGGGGACCATGATTTCAGGGGACATCTAAGTCAATTGGCATAATAAAATCTATTAAGAAAACATTCTGCATCCCACCTTGAAGAGTGGCATCTGGGGTCTTAAACACTAGCAAGCAGCCACCTATGATGCATCAATTGGTCTCAATCCACTTGGATCAAAGGAGAATGAAGAACACCAAGGACACAAGGTAATTACAAGCCCAAGAGATAGAAAGGGCCACATGAACCAGAGACTACATCATCCTGAGACCAGAAGAACTAGATGGTGCCCACTACAACCGATGACTGCCCTGACAGGGAACACAACAAAGAACCCCTGAGGGAGCAGGAGAGCAGTGGGATGCAGACCCCAAATTCTCATAAAAAGACCAGACTTAGTGGTCTGACTGAGACTAGAAGGACCCCGGTGGACATGGCCCCCAGACCTTCTGTTGGCCCAGGACAGGAACCATTCCCGAAGCCAACTCTTCAGACATGGATTGGATTGGACAATGGGTTGGAGAGGGATGCTGGTGAGGCCTGAGCTTCTTGGATCAGGTGAACACTTGAGACTATGTTGGCATCTCCTGCCCTGAGGGAAGATGAAAGTGTAAATGGGGTTAGAAGCTGGCAAAACGGACACGAAAAGAGAGAGTGGAAGGAGAGGGCAGGCTGTCTCATTAGGGGGTGAGTAATTGGGAGTATGTAGCAAGGTGTATATAAGTTTTTATGTGAGAGACTGATTTGATTTGTAAACTTGCACTTAAAAGCACAATAAAAATTATTTTAAAAATGCCATTGGAATTGGGACTGGGAGCACATCGTATCTGTATTTTGCTTTGGGTTGAATTGATACTTTCACAATGTTGAGTCTTCCTTTCCTTGAGCAAGGTATATTTCTCCCACTTGTGTAGGTCTTTTTTGGTTTCTTGCAGTAGTACCTTGTAGTTGTCTTTGTATAGGTCTTTTATGTCTCTGGTTAGCTTTATTCCTAAGTATTTTATCTTCTTGGGGGCTATGGTAAATGGTATTGATTTGGTGAGTTCCTCTTCTGTGCTCTCTTTGTTGGAGTAGAGGAATCCAACTCATTTTTGTATGTTTATCTTGTATTCTGATACTTTGCTGAAATCTTCTATTAGTTCCAGTAGTTCTCTTGTGGATTCTTTGGGGTTTTCTGTGTATAAGATTGTATCATCTGCAAACAGAGGTATTTCTACTTCTTCCTTACCAATTTGGATACCCTTTATTTCTTTTTCTAGCCTAAATGCTCAGGCTAGGACCTCCAGCACAATGTTGAATAAGAGTGTTAGTAAAGGTCATCCTTGTCTGGTTCCCACCGTCAAGGAGAATGCTTTCAGGCTCTGTCCATTTAGGATGATGTAGGCTGTTGCTTTGTATAAATGCCCTTTATTATTTTAAGGAATTTTCTTTCTTTTCCTATTTTGCTGAGAGTTTTTATCATCAATGAGTGTAGGACTTTGTTAAATGACTTTTCTGTATCAATTTGATAAGATCATGTGGTTCTTGTCTTTTATTTAAGTGATAGATTACACTGATTGTTTTTCTAATGCTGAACCATCCCTGCATACCTGGCATGAATCTCACTTGGTCATAGTAAAAATTTTTTTGATATGTTGTTGAATTCTGTTGGCTAGAATTTTGTTCAGGATTTTTGCATCTATGTTCATGAAGGATATGTCCGTAATTTTTTTTTTTTTTTTTTTTTTGGTGTCTTTAGTTGGTTTTGGAAACCCTGAGGGCATAGTGGTTAAGTGCTACAGCTGCTAACCAGGAGATCAGCAGTTCAAATCCACCAGGCACTACTTGGAAACTGTATGGGGCAGTTCTACTCTGTCCTATAGGGTCACTATGAGTCGGAATCAACTCGATGGCAGTGGGTTTGGTTTTTGGTTTTAGCTGGTTTTGGCATTAGGGTTATGCTGGCTTCATTGAATGAGTTTGGGAGTATTCCATTTTTTTCTATGCTCTGAAATACCTTCAGTAGTAGTGGTGTTAACTCTTCTCTGAAAGTTTGGTAGACTCCTCCAGTGAAACCGTCTGGGCCAAGACTTTTTTTGTTGTTGGGAGTGTTTTAATTACCTTTTGTTACAGGTTTATTTAGTTGTTTACCTCTGTTTGTGTTAGTATAGGTAGGTAGTGTGTTTCTAGGAATCTGTCCATTTCCTCTGGGTTTTCGAATTGGTTGGAGTACAATTTTTCATAGCATCCTGTTATCATGGAACTGTTGTGATATCTCCCATCTTGTTTTTTATTTGGGTTATTTGTTTCCTCTCCTGTTTTTCTTTTGTCAGTTTGGCCAATGGTTTATCCATTTTGTTGATCTTTTCAAAGAAACAGCTTTTGGCCTTGTTAACTCAATTATTTTTCTATTCTCTATTTCATTTGATTCTGCTCTAATTTTTATATATGCTTTCTTCTGGTGCCCCAGGGCTTCTTTTGCTGCTATTTGTTCGAATTGTAGGGTTAATGCTTTCATTTTGGCCCTTCTTTTTGAATGTGTGCATTTATTGCTATAAATTGACCTCTGAGCACTCTTTTGGTGCGTCCCGAAGGTTCTGGTAGGATGTGTTTTCATTCTCATTTGATTCTGTGAATTTCCTTATTCCATTCTTTATTACTTCTATAACCCAGTAATTTTTGAGCAAAGTGTTGTTCAGTTTCCATGTGTTTGTCTTCTTTTTCTGTTACTGATTTCTACTTTTATGGCTTTATGTTTACAAAAGATGCATTGTAATATTTCCATTCTTTGGATTCTGTTAAGTCTTGCTTTATGGCCTAATATGTGGTCGGAATCAACTCGACGGCAGTGGGTTGGTTGGTTGGTTGGTATGTGGTCTATTCTGGAGAATGTTCCAAGTGCTTTGGAAAAGAAAGTATACTTGGCTGCTGTTGGGTGGAGTGTTCTGTATACGTCTATGAAGTCAAGTTGGTTGATTGTGGCATTTAGAGCTTCTGTGTCTTTATTGAGCTTCTTTCTGGTGTTCTGTCCTTCACCAAAAGTGGTGTGTTGAAGTCTCCTACTATTATTGTGGAGCTGTCTATCTCTCTCTTCAATCCTGTTAGAGTTTGCTTTGTGTATTGAGGAGCCCTATTGTTGGGTGTGTAAATATTTATTATGGTTATGTCCTCCTGGTGTATTGGCACTTTAATCATTATATAGTGTCTTTCCTTATCCTTTGTGGTGGATTTTATTTTAAAGTCTATTTTGTCAGAGATTAATATTGTCACTGCTGCTCTTTTTTGATTGTTTGATATATATTTTTTCCATCCTTTTAGTTTTATTTTGTGTCTTTAAGTCTAAGGTGTGTCTTGTAGGCAGCATATAGGCAGATTGTGTTTTTTTATCCATTCTGCCACTCTCTCTTTATTGGTGCATTTAGTCCATTAACATTTGGCATAATTATTGATAGTTATGAGTTTAGTGCTGGCATTTTCATGTAGTTTTTGTGTGTGTGTGTTGTTGGCTGTTTCTTTGTTCCACTGAATTTTCTGCGCTGAGTCATTATTACGTATTTTCTTTTCATCTTTTTCATTGTTGATTTTGTATTTGCTGAGTCTTTAAGTTTTTCTTGTTTTTTATTTTGATGTGCAGGATTTTGTTTCCTTTGTGGTTACCTTAATATTTACCTCTATTTTTCTACGTTTAAACCACTCTTTTATTTCTTTATATTGCCTTGACTTCCTCTCCATACAAAAGATTTATGACTACATTATTTGGTTCCTCTTCTTTGCTTTAATGTTGCCATCTTTTACATATTGATGTCTCTGTTTCCCTATTTTCAGTGTTATAGCTTTACTTGTGACTTCCCTATCTAAGTTGATATCTGGTTGCTCTGTGTTCTAGTCTTGGGTTGTTATCTGATGTTATTGATTTTCTAACCAGCGGACTCCCTTTAGTATTTCTTGTAATTTTGGTTTGGTGTTTACAAATTCCCTAAAATTCTGTTTATCTGGAAAAGCGTTAATTTCACCAGCATATTTGAGAGACAGTTTTGCTGGATATATAATTTTTGGCTGGCAGCTTTTTTCCTTCAAAGCTTTATATATGTCATCCCATTGCCCTCTTGCCTGCATAGTTTCTGCTGAGTAGTCTGAGCTTAGTCTTATTGACTCTCCTTTGTAAGACGACTTTTTGTTTATCCCTAGCAGTTTTTAAAATTCTCTACCTTTGATTTTGGCAAGTTTGATTATAAATATGTCTTGGTGACGTTCTTTTGGGATGTACCTTGTGTGGGGTTCAATGAGCTTCTTGGATATCTTCTCATCTTTCACAATATCAGGGAAGTTTTCTGCCAACAAATCTTCAGCAATTCTCTGTGTATTTGCTGTTATCCCCCACCCTGTTCTGGTACTCTAGTCACTCGTAGGTTATTCCTCTTGATAGATTCCCACATAATTTTTCAGGTTTCTTCATTTTTTAAATTCTTTTACCTGATTTTTCCTCAAATAATTTGGTATCAAGTGCTTTATCTTCAATTTCACTAATTCTGATTTCCATTGCCTCAATTCTGCTCCTATGACTTTCTATTGAGTTGCCTAATTCTGAAATTTTATTGTTAATCTTTTGGATTTCTGTTTTCTATGGATTCTTGCAGCCTGTTAAATTCTTCATTATGTTCTTGCATAACCTTCTTGAGTTCCTCTATTGCTTTTTTTGTGTGTTCCTTGGCTTGTTCTGCATTTTGCCAGATCTCCTTCCTAGTTTCTTGAAGAGCTCTGTGTATTAATCTTTTGAATTCTACCTCCAGTAATTCCAAGAAGTTCTCTTCCTCTGGAAACTTTTTGATTCTTTGTTTTGGGCACTTGCTGAAGTCATCATGGTCTGCCTCTTTATGTTATTTGATATTGACTATTGCCTCCAAGCCATCAATAAATTATTATATTTATTTATTTAGTCTTTGCTTACTCTGTCCTAGCTCCTTGTTTTGTTTAGGCTGCTCATGTGAGCTAGTTTGACTATTGGCACCTTTGAAGCTCTCATGTTCTTTCACAGGTGGTTAGAGCTGTTACTAGGTATGTGAGCCCAGGAGACCATTTACTTTTCTTGTATGGATTCAGCTCAGGTGTCCAAGTAGTCGGTCACCAAGTGTGTGGTGCAGGCTCTCACCTACAGTCCTAGATGGGCAGGGGTGATTAGAGCAGGGACAGGTATCTGGCTGCAGTAAGGGGTCATGCACTGAGCAAGACAGGAGGCTGATGGCTGCCCCTGAATGAGAGGAAAGCATGTCCCTGCTCCCTAGAGCATATGGGTGGGTGGGTTTTGCAGCCAGACTATGGGCACCCAATGCCGTTTGCTGTTAGGACTGGGAGGCACCACTTATTCTTGGACCCCTGTCACGGGTGGCTAGGTGGCACGGGTAGAGCCACCAGTCCTCAGGCCCCTGATGTGAGTACGTGAGGACCTTGCTTAGTGGGCAGAACAATGTCAAATGTCATGAACCTGGCATTTCACCATAAAGCTGATATGGTTGCAATTAGGCTTCAGGTATATACCCTGTTGTACTGTGCTAATGAGGGCCTACACTGTTGAAATGGGCCCACACAGGTCTATGCATCGGTGAGAGGCATTCAAAATGTGTGGACCTCTTATGCCTGTGCCTGGGCAAAGGTGCTGTGTCTGCCCTAAGTTCCCAGCTGTTGGGAGCTGGCAGATTATTTTTCCTTTGTTAATTTGTTCCCTCTCCAAAGCCAGAAGAATGGCTCAGGGCGTGTGAGGGGTCCTACTTCCGACCCAGGGGACACAGCAATCACAGAAGCTGCCCCAGACCTGGTGCAGAGCAGGGAGGACAGGTAAATGCGAGAGAGGTTCTTCCCAAAAGGGGTGTTTTCTCATCCACATGATAGGTTAGACACATGTACTTATCTTTTGCCCACCGAGCGCTGCTTCTCGCTGGTTTTGGAGGGTTGAACAGACTCTCCACCGCTTGGAAAACATGTCCCGAGCGCCACTGTCTGCCTCACTGCTCATGCTAGCCAATTCAGCTTTCAGGGTGCCGGTTCCCTCCAGGTCAGGTCTGGCAACTCCTTGCTGCTTCTTCGGAACTGTCTCTCCCTCCCCCTGCCGCTTGGTCCGATTCCTCAACTTTGCCTTTGATGTTCAGAATTCCTAGATTGTCATATATAATCAATTCTCCTGTTTTTTTGGGTCCTTGTAAGAGGGACCACAGGAAGTGTCTAACTACTCTGCCATCTCAGCCCCACCTCTCCATGTTTTTAATAATAGTCATCTTAGTGGGTGTGAAGTGATATATTGTTGTGTTTTACATTTTATTATGCTTTAAAGTTTACACAGAAAATTCGTTTTCCAATCAATACATACACAAACTTTTCTGTGACATTGGTTGCAATTCTAACTATGTGTCAGCATCTCCCTATTTCTTTCCTGGGTTCCCTGTTTCTATTCATCTAGTTTCCCTATCCCTCTCTGCCTACTCATCCTTGGTTTTGGATGAATTTTGCCCTTTTGGTCTCATATAGTTGATTGCTCTAAGGAGCACATTCTTCCCTGGTGTTACTGTTTATTTTATAGCCCCATAAATTATTTGGCTGAAAGGTGGCCTCCAGGAGTGACTTCAGTTTCATGTTAGAAGGTTGTCTTTGGGCAATAGTCTGTGGGGTTCCTCCAGTCTCTTTCTGACCAGTAAGACTGGTCTTTTTTTTTTTTTTTAGTTTGAATTTTGTTCTACATTTTTTTACCCATTCTATCCAGGATCTTCTATCGGGGTTCCAGTCAAGAGGGATCAGTAGTGGTGTCTGGGAACCATCTAGTTTTTCTGGTCTCAGGTTAGAGAAAGCTATGGTTCATGTGTGCCTTTAGTCTTTTGGACTAATTGCTTCCTTGAGTCTTCAGTTTTCTTCATTCTCCTTTTCTCCAGGCAGGAGAGAGTTAGCTGCTCACAAGCTTTTAAGACCCAGATGCTACTAACCAGACTAGGACGTAGAACATCATGAACTGTGTTTTGTCAATTGACCTAGATTTCCATCAAGACTATGGTCCTTAGCCTTTGAGTTTGGTAGTTCAGGCGCAATGTTTAAGTAGTTTCTGTAACTGTGCCTCCTATGTGCTCTATTATATACTTATGGGTATACATGCAGTATTTACAATTATGTCCCATTGTAGTTTTAATTCATATTTCCCTAAAGACTAATGACATGAACATATTTTTATGTGTTTGTTGGCCATTTATACTTCTTCTTTGGTGAAATGTCTACTCAACTTCCTTGCCCATTTTTTGATTGGGTTTTTGTCTTTTTGTTAAGTCGTAGCAGTTCTTTATATACTTATTCTGGATATTAAACTCTTATTGGATAAATGGTTCCTAAAGAATTTCTCCCAATCTGTAGGTTGTCTCTTCAATTTGCTGATTAAGTCCTTTGACAAACAAAAGTTTTGATGAAATTGTTTTTGTCTTTTGTTGCTCATGTTTTCATATCTAAGAACCCACTGTTAAAAACTAGGTCCAGAATCATTGCCCATATGTTTTCTTCTAAAAGTTTTATGGTTTTAGTTCTTATATTCACCTCCTTGATCTATTTTTAGTCATATGGTGTGAAAGAAGGGTTCAGGTCCATTGTCTTATTTATGGAAATCTAATGTTCTCAGCACCATTAAAGAGACTATTCTTTCTCCATCATACAATAGAATACTATTCAGCCACAAAATGGAGCAAAGTACTCATACATACTACAATTTGGATGAACTGTGAAAACATGCTAAGTGCAAGAAGCCAAACACAAAAGGTCAAATATTGTATGGTTCCTTTTATATGACATATCCAAAATAAATTCAGAAGAGACAACGCAGCTTAGAGGCTAGCAGAGGATCTGGAGAAGGGGGAATGGGGAGTGAATACTTAATGGGTACATGCTTTTATGTGATGACAAAGTTTTGAAACTAGAGAGAGGTGGTGGTTGCACATTGTGAATACACTAAATATCACTGAAATGTATGCTTTAAAACAGGTGATTGTATGTTATGTGAATTTCACCTCTAAAACTATAAAAAACAAAGCTCAAAAGGAAATCATCATTTCTACTTATGTGTCTGTGTATGTACTTATGAACAGGTGGGAATTAGAAGTTCATTTAAAAAGGTAAAAACTGAGTGTACCTTGAGAGTTGGTGCTTACCAGTCTGACAAATGAAGGCCTTTCTAGAGAGCTAGAGCAATAGGTAAAAAGGCAAAAAGGCACAAAAAAAAAACCCCAAAATACACTTGGGGAAATACAAACAGTGTGGTCTACATGGAGCATAGTTTTCAAGGTATGACGAAAACGTAACTAAAGAAGCCAGATTTGGGTGACCTGATAAGGAGTTTGAACTTCGTGAGGATTCTAAACAGAGGAGCAAACGGTAAGATTAGGGTTTTAGGAAGGAAACTATGGCAGCAGTGGAAGGTTTAAGAATGAAGGCAGAGAGACTGCTACAGGGACTACTGCTGAAGTCCATGTGGAATATATTGAGGCAGTACATTAGGACTGTGCTGGCAAGTACTAGAAGGGTCAAAGACATTTAAGAAGTATAATCCACAGTTGCTGCAAGGCAGCTGGTTGAGAAAAGGGGAGGGAAATCTAGAATAAGGCCATCTCAAGTTCTACCATAAAGGAGAGTTATGAGAAACAATAGAACGTTTGCTTTGTTTTACTTAACAGAAAATTAATCTCATGGAAAATACAAAATATAAGAGCTATCAAAAAAGTAAAAAAAAAAAAAAAAAAGGGAGCAAGGGAATACAGGTATAGAGAACAATCAGATACCAAAGGACCTAAAATTGTAAAGTAGACAAAATGGTGCAAAACATCTATTACCTGGTCATGTATTAAAGAAAACTGTGTTGTCACCTTCATCTTTGTCCAAAGAAAAAATTGGCTTTGCCAGCTAATGGAAAAATACCTTTTAGTTATTTCAGTATAAACCTGTGGAAGATTTTAAATCATTTATAATTTCAAGTTTGGAACAGAAAAAGAGTATGAGATGTTTAGGTGAGCACTGTCAGGTTCATCCTGAATTTTGTCCACCAGATGTTATGATACTACCACTGCTTTGTTAAATTCACCATCTAAAGGTTTTTCTCATCTTAAATTTTGATGAAAAAAATCACTGGTTCCCAATCCATTAGAGAACTACTCTCCCTAAGGCATGAAAGACTGATAAAGTTCTGAAATGCAAAAATTATTCCTCTTCAGGTCTTATTACTGCCAAAGACAAAGCCACACAGGTGCTTTTCTACTGCTCAGTCCAAAGCTCTTTTTTCAGACACAGACTTCTTGATGCAGGCCTGCTTTCCAGGCCACTGGAGACTGCCACCAGTCAATTGTTCAGCCATCTTCTTCCTCTCGGTATCATAGGCTTAAAGGGGACATTCTCTGAAAGTCCCCCTTCCTCTGTGCTCTCAAGAAAAACACATCAGCTCCTTTTTCTTTTAGGAATTAAGACACATCCAATCACGTAACAGAAGCAAAGGATACTGAGTAAACAGAAGACATATGTTCCAACCATCCCAGCAATGTCACGCATGTGAGCAAAAAAGTCATCTTGCATATTCAGCCCAGTATTCTTCAAAAGACGCCAGCACCAGCCTCCATCAGACCTACCTGGCTGCGCTTGTAATTTTTTGTCCTAAGCAACTGAGTTTAGGGGTGGTTATGCAACTGAAACCACTGCTTTGTTGAAACCAGACCACAGTAGACAAGGTTAGGTAGAGACCAGACAAGAGGCGATCTTAATTCAGGTGTCCTCGGCACCTCTTGTTCAAGATACTGGCAGATATCAGGAACAAAGTGGGGGGTGGGGGAGTGAGAGAAAAATCTAATCTAGCCAAAGGCTGCTTCCCACTGCTCTTAAGATCAGAACTCTTAAAATCTTTAACACAGCCTACAAGATCTTTCACGCTCTGACCTGTGCCTGCTGCTCTGGCCTCGTCTTACACCACTCCCTTTCCTTCTTTTAGTTTTATTAACTCACATACTACACAATTCATCCATTTAAATTAGACAAGCCAATCAATGGTTTTTAGTTTATTCAGAGATGTGTATAACCATCACCACTTTTGGAACACTTTCATCACCTCAAAATTAAACTGTGTAGCCTTTACTCAGATCTTACTCCTATTCCACTTCCCACCCCCACCCCCCACTCCCCTTTCCTGAAATTTCTTATGAATGGAATTCTATGAGGTCTTTTCTGACTGGCTTCTGCCACTCCACATGGTTTCAAAGTTTTTAGCTGGTGTAGCATCAATCAGTACTCCATTCTATACAGTCCCTTGTCTACACCACCTTGCTTATCCATTCGTCAGTTGATAGACATTTGTTTCTACCCTTTGATTATCATGGGACTGCTATAAAAATCCTGTACAAATTTGTGTGGACACACTTCCTCTTATCTTGGATACATCCCTAGGAAGTGAACTGCTGGGTCATATGGTACCTCCATGTTTAATCATTTGAAGAACTACCGAACAGTTTGAGAGTGTCCCCGTCATACTCTTAACCAGCATTATACTGTGGGCAGTTTTTGCCTGTGAGATCCGTAAGGCTTGAGATCCTATGTTGGGAACCCGAAAATTCTAACAGTAAATTGACTCAAGGCATTAACTTCTGTCATGTCTGGCTATTTAAAGATGCACCAGCCACAGATATGCTTAAAGCACGAGAAAAACAGCCAAATCCTGGTTTCATTCCTGGCACTAGTCACTACACAAAAACATTCTACAAATTTCAGGAGACCAGTGAGTTCTGTGGCTTTTCTCTTCCCTTTTAGTTTCAAACAAGCAGTCATACCTCCCAATTTCTGCTTAATCACAGCGAGCTTACAAATTAGCAACAGAATCACTTTTTAAACAGGAGCCCTGGGCCTCATTCTAAACAACTGCTTGGGTTGGTGTGAGTCCTTACACCAAGAGCGGGGCAAACGTTACTATGAAAGCTGTGAATAGGTTGTTTTTGACCTCCTGTTTCCCCTACTGTGCAATTAATTCCATTAGTCTTTTCCTTGCATTTATGGCTTTGACATGTTGGCATCACAATTAAGAAAAAAAAACTAATTTTCCTCTAATTCACTACTTTTTATGGCTTCATTCCACCTTAAGCCTGTAAGGCTTATGTAGTCTCCGCTACTTGGCACTCAAACCCTTGTTTTTGTGGCAGAAACCAAGAGGGCCAGGTACTCTAGAGACAAACCGAGTCACCCAGTAATGTAAAATTTGAGCTGACAAAATTCCAATTAACACCTTCCAATTTTTAGTTCTTTTATATGTATATCTGTCAGACTACTCTATAAAAAGGAATTTTCTCACTAGTTACAGTTCAAATCGCCATCTGGCGAGCTAGGAAAACTCAGACATTAATCACTGTGGTGTTATCAATGCATAACAGGCTGAGCGAGGTGAAAAGGTACACTGACTTAAAAAGGCAGAGGTAAAAAATGTGTTTCACATAATAACCAAGTAGTACTGAGCTGACCCAGCAATTCAAAAGGATAATTAATAGGTAGGCTGCACTGGAGCTCTTCAGAGAAATCAACAGTGTGATTATACTTGTTTATGAGGCAACAAATCAATACTCTAGAACCATCACCTGACACTTCTTTTGTGATATACAGACGCTGCATATACAACGGCATTCTGCCTCCACAATCAAGGGACATGGAGTTAAAAATACTAATATTAATACGGTACGTTTAGGAATAAATTAAACACCATAAAGAATGAAAGCAATTTTAAAATGTTGATGGTGGTCAAACAGGTAAGTTAGGCCAAGGAGGAAGGGTCATAAAATTGATTAGTAGTTAAAAAGCAGCTGCCTAAAAGGCCTCGAGAAATAGGGTCCTGAATTACATATAATTTCGCTATCATATGAAATTTTCTTTATGCCACTTAGAAACAAGGTGATGACATACAAGGAAAGTCTGGAAATAATCTTAAGAACAAAACAAAAACAACCAGATTTTAAAATGTTTCTCTTTATTAAAAACAAATGGGTTGTTGTCCATTCCTCCTTGCTCTCTTCCTCACTGGTTTCTGAACACAGCTCACCTGATCCTGTCAATTGAAGGATATGATTACTCCAAAGACATTAAGAATCAGGTTAGCAACTTTGAACTTTCTAACACCAAAGGGATATTAATTCAGGGATGTGAATTAGTATCAGTATTTAATGACCTATTAAAAACTAAGGTTTCTTCAAAATGCAGAGATTATTTCAGAACCGGACTTCATCAACCCACCTAGCTGGTAGAAAATTCAATTTCGTTTCCATTTTCTACAAGGACTTTGCAGCAACCAGACTTTTAGGAGATCTCTAACATTAAAGGCTCCCCGCCCCCGCCATAAACTGGCACCCTGTTCTCTACTTACGGCCCTCCATTATATTATCCTTATTTCTTCCCTACTTTCTACCCTCTAGAGTTTCCCTACTCTTTTTGTTAGACTGCAACCTTTGATTATGACCATCCTCTGAACTCCAGTGATATCTACATACACAATTCATACCAGATCAAGGGCCATAAGGTTTTTAAGTTTCATTGGAACAGTTATGCCTATTTGTTTACACACTGTTTATGATCTTTTTCCAGCTTAACAGCAGTTGCCCTTTAAAAGTCTGCTGACCTTCTATTAACTTAACATTTGTTATCAGTTTATTATTTTCAAGTACAGGTGAGCTAATGATGTAATAGCTATTTGGGTGAGAAACAGGGAACTTCAAATTATACAGAACCCTCCTCAGCATGGTGCTACAGACAGATGAATATATACGGTTTTTAATAAGAATGCTAGTACTGGTTTTTCTGAAGCTTCAGTCAAACCAACAGCCATGGCCCTAAAGCTTCAGAGAGCTATTAAATGATTCCATATTTAAGAATTATAAAACCAAAAGCAGAGTATTTCCTATAAACTTTAACACAGAAGAAATTAAAATGAGATATCCACACACAAGTACTGTTATTGCTGTACCACCCAAGAGTTCTGCAGGCAGTTTAGCAGAATTAAGAAAAATCACTCAACCTACCTAGATTCTTGGTCAGTCTGTGACAACCTGTGGCTCCCCTTCTTGGCTGGCTCGTGCTGTGCGATGTCGTGAGAAAAAATGTCTTCTCCACCTGTTATTAAAAATGTAATTTTATTTAAAAACAATATTCAGCAAATGACAGGACCTTCCAACACTGTTAAATTCTTTTAAATTTCCTTCACATGTACTTACAAAATTTTCCCTTCTCTTACGGATGACTAGTTGTTCCTGTACCATTTAATTAATAAGTAATAAAGAATTTTATGGATATGCTGGATCAGTCCAAAGTTGAATTTAGAGAACTAAAAATGTGGCATTTTCCCATTAGTTCAAGCCTTCTTTTCTGTTCTGTAGGATTATTTACTATATGGCCATTCATTTTTCTTGATCTCTTGTGCTACTGATTTGATATTTTTACAACAAATATGACCCACTTTCTATCCCACCCACACACAAATCTATTTTCCAGAAGAAAATTATAGGATTATCACCTCAGGAGAGGTTAACATCTCAAAACAAGTTTCATCTCACATAGCTAAATAAAATTATTCAACCATTGAACAGAAGATAAGTTAAACCCAAAGTTCTCTGTAAGTCAAGATCTCTAAGTAAACTTACTTCAAGTGAATGAGCATTCCAGTATCAGCCAACACCAATCATTCTTACCTAAAGAATAATAAGAAAAAGTTAATATAGAAGACAAAGGTATAATATAAAGGTTGAAAATGCTAGTTAACTTCAAAATTTAAAGAGCAAAAACCAGAGACAAAGATTGGGGGCAAGTTACAGCATAAAAAAATAGAAGAAAACTTCAGGGGTGGAATCTAAAATTATTCTTACATGAAATAAATAAAGCAGACACTGAATTAGAATGAAAACTTCATATTCTCTTAAATACAAAAGCCTAGCTGCTCCTTTCACCAGTCTGAGCACAATGAAGTTTGACTGCAACCCAAAATATACTATCCCTTATGTGAAGGTATGTGACAACGTTTACCCTACCCAATAAGTTTTAACATTAACTCTCTTTTTATGTAAAAACACATACCCTGCTCCCCATTTCAAGTATGTCTTCTATTCTCAGGCAGACTGACCAACTTCAACAGGAGTCCTCCAAGAGTGCCCACCCCATTCCACAGTACGCAACACTGCAGTTGTTTTCCTACAATCCTAAGTATCTGCCTTGTTCTTTCCCTTTGTCTTTACTGAGTTTTAAGCTGGGGCAGGGAAGCTATGCCTTACTAGGATAACAAAAAACCCTTCAGTTTTTCTGAGGGAGAAGACATTCACCTTCCCTATATGCCTGGCAGGGCCACAGTGCACAAAAAACAAGATCAGCCTTAATTCAAAAGTTCCAGGTTTTTCTCCCTTCCTGATCGTCAGTTACTGCCAAGGATGTATGAAATAAGAGTTCCCTGTTGCACATGTACCATCCATAAGGGATACTATATCGTTTTGCATTCTTCCCCCATTCTCCAGATTATCCTATTCTGTGTCCAGCCCCTTTACTCTCAAAAAACAAAACAAAACAAAAAAACCTTTCAGCACTGGTGTTCAAAAGCAACATTTTTATGGTTGATGGTTTACCAACAACTGTGAGATTTCCATAGTTAAGTCTTAAAATTGCCAATCATTATCTAGCAGCAATGACAGATGATTAGAAACAGTCAATCCTGGTTTTTTCCCCTAATAGGCAGTCATTTGAGAAGTCAATCCTGGTTTTTTCCCCTAATAGGCAGTCATTTGAGAACTGCACTAGCTGACAGAGCACTGAAACATTATCAGCTAAAGCCAAAACCAAATAAAGGCCCAGAACAAACATCCTGGCTGTCTAAAACCTGTCCAAAATCATTTATGGAAAGGCAGTAAATGCAGGACTTGTGGATCATGTCACTGCAGCTGACAATGATTAACAATAGGAGACATGCAACCCCCGTTAAGATTATAAAAGTCCAAAACTAGTCACACGCATCTCTTTATTGGGAAAAAGTGAGACTATTATGCATTCTTTGTAGGTTTGCAACCTTGCATGAAGAGCACCCACTGCATTTCTTTCATCTTTCAGAAAGCACCGGTATCTGTTCCAAGGGCCTAACAGTACGAAAATGCATTCTGGCATCACACCTCTGAACTTCAGGCTGTTCTCATGGAAAATAATTTGGTTTGTAACCAGACAAGACTATGAAATACAATGCAAGCACCTGGGTATAGCGTTATTACTGAAAGAAACCCACTTATTCACAGCTTTTCGAATGTGTGCTTTTTAAAAAAACTGCACTAAGAGTCACAATTTATAACTACATACAAATTAAAACTAGTAAGAACAGATGTCTTAGTCACAAGATTTCTCTCATTCTAAAGTGTAAAGGCCTAGTCATCTTGAAATAAGCAGAATAAAGCAAAATTAACCCCCCAACCCAGTGATGTTCATATTATCATACCAAGTATGTTCTCTGAAAAAACTTGTTACTGGTAAGAAATAAACCTCAGCTTTTATCTGTAAGAACCCTATCGCTAAATCACGGCAGCAAGTTGCTGGCCACCGATTTAACATTGTCAGCCAGAGGAAGCTCCCGTCAGGGTTCTAAGCCAATTCAGTGACATGTCACTTATTGAGCATTGTGTTCGATCTGCATTACGTAACAGAGCTGAGCTAAGCCAGTCGTCATTTCATCTTCAATTAGGAGTCAGAAGTTTGCTTCAATGGCCTACATACATTTAAGTACAAACCTGTCCCCACCTTTGTGAATTGTTTGCCGAACAGCAAGCTATTTTTCTTGAGACAATGGAAGAAAATTCTCAGTCATGAAGAGTTTTCACCAGCCATTTATGCAAAGTAAATCAAACTTTCCAGTTACAGAGCAGAAAGTAGTGCACACGAAAGCTGTTTCTCATGCATGCTAGCTAAGAACCAGTTCAGAGACCAAACAATGTAAGTTGAATTGAGGTCTGGAACAAGATTTGATGGAAAGCTTAAGTCCATGCTTCTTAACCAGCAAAGAAAGTGCTTTTGAAGACTCACGTTTTCTTGTAATTAAACATTTGAATTATGAAATCACATCCCTAAAGCTAAGGGAATCAAATTGAAAAAGCTACTCTGAACATTTGCCCATCATCCTACAAGATACGACGAAGTCTTCCATTGGGAAATGATTCCCAACATGTATTCAACTGCAGGCAAGTCAACGTGCCACACCACTTTCCCCCAGGTTTAGAGTACAGATACATTTAGAGAAGTCACGTAACTTGGAACTACTCATATTAGCTTCCCATGTAAGCCCAAGGTAGGCAGTAATGACAGTATTCCCGTGGAGTCGGTTTTTAAAAATTTTAAATCATATTACAAAAAACTGTTCTTTAGTCTTAATTCACTCAACCTGCAGAATTACCACCAAGATTGCACATTGAAATTACTAATAGTGCTGACCTCTGGGCAGGTCAGTTTGCTACAACCGAGACTAATTATCACATGCTTTAATATAGAAGTCCACATCAAGATGCTAGAAGCACTCTACTTCCCAAGTATGGTTTGGTTGGTTCCCTCTCCCCCACACCACTGATGTGTTCCATGTTATCTTCAGTTACAATGCAACTAAAGAAAACCACACAAGTTGAGTCAGACACACCGAAGAATCATTTGCACTTTTTATCTAAGAACTGCAAGAGCACTGAATTCTGCCTGACAAATTACAGCTCTAACCCCAAACCCACACAGTTTTTTGGGGATATAAACTAACTTTACCATACAAGTGTTAGGTGCTGCACTGTAATTTCATTGTCAGAAGTGTGATGTCAGAATGCCCATGGAATAAAAGTACATAGCAAGTCACCAAGTTAGATTATATTGCTTGTTACCTACCTGTATGCAGTCGGCAATGAGAATCTTGGAGCAAGCAGGAATACTACATCCGGGTCCTAATGTCCATTGCCATTTGCGGTACTACGTTCCTCACAGTTACGCACTGCAGAAATGCTGGCTAAACGCAGTTATGTAGCAGGCCACTACTTTAATAGTGCATAATCGCAGTCCAAGAACACCAGAAAGCATTCCGCCACAACTTAGTGGCTTGCCCAAGAGAAGCCAAGTATCTACATTTTTATCTGCCATAATATGCCACTTATAATAAATTGCACAGCCGTAACATTACAATTTCCCAAATTGTAGTTTATATATTAGTGCTATATCTATACAGAGTGGTAGGGTCTATAGTACTTCTTACGAGTTTAACTAACGTTCTAACCAGAGATGATTATGGTTTCTCTAAATAAGGTAAGCCCATAGGTTAAGCTTATTAGCTACCTATTAAACATACCAGGGTCTTAAGAGAATGCAGTTTTTAAAGATTGGGAAGAATAAGTTTAAAAACGACCAGGGTTCCTCTTAAAATTATGACAGAAAGTGAAGAGGAGGAGATGGGGGCAGGTTGTTTCTCTGAATGAGAAAAATGGCTTAAATACTTCAAAACTACTATCTTCCCTTTCCCACCCCACGTTTCATTAACAGCTTTTAGAATACTACTTTTTAAGATGATTTAAATTCACATTAAGCTAAAAACTATCATATACAAGACTTGTTCAAAGTCTGAGTAGCTTACAACCCTTGGTAGATACACTGCTGCTTCAGTGATTGAAGTCAAAGGTCAGTTGAAACTAAGCAACATTATTTGCTAAACAACGTTTAGCAATTCTACAGCCCACAGTAAGGGTATCAAAAGCCACAACTTCAGGAGATTATCCATTAGCATCCTTCACCACTCTTCAAAGGTACAGTACTACCAAAAGCTTATTTTAGGGGTCTGTGCCAGCATCCCTTATAAAGAAAGGCATGTAATCTGAAAAATAAACTGAAACATTAATTTTATAGGCAGATTTTCCCATTTCCCCGCCAGCCCCCACCCACACACATTCAAGTCACCCTCTGTGGGTGTCCCATGAACACCTCTTATTTTTTTGTCATTAATAAAGTCCCTACAATGCACTCCAATTATAATGGACTCCTTTCAAATCAAGACCCTTTTTTTCTGTCAGAAAAAGCTCATGCGTATCACCAATTAATGACTTGGGATAAAACTTTCTACTCACTGACATAGTTATGGTAGAACTACCCATTTCCAAGTGTCTTGGTGAATAGAAATGATTCTTTCCTTCAATAAGCACACCATGTACTGTCAGTCGCAACCAGAATTTGGTGACAAGCCTTTATACTCCACTAATGTTTTACTTTCAGTATTATCCTGTTTCCTATTCAGAAAGTGCTGGATGGTTTCAACAAAAGGTTTTCCTTTGTACTGAGGCACATCACTGAACTTCAGCCTTTTAACAAAGGTTTGATTTAGAATTTTACTTTTGCCAATTAGCATCAAGAACAGAGGTGAAAAGGAGGAAGACAAATTCCACAGTAGGAGTTCTGATATGTAATGGAAACATAGCTAAGAACAAAGCCAAACCATTCATTACCTTTGCCTACTATTAGGAAGTCACTTCTCCACTAACCTTTTCGCTGGGAATTCAGGCTCCCATTATACTAACAAACAACAGTAAACCATCTAATTTAATATTAAGTCAAATTCCAATGGAAGGAGATTCAATGAAGTTGACAAACTGACAACACCACTGAAACACTCCAAAGCTTTATGGTGGGGAAAAGGAATATTTGTACTGTGTAGCATGAGCAACTCTCCAAATTTAGTGCTACATTAAAAGGAAACTATGAAAAAACAGGTCAACAAATTTACAGTAAGACTAGTTATCTGTAAACCTATTTGTTATTTCTAGTCACCACTAACTCTTAGGAAGAACCATTATTTTATAGTCCTACAGATTTTGCTCAACAGAAGTAGCACAAGGAGATTTAAGTTACAAAGTACAAATGTATTGCTAGCCCTGCTTTATGGTTACTAAACCTTCCTTCAAGTTGACTTTTTCAGACTAAACCCAATCTTTATAAATCACTTGAAGTAATACATGAAAAGACTTCATGTTTAATAACCTTTAATTCAAATGTAAAAGTTCAATACAAGCCATTTGTAGGGCTTGGAATTTGTTCTTTTAAAAACAAGAATGGGGGAATGCAACAGAATAATCTTTCCACTTTTTCTTCAAAAACTTCCAAAGAAAGGATAGATATAGGGCCATAAAAGATCCATTTAGCCAAACCCTCTCTTCTTCCCCTACACCAATGGTTCTGACACCCATTCCATAATCTTAGTACACATTCCTGAATGAAAATTTACAGTTCAGACCATTTAACCATTTAAAAAAAACTTAGCACCAGCTTGCTTCTTATAATGCCAGACAAATCAAATCATGAAACTACTTCAAAATCCATTTTTTTAAAAAAAAAAAAAAAAAAACAAGGGAATAGTTATTTGTAGAAAGCAGTACTTAGCCTCCAAATAAATTTCCCAGAAATGGCACACACCATTCAAAGGCCTAGATACTCTCATGCTTTCCAAGGGGAATACTTAGCCTAATGTGCACAGAAGCATGAATGGCAAAGCTGAAGATCAGTATTATAACTATTTTTTTCTATTTATTTGAAGCACAGTAAAAAAAATTGGTACACTTTGGAAATTCAGTGGCACAAGGTACACTGCCATAACTTGAGGAACATTATACATTAAAAAAAAAAAAAAAGGAAAAAAATTTTTTTCTCCTGTTTCAAACACTGCATTACATAATTTTACCTGCCTAAACAGACCATTTACAAGTATTAGGTCAATAAACTGCTAACATCCATAAAAAGGTAGCTTTTCTTACTAAAATGCAAGAATTTAAAAGGTTGGTATCTAAACAAGAAAAGACAAAACAAACTGGAATGAAAGCCTAGATATCACATCTAAAATCGGGGTTTTTTGTTTGGGCCTTCATACTCTTCTCTCCCTCTACCATATCCTGCTGGAGTTCCAGGCCCCATTCCTCTAGGACCCTGTCCACCCACAGGCCCCGCACCTCCCTGCCCAAAGCGCTCAGTACGCTATTGGAACAGTAATTAACAGTTCATTATATGTAGTTGATGTCCATGTGTGTTAAGTAAATATTTTAGAAGGTTCCGTAGTCAACGTTCGTCGATACAATCACCAATGAGTCGATCCACAGGTACCGGGAACATAGAAAGGAAAAAAGGGTAATTTGAAAATTAGTTTACGATAATACATGCCTTGTGGTATGTTCCCACTTGAGCCATTCTCATACACCTGTTTCAAAAAATAGATCTTCCCTGCAGTGCTAAAAAATTTAAGAATTAGTGCAGATGTGAAAACCCATTCCAAAATGAGTTCTAAGAAATTTCACATCAGATTAACTCACTGAAAAGCTTGCGAACTCACTTTAAGGTCTGAACAGAAAATTTACTTTCCAAGTAAGCCTAACAAGCCCAACCAGACAAATTCAGTTCACTCAATGAAGTGACAAAGACCTACTCACCAGTTAGTGGCATGTGCTGCATAAGAAACCTTGTGCTTTTCAAGATCTTAAGACACATCTGCTAAGTTGCAGAAATACTAAAAGGTTGAAAGTTTTAATAAAATGCTACCAGACTACAAAAAGAAAAAACATAAAAGACTAACAGATTTAGTCACTTAACCAGCACAGTAACTTGATCAAAAAACTTGTTGTTGCCATATTCTCACAGGTATACAACCTTCAGAGCCATCACTATACAGCCATAAACAATATGACCCACAGTACTATTTTGTACTGTAGCAAAATGACTGAACATACAGCCCACCCTTGTATCAGCCCAACTTTTCCCTTTGGTCTTTGAAAAGTCCACTGTCACTCTGCTATGATTCCATGTTTTGGGTTATCTCCTCCCAAAGAGCCTAACACCAAGCATACGTGACTACGCTATAGCAGTAACTTCATTATTCCATTTAGCTTTATTTAATTCTAGATTTAAACAGCAACATACGTACTCAAACAGAAAAACCCTATGGGTAATGCACAGCTGCCTAAACTGTCTTTCAAATTCCACTTAAAAATTGACTAGTTACTGAAAACATTACTCAGGGCTTAACTTTTCCTGTACGTAACTTCAACATGTTTTCTACAAAACACTACAGGGCTACGTAAAAAGGCTTATTAAGCCTCAATCCTTTATTTTTTCAAAATGTTAAGAAAAAATTTATCATTTTAGTTCATTATGCTCCAAAAGCTAAAATGGAAAATTTTGGAACTTCATAACTAATTATGTTATTACTGTAGCTTAGAACTCAGGAGCTACCTATAACATGGAACACAGAACCTTAACGGGGGGAACATGTCAAATAGATTTTCTAAGTTTGACATGTACCTACACTCTACCTTTTAGGAAGCATATGTTCCCGTTGCCGTCCAGTTGATTCCGACTCACAGCAACCCTACAGGACAGAGTAGAACTGCCCCATTGAGTTTCCAAGGAGCGCCTGGTGGATTCAAACTGCTGGTTAGCAGCAGTAGCACTTCTCTCCACCAGGGTTTCCTTTAGCATATGTTGCCCACATATTTTTAGAATTCCATTTGAAGAAAGCTAACAGCATTACACTTAACATCCAACCAGCTGTTTTAATATAAAGTCTTAAAGTACATTTTAACTATTTAAGGCCCCATAGTAAATCCTAAAAAGCTCCTGTTTTTAAATGAATTTAGTGAGCTACATACAGAAGCTCCCCTCCTTTGCTAAAAGCCTTCAGGTGTACTATCAGACTCAATTCAGTTGTGAAAATGCACCCTTTTAACCCATCTCTTAAAATGAAAATTCAAGTTCTAATAAGGATCTGTAAAACCCAAATACAGCCACTCAGTCCAAATCACTTCATTGTTCTAAAGCATCCTGACAGGCTATCTTACAGCTAAAACACGATAGCATCAAGAGAGATCTGATCAATTGCATACAAATAGTATGCTTGAAATTACTGATTTTTGCTACCCTCGAGCAAAACAGAAATGTGAGTTTATATCAAAAGGTGTACCTACAGACAGGCCCAACAGGTGGGAAACGACGAGTCAGAACACTAAACAACTCCCTTTTCAAGGGATAGAAGCCACACCAAATATAGGTCCAAGTCCTACACATCACTAAAACATGCCTAAAGCTACAAACTACAAGTCTGATTCATACTTATGGCAAATACCAGCTTAAAGAATGACACATTGCCATTTGATTACTCACTCGGATATAAAATAATCCAATATATTTTAGAATTTGGATTTGCCATGCACTAGGCACTAGAGTTCAGAAGTGCATAATGGAAAGCACCTAAATCTACTTATTGCCAAAGTTAACTTCACATATTGCTAGCAGCATTGACTCTTCATTGGCAACCCTTATCTGTTTAGGTTACCGCACACGGAGTTCTACGTTGCCAAGGTATTCCTCAACATTATGATTTACATGAGAGGGGTACTAAAAGAGGTCCACAGTCACCTACTTTAAAAAAACAAAAAACAAACAAACAAACAAAAAAAAACACACACGTAAGTCATGAAAATGAGAAATTTCCTTTGCACTATGTCCCACAGGATACATTACCATGTCGCTTCCCATCATGGAACCACTCATGGTTGCTGGTGGAACTCCAGGATTGGCTTCATAACCTATGCCACCACCACCACCTAGAGGTGGAAATTTCTGGCCTCCTGAACCATAGGGATCTAGGAAATAAAAATGCTGATTAAAATTGCACCAAGATACTGCTATCCAATAATACTACTAATTTAATGTTCATGCTTACCTCCCATGTTCATTGTTCCTCCACCACCCATTCTCATGTCTCTTTCTCTCTGGGGAAAAAAAAAAAAATCTCTTTCACACATCTGCACTACACCCATACCAACCATTCTTGAGTACAGAGAAATTAAACAAAAAAAACACACAGTAAAGTTCATAAGACCATTTAATTTCTTCACCGCCTAAGTATTTTTTAAGACCAATATCCTGAAAGTCTCTTCCTAACCCACTGAAATCTTTTAGCCCATCCAAGGTGAACAGACAATGAAAGCAAACATAATACACTTGTACTAAAGGGAGCAAAAAAAGCTTTAACGTGAAATATACCTAGAAGTTCTGTGTTGCTGTTTGCCTCCCGTGACCCTATCACAGAGTAGAACTGCCCCACAGGGTTTCCCAGGCCGTAATCTTTACAAGTGGATTCTGCTGGCGGATTCGAACCACCAACCTTTCAATTAGCAATTGAGTGCTTAACCAATGTACCACCAGGGCTCCTTACAAGTTCTGTAGGCAGCTCAAATTTGACAACTTACTGGATCCATGTAGCCCATCCGGCTGTAACTTTCCTCTCTTTGGCGTCTCATTTGTTCTTCCATCTCACGTTGACGAATCATCATCTCTTCCTCCCTTCTACGTCGTTCTTCCTCTTGCCTGAAAATATTCATCAATCACATAAACCAAAACGTTACCCTCATCTTTTAAAATTAAATATGATTATGCTAGTAAGATGACTAAGAACTTTAGAAAATTAAAGAGGAAACAAAAACAAAGGCCTATAAAAAGTGAACCTAGGAGCACAGCACTAGAGGTTTCTGGCAAGGAAAAAAAGCTTCATCAATTAATGTTTTACTGTATTCAGTTTTATAAGTTAAACCACCGCCGATATATTTTTAACCCCTGTACTTCACCTGACTCACCTGCAAAACTGACTATATCTTTGCTCTACGTGTCTAAAATATAAACGCTAGTGCAGAAGCAAAACCTTAATTTGACAAAATTTCACCTCAACTGCATTTCTTTGCGCTTCTGCATTTCTTGATTATGAAGTTCCTCCATGCGTCTTAATTCTTCCTGCCGTCTCATCAGATCTGAATATTAGAAAATACGGTTTTGCATTCACGTTAATGAGATTCTGATGAGTTTGAAAAGCAAATGATGCAATAGCTGAATACAGAGAATCTTATTACCTTGACGCAAAAGATTTGCCTGATGCTCATGATAAGCATCTTCCATTTCACTTTCCAATTTGTCCTTTGCATCTTTCATGTTTTTTTCAACTTGTTCCCTCTGTTGTTTTTCCATTTCATCCAGGGACTTCCAGCGCTGGGAATATTCATACTCAAAGGTGCCATGCTGGGCAAAACGAGGAGGCGTTTCTCTCTCCCTGACGTTGTACAAATTTTAAACATGAAGTAATTTATGGATACAGACAAAAAATACTACCGGATTCCCCCAACGAATTCCTCCAAATACACTGGTCCTTTACTGGCCTGCACAGAGGAAAGATGTGCAGTCTGCTTCTGTAACGATTTCCAGCATTGGAATCTCTATGGGGCAAGTTCTAGTCTGTCCTATAGTTTTGCTATAAAGTCAGAAATGGCTCAACAGCAGGTCTAGCGAGGTTTTGGTTTTACTGGCCTATCATTTTTAATGAGTACCAAATAGGCAAAGACAACCTTGGTTCATACAGTTACGTCCTCGGCAAAAACAATGTCCCAGAATGCTTCAGTAGCAGATAACGGGTGTTACAGACAGATCCTAGCTTCTTTGTTTTCCTCCAGCAAATTTCCCACACGAACACTTATTTTTTTCACCCATAAGAAACAAAAATACCTACATTTCATAGAACCGTTTTAAGGACTAAACACGATTCCATGTGAAGGTATACCACACGAACAACAGCATTTAAGTGATACCTTCAAAAGCTCTTAACTTTCTAAGCCTACAGTTTTTAGTAAGAGGTGTATTCATCTCAAAAAATTTTGAATAGGCTAATCAAAACCGAAAAATTACTAGAATTAGTCTGTTTACCTTTCAGATAAAGACTACCAAAAAGTTTAATCAATCTTACTTTTGATACATTGGATTCTTCTGTGCAAGTTTTTCAGGAAGACCATCTTCATCATCTAATTGTTCAAGTGGTTCCACAATGACTGGACGAGGAGTTCTAATAATAACAAAAACGGTTCCACAGCTTTACCGCAACTTTCTTACACAAGTTAACTAACAGGAATTATTAAAAAAAGCACACGACAACTTACGTTGTTAGTAAGAAAACGCCTTCACTGCATCTTTCAAATGCTTTTCTTGCTGCTGGTTTAGAAGCAAATTCGACAATGCCTTTCCCTGTAGATCTTCCACGATCATCCACAATTACAACAGCCCTCTCAATAGGACCAAACTGACTAAAGGCTTCTTCCAACAGTTCATTAGAAACGTAAGGTGAAAGATTACGAACTGAAAGGGCAGCAGCATGTGTGGCAAAGCGAACCCGAAGCTGTCTACCTCTCATGGGTGTATCATCAAGTTCAGCTTTGGCAATTTCAGCCAAAGCTCTAGATTCCTGAAAATATCAGACACATTCACGTTAACAGCCTTCAAATTGGCTAACGCTCAGCTCACTCTGAAATTGTCTTAAGCCTAACTCCTACTTCTTTTTCTCCGGCTCATTTCAGACGTTATTCTCCCCAAAGCACTTGAGACCACTCTGAGTAGGAGGTTAAATGTGTCACCCACCCACCTCACTGATTTCTTCTTGTTCCCATTGAGTTGATTCCAACTCATAATTAAATACCGACATTTATACCTTATACAGCAGCTGGAGCCCTAGTGGTGCAGTGGTTAAGAGCTCAGCTGCTAACCCAAAGGTCAGCAGTTCAAATCCACCAGCCACTCCTTGGAAACCCTATGAGGCAGCTCTACTCTGCTATACAGGGTCGCTATGCGTTGGAACCAAGTTGATAGCACCTAACAACAGCAGATACACCTTTTCTTTAGAAATAATGAAAATTTTCAAGCTGAATTTATTCTTGCTAGTTTAAAACCAAACCTTTATGCTTCTGACTAAGATCAAGTGTACAACCAAACCTTCAGTATATCTACCCGTGGCAGCCACAAAAACTTTTGCGTCTACATAAAGTTGGTTACACTCACAAGTTTAATAAATCCGAATCCTTTGCCTTTGTTGATAAAAACTTCTCCTGGCTCTCCGTATTTAGCAAACAGTCTTTTGAATTCATCCTCCGTGATATCAGCAGGTAGGTTCCCAACAAACAACCTACAGCGCTGTGTGTAAGTTTTCTCTCCAGGCCTCCTCAAGAGAGACAAATTGGCTTTGAATCCCTAAAGTAAAAGGAAACGAATTTTCAGACACCAGCGACCTCTACAATTGGAGAAATCCAGTAGTAACTTCAGTCTTGACAAACTGAATGTGTTATCAGATTTTTTTCTCCCTGTTCCGTTTAAGGTGGAAATCAAGGTTTTACCAGATCTCCTAGACTTCCAACACGATCATCAACCCAACATCAAAGAGAAAGCCCAAATCATTTTCGAGAACAGACACCCCCTCCAAAGAATAAACTGTATCAGCAACATCATCAGTCGCATATGCCACGACTGTCCCTGACAGATCTAAATCGCAGACCACCAAAATTAAGTGGTAGTCCACTATGTAAGGGAAAAGAAAATGAGTGAAGTCCCGTAATTACTGACATGACTTTCACCTGCACTGTGAAGACCAGCAGTCTCCCGCTCTCTCCAACTCTACATTTCAGGATCTGCACTGCCTCGGTTCCTAGGACCGCCTAGCTTTAACCGAGCCCATCTCGGGCTCTCATCACCTCCTTTCGAAAGCCTCCAGCTTCAAGGCCAATAAAATGGTGGCGCTGGCGGCCACATCCAGGCCCGCCTAGCGACCCCGCGCTCCCCGCCCCCAGGCTCCGGCGCGGCCGGCCCCGCCCCCGGCCGAGAACACGCGCAGGCGCCCTTTCCGATCACCGACAAAATGGAGCCCAAGGAGGGGGGAGGGGAAAGAGGAGTGGGCCGCCGCCATCTTAGAGGAACGGACACGTTGCTCCAGGAGACACTCACCTCCGAATCGGAAATCTTCTCCTCACTGCGGCCGCCTGGTCCGCCGGGCGGGGGCCCCTGATGGTGCTGCTGGTGGTAGGGAAGGTGGTGTTGCCGACCCCCGCGGGGCTCCCCGCCGCCGCGGTGCGGCGGCTTGGGGTGGCCGCCCGGAGCGCTTAGTCCTGGGCCACCGCCGGGCTTCGGCCCACCAGGCATTTTGCCGCCTTTAGGCCCGCCAGGTCCTGGGCCCTGCTTAGGCCCCGGGCCCGGGACCCCTGGGGGTGGAGGCGGCGGGCCCCCCGTCTGAGGGGGAGTGGTCGGGACCCCACTGCTCGTCGGCGTGGGTGGAGGCGCCCCGGGCGGGGCTGAAGTGACCGCCGGCGGAGGAGTCGGGGTGGGTCCTGGGCCCGTAGGGGCCCCAGAGGTCGGTGGAGTGGCGGGAGGAGCGGAGCCAGGGACCGGTGGAACGTTGCCTACTCCAGGAGCCGGGCCGGGTCCCTGAGGAACGACTGACTTAGACGAATCCTGTGGCGGCGGCGGCTGATGTGGAGGTTGATGCGGCTGCTGATGCGGCGGTGGCGGCTGCTGATGCGGCGGTGGTGGCGGCTGCTGCTGTAGCGGAGGCTGCTGCGACGGTACCTGCTGCTGCTGCTGCTGTTGTTGCTGCTGCTGCTGCTGCACTTGGTGCGGAGGCGGTGGTGGGATCGGTGGCTTGGGGCCACCCTGGCCCGGGCCTGGCCCCAAGGGTCCGCGGTTCTGACTGAGGCCCATGCCGGGCGGCGGGGAGCGGAAGTCGTGGAGGCCGCCGCGGCCGCCGCCTCCTCCGCGCCGGTGAAAGCCGCCTCCGCCACCGCCGCGACTCCGGAACCGATCCCGAGACATGTCTGTGATCAAGGGACGGTCGAGGCAAAAGCGAAGAAGACGCTCAGGGAACGTGGAGGCCACCTTGTTTCGCGCAAAATGGCGGATGACACAGACAGCGCGCCGCCTTTGTCCTCGTCTTATATAGGCCAGCTGACGTGGCCCCGCCCCCCTCGATCGATAGCTCCAACAGCCAATAGCAAGTACTATACTTGATGATACGGAGTTACGAACCTTTGATTCTTCTTATTGGCTCCCGCTGAGGGGCGGGAGGCATAGAATGGCTGAGGTTTCCATTTGGCCAATGAGCGGGAAAGGAGTTGGCTATAGGCCACTGTGATTTGCTGGGAGCAATTTGAATGGGTACGGCCAGACCAATTTTCCTGTGAAATCAAGTATGCTGTGCTCTATCAGGTCATTAGAGAGGTGTCCCCAAACCAAAGCCATTGCCTTGGAGTCTATTCTGACTCAAAGCGCACAGAGTAAAACTGCCCCATAGGGTTTCCAAAGGTGTAAATATTTATGGAAACTGACTAGCTGGTTATCCTTGCTCAGAAAGAACAGATGTTCTCACAACCCGCCAAAACTTGGTATTCATACTTACTTTTTTCATTTCGGTTTATAAATAAAGCATAAATTGAGTGCCTACTATCTCCTCTACCTTCTGCTGGACTAATGAAATTAGAAAAAATCATACCGATTTCAACACAAAGATCTTAACCATTTTCATTTTGGAAATTTACAGGCATACAGGTTCGTTGTAGCAGCATGAACTTCGCAACAGGCTTAAGGGAGTGCACTACGTACAAAAAGGAAAGAGCCCTTGATTAAGAAAATATATATTCACACATATTGACTAATAATTTACAAACATAAATCACAGGAGGAATATAACATTTTTCTTAGTTCCACAACACTCAACACATTATGACCATATTATGATCCTTAAAAATTGTTGTTAGCTGCCAGCAAGTAGTCCCCTGATTCATGGGGACCTGTCTCAGTACTGCACTGTCCTCATGATCACTTGCAAATTGGACCGTTATGATGCACAGGATTTTCACTGGCTGATTTTTGGAAGTAGTTGCCAGGGCATTCTTCCTTGTCAGTCTTATTATAGAAGCTCTGCTGAAACCCGTTCGGCATCATAGCAACACACCAGCCTTCCCTGACTGAGAGTGGTGGCTGTGCATGAGATATATTGTGGGGAGTTGAACCCAGGTATCCCACATGGAAGGCAAGAATTCTACCACTGAACCAGCAATGCTCCCTACTTAAAAATTACAATATTAAAATATCTGTCTGGAATCAATCAATAGCACCCTTCTTCCTTCAAAATCATCAGCTTCTTTTAAGCCCACTAGCCATATTATAATACCCCTTCAGGCTACTGTCATCTCTGGGCTCTCTGGTGGCTCATTCATCCCTCAATATTAGCTCATGGCTCATTGCGTTCCTTTCCACCTCTACTTCTGTTCATTATTCAACATCCATGCAGATGACCCACTCAATATTGTCAGTTTCTCAACCTCCTCACCTCTAACAATCTTTTCTTCCATTGCATATCAGCCACCTCCCCATTTCCCTGCCAACTATCAGCCCTGTGTTTGTTATTGCCAATAACTGTATCATCTCTGAATTTCTATTTCCAGCATCCCACCACCTCTTGGTTCAGTTATCATGCTAACCTCATGATTCTTTGACCTTATCAAACACTCCAAATCATTAAATTTATTTTTACCATCCCTCACATTCTTATATCCATAATTTGTCTTGCCCAATTTAGACACTGTGGTGCAGTGAATTACTTTGTATGGCCCTTCTAGCCATTCATGGTCTTGTGACTCCCACAAAATGATTGGGTGGGGCTATACAAATAAGGTACCTGTGGCCCACCAAAGGGATTGGACAGCCTACTAATAATGCAAATAATGTGCATGGAACCCTTGTGGGAAAAAGGACCATGAAAATAAGGTGTATGGAACCCTAATGAGGGGATTGGTCGGTTTTACCATCCCACTAGGCTTCAAGTGAGCCATCCCAGGAACAGAAAGATGGGACCTCATTACCATCAAGAAAAAGAGCCAGGAATGATATGTATCTTTTGGACCTGAGTTCCCTGCACTGAGAACCTCTTAGACTCAGAAAACAGAGAGCTGTAACACCAGAGATGGCATGAGAGGGTAAGAAGCAATGGTAGAGAAACAGTAGCAGTAGAATGACGAGACAGGCATGAGACAGCATGGTGGGCTTACTGACCCACAGAGTAAGGAAGCCAAGTGGCTGGAGGTTTGCTAGTGGAGTGGGGTGCCTTTGGGCACTTGTTGGTAGAACTAAAAAGCTGTAAGACTTGCCTGAGCAAGGCAGAGGCCAGGCCCAAGAGGGACCCCAGACCAAGAGCTCAGGGCCCAGGTCGAGAGCACAGAGCTTGGTGACAGCAGCTGAGAAGAAGCTGTCCTGATCGAAGAATTGTATCCTGATCTTGAATTATAGCCTGTTACTTCCCTAATAAACACCATAACTATACATGGTCTGTGAGTTCTGTGTGGCCATTGCAATGAATTACTGAACCCAGCAGAGAAGTAGAGAGTGCTGGGGGAGGGACGACTGGTGTCAGAGTTGGTAAAAAGGTTGGAGACAGGAGGTATGTCTAACTCCACCTCAGAGGAATCAGCTCTGGGCTGATGTTCATCTTGTTTCTCCTTCTGCCTGAAGCTAGAGGACCTCTGATGCCACCATGACATTTTTACAAACACCACTTATTTTTCTTATTTTTCTCTTTCTCCGTTATACTCACCTGGTAAAATCCCAACTCTAGTAGAACCTAAAAATTCTTTTAAAAAAAAGGACTGAGACTTTCACTTTAAATCCTTGACCACAAACCTCGAACTGCCTGACAATCCTACTGCATTTTGCTAGCAAGTTCACTTTCCTACTTCCAGGCATAGTTTATTTCCTGCTTTCTCTCTTCAAACTCCAACACCTTCTCCCCTTACCCCACCACAACTGATGGCCTCTCCTCATATTTCTTTGAGAATACACAAGTCATCAGACAGGAGCATTCTCATCCAACTGAAAAGCTGCAAGCCTACTTGCGTCTGTACCCAACTTTTCTGTCTTCTTTCGTGGTATCAGGAAAAAACCCTCCCCTTGTGCTGTGGATCACCCCATCACGTCTTCCCAAGGATTTTTTCCTTGCTGCATCATCAATAACTTGACTTTTACTGGATCATCACCATCTTTAAAATAAACGAACAAAAACCTTCCCTTTATCCCATCCTATCCATTTTTTAGCTCCTCTTTGCAACAAAACTTCTAAACCAAGTTGTTTATGCTTGCGGTCTCCATTTTCTCACCTCTGTTAACTCTTGGGAACCCTGGTGGTGTTGTGGTTAAGCCCTCAGTTGCTAACCAAAAAGGTCAGCAGTTCAAATCCACCAGCTGCTCCTTGGAAATTCTATGCGAGCAGTTCTACTTTGTCCTATAGGGCTGCTATGATCAGAACTGACTCTAAGGCAATAGGTTTTGGATTATTAACCCTTGAGTGGCACAAGCAGTTTGAACCCATCCTGCTGCTCCTGGCTAACTGCTTCCATAAAGATTCAAAAAAACCCAAACCTGTTGCTGTGGAGTCAATGCTGACTCATAGTGACCCTACAGGGCAGAGGAGAACTGCCCCGTAGGGTTTCCAAGGAATGCCTGGTGGATTTGAACTGCTGACCTTTTGGTCAGCAGCCAGAGCTGTTAACCACTATGCTACCAGGGTTTCCCCATAAAGATTACAGCCAAGAAAATCCTATGGAGCAGTTCTACTCTGTAACACATGGGGTCACCATGAATCAGATCAACTCAACAACAATGGGTTTTGGTACGGTTTATTAACTCTTCAATTCCCCCCACCCCAATCTGTCCATACCACTCCTCCTCAACTGTTGCCAGGGATACCAGCGATCCTCCTGTCGCCAAATCCAAGAAACACAGCTCTATACTCATCTCTTCTTACCTTTTAGCAATATCCACTCCCTCTTTAATGAAACACTTATTCTAACCTGCCTTTTGTGACCCCACACTCTCCTGAGTTTCCCCCTACCTCACTGATTATTCCCAATTACCTTTGCGGGCTCCTCCCTTCTAAGACCGCTAAATGTTGAGATGTTTCAAGGCTCAGCTCTGGGCCCTCTTTAAAAATGCTCTCTCATTACCTAGAAAATTTCTTCAAAACTTCAAATGCCATTTTAGTGTTGATAATCCCCAAATTCTGAGATTCCAACTCATATATCCAACTATTCATTGGACATCTCTATTTGGAGGCCTAGTTGGTATATCAAAATTGGTATGTCCAAACTGGAGATCTTGATTTTATCCATAGAATCTGTTCCTTCCTCAGTCTTCCCCGGCATGGTAAATGACACCACCTAGTTGTTCAAGACAAAAACCTAGGATTCATTCTCTTCATAAAATCAAAGCTAGGTTATACCTCCAAAATATATCTTGATTTCATTTACTGCTCTCCATCTGTACCACTACAACTTAGTCTTCTTCACCTCCATCTCTTACCTGAACCACTGACCTAACTACTTCTTAACTTGTCTCCCTGCTCTCTTTTGGGTCCTCTCTAATCCATTCTCCATATGGCAGCCAGAGTGATCTTTTTCAAAAATAATTCAGATAATGTCACTCCCCTTCCCTATTTCAAGCACTTCAGTGGCTTCTTGTTGTGCTTAGAATAAAACCCAAACACCTTACCAGGGCCTACAAGGACTAACAGGATCTGGCCCCTGCCTGCTTTACTAGTCTTATTTTCCTAGTTTCCTAATTTTAGCCACACCAAATTCCCTATCTGTTCTTATGATCTGCATGCTTTTTTGCCTCAGGGTATTTGGACTGGCTCTTCCACCCTCAGCCTAAAATGCTCTTCCCCCAGCTCTTTGCAGTTACTTTCTCTTCATCCTTTCACCTCAGCTTCGATGTCATTGCCTCAAAAAAGGCTTGTCTGCTGATCATCGTATCTAAAATAGGCCTCTCCCCTCTGTTATGTTATTCCATATAAAAGGAAATGCTATGACAGCACTCTTCACGATTTGTGTTACCTTGTTTGCTTCTGCACTTGTTTATTGTCTGTCTTCCCTGCTAGATTGGAACTCTGTCTTGATTCTTTAAGGCTCCACTACTAGTACCAAACACAAACACCAGTACAGAGATGTTTAATAAATATTTATCGAATGTATGAATGAAAGCATAACAGTAAAGAATACTCTCTGGTGCTGTCTGCTGGGTCCTGTGCATGCTCTCTCACTTTTCTGAGAGCGAGAAGTTGTGAAAAGTACCTGAAGTGTTATGTCTTCCTAAGTGCTCAACAAATACTAGTGGTTGTTATAAAAAATAAGTCACATCTCTAAAGGCTTTGGAGTATTACAGTCCTGAAGACAAATAGCACTGAGTAATAAAGAAAAATCTGGTTAGCGTATTCTTCTTGAAAAGCCAAGGAAATTTGTAAATCATTTTAGAAGAAAGCCCACCCTTCAATTTAGCAGTAGATAAAAGAATGATGCATCACAACCAAGTAGGGTTTTTCTTGGGAATACAGGGATATTTTAATACTAGGAAAGTTTTTAAGGTATTAAAGAAAAAAGGTGATAAGCTAATACATGCCATCGGTAAATCAAATAAGAAAAAGCGTATGGATGTTGAAAGGCATTTGATAAAATGCAGCTGTCATTGAGTTTTTAATTAAAAAAAATTCTGAACACAAGTATAATTCTTTTTCAATTATTATATCTTTATCTGACCAAAAAAAAAAAAGTTCAGATTGAACCAGGCACATTTGGAAATGAAAACGTATTAGTTTTCCCCCATTCTACATAATGAGAATAGCCACCACTTAGTGACCACTTACTTTGTACCAATATAAGCATTACTTGTGTTATATCAATCTTCACAACAATACTATGAACTAGGTACTATTATTAGTCCCATTTCACAGATGAGGAAACTGGATCTTATAGAATCTAAGTAACTTTCCCAGTGTTACACTCTAATGAATGATGGAACTGGGATTTGAATCCAGATGTCTCTGACTCTAAACTCCAAACTCTTAACCATACTGCTTATCTTAGTTATCTAATGCTGCTATAACAGAAATAGCACAAGTGAATGGCTTTAACAAAGAGAAATCTATTTTCTCACAGACTGGTAGGCTAGAAGTCCAAATTCAGAGCATAAGCTCCAGGGGAAGGCTTTCTCTCTCTGTCAGCTCTGGAGGAAAAGTCCTTCTTATCAATCTTCCCCTAGACTAGGAGCTTCTCCGCTCAGGAACCCCAGGTCCAAAGAATGGGCTCTGCTCCTGGGGCTGCTTTATTGATGGTATAAGGTCCCTCTCACTCTACTTGCTTCTCTTTTATCTCTTGAGAGAGAAAAGGTGGTGCAGGCCACACCCCAGGGAAACTCCTTTTACATTGGATCAGGGGTGTGACCTTAGTAAGGGTGTTACAATCCCACCCTAATCCTCTAATCTTGCCTCATTAACCACAGGTAGAGATTAGAATTTACAACACATAGGCAAATTACAATCACAGAATGGAGGACAGCACACAACACTGGGAATCATGGCTTAACCAAGTTGACACATATTTTGGGGTGACACAATTCAATACATGACAGATGCTTCCATAAGTGTCTTTAAAACCCTTCATTGTCTTCCCATTGCCCTTAGGAGAAAATGCAAATTCCTGAACTCCTAAAGGTGGCAGTGGTGGTTCAGTGGTCAGACTCCTGGGTTTGATTCCTGGCCAATGTACTTCATGCACAGCTACCACCCCTCTGTCAGTGGAGGCTTCCGTGTTGATATGATGCTGAACAGGTTTCAGTGGAGCTTCCAGGCTAGGACAGACTAGGAAGAAAGACCTGGCAATTTACTTCTGAAAATCAGCCTGTGAAAGTCCTGTGGATCACAACAGTCATGGGGATGGCTCAGGACCAGTCTGGGTTCCTTCGGTTGTGCATGGGGTCACCATGAGTCAGGTGCTGAATCCACAGCAGCTAACAACAACAAATTCCTAAAACCACCTTCCACTTCCGAGCCACTCCTTTCCTCTCCGGCCTCATGTCTCCCCCTTACATTCTCTGCTCCACCCACACCGACTTTTACTTTTTGAAACTTATCATGCTCTCACCTGAAATAATCTGTCCCAGACCACCTTCTCCCCCCTTTTTGACCAGCTCCTATCCATCTTTCAGGACTTAACTTATACTTGCCCTTTTCTGAAGGTCTTCTATGACTCCACCGACCAAGTTGCTTCATTTGTTTAGAATCCTATACTTTCGATCTCATAACACTCATCCCGCTTTATTATAGTTGCTGTTGTTAGCTGCCATGTAGTCGATTCTGACTCATGGCAACCCCATGTATGCCGAGTAGAACTGCTCCATAGAGTTTTCAAGGCTGCGACCTTTCAGAAGCAGATTGCCGGGACTGTCTTCTGAAGCACCTCTGTGTACGTTCAAAACAGCCAACCTTTCGGCTAGCAGTCAAGCACCTAACCATTTGTGCCACCCAGAGACTCCTTTTTGTAGACACTTGTTAAATTGTCCCCTCCAGACTATCATATCATGAGAGCAATGACTAAGATTCTCTTTTAACCACCAAATCCCCTGAGCCTAGTGCTGGGATACTTAATATACATTTGAATCCATTTCCTTTTCTGAACCATTGAAGAATACCCCAGTCGTGAAATGGCTAATTTCAGATATAAACACAGCTTCAGAGTTTGAATGTGTGGTAAATTACCATGCTGGATGGCATGTAGAACAATCTTTACCTTCTAATACTCTGAGTGTGGGTGAATGTACAATGCAAACACTATAATTACAATAAATGAAAAGTATAATTATCCTCAGGTTTGAGTTTTTATGAGCCTAGAAGGGTAGGAGATGGAGATAATACGCTTGATGAAATATGTTGCTGCTCCCTTATGAATGTTAATTGAATTGACTAAATTTACATCTTCAACTGCACCCCAGGGTTTGAGAAACCAAGTTGGTCAGCATGTGTTAATTTAGCCTCACAGTTCTTTCTCCTAATTTTTCAGAGGCTATTCAGTTTTTTATTTTTTTTTTTGATCTATCAGCACTTGTCTCTGTAGCTTCATACACAAAATAGAGACCTCAAACTATTTTGTTGGGGGGTGAAAAGGAGGAGCAGAAAGGAGGGCATCTAAGTTTCTAAAATACACACTTCTCTAAGTAAAAACAAAAAAAACCACCCAACCCATTGCCATCAAGTGGATTCCGACTCATAGCAACCCTATAGGACAGGGTAGAACTGCCTTATCAAGTTTCCAAGGAGCGCCTGGTGGATTCAAACTGCCAGACTTTTGGTTAAGCAGGGGGAGCTCTTAACCACTAAAAAAAAAAACCACAGTAAAAAGTGGCTGTTAAATGGAACCAACTGACAAACTCTAAAGGTGCAGTAAAGATCCTTACCACTAGGTGTCTCAGTGGCCGTGCCTCGTCCTCCATCTCCTTGAAAACAGCTAGCTGCACGCGCTCCATTACTCTATTGTTACTGAGCCTCCAAGCACTTAACCTCTCAGAAGGGATCATTTCAACACCTGAGTAAATTTTCCAACAGATCTAATCAGTATTTACATCGCTTCTGTCAGTATCAAAAACATTGGATTAACTGAAATGTCCCACTCGGTTATTGCTTTCCTTCGCTAAGGAGAACAGGCTGAGTTTGTAGTACATTTATTTAATTATTTCTCTATTTATTTATCCGGGGTCTTCCTTGGTCTTAGCCTGGAGTGGTCATGCTGTTCTACCAGACCTTGATCATATCACATGCCAGAGAGAACTTAAAGGTCCTTCCAGGCTTTCTCCACACAGGAATTAGTCTTTAAGCCATTCAGCACTCTTCAATTGAGCTAAACTGACCACCTAGACTGACTTTAAAGATCAAAAAAAGGTTGGAGCTTAAAAAATCACCAGTGGAGGAAGATAGCTCAGAGACAGACCCTATACATATTAATTTTTCCATAAGGGGACATGAGAAAGAAAAAAAAATATTCAACAAATGGTATTAGAATAACTGCTTTACGAAAGAATATTGTCAAACTAATTAGAGTGCTTAATGAGATAAATCTATTTTTTACACTTAATCTTAGCCAAAAGGCTGAGAAGCAGTACAAATATATTTTAAAATCAAATTCTGAAAGAAAGAACAATAAGAAAATAGAAGTGAATATCATCTTTGTCAGGAAGAGGAATTTCTAAGACTTAAAAAAGACAATACGTTAGAATAAATCACAAAGCAAAATGTCAACAAATTTCCCTGTATTATGTTTAGAAATCACCGTGTGAAAAACAATAACAAAAAGTAAAAGCGAAACTGAAAAAAAAATATTATCAAGGACAAAAAGTGTAAGTGGTTAGTATCTTTAGTATGTCAAGAATTTGTCCAATTTTATAAGAAAAATTACCAAGATCCCAATTAAATGAACAGGCAAAATAAATGAACAAATGTATGGAAAATATTCATCATCAGTGATAATTACAGAAATGCACCTTAAAATGGGATGTCACTTTTCATCTGCCAAGTTAACAAAGATTGAAATGGCCATTATTGATACAATCCTTTTGGAAAATAAGTTAACATACTATTTAGCAAATTCGTTCTCTCTCTCTCTTTCCGTTTTATTCATTTATTCAACAAACAACCCTCTGTGTGCCTGCTAGGTGCTGGAACCTAGTCTAAATACAGGAAAAACTTTATGTGCAGATATGTTCATCTTAGCTTGAACAGTAATACCCTCAAATTGAAAACCTCCTACATTGTCATCCATAGACAAGATGTTCAAACATCCCGGTTTGTTCAGGATGATCTTAGTTTATACCTGATGTCCCCATGTAATTATTAAACGATGGCAGTCAAGTAGCTTGAGGAAGGGCCAGCTTTTTCTAATTTGTACAGAAGCGCCATTTAGATTAGCCACTACCCATCAAGTTACCGGGGTTGGATGATTTCTGGGTTTCTATTTTTCTGTTATTTCCAGATTTTCTAAAATGGACTGTCCTATGGGTTTTACATGAACAGCTCTATGTACTATGTAGTGCCACTGCCTTTCTAAAGATGAGGAAATTGAGGTCCTGAGAGATTAAGTTGTTTATCCCCAGTCACACAGTTATTAAGTAGTGGATCTATTTACATTCAGGCAGCCTATCTCAGACCTTTAAACACTAATCTATGTTGCCAACAAGGCATTCTCCTGGCGCAGTGGTTAAAGCACTCAGCTGCTAACCAAACAGTTGGCAGTTCAAACCCACCAGCTGCTCTGCTGCACGGGAGGAAGATGTGGAAGTCTGCTTTCATAAAGATTGCAGCCTTGGAAACCCTATGGGAGAGTTCTGCTCTGTCCTGTAGGGTAGCTATGAGTCAGAATCAACTCATGGCAGTGGGTTTATTTTATGCTCACAAATGTCATTTAAGAAGTACTTAAAAATAGTAGCTGGAAAACTTCTCTTTTTATCTTGTAGAAATAAGACTTTTTCTCCTAAATCCACCAATTAGAAACAAACAAAAACCAAAATCAAACCCACTGCCTTTGTGTCAATTTCGACTCATAGCAACCCTACAGAACAGAGTAGAACTGTCCCATAGGCTTTCCAAGGCTGTAATCTTTACGGAAGCAGAAACAAACACATTGTATATAGAAATCACTGATTTTCTAAAACCATGAAATGCAAGAATTAATAAACAAGTAAATAAAATGTAAGAACCCCAAACACCAAGCTATTAGTGTCTATTGTTTTTCTACGATTGTATTGCTATTTAAATTTCAGCATATATTAAATGCACACAATACAATACAGTACAAATAATATTTATTACATGGTTAATTTCAAAGAAAAATTAAAAACCACTAATTAAGTTGGAGAAGTGTAAAAATGTATTTATACTTTATGAATGTTATGCAAGATTTATAAAACCAGCTTATAACGCTACTTTTAATAACATTAACCTAAAATAAATTATTTTAACTTCGTTACTCTTTGTTTTCTCCATTTTTTTTTTTTTTGCTTTAGGTGAAAGTTTACAGAGCAAATTTAAAAAAATCTCATTATATAATTAATATACATATTGTTTTGTGAAAAGTCACTTTTTTTATTACACTACAAAACCAAACCAAAACCAAACCCACTGCTGTTGAGTTGGTTCCATAGTTTCCAAGTCTGTAACTCTCTACAGAAGCGAACTACATTTTTCTTCCACAGAGCCGCTGGTGTTTTCATGGTTTTAAGCTGCTGACCTTTCGGTTAGCAGTTGATCGCTTTAACCACTGTGCCACCAGAGCTCCATATCATATACAACCCAAAGACAAAAACCAGACCCATTGCCGTCAAGTCAATTCCGACTTATAGCGACCATATAGGACAGAGTAGAACTGTCTCATAGGGTTTCCAAAGAGTGGCTGGTGGATTTGAAGGGCCGAAATTCTGGTTAGCAGCCATGTTTAACCACTGTGCCACCAGGGCTTCACCATCATATGCAACAGAAGAATAAAATTTATATTATCTCACTGAAAAGGACCCTGGCATAGCCAAGAATCACCTCACCTGTCTGAATCGATTAAATTCCATTTAATGGGCTTGAGTGTTCTCGAGTCTCCTCAGCTACACATTCACAGATCACAGTGACGGTGGACTACAGGTGCCTCATTCATCATATGTTGACATTTCCTAGTCTCATTCTCAGACATTGCAACAGCATAAGTCATTTACGGAGTCAAACAGATTCAGGTTCTGATCTCAGTTCTATTTCACACCATTTGTCCCTGGGCAAGTTTCTTAACCTCTCTGAGTTTCATTTCCTCATCTGTAAAATGATAATTGTTTAATAATAACAATACCTCCTGGTGTTGGCCTGAGGATTAAGTAAAACGGGTCATACTAAGTACCCAACACAGGGGTCTGGCTTCTAGTAAATTCTCAATTAAAGTTAGGTATTATTATTAAAAAAAAAAATTTTTTTTTTTTTTTTTTTTTAATTATTATTATCGTGACTTCCAAGTTCTGAGGACCCTGACTGGGATTACTTATGTGATGACTTTAGTTGATGATTTGAGCAGGGAAGGGCACAATGAAAGCAAAGCTTGAGTGACATTTCCTGTGAGAACATAAAGGAACAATCTGGAAGGGCAGGGCAGAGCAGGCAAGATCATCAGATCAGTTGGTTTTTAGTAATTATTCTAGGCACTGCAGGGGGGTACTTGGGGCAAGCAAGACTGAATTTTAATATCCTTGGAGCCACAAAGGGGATAAGCTTCCTGTACTCCTGACACTGCAATGAAAGCCAATTTGGGTTCTGACCCCTCTTCCTCCCCTCCTAGTCCCTGGGACTGCAGCAGTCTTTATCTTACCCGTCTTACCTTCAAACAGGACCAGGATGGGGCCATAGCCCAAGCCAAATGCACTCTCACACACTATTCTCATTATCATCACATAACATGCCTAGAGGCTTCATAAACGCAGTAACATACTGGGACCTACAACATGGGAGGAAGCATGCCTGGAAATCTCTTTACCATCTTTCAAAGCCCAAGTCAGGGTTAAGATGTGAAGATTACATGAGATAATGCATATTTAGTACAGTTTCTGGGTGGCACAAAAGGTTAAGTGCCTCACTGCTAACTGGAAGGTTGGTGGCTTGAGTCTACCCAAAGGCACCTGGGAAGAAAGGCCTAGCAATCTACTTCCCAAAAATCAGCCATTGAAAACCCTATGGAACACAGTTCTACTCTAACATACACGAGGGTGCCATGAGTCAGAATAGACTCAATGGCACTTTTTTTTTTTTTGGTACATTTAGTACAGTGTTCTTATGTATTTCCATGTTCCATATGACCTGGAATGCAGTAGGCATTGATTGATTGAAGGTCACCTTCCCCGGTCTTCCTCAGATAGGGTAAAGCATATATATATATATATATATATATATATACATATGTATACATGTATATATACAGAGAGATTTATTAAAGAAATGGCTCACTCAGTTTTAGAGGCTGGAACATCCCAACTCAGGGGTCAGGCTGATTCACATAGCTTCAGGGGATGCCAAACCAAAGATCAGCAAGTCAGACAGCAGGGCTCTGGCTCACAGTTTGTGAACAGTGGCAAAGACTGATCAATTCCAAAACTGGCAGGCAAGATGGCAAGTAAGTTGCTAGTTCAAGTCCCGAGAACCAGAGCTCAGACAAATAGGAGCCAGCTGCAGGATCCAGTGTGAGCAAAAGCCCACCAGCCTTGCCAAAAAGTCCATCTATATTGGATGCAGGCCACACCCCAAAAGGAAACTTATTTTCAACTGATTGGCTACTCACTGCAAATCCCATCATGGAGGCAATCACATTATATCAAATCTCATCACATTATTGTAAGACTGCCAAACTACATCATAACTGCGAAATCACTGAGAACCATGGCCCAGCCAAGCTGACACACAAACTTAATGATCACACTCTATTGTATTTCAATTGTCTGCTCACTTGCATGCTTTCCCCGTAGACTGTGAGTTCTTTCAACGCAGGGACCACATCTCTCATCTGTGAATTCATATCTTAGGTGATTAATGAATGTTTCACGATTTAAATGAAGCAATGTAGGCTGAACAAATATATACATTTTGGAGACTTACAGACATGGAGTTGAACCCCAGCTTCATCATTATAGCTGTGTGACCCTGGTTAAGTTACTTCATTTAGAGTTTCAGTTTCCTCTCCTGAAAACAGGGATAATAATAACTCCTTCATAGCACTGTTGTAAGGATTAAATAAGATAGTGTAGGAAAGGATGTTGCCCCAGGATCTGGCCAATTTTAGGTGCTCAGTAAATGAAGTGCCTTACCTCTCTAAGAGATTGTATTAGTAAACTAAAGAAATGAAAAACCAAATCTCCTGGAATCTGAGTTTTCCTCATTTGTAAAATACTCTTGGAGTGAGAATACATGGGGCAAACATAAAATACTATGAAGTCTCCAGTTAAGCAGTGGCTGTAGAAAAAGTGTGATGTATTATTATATAGGCTTGAAATTAATCCCTCTCTGATAGTCTGCCATAATGGATGAAAATAGCTTGTCTTGGGGTTAATTCAGAGTGCTACTCACAAAATGGAGCATCGGGGGCAGTTCTCATAAAGGAGTCCTGCCTCTAGTCCTCCACCTTAAGCAGGAGATGTTTCTTTCCAATCCTTTTCGTAGACACTAACGTTGTTGTTAGGTGCATTGGGATTGGTTCCGACTCATAGCACTCCTATGTACAACAGAATTAAATACTGCCTAGTTTTGTGCCATCTTCACAATCATTGCTATGTTTGAACCCATTGTCACAGCCACTGTGTCAATCCATCTCATTGAGGGTCTTCCTCTTTTTCACTGACCCTCTACTTTACCAAGCATGATGTCCTCCTCCGAGGACTGGTCCCTTCTAATAAAATGTCCAAAGTATGTGAAACGAAGTCTTGCCATCCTTGCTTCTAAGGAGCATTCTGGCTGTACTTCTTCCAAGACAGATTTGTTCGTTCTTCCAGCAGTCCATGGTATATTCAATATTCTTCGCCAACATCATAATTGAAAGGCATCATTCTTCTTTGGTCTTTCTTATTTATTGCCCAGCTTTCCCATGCATCTTAGTTATCTAGTGCTGTTCTAACAGAAATACAACAAGTGGGTGGCTTTATCAAAGAGATATTTATTCTCTCACAGTTTAGGAAGCTAGAAATCCAAATTTAGGGTGCCAGTTCGTGGGTAAGGCTTTCTCTCACTGTCAGCTCTGGGGAAAGATCCCTGTCATCATCATTCTTCCCCTGGTCTAGGAGCTTCTCAGCACAGGGACCCTAGTCCAAAGGACACACTCCTCTCCTGGTTCTTCATTCTTCGTGGCATGAGGTCCCCATCCTCTTTGTTCGATTCTCTCTTTTATGTCTCAAGAGAAAGTGACTCAAGATACAACCTAATCCTGTAGATTGATCCTGCCTCATTAACATCATAGAGGTTAGGATTTACAACACATAGGACAATCACATCAGATCACAAAGTGGTGGACAACCACGCAATACTGGGAATCATGGCATAACCAAGTTGACACACATTTTTGTTGACACAATTCAATCCATAATCATTTGAGGCAAATGAAAATGCCATGGCTTGGGTCAGGCACATCTTAGTCCTCAGAGTGACGTCTTTGCTTCTTAATATTTTAAAGAGGTGTTTTGCAGCATATTTGCCCAATGCAATGCTTCATTTGATTTCCTGACTGCACCTTCCATGGGCATTGATTATAGATCCAAATGAAATGAAATCCTTGACCACTTCAATATTTTCTCCATTTATCATGATGTTGCTTATTTGTCCACATGTGAGGATTTTTGTTTTCTTTTATATTGCGGTGTAATCCATATTGAAGGCTGTGGTCTTTGATCTTCATCAGTAAGTGCTTCAAATCCTCTTTGATTTCAGCAAGCAAGGTTATGTCATCTGCATATCACAGGTTGTTAATGAGTCTTCCTCCAATCCTGATTATTTGCCCAACATACAGACTGAATAAGTATGGTGAAAGGATACAAACCACACACATATCTTTCCTAATGGTAAACCACACAGTTGTTCTGTTCAAGTGATTGCCTCTTGGTCTGTGTACAGGTTCCACATGAGCACAATTAAGTGTTCTGGAATTTCCATTTTTTGCAATGTTATCCATAATTTGTTATGATTCACACAGTCAAATGCCTTCGCATAGTCAATAAAACACAGGTGAGCACCTTTTTGGTATTCTCTGCTTTCAACCAAGATCCATCTGACATTAGCAATGATGTTCCTCATTCCATGTCCCATTCTGAATTCCACTTCAATTTCTGGTAGTTCCTTGTATATGTACTGCTGCAACCATTTTTTAATTACCTTCAGCAAAATTTTACTTACATGTGATACTAATGATATTGTTCAATAATTTCCACATTCCATTGGATCACCTTTTGTTGGAATGAGCACAAATATGGATGTCTCAGTTGGCCAAGTGGCTGTCTTCCAAATTTCTTGGCATAGTTGGGTGAGTGCTTCCAGCGTTGCATTAGTGTGTTGAAACATCTCAATTGGCATTCCGTCAATTCCTGGAGCCTTATTTTTTCCCAATGCCTTCAGTGCAGCTTGGACTTCTTCCTTCAATACCATCGGTTCTTGATCATATGCTACCTCCTGAACTGGGAGAATGTCAAGTGTCAACCATTTCTTTCTGGTACAATGACTCTGTGGTTCCTTCCGTCATCTTTTGATACTTCCAGCACTGCTCAATATTTTGCCCATAAAATCCTCCAATATTGCAACTCGAGGCTTGAATTTTTTCTTCAGTTCTTTCAGCTTGAGAAATGCTAAGTGTGTTCTTTCCTTTTGGTTTTCTAACTCCAGGTCTTTGCATATTTCATTATATTTACATTTCATTATAAATATTTTATTTTGTCTCCTCAAGCTACCCTTCAAAATCTTCTGTTCAGTTTTTACTTCATTTCTTCCATTCGTTTTAGCTATTCTGTGTTCAAGAGCAAATTTCAGAATCTCTTCTGACATGCATTTTTGTATTTTCTTTCTTTCCTGTCTTTTTAATGACCTTTTGCTTTCTTTACCTGTGATGTCCTCGATGTCGTACCAAAACTCATCTGGTCTTTGTTCAGTAGTGTTCAATGCATCACATCTGTTCTTGGGATGGTCTCTAAATTCAGGTGGTATATACTCGAGTTCGTATTTTGGCTCTCATCGACTTGTTAGACTTTCTTCACCTTCAACTTGAACTTACATATGAGCAATTGGTGGTCTGTTACCTGGCCTTCTTCTGACTGATGCTATTAAGCTTTTCCATTGTCTCTTTCCACAGGTGTAGTCAATTTGATTCCTGTGTATCCATCCGGTAAGGTCCATGTGTATAGTCCTCATTTATGTTGTGGAAAAAAGGTATTTGCTTTAAATTAGTTGTTGGTCTTGCAAAATTCTATCATGCAATCTCCGGCATTGCTTCTGTCACCAAGACCTTATTTTCCAACTACCGCTCCTTCTTTGTTTCCAGCTTTTGCATTCCAATCACCAGTAATTATCAATGCATCTTGATTGCATGTTTGATTAGTTTCAGACTACAGAAATTGGTAAAAATCTTCAATTTCTTATCTTTGGCCTTAGTGGTTTGTACATAAATTTGAATAATAGTCATATTAACTAGTCTTTCTTGTAGGCATATGGATATTATCCTATCACTGACAGCATTGTACTTCAGGATAGATCTTGAAATGTTATTTTTGACAATAAATGAGATGCCATTCCTCTTCGATTTGTTATTCCCGGCATAGTAGACCATATGATTGTCTGATTCAAAATGGCCAGCACCAGGCCATTTCAGGTCACTAATGCCTAGGATATCAATCTTTATTCGTTCTATTTCATTTCTGATGACTTCCTGTTTTCCTAGATTCATACGTCATACGTTCCACATTCTGATTATTAATGGATGTTTACAGCTGTTTCTTCTATTTTAAGTCATGCCACATCAACAAATGAAGGTCCTGAAAGCTTTGCTCCACCCACATCATTAAGATTGAGTCTACTTTCAGATGGAGCTCTTCCCAAGTCATATTTTGAGTGTCTTCCAACCTGAGGGGCTCATTTTCCAGTACTATATCAGACAAGGAAACCTTGGTACTACTCTGTCCTTATAGGGTTGGCATGAGTCAGAATCAACTCAATGGCAGCTGGTTTTTGGTTTTATATCAATGTTCCAATGCTATTCATAAAGTTTTCACTGGCGGATTCTTTAGAAGCAGATTGCCAGGCCCTTCTTCCTAGTCTCAGCCTTGAATCTCCTGAAACCTGCACACCATGGATGATCCTGTTGATATTTGACATATCGGTGGCATAGATTTCAGCATCACAGCAACATGCAAGCCACCACAGTAAGGCAAACTGACAGACAACACACTAATAAGAAACCTGTTGCTGTCAAGTCGATTCTGACCTGTAGCGACCCTACGGCAGAGTAGAACTGCCCCCTAGGGTTTCCAAAGAGCGCCTGGTGGATTTGAACTGCCAATCTTTTGGTTAGCAGCCTTGGCTCTTAACCACTATGCACCAGGGTTTCTAAGACACTAATAGACCTGGCTAAGTGCATCCTCCTCCTCCCCTGGGGCTTCTTTGTGAATCACCCCAACCAGACCAAGCCTGGAAACAGTACTCAGGATTTATCAGTCGTGGTGGAGGGCTGACATCAGCGGCTGAGTCGCGTAAATCTAATTGGATAGAGGGTAAAAGATGAAGAGAAACGGGAGTAAACTAAAGAGGTAAGTGGAGCGATTTTCCTTTGAATGCTCCTGTAAGCCAGATCCCGAGGTTTCCCAGTACCTCCTCCTCCACAGTCCTGTGTTATTCCTCTTCCCTCCCCTCCCCCACTGCCTTTTTACTGCTGGCTGAATTTAGACCATGAGCCACGTGCCTGCTGCCTCTTCAGAGCCCTCTTGGGAGTGAGAATCTGATGCTTCTGAAGCAATCCAGTGATCCAAAGCACAAAATCAAACAGCCTGCTCCTTCTGTTTTCCATCATTGGCCCAATTATTCAGTAGAAAAAGAGGCAAACTAACACACAAGGGTTGACTCTGGTAATCAATATTCTAAAGCTCTGATCAGCACATTCACAAGACTGAATTAAATCCCTCACACGCAAGCAACCCCTTTGAGTTGTCATTTCACCGTCTATCTACCATCCCTTTTCCCTTCCCTATAACCTTCTCACTGTCTCCTACTCAGTGGAAAATGACCTCTTCCATTCCTATTTTCTATGTCCCCCATGTTAAAAAAATTTCAGAAAATTATCTTACCCTCACAAGTCTGAAACCATTGATTCTGAAAAAGCTCAAAACCCTTAGTTCTAAAACATTGACACCTTTGACCTCTTTTGTGGATATTTCATCTACCTCAAGTAAAAAATTGCCTACATTTCTCATCCTCTCAAAATTGTCAAGAAATTGACTACCCCCAGATGTCTGAATCAGTTTCTTTTTCATAAAAGGAAAAAAAGAAAAAACACCAAAAACAAATTTCAGGAAATAGAAATAAACTCACTTTTTGGTGGCAATATAGCGTAACTATTAAAAAGCATGTAGACTCTAGAGCCAGGTTGTCCGATTTCAAATCTGGCTTCAAATCCTGGATTCAATCCACTTTGCTAGTTACATGGCCTCAGACAAGTCTCTTAACCTCTACAGGCCTCAGTGTCTTCATCTGTTATGTGGGGATGATGATAAAAGACACATTGCTGTCGAGTCAATTCCAACTCATAGCAACCTTATAGTACAGAGCAGAACTGCTCCACAGGGTTTCCTAGGCTAAAGAAACAGACTGCCACATCTTTCTTCCATGGAGCAGCTGGTGGATTTGAACCATTGGCCTTTAGGCCACCAGGCCTCTTTATGATGGTAATAGTACTTAACTTTTAGCAATAGGAGGATTAAATGAACGTATAAAGCATGTAGAATAGCACCTAGCACGTGAGACATGCTCTCACGCATTATGATACTGTTATGGATTGAATTGTGTCTCCCCAAAGTGTGTCAACTTGGCTAGGCCATGATTCCCAGTGTTGTATGGTTGTCCTCCTTTTTGTGATCTGATGTGATTATCCTATGTGTTGTAAATCCTAACCTCTATGCCCGTGCTTTTGATCCTATTTAGGAGTAAGCTGTCTGTTGTGTTAGGAGGAAGGACACAATCTACGGTATTAGGTTATATCTTGAGTCAATCTCTTTTGAGATACAAAAGAGAGAAGTAAGCAGAGAGGAGGGGGACCTCATACCACCAAGAAAGAAGAGCCGGGAGGAGAACAGATTCTTTGGACCTAGGGTCCTTGTGCTGAGAAGCTCTTAGACCAGGGAAAGATTGATGACAAGGACCTCGTCCCAGAGGTGTCAGAGAGAGAGCGCTTCCCCTGGAGCTGGCATACTGAATTTGGACTTCTAGCCTTCTAAACTGTGAGAGAATAAATTCTTCTTTGTTAAAGCCATCTAATTGTGGTATTTCTGTTATAGCAGCACTAGATAACTAGGACAAGTACTATTTATTTATTATGGCACTATTTTACTAGAATCTAGATTTTAAGTCTAATATATAGGTGGCAGCTGGAACTTATAGCCCAGGTCTTCAACCGTTCTAGAACATAATGGACAAATCGCCATTCCCAGTCCATCCAAACCCTGCTCCAATCTTATACCTTGTCCTACTTGGTCATCTAAATGCTTGTTCTTACAGGAATAAAGTACCTCCCATACTTGAAATAGAAGAAATGAAACCATCTGGTCAGAACCTCTACCTTGATGTGTATGTTGTGGCTCAGTTTCCAGGTTTGAAGAGATTTCAGCTCATAGAAATGAGATTATTTGCAGATTTGAATTGAAGAAGGAAAAAGAAGACTGAAGTTGCACATTTCTTTCTCATATTTCATTGGCCAGCACATAGTGACATGGCCACACCTAGCTGCAAGGGAGGCTGGGAAATGGGGCCTTTAATAACCTGCCCTGTGCTCAGCTAAAACTTTTATAAATATTGAAGAAGGGTAGGATGAATTTTGAGGAGACAATCACCTGTCTGTGTCACAGACTGGAATACAAGCATTGTAAAGGTGAAAGATAGATATGGAAAACCTAGAAATCCAACAGTTTAGCGGCTATTAGTCATTACTCTCATTACATAACCACCAAAACTTTCAATATTAACATCAGACATTCCTTTTTCCAATGTTGTTTGGCCACCCCACTGCTAAAGAATTGACACTGACACTTTTACTCCACATAGTTGCTGACCTCATGTCATTTCCATTTTTCCCTGTTCCATTTCTATCCTTCCCCCTTCCCTCTCAGGAGCAAAACAAATTCCTGAACTCATTTGAAGTGGTTTATCTAGCTCTTAGGGTTTCACCTTTTACTTCAAGAGGATTATGGAGATATTTTCCTAAAGAAAGACAGTTTCTTCCCTTGGAAAAACTGTCCAGAAAATGTTCAGCACCTTGATACTAAAAACATCCTTCCCACCCATGGAGGAGATAAAATTTCCTGTGTTTGGCACTACTTAACCCTTTTTATAAATTATTATTTTTTTGTATTGTACTTTAGATGAAGGTAAACCCTGGTGGCATAGTGGTTAAGTGCTATGGCTGCTAACCAAAGGGACAGCAGTTCGAACCCGCCAGGCGCTCCTTGGAAACTCTATGGGGCAGTTCTACTCTGTCCTATAGGGTGGCTATGAGTCAGAATCGACTCGATGGCACTGGGTTTGTTTTTTTTTTTTTAACAGAACAAACTAGTTTCTCATTAAACAGTTAGTACACATATTGTTTTATTATATTGGTTAACAACCACATGACATGTCAACACTCTCCCTTCTCAAACTTGGGTTCCCTATTACGAGCTTTCTTGTTCCCTCCTGCCTTCTAGTCCTTGCCCCTGGGCTGGTGTGCCCCTTTAGTCTTGTTTTGTTTTATGGGCCTGTCCAATCTTTGGCTGAAGGGTGAACCTCAGGATTGACTTCAATACTGAGCTGAAGGGGTGTCCAGGGGCCATACTCTCAGGGTTTCTCCAGTCTCTGTCAGGCCAGCAAATCTTGTCTTTCTTTTTGAGTTAGACTTTGGTTCTACATTTTTCTCCAGCTCTGTCCAGTACCCTTTATTGTAATCAGAGCAGTCAGTGGTGGTAGCCAGGCATCATCTAATTGCACTGGACTTAGTCTGGTGGAGGCCATGGTAGATGTGGTCCATTAGTCCTTTGGACTAATCTTTCCCTTATATCTTTAGTTTTCTTCATTCTTCCTTGCTCCCGAAGGAATGAGACCAGTGGCATATCCTAGATGACCACTCACGGGCTTTTAAGACCCCAGACGTTACTCACCAAAGTAGAATGTAGAATATTTTCTTCATCAACTATGGTGTGCCAGTTGAGCTGGATGTTCCCCGAGACCATGATCCCCACAGCCCTCAGGCCAGCAATTCAGTCCTCAGGTATCATCCCTATTTTACAGATAAATTGAGCCTCAGAGAGATGTAACAATTTGAACCCAGATCTGTCTGATTCCCTAAATCTGCAGTGTTTCCATTATGGCAGCTGCGAATATTTGCCTGCAGAAAAGCAATTAAGGATTCTCACAATCTCAAGGGACCAAACTTTTTCTGGAACTAACCCCCAGGCAGAATTTGGACCAGAATTAGCAACATGAGGAGAGGCTGCAAGAGTAAATCCTACACCCAGTCAGACCCAGTCTCTTTGGCAGTGTTTCTCGAAAACTTGCCTACATCAGAATCACCTGGGGTCCTGAATAATATGCATTCAACAGTCCCTCACCAGACAACTGAGCCTAACCTCTGGGGACACAGCCCTAGAATCTGTATTTTAAACATGACTCAAAGGCACACTCAGTTTCCTAGGACTGTAGTAAACTACCACAAACATGGATGGCTTAAAACAACAGAAATTTATTCTCTCACAGTTCTAGCAGCTGAAAGTTCAAAATCAAGGTATCAGCCAGGTCGTGCTCCCTCTGAAGCCTCTATAAGGATCTTTCCTTCCCTCTTCCAGCTTCTGGTAGCCCCAGATGTTCCGTGGCTTTTGGTAGCATAACTCCAATCTTGCCTCTGTTGTCATGTGGTGTTCTTCCTTCTGTGTGTCTTTTCCTCGTTTTATGAGGAGACACTGAATTTAAGGCCCACTTGATGGCAGTGGGTTTTTTGTTGTTGTTGTTGTTGTACTGCAGTAAGAGTGCCTGGTGGAGCAAATGGTTACACGCTCGACTAGCTGAAAGGCTGGCTCTTGGAACCCACGCAGAGGCACCTGAGAAGACATGCCTGGTGATCTGCTTCTAAAAGGTCACAGTCTTGAAAACCCTGTGGAGCAGATCTTCTCTGCACGCATGGGGTTGCCGTTAGTGGAATCAACTAACTGGCAACTAACAACAACTACTCCAATATGACCTTAACTTAATTACATCTGCAAAGACCCTATTTCCAAATAAGGTCATATTCACAGGTATGAGGGTTAGGACTTCAGCATTTCTTTTTGGGACACACAATTCAGCCAGAACACACACCAAATTTTAGAATCATAAGTTTAGTGAATAAACAGTAAAGAATTGTCATCTTCCTTTCTCCAACTGCTCACATTTTTGTAATTTTATAACTTGTTAGCACTCCTGTTAGAGACTGGGAACCAGACAGCCTGGGATTCACTCTTCTAAATTATTCATTTAATAGTTTTTGAAATGTATTAGAAGGGAGGGCAAAAGACTGGGGGGAAGATGATTTGAATTTGCAAGCAATGGTCAAGAAGAAACTGGGGAATTAAGGAAATTGTCCATCATGCACTTGGATACTCATGTCCCCAGCGAGAAGAGCACACAGGAGTTGGTGGTTACATGTGTACTATCATGTTACAGAAACAGAGCACACCCATCTGGATATTCTGGCCAAAGACGGAGAGGCAAGCTAGAAAACAGCGTCTTGTCCACTACCAGCAGGGAAGCCAGACCACTAGCTTTTATTTTGCTGGGAAGGGATGCATTTTCATTAACCTTAAGAGGGGCAAAGAATGGACCAGGTTTTAAAGGGTCTGAACTTTCACAATTCTGGAGGCCTTCTCTGAGGAAAAGAATACAAAATTATTGAGTACAGTATGTACGAAGGGAAGTGAATATTTATTTAGTATGGGGAAAGAAATCAAGATGAATTATTGAAGATCCAGATGGCTCTTTTCTGAAATCTTTAGGAATTTTCGAGAAATGCTCGCACAGAAATGATCTTGATTGTGTGCTTCCTCTCCTCATCTACCCAGAATACAGGAGGCTGCAACTCCCAGCCCTCACAGGGGCCTTGCAAATGAGGAGCCCTGAAGCTTAAACTTCATTAACTTCACAATGAATCCTCCTTCCCTCCATCTCTCATTTATAGGGCATGGAGCTAATCTTTGCTCCAGTGTCCTTTCTATAAGCTGGCTCCAGCAAATATGTACAAGGCCAGTTGTTAATCTTATTTAGCTAGAGAACCCTCTTGACAGAAGACACTTTGATAGTGGAGGGGGTGCCTAGGAAAATAAAACGGATTCTTGGATCTGAAAGAGTTATCCCACCCCACTCACCCTGAGGAATCTGAAAGCAGAAAAGGAGCCTGGGAGGGCCATAAGAGTTCACATATCTGCCTACAGCCAGGTTGTACAAACAGAGTAGTAAATTTATTTGTTTATTTTGCTTAAATTTAACTCAGTTGAGTTGCAAGGCATCTCTCTCCCCTGCTACTCAGAAGTTCTCACTGTCGCTTTGTGTGAGTAATACACACCAGAAAAGAGAATAAATTCTTTCTTTTTCTTTTATTTTTTTAATTTTGGTAAATAGTTTGTTGTTGAGAATATACACAGCGGAAAAAAAAAAAACACCAATTCAAGTTTCTGTGTGTATGTTTCAGTGACAGTGATTACATTCTTCAAGTTGTACAACCATTTGTATCCTCATTTTCTGAGTTGTTCCTCCCCATTAACATAAACTTACTGCCCCCTAAGGTTCCTGTCTAATCTTTTCAGTTGCTGTTGTCAATTTGATCCCGAATGGATAGTTCTTAAAAGAGCATAACGCTCAAGACAGATATTCTTTAGCCGGTAAGCTAAACCATTGTTTGTTTTTAAGAAGGCTTCAGAACATATTTTTGGTTTAAGGGTTAAAGATTATCTCAGGACAATAGTTTTAGGGGTTCATCCAGCTTCCATGGCTCTAGAAAATCTGGATTCCATGAGAATTTGAAGTTCTGGGCTGCATTTTCCCCCCTTTAGATCAAGATTATTCTACAGAATCTTTGGTCAAAATGTTTAACAATGGTAGCCAGGCTCCATCCAGTTCTGATCTCACGGCAAAGGAGGTAGTTGTTCCTTGAAGCAATTAGCCACACGTTTCATTTCCTCCTCCTATTTCTGACTCTCCTTCTTCCTCTATTGCTCCAGGTGAATAGAAACCAATTGTTGTGCCCTGGTTGCAAGCTTTTAAGAACCCAGGTACTACACAATGAACTAGGAGGTAGAACGGAACTGCTAAACACATTATTAGGCCAATTATCTGGGATGTCCTATGAAACCATGACCCTAACCAAGGAACCAAATCCCATAAACAGCCTCAGCAGCTACTCTTTTTTTGTTGTAAATACATCTATCACACAACTTTTGCCAATTCAACTTTTTACAGGTGTACAACTTACTGACAATAATTACATCAATCAGCTGTGTAACCCTACCCTTAATCAATGCAATTTTCCCATCACCATAAACTAAAACTGGGTACTCCATAAGCAATACCCCCCAACTTTCCACTCTCCTTCCACCCCTGGTAACCACAAGAAACTTTGGTTTCTATACATTTGCCTGTTCTTATCTTTTCATACAAGCGGGATCATACAGGATTTGCCCTTTTGTGATTGGCTTATTTCACTCAGCATGTCTTCAAGCTCCATCCACATTGTAGCATGCATCAAGACTTCCCTTGTCGTACTGGCCAAGTAGTATGAGAATAAATTATTTCTTAGTAAATGCAGTTTGTTTAGTAACGAGGGCAGATTATCCAATACACAAGGTGAGCACAGTGCTTACCTTGCTTACCAGACCACCTGTAGTGAAAAATTTCACTTTTTTTCACCACATCAAAGATTCTGCTTCTAAAAAAGGCATTTGACAAAGTTCAATGCTCATCCATGATAAAAACTCTCAGCAAAATAGGAATAGTAGGAAAATTCCTCAACATAAAAAAAAAAGGCATTTATACAAAGCCAACAGCCAACATCACCCTAAATGGAGACAATCTGAAAGCACTCGCCTTGAGATCAGGAACCAGATAAGGATGCCCTTTATCACCACTCTTGTTCAATATTGTGATGGAGGTCCTGGGCAGAGCAATTAGGCTAGATAAAGAAATAAAAGGCATGCAGATTGGTAAGGAAGAAGTAAAAGTATCTCTATTTGCAGGTGACATGATCTTATACACAGAAAACCCTAAAGAATCCTCAAGAAAGCTACTGCAACTAATACAAGAGTTCAGTAGAGTATCAGAATACAAGATAAACATACAAAAATCATTTGGATTCCTCTACACCCAAAAAAAGAACATTGAAGAGGAAATCACCAAATCAATACTATTTACAGTAGCCCCCAAGAAGATAAAATACCTAGGAATAAACCTTACCAAAGATGTGAAAGACCTATACAAAGAAAACTACAAGACTCTACTGCAAGAAACCAAAAGAGACCTACATAAGTGGAAAAACATACCTTGCTCATGGATAGGAAGACTTAAAATTGTAAAAATGTCTATTCTAGCAATAACATTTTTTTAGTAAAATAGAGAAACAAATCACCAGTTTCAAATGGAAGGGAAAGAGGCCCCGGATAAGTAAAGCATTATTGAAAAAGAAGAACCAAGTGGGAGGCCTCACTCTACCTGATTTTAGAACCCATTATACTGCCACAATAGTCAAAACAGCCTGGTACTGGTACAACAACAGACACATAGACCAATGGAACAGAACTGAGAATCCAGACATAAATCCATCCACATACGAGCAGTTGATATTTCACAAAGACCCAAAGCCAGTTAAATTGGGGAAAGACAGTCTGTTTAACAAATGGTGCTGGCATAACTGGACATCCGTCTGCAAAGAAATAAAACAGGACCCATACCTCACACCATGCACAAAAACCAACTCAAAATGGATCGAAGACCTAAATCTAAAATCTAAAATGATAAAGATGATGGAAGAAAAAATAGGGACAATGTTCGGAGCCCTAATACATGGCATAAACAGTATATAAAACATTACTAACAATCCAGAAGAGAAAATAGATACCTGGGAGCTCCTAAAAATCAAATACCTATGCTCATCCGAAGACTTCACCAAGAGAGTAAAAAGATTACCTACAGACTGGAAAAAAGTTTTTAGCTATGACATTTCTGATCAGCGCCTAGTCTCTAAAATCTACATGATACTACAAAAACTAAGCTACAAAAAGACAAATAACCCAATTAAAAAATGGGCAAATGATATGAACAGGCACATCACTAAAGAAGACATTCAGGTAGCTAACAGATACAAGAGGAAATGCTCAAGATCACTAGCCATTAGAGAAATGCAAATCAAAACTACAACGAGATTCCATCTCACTCCAGCAAGGCTGGCATTAATCCAAAAAACAGATATTGGAAGAGTTGTGGAGAGATCAGAACACTCATACACTGGTGGTGGGAGTGTAAAATGGTACAACCACTTTGGGAATCAATTTGGTGCTTCCTTAAAAAGCTAGAAATAGAACCACCATATGATCCAGCAATCTCACTCCTTGGAATATATCCTAAAGAAATAGGAGCATTTGGTTGAACAGACATATGCACATCCATGTTCACTGCAGCACTGTTTACAATAGCAAAAAGATGGAAGCAACCAAGGCGCCCATCAATGGATGAATGGATAAATAACTTATGGTATATTCACACAGTGGAATACTACGCATCAATGAACAACAATGATGAATCCATGAAACATTTCATAACATGGAGCAATCTGGAAGGCGTTATGGTGAGCAAAATTAGTTGCAAAAGGAGAAATATTATACGAGACCACTATTAGAAGAACAGGAGAAATAGTTTAAACTGAGAGAAAATATTCTTTGATGGTTAGGAGATTGGGGAGGGAGGGAGGGAGAGGGGTATTCACTAATTCGATAGTAGACAAGACCTATTTTAGATGAAGGGAAAGACAACACACAATACAGGAGAGGTTAGCACAACTGGACTAAACCAAAAGAAAAGAAGTTTCCTGAATAAATTGGACGCTTCAAAGGCCAGCATAGCAGGGGTGGGGGTTTCAGGGTACATCTAGGTCAATTGGAATAATAAAATCATTAAGAAAATATTCTGCATGCCACTTTAGTAAGTAGCTTCTGGGGTCTTAAATGCTAGCAAGCAGCCATCTAAGATGCATCTATTGGTCTTAACCCACCTGGAGCAAAGCAGAATGAAGAACACCAAAGATACAAGGTAATTACGAGCCCAAGAGACAGAAAGGGCCACATAAATCAGAGATTACGTCATCCTGAGACCAGAAGAACTAGATGGTGCCCGGCTACAACCGATGACTGCCCTGACAGGGAACACAACAGAGAACCCCTGAAGGAGGAGGAAAGCAGTGGGATAGAGACTTCAAGTTCCTGTAAAAAGACCAGACTTAATGGTCTCACTGAGACTAGAAGGACCCCGGAGGTCATGGTCCCCAGATCTTCTGTTAGCCCAAGACAGGAGCCATTCCCAAAGCCAACTCTTCAGACATGGATTGGACTGAACTATGGGATAGAAAATGATACTGGCAAGGAGTGAGCTTCTTGAATCAAGTAGACACATGAGACTATGTGGGCAGCTCCTGTCTGGATGGGGGATGAGATGGCAGAGGGGGTCAGGAGCTGGCTGAATGGACATGGAAATAGTAGAAAGAAGGAGCATGCTGTCTCATCAAAGGGAAAGCAACTAGGAATATATAGCAAGGTATATATAAATTTTTGTATGACAGACTGACCTCAGTAGTAAACTGTCACTTAAAGCACAATAAAAATTAAAAAAAAAAAAAAAGAACCCTTTAAAAAAAAAAGGTTCCATTTCTAAGTTTGGCTAGCGTCTGTCTCTCTCTCAACCCAACAGCACCCTCCTACAGAATCAAAGCCTCTTTTCAAATTTACATTCCCTGACAGGGACAGGTGACCCAAGAAGTGCTACCAGTGAAATTGTTCAATACAGATTAGTAAGTAAGCACTAGTGAGCCCATGCTTACCTTGCTTGCTGGGTCATCCAATCCTGTCAGGGATTGTGAATTTGAAAACAGGGTTTGTAGGATGGTGCTGTGGGGTTGAGGGAGAGAAAAATGAAGTCATACCTAGAAGCAGAGTCTTCGATGTGAAAAAATGTGAAATTTTTCACTACAGATGATCTGGTAAGCAAGGTAAGCACCGTGCTTACCATGCCTCTTGGATAATCTACCCCTGAGTTCAAGGGAGAGGGGCCTTGGTGGTAAAAATGTCGAAAAGCATTGATCTGGTCTTATCCAACCCCCTCGCTTTGTAGACGATAAACTGAGACCACAGAAGGAAAGAAATGTGTTCAAAACTGTACAGTCAGAGAGTAGCAGAGCCAGAATTCTCTGTCCAGGCTTCTCATTTGACCCTCCAACCTTCCCAATTTCTAGTAGAAGGCAAGGTAATGACCCAGGAAGCAACAAAAAAATTCTCGTCAAATTGGGTTTGGAGCTGTTGACAACCCTCCTGAGGGGGTGATGGGTGAGGTTAGTCCTTAGCTGAGAGGAGTGTGAATCAGTCTAGCCCTGCTGAAGAGGTATTGGGCAAAAAAACAAAGTTTTTGGCAGCTGGTATCAAAAGCCTTGACTATATGCTTTCCCTTGACTCTGAGAATTCCACTTCTTGAAATTTATTGTAAGGACATAATCAGAAACGAGTGCAAAGATGTATATTCATGAATATTTGTTGCAGAATTATTTTTATTTAAAAAAATTAATATAAAATAAAAAAATTTTTAATTAATTTTTAAAAAATTAATAAAGATTTAAATCATACATAGATGTAATTAACGTACCAACCAATACGAGCAGGCTTATCATGAAACCCCACTACCCATCTGTCAATTTGTCATTCTGCGCTGGTTTGCTTGTTGCTGTGATGCTGGAAGCTATGCCATTAGTATTTCAAATATCGGCAGGGTCATCTATAGTAGACAGATTTCAGCAGAGCTTCCAGACTAAGACTAGGAAGAGAGGCCTGGCAATCTACTTCTGAAAATTCCTAAAAAAAAAAAAACCTATTGCCGTCGAGTTGATTCTGACTCATAGTGACCCTACAAGACACAGTAGAACTGCCCTGTACGGTTTCTCAGGAGCAGCTGGTGGATCTGAACAGTCGACTTTTTTGGCTGGCAGCCAAAGACTTAATCACTGCATCACCAGGGAACCGATGAAAATTAGCCAATGAAAACCTTATGGATCACGGCAGAACATTATCCAACTAGCTTGCTTTGGACGTGTCGTTGCGAGGAATCAATTGCTGGAGGAGGATAAAGTGGTGAAATAGAGAGCCAGCAAGAGCAAGGGAGATCTTTGATGAGATATATTGGCACAATAGCCATAACGATGGACTTGAACATGCCAGCGATCATAAGGGTGATGCAGGACCAGGCAACGTTTTGTTGCACACAGGCTGCCAGAAGTTGGAGTCAACTCAAAGATAGCTACCTATTTATCTTGAAAACTGGTTAACTTTTTTCCTAATAATCTTAGTTCCTCTTCCCAAACTGTTGACTATACTATTTTTTTTTTCTGATATCTACTTCCATATTGTTATGGATTGAATTTTTTTTCCTACTTCTTAAAACCATTTAATTTGATAGGATCCTAGGATATGTTAATGTCCTTCATTTAATTTTTCGTCAGTTTAAAGTAGTTGGAATTTGAAGAAATCTTAGAATCTTGCATTTTTACAAATTCTTTGGCAAGACAATTCTTATGACTATTTTGAATGATATCCCATTTAGTTTTGGATATTGCGTAGATTTTTCTTACTCGCACTTACAACTTAAAAGATCATTCTACTGACATTTGAGTGCCAGGGATCTCTGGGGGAGCCTAGAAAGGCTCATGAAACCTAAATTGAGTAAGGAAAATCAAAGGACCATTGAGAGAACAGTAGATTTCCCTTGAGATAAAAAATTTTCCCTAGGTCTTCTGACAACAACTGTTAGGGCTTCATAATCTTAGTGTTGCTTATTAACAACCAACAACCAGAATGCTTCCTAAAAACAAGGATGGCGAGACTTCAGCTTGCTTACTTTGGACATGTCATCAGGAAAGACCAATCTCTAGAAAAAGATAACATATTTGGTGAGGTACAAATGTCAGCAAAAATGAGGTAAACCCTCAATGCAATGGATTGACACAATAGCCACAATGGACTTAGGCATACCAAAGATCATGAAGATGAAACAGGACCGGGCCACATTTTGTTCTGTTATGCACACTGTCACCATGACTTGGAGCCAACTCAATGGCAACGAACAGCAACATGAGAATCACAAATAGTCCACCTAAATCCCCTCGTGAAATTTATAATGCTTCCCTACTCAGTATGAGTTGAAATTGAGACAATGGCAACCAACAACATAACAACTATTTAAATCTGTTAATTCATCTGTTCATTCAACACATACTGAGCGAAGAAGAGGAATTCCCACTTATTGACAGCCTGTAATGTGCTGGTACTATGCTAGATTGTTCTACAGGGTTGTGACGAGTTGGGATTGACTCAAGAACAGTGGGTTTGGTTTTTCTTTTATGGGCTATGCTACAAGGTTATCCTGTTTTTTTTTTTCTTCAGATGAGGAAATTGATATTCAGAGGGTAGCTAACTTGCCCTGGATCACACGAGAAAGCTCTCTGCTAAGTATGCTGCAAGGGAGACAGGTTCTTACCTGGGAAACTTTTGCAACCTAATGACAAAACAGGTGCACAAATGACTATAATATAAAACAAAAGGACATAAGTGTGAAGGTAAAAGTAGAAGCAAGATATCCAGGAAGCACACAGGAAGTGAATTTTGTCCTGGCAGGGCAGAGGACGGAAACCCTGGTGGCTTAGTGGTTAAGAGCTACAGCTGCTAACCAAAAGGTCGGCAGTTCAAATCCACCAGGCATTCTTTGGAAACTCTATGGGGCAGTTCTACACAGTCCTATAGGGTCGCTATGAGTTGGAATCGATTCAAAGGCAATGGGTTTTTTTTGGGGGGGGGGCAGGTGTTTGGGCTGAGCCCTAAAGAATGAGAAGAATTTTCAATAGTTTAAGAAAGGGATTCCTAGAATGTGGCTTGAAGAAAGTCTCAAGAGTGTGAAAGTGCGTTTTATGTTTGGGGAACAGCAGGTGTATGTGTGGTTGGAGCACAGAGAAGGTAGAGGCAGAGAGTGGAAATGAGGTCAGATCACGAATGGTCTTGAAGGCTGTGCTATCAAGTATGGATTTGATTCTAAAGGCAGTGGGGAGCAAACACATGGTTTAGAGAGATAGCTCTGAAGGCACGGCGCATGGGTGTAAGGGAGTCACTGAGGGTCTGCGCAGTCAAACTTTTTTAATAATAATAACACCACCACGGCCAACAATGATGATTATGTTATTTGCTTTTTCACTGTGTTGATATCTGCTTTGATGGTGCAAATCAACCATGTGTTAAACTGCTGGTGACTTAGCACAGTGGCTGCAAACTGAACCTGTAAGTCATTCCATTCTACACATACGCACAGTAAAATAAATATCCTTTATGAAGCTGTAAAAATTATTAATTTTATTAAAACTGGACCCTTGAGTTCAAGTCTTTTTAATATTCTGCGTGATGAAAAGGGATGTATGCATAAAGCACTTCAGATGCATGTCCAAGTATGATGATTATTTCAAGGGAAAGCACTTGTGGTATTGTTTGGATTGGCAATAGAACTAGTTGCTTTTTTCAAGGAACACTCTTTTTACTTGAAAGGATAACTGACAAACTACGGTTGTGTAGACTTGGGTATTTGGCAGACATTTTCTCAAAATTGAAATGAGATTGTCATTTCAAGAAAAACAACTGACAGTATTTGTTGTCAGTGATAAAATTCAAACTTTCTAGTAAAATTAAAATTTTGGAAAACTTATATTTGCCATCATGAGCTTGACAGCTTTGAAAGACTTGAAGACTTTTATGAGATTGGTGGTGACATTAATGAATGAGATTTTTCGATATTATATAATGAAATGGATGTTTGGATTCTCATTCAACTGTGTGGGTCATAACAAATTATGGATAAGATTGTGAAGAATGGAAATTCCAGAGCACTTAATCATGCTAATGAGGGACACTTACCTAAATCAAGAGGCAGTTGTTAGAACAAAACAAGAGGATACTGCATTGTTTAAAATCAGGAAAGGTGTATGTCAAGGTTGTACTCTATCACCACACTTATTCAACCTGTATGCTGAGCAAATAATCCGAGACACTGGACTATATGAAGAACAATGGGGCATCAGGATTGGAGGAAGGCTTATTAACAACCTGCAATGTGCAGATAACATAACTTGGCTTGCTGAAAGCAAAGAGGACTTGAAGTATGTATTGAAGAATATCAAAGACTACAGTCTTCAGTATGGATTACACCTCAACATAAAGAAAATAAAAATCCTCACAACTGGACCGATAAGCAACATCACGATAAATGGAGAAAAGATTGAAGTTGTCAAGGATTTCATTTTACTTGGATCAATAATCAATGCCCATGGAAGCAGCAGTCAAGAAATCAAATGACTTATTGCATTGGGCCAATCTGCTGCAGAAGACTTCTTTAAAGTGTTAAAAAGCAAAAACGTCACTTTGAGGACTAAGGTAAGCCTGACCCAGGCCATGGTGTTTTTAATCGCCTCAAATGCATGGGAAAGCAGGACAACGACTAAGGAAGACCAAGGAAGAATTGATGCCTTTGAATTATGGTGTTGTCGAAGAATATTGAATATGCATGGACTGCCAGAAGAATGAGCAAATCTGTCTTGGAAGAATTAAAGCCAGAATGCTGTTTAGAAGCAAGGATGGCGAGATTTTGTCTTACATATTTTGGGCATGTTCATGCTTGGTAAAGTAGAGTGTCAGCAAAAGAGATAGATTGACACAATGGCTGCAACAATGGGCTCAAGGATAGCAACAATTGTGAGGATGGTGCAGGACCAGGCAGTGTTTTGCTCTGTTTTACATAGGGTCACTATGAATTGAACTCTGTGGCACCTAACAACAGTATGAAATGAAATGTGTCAACACATGGAAGACCTGCATAATGAAATGAGCCCATAGTTTCCAAATGACCAATGCATGGTGTTACAAAATTGTTCATGGGCAGAAGATTTACGCAAGGTGCAAGATAGACTAATGGATTTTACTGTAACAGAGTATAAAAAATTCATTGATATGATTTCAGATTCTACATAGAAACGGCTTTTAAGAAGCTACTGTTCCTTGATTCTTGGTGTGGAACCGAAGAAGAATATCCACAATTATCTGGAAAGACTTTTAAAATACTGTTCTCTTTCCCAGCAACATATCTGTGTGAGGCCAGATTTTCTTCATAGGTTTCTTTCTACCTCCGGAGTGGAGAACCAGATGGCTTGGAGTTAGCACTGGAAAGGAGGCTTATTTTTCACCATATAACATTTTGTATCTATCAAAAGGAAAGGTCAATCAACTAATCAAATCAATCAGCAGGGTTTACTGAGCGAGAAGCTGTTCACGAACAGGGAGCATACAAGCTGAGAGTGGCAAGAAGATTGTTCAACTAGTGAAAGAACGGGGTTTTTAAAGGCATTTAGGGAATTTCCAGTAGAGAAGTTACAATGATTGGGTCTTAGGTATGTCCTCAATTGAAGGGAGAGCTATACAAAATGGGGAGTCTTTCTATCTTTGGTTTCATTGCTGTATTTGTCTGGCGGGAATTGGTTGTGTCTGGTATGGTGAGTCAGCAACACCCTTGAATGTGAAATTGTTGTTTTTGGGTCTTTGCAGTTAGAATGCTTTGCAAACTCCCTATTGTTCTTTCAAGGCTTGTACCTGGCACAAAAGGTCATTTTGATCTATCGTTCTTGGAAAGGTCCAAACCCAATAAAACAGTCATTTTGTTCTTTACACGCATATCTTTAAAAAAAAATTCACATCGCCCTTCCGCCAAAGACTAGACAGGCCCATAAAATAAAACGAGACCAAATGGGCACACCGACCCAGGGGCTACAACGAGAAGGCAGGAGGGGACAGGAATGCTGGTAATGGGGAACCCAAGGTCAAGAAGGGGAGAGTGTTGACACGTCATGGGGTTGGCAACCAAGGTCACAAAACCATATGTGTACTAATTGTTTAATGAGAAATGAATTTATTCTGTAAACCTTCATCTAAAGCACAATTAAAAAAAAATTTCACATCAGGTGCATGCGGTTGCTATAAGTTGGGACCAACTCAATGGCACCTAACAACAACAACATGTATTATTACTCAAATTTTTTACTTGCTTAAGAAAAAATAAATAGTTCTAATGACAGCTGATGAAGGCCTTAGCTATGGCAGATGCAATGAAGCAGATAGCTGGAGACAGATATGACAGACTCTGCAGAGGTGGCACTGATTGGTCTTGGTAAGTGATTGATGTTGAAACTATGAGTGGTGATGAGGCTAAAAGAAAGAAAGAGAAGAGTTAATGACAACCTGGCTTTCCACAGTGGTCGATGGTGCCACAACCCTGAAAGAAAGGCAAATATAGAGAGAAGTAGATTCTGGGTGGTGGTGGGGAGGGGATGAGAGATAATGAGTTTCAGGCCCAGATTCTCCTATCATTTATGAAGATGCACCTATAATTTACTAAATGCTACTAAATATATTTTCACAAATATAGTCTCCTTAATCCAAAACTAAACCAAACAAAAACAAAAATCAGTTTTGTAAGTAGGAGTTATTATCTCCATTTTATAGATGACAAAATAGCCTCAGCAATGTTAAGAAGGCTGAAAGTTGAATAGCTACTAGGTAACAGAGACTGGACTTGAATGGAAGCTGATCTTGTACTCTAAGAAGAGTGTTTTATTTATTGATTTATTTTTCCCACATACCAAACTGCAGAAGAAGATTTGAAGAGAACAGGCTTTGGACTTGAATGGACCAGGATTCAAATCCCAACTCTATTACTTCCTAGCTGTATGACCTTGAATAAGTTACTTCACCCTTCTAAACCTCATTCTCATCCTCAATGTGTGGTAATAAAGTTTAAATTAAATAATTTATCTAGAAGCCTTCGGCTGACACACGTGAGTGCTTAGTAAATGGCAGCTCTGTCAAGCTGAATGGAGGTGCTGATGGAATCTGTAGGTTCAATAAATCAACAGTAAGAACTTTGGATCTGGAGATAAATAAGGTGTGATGGTTAAGGTTGTGTACCCCCAAATGTTTTGCTTTCATGCGTATGCCAAGCCAGAGGGATGAAGAGGTAGTATCTCCTATGACTCTCCAGTCAATTGTGCATGTATGTCATTTCCAATTTTCAAAATATTTTTTATTTAGCCTTTATTTTGCTCTAGAAGTGTTTTCTGAGTTATAATAATTTTAAGTGCAGTTTAAGGGCAAGATAATTGTAAGGCCCCGAAACATTGAAAAATTGGTGAAAATCTGGCAGGAAAAAAAAGTACCTTCCAAAAAATGACTCCTTTGCACCCCTCTTTTACCAACCACCACCCCCTATAACAAGTCTTCTCTTCTTCCTTTGGTGAATTTAATCAATAAATTACATTTTAGGTACAAATCATGCTAACTTCCACAGAGTTGTTTATTTGAAGGCTGATATGGCATACGGTTTATATCAAAATTTTAATCGCTCAATAAATATACCTCTGTATCTTTAAATTGTTTGGGTATCTTGGGTTAGGATATTGTGGTAGGCAGAATTCTAAGATGGCCTCCATCTTCTCTCCTTGAGTGTGGGTGAGATCTGTAAATATGATGATATATAATTCTTGTGATTATGTTGCATTATATGGCAAAAGTGAGGAGATTTTGCAGATGTAATAAGATCCCTAATCAGTTTGCTTTAAGTTAAGCAAAACGGAGATTTTCCTGTAGGGGTCTGACTTGATCAAGTTAGCCTTTTAAAAAGGGGTTTAGAGGTCAGAGATAGAAGAAGGCAGAAAGATCTGAAGCACCAGAGATGCTTTCCTGTTTGTCTTGAAGAAGAAAACTGCCATGTTGTAGAGAGGGCCACGTCGTAGGGACTGGTAGGTGGCCCCTAGGAGCTGAGGCCTCAGCCCCACAACTGTAAGGAATTGAATCCTGCCAACAATCAGTGAGCTTGAAAGAGGACTCTGAGACTTAGAGAAGATCACAGCCCCAGCTGACACCTGCATTGCAGTCCGGTGAGAACCTGGACAGAGGACCAAGCTAACCCATGCTTGCACCTCTAACCCATAGAAACTGTGAGATAATAAATTTGTGTTGTTTAAAGTCACCAAGTTTCTGGCAATTTGTTATGCAGCAATGTAAAACTGATACAGATGTGTACCAGTTGTCTATTGCCACATTATCCTGCATAATAACATCCATGCCTTTTGGTAGTGATGGTTTGTTATGAACCATCCCAAAACTCAGTGGCTTAAAACAACCATTTTTTATTTGTCATGAGTTTATGGGTCACCTGGGCAGTTCTGCTGATCTGGGCTGGGCTAGTCTGATCTCGTCTGGACTCATTCATGCCTCTACAAACAGCTGGTGGGTTGGCTAAGGACTGGCTGAACTAGAATGTCCTTAGATGGGATGACTTGGCTCCATTCCACTTTCAGGCTAGCCTGTATTTGTTATCATAGTAGTGGAAAGGCTTAAAGAAAGGAAGAGAAAGCATACAAGTACTTTTTTAAGAGTGCTTGGATCTAGTTTTCTACTCTACCGTTGGCTGAAGCAAGTCACATGGCCAAACCAAGAGTCAGTGTAGCAGGTTACCACCAAAAGGCCTGGATGTTGTTGTTAGGTGCTGTTGAGCCGGCACTGACTCATAGTGACTTTACGTATAACAAAATTAAACACTGCCTGATCCTGCACCATCCTCACAATCGTTGCTATGTTTGAGCCCGTTGTTGCAGCCACTGTGCTGATTGATCTCATCGAATGTCTTTCTCTTTTTTGTTGACCCTCTACTTTACCAAGCATGATGTCCTTCTCCAGTGATTGATCTCTCCTGATGACTTGTTCACCCTTGCTTCTAAAGAGCATTCTGGCTGTACTTCCTCCAGGACAGATTTGTCATTCTTCTGGCATTCCATGGCACATTCAATTGTCTTAGTCATCCAGTGCTACTATAACAGAAATACCACAAGTGAACAGCTTTAATAAAGAGAAATTTATTTTCTAACATTTTTTAGTAGGCTAGAGGAGACCCTGGTGCCATAGTGGTTAAGAGCTATGGCTGCTAACCAAAAGGTTGGCAGTTCAAATCCATCAGGGGCTCCATGGAAACTCTATGGGGCAGTTCTACTCCATCCTATAGGGTCGCTATGAGTCGGAATTGACTCGATGGCAATGGGTTTTTTTTTTTTGGTTTTGTAGGCTAGAAGTCCAAATTCAGCTCCAGGGCAAGGCTTTCTCTCTCTATTGGCTCTGGAGGAAGGTCCTGCTCGTCAATCTTCCCCTGGACTAGGAGTTTCTCTGCCCAGGACACCTGGGTCCAAAAGCAGCCCCCTACCCACCCTTGCTTCCCTTTCCTTTTATCTCTTATAAAATAAAAGGTCGTGCAGGCCACACCCCAGGGAAACACTCTTTACATTGGATCTGGGATGTGACCTTAGTAAGGGTGTTACAATCCCACCCCAATCCTCTTTAACATAAAATTACAATCACAAAATGGAGGCCAGCCACACAATACTAGAAATCATGGCCTAACTAAGTTGACACATATTTTGGGGGAACACAATTCAACCAATGACATCAATATTCTTTACCAACACCACAATTCGAATTAATCAATTCTTCTTTGGTCTTCCTTTTGTATTGTCCAGCTTTTGCATGCCTATAAAAAAAAAGCAGTGGAAAATACTACGACTTGGGTTAGGTGTACCTTAGTCATCAATGTATGTCTTTGTTTTTTTTTAAACACTTTAAAGAGGTTTTCTGCTGCAGATTTGCCCAATGCAGTACATCATCTGATTTCTTGACTGCTGCATCGATGAGTATTGATTGTTGATCCAAGAAGAATGAAATCCTTGATAACTCCAATTTCTTAGTCATTTATCATGAGGCTGTTTATTGCTCCAATTGTAATGTTTTTGTTTTCTTTATGTTCAGATATGAGCCACACTGAAGACTGTAGTCTTTTACTTTCATAGTAAGTTAAGTACTTCAAGGCATCTTCACTTTTGGCAGGTGAGATTGTGTCATCTGCATATCAAAGGTTGTTAATGAGTCTTAATACAATCCTGATGTGGCATTCTTCTTCATATAGCCAAGCTTCCTGGATTATTTGATTAGCATATAGATCAAATAAGTAAGGTGAAAGAATACAATCCTGACACACATCTTTTCCAAATTTAAACCATAGAGTATCCTCCTGTTCTGTTTGACCGACTATCTCTTGATTTATGTACAAGTTCTGCATGAGCACAATTAAGCGTTCCAGATATAGGAAAGCAAAAAAAAAAAAAAAACTACCACAGGATGAAACACATCATAATTTTCCAAGTTAAATTGAATGAAAAAATTTTTTATTTTTTTAAATTTTTACTGTGCTTTAAGTGAAAGTTTACAAATCAAGTCAGTCTCTCATATAAAAATTTATACATACCTTGCTATATACTCCTAATTGCTCTCCCCTTAATGAGACAGCACACTCCTTCCCTCCACTCTCTCTTTTCATGTCCATTCAGCCAGCTTCTGACCCCCTCTGCCCTCCCATTTCCCCTCCAGACAGGAGATGCCAACATAGTCTCATGTGTCTGCTTAATCCAAGAAGCTCACTCTTCACCAGTATCATTTTCTACCCCATTGTTCAGTCCAATCCCTGTCTGAAGAGTTAGCTTTGGGAAAGGTTCCCGTCTTGGGTTAATGGAAGGTCCGGGGACCATGACCACCTGGGTCCTTCTAGTCTCAGTCAGAACATTAAGTCTAGTCTCTTTAAGAGAATTTGGGATCTGCATCCCACTGCTCTCCTGCTCCCTCAGGGGTTCTCTGTTGTGTTCCCTGTTAGGGCAGTCATCGGTTGTAGCTGGGCACCATCTAGTTCTTCTGGTCTCAGGCTGATGTAGTCACTGGTTTATGTGGCCCTTTCTGTCTCTCGGGCTCATAATTACTTTGCATCTTTGGTGTTCTTCATTCTGCTTTGCTCCAGGTGGGTTGAGACCAATTGATGTATCTTAGATGGCCGCTTGCTAGCGTTTGAGAACCCAGATGCCACTCTCCAGTGTAGGATGCAGAATGTTTTCTTAGTAGATTTTATTATGCCAATTGACTTAGGTGTCCCCTGTAACCCTGGTCCCCAAACCCCCACCCCTGCTACGCTGGCCTTTGAAGCGTTCAGTTTATTCAGGAGACTTCTTTGCTTTTGGTTTAAGCCCAGTTGTTCTGACCTCTCCTGTATTGTGTGTTGTCTTTCCCCTTCATCTAAAATAGTTCTTCTTTACTATCTAATTAGTGAGTACCCCTCTCCCTCCATCCCTCCCTCCCCACTCTCCTAACCATCAAAGAATATTTTCTTCTCTGTTTAAACTATTTCTCCAGTTCTTATAATAGTGGTCTTATACAACATTTGTCCTTTTGCAACTGACTAAATTCACTCAGCATAATGCCTTCCAGATTCCTCCATGTTATGAAATGTTTCATGGATTCATCATTGCTCTTCATCAATGCATAGTATTCCATTGTGTGAATATACCATATTTTATCCATTGATGAGTGCCTCAGTTCCTTCCATATTTGCTATTGCAAACAGTGCTGCAATGAACATGGGTGTGTGTGTATCTGTTTGTGTAAAGGCTCTTATTTCTCTAGGATATATTCTAAGGAGTGGAATTGCTGGATCGAATGGTAGTTCTATTTCTAGCTATGTAAGGAAGCACCAAATCGATTTCAAAAGTGGTTGCACCATTTTACATTCCCACCAGCAGTGTATGAGTGTTCCAGTCTCTCCACAACCTCTCCAACATTTATTATTTTGTGTTTTTTGGATTAATGCCAGCCTTGTTGGAGTGAGATGGAATCTCATTGTAGTTTTGATTTGCATTTCTCTAATGGCTAATGATCGTGAGCATTTCCTCAAGTATCTCTTCGCCGCCTCAATGCCTTCTTTAGTGAAGTGCCTGCTCATATATTTGCCCATTTTTTAATTGGGTTGTCTTTTTGTAGTTGAGGTTTTGCAGTATCATGTAGATTTTGGAGATCAGGTGTTGATCGGAAATGTCATAGCTAAAACCTTTTTCCCAGTCTGTAGGTAATCTTTTTACTCTCTTGGTGAAGTCTTTGGATGAGCATAGGTGTTTGATTTTTAGGAGCTCTCAGTTGCCTAGTTTCTCTTCTGCATTCTTAATAATGTTTTGTATACTGCTTATGCCATGTATTAAGGGATATCCAGTTATGCCAGCACCATTTGTTAAACAGACTGTCTTTTCCCAATTTAACTGGCTTTGGGCCTTTGTCAAATATCAGCTGCTCATATGTGGATGGATTTATGTCTGGATTCTCAATTCTGTTTCATTGGTTTATGTATTTGTTGTTGTACCAGTACCAGCCTGTTTTGACCACTGTGGCAGTATAATAGTTTCCAAAATCAGGTAGAGTGAGGCCTTCCACTTGGTTCTCTTTTTCAGTAATGCTTTGCTTATTCAGGGCCTCTTTCCCCTCCATATGAAATTGGTGATATGTTTCTCCATCTCATTAAAAAATGTCCTTTGTAGCACTGACATTTTTACAATGTTAAGTCTTCTTATCCATGAACAAGGTATGTTTTTCCACTTACGTAGGTCTCTTTTGGTTTCTTACAGTAGTGTCTTGTAGTTTTCTTTGTACAGGTCTCTTACACCTCCGGTAAGATTTATTCCTAAGTATTTTATCTTCTCGGGGGCTACTGTAAATAGTATTGATCTGGTGATTTCCTCTTCGATGTTCTTTTTGTTGGTGTAGAGGAATCCAACGGATTTTTGCATGTTTATCTTGTATCCTGATACTCTGCTGAACTCTTCTATTAGTTTCAGTAGTTTTCTTGAGGATTCTTTAGGGTTTTCTGTGTATAAGATCTTGTCATCTGCAAAGAGAGTTACTTTTACTTCTTCCTTACCAATCTGGATGCCCTTTATTTCTTTAGCCTAATTGCTCTGGCTAGGACCTGCAGCACAATATTGAGTAAGAATGGTGATAAAAGCATCCTTGTCTGGTTCCGGATCTCAAGGGAAATGCTTTCAGACTTTCTTCATTTCGGGTGATGTTGGCTGTTGGCTTTGTATAAATGCCCTTTATTATGTTGAGGAATTTTCCTACTATTCCTATTTTGCTGAGAGTTTTTTTTTTTTTTTTATCATGAATGGGTGTTGAACTTTGTCAAATGCCTTTTCTGCATCAAGTGATAAAATCATGTGATTCTTGTCTTTTGTTTTATTTATATGATGGATTATATTAATTGTTTTTCTAATGTTGAACCATCCCTGCATATCTGGTATGAATTCCACTTGGTCATGGTGAATTATTTTTTTGATATGCTGTTGAATTCTATTGGCTAGAATTTTGTTGAGAATTTTTGCATCGAAGTTCATGAGGGATATAGATCTGTAATTTTCTTTTTTTGTGGTGTCTTTACCCAGTTTTGGTATCAGGGATATGCTGGCTTCATAGAATGCGTCTGGGAGTATTCTGTCCTTTTCTATGCTTTGAAATACCTTTAGTAGTGATGGTGTTAACTCTTCTCTGAATATTTGGTAGAACTCTGCAGTGCAGCCATTCAGGCCTGGGCTTTTTTTTTTTTTTTTTTTAATGGGTATATTTAGTTGTTCTACCTCTGCTTTTGTTAGTTTAGGTAGGTAGTGTGTTTCTAGGAATTCATCCATTTCTTCTAGGTTTTCAAATTTGTTAGAGTAGAATTTTTCATAGTAATCTGATATGATTCTTTTAATTTCATTTGGGTCTGTTATAATATTGCCCATCTCATTTCTTATTGGGGTTATTTGCTTCCTCTCCTGTTTTTGTTTTGTCAGTTTGGCCAATGGTATATCAATTTTGTTAATTTTCTCAAAGAACCAGCTTTTGGTCCTGTTAATTCTTTCAATTGTGTTTCTGTTTTCTATTTCATTTAATTCTGCTCTAATTTTTATTATTAGGTTTCTTCTGGTGCCTGAGGGTTCCTTTTGTTGCTCTCTTTCTATTTGTTCAAGTTGTAGGGATAATTCTTTGGCCATTTCTTCTTTTTGTATGTGTGCATTTATTGATACAAATTGACCCCTGAGCACTGCTTTTGGTGAGTCCCAAAGGTTCTGATAGGAAGTGTATTTATTCTTATTGGATTCTCTGAATTTCTTTATTCCTTCCTTTATGTCCTCTATTACCCAAGCTTTTTTTGAGCAGGGTATTGTTCAGTTTCCAAGTGTTTGGTTTCTTTTCCCTGCTTTTTCTGTTATTGATTTCTACTTTTATGGCCTTATAGTCGGAGAAGATGCTTTGTAATGTTTTGATATTTTGGATTCTGCTAAGGCTTGCTTTATGACCTAATATGTGCTCTATTCTGGAGAATGTTGCAAGTGCTTTTGAAAAGCAGGTACTCTTGGCTGCTGTTCGGTGAAGTCTTCTGTATATGTCTGTGAGGTCAAGTTGTTTGATTGTGGTGTTTAGATCTTCCGTGTCTTTACTGAGCTTCTTTCTGGATGTCCTGTCCTTCACTGAAAGTGGTGTGTTGAAGTCTCCTACTACAATTCTGGAGCTGTCTATCTCATTTTTCAATGCTATCAGAGTTTGTTTTATGTATCTTGCAGCACGGTCATTGGGTACATAAATATTTAATATGGTTATATCGTCCTGGTATATTGTCCCTTTAATCATTATCTATTGTCCTGCCTTATCCTTTGTGGTGGATTTAATTAAAAAAAAGTCTATATTTTCCGAAATTAATATTGCCACTCCTGCTCTTTTTTGGTTATGTTTGCTTGATATATTTTTTCATCCTTTCAGTTTTAGTTTGTTTGTGTCTCGCGGTAAAAGGTGTGTCTCTTGTAGGCACCATATAGACAGAGCGAGTTTTTTTAATCCATTCTACTCTCTGTCTCTTTATTGGTGCATTTAGTCCATTTACATTCAGCCTAATTATGGATAGGTATGAGTGTCATGCTGTCATTTAGATGTCTTTTATTGTGTGCTGTTGACAGTTTCTTTTCCCCACTTACTTTTTCGTTTTCAGTAGTTTTTTTTTATATTGTCTTTTCCTCTTATTCATTTTTGTTGATTTTTTTTATGCTGAGTCTCTATTTTTCTCTTGTGTTTTATTTTGATGAGTAGGATAGTTAGTCTCCTTTGTGGCTACCTTAATATTTACCCCTATTTTTCTACGTTTAAACGTAATTTTTGTTTCTTTTTATCACCTTGTCTTCTTCTCCATTTGAAAGATCTATGACTGCATTTCTTAGTCCCTCTTTCTTTTTTAATGTTGCCTTCTTTTACATAATAACATCGCTGTTTCCTTGTTTGAGCTTTTTTTATTTTGATTTATTTTTGTGATTTCCCTGCCTGGGTTGACCTCTGATTGCTCTGTCCAGCGTTCTATTCTTTGGTTGATACCTGATATTATTGGTTTTCTAACCAAAGAGCTCCCTTTTGTATTTCTTGTAGTTTTCATTTGGTTTTTACAAATTCCCTAAACTTCTGTTTGTGTGGAAATGTCCTAATTTCATCTTCATATTTGAGACGAAGTTTTGCTGGATATATGATTTGTGGCTGTCATTTTTTTTCCATCATTGCATCATGTAAGTCATCCCATTGCCTTCTTGCCTGCACGGTTTTTGCCAAGTAGTCCGAGCTTATTCTTATTGACTCTCCTTTGTAGGCGACTTTCTGTTTATCCCTAGCTGCTCTTAAAATTCTCTCTTTATCTTTGTTTTTGGCAAGTTTGATTATAATATATCTTGGTGACTTTCTTTTAAAATCTACCTTATATGGAGTTCGATGATCATCTTGGATAGATATCTTCTCAACTTTCATGATATTGGGGGAGTTTTTTGCCAACTAATCTTCAACAACTCTCTCTGTATTTTCTGTTACCCCTCCCTATTCTGGTACTCCAATCACTGGTAGGCTATTTCTCTTGATAGAGTCCCACATGATTCTTAAGATTTCTTCATTTTTTAAAATTCTTTTATCTGATTTTTCTTCAAATATAGTGGTGCCAAGTGCTTTATCTTCAAGTTCACCAACTCTGCCTTCCACTTGCTCAATTCTGCTCCACTGACTTTCTATTGAGTCGTCTTATTCTGTAATTTTATTGTTAATCTTCTGAATTTCTGATTGTTGTCTGTCCATGGATTTTTCCAGCTTATTAAATTTTTCATTATGTTCCTGAATAACCTTTTTAATTTATTTAACTGCTTTATCTGTGTGCTCCTTGGCTTGTTCTGCATATTGCCCCATTTCCTTCCTGATGTCTTGAAGGGTTCTGTATGTTAATCCTTTGTATTCGGCATCTGGTAATTCCAGGCAGGCACTTTTATCTAGAAGATCCCTTGATTCTTTGTTTTGAGAACTTGTTGAGGCTATCTTGGCCTGTTTCTTTATGTGACTGGATATTGACGGTTGTCTCCAAGCCATCTATGTTATTGTATTAGTTTATTTTATGTTTGCTTACTGTATCATAGCTTCTTGCTTTGTTTTGTTTTGATATGCCCAAATGGGTTGCTTGAGTGAGCTAGCTTGATTACTTTCACCTTTGGAGCTCTGACGTCCTGTCCCCAGATGACTAGAGCTGTTATCAGGTATATCAGTCTAGGAGTCTGTTCATATTCCTTGTATGAATTCAGCTCAGGTGTCCAGGTAGCTGGTCACAGGCTCTGTCCTACAGGCTTAGAGGGGCAGGGGTGATTGGCGTAGGTACCAGTATCTGGTTGGAGCAGGGGTCACTCTCTGAAAAAGGCAGGGGGCTGAGAATTGTCCCCTAAATGTCTCTGAGGAAAGTGCGTCCCTGTTCCCTAGAGTGTACAGGTGGGTGGGTTTTGCAGATGGACCATGGGCATCCAGTGTTTTTGGTTGTAAGGACTGGGAGGTACCAGTTATCCTTGGACCCCTGTCGTGGGTGGCTGGGTGACCTGAGTGGAGTCACCAGCCCTCATGCCCCGAATGTGGGTAGGCGAGGACCCTGTTTAGTAGGCAAAGTGGTGTCAATCATCGAACACCCACCTCTCCACAACACAGCTGAAACAGTTGCAGTCTGCCAGCAAGGGCCTAGTCTCATGAAATAGCCCCACACATGTCCATGCAGGGGGAAAAGGTATTTAAAGTCCACAAACTGTTTACGCCTGGATAGGAGCTGCTTCTGTCTGGAGCTCCCCAGGTTAGTGGAGCTAAGAAATCATCTTTTTCCTAATTGTGAATTTATCCCTTCTTCAAGGCTGGGAGAATGGCTCTAGGAGCTCAACAGAGCCTATCTCAGGCCCAGGGAAATCAACAGCCTCTGAAGCTGGCTTGGGGGTGGAGGGAGGCACAGTGAAATATACGCGAGTACTTAGCTTTTGCTGAGAGCGCCGTCCTTCTCTGGCTCCGGAGGTGTGAGTAGGCTGTGCGGCTGGCTGCTTTTCCGTGAGGAAAATGCTGCTGAATGCTACGACCAGCTCGCCACAGCCACTCCCAGGAATGGTGCATGGGGGGTCCCAGAGATTCAGGTCTGGCAACTCCTCACCGCTTCTGAACTGACTCTCCTACCCTTGCCACACAGTCCATTTTCTAACTTTGACTTTGATGTTCAGGGCTCCTAGCTTGTCATAAATATAATTGTTCCACTTGTTTTTTTGGGTCTTTGTTGTAAGAGGGATCACTGGAAGCGTCTGGATAGTCGTCATCTTAGCCCTGCCCCCCCCAATTTTTATACAGAGATTTTTCACTTAGCTGCAGGATTTTCAGGAATGAATTAAAGTTGTTAAGTGAGGGATAGATACCTTAGCTTTTGACAACCAAAACCTCACACAGAGTGGCTTCAGTATAAAAGACATTTATTATTTGTGATGTTGTTGTTGTTAGGTGCCATTGAGCCGGTTCTGACTCATAACAACTGTATGTACAACAGAAGGAAACACTGCCAGGTCCTAAGCCATTCTCACAATCATTGTTATGCTTAAGCCCATTGTTGCAGCCATTGTGTTAATCCATCTCATTAAGGGTCTTCTTCTTTTTCACTGACCCTCTACCAAGCATTATTTGTGACAGGGAGTGTGAAAAGATGGCAGTCAACAATTCCTCTTATTTCTGTACTTTCACGCCACTCCTCTCATCAGGAGGTAAAATTTCTATTTCCTTTCTCTTGAATCTAGTCTGGTCCTTAAACTTGTTTCAACCAATAGAACGTGGCAGAAGTGACACTGTGTGACTTCCCAGTTTAAGCCTTAAAAGACTTTGCAACTTCTATTTTAGCCCTCTTGGAAGCCAACTGCCATGTAAAGACGTCTGACTACCCTGCTGGAATGAGAGGTCATGTAGAGAGAGAGAGGCTCTGAAGAATGAGCGATACTAATGGGGGACACATCTGGAGTAGATGGTAAGGTCAGCTTCACCTTAGACACATGGGATCCATAGAAGAAGGATAAATCAAACCAAAAACCTGTTTCCATCGAGTAGATTCCAGCTCATATTGACCTTACTGCCCCATGGGATTTCCAAGGCTGTAATCTTTATGGGGGCAGACTGCCTTGTCTTTCTCTCAGAGGGATAAATATCTGAAAAATAAATGGGTTCTGTTAGGAAAGAGGGTAGGCAACTGTGAGTGCTAGCTGTTCATCAAAATCCATGTTCTTTTCTTCCTAGGTACACAACTGTTTTTCAACATCCCTTGCATTTAAGGGTGGCCGTGCAACTGAGTTCAGCTAAAAAAGTTGTGAGCCACTTCCAGGCCTAGCCTATACACACTCCTCCATGCTTTTTTTCCCCTCTAAGTGACTGGGATGTAAATGAATTAGATGATCTTGAAGCCCATGTGTTGAGGATGGCAGAACCTTTACCAGCCTGGAATTCTGAAAGACCACCTGGCTGCCCTTGCCTACTAGGAACAATTTTCTCTATTATATGAAAAAATTTTTTATTATTATTATATGAGAAATAAACTTGTCTTGTATTTAAGTCATTAATCATTTTTCGATCTAGCTCTTAAAATAGCCAGCATTACTTTAACCAGCACAATAACAAACACTGTGCACTATAAGATATCAGGACTCGAGAAGTAGATGTTGGTGGTCGGTTGGAGGTAAAGCTTAGTTAGAGGGTGAGAGTTGAGGCAAAAAATGGATGAGATCACCCAAGGGGCATGTATACAAGAAGCATGGTTAACTTCCATATTACTTCAAAATGGGATGAAAGCTATGAAAATATGAACATAAACAAATATATGTCTCAGCTTACAAACCATTTAAGGGAGCTCTTGGACTCATGAAGCCTATCTATGGGCTCCTGGTAAAGAACCCTCAGTGTAAAGAGAATGGAAGAGACCAAGGACAGAACCCCAGAGAATGCCAGAGGGATGGCTAGAGATATAGATGAACTATTGAACATGACAACACAGATGCCAAGTGAGGGGAAGAATTTAAGGAACAGGTAGTCAGCAGTATTGAAGGCTACTCAGGGAAAGAAAATGATTTGGTTTGAGAAATAATTGGATTTGATGACTGGGATTTGAAATAGGTGCCCTTCTAGTGGATAAGAGTATGGGTCCCTGAAGTACTAATGTTTGTATTAAATTCCAGCTCCTTCCAACACTAGCTATACGAACTTGGGCAAGTTGCTTATTTTCTCTTTAGTTTCCTCAGGAACAAAAGTAAAATAAAATTGTCTATCTTGTACATGTGTGAAGATTAGATTAAATATAATGGGATCATTAAATGTTACCAGTTATTATTATTATATTGGAAGTAGTTTCAATGAAGTAATTAGGATGGAACTCAAATGACAGATGGTGAAGAGAGTACAGAAATTTTAAGTGGACTTATTTTTCCACGAATTAAACTGGGCTAGGAAGGAGAATTGCAGATAATTTTATGGAGGAGGAGGCAGAGTAGAGGGAAGGGGCCCTATTAAGGCAATAACCAACATCACTTGAGTGATTTCTGTATACTGGGTGCTTTAAAAGCATTAAGTCATTTAGTCTAGAGGTGTACTATCTAATATGGTAACCACCAGTCACAAGACTATTGGACACTTGAAATGTGGCAGATCTGAATTGAGATCTGCTGTAAGTATAAAATAAACACCAGATTTCAAAGACTTAGAACAAATGAAAGAATGTAAAATACCTCAGTAATTTCTAATATTAATTACTTGTTGAAATGGCATTTTGATAATATACTAAGTTAAATAGGATATTTTATAAAAATTCATTTCACCTGTTTCTTTTTATTTTTAAAAATATGGCTACCATAATTACATGTGTGGCTCAAATTACTAAAATTGCATATAACCCAAAACCATTGCCCTCAAGTGGATTTCAACTCATAGAAACCCTACAGGACACAGTAGAACTGCCTCATAGGGTTTCCAAGGCTGTAAATCTCTATGGAAGGAGACTGACACATCTTTCTCCCATGGAGCAGTTGGTGGGTTCGAACTGCTGACCTTTACTGTTAGCAGCCAAGTGATAAACCACTGCACCACCAGGGCTCCTTCCAAAATTGCATATATGGCTTACATAATATTTCTAGTGGACAGTGCTGGGGTAGAGGATTGGGAGCATGTTTGTAAATCAAGGTCAAAAAGCAAAGAGCAAAAAGGGAGAGCAAATTATTAACGGGCAAAGAATAGACAACTATATTGTTAGTCTACCTATTATGTCCACTGCCATCGAGTTGATTCTGACTCATACTGACCCTAGAGGACAGAGTAGAACTGCTCCATAGGGCTTCCAAGGAGCAGCTTGTGGATTTGAACTGCCTACCTTTGGTTAGCACCTGAGCTCTATAACCACTGCACCACCAGAGATCGAATTGTTAGTCTGGTAGTCCCTAAAAAGAATTAACCAAAAAAAAATTAATTAAAAAGAATTAGGTTGTAATTTTGTCTTAACACATATTTTTAAAACTTCTATTACCCAGACAGACAAACTTTTTGTTAATGATGCACAGTAAAAAAACACATTTTACCTTGTGTTCTGGTTATCTATTGCTATATATCAAATTATCCCAAAACTTAATGACTTAAAATAACAACCATTTCATTATACCTTATGATTTTTGGTTCAAGAATTTGGGCAGGGCTCAGCAATTCTTCTATTTCATGTGGCTTGGACTGAGGTCACTTAGTGGCATTCAGCTGGTGGATGGGCTGATGTCAACAAACTAACATAGCTTCCCTCACACGTATGGTGCCTTAGTGGGGATGGCTGGAAGGTTGGACTCAGCAGGACCATAGATGGGAGAGCCTACATGTGACCTCTTCAGCATGGTGGCCTCAGGTTTCATGAGAGTTCAGGGTTCCTAGAGAAAGTATTTCAAAAAACAGGATGTAGAAGCTGTAAGGTCATTAAGATCTGGGCTTGCACACTAGCTCAGCATTATTTCTTCCAGATTATATTGATGAGAGCAGTCACAGAACTCACTCAGATAACAGGTGATGTGAAGAAGAACAAAGTATGAGGTCTCCAGATTTGGTGGCCTGACTGAGACTGGAGAAACCCTGAGAGTATGGTCCCCGGACACCCTTTCAGCTCAGTAATGAGGTCACTCCTGAGATTCACCCTTCAGCCAAAGATTGAACAGGCCCATGAAACAAAGCAAGACTGAAGGGGTGCACCAGGCCTGGGGGAGGGGCTGGAAGGCAGGAGGGAACAGGAAAACTGGTAATGGGGAACTCAGAGTTGAGAGGGGAGAGTGTTGACACGTCATGTGGTTGCTAACCAATGTCATAGAACAATGTGTGTACTGACTGATGAGGACCTAGTTAGTTCTGTAAACCTTCATCTAAAGTACAATAAAAAAAAAAGTACAAGGTCTCATACTTCTGACTTCAGAATATATTACACAGCTACAGTAATCAAAACAACCTGGTACTGATTTAATGATAGACACATAGACCAATAGAATAGAACTAAAAATTCAGAAATAAATCCAAACATCTATGGGCAATTGATTTTCGACAAGGGTGCCAAATTCATTCAGTGGGGGAAGGAAAAGGCTCTTCAACAAATAAAAATGGAGCTGGCAAAACCAGATTTTCACATGCAGAAAAATGAAACAAGATCTACACCTCACACCATATACAAAAACTAATTCAAAATGGATCAAGGACCTAAATTTTAAATCTAAAACCATAAAGTCCTTGGAAGAAAATATAGAAGCAAAACTTTGGGACCTAATATTTTTCAGTGGTAGATTATCAAATGCAACAACAAATGCATGAGCAATGGAAAACAAAATAAATAACTGGGACCTCATAAAAGTTAAATACTTATATTCATCAAAAGACTTTATCAAAAGAGCCAAGAGACAAACTACAGCCTGAAAAAAAAATCTTTGGGAATGATATAACTGATAAGGGTCTAATATCAAAAAACTTCTACAGCTTAACAACAGAAAGACAAATAACCCAATCAAAAACTGGCAAAGGTCATGGGCAGACACTTCATCAAAGAGGATATTTAAATGGCCAACAGGCACATGAAAAGATGCTCAATGTCGTTAGCCATCATTAACACATAAATCAAAACCACAATGAGATACCATTTCACTCTTGTTAGAATGGTCAAAAGGAGCCCTGATGGCATAGTGGTTAAACGGTTGGCTACTAACTAAAATGTCGGCGCTTCAAACCCACCAGCCACTCCACAGGAAAAAGATGTGGCAGTCTTACATAAAGATTTAGGGCTTTGGAAACCCGAGGGGGCAGTTCTATTCTGTCCTACAAGGTTCCTGTGAGTTGGAATTGAATCCACACAACAGCAATGGGTTTGTTGTTTTTTGATTTAGGATGGTCAATATAAAAAAAAGAAAAATAACAAGTGTTGGAGGGGATGTGGAGAACTTGGAACCTTCATCCATTGCTGGTGGAAATGACAAATGGTACAGTCGTTGTGGAAAACAGTTTGGAGGTTCCTCGAAAAACTAGAGGTAGAGCTGCCATATGACCCAGCAATTTCATTTCTAGTTATATACATTAGGGATCTAATAGAAAAAGGGGTGGGACATAGACCCCCCACCCCCACTGACCTTCTGATGGGAGCAGTGTCAAAAAATTTTAAGTGGCCATCAAAGAATTCAAGTGGCCATCAAAGAATTCAAGTGGCCATCTTAAATTTGCCACACTCTCCAACCCAGCAAATACAAACACAAATACATACACACATATACGTATATAACAGAAAAAAAAGTTTCACAAAATAATGTTTACCCTTGTTACATGAGATGCATTTTGATATTTTCTATTCTGTTCTGTTCTATTGTATTCTGTTCAAAAATGTCAGCTGTGACCTAACAACTTAATTTCATGATTTAGTTGCAATTTGCAGTTTTCAAAACACTGTTTTTAAGAAAGTGAAAAGGTAAGACACAAACTGGAGAGAAAATGTTTGCAAAAATTTGACAGGGGACTTGTATCCAGAATACGTATATATAAAATATGTGATAATGTACATATATTACATGCAATAATATATGTATATATAAATCTCCTGAAATCAATAACACAAAGTCTAACAAGCCAATAAAAAAACGGGCAAGAGTTGAACACCAGAGAAGATATACAAATAGCCTAAGTATGAAAAATCTCCCACACGTCTGTCAGTTTGTCATACTCTGGGAGCTTGTGTGTTGCTGGGATGCTGGGAGCTACGCTGCTGATATTCAAATACCAGCAGGGTCACCCATGGCGGACAAGTTTCAGCTGAGCTTCCAGAGTAAGACAGACCAGGAAGAAGGAACAGGCAGTGTACTTCTGAAAAGAATTAGCCAGTGGAAACCTTACGTATAGCAGCAGAACATTATCTGATAGAGTGCCAGAAGATGAGCCCCTCAAGTTGGAAGCCACACAACAGACAACTGGGGAAGAGCTGCCTCCTCAAAGTAGAGTCAACCTTAATGACGTGAGTGGAGTCAACCTTTCAGGACCTTCATTTGCTGATGTGGCATGACTCAAAATGAGAATAAACAGCTGCAAACATCCACCAATAATCGGAACCTGGAATGTATGAAGTATGAATCTAGGAAAATTGGAAATTGTTAGAAACGAATGGAATGCATAAAGATTGGTATCCTAGGTATTAGTGAGCCGAAATGAATTGCTATTGGTCATTTTGACTTGGACAATCATACGGACTACTATGGTGGGAATGACAACTTAAAGAGGAAAGGTATGCATCAGGGTTGTATCCTTTCACCATACCTATTCAATCTGTATGCTGAGCAAATAATCTGAAAAGCTGGAGTGAATGAAGAAAAATGGGGCAGCAGGATTGGAGGAAAATCATTAATAGCCTGCGTTATGCAGATGACACAACCTCGCTTGCTGAAAGTGAAGAGGACTTGAAGCACTTACTGATGAAGATCAAAGACCACAGCTTTCAGTATGGATTACACATCAACATAAAGAAAACAAAAATCCTCACAACTGGACCAATAAGCAACATCACGATACATGGAGAAAAGACTGAAGTTGTCAAGGATTTCATTTTACTTGGATCCACAATCAACACCCATGGAAGCATCAGTCAAGAAACCAAAAGACACATTGCATTGGGCAAATCAGCTGCAAGAGATGGCTTTAAAGTGTTAAAAAGCAAAGATGTCACCTTGAGAAACAAGATGCGCCTGACCCAAGCCATGGTGTTTTCAATTGCTTCATATACATGCAAAAGCAGGGCAATGAGTAAGGAAGACCAAAGAAGAATTGATGACTTTTAATTGTGGTATGGGTGAAGAATACTGAATATGTGAAGGGTTATCCAAAGAATGAGCAAATCTGTCTTGGTGGAAGTACAACCAGCGTGCTTCTTGGAAGCAGGGATGGTGAGACTGTGTCTCACATTCTTTGGACATATTGGCAGGAGGGTTCAGTCCCTGAGAAGGACATCATGCTTGGTAAAGTAGAGGGTCAGCGAAAAAGAGCAAGACCCTCAGTGAAATGGACTGACACAGTGGCTGCAACAGTGGCCTCAAGCATAGCAACAATTGTGAGGGTGGCTAAGGACCGGGCAGTGTTTTGTTCTGTTGTGCATGGTGTCGTGATGAGTCGGAACTGACTTGACGGCACCTAACAAAAAGCATAAAAAATACTCAAAATTCTTAGTCATCCTCAAAATGAAATGAGAAAACCATTTTACATCCACTAAAGTGGAAGAAATTTTAAAAACTGACAACACCAAATGATGGTAAGGATAAGGAGAACCTGGAACTCTCATACACCGCTGGTGTGAATGTAAAATGGCACAGCCACAGCTAAAAAAAGCTAAGCCGGACACAAAAGACCACATATCGCATATGATTCCATTTATATGAAATCTCCAAAAAAGGCAAATTTCCAGAGACAGAATGTAGATTAGTGGTTGCCCGGAACTGGAGACTGGGAATGGGGATTAGCTGTAAAAAAGCATGACGGATCTTATTGGGATGCTGGAAATGTTCTAAAATTTTATGATAATGATTGCATACTCAGTAAATTTACTGACAATCATTTAATTTTATGTAAACGTAAATTATACCACAATAAAGTGGAAAAAAAAAAGATATGGAAAGATGAACACCAAAATTGTAACAGTGGTTATTTCTGTCCAGTAATACTTATTGTGAACTTAATCTATTCTTTATTCTGTTCCATGAGAATAATTAGAATAAAAATATCAACCAGCAAGTCTATCCCTGAGTATTTACCCAAGAGATGTAAAAACATATTCATACAAAGACTTCTGTAAAACAGACTTATTCATAATAGCCAACAACTGGAAACAACCCAAATGTCCTTCAATAAGAGAATCAACAAATTGCAGCATACTCACAAAATGGAATATTATTCAGCAATAAAAAAGAATGAACGTGGATGATCCTCAAAAACATCACGTTGAACAAAAGAAATCAGGCACAAAGGAGTACGTACTGAACGATTCCATTGATGTGAAGTTGAAGAATTGGCAAAACTAGTCTATGGTGATAGAAATCAGGATGATGGTTCTTAACAGGGAATGGAGATTGAATGGAAGAGGATATCAGTAGACTCTCTGGGTTCATGGAGATGTGGTTCATTTTAACTGGTGTGGTGGTTATGTGAGTATAAATATTTGTTAAAACATATTAAATTGTACACTTAGGATTTATGTATTTAACTGTATTTCCATTTTACCTCAAAAGAACAAACATCGGTGTAGTGGAAAGAACATAAGTGTTGATATTAAAAGATTTGTATTTGAACACCATTTACACTTTCTATGTGTGCGAAGTCCCTCGATCCTGATAGACTAAGTTTTTCATCTGTAAAACAGGAAAATTGTCTAGTTGACTGGATTTTCATGAAGGTTAAATCAGATAATGTGATACCAACTCCTAAAGAACAAATACAAATGATTACTAACTATATTTTCAAAGAGTTCAGCCTCTTTAATATTTTCAAAGAAATTAAGTTAATAGCAACATGCCATTATCTTATCAGATTGGCATAGTTAGAAACAACCCAGTTCGAAGTCATGAGAGTGATTATCCTTGTGTAGGGAAATAGTTAGGGGAATGGAATACTTAGGGGACTTCTGGGAAGTTGGTAATATTTTCTTTCTTGCTCTAAGAGCTGGTTTCATGTTTTAAGAATCCATTGATTTGTGCTCTTTTCTGTATGCATTTATATTTTAATTACATAATCCAGTGATGGAAGCCTGCAGTAAGCAGACACAGCTGGCGAAAGCGTAAATTGATATCTTTCTGAAAGGCAATCTGGAAGCATGTATTAAAAGCAATAACCATTGATTCAGCAATTCTACTTCTAGGAATGTATCCTAAGGAAATATTTAAGGTGTTCGCAAAGTTGTGTGTACAAAGACATTTACTGCAATGCTGTTTATAACAGCATAAACTGAGAATCACCTAAATTTTCCATAAAAGGGGACTGGTTAAAAAAATACATGGTATATCCAAACAATGGGATCTGTTAAGCCATCCAAAATGCTGTAGGTTAAAACTAACATGGAAATAAGATCACACTGTTACCGAGGGCCCCTTCCTTGGTTGAACCCGACTGGATTCTTGCTGCTCAATAAGACTACTGAGGCAGCCTGGAGCCATACAAGCAAATTTATTTTGCCAGCAGCTAGCAAAAGGAGGCAGTAAGGGCTACAAACTTCAGAGAAACTATCTCACCGATTTGCTTAAGGGCCAAGCGTTTAAGGATTTCAACGAGGGAGGGGGAGGAGGGGTTTTGATGTTTATCCATGAGGTTCTGGGTTGGGGGGAAGGGTGCAGATTTCTGAGATGGGGTTGGGTTGTGCAAATGCAGGTGTGCACACACAGGATTTCTTCAAGATGTAAGTCCTTTGGTTTCCCCTTAACAACTCATTGTGGGATGTGACGCAGGAGCACTGTGTCCCTTTGTCACATCTCCCCCTTCAGCGGGCAGGGGAAGGACACATAGTGGTTGCTTTTACTACTTTTGCACACACACTCTGCTCCTGCGGAGTCCCTCAAGAGAGACATTAGACATTAACAGTTTATTTGCAACATTTCAGTTCGTACCACCCCTCAGCAGGTAACATTTTGCCCCCAGGGCCTGTGTGTTCTGTTCTGATCTCCAGGGGGTGGGACAAATTGTTTATTTCACTCTCTGTTCTGCTTGTCTTCCCCACCCCATGTGAAAGGCGGGGAGGCGGGGGGGGGGGGGGGGGGCGGGGAACTGGCCCTGCTCTAACCAATACTACATTAAATGAAAAAAAAAAAAAGATATAGATACAATAGATATTAAAAAAAAAAAACAAAAAACCTTTGCCATCGAGTTGATTCCGAATCACAGAGACACTATAGGAAAGAGTAGAACTGCCCCATAGGGTTTCAAAAGAGCAGCTGGTGAATTTGAACTGCTAACCTTTTGGTTAGCAAAAGAGCTCTTAACCACCATGCCACTAGGGCTCCAATGAAAAATATAAAAAGCAACAAAAAATTTGCCAGCTGTCATCTACTTTTAGCAGTGGAAATGTATTGGCTTTTTTTTTATTGTGAAAATATACACAGCAAAACATATACCAATTCAACAATTTCTACACGTACAATTTAGTGACACTGGTTGCATTCTTCAATTTGTGCCACCATTCTCGCTATTCTGCATGTAGAAATTGTTGAATTAATGTATGTTTTGCCGTGTATATTTTTACCAGAAAAAAGCCAATACATGAATGTAAATTCACTGCCCCCTAAGCTTCTTATCTAACTTTTCAAGTTGCTCTTGTCAATTTGATTGTCTATGGATAATTTTTTAAAAGAGTGCAATGCTTGTCTTAGTCATCTAGTGCTGCTATAACAGAAATACCACAAGTGAATGGCTTCGACAATGAAATATTTATTCTCTCACAATCTGAATTCAGTGTGCCAGCTCCAGGGGGAAGACTTTCTCTCTCTGCGAGCTCTAGGGGAAGGTTCTTGTCATCAATCTTCCCTTGGTCTAGAAGCTTTTCAGTGCAGGGACCCAAAGTACTAAGGACGCTCACTCCTGGCTCTGCTTTCGTAGTGGTATGAGGTTTCCACGTCTCTCTGCTGGCTTCACTCTTTTATATCCTAAAAGAGATTGGCATAAACTGCAACTTAATTTTGTAGATTGAGTCCTGTTCCATTACCACAACTGCCATTAATCCCACCTCATTAACATCATAGAGGTAGGATTTACAACACATAGGAAAATCACGTCAAATGACAAAATGGTGGACAATCACTCAATACTGGGAATCATGGTCTAGCCAAGTTGGCAGATATTTTGGGATGACACAAGTCAATCCATGACAATGCTCAAAGCAAACATTCTTTACTAAGTTAAACTATTGTTTGATTTAAAGACAGTGGATAGTCTTGCCGTAAGTTTTAAAGATTACCTTTGGGCAACCAGTGGGGGCGTGGTAGTCATCTAGCCTGAATGGCTCCAGAAAGTCTGGATTCCAAGAGAATTTGAAATTCTGTTCCTTATTTTATCCCCTTTTGATCAGGATTCATCTATCAAATCTTAGATCAAAATGTTCAGTAATGGTAGCTAGGCACCATCCAGTTGTTCTGGTCTAATAGCTAAGTAGGCAGTTGCTCACGGAAGCAGTTAGACTATTTGTCTTTTTTTTTGTGAAGTAGTATTTTTATGAGGCAGAAATGTATTGGATTTTAATTTTCTTCTTTTTTTTCTTGCCTGTGTTCTAAATTTTCTTCAAGGAATATGCTATTGCCACTGTGATAAGAAAAAAAAACCTACAAGTTATCAGTAATTAGGAAAAAGTAAAGTGTTTAGTACACAATACTGTTCACTGCTGTCTAGTCTGACTCATGGTGACCCCATGTGTTATAGAGTAGAAATGCTCCATAGAGTTTTCTTGGCTGTGATCTTTATGGAAGCAGATTGCCAAGCCTTTGTTCCATGGTGCTGCTGAGTGGGTTTGAGCCCCCAATCTTTATGTTAGTTGTTGTTGTTCTTGTTAGGTGCTGTCAAGTCAGTTCTGATGCACAGAGACCCTACGTACAACAGAATGAAACACTGCCGGGTCCTGTGCCATCCTCACAGTCATTGTTATGCTTAAGCCCATTGTTGCAGCCATTGTGTCAATTAATCTCATTGAGGGTCTTCCTTATGTTTGCTGACTCTCTACCAAGCATGATGTCCTTCTCAAGGCACTGATCCCTCCTGATAACATGTCCAAAGTATGTGAGACAAAGTCTCACCATCTTTGCTTCTAAGGAGCATTCTGAGTGTATTTCTTCCAAGACAGATTTGTTCATTCTTTTGGCAGTCCATGGTATATTTAATATTCTTTGCCAACACCATAATTCAAAGGAGACGATTCTTTTTTGGTCTTCCCTATTCATTTACGTTAGCAAGCGAGTACAAATAATTCATACCACCCACGGACCTCCTGGCACCCAATAGTTGCTCAAAAATTTTGGGTGAAAAAAAAAGCCCACTGGCCACTCAGTGCCCTAGTCATAGGGACTGGCTGTGGGCACCTGGTGAGAGGTAGGAGACAAATAGAAAGGACTTGGCTCTCTGGGCTTATTGAGTTATTTTCAGGAGACAAGGGCTTCCTGGGGAAGCCAGCATGCCCATAAACTCTTTCAATCTGCTTTGGTTAAGGTATTCATGAACTGTATAAAATCTGGCTGTTTGCCTCACTCTAGGAAGTGCTCACTGTAGGTTTGGTCACACATGCAGATGCCCAAGATTAGAGTAATTGAAAGGGAAATGGACAGACATCTTGCACCTAGGAGACAAAAAATGCTCTTTTCCACGTGGTTTCCCTTTTTTTTGTCCCAGGAGTTTGAGCCTGCAGGTTTTCCAGCCTGCCCCTGCTGTTTCTATGGGGCTATAAGGGGAGGTAACTGTGTTTATCTGCCTAGGTCTGTGTCTGTCCTTGCTTCCCCCCCCCCCCCCCCCGCAAAGTTTGCCTGCATGTCTTCCCTTACTGCTGTTTGTTATTTTTCACTTTATAATTCTGCTTAGTGATATTTATTTGAAGCTTATGGGGAGGTTGCAAACTGGAGGCTTTGTGGATACATCTTGTTGGGTTATGTGTAAAGTTTAAAATTATTTAACTTAATTGACAGTAGTCAAACATCAGGAATTTTGTGGTATATCTATGCAATGGAATATTCAGCCATAAAAAGAAATGAATTATTGGTACATGCTACAAGGCTGAATCCTTGAAAACATGCTAAGTGAAAGAAACCAGTCACAAAAGACCACATACTATCTGGTTTCATTCATATGAAATGTCTAGAAAAGGGAAATCTATAAAGAGAGAAATTAGATTAGTGGGCTTTTAGGGACGGAGCAATAGGGGAGTAATAGGTAAAGAGTATGGGGTTTCTTTCTGAGGTAATGAAAATGTTCTAAAATCGGCTGTGGCAATCATTGCACACATCTGTGAATATACCAAAATCCGCTGAATTGTACCCTTTAAATGGATGAATTATATGGTATGTAAATTATATCTTAATACAGGTGTTTTTTAAAAAAAAATCAGCAAATTTCAAATAAAAATCCAATTTTCAAGTCAACACTTTGAAGATCCAGCAACTCTGGGCTGGCATTCCCTCATGGCAAAAATCTCCTGAGTCGACTAGCAGTTGACCCCTTTTAGTGGCTTTCTACTATTCCATTTCGCTTGTGTACTCAAACCAACTCCACAGCACCTAACAACAATACTAACTCCTGTAAGCATTTGCATTTTTAACTTATATTCTGGGGTTACCTCCTCTCTGTTTTCTCCACACGCCAACATGAAATTGTCTAAACTTGTAGTCACACAGCTAGATGTCTCTCAGGCTCCTTCTCTATGTGGCCTTGGGCAGGACACTTAACCACTAAGCACGCTTTCTCCCCTATGTAATAATGTGGACAGATGTTCTTTACCCGCAGGCAAAATTAATAGAAAGTGTGAAAGTTCTTTGTAAGCAATAAATTGCTGTTCATATGCAAAGTATGATAAATGTTTGTTTCAAACCTATCGTTCAGTGTTTGCTGTATTTTTGTTTATTGTAACGTAACTTTCTCATTTATTTTAGTTCTTTTATTATTTTAAATGGGATTCTGAGGGAACTAATTTTTAAAACGGTATAATTTTAAAAATCAGTAGTACATTTACATAGTTCAAAAATTACAAAGGTATAGAGTGAAGAGTGTTCTTCTATCTTCTTTCATCTGGCCCCAGATAGGTAATTACTGTTCATTTCGTGTGCATTTTTCCAGATTTTTTTATGCATATACAAGCAAATATATATTTGTTGGCTTTTTTGGTTTGTTTTTGAGGGGGGTAGCTTTTTTCTATAACTTGAAAAGTTTGTTGTTGTTGTTGTTAGGTGCCGTCGAGTCGGGTCCGATTCATAGCAACCCTATGCACAACAGAATGAAACACTGCCCGTTCCTGAGCCATCCTTACAATCGTTGTTATGCTTTAGCTCATTGTTGCAGCCACTGTGTCAATCCACCTCATTGAGGGCCTTCCTCTTTTCCGCTGACCCTGTACTCTGCCAAGCATGATGTCCTTCTCCAGGGACTGATCCCTCCTGACAACATGTCCAAAATATGTAAGACGCAGTCTCGCCATCCTTGCTTCCACAGAGCATCCTGGTTTGTTCTTCTTCCAAGACAGATTTGTTCGTTCTTTTGGCAGTCCATGGTGTATTCAATATTCTTCGCCAACACCACAGTTCAAAGGCTTTAATTCTTCTTCGGTCTTCCTTATTCACTGCCCAGTTTTCACATGCATATGATGCAATTGAAAATACAATGGTTGGGGTCAGGCGCACCTTATTCTTTAAGGTGACATCTTTGCTCTTCAACACTTTAAAGAGGTCCTTTGCAGCAGATTTACCTAATGCAACGCGTCTTTTGATTTCTTGATTGCTGCTTCCATGGCTGTTGATTGTGGATCCAAGTAAAATGAAATCCTTGACAACTTCAATCTTTTCTCCGTTTATCATGATGTTGCTCATTGGTCCAGTTGTGAGGATTTTTGTTTTCTTTATGTCGAGGTGCAATCCATACCGAGGGCTGTGGTCTTTGATCTTCATCAGTAACTGCTTCAAGTCCTCTTCGCTTTCAGCAAGCTAGGTTGTGTCATCTGCATAACGCAGGTTGTTAATGAGTCTTCCTCCAGTTCTGATGCACTGTTTTTCTTCATATAGTCCACCTTCTCAGATAATTTGCTCAGCATACAGATTGAATAGGTATGGTGAAAGAATACAACCCTAACACACACCTTTCCTGACTTTAAACCAATCAGCATCCCCTTGTTCCGTCCAAACAACTGCCTCTTGATCTATGTAAAGGTTCCTCATGAGCACAATTAAGTGTTCTGGAATTCCCATTCTTCGCAATGTTACCCATAATTTGTTAAGATCCACTCAGTCAAATGCCTTTGCATAGTCAATAAAACACAGGTAAACATCCTTCTGGTATTCTCTGCTTTCAGTCAGGATCCATTTGACATCAGTAATGATATCCCTGGGTCCACGTCCTCTTCTGAAACCGGCCTGAATTTCTGGCAGTTCCCTGTCAATATACTGTTGCAGCCATTTTGGAATGATCTTCAGCAGAATTTTGCTTGCGTGTGATATTAATGATATTGTTCTATAATTTCCACATTCGATTGGATCACCTTTCTTGGGAATAGGCATAAATATGGATCTCTTCTAGTCAGTTGGCCAGGAAGCTGTCTTCCATATTTCTTGGCATAGACGAGTGAGCACCTCCAGCGCTGCATCTGTTTGTTGAAACATCTCAATTGATATTCCATCAATTCCTGGAGCTTTGTTTACTTTTGAAAATTAATTTCCGTGCCACTGAAAGCAATATTCATTCCAAGAATTAAAAAAAAAAAACAACTCATGATTCAGCTGGCTTACAACAATTACTGTCACTTGCCAGGCTATCTCCTTGACCTTTGCACCATGATATTCAAAATATCTAGCTCTTCAGGATTAAATATGCTCGTCTTTACTATATTTTCTTTAGTTCTGGACCTTACCTCATCTGCTAGGACTTGAGGAACAAGGTTCATAGAAGAAACATACAATGACATTTACCTTCCTCAGTGGAAAGAAACCAGTAACTATGACAACTGTACAGAATGCATTTCCCAGGCATTAGGTGCTGGATAGAACACTGGCTTCCAAAATTGGCTTCACTCAGATACATGATTTCCTCTTTTTGAGCCACCCAGTCATCCACTTGCTGGTTTTTCTCCGCTATCATGGTTTGTGCCAGTCTCCATGGTTTGTGACAACTTGGAGGGAGCCTTTGATGCCATGTCATCCATTCTACCGTTCCAATGTATTTGGTAATGTTTTACTATTTTTAACATGCTTTAATGATTCCATCTTTAAAAAATATATTCTCCCTTGACCTACATCTCCTTCCAAACACCATACTATTTCTCTGATACTTTTCACGGCAAAACTTCTTGGAAGAATTTTTCTTACTCGCTGTCTCTACTTCTTCACCTCCCATTCTTTCTTCAACCCAGTCATGCTCCTGTCCATATAAATCCACTGAGATGGCTCTATCCAAGATCACCACTTTCTAATCCTATAGTTGTTTCTTGGGTCTCATCTTTCTTGTCCTTTCAGTGACATTTGATACACTGGGAATTGAGCCTCTCTGTTGAAAAGCTCTTTACTTGGCTTCTGAGATGACACACTCTTTTGGTTTTCCTCCTACTTTACTGGCTATTTTTCTCTTTCTGAGTTATAAGAGCTGGAGTGCCTCAGGGCTCAGTCCAATTCATACTCTCTGGGTAATCCTATCCAGTCAATGGCTTGTATGGGTGACTTCTATATTTCTCCCTCTAGCCCTGATCTCTCTCCTGAACTCCAGACTTGAATCTCCAACTGCCCGTTTGACATTTCCACTTGGACATCTAAGAGGAATCTCAAATGTAACATATCCAAGACATTCCTCTTGGTTCCTTCTCTGCCCCATCCCCTGAAATCTCCTCTAGGTTTCTCCATTTCAAAAAAGGGGTAACACTATTCACCCAACTGTTCAGGCTAAAATGCTATGAGTTATCCTTGACTCATCTTTTTTCCTCACTCCCAGCATCCAATTCATTAGCAGCAATCCTATTGGCTAACTTCCAAAACATAGACTGAATTCAACTACTTTTCACTGCTTCCACTGCCACTGCCTAGGCCAAGTCATTGTCATTTCTCATCTAGACTACTGCAAAAGCGTCTTAAATTATGTCTACTCTTGTTCTCATAGGGTTCATTCTCCCCATGGTAAGAGAAGGACGTCACTCTTTTTTTTTTTTTTAAAGTCTCCAATGACTTCCTATCAAACACAGAGTAAATTAAAAATTATTCATACACAGAGTACATTAAAAATCATTACCACGGCCAACAAAGTCCTACATGATTTGGCTCTGCGTACCTCTCTATCTTCTGCCACTCCCCCCATCTCTCTTTTCTAATAACGTTGGCACCTTGCTATTTCTTGAACACTACAAGCGTGCTCTTGCTGAGGGGCTTTATCCTTACTGCTCCCTTTGCCTGAATGCTCTACCGCAGACATTTACGTAGCTGGTTCTTGCCTATTATCCAATTCTCAGCTCAAACGTCACCACCTCAGAAAACTAATCTCTCACTACCATATCTAAGGAAACTCTGGTGGAGTAGTGGTTAAGAGCTACGGCTGCTAACCAAAAGGTCAGTGGTTCAAATCCACCAGGCTCTCCTTGGAAACCTTATAGGGCAGTTCTACTCTGTCCTACAGGGTCACTATGAGTTTGAATTGACTGGACAGCAATGGGTTTGGGTTTTTTTTTTTTTTTGAGGCAAACTACAGCTCTCCCTGAGGTCTGGCTGTTACTATTATTTCATTTCCTGCTCAGTGTGATCCACAGAGCTACTTCCCCCTATTCTTGCCAACCATTACTCTTGGCTACTTTTCTATTCCTTCACAGGGTTCATAGGAACTTCTGGATACATTCTATACCACACAGGGGCTAGGAGGCCCCTCACTTGCATCACTTCTTCCAAGATCCTGGAATTATTTTTGTATATGTAATTTTGTGTTCTTTTTCCTAAAGGGCCTGCCCTTCCCTTCCCTCACCATATAAGTTACAAGCCCCACAAAACTTGAATTCACCCCTGGTTAAAAGACAGAGGAGTTAAACTCAGGCCTTCTCTCTTCCACCAACTACACCAGCCATCATTTTTACTGAGATGTGGCTGCCGGCTTGTTGGTGTGGGCAGAGCTCAAGCGTCATCTCTACTTGAAATTCCAAACAGCAGCAGAGCAAGGTCTCTGGTTTGAAAATGTGGAATGGGGAGACAGGGGCATGTGTCTCACCTGTTGCCTCTCTCCACTCTCTTCCTTCTTCTTCCCTCTACCCTGTTATTAAAAGAGTCAGGGTTTTCTTTTACTTCCCTGTGTCCCAGCCTTGCAACTCAGCTGTCATAGATGGAAGAAGTATCTCCTCTGCAGTGTGGGAGAACTCTGAACTTCATAAGTAAAATGGTGCTAAGGAAATTTAGCAAATCCTTTTTTTCTCCCCTAAGCCTATTCTACTCTCTCCTGCCCAGGGAAATAAGTCTCAGGGCTACATTCAGACAAGAGTCTATAATGGAACATGATTTAAAGAAGAAAATTCAAATAATCAGCTTGATCTTTGTAAAATATTATTCCCATTACATTCTAGAATTTGTTGAGAGAAGCCAAAAAACTGAATTTGTATGTGAAATGCCCCATTTAAACATAGGCATATAATTCAAAAATTAAGAGAGAAAAATAAGAGCAAATGCTTTTATGGTGCTAGGGGCCAGTGTTCTAAGGTTTAGAGAGATTAATCCAATCACCCCAGTGACCTATTTTACAGGCAAGAAAACTGAAGCACAGAGATCTTTACGAAGATCACATAGGTAGTACATGGTGCAAGCCAAATACATGTCTGTGGGACAGATTTGGCCTCAAAGCCACTAGCTTATGACATATACAAATATACCAGAAAGAGCAAGGCTTTGAACTATGGCTTGGCCTCTCTGCTGAATGACCTTAGACTAGATACTTGATCTCTATGACCCTCTCTGTGCAGTGCTCAATTAATATTGGCTTTCTCTTTTCTTCTTCACCCATATGGATAATTGCACTGAACATTCATGGTATGCTTGTATATTATCTGGAATGTACCATCTAGTGGCACAAACGATATCTCTAGAAACAGCCTGATGTAAGAGAGAGTCCTAGGGTAGGTGTCAAGTTGCCTGGTTCCAGTCCTCATCCTGTTACTAATCCTTTGTGTGATTTCAAGCAAGCCATATCTTCTCTCTTGGGCCTCAGTGGCTCCATCTTTAAAATGTGGAGTTGAACTAAATCAATGGCTTTTTGGAACTGTTCTGAGAAACCCAAAATTTATCTGATGGTAGAGGCAGGCATCAAAGAAGAAAGAAGGCAAAGGTGAGGCTGGGTGAAAAGGCTGGTGGGTTCCCCAGTTCCATGTCAGAGTTAGTAGCTCTATTTTTAGCTGTCAGGTTTTATTAGAAGGGAGTGTTCCACTGCTGATAAAACAGATGGAACCTACTAGACTTTCCATGCACAGCCCCTGCAACTGGGTTTACTTGCTTTCTTGGCTTCTCTTTTTATTACCCTCTTGTCCTGGACATGGAACTAAAGGATGTTGACATGTTTTGATACTGGCTGAAATGAACATATATCTTCGTCCTTCTCTTTTCTCTCCTCCTCAGGAGTTTAAAGATGAACAGGCCTAAGAAAGGAATAGCATGGAAATGTCCAGCAATTTCAGAGTTTTCAACAAAATGTCATAGATTAGGAAACTTCAAAAAGCTACCAAGTGGCACACAAAAGTTAAAGTGACACATAAGTTACAGCTCATTTGAATGTTTCTTGTCGTGGGGAATGATCTTCGGGATGCAACTTCCTTGGATTTCTCACTTGCACATTTTCGTATTGCTCCTAAGCTCCATTAGGGCAATTTTTCTCCACCTGAGGCTTCAGGGACTAGAGTGAACAGAAGAGGAATGAATCAAGCCCCCATTTTCCTCAGCTACCCTCGACTTATGTTTCAGGGCAAGGTAGATCCAAATCTACTTCCAAGTTTCCAGCTTAAAAAATACAGTTGATTTAGGAAACAATATTGGAGCCATTATTCCCTCTCCTAGAATGTGACCCAGCTGGAGGTGGACTCAAAAGGACTCACAAGGACACATCAACTGGGGCCTGAGGTACAAAGAAAATAGCTAGGACAGTCTTGGAAAACATCTTTTATGGAAGCTTTCACATAGACAAATCATAAAACGCAGCACAAAAGACCCACATACTTTCCTCTCTCATCTTTTTCTATTAGCATTTAGTGAGTAGTAAGATTTATTGGGCCAATGAAGACCCTCCTGTCGCTACTAAAACCTGCACGAACGATTATTCAGAAAGACAATTCAAAATGTAGGATTACGGTGATTTGACAGTTTCTAGCCAATCTGTGAAAAGGTAAAGCTTTCAATGGTTTTGCCCGTTCGTAATTTTAAAATATACCGAGACGGTTACACTCCTTGGACTCGGATAGACATGGCTCAGGCGGCATGCTTGTTCGTTTTCTCATTCTTGTCTATCCTGTAATATTCCCTGGACTCAGGCAGACATGGCTATAGCAGCATGCTTATCTGTTTTCCCACTTTGTCTACTCTGTCATGTCCCTCCAAATCCAGCAGACATGGCTCTGGCAGCATGGTTGTTTTCCCACTTTTGCCTTTTTAACATATGCCAAATAAAACTTTCTTTTTGCTTTACTAAACTTCACCATGCTTTTACCCTAGAACATAGCACTCATCCCTTAAGTCAAAATTTCAACCTCCTTCAATGGAGGACACACACATCTGCAAATCATCACATGTCTTCACAGGAGAATTACAATATTCTTGAAATATAATGGAACTTTCGTTTCTAATCTTCCAGGGATTATCAGATAGAAACAAATTTATCTCTGATCTTGAAGGCAGCTTTGTTGCACTGAAAAGCCAGGAGAACCATGGCTCAAATCTGGATTCTAATTCCACGCCAACTACTAGGTGCTATGAGGGCAAATTATTTTCAACACCAGGCTGCAGTTTTCCCATTGGAAGCACTGAAGTAGATGGGTTCTAAGATCCTTCCCAATTTCGAGACTCTAAGGACAAACTAAATTACTGTTGAGGAAATAATCTCCAGTTGTTGGTTGTCTTCAAATTCATCAAAGGTTCTGATTTTGAGACTGGGCTATTGGACTTGGCCTTTAAGAGTCTATGTGCTGTTCTTCAGATCAGGTTGTTTAAAGGCAGAAAATATGGGTCTTCTTGAGATGAATAGCTTGTTCCTTCATCAGTTGGTTCATTCATTGGTGCCTTCATGTTCAAGGGTCCACTAAGAACTTCAGTTCACCACTGTTTTCCCTTTACGATAGTATCTCAGTAGTCAGGTGTAACATAGTGATGGGGACCCCTCATTGACATTTCTCCCAATTCTCCAGATGGCCCTTTCACTAATTTCTTTCATTCCTCTTTCATCACAGGGTCATGGTCCCTTTAAGGCAGCGGCCATAGTTGAGTGGTGGGAGCAGCTGCTGGCACCGAAGAGACTTGCTGGATTTGGCCTACCCTGGGCCACTCACCGCGCAAGCTCAAGACCGGGGGCTTGGTGGGAAAGGAAGGAGGGGCTTAAGGTGCGCCTGCGCATCAGGGGCGCGCGCAAGGGGCTGGTTTGATGATCCCTTTAAGAACCCGCAGGCGGAGGAATTTCTCAGAGAGAAAATAATCCTACTCACGGGGCTCCTTGGAGGCCATTAACCCCCCGAGTCCCGGCCCCCCTTCCCTGGGCAGGCCCTACCGCTCACGCGCGCACCCTGGGGAGCTCAGGATCTCCGAACCGGCGCGCGGTATCCGCCCCCTCCCCACTCTCAGCGCAAGGCCCGGCCAGGTCCGGGGAAGCTGCTTTGAGGCGGCCGTCCCTGCAGTGTGGGCGGGGGCCGGGGGACTGAGAGGTGCCGCCGCCACCGCGCCGGGAATCGCAGCGGTACTGAGCGGGGCCCAACATGGCGGAGAGAGAGGTGGAGTCTGCCCCCCGAAAGAGGGTAGGTGAGGTGAGGCAGAACTCGGGCGGCGGGGGGCGGGGCGGGGGCCGCGGCCCGGGGCAGGGACTGGGGCCGGGAATGGGCCATGCCCTGGCTCGTGGAGTGGTCGCCGAGGCCCGGTTGGGAAAAGGTTGTTGGCAAGTCTGAGGCAACCTTGGGTCTGGAGCGCGCAGGCGAATGGTCCTTCGGCAGGTGGGACAAAGATTTGCTGCTGCTTGGGGGGGGAGGGGCGGGGGGCTGTTGTTTGCTTCTTTCCCCCTCCCGGTACTAGGGTGGGTTGTCTGGGCCAGGGCAGGGAAGGTGTCAGATTCATAAGTGCATCTTTAGTAAATAAGAGTCTGTGGAAGTTTAACTGGGGAGAGGTTAGGTGAAGGGGGTGGAGCGGGAATAAGTCGAGGGGTCTCACGAGGAATAGCCAGAAGGATTTTCCAGTAACACCGTCGCAAATTCATTTTCCTTTCTCTTTTCCCCGCCCTCCATAACCGTTACCAAGACCAAGGTGGAGGTAGTGCTCTTGAATCTGTGAAGTGGGGTTGTTGGCATGTCCTGATTTAGGAGATTTTGGCAATGATAAATGTCATGTTCTAGTCTAGCCTCTTTACCCGCAATTAGGATCGTGGAAGATGTATGACAAGTTTTGTCGTAACAAGTATGTACCCAAGCAACCTGCGGAGGTGAAGCCAGTTCTACGTATGACTTGTTGAGTACCTTTTAAGTTTGTCTTAAAACTTTTCTTATTTAATTCCGAATGGTTTTCTCAGAGAACAATACTGTACTCTTAGGTGAGCAATATATTTTTTAAGTCTTTTCTTTTACTCCTCCCTCCCCTGCTCCCCAATAGCATGTTAAGCAGTAAGTTTTTTATCAGGAATCTTCCTTTGAGAAATGGTCCCAAAATGATCAAATTCGTGTTAAGCCAACCGTGTAAAAAATGACTATTTTATCTAGAACACTCTTTCAATTTAGCAAAAAATTAGCAATTTCATAAGGATATTACCCCTTTCATTTTAAGTGCTTTACTATATACCAGGTTTTGTGCTAGTAAGTGCTCTATGTGAAGAATTTAACCTCACACCAAGTATGTAAAACCCATTTTGCTGATAAGATTGTAGGCTTAGAGGGAGTCAAGTAATGTACTCAAGCTCAGGCAGCTAGTTAAGAGACTGAGCTGGAATTTGAGTCCATGTTTGTTCCAACTACAATGCCTGTGTTGGATGCCACATTGGAGTTTCTGTATATTTCTCTCCTTAAAACCTTAAGTTATACAGAACGAAAAAAGTGTCAAGTGGTGTTTTCCCCTCGCAATTTAGTAGAAAAATATTTTCAGTTACACGACAAAGTTGAAATATTTTTACAGCAGACATCCGTATACCCACCACCAAGATTTTACCATTAGTGTTTTACTAATTTTATCACATATTTCTTCCACCTAGCCATCCCTCTGTTTATTAATCAATCGTCATATTTTAATGCATTTTGTTATAATATTTTGAGCAATTAAAATTTAACGATAGTTTTAGGTACACAAACTTTTACACCCCCTCATACAATAATTAGTTATTGGTAGAACAAATTAAGCTGTATGATAGTATGTCCAAATAGTTCACGTAGTATAAACACTGGATATGGAATGCATGTGTCTTGAAATTTTAAATTATTCTTCAAGCTGTGAGTCAGTTTTAAACTGGATCCTCATTTTGTTTGAGTGAAGGCATATGCCGTGGTTCACCAATTTAAAAACGTAAATTACTTTAAATGTGTAATGTTCGTTCAAGGAGATCTCTGCATCCAATGGATACTAATGCTGTTATCGTATATGTAGAATATTCTGGAATGTTCTAGAAACCATCTATGCACTTTGGCAACAAATTTGACTAGGTTTTCAATATATTATTCTCTGTAATACACGTAAAATGTGCCACACTGGTAGCAGTTGAAACTGTTATTTTTTAACAAATTATAATGTACACCTCTCTTGTACAGGCTTTCCCCATTATTTTACCAGTTTCATTGTGGAGGAAGATTGCATTTAGTATCTTTTAGGCTCCATAATCCATTTTGGTTTTGATATCTGATTAGAATGTTTAGTAGAGTTGTCCTAAATGGTACATACGCTTTTATTCGCTTCTGTATGTGTCAAACTCCATGTGAATTGCATATGTCTACTTCAGGCGAATTAGTGGGGACTGTGCTGTGCAGTTCTACTCTGTCCTCTAGGGTTGCTGTGAGTTGGAATTGACTCAACAGCAGCAAGTTTTTTTTTTTTTTTTGGTACTATGCAGTAGAAGCCATGGTGTTGCAGTGGTTAAAGCAGTCAGCTTCCACCTGAAAGTTCAGCAGTTCAAACCCACCAGCTGCTTCTCAGGGGAAAGCTATGGCAGTCTGCTTCTGTAAAGAGTTAGTCTTGGAAATCGTATGGTGCAGTTCCACCCTGTACTATAGGGTCACTATGACTTGAAATCAACTCAGCAGCAGTGGGTTTGTTTTGGCTTGGTACGGTGCAGTACAATTTCTTTTCAAATAATTTGACTGTTTGTCTTGAGGCTCTTAAAACAAACTATATAGGTTTAGAAAATTTAGGGTTATTTAATCTGAAATTGTGTTGGTGACATGGTATTGTATTTATGATGGTTATTGTTTTTGACCTTTATAATCATATGTCATAAAAATACTGTTTAGCATCTATGCTAGTTGATGAGCTATGCACTAGGCATTGTGTTATGGTATGTATGATCTTTTAGGATGATATTCTGACTCTCTTGCAAAATCGTGAACTCCTTTGGGGTAGGGCCCGTTATATTGCTTTTTGCACCCCCAACACATCACTTCTACGTAACAACCCGTTGCTGCCATCGAGTTGATTCCAACTCAGAGTGATCCTATATGACAGAGTAGGACTGCCCCATGGAGTTCCCAAAGAGCACCTGGTGGATTCGAACTGCCAGTCTTTTGGTTAGCCGCCGTGGCACTTAACCACTATGCCACCAGGGTTTCTTTCTAAATAATAGCAACTCAAAGATGGTTAATTTTTGGTAAGAGAACCTTAGTTGTTACTGAAGTGGCTCTGTGGCTTGGGTGCCAAGTTAACTGCTTTAATTTTGGGGGCTTCTGTAAGTCTTCCATACCATCCTTTATACCCCCAAATTCTTTCCTATGGACACAAATTTTGGTGTCTTGTGATGGCTCTGGATTATGGTTAGGTGGGAGAGCGTATTTTTGTTTTTAATTCTAGCTTTTATTTATCTGTAGAAAGCATAGTGCATCGGTGAAGAACCTGGCTTTGGGGTCGGAGAGATGGACTCTAATCCTGTTTTTGTTATGTAACGACCTTTGCCAGGTGTTAGTTTCCTCACCCATGAAATAGGACCAAGAGAACTTATGGAGTAGTTGTAATAGCTCAGTGAGAATTCATATAATTAAAAATTTTTTTTTTTACTATGCTTTAGGTGAAAGTTTACAGGCAAATTAGTTCCTCATTCAAAAATTTATACACAAACTGTTTTATGACATTGGTTGCAGTCCCACAGTGTGTCAGCATTCTCCCCTTTTCCTTTACATCCTGGGTTCCTGGTGTCCACTCATCCAGGTTTCCTGTCCCTTCCTGCCTTCTCAACTTTGCTTTTGGGCAGATGTTGCCCATTTGGTCTCGTATGCTTGATTGAACTAAGGAGCACATTCCTCAACGTGTGTTATTGTTTATTTTATAGACCTATCTCATCTCTGGCTGAAAGGTAGACTTCTGGAGTGGCTTCAGTTCTGAGTAGCAAAGTGTCCCGAGGCCGTCGTCTCGGGGGTTCTTCCAGTCTCTTGTCAGAGCAGTAAAGAAAATCTGGTCTTTCTTTGTGAATTTGAATTTTGTTTTACATTTTTCTCCTGCTTCGTCTAGGACCCTCTGTTGTGATCGCTGCATCAGTGGTTGGTCATTATAGGTTTTCCATTTAGGCCTTTGATCCATTTTGAGTTAGTTTTTGTGAATAGTATGAGGTATGGGTCCTGTTTCATTTTTTTACAGATGGACATCTAGTTTTGTCAGCACCATTTGTTAAAAAGATGGTCTTTTCTCCATTTAATAGACTTTGATCTTTTGTTAGCTGGCCATAGGTAGATGGATTTACTAGGTTCTGGAGTCCTGTTTATTTTCCATTGGTCTACGTGTCTGTCGTTGAATTATTACCAGGCTGTTTTGACTACTGTGGCTGTTTGCATGTTCTGAGATCAGGTAGTGTGAGGCCTCCAAATGTGTTCTTTTTTTTCGGTAATGCTTTGCTTATCCTGGTCTTCTTTTCCATACAAATTTGGTGATTAGCTTTTCCACCTCGTTGAAGAATGCCGTTGGTATTTGGATCAGGATTGCATTATATCTGTAGATTGCTTTGGGTAGAATTGACATTTTCACAATGTTGAGTCTTCTATCCATGAGCATGGTATGTTTTTGCATTTATGTAGGTCTCTCTTGGTTTCTTGCAATAGTGTTTTGTAGTTTTTTTTGTATGGGTCTTTTATGTCTCTGGTTAGATTTATTCTTAAATATTTCATCTTTTTAGGGGCCGTTATCAATGGTAATGTTTTCCTGATTTTCTTTTTGATGTTCTCTTTGTTGGTGCATAGGAATCCAACTGATTTTTGTATGTTGACCTTGTGTGCTGCTACTCTGCTGAATCTTTCTGTTCCAGTTGTTTTCTTGTGGAATCTTTGGGGTTCTCTGTGTATAGTAGTATATCATCTGTGAATAGGGATGATTTTACTTCTTCCTTTCCAATTTGGATGCCCTTTATTTCTTTTTCTTGCCTTATTGCCCGAGCTAGGACTTTCAGCACAGTGTTAAATAGGAGTGGTGATAAAGGGTATTCTTGTCTTGTTCCTGTTCTCAGGGGGAAGTGACTATTTTAAAGTCGGTAGTTTAACAATCTTAAATCTGTATTGACCTGCCTAGTGTCCTGTTTTCTTGCTCGTAGACAGCTAGAACAATAGGTTAATTAGACAAGGTTGATTTGATCGTATTCAGTGAATACTGACTTTGCAGGAATGCCAGTTTCTCAGTTTGTGAACATGGAGGAGCTGAGTGTATGGGTAAAAAAAAAAGTGTACGGGTAGGTCAGCGCTATATACATCAAACGTCTTTGCAATAGAGAGAACGAAGTTCAAGCGCTATCCCCTGTTTGTAAAGGCCAACATTACCCACACACACACTTTAAAGTCAGGAAATTTTGAGGCTGTTAATACATGAGTTTTTTTAAGATTGTAAAATTTTTATTTGTTAATGTAGTTTTTTAAACTCATTAGATAGGCTTGTTGGAAAGAGTTGAATTATTTATGCATGGATATGGCAACTAAGAAAAACATTATAATAAATAATGTTATGAATCACGGGGCTTGACTAAACCTGTCCGTATTTTGTTGTAAAATCCCTATATCTTTTTAAAATACACATTTAAAAAAATAATAATTTTTGTAAATGTGCTATTACCTAGTCTAGTGAGTTGTATCCATTTTCATACTTAAACTTGTCTGTATATTGTTTGAAGTAGATATGTTTAGTATGGCCAAAAGAAAGAGAGAAAGCATATGCATAATTAGTATGCTTCTATTTTTGTAAAAACAAAGCAAGTTTTCTCCCATCTACTTACATGTGTGCAAGTATTGCTTGTATATGTATGAACTTGGAAAAGTGGTAGCATACATGTCAGGCTGCAATGTTAATTACCTCCAAGGGGTAGGTAAGAAAAAGGAAAGGTAGTGGGAGATAAGGGGAGAATTTAGCAAAATGGAAAAATACTCATGGTGTAATGTAAGTGAATATGTACAATATAAAGTGTTATTTATAATATTGTGTAAAAACTGAATCTGCATGTTGACAAGCAGTAGAAAATAACAGTAATTGAAAACTTTTGTTTCATTATGTGACGGGACTGTGGAGAATTTTCGTTTTGGATTTGTTTTTTTAATATTTTATAATAAAATACTTGTAAAAGGTTACTGTCTCTCAATTCCTTCACTAAATGTATTACTTAAGATATGGTGGTACATATCATTGAAAATATATGTAGTTCATGCCTGCCTTGAGGATTGTGCTCTTTTAAGAACTGTCTATATGGGATCAAATTGACAACAGCAGCTCCAAAGATTAGATAAGAAACTTAGGGGCAATGAGTTTATGTTAATGGGGGAGGGACACTTCAGAAAAGAAGGGTAAGAATGGATGGACAACTTGAAGAATGTAATCAGTGTCACTGAATTGTAAATTGTGCATGTAGAAATTGTTGAGTTGGTGTATGTTCTGCTTTGTATATTTTTAAGAACAACAACAAAATATATGTGGATCAAAAATAAGCAATTAATGTGTACACAGTGTAAATAATCTGCTTTAAGAATGGATTGGCTCTTTGTATAGAGTATTTGAAGAGGCCATTCTAGTGTTGACAGTGATTGAGTTCTTTTCACACTGCTTGCTATCTTGTAACTGGAAGAATTATCTGTAAATAATGGTCATAATACTTGATATTTATAAACCTTAAAATGCCTGTCATTATTTTAAATATTTCATATGTTAATATGTCTTTCAATACTCATTAATTCCAGAGTAGTCACTATTATCCCATTTTGTCAGTAAGGAAATAGAGGTAGAAATTTTCTCAAAGCCATATGTAGTTGGCTAAACCAGGATCAAGTATATCACTTGAGAGTTATACTGTTTGATGTCTAGTATAGATTAGAACTTTTGTTTGTCCAGAAATTGTTATGGTTAGTGTTTATATTCTCATACGTAAAAAAGCACAGAATTCCTTATCTGGGATTTATGGATTTTAAAGTTACTTGAATTATATTTAAATCATAATGACTTAAATTCTCAAACTAAAAAAACCAAAACCGTTGCTGTGTAGTTGATTCTGACTCATAGCGACCCTGTAGGACAAAGTAGAAGTGCCCCATAGAGTTTCCAAGGAGCGCCTGGTGGATTTGAACTGCCTACCGTAGCATTTAACCACTATGCCACAAGGGTTTCCATAAATTACTTCTCAGGAAATAACAAATAACTCACCCTTCCCCCAAAGATACGTTTTCTTTAGAAATAACGTAAAAACATTTTTACAACTCACGTATTTATTTAGCAGATATGCACTAAATATTTTAAAGCAATGTTTTTATTTTAAAGGTAGTGCCTTCTTTGAAAATGGAATGATTTTCTTATTTACTAAAGAAAATAGAAGTAGATAAATGTAAAATTGCAGCTTCTATAGCTATTTAAGGAGGCCTGGTGGCACAGTGGTTAAGCATTTGGCTGCAAACTGAAAGGTTGGTGGTTTGAACCCACTTCCTCAGCGGGAGAAAGACGTGGCAGGCTGCATCTGTAAATATTTAGAGCCTTGGAAGCTCTACGAGGCAGTACTACTCTTTACTAGAGGGGCACCGTAAGTCAGAATTGACCTGACAACAATGTTTTGTTTGGTTTTTATAGCTATTTAGAAGGTATTTTTGAATTCTGTGTTAGACAGTCTCTGGTATTTGGCAGTATTGGGATGGTAACAGTTTTATCTGATCCCTCCACCCCACTCACACAAATACTTTAGTATATTGTCCATACTTAGGGAATACTTTCTATGGTTATTTTAATTTTATTGTTACTCTCTTTCTGGGTTCCTAGAAGCTTTAGGTAGCTGCCTTCCTGCCTTTCGCCAAAGGTTGTACCTGACAAACCTTCTTTTCTTTATCGTCATCGACAACTACCGTAAGCTCTTTGAGATCAAGGATCATACTTGTTCATTTTTGTGTTCTTCCCATCTCTCAACATGTTGTCTAACAAATTTAAGTGTTTCATATATATATACACACACACACACACACAGATATATGTTAGACATCAGGGAAAATTAAAAAAACCTTTTTATAATGTTTCATAATTCCATATAAAACACAAATACCGTGAAACTTGTGAGCGCTGAAACTCAGCAGGTCTACCTTGATTTTTCTGGGTCTCAGGAGTTTTTGACTTTTGACAGGGTACAGTCTTAACCACTTTTCTATTGCTCTTTATCAGTGGAGAATATAGGCAGTTCCCTGGGCTACAAACATCCAACTTACCTACAACTGATAGTTAACAAACCATAAAACCTATTATATTAAAAATTCAAGGTACGTGCAGTGGTCCATAATAGCAAACGGGCACTACTTTTTGACACGCATCAAAACATTATTACTATTCTATTATGTTAAAGATGTTTTAGTATATCTCGAAGTATTTCTTTAATTTTTTTATGAATAGAAAGGTACACTAAGACAAACATTTGACTGACATTAGATATGAACCGTACTTAATTGTTCTGTCTTATGTACAAATTCAATTTAAAGACAGATTTAGGAATGGAACTCCTTTGTAATCTGGGGACTGTCTGTATTTGAGTTTTCCTTTTCTGACAGGCTTTGACTTACATAGACACTGATTTTTGCAGGTTTTACTGTATAGAATAGTACAATGAATATATGTTCGTAATTACTCAGCTTTAGCAATTAAAGAGTGTCAACATTTTGCCATCTCTGTCTCATCTAATGTCTTAGTTTTTTTTTTTTTTTCTTTTGCTGAAATATTTTCAAGCAAATCTCAGGTACCATGTCTTTTAATCTATGAATACTTCCGTAGGTATTCCTTATATCTTAAGAGCTTAAAAAATATAACCACAATACTGTTACACCTAACAAAATTAAGACTTTCTTAATGACATATTCAGGTTTTTTTGGTTCCTTAAATGTCTCTTACTACTGATTTATTTGAATTAATATTTAAATAAGATTTACACATTTCATTTGGTTGCTGTGTCTCTTAAGCTTCTCTTAATCTTTATTCTCCTCCTCTCTCTCATACTTCCTTCATTTTTTTCCCCATGCAATTTGTTGAAAAACTAGGTAATTTGTCCAGGAGAGTTTCCCGTATTCTGAATTTGGCTTATTGAATCCTCGTTGAGTTGTTTAACATAATCCTTTTCCCACAAACTAGTGGTAAAGCAGTGATTCTTAACTTTGGTTGAAACTTTAAAATTACCTGGGGAGCATTTAAACATCCTGATTCTGAGGCCACATTAAATTGGAATCCATGGGATGGCATCTAAACACCAATATTTTAAAAACTTTCCCAGATGGTTTCAGTGTGCAACCAAAGTTGAGAACTTCATTGGGTAGAGCTTGACCGGATGTAGGTTAAATTTCTTTGGCAGGAAACATTCATAACTGGAGTGATCGTATACTTTATTTCTAGAAAGAGACAATTTTAAGCATGAAAACAAACAAACAAAAAGCCAGACCTGTTGTTGTCTAGTCGATCTGACTCATAGCGACCCTATCAGACAGAGTAGAACTGCCCCATAGGGTTTCCAAGGAGCAGCTGGTGGATTTGAACTGCCGACCTTTTGGTTAGCAGCGACATCCTTAACTACTGTGCTACCAAGGCCCCTAAGGATGAAAGGGGATGGATACTATTAATAACGGTTGGACATTAGCCATATATTGGAATTATCCTGGACAAATAAGGATGTATAGATTTCCTGTTAGGTGGTGCTGTGAATCCATTCCAGAAATAACATGAAAGGTTGTCCTACTGTTAGTAATACTAAAATTTCTTATTTGGTTTAAGTGGTAGTGATAAATGGTATCAACATTATAAAGCTTCTTAACTTTTCATCTAGTGGTTATTTGATTGATACTTAGATCCATTATTTCATTAAGAGAGTGATTTTCTATCATTTCTCCTATATTTATTCACTGAAATTCTTACATAAAGAATTTCCTCATAGAAGTGAAAGTATCTCTGTTTGTAAATGACATGATCTTATACACAGAATACCCTAAAGAGTCCTCAAGAAAACTACTGCAACTAATACAAGAGTTCAGCAGAGTATCAGGATACAAGATAAACATACAAAAATTAATTGGATGCCTCTACACCAACAAAAAGAACATTGAAGAAGACATCACCAAATCAGTACCATTTACAGTAGCCCTCAAGAAGATAAAACACATAGGAATAAATCTTGCCAGAGACACGTGAAAGACCTATGCAAAGAAAATGGTAAGGCACTACTGCAAGAAACCAAAAAAGAGCTACAAAAGTGGAAAAACATACCTTGCTTGTGGATAGGAAGACTTAACATTGGAAAAATGTCTATTCTACCAAAAACCATCTATAGATACAATGCAATTCTGATCCAAATTCCAACAACATTTTTTAATGAGATGGAGAAACAAATCACCAACTTCATATGGAAGGGAAAGAGGCCCTGAATAAGTAAAGCATTACTGAAAAAGAAGAACAAAGTGGGAGGCCTCACTCCACCTGATTTTAGAACCTATTATACAGCCACAGTAGTCAAAACAGTGTGGTACTGGTACAACAACAGATACATAGACCAATGGAACAGAATTGAGAATTCTGACATAAATCCATCCATGTATGAGCAGCTGATATTTGGCAAAGACCCAAAACCGGTTAAATGGGGTAAAGACAGTCTGTTTAACAAATGGTGCTGGCATAACTGGACATCCGTCTGCAAAGAAATAAAACAGGACCCATACCTCACATCATGCACAAAAACCAACTCAAAATGGATTGAAGACCTAAATATAAAATCTAAAATGATAAAGATGATGGAAGAAAAAATAGGGACAATGTTCGGAGCCCTAATACATGGCATAAACAGAATATAAAACATTACAAACAATCCAGAAGAGAAACTAGATACCTGGGAGCTCCTAAAAATCAAACACCTGTGCTTATCCAAAGATTTCATCAAAAAAGTGAAAAGATTACCTACAGACTGGGAAAAAGTTTTTAGCTATGACTTTTCCAATTAACACCTGATCTCTAAAATCTACATGATATACTGCAAAACCTCAACTACAAAAAGACAACCCAGGTAAAAAATGGGCAAAAGATATGAACAGGCACTTCACTGAAGACGTTCAGGTAGCTAACAAATACATGAGGAAATGCTCATGATCATTAGCCATTAGAGAAATGTAAATCAAAACTACAGTGAGATTCCATTTCACTCCAGCAAGGCTGGCATTAATCCAGAAAACATAAAGTAATAAATGTTGGAGAGGTTGTGGAGAGACTGGGACACTTATACACTGCTGGTGGGAATGTAAAATGGTACAACTACTTTGGAAATTGATTTGGCACTTCCTTAAAAAGCTAGACACAACTACCATATGATCCAGCATTCCCATTCCTTGGAGTGTATCCTAGAGAAGTAACAGCTTTTACATGAACAGATGCATGAACACTCACGTTCATTGCAGCACTGTTTACAATAGCAAAAAGATGGAAGCAACCAAGGTGCCCATCAGTGGATGAAGGGATAAATAAATTATGGTATATTCACATAATGGAGTACTACACATCGATAAAGAAAATGATGAATCCGTGAAACATTTCATTACATGGAGGAATCTGGAAGGCATTATGCAGAGTGAAATTAGTTGCAAAAGGACAAATATTATATGAGACCACTATTATAAGAACTAGAGAAATAGTTTAAACAGAGAAGAAAATATTCTTTGATGGTTATGAGAGCGGGGAGGGAGGGAGGGAGAAGAGTTTTCACTAATTAGATAGTAAAAAAATAAAGAACTATTTTAGGTGAAGGGAAAGACAATACATGATACAGGAGGGGTCAGCACAACTGGACTAAACCAAAAGCAAAGAAGTTTCCTGAATAAACTGAATGCTTTGAAGGCCAACATAGCAGGGGTGGGGGTTTGGGGACCATGGTTTCAGGGGACATCTAAGTCAATTGGCATAATAAAATCTATTAAGAAAACATTCTGCATCCCACTTTGGAGAGTGGCGTCTGGGGTCTTAAACACTAGCAAGCAGCCGTCTAAGATGCATCAATTGGTCTCAATCCACCTGGATCAAAGGAGAATGAGGAACACCAAAGACAGAAGGTAATTATGAGCCCAAGAGACAGAAGGGGCCACATAAACCAGAGACTACATCAGCCAGAGACCAGAAGAACTAGATGGTGCCCGGCTATAACTGATGACTGCCATGATAGGAAACACAAGCGAGAACCCCTGAGGGAGCAGGAGAACAGTGGGATGCAGACCCCAAATTCTCATAAAAAGACCAGACTTAGTGGTTCAACTGAGACTAGAAGGACCCCAGAGGACATGGTCCCCAGACCTTCTGTTAACCCAAGACGAGAACCATTCCCAAAGCCAACTCTTGAGACAGGGATTGGACTGGACTATGGGATAGAAAATGATACTGGTGAGGAGTGAGCTCCTTGGATCAAGTAGACACATGAGTCTATGTGGGCAGCTGCTGTCTGGAGAAGAGAGGGCAGAGGGGGGCAGAATCTGGCCGAACGGACATGAAAATAGAGAGGAGGGAAGGAGTGTGTTGTCTCATTAGAGGGAGAGCAACTAGGAGTATATAGCAAGGTGTATATAAGTTTTTGTATGAGAGACTGACTTGATTTGTAAACTTTCACTTAAAGCACAATAAAAAAAAAATTCCTCTTTAATTATTTGGCTACTCTGTAATATCATTTGTATAGGAAAAGCATGGTAAATGCTTATTTTTTCCCCTTCATGACCTGTTTTCAGAATAGTGAACTGATGCTCTAGCAACTCCCAGAGATGAGGTTTGGGGGAGGTATCCTTCACTCATGGATTTGTATATATTTGATGCATTTAAATTTATTGCAATTCTTTTTTTTGAAAAAAATTTTAATAACGTTTTTCAAACATACAAGAGAAGAGTACAGTGAACCCCATATATAAATTTGCCATACCAGTGTTTTGCTGTATTTGCTTTAGCCTGTTTTTCTTTGCTGGAGTACTTTAAAGCAGATTCCAGATGCCAGTAGGTTTACCGCTGTCTGCTTCTTATGTATCTTGAAAAATATGAATGTTAAATCTTGCACAACCACATGCCTTGCATATCTGACACAAGTGACGATAATTACTGATTTTATCTCTGACTGGTCCATATTCACATTTCACCTACTTTCTAAAAAAATTTTTTTACAAAAATATTTGGTTTGTTTGAATCAGGATTAGAACAGGGTAGTGAGAACTTTTATATAGTTCCTCTTTTGTTTTCTTTTTCTTTCCTTGTTTTGTTGTGGCTATGTATGTGTGTGTGTATATATATATATGGCAATATTTGCCACTTTAATCATTTTTTAAGTGTACGTTTCTATGGTGTTAATTACATTTACTGCACTGTGCAGTCAACACCACTCTTCATTTCCAAATGTTTTTTATCCCCCTAAACAGATAATGGAAACCCTGGTGGCGTAATGGTTAAATGCTACAGCTGTTAACCAAAGGGTCGGCAGTTCGAATCTGCCAGGCGCGCCTTGGAAACTCTATGGGGCAGTTCTACTCTGTCCTATAGGGTTGCTATGAGTCGGAATCAACTTGACGGCACTGGGTTTTTTTTTTTTTAAACATGATAAGTACCCTTTAAGCAATAACTCCCCATTCACCCTTATCCCCAGCCCCTGGTAACCAGTAGTTTTGTTGTACCACCCTTGTATTCCTGGGATAAATCCCCCTTGGTCATAGTGTATAATCCCTTTAATATGCTGTTGGATTTTGTTTGCTGGTGTTCTGTTGAGGATTTTGTATCTATAGTCGTAGGGGATAGTGGTCTGTAGTTTTGTTGTGGTGGTTTGTCTGGCTTTGGTGTCAGAGTAATGCTGGCCCCATGGAAGGAGTTAAGAAGTGTTCCCTTTACTTCTATTTTTTTTTTTTTTTTGGTAGAGTTGAAGAAGATTTGGTGTGAATTCTTTTTAAAATATTTGGTAAAATTTAGCAGTGCGGCCGTCTGGTCTGGGACTTCTCTTTGTTGGGAGGTTTTTCATTACTTATTACTGATTTAATCTGTTGTTGTGGGTCTGCTGAGATTTACTGTTTACTTCTGAGTTAATTTCAGTGGATTATCGTTTCTAGGAATTTGTCCATTACGTCTAGGTTATTTAATTTGTTGGCTTTTCAACTGTTCACAGTATTCTCCCATAATCCTTTTATTTCTGTAGGGTTGGTTGTAACATTGCCACTTTCATTGCTGATTTTAGTTTATAAACATCTTCTCTCTTTGTTATTTTACATAAAGGTTTGTCCATGTATTGATCCGTTCAAAGGATCCATTTCTAATTTCATTGATTTTTTTTTGATTGTTTTTTAATCCTTAATATTTATCTCTGATCTGATCCTTGTTATTTCTTTCCTTCTGTTAGCTTTGGGTTTAGTTTGCTCTTTTCCTAGTTGCTCAAGTTCTAAGTTAGATTATTGATTTGAGAGCCTTCTTTTTTTAATTGTAAAAATGTATATAACACAACATTTGCCAATTTAACGTTTTTCACATGTACAATTTAGTGACATCAGCTATATTAATCATGTTGTGAAATTATCACCAGTATCCCTTGCCAAATTTCTGTTATAATGAACTGAAACTCAGTGTTTTCTAAACAGTAATTTCTCCTTTTCCCTTCCCTCCTGCCCCAGCCACCACTAATAAACTTTAGTCTTTATACATTTGTCTCTTCTAGCTATTTTGTATGAGTAAGAGCATACAATATTTGGCATTTTTTGATTGACTTATTTTACTTAGTGTAATGTTTTCAAGGATCATCCATGTTGTATCGTGTATCAGGACTTAATTTCTATTTGTGGCTGAGTAATAATCTGTTTTATGTATGTACCACATTTTTTAAATTCATTCATCCAGTGATGGACATTTAGATTGTTTCCATCTTTTGTGAATAAATGCTGCAACGAACATTGATGTACATGTGTATGTTTGTATCGCCGTTGCTTTCAGGTATCTTGGATGTATACCTAGGTGTGGAATTGTTGGGTCATATGGTTGGAAACCCTGGTGGCATGGTGGTTAAGTGCTATGGCTGCTAGCGAAAAGGTTGGCATTTCAAATCCACCAGGCATTCCTTGGAAACTCTATGGGGCAGTTCTACCCTGTCCTATAGGGTTGCTATGAGTCGGACCCAACTCGATGGCAGTGGGTTTGGTTTGGATGGTAGTTGTAAGCCTAACTTTTTAAAGAGCCACCAAACTCTTTTCACAGTGGTTGTACCATTTTGCATTCCCATCAGCAATGGGTAAGGGTTCCACCTTAGTCCTCAAGGTGACATCTTTGCTTTTCAGTACTTCAAAGAGGTCTTTTGCAACAGATTTACCCAGTGCAATGCATTGTTTGATTTCTTGACTGCTTTTTCCATGGGTGTTGATTGTGGATCCAAGAAAAAGGAAATCTTTGACAACTTCAGTCTTTTCTCCAGCTATCATGATGTTACTTATTGGTCCAGTTGTAAATATTTTTCTTTATGTTGAGATATAATCCAGACTGTGGTCTTTGATCTTCATCTGTAAGTGCTTCAAGTCCTCTTCACTTTCAGTAAGCAACGTTGTGTAATCTGCATAATGCAGGTCATTAATGCATCTTCCTTCAGTCCTGATTGCTGTGTTCTTTTTCATATAGTCCAGCTTCTCAGATGTTTGCCTCGCATAGAGATTGAATAAGTATGGTGAAAGGATATAACCCTGACGTACACCTTTCCTGGCTTTAAATCATGTAGTATCCCCTTGCTTTGTTCGAATGACTGCCTCATGATCTATGTACAGGTTCTTCATGAGCACAATTAAGTGTTCTGGAATTCCCATTCTTTGCAGTGTTATCCATAATTTGTTATGATTCACACAGTTGAATGCCTTTGCATAGTCAATAAAACATAGGTAAACTTCTTTCCGGTATTCTCTGCTTTCACTCTTGCATGTAATGTTAATGATATTTGATAATTTCTGTATGATTATTTTATAGAGAAGAACTCTGTTATCAAATATTTGGTTACCCTATTATCTTGAAAGTTGTTAATACAGAAAAGACAGGATTAAGGATTGATTCTTTCCTTTTATTTGTCAATTTTCTGTATGAGTTGATGCCCTAGCAGCCTCCAAAGATGACAGGTGAGGGTGTTTTTTTTTGGATGAGGGGAAGGTGCAGGGTGTCATTATACATCATTATAAATGGATTTTTTATGTTTGATGTGTGCCAATCTGTCGTAACCATCTTCGGTCAGTGAAAACCTCTTCAAATTAGTTCTTGAGTCCTTTTGGCGTGGCTTCACTAGTCTTCGATAACATTCTTGTTTTTTGGCGTAAGATGAACCAGCTCATGTGTATAGTCCCTGCTCCAGATTTATAATTAGCCATTTCTTCCAAGGAGTGTTGCTTCTTTTTAGGGGGCAATGATATTTAGAGCCCACAACATTTGATCATTTTTTAAAGTCATGCAGGCTTAAGTTTTAGATTTATAAGGGATCTTGTGGATTTCTACTCCGTGTAGAAATCTGCATCCCAAGTGTTCTGCACGTTCATAATTGGACCCAATTGAAGACCATTTAAAAAATGTCAGGTGACAAAAATTTTCACATTGAATGTGTTGTCTTTATGCTACGTGTAAGAGAAATCTAAAATGAAACAAAAGTTAAAAATAAATGGAAGTGCAGTAAAAATGAGAATTTTAATATTAAAATTGTTCATGGCAAAAGAATTAACTGCCACAAACTAATTTCTGACTTTATATTTGTAAGAGCTATAATTCACGTGAAGGATGTAACTACCATGAATCATTATGTGTAAAAATATTGCATTGAAGTATATAACACAAACAAAAAAAAAATAAGTTAAAAAAATATTTTTATTGTGTTTTAAGTGAAAGTTTACAAATCAAGTCAGTCTCTCACATAAAAGCTTATCTATACCTTGCTACATACTCCCAATTACTCTCCCCCTAATGAGACAGCCCGCTCCCTCCCTCCACTCTCTTTTCGTGACCATTTCGCCCTAAAAAATTAAGTTTTAGGTGAAAGTTTACAGTGCAAATTAGTTTCTCATTTAAAAATTTATACATAGATTGTTTTGTGACATTGGTTGCAGCCCCCACAATGTGTCAGCACTCTCCCGTTTCACATTACACCCCGGGTTCCCCGTGTCCATTTGTTCAGATTTCCTGTCCCTTGCTGCCTTACCGTCTGTGCTTTTGGGCAGGTGTTGCCTGTTCGGTCTCATACTTGATTGAACTAAGAAGCCCATTTCTTAGGTGTGTTACTGTTTGTTTTATAGGACTGTCTAATCTTTGACTGAAAGGTGGACTTGGGGAGTGACTTCATTTCTGAGTTAGCAGGGTGTCCAGGTCCATTGTCTGGGGGGTTCCTCCAGTCTCTTGTCAGACCAGTAAGTGTGGTCTTTTTTTGTGAATTTGAATTTTGTTCTACATTTTTCTCCTGCTGTGTCCGGGACCCTATATTGTCATCCCTGTTAAAGTAGTTGTTGATGGTAGCTGTTCACCACCTAGTTCTTCTGGGCTCAGGCTGGTGGAGGCTGTGGTTCATGTGGTCCACTAGTCCTTTGGACTAGTGTTTTCCTTGCAAATTTGGTTTTCTTCATTATCCTTTGTTCTGAATGTGTTGGGACCAATAGATGTATTTTAGATGGCCGCTTGCAAGCTTTTAAGACCCAAGATGCTACTTACCCAAAGTAGGATGTAGAACATTTTCTTTATGAACTATATTATGCCAGTTGACCTAGCTGTCCCCTGGGACCATGGTCCCTAGCTGTCAGTCCCAGCGACTTGGTCCCTCAAGGTATTTGGATGTGTCTAGGAAGTTTTTACGGCTTTACCTTGGTCAAGTCTTGCTGACTTGCCCGTTCTGTGTGTCTTTCTCTTCACCAGAGTTAACACTTTTCAACTATCTAGTCAGTTATTTCCCCTTCCCAGCCCTCCCCACTCTCGTAACCATCAAAGATTTTTTTTTTTTGTGTATGTAAACCTTTTAGGTTTTTGTAATAGTGGTCTCATAAAATATTTGTCCTTTTGTGATTGACTTATTTCAATCAGCATAATTTTATGCCCTCCAGATTCATCCATGTTGTGAGATGTTCCGTGCATTCGCCATTGTTCTTCGTTGTTGTATAGTAATTCATTATGTATATGTACCATAATTTGTTCATCAGTTTATCTGCTGAGGGACGCTTAGGTTGTTTGTCTTTTTGCTATTGTGAATAATGATGGCAGTGAAAATGAGTGTGCATATGTCTATTCATGTGATGACTATTTTTCTAGCATATATTCCCTAGGAATGGGATTGCTAGATCGTATTGATATTACTGTTTCTAACTTTTTAAGGATGTGCCGTATTGTTTTCCGTAGTGGCTGTACCCGCTTTACAGTCCCACCAGCAGTGCATAAGAGTTCCAGCCTCCCTGCAACCTCTCCAACATTTGTTATTTTCTGTTTTTTTGATTAGTGCCGGTCATGTTGGGGTGAGACGGTATCTCATCGTATTTTCGATTTGCATTTCTGTGATAGCAAATGATCACGAACATTTCTCATGTCTGTTAGCTTCCTGAATGTCTTCTTTGATGAAGTGTCTTTTCATATCCTTTGCCCATTTTTAAATTGGATTATTTTTCTTTTTGTTATTGAGGCTTTGGAGTATTATATAAATTTTAGAGATTAGACCTTTGTTGAATATGTCTTATCCAAAATTTTTTTCCCAGTCTGTGAGTTCTCTTTTTACTCTTTTGGTGAAGTCTTTTCATGAGCATAAGTGTTTAATTTTTAGGAGTTCCGAGTTATCTAGTTTATCTTCTCATGTTTGTGCATTGTTAATTACAGTTTGTATTGTATTTATGCCATATGTTGGGGCCCCTAGCTTTGCCCTGTTTTTCTTCCATGATCTTTATCGTTTTAGGTTTTATATTTAGGTCTTTGATCCATTTTCAGGTAGTGTTTGTATATGGTCTGAGGTATGGGTCCTCTTTCATTTTTTTTTTTTTTTAACAGATGGACATCCGCTTTGGCCAGCAATATATTTAAAAGACTGCCTTTTCCCCATTTAATGGACATTGGTCCATTGTCGACGATCGGCTGACCATAGGTAGATGGATTGACATCTGGGTTCTCGATTCTTTTGCTTGGTCTGTATGTCTGTTGTTATACTAGTACCAGTCTGTTTTGACTACTGTGGCTGTATGGTAGTGCACTGTGAGAGATCTCTTTTTTGTGGCCTTTCTCACCATGGTCTTGTAACTCCCACCCAGGTGATTAGGCGGTGCAGGTAGGGATTGCAAAGGGATTGGTCAGTTTTGTCATACTGCTAGGCTTGAAATGAGCCACACCAGAGGTGGGAAATGGAGGATCTCACCACCACCAAGGAAGCACAGCCAGGAGCAGAGATTGTGTCCTTTGGACTTGGAATCCCTGTGCTGAGAATCTCCTGGAACCGGGAGACAGAGAGAGAGAGAGAGAGAGAGAGAGAAAGAGCTCAAGAAATGTGGCAGAGAAATGACAGCAGGAGATGGTGTGGTGGGATTCCTGGCCCACAGGGTGAGAAGGCTAAGTGCCTTTGGGCAGAAGGTTCGCTGGCGGAGTAGAGTGCGTCTGGGCACTTATTGGCAGAGCTAAAAGAGCTTTGTAACACTCATCTGAGCAGGGCAGAGGCTGAGGGCCAGAGAGGCGTACCTGCAAGCACGGCTGGGAAGAGGCTGTCCTGATGGAAGAATTATATCCTGAGTGTTCCTTAACCCGACTTGTAACCTGTTACTTCCCTAATAAACCCGATAATCGTGAGCATTGTGTGTGAGTTCTGTGTGGCCATTGCAATGAATTATTGAACTCAGCAGAGAAGAGTGCCGTGGGAGGGACGGTTGGTGTCAGAATTGGTAAAGATGGTGGAGAGAGGAGGCATGTCTGACCTTTGCCTCATAGGAATCAACCTTAGGCTGTTGATCTTGATTCTCCTTCCCCCTTGTGGAGTTAGGAAGTCTGACACTGCCTCCATGCCATTTTTATAAGCAGGTTCTGAGATCAGATAGTGTGAGGCCTCCTGTTTTGTTCTTTTTCTTCAATAATGCTTCGCTTATCTGGGGCCTCTTTTCCTTTCCATATAAAGTTGGTGATTAGTTTTTCCATCTCGTTAAAGAATGCTGTTGGTATTTGGATCGGGATTGCATTATATCCATAGATTGCTTTGGATAGAATTGATAGTTTCACGATGTCCGATTTTCCTATCTTAATGTATGGTATGTTTTTCCATTTATGTAGGTCTCTTTCGATTTCTTGCAATAGCGTTCTGTAGTTTTCTTTGTATAGGTCTTTTTACATCCTTGGTTAGATTTATTCCTAAGTATTTTCATCTTTTTAGGGGGTATTGTAGATGGTATTGTTTTCCTGATTTCCTTTTTGAAGTTCTCTTTGTTGGCATTTAGGAATCTAGCTGATTTTTTATGTTGATCTTGTATCCTACTCTGCTGAACCTTTCTATTAGTTACGGTAGTTTTCTTGTGGAATCTCTGAGGTTCTCTATGTACAGCATTATATCATCTGTGAATAGGGATAGTTTTACTTCTTCCTTTCCAGTTTGGATGCCCTTTTTTTCTTTTTCTTGCCTTATTGCTCTAGCTAGAACTTCAGCACAGTGTTAAATAGGAGTAGTGATAAAGGGCATCCTTGTCTTGTTCCTGTTGAAAACAAAAATTTAAATGGTGTTGTGGAGGAGCTGGAGTTTAATTGAACTTAGTACTGTATAGGAAAAATATTACTTTTTTTTTTTACACGGCTATGGAACGTTTACAAAAATTGGTCATAATTGAGACTACAGAAAAAAATCACAGATTTTTAGAACTAGAAATTTTAGAATACATTGTTTGAAATGAATAAAATTTCAATTAAAACAACCCAACCATTTGGAAAATTTAAAGCTTCTAGAGCCCTGGTGGTGCAGTGGTTAATGTGCTTGGCTGCTAAACCGAAAGGTCTGCGGTTTGAACCCATCAGTTGCTCCGTGGAAGATAGATGTGGCAGTCTTGCTTTTGTAAAGATTTACAGCCTTGGAAACCTTATGGAGCCGTTCTACTCTGTCCTGTAGGGTCACTAGGAGTCAGAATCAACTCGATGGCAACAGGTTTTTTTGGTTGCTTTTTTGTGAGCAGCTCTTGGGCTAACAAATTTAAATTACTTCAATTGCAAACTATTTAGAACATAACAGTGAGAGCATGCTTATCAAAACTTGGGATATGAGCAGAGCTACACTCTAAAGAAAATATTTAGCATTAAAGGCTTTTAGTGTTAAAAAAAAAGACGAATGAATTTTGTATTCAGCTTTATATGTTAGAAAAATGAAATAAACTTGAGGCAAGCACAGGACGAAAGGAATTAATAAAATTGAAAATAATCAATGCATTAGAAAAAATGAATTAGGAAGTAGTAGAACTGTTGTTGTTAGGTGCCATCGAGTCTGTTCCAACTTATAGTGACCCTGTGTACAACAGAACGAAATGCTGCCTTGTCCTGCGCCATCCTCACGATTGTTGTTATGTTTGAGCCCAGTGTTGCACCCGCTGTGTCAATCCATCTCATTGAGGATTTTCCTCTTTTTTGCTGACCTACTGCTTTACAAACATGATGTCCTTCTCCAGGGACTGATCCCCTCCTGATAACATGTCCAAAGTACGTGAGACGATGTCTTGCCATCCTTGCTTCTAAGGAGCATTCTGGTTGTACTTCTTCCAAGACAGATGTGTAGATGTGTTTGTTCTTTTGGCAGTCCGGTGTATTCAATATTCTTCACCAGCACCATAATTCAAAGGCATCAGTTCTTCTCAGTCTTCCCTTATTTATTGTCCAGCTTTCACATGCTGATGAGGCAATTGAAAATACTGTGACTTGGGTCAGGCCAAAGTGACATCTTTGCCCTCAAAGTGACATCTTTGTTTTATAACCCTTGAAAGAGATCTTCTGCAGCAGATTTGCCCAATGCAATGCTTCGTTTGATTTCTTGGCTGCTGCTTTCATGGGTGTTGATTGTGGATCTAAGTAAAATGAAATTCCTTACAACTTCGATATTTTCTCCGTTTATCATGATGTTGCTTATTGGTCCAGTTGTGGGAATTTTTGTTTTCACGTGTCAGTTTGTCATACTGTGGTGGCTTATGTGTTGCTGTTATACAGGAAGCTTTGCCACTGGTATTTAAAATACCAGCAGGGTCATCCTTGGTGGACAGGTTTCAACTGAGCTTCCAGACTAAGACATACAGAAGTAGACCTGGCAGTCTACTTCTGAAAAAAAACTGGCCAGTGAAAACTTTATGAATGGCAGCAGACCATAGAAAAACTATAGGCTGATGAAAATGAGAGCAGATTCTTTGTTAAGAGACCAATAAAATAAACAAATCTCTGACAAGGTTAGTTGAGGGGACAAAAAAGGAAGATGCGAATATATAGTATTAGGAAGAGGAAAAAGCTATAACCATAAATAGACTGGAAATAATACATTGAACTATTGTTGTGTGATTAATTCAGTTCTGATATGTATATAAATTAGATGAAATGGAAAATTTTCTTAAGTTACAAAAATTAATTTAAGGAGTAGAAAACTTGAATAGTCCAATTCACTGCTTAAGAAACAGAAAATAATGTATTTCTTTGTAACTTTTGAGGAACATATTATTTTCGTATTATATAAAATATTTGCCAAAATCCAAAAAACGCTGGAAAACATACTAGTTCTAGATAGAAGGGGTTGGCAACATATTTTTGTAAAGTGGAGGTAGTAAACATTTTTTCTTGATGGATCATATAGTCTCCATCAAAAATACTTAACTCTGCCATTTTAGTGCAAAAGCAGTACTTTTTTACAAAAACTGACAGTAGGGTATATTTTGTTTATAGGTGGTAGTTTGCCAGTCACTGAAATATATTAATAGCTTTGATACTCAAAATTGATGATACTCAGAAAATTGTTGACTACTGTTTTGTATTGTGTGGAAATAACTGGTGCCAAATGGGTGGATGTGGGGCCCTCCATCACATGCTTTTATTTATTTCATATACTGAACTTTTTGGTAAAATAATGTTATGAGTAAAGGTTTCTAAGACCGAAAATAGTTTTATAAACGTTGCTCTATCTCAGTTGCGAATAGCTACAAAAATGATGGGTAAAATATGAGCAGTCAACTCTACTGGACTGTAAAAGTAAAAATCAGGATTGTAAGCATAGATTTGTGTTAGAAAATTGGTTAATAGAATTCATTTGCATCAGTATATCAGAGGAAGAAAATCTTGTATATTAGAGATACCAAAAAAAGATCTTGATAAAGTCTTTCTATAAAACTAAAAAAGAGGGTTATTTCCTTTATATAATAAAGCATATGTATTATAATGCATTGCCATCATTATACCTTAATGGAAGGATGCGACTTAGGAAGGATGCCTGTGAATACCTAGAATTACTTATTACAGTTCTGTGAGTTCTAGCCAATATAGTTAGATATGAAAAAGAAATAAGAGGTATAAATCTTGGAAAGTTGAGGAACAAAATTATGCTTATTTTCCTATGATGTAATTGTTTATTTGGAAATCCCAAGAGTATCAATAGAAAATGTTTTAGGGCTAAAAAGTAAAAATGGAAGGAAGAAAGAAAATATGGAGGAAAAGAAGGAAATGTATTAGGATTATTAGAAGGATCAGTAAAATGCCTAGTTACAAAATAAAAATATGAAAAAATCCTCACAAAACCAGTAACTTGCTTATGAGTAGTTGGAAGATGTGTTTACTCATGAAGCAATCTGTCCCATAAAATTAATATTATTTTAGTCAGTGTCCCAATGATTTTTTTTCTTTTATTTTTGATGGTAGGGCAGGGGACTAAAATTTGGGAACACAATGGTCAGGTTCATCAGGAATTATGAATGTGTGAAAAATAGCCAAAAACCAAAACCTATTGATACGGATTTGATATAGGACAGAGTAGAATTGCCCCATAGGGTTTCCCAGGAGTGGCTGGTGACCCTGTAAGGGTAGAACTGCCCCATAGGTCTTCCAAGGAGTGGCTGGTTTATTTGAACTGCCAACTTTTTGGTTAACAGCTGAGCTCTTAACCACTGCAACACCAGGGCTCCCTGGTGTAGGAGTACTAGTAAACGAAGAAACAGATTCTTGCCTGTGTAAGGATATAGTATGTAGATTATTCACTAAATGGCTTTTGGACAGTCAGCTGGTCATTTGGGAAAGAATTAGATCTTTTTCTCTCAAAATACCAAAATAAATTTAGAGGGATTCAATATGTGAATATATGAAAATGAAACTATTAAGGTACCCAAAGGAAATATAGATAAATATAACCATTTGGGAGGAGACCCTCGGTGGTGCAAATGGTTAGCACTCTTCGCTGCTAACAGAAAGATTGGAGGTTCAAGTCCACCCAGAGGTGCTTTGGAAGAAAAGCCTGTCCATCTACTTCTGAAAAATCAGCCATTGAAAAGCCTATGGAACACGGTTCTACTCTGACACACATGAAGTCTCCATGAGTTGGAGTAGACCTGATGGCAACTGTTTTTTGTTTTTTTTTTTTAAAGCTTTTGGGAAGGGAAATGCCTTTCTAAGCACAAACCAAAAACACAAAGCTGTAATGTGAAAGAATGATGAATTTGACTTCACTGAAAAAGTTATAACATTTTTAAAAAGGGAAAAGTGAAATATCTGACAAACGTGATTATTTTCAGAAGGGAATGTTGGGCAGACGTAATAGATAACCATTTCAGGAATCATCTTAAATTTCTATATGCTACACATCCATAGTTTGCATCCAATCACCATTCATGGTTTCATTCAACAAATATTTGTGTGACTTTTATGTACAAGGAACCCTGTAGGTACTGAGGATACAGTAATGAATAAAATGGAGAAATTCTCTGCTCTTACGGAGTTTACATTCTGGTGCGGGGAGGGGTAAATGCTAAACAATTAATATGGAGCATTTTAATTGATGATAAGTGGTAAGGAGAAAAATAAAGCAGACAAAGGGCATACAATGTGCTGTGGTGGAAGGGTGGTTGCAGCTCTTTAATTAAATTAATTATTTAATGCAGTTGTTGCATTAAATAATGGCATTTAAGCAAATATCTGAAGGAAATGAGAATGTGAGCCATGTGGGTATCTGAAAGGAAAAATACTCTAGGTAGAGTGAGAAATAAGGTCAAAGGCTGCGAGGCACAAGAGTGCTGTGCATTTTTTATGAAAAGTCAGTAGCTGAAGATAAGTAAGCAAGGTAGTAAGTAGGAGGAGATATGGTCAGGGAGGTAACAGAGTCTAGATCATGTAGGGCCTTGTAAGGCCAAAAAAGTATTTGTAGTGGGGCGTGTCCTATGCATTATAGGATGTTTAGCTGAATCCTGGCTTCTGTCCACTAGAGTGTCAGTGGCACTCCCCCCGGGTGTGACAACCAAAAATGTCTCTTGACATTGCCAAAATTTCCAGATTTGGGGAGTAAATTCGTTCCTGATTCAGAACCACTGCTGTACTAAATGGCCTCAAGTCCTTTTGGGGAAGGCTTGCAGGAAGACTTACCGTATATACTTGTGATAATGGTGCAAAGTCCTTCCTCAAGGGATCCCTGTCTCTCCCTCAGTCAAGGGACTCTGGATCTGTGAATTGGCTAGGCCTGGCAGCTGGTGATTGTGATTTTGTTGTGATGACTCAAGTTGGTTTTTTTTGCTACCAGGTTTAGAGACTTTTCTGTTATATAGATTAAACTGCCCATCTGTTTCATTCCTAGGAACCTTGTGATCACTTAGCCACTGCCAAAGATATCTGCAGGCCAAAGCATTCTGATTACTGGTATGTCCTTGCGGCATTTATCTTTGGGGTTAAGTGCTGCCACTTCGCCTCCTGCTACGTTGGGATCCCATCATGCTCAGTGAAATTTGGGGGTCCATCTCAGTGGTGGCATCCACTGTAGTCATATCTGACCTGCAAAGGAGAGCAACCACAGAGCTTTTTAAGGATGCAGATACTCTCTACTTAGTGTCTTCTGGACCTCCTCAGGGAATGTAGTTAAGGACTAAGATGTGTAGGCACAGAAGATAAATTTACTCCATTGCTCTGATCTTCCTAAGCTTTGGATTCCCTCTTCCACATAATGCCATTGAAACTCTGGTCTTAACCTCATTAGATACAGGACTTCATTGAGTCTCAGTTTCGGTCAGCAACCAAGTTAGCTGTTAGAGCCACCTCCAGCTGCACAAGCTAACACATTAAATTCAGAATCTGTAGTAAGTACATCATGTCAATGAATTCCAATCTCCTTGGTCTAGTACCTTTACAATTCACTTTCACACATATTCCCCAGGTTTCTGCCTTTATGTATTAGCAAAATCTTTGAAATTTTTTTTCTATATAAGCTATTTCTTCTTGGGCTATAGCACGTACCTATCCCCCTATGGAATGCTGAGATTTGACACTAGTTATTGGTCTAATGGCAACAGGTTTGTTGTGGCTGGTCTCAAAGAGAATGAGCGTCCTTCCGCAAGGCGTCTGCTGTGTATGAGGATATCATAGTATTTTCAAGCAAAGTAAGGCTAGCCTACTTAGATACAAAAAGTTAAACTATTTCCACTGGTGGACTGATTTGACATTTTCATTTGGATCTGACCAGATATACCCATTCTAGTTTTCAAGCCCCCATTCTTTCCCAGTCAGTACCTTTTGCTTTTCCGTGAGAAACTTGGTGAGACTATCAATTCAGCTGATGTTGTAGTTCATACAATTAAAATTTGCGTTTAATTTTCAGCAATACCAGCCTCTGACTATAAGAAATAAACAGTTTTTAGGGCTGCCGTGGAAGCCCTCTGTTTCTCAGACTGATTTGAGCTGAGAGTCAAAGGATGTGAACTTGTCATTTTCTCCTCTAAGTGCTCCAGTGCACTCTGAGACTCCATCTCCTATGAAAGAGTTTGTGGTAATCATTACTGCCATAACAGTCAAGTGCAACAGCCACTTGGGTTCCCAAGGCACTTGCTTCAGTTGGCACAATCAACCAAAGGCAGTAGCTTGACTATCTGTGATGCCACTGTATGTCAGGGATTACTAGCATCCTGTTTCTCACTTGAGCCCTATGCTCAAGTCTAATGGCATGGCCAAACCAGTCTCCAAATCTGTTTTTTGGGTCTATTTCCTGTGACCACTGCCAGTACTAATTCTGTATCTGTTAGGGTCTAGTCAGGGGAAAGAAACCATGCAGTAGTTTAATAGGGAAAGCTTAATATGGAGAATTATTGGAACAGCATAGCAGGGGCTGGGGTCTGGGAACCACGGTTTTGGGGTACATCTAGGTCAATTGGCATAACAAAGTTTATTAAGAAAATGTTCTGCATCCCACTTTGTGAGTGACATCTGGGGTCTTAAAGGCTAGCGAGTGGCCATCTAAGATGTGTCAATTGGTCTCAACCCACTGGAGCAAAGGAGAATGAAGAACACCAAACATACGGGGAAAATATTAGTGCAGGAGACAAAAGGGCCACGTAAAGCAGAGACTCCATTAGCCCGAGACCATTAGAACTAGATGATGCTCGGCTACTACCAATGACCGCCCTGACAAGGAACACAACAGAGAGTCCCTGATGGAGCAGGAGAAAAGTTTGCAGAACTCAAATTCGCATAAAAAGACCAGACTTAATGGTCTGACAGAGACTGGAAGAGCCCTCCAAGCCATGGCCTCCAGATGCCCTGTTAACCCAGAACTAAAACCATTCCTGAAGCCCACTCTACAGACGAAAAGATGAGACTGGACTATAAAACATAAAGTAATACTTGGGAGAAGTGTGCTTCTTAATTCAGGCAGGTACAGGGGACCAGATGGGCAACTCCTGTCCTCTGGAGGCAGGATGAGAAGGCAGAAAGGGACAGGAGCTGGTTGGATGGATGTGGGAAATCAGGCGTGGAAAGGGGAAGTGTGGTGTCACATTACAGGGATTGCAACTAATGTCATATAACAATATGTATATAAATTTTTGTATGAGAAATTAACTTGAGCTGTAAACTTTCACCTAAAGCACAATAAAAAAAAAAAATCTACTCTCACCTGAAAAAAAAAAAAAAATTACCGGAGCCCCTAGATGGTACAGACTTGATTGGCTGGAGTTTCAAGTCCACCCAGAGATGACTCAGAAAAAGGCCTGGCAGCCTACTGCTGAAAAATCAGCCCTTGAAAAGCCTGTGGAGCTGAGTTCTATTCTGACACACATGGAGTCCCCATGAGTCAAAATCGACTTAATAACAACTTTTTGTTAAAAACAGGATTAACTTTAAGGCTTAAAGAGGACTCTAAAGTATATAGAATAACAGCTACTACCTTTAGGGCTGAGGCAAAGTACTAAGGATAGAACAGATTTGGAAGATGCCCTCTGCCTGGCCCCAAGGCCAAGATTCAGATCTTATTGGAGAAGGTATGGTCCACTGGATGGTGTAAAAGTTTGAGGTGCTATAGGCTGTTGTTGGCAAACAGGAAACCTGCCTCTGGAGTGTTGATGAAAGTCACTAGGAAGCCACTTGCTGAACCTAAGAAGCCAGTTCGTATGTTGGCAGAATTCTCTGGTAAGCTTCTTACCAACAGGGGTGCTATTGAAACTTTCTGGGTAGCTGCTCTCTGAGTTGCTGGCAAAATTTGCCAGGAAACCACCCATTGGCAAGGGGGGTGGGGGCTGTCATTGAAGCTTGCTGGGAAGTTGGTCTCTGGGGAGAGAGCCACTAGGTGTCCTCATGCCACTGGCTGCTGTTGGGGTGAGCAGGCTAGAGCACACTGTAGCCAGAAAGAGAAGCCCCTTCCTCCTGAACTATTCCTCTAATGCCATCTATTGACAAAGGTTAATAGTGTGCCAGTTGGCAAAGGAAAAATATTTACAAGGGCCAATTCCATTATCACAAAGCAGGGTGAAGAAGAGTGGTTTTGAAGTTGAGAGCAATAAAATGATAAATGGTACACCCACTTATTTACATTTCCAGTACTCTTCATTCCTTAGGGTAAATCCTGTTTTCTATATGGTATCATTTTCCTTCTGCCTGGAGGACTTGCCTTTAATATTTCTTGTAGTGCTGCTCTGCTGGTGATGAATTTTTTCAGGTTTTATATATCTGAAAAACTATTTTACCATGGTTTTTGAAAGATTTTTGGTGTGTTTGGAATTCTGGGTTGTCAGTTTTATGTGTGTGTGTGTGTTTTTCCTTTCAGTACTTTAAAGGTATTGCTCTTCTGCCTCCCTGCCTTCTTCTGGCTTGCATTGTTTCTGATAAATCTGCTGTTATTTTTATCATTGTTCCTTTGGATATAATGTGTCTTTTTCTCTGGCTGTATTTAAAAATTTCTGTGTCATAGGTTTTCAGCAATTTGATTATTCCTTGTGCGTTTCTTCAGGCTTTTTCTGCTTAGGGTTCAACTGAGCATCTTTGTTGTTGTTTTTGTTAGGTACCAGGAGTTGGTTCTGACTCATAGCGACCCTGTGTACCACAGAACAAAACATTGCCTGGTCCTGCACCATCCTTAAAACCATTTCTATGCTTGAGTCCTGTACTTTAGCAAGTATGATGTCCTTCTCCAGGGTCTGATCCCTCCTGATGACATGTCTAATGTGTGTAAGACAGTCTCGCCATCCTTGCGTCTAAGGAGCATTCTGGTTGTACTTCTTCCAATACAGATTTGTTTGTTCTTTTGGCCAACGCCACAATTCAAAGGCGTCATTTCTTCTTTGGTCTTCCTATTTATTGTCCAGCTTTCACGTGCATACGGTGCAATTGAAAATACCATGGCTTAGGTAAGGAGCAGTTAGCCTTCAAGGTGACATCCTTGCTTTTCAATATTTTAAAGAGGTCCTTTGCAGCAGATTTGTCCAGTGCAGTGCATCTTGATTTCCTGACTGGTGCTTCCATGGGTGTTGATTGTGGATCCAAGTAAAATGAAATCCATGACAATTTGAAGCTTTTCTCCGTTTATCATGATGTTGCTTATTGGTCCAGTTGTGAAGATGTTTGTTTTCTTTATGTTGAGGCGTAATCCATACTGAAGGCTGTGGTCTTTGATCTTCATTAGTAAGTGTTTCAAGTCTTCTTCACCTTCAGCAAGCAATGTTGTGTCGTCTGCATAATGTGGGTTGTTAATGAGTCTTCTTCCGATCCTAATGCCCCATTCTTCTTCATATAGTCCAGCTTCTCAGATTATTTGCTCAGCGTAAGATCGAATAGGTGTGGTGAAAGGATACAACCCTGACGCACACCTTTTCTGACTTTAAACCACTCAGCATCCCCTTGTTCGTCTGAACAACTGCCTCTTGATCTATGTACAGGTTCCTCATGAGCACAATGAACTGTTCTGGAATTCCCATTCTTCGTAATGTTATCCATAATTTGTTATGATCCACATAGTCGAATGCCTTTGCATAGTCAATAACACACAGGTAAACATCTTTCTGGTGTTCTCTGCTTTCAGTCAAGATCCATCTGACATCAGTAATGACATATCTCATTCTGTGTCCTCTTCCGAATCTGTCTTGAATTTCTGGCAGTTCCTTGTCGATAATACTGCTTGCTGCAACTACTTTTGAATGATCTTCAGCAGAATTTTACTTATGTGATAATGATACTGTTGTATAATTTCCACATTCCGTTGGATCACCTTTCTTTGGAATAGGCACAAATATGGATGACTTCCAGTCAGTTGGCGAGGTAGCTGTCTTCCAAATTTCTTGCCCTAGACGAGTGAGCACTTCCAGTGCTGCATCAGTTTGTTGAAACATCTCAGTTGATATTCTGTCCATTCCTGGAGCCTTGTTTTTCGCCAGTGCCTTCAGCGCAGCTTGGACTTCTTCCTTCAGTACCATTGGTTCCTGATCATATGCTGCCTCTTGAAATGGTTGAACGTCAACTAATTCTTTTTGGTGTAATGACTCTCTGTAGTCCTTCCATCTTCTTTTAATGCTTCCTGTGTCATTCAATATTTTCCCCATAGAATCCTTCACTATTGCAACTAGAGGCTTGAATTTTTTTCTTCAGATCTTTCAGCTTGAAAAATGCCAAGTGCATTCTTCCCTTTTGGTTTTTTATCTCCAGCTCTTTGCAGATGTCGTTGTAATACTTTACTTTGTTGGCTCGATCATCTTTACTCTGTGGACTTAGAGTTTTCATCAAATTGGGCAAAGTTTTATCCGTTATTATTTCAAAAATTTTTTCCGTCTTCCTTACACCCCCACTCCCTATCATTTTTGGAGACTATTTTCATGTATATTATGTAATTTGATATTGTTCCACAGCTTGGTGATGTCTCTGTTAATTTTTCTTTAGTCTTTTTTCCCGGTCTTTAATTTGGAATAGTTTCTATTGCTATGCATTAACATTCACTAATCTTCTGCATTGTACAATCTGCTGTTAATCTCAGTCAGTGTAGTTTTCATCTCAGATGTTGGGTTTCTCTAGAAGTTCTGTTTGGGTCTTTTTTGTATTTCTATCTCCTTATTCTCATGCTTTCGTCTGTACCTTCTTGAAACGTATGAAGTATATTAATGTTTTAATGTCCTTGTGTACTAATTTCATGTGTATCATTTCTGGATCTGTTTCTGTTGATTAATTTTTCCTGTTGTGATTTCCTGCTGCTTTGTATGTGTGGCAAGTTTTGGGTTGGATGCTAGACCAAGATGTGTTTTTTACCTTTTTGAGTGTTGAACTTTATTTGAATTCCTTTAAATATTTTTGAAATTTGTTATGGGATGCAGTTAAGTTACCGGAAATAGTTTGTTCCTATAGAGGCTTGCTTTTAAGCTTTTTTAGGCAGCACCATCATGGCTTTTTGTCTAGGATTAACTTGATCCCAGTGTTGAAGCAATAAGGTCACTAGATGGCACAAATAGTTTACTCTTGGCTACTAACCAAAAAGTTTGCGGTTCAGATCTACCCAGTGGCGTTGTGGAAGAAAGGCGTGATGATCTACTTCTGTAAATTTGCAGCCATCGAAAACCCTGTGGAGCGCAGTTTACTTTGAAACACATGAGGTCATCATTAATCAGAAGTGACTTGACAGCAACAAGTTTGGTTTTGGTTACTGAGGAGACACCCTAGTGCATAGTCTGAGTCCAGTATAATACCTCATGTGTTAAAAAGTCTTTTCCTTTTGAATTGTGGGAACAAGAACTGTTCCATGGTGTATGTGAGCTGCAGCAATTACTCTCCCTCCTCCTTTGTGGTAGTTGTTTCCCCAGCTTCTGTTTTTTTTTTTTTTTTTCTCACTTGTGCAGCTTACTGCTCAGCTGAAGACTCAGTACTCAGCTGATGAGAATTCTCTGCAGATGTCTGGAGTTTTCTTTGATCTTTGGAGTTATCTCTGTTCTGCCCAGTGAGGTTTACACTCCTTTATATCCACTAACTCTCAACCCTGTCTTCTCAACTCAGGGACACTACTGGGCACTGTTTGGGTTCTCCTTCTTTGCTTTGTGGCCTCAAAACTCTCTGCAGGCAGTCATCTGGAGAAATTACAATACTCACCTCATTTGTTTTCCTTCTTTCAGGGATCATTGTTCTGTGCTGCTTTTTGCCCAGTGTCTGAAAACTTGTTTCATGTGTTTTGTCTGGCTTTGTAGTTGTTTAAAGGGAGAAAGTAAATCCAGTCTCAGTTACTCCATTGTGGCCAAAAGTGGAAGTCCTATTCCATTCAGTTTGGTTGTCTGTAACTCATTCTCTGTAACAGGGATCAGCAAACTGTGGCTTACAGCCCAAATCCAATACATGGCCTGTTTGTGTAGAACCCGCAAGCTAAAAGGTTTTGCATTGTGAAAAAATTAAGCAGCAACAATAGAGACTATGTGATCTACAAAACTTAAAATATTTACTACCGGGGCCTTTACAGAAAAAAAAAAAAAGCTAACCCTTGCTTCAGAAGATTTCTTAGTACAAGTTTTGGGAACAAGAGAATTTGCTCTTGCATGTTGGTACCTATGTACTTGAAAGTCATTTTGTCTGGCTATAATGTCCTGTCTCAAATTTTCTTTCTTTGGGTCTAAAATATGTTACTGTTTTTGTTTTGGGCCGTAAACCATTGTGGTGAAAGCCTGACGGCAATCTGATTTTCTTTACCTTATAAAGGCTTTGCCTTTCCAACTGAATGCCCAAGGAATTTATTTTCTTTTTCTTTAATGTCCAGGAATTTCATTAGAATATACCTTGGTATTGGTTTGGATTTCCCAGGTATGCAAGGTGCCTTATCAACACAATCATTTCAAATTCTTTTTTTATTTCAGTAATTTTCTTTGAAGTATAGTTTTCAGTATTTTTTCTGTTCCTTTGTTTTTCTTCTTTGGAGCTTATATGTATGCTAGACCTTCTTTGTTCATCTTCAGTATTTGTCACTTTCTCTTTAATCCTTTTTATCTTTTTATTCATTTCATTTTGACTTAAAGAATTTTCCTCCTTTTTACTTTCTATTTCTCATGTTTATTCATTCTTGTGTGCCTTCTAATTCAGTCTTTGGTCTAGAAATGATTTTCTCTTTTCTAATTTTTTCCCTAAGCTCTGTTACTTCATTTCCATGTTTTTCTAATTCAGATTCATGACATTTGTTCATATGTCATTTTCTTAATTTCTTTTAGCTTGTTTTAAATTATTTGGTTATGGTTTCTATTTATTTTGTGGCATGCTTTTTTTTTTTTTGGTCTTTAGGGATATTCTATTTCTTATTCGTTTGCACTAAAATATCTTCGTGAATCAAAAATTATCCTTTTTTTCCCTCATTTTTATGTGAAATTAGTTTTCCTGAACTTTCAGAAAAGCAGAGTTGTTCAGGTTAGATTTCCTAGCTCTGTGATTCTAGAGCTTCTGCTCTATTGTTTTCATGCTATATTAAAAAATTTTAACTTGAACTTTCTGAGATCTTGCTCTTTCCCCTCTACATCTTTTCTTTTATGTGCCCCTTTGGTTCCTCATTTGATTAGTTTAGCTTCTATTCCCATCAGTTTCTTCTCGGTTTTGGATTTAGTCATTGTGATGGTTAATTTTATGTTTCGTGATAGGGTTTAGTTCCCAGCAGTTTGGCCAAATACTAGACTAGTTGCTATTCCATGATGTGATTTAATCAAGTCACTTCCTATAATGTAATCATTCAAACAGTTGAAAAGAGAGCTTCCTTAAGGTGTATTCTGCCTTCAGACTAAACAGATTCTTTGGCAGGACTCATTCTACCTTTCCATTCTACACTCTTTCTGTCACCTGACCTATGGATCTTGGGATGCAGGAATTTCAGAGAGAGTTTTGGAGATCTCCTGTTTTCAAGATCATTAGAAATCCTATTGCCTCCCACTGCTTCTTGCATGTATGTTGATACCATGTGAGTATTGTAGCTGTTAATAATTTATTCTCACAGTTTTACATCTTGAGGATCATGGACATATTTTGTTTCCTAATTTTGTTGTAGTTCTTATCCAGGGTTTTTTTTTTTTTGGTTGGTTATCTTAGTTGCTCTGTTGTCATCTTTCCAAAATTCTCCAAATATATTTTTAGAGGAAAAAATTCTTTATTGCTTTTCCTGATTACAAAAGTATTCCAAGTTCTAAAAAAATTAAATATCAATATATGAAATTTACCCATAACCACACCTCTACAAGTAGTTTGGAATGTATTCCTTCAGCTTTTTCCTTAATGCATATGACATACATTATTTTTTAACAGCTCTTTTAGATGTAACTCACATGCCATATGTCACCCACATAAAATGTATAGTTCATTGGTTTTTACTACATTCATATATGTGTGCAACCATCACTACAATTTTAGAACATTTTCATCACCTCAGGAAGAAAACCCATATCCTTTAGCTCTCCCACCTCCCTGTTTTCCTTCCAACCACTGATCTGTTTTGTCTCTCTATATTTTTCTGTTCTGAACTTTATATGAGTATAATCATGTAGTACGTGATCTCTTGTGAATGAATTCTTTCATTAGCGTATTTTCAAGATTCATATTGTAACATGTATTAGTACATCATTCTTTTTTTATGACCAGATAATATTCCATTATATGGGTATATCGCATTTTGTTTATCCATTCTTTCATTGAGGGATGTTTGGGTTGTTTCCATCGGTGATGATTAAGGTTCTGTGTCAACTTGTCTGGGCCATGATTCTCAGTGGTTTGACAGTTATGTAATGATACAATTTGGCAGTTAAGTAATGATGTAGTCATCCTCCGTGATGTGACCTGATGTCATCAGCCAGTCAGTTGTAAGGGGAGTTTCCTTGGGGGTGTTGCCTGCATCCTGTATGTTTGTGTATATGTAAATGTGTGTGTATATATATATGTGTATGTATATGTATGATTGTGTGTGTGTGTGTGTGTATATGTATAAGGAAACCCTCGTGACATAGTGGTTAAGTGCTACAGCTGCTAACCAAGAGGTTGGCAGTTCAAATCTGTCAGGTGCTCCTTGGAAACTCTATGGGGCAGTTCTACTCTGTTCTATAGCATTGCTATGAGTTGGAATCGACTTGACGGCAGTGGGTTTGGTTGGTTTGGGTATATATATGTGTACACACACACACACATATATAAAATGGACGTCCTGGCAAAGCCGCTTGCTTGCTCTGGATCTTGCATCTGGCTTGTCGTCATCTGACCTTCAGTTCCTGGGACTTGAGTTAGCGGCCTGCCGTATTGTCTGCTGATCTTGGAATCTGTCAGCCTCTGTAGCCTGTGAGCCAACAGCCTGCGATCTGACCTGCTCATCTCGGTTTCTTCAGCTCTTGCAGATACATGAGTCAGGAGAAGCCTCTAGCCTGATGCCTGACCCACGGACTTGGAACTTTCCCGCCTCTACAACCATGTGAGCCATTTCCTTGAGATAAATTTCTCTCCATCTCTAGATACACATCACTGGATTTGCTTCTCTAGAGAACCTGGCTGGAGAAACCACCTTTTGATTATTATGGACAATGCTGCTATAAACATTTGTATACAAATGTTTTTATTGACAGATGTTTTCGTTTCTCTTGGTTATGGACCTAGGAGTGGAATCGCATGCTCATAAAACTCTGTTTATTATAAAAAAAAAAAAAAAAAAAATTTTTTTTTTTAATAACTCTGTTTAATCATTTGAATAACTGCCAGACTGTGTTCCAAAGTGACTGTACTATTTTACATTCCTGTGAGCAGTGTATCTTCTTGGAGAACTGTCTGTTCACATCCTTTGCCCATTTTTTTCTTTTTTTTAATTGTGCCTTAAGTGAAAGTTTACAGTTCAAGTCAGTTTCTCATACAAAAACTTACACACACCTTGTTATGTAACCCTAGTTGCCCTCCCAACAATGTGACAGTATACTCGTTCTCTCCACCCTGTATTTCCTGTGTCCATTCAGCCAGCTCCTTTCTCCCTCTGCCTTCTCATCTCTTCTCCAGACAGGAGTTGCGTGCATAGTCCCATATGTCTACTTGAGCTAAGAAGCACACTCCTCACCAGCATCGTTTTATGCCTTATAATAGTCCAGTCTAATTTTTGTCTGAAGAATTGGTTTTAGTTTTGGGCTAACAGAGAGTCTGGGAGCCATGACCTCTGGAGTCCCTCCAGTCTCAGTCAGACTATTAAACCTGGTCTTTTTACTAGAATTTAAGGTCTGCATCCCACTTTTCTCCTCCTCCATCAGAAATTCTCTGTTGTGTTCCCTGTCAGGGTAGTCATTGGTAGTAGCTGGGCACCATCTAGTTCTTCCTGTCTCAAGCTGATAGAGTCTCTGGTTTATGTGGCTCTTTCTGTCTCTTGCCTTTGCCTACTTCTTTAAAAAATAATATTTTATTGAGTTTTTGGTGATAGTTTACAGCGTATGTTAGGTTCTCATTTGGAAATTTCCACACAAATTGTTACATTTATCACAGTGTGTCAGCATTCTCTTTAGTTGTATTGTTTGTTCCCTTTCTAATACTCTAGTTTCCCTGCCTTCTCTCGTCTTTGCTTTTGAGAAATTGTTGACCTTTTGGTTTCATACTGTTGATTTTTAAGTAGGGCACTGATCTTACAGGTAATATCCCTTATTTTGTGTGGCACTCTGCTTTTTTAAAAAGATGACTCAGGGAATAGGCTTGGTTCTGGGTTTAAAATGTGTCTCAGAGTGATAGTCTCAGGGGGTTCTCTGTTCTGTTCCAGTTTGTTTGGCTTTTTTTTTTTTAAGTAAGAATTTGAGTTCTCCATACTTTTCTCCCATTCTATCCAGGACCAACTGTTGTGGCCCCAGTCAGAATGGTCAGTAGTGGTAGTTGGGCACCATCTAATTCTTCTGGTCTTAGGGTAAATGAGGCTGTCTTTGCCCATTTTTAAATTGGGCTGTCTTTTTATTGCTGAGCTGTAAGACTTCTTTATATATTCTAGATATAAGTTCGGTATCATATATATGATTTGCAAATATTTTCTCCCATTCTGTGGGTTGTCTCTTTCATTTTCTTGATGGTGTCTTTTAAAGCAAAAAGTTTAAGTTTTGACAGTCTCATTTATCTGTCTTTTTTGGATGCCTGTACTTTAGGTTTCATTGCCTAAATGAAACTTGATTGCCTAATCCAAGGTCATAAAGATTTACACTTGTGTTTTCTTTGAAGGGGTTTGTAGTTCTAGTTCTAAGCTTTAGGTGTTTGATCCATTTTGAGTTAATTTTTGTATATGGTGTGAGATAGGGGTCCAGTGACATTTATTGAAAAAACTATTTCCCTATTCAATAATCTTGGCACCTTTGTCAAAAATCATTTGCCTGCAAATGTATGGGGATATTTCTGGACTCTCAGTTCTGTTTCATTGATCTATATGTCTACCCTTATGACACTAGTCCACAGTCTTGATTACCATAGGTTTGAAGTAGATTTGCATTTGAGAAGGGTGAGTCTTCCAACTTTGTTTTTTTTTTTTTGAAGGTTGTTTTGACTGTTCTGGGTATGTGGATTTTAAACTCAGCTTGTAAATTTTCCTATGATATTTGAAGGATAATTTCACTGGGTATAGAATTCTAGTTTGGTCATTTTTTCCTTTATTACTTTCTTCCACTTCTTCTTGCTTGCATGATTTCTGATGAAAAGTACACTATAATTATAATCCTTGTTCCTCTGTAGGTGAAAGTGTTTTTCCCCTATGGCTGCTTTCAAGATTTTCTCTTTGTTTCTGGTTTTCTGTCATTTGACTGTTATATGCCTAAGTGTAGATTTCTTTTGGTAGTTCCCATGCTTGGTGGTTTCTGAATTTCCTGGATATTTGGTTTGCTGTCATTAATTTTTCAGACATTGGTAGTTCAGATATTTCTTTTGTTCTCTCTTCTTCTGCTAGTCCAATTATGCATATAAGACTTTTGAAATTGTCCAAAGGTTATATTTTTTTCATTGCTTTTAATCTCTTTGCATTTCAGTTTGGCAAGTTTCCGTTGACCTATCCTCAAGTTCACTACTTCTTTCAGTGGCCGTGAAAATGAGTTTTTCATGTCTAGCACTTTTCTTTGATTCTTTGAGTTTCCGTATCTCTGCTTACATTACTGAACTATTTTATGTTGTCCACTTTTTCATTAGAGCATTTAACATATAACCAGAGTGTGATAGTTACAAAATCTATGTCATACCTGAGCCTGGGTCTGATGCTTTTTTTGCGTTTTAACATTCCTTGTGATTTTTTGTTGAAAGCAGACATCGATGTGTTGAGTGGTGCCAATTGAAGTAAATAGGCTTTTAGTGTGAAGTTTTATGTTAATCTGGCCAGCTGATGGACTTTGTTTAATGTTTGCTGTAGATATAGGTACCAGAGGCTTCATATTCTTCTAGTGTTCTTACTTTTGTCACCCCTATTGTCTTTGGGGTTCCCTAAGAACTCCTGCTTGGAGAGAGGCTGTGTCTTGTATCCCTCTTAGCTATAATTGTTATTAATTTAGGTATCATTGTTATTATATTGGTACCCTGTTATTGTGATGTTAAGGTATGGGAAAAGAGGGAGCATTCTTACAATTTAATCTGTCTTTTTGTGGGCTTGTGTTGCTTGGCTGTGACCTTCTCTAAGGGTTTCTTAGCTTTTTTTTTTTTACCCCTCTTAGGCATTACAGGAAGGCTGTAGGAGCCTGGAATTTGAGAAATGCCCTTCGCCCAGGAAGGCTAAGACCTGGTAAAGTCTTTTCCCTTGGAGAATAGTCCTTTGTTATGGAGAATGCTCTGGGCATATTTTACAATGGTTACTCTTCTGTTCTCTCAGCCAGAGCCATCAGGGAGATCATTCTTGGTTCTTGATCATGAGAAGCTAGTGGGGTACATGGAGATAAAACTTACAGAAAGGGTGGGGTTCCCCTGAGACTGTGACCTATAGAAGTTTCTCACAAGCTAGTTTACGCGCTCAGCCTGCAGCCATTCATAAAATTATTATGTAAGGTTAATTTTTATTATACCTAAGTGTAGTTAAGTGACTCTAGCGGCTTCTCTACCAAGTGAGGTAGGTCTCAGCTGGCACTCTGTCAGTTTGCCTGTCTTTCCATATTTTGGGGTCACAGTTTGCTCTGTGACCTCAGTTTTCAGATGGGTCCAAAAGAAGTTGTTGACTTTCAGTTTGTTCAGCTTTTTCTCATTATAAGGATGGGAGTGACTACTTCTAAGTATTTCTGAAGATTAACTGGAACTAGAATTCCCATATTAATCTTCAGAAATACTTTTTTCTACAACATAAAGACAACCACATGGACCTCACCAGATGGTTTACACAGGCATCAAATTGACTATATCTGTGGAAGGAGACAGTGGAGAAGTTCAAGCTCAATATTAGCAGTCAAGACAAAGTCAAAGGCTGACTAGAACAGACCATTAACTGCTTATATGCAAGTTGCAGTTGAAGCTAAAGAAAATCAAAGTAGGTCCAAGAGTGCCAAAGTACGACCTTGAATACATTCTGCCTGAATTTAGAGATCATCTCTAGAGTAGACTTGACACACTGAATACAAATGGGATGACATCAAGGACATCATTCAAGAAGCATATAAACGGTCATTAAAAAGATAGGAAAGAAAGAAAAGAACAAAATGGATGTCAGAAGAGAGTCTGACACTTGGTTCTTGAGCATAGAGTAGCTAAAGTGAACAGAAGAAATGATGAAGTAAGAGAACTGAACAGAAGATTTCAAAGGAAGGCTCAAGAAGACAAAGTAAAGTATTTTAACGAAATGTGCAAAGACCTGAAATTACAAAATCAAGTGGGAAGAACACATTCAGCATTTCTGAAGCTAAAAGAACTGAAGAAAAAGTTTGTCTCGAGTTGGAATATTGAAGGGGTCTGTGGGCAAAAAAATTGAACGATGCTGGAAACATCAGAAGGAGATGGAAGAGGATACACAGAGTCACTGTACCGAAAAGAATTAGTCGATGTTTATTTCAGGAGGTAGCATCTGATCAAAAACCTGGTACAAAAGGGAGACGTTCAAGCTGCACTGAAGACGTCTGCTAAACGCAAGGCTCCAGGAATTGATGGAATATCAATTGAGATGCTTAAACAAGCAGACGCAATGCCAGAAGCCACTTACTTGTCTGTGTCAAGAAATTTGGAAAACAGCTACCTGGCCGACTGAGTGAAAGAGATCCATATTTGTTGCCATTCCGAAGAAGGGCAATCAGATAGAATGTAGAAATTATTGAGCAGTTTCATTAGTATCACATGCTAGCAAGATTTTGCTGAATGTGTTTCAAAAACGGCTATAAGGTGCATCAATTGGTCTCAACCCACCTGGATCAAAGGAGAATGAAGAACACCAAGGACACAAGGCGATTATGAGCCCAAGAGACAGAAAGGGCCACATGAACCAGCGACTACATCATCCTGAGACCAGAAGAACTAGATGGTACCCGGCTACAACTGATGACTGCCCTGACAGGGAACACAACAGAGAACCCCTGAGGGAGCAGGAGAGCAGTGGGATGTGAACCGCACATTCTGATAAGACCAGAATTAATGGTCTGACTGAGACTGGAAGGACCCCAGTGGTCATGGCCCCCAGACCTTCTGTTGGCTCAGAACAGGAACCATTCCTGAAGCCAACTCTTCAGACGTGGATTGGACTGGACAATGGGTTGGAGAGGGATGCTGGTGATGAGTGAGCTTCTTGGATCAGGTGGACACTTGAGACTATGTTGGCATCTCCCGCCTGGAGGGGAGATGAGAGGGTGGAGGGGGTTAGAAGCTGGTGAAATGGACACGAAAAGAGAGAGTGGAGGGAGAGAGTGGGCTGTCTCATTAGGGGGAGAGTAATTGGGAGTGTGTAGCAAGGTGTATATGGGTTCTTGTGTGAGAGACTGACTTGATTTGTAAACTTTCAAACACGATAAAAATTATTAAAAAAAAAATGGCTATAGCTTATACATTGACAGAGAACTGCCAGAAGTGCAAACAAGATTCAGAAAAGGACATGGGTCCTGGATTGAATTGTGTCCCCCCCCAAAGTATCTGTCACCTTGGCTAGGTCCATGATTTTCTTGTATAACTGTATGATTGTATACCATTTTATCTTCTGATGTGATTTTCCTATGTCGTAAATCCTGTCACTGTGGTGTAATAAGATGGATTAGTGGTAGTTATACTGATGAGGTCTGAAATATTAGTGTCTTAAGCCAGTCTCTTTTGAGATGTAAAAGAGAGAAGTGAGCAGAGAGACATGGGGACCTCATACCACCAAGAAAACAGTGCTGGGAGCAGAGCGTGTCCTTTGAACCTGAGTGCTGAGATGCTCCCAGACCAAGGTAAGACAGATGCATCAAGATTACCTTTCTCCAAAGCCAGCAGAGAGAGAAAGCCTAGCCCTGGAGCCAGCATCCTGAATCTGGACTTCGAGACTCCTGGACTGTGAGAGAACACTTAATCATGCTCATGCAGAACCTGTGCATGAATTAAGAGGCAGTTGTTCAGAAGAACAAGGGGATAGTGTGTGGTTTAAAACTGGAAAAGGTGTGAGTCATGGTTGTATGCTTTTACCTTCCTTATTCAACCTAAATGATGAACAAGTAATCAAAAAAACTGGGCTATGTGAAGAAGAACGCGGCATCATTTACAGCCTGAGACATGCAGATGACACAACCTTGCTTGCTGAAAGTGAAGATGACTTGAAACACGGACTGAAGAAGGTAAAAGACTACAGTCTACAGTATGGATTACATCTGAACAGAAGATGAAAATCCTTGCAACTGGACCATTAAACAACATCATGATAAATGGCCAAGAAATTGAATTCAAGTATTTCAATTTGCTTGAATCCATAATCAATGCCCATGGACGCAGCACTGGAAAAATCAAACAACGTATTGTATTGGGAAAATCTGCAGCAAAAGACTGCTTTAAAGTGTTATTTTGATGACTATGATGTGCCTGACATAAGCCATGGTATTTTTCATTGCCTCATATGCATGGGAAAGCTGGATTATAAAAAAGGAAGACCGAAGAGGAATTGACATATTCAAATTCTGGTGGTTGCAGAGAATATTGAACATAGCATGGACTGACTGCTGGAAGAACTATCAAATACATCTTGGAGGTAGTACAGCTAGAATGCTCCTTCGAAAAAAGGATGATAAGACTTTGTCTTACTTACTTTGACATGTCATCAGGAGAGACCAGTCACTGTGGAAGGACATCATGCTTGGTAAATGGAGGGTCAGCAGAAAAAGAGGGAGATCTTCAGTGAGATGCATTGGCACAGTGGTTGGAACAATGGGTTCCAACATAATAAGGACTGAGGATTGAGCAGGATTGGGCAACATTTTTTTTTGTTATACATAAGGTTGCTGTAAGTTGGAGGCAACTCGACAGCCCCTAACAACAAAAAGAATGACTAATGATATTGAGTGTCTTTTCACATACTTACTGGATATTTATGTATTTTCTTTGGAGAAATGTGTATTCAAGTCCTTTGCCCATTTTTAAGTTGGGTTATTTGTGTTTTTGTTGTTGTGTTGTAAGAGTTCCTTATACATTTAAAGATAGTAGCCCCTTATCAGAGAAATATTTTGCAAATACTTTCTCCCATTCTGTGGGCTGTCTTTTAATTCCGTTGATAGCTTTCCTTTGATGCACAAAAAGTTTTTGATTTTCATAAAGTCTAGTTTATTTTTTCTTTTGTTGTCCGTGCCTGTGGTGTCAAATCCAGTGTTACGTAGATTTGCCCCTTTGTTTTCTTGTACCCATTTTATAATTTTGACTCTTAAATTTAGCTCTTTGATCCATTTTGAGTTAATTTTTGTATATGGGGTAAGGTAATGATCCAACTTTATTCTAGTGCATGTGGCTGTCCAGTTTTATCAATACCTTTTGTTGAAATGTATGTTCTTTCCCCACTGAATGGTCTCAGTACCCTTGTTGAAAATCAGTTACGTAGATGTGAGGGTTTAATTTTGGGTTCTCAGTTCTATTCCATTGGTCTGTCCTTATGGCAGTACCGCACTGTTTTGATTACTGTAGCTTTGTAGTAAGTTTTGAAATCAGGAAGTATGAATTGTTCAGTTCTTTTTAGGATTGTTTTTGCTACTCTGGGTCCAATAGATTTCCATATGGACTATTAAAAAACCCAAAAAACTGAACCCACTGGTGTTGAGTTGATTCCGACTCATAGGGAACTTACAGGATTTCCAAGGCTGTAAATCTGTACAGAAGCAGACTACCATATTTTTCTCCCACAGAGCTGCTAGCGGTTTCAAACTACTGACGTTTTGGTTATCAGTGAAGCACTTTAACCACCACGCCACCAGGGATCCTGATGGCTTTTTCCATTTCTGCCAAAAATGTTGTTGGGTTTTAACAGGTATTGCAATGAATCTGTTTATTGTTTTGGGTAGTACTGTCATCTTAAAAATTTATGTCTTCCAGTCCATGAATATAGAATGTTTTCCATTTATTTATGTCTTCTTTAAATTTTTCAGCAGTATTTTGTAGTTATCCATATATGTCTTTTGATTCTTCGGTTATGTTTATTCCTAAGTATTTTATTCTTTTTGACACTATTGTAAATAGTATAGTTCTCTCATTTTCTTTTTTGGATTGTTCATTGCTAGTGTATAGAAATACAACTGATTTTTGTATGTTGATTTTGTATCTTACAACTTTGCTGAATTTGTTTTATTAGCTGTAATGTTTTTTTTGTAGATTTTTTAGGGTTTTCTATATAAAAGATTATGCTATCTGTGAATAGAGGTAGTTTTACTAGCACTCTCTCTCTCTTTCTATCCCTGCGGCTCCTCTTGTCTGGTTCTGCCCCCGTTACTGACTGGTCCAGCTGTCAGTGAGCAGCCTTAGGACAGCCGTGGGCCAGCCCCAGTTTTGGGCTAGCATATTGGCTGCTTGTGAAGCACAACTGCTGTTAGTGACCCCTTCATGGGGTGACCTGTGCTCAGCCGGCAGACCCTTGCGTCTGGTGCTGTAGGCTCAGTGGACAGACCTCTGCACGGGGCCTTTCACTGCTGCTTGCTGTGTTCTGTGTGCCTCTTGCTTCCATTGCTCTGTCGGTTGGAGTGGGTGGCCCCTGCATCGGTGCCACCATGCCCTCTGGGCCTCTTGCCACCTTTTCTGGAACTCTTGCTGTTTCTGCTCATGCTATATGTTGTGGGCTTGCTGGTCATGCCTCTGGGCCTCTTGCTGCTGCTTGGGTATCTTGCTGTGAATGTTACAGCTCTCAACTGGGGTTTCTGCCACTGCTGGGGCTTGCTCATGGTCTCTGCTGCTTTTGGTGCTGTCATAACCCTAAGCATATTACAGTTCTTGGCCCATTCCTCTCTGACCGCTCTGCTGCCACTTCTCTGTTCATTGGGCACCAGCTTCTACTTTTGCTGGGCTTTGTTGCTGTTGCTCTAGGTCATTGCCAACTGCTCTGCCTTCTACCAGGTCTGGGGTTTCTGCTGTTTCTGGTGGCGCTGGTCCCTTCTCTATTTCTTGATAAATTTTCAGTCTCTTATTCTGTCGCCTCATATGCACGCGAAAGCTGGCCACACGAATATGGAAGACTAAAGAAAAATTGGTACATTTGAATTATGGCATTGACGAAGAATATTGGATACACCATGGACTGTCAGAAAAATGAACAAATCTGACTTGGGAGAAGTACAGCGAAAATGCTCCTTAAAAGCAAGGATGGCGAGACTTTGTCTTATGTACTTTGCACTTGTTATCAGGAGGGATCAGTCCCTGGAGAAAGACATCACGCTTGGTAAAGTAGAGGGTCAGTGAAAAAGAGAAAGACCCACACAACAGGATGGATGAACACAGTGTCTGCAACAGTGGGCTCAGACATAACAATGATTTGTGAGGATGGCACAGGATCAGGCAGCTTTTCATTTTGTTGTGCATAGCGTCGCTGTAAATTGGAATCACTCAATGGCAGCTAACAGCAATAACATCCTGTCTTAGGCTGGGTTCTCTACAGAAGCAAAAGCAGTAAAGCATGTAAATATATGTATGTAAATAGATTTATATCAGAGAAAAGGCTGATGGCGATTGTAGAGGCTGGAACGTCCCAAGTCCGTGGATTAGGATAGAGGCTTCTCCCAATTCACATAGTCACAGGGGCTGCCGAACCCAAGATCACCAAGTCGGAAAACAGGTCTCTTGCTCACAGGCTGTGAATATCAATGAATCCCAAGATTGGCAGACAAGATGGCCGGCTTCTCCTGATTCATGTAGCTACAGGAGCAGACGAACCCAAGATTGGAAGGTCAGAGAGCAGGGCTTTGCTTACAGTCTGTGAAGATCTGTGAATCCTATGATTAGCTGATAAGATGATAGCTGAAGTCCCGAGAACTGGGGGTCAGACGAAGAGGAGGCAGCTGCAGGATGCAGAGTGAACAAAAAGCCAGAATATCTGCTCATATTTGGATGCAGGCAACACCCCCAAGGAAAATTCTGTTCAGTTGGTTTAGTCATTCACAGCAGATCCCATCATGGGAGGCATCGCATATAAACACTGAGAATCATGGCCCAGCCAAGTTGATACACAGTCTTAACCATCACACGTGCCCAGGGCTGAAGTCTCCACTCTGGGACAAGAATTGGGGGAAGGGAGTATTCAGCACAGAGCTTCCATGTCCTTTGTTGTTAGGTGCCGCCGAGTTGGTTCCGACTCATAGCGACACTGTGCATAACAGAACAAAGTACTTTCTGGTCCTGCGCCATCCTACAGTCGTTGTTATGCTTGAGCTTAGAACCGGGATGAAAAGTCCAAATTGTTTACTGAAAAGGGGATCCACATTTCACACTACGGTTGCTTGCTATAGTGTTTACATTGTCAAAATCTGATCAATAAGTCAGAGTTAAAAGTTTTTATTGTGCAGAAAAAACTATGAGCAGGGAGCAGACCTTCTGCTCTCTTCACATTACAATTTTGATCAGCTTATATACAATTCAAACTGTTAGGGGACTTCCCAAAAGAGAAATCTAAAGCTATTGGCCGTCTTTTACATAATTGGCAGGAGGTGACTTGGATTGGTTGGTTCATTAAGTTTTTGTGTCTGCATCCTATAGGCTGTTGTTTAGTGCCGTCAACTTGATTCCGACTCATAGTGACTCTGTGACAGTTGAACTGCCCCATAGGGTTTCCTAGGCTGTAAATCTTTATAAGAGCAGATTGCCACGTCTTTCCTCCCTAAGTGCTTTGGGTGGGTTTGAGCCTCTGACAGAGCACTTAGCAGCAGAATGCTTAACCGCTGTGCCACAAGGGCTCCATCATATATGCTGGTTATACTTTATCTCATTATTTAAAGTTTTTCCAGAACTGTCTTTATCCCAGGATTTGGGTGTCTGGGAATGGTTAAGCCTAAAAACCAAACCCACTGCCATTGAGTCAATTCCGACTCATAGCGACCCTGTAGGACAGAGAGTTTCCAAGGAGTGCCTGGCAGATTCGAACTGCCGAACTCTTGGTTAGCAGCCATAGCACTTAACCACTACGCCACCAGGGTTTCTGAAGGGTTAAGAGTTAAGTTGAAATAGGTGAACCAATTTTCTTTAACCCCTTGAATTTAATTATGTTGCATTGTTGGTAGCATAGTTTATGTTTTTTTATTTTTCACTTATTTTTCTGTCTTCTTGTTCTCAAAATTATTGATAGAGCTATAAATCTATAAAACATGTCTAAATTTTATCTGTTTATTTCTTGAGTGCTATTATTTCGCTTGATGTATTTTGAAGTTGCGTTACTAGTTGATACAAATTTAGAATTAGATTTTTAAAAAAATTTATTGTGCTTTAATTGAAAGTTTACAAATCAAGTCAGTCTCATACAAAAACTTATACACACCTTGCTGTGCACTCCTAGCTGCTCTCCCCATACTGAGACAGCACATTCCTCCTTTCCACCCTGTATTCCCCATGTTGATTCAGCCAGCTCCTGTCCACCTCTGCCTTCTCATCTCACTTCTAGACAGGAGCTGCCCACATAGTCTCATGTGTCTACTTGAGCCAAAAAGCTCACTCCTGACCAGTAACATTTTTTATCGTTTAGCCCAGTCCAATTCCTGTCTGAAGAGTTGGCTTCAGGAGTGGTCCTAGTCTTGGGCTAACAGAGGGTCTGGGGACCATGACCTCTGGGGGCCCTCTAGTCTTAGTCAGACCATTAAGTCTGGTCTTTTTACGAGAATTTGATGTCTGCATCCCACTGTTCTCCTGCTCCATCAGGGAGTCTCTGTTGTGTTCCTGTCAGGGCAGTCATTGGTTATAGGTGGGTACCATCTAGTTCTTCCTGTCTCAGGCCGACGTAGTCTCTGGTTTATGTGGCCCTTTCTGTCCCTTGGGCTTATGTTTAACTTGAGTCTTCAGTGTTCTTCATTCTCCTTTGCACCAGGTGGGTTGACACCAGTTGATGCATTTTAGATGGCCTCATGCTAGCATTTAAGACCCCACGTGCCACTCACCAAAGTGGAATGCAAAACGTTTTCTTAATACATTTTGTTATGCCAGTTGACCTAGATGTACCCTGAAACCATGGCTCCCAGATCCCCATTCCTGCTACTCTGGCCTTCGAAGCGTTCAGTTGTATTCAGGAAAGTTCTTTGCTTTTGGTTAAGTCCAGTTGCGCTGATCTCTCCTGTATTGTGTATTGTCTTTCCCGTCACCTAAAATAGTTCTTCTCTACTATCTAATTAGTAAATACCCCTCTTACTCCCTCCCCACCCTCATAATCATCAAAGAATATTTTCTTCTTTGGTTAAGCTTTTTTTTGAGTTCTTTTAATAGTGCTCTCATACAATATTTGTCCTTTTGCAGCTGACTAATTTCACTCAGTGTAATACCTTCCAGATTCCTCCATGTTATGAGATGTTTAACGGATTCATCATTGTTCTTAATCATTGCGTAATATTCCATTATGCGAATATACCAAATTTATCCATTCATCTGTTGATGGGCACTCTGGTTGCTTCCATCTTTTTGCTTTTGTAAACGGAACATGGGTGTGCATGTATCTGTTTGTGTGAAGGCTCTGATTTGTCTAGGATATATCCCAAGGTGTGGGATTGCTGGATTGTGTGGTAGTTCTGTTTCTATCTTTTTAAGGAAGCGCCAAATTGATTTCCAAAGTGGTTGCACCATTTTACATTCCCACCAGCAATGCACAAGTGTTCCAGTCTCTCCACAACCTCTCCAACTTTATTATTTGTGTTTTGGATTAATGCCAGCTTTGTTGGGGAGAGATGGTATCTCATTATAGTTTTGATTTGCATTTCTTCAATGGCTAATGATTGTGAGCATTTCCTAAAGTATCTGTTAGTCACCTGAATGTCTTCTTTGGTGAAGTGCCTGTTCACATCCTTTGCCCATTTTATAGTTGGGTTATTTGTAATTTTTTTGTTGAGTTTTTACAGTATCTTGTAGATTTGAGAGATTAGATGCTGATCAGATTTGTTGTAGCCAAAACCTTTTTCCCAGTCTGTAGGTGATCTTTTTACTCTTTTGGTGAAGTCTTTGGATGAGCATAAGTGTTTGATTTTTAGGAACTCCCAGCTATCTAGTTTCTCTTCTGGTGTTTGTACATTGTTAGTAATGTTTTGTATATTGTTTATGCCATGTACTAGGGTTCCTAGTGTTATTCCTGTTTTTTCTTCAATGATCTGTATTGTTTTAGATTTTATATTTAGATCTTTGATCCATTTTGAGTTAGTTTTTGTGCATGGTGTGAGGTATGGGTCTTGTCCCATTTTTTTGCAGCTGGATATCCGGTTATGCCAGCACTATTTCTTAAAGAGACTGTCTTTTCCCCATTTAACAGACTTTGGGGCTTTGTGAAATATCAGCTGCTCATATGTTGATGGATTTGCATCTGGATTCTTAATTCTATTTCATTGGTCTATGTATCTGTTGTTGTACCAGTACCAGGCTGTTCCGACTACTGTGGTGATATAATATGTTCTAAAATCAGGTAGTGTGAGGCCTCTCACTTTGTTCTTCTTTTTCAGTAATGCTTTACTTATTGGAGGCTTCTTACCCTTTCATATGAAGTTGGTGGTTTGTTTCTCCATCTCATTAAAACATGTCATTGGTATTTGTTTGGATCAGGATTGCATTGTATCTGTACATTGCTTTTGGTAGAATAGACATTTTCACAATGTTGAGTCTTCCTACCCATGAGCAAGGTATGTTTTTCGACTTACGTAGGTCTTTTTCTGTTTCATCCAGTAGCGTCTTGTAGTTTTCTTTGTATATGTCTTTTACATTTCTGGTTAGATTTATTCCTACATATTTTATCTTCTTGGTGATTTCCTCTTCGATGTTTTCTTTGTTGGTGTAGAGGAATCCAACTGATTTTTGTATGTTTATCTTGTATCCTTATGCTCTGCGGAACTCTTCTATTAGTTTCAATAGTTTTCTTGAGGATTCTTCAGGGTTTTCTTTGTATAAGATCATGTCATCTGCAAATAGAGATACTCTTACTTCTTCCATACTAATTTGGATGCCCTTTATTTCTTTATCTTGCCTAATAGCTCTGGCCAGTACCTCCAGCACAATGTTGAATAAGAGTGGTGATAAAGGGCATCCTTGTCTGGTTCCCGCTCTCAAGGGGAATGCTTTCAGAGGCTCTCCATTTAGGATGATGTTGGCTGTTGGCTTTGTATAAATGCCCTTAATTATGTTGAGGAATTTCCTTTCTACTCCTATTTTGCTGAGAGTTTTTTTTTTTTTTTTTATCATGAATGGGTGTTGGACTTTGTCAGAAGCCTTTTCTGCATCAATTGATAAGATCATATGGTTCTTTTGTTTTATTTATATGATTTATATTGATTGTTTTTCTAATGTTGAACTGTGTCTGCATACCTGGTATGAATTCCACTTGGTCATGGTGAATTATTTTTTTGATATGTCATTGAATTCTGTTGGCTAGAATTTTTTTTGAGTGTTTTTGCATCTAAGTTCATGAGGGATATAGGTCTGTAATTTTCATTTTTTGGGCGTCTTTACCTGGTTTTGGTATCAGGGATATGCAGGATTCATGGAATGAGTTTGGGAGTATTCCATCCTTTTCTATGCTCTGAAATGCCTTTAGTAGTTGTAGTGTTAACTCTTCTCTGAAAGTTTGGTAGAACTCTCCAGTGAAGCCGTCAGGGCCAGGGATTTTTTGTTGGGAGTTTTTTAATTATCTTTTCAGTCTCTTCTTTTGTTATGGGTTTATTTAGTTGTTCTACCTCTCTTTGTGTTAATTTAGGTAGGTAGTGGGTTTCTAGAAATTCATCCATTTCTTCTAGGTTTTCAAATTTGTTAAAGTACAGTGTTTCATAGTAATCTGATATGATTCTTTTAATTTCAGTTGTTTCTGTTGTGATATCATCTGTCTCATTTCTTATTTGGGTTATTTGCTCCCTTTCCTGTTTTTTTTTTTTTTTGTCAGTTTGGCCGATGGTTTATTGATTTTGTTAATCTTTTCAAAGAGCCAGTTTTTGGTCATGTTATAACTCTTTTCAGTTTTTTTTCTGTTCTCTATTTCATTTAATTCTGCTCTAATTTTTATTATTTGCATTCTTCTGAGGGTTTCTTTCGTTGCTGTTTATTTGTCCAAATTATGGGGATAGTTCTTTGATTTTGGCCTCATCTTTTTGAATGTGTGCATTTATTGCTATAAATTGACCTCTGAGGACTGCTTTAGCTGTGTCCCAAAGGTTCTGATAGGAAGTGTTTTCATTCTCATTGGATTCTATGAATTTCTGTTTGCGGTCCTTAATTTCTCATATAACCCAGTCGTTTTTGAGCAAGGTGTTGTTCAGCTTCCGTGTGTTTGATTTCTTTTCCCAGCCTTTTCTGTTACTGATTTCTACTTTTATGGCATTATGGTCAGAGAAGATGCTTTGTACTATTTCGATGCTTTGGATTCTGTTAAGGTTTGCTTCATGACCTAATATGTGGTCTGTTCTGGAGAGTGTGTTCCCTGTGCATTGGAAAAGAAAGTATACTTGGCTTCTTTTGGGTGGGGTGTACTGTATATGTCTGTGAGGTTAAGTTGGTTGATTGTGGCATTTAGATCTTCCGTGTCTTTATTGAACTTCTTTCTGGATGTTCTGTCCTTCACCAAAAGTGGTGTATTGAAGTCTGCTACTGTTATTGTGGAGGTGTCTCTCTCACCTTTCAGTGCTGTTAAGAGTTTGTTTTTATGTATCTTGAAGCTCTGTCATTGGGTGTGTAAGTATTTAATACGATTATATCCCTGTGGTGTATTGTCCCTTTAATCATTATATAGTGCCCTTCCTTATGCTTTTTCTTGGATTTAACTTTAACGTCTACTTTGTCAGAAATTAATATCGCCGTTCCTGCTCTTTTTTGATTGTTGCTTGCTTGATGTATTTTTTCCATCCTTTGAGTTTTAGGAAACTCTGGTGGCATAGTGGTTATGTGCTACGGCTGCTAACCAAAGGGCCGGCAGTTCGAATCATCCAGGCACTCCTTGGAAACTCTGTGGGGCAGTTCTACTCTGTCCTGTTGGGTTGCTATGAGTCAGAATCGACTCGACGGCACTGAGTTTGGGTGTTTTTGAGTTTTAGTTTGTGTCTTTAAGTCTGAGGTGTGTAGGAAGCATGCAGACGGATCATGTTTCTTTATCCATTCTGTCACTCTGTCTCTTTATCAGGGCTTTTAGTCCATTTATATTCAGCGTAATTATGGATAGGTATGAGTTTAGTGCTGTCATTTTGATGTCTTTTTTTGTGTTGTTAGTGTCTTCTTTCCACTTAATTTTTTGTGTTGAGTAGTTTTTCTTTATATACTGTCTTTTACTCTTTTTCATTTTTGCTTATTTTGTATTTGCTGTGTCTTTATGTTTTTCTTGTATTTTATTTTGATGTGTAGGATTGTTAGTCTCCATTGTGGTTACCTTATTATTTACCCCTATTTTTGAAGTTTAAACCAGACTTTCATCTGTGTATTGCCTTGACTTCCTCTCAGTGAGAAAGATCTATGACTAAATATTTAGATCCTTTTTATTGATTTAATGTTATCATTTTTTACATAGTGACATCACTGTTTCCCTTTTTAAGCATTTTTTAATCTTGATTTATTTTTGTGATTTCCCTATCCTAGTTGATACCTGGTTGCTCTGTCCCTTGTTCTGGTATTAGGTGGTTATTTGATGTTATTGCTTTTGTAATCAGAGGACTCCGATTCGTATTTCTTGTATTTTTGTTTTGGTTTTTGTAAATTCCCTAAACTTCTGTTTTTCTGGAAATGTCCTAATTTCGCCTTCATATTTGGGAAACAGTTTTGCTGGATATGTGATTCTTGGCTGGCAGTTTTTTTCCTTCAAGGCCTTATATATGTCATCCCGTTGCCTTCTTGACTGCATGGTTTCTGCTGAGTAGTCTGAGCTGATTCTTACTGACTCTCCTTTGTAGATTACTTTTTGCTTATCCATAGGTGCTCTTAAAATTCTCTATCTTTGGTTTTGGCAATTTGATTATAATATGTCTTGGTGACTTTCTTTTGGACTCTACCTTGTGTGGGGTTCAATGAGCAACTTGGATAGATATCTTCTTTCATGATGTCAGGGACGTTTTCTGCCAAGAAACCTTCAACAATTCTCTTCTCTCTGTATTTTTTGCTCTCCCTCCCTGTTCTGGTAGTCTAATCACTTGTAGGTTATTTCTCTTGATAGAGTCCCACAGGACTCTTAGGGTTTCTTTATTTTTTTTTAATTCTTTAAAAAAATTATTTTTCTTTGAATATATTGGTGCCAAGTTTTTTATCTTCATTCTCTCTAATTCTGACTTCCGTTTCCTCAGTTCTGCTCCTCTGACTTTCTATTGAGTTGTCTAATTCTGTGATTTTTTTGTTAATCTTCTGAATTTCTGATTGCTGTCTCTCTGTGGGTTCTTGCAGCCTATTAACATTTTCATTATGCTCTTGAATAACCTTCTTAATTTCTTTGACTGCTTTATCTGTATGTTCCTTGACTTGTTCTGTGTTTTGCTTGATCTCCTACTTAACCTCTTGAAGAATTCTGTATGTTAGTCTTTTGTATTCTAACTCTGGTAATTCCAGGATTTTTGTTTCATTTAGAAGATTCCTTGATTCTTTGTTTTGGGAGCTTGTTGAAGCTATCATGGTCTGCTTCTTTATGTGATTTGGTATTGACTGTTATCTCTAAGTCATCTATAAGCTATTGTATTAATTTACTGTGTCCTAGCTTTTTACTTTCTTTTGATATACCCAAATGGGCTGCTTGAGTGAGCTTGCTTGATTGTTGGCGCCTTTGTATCTCTAAAGTCCTGTCACCAGATGGCTGGAGCTGTTACTATATGTATGAGCCTAGGAGTCCATTCACTTTTCTTGTATGGATTCAGCTCAGGTGTCCAGGTAGTCGATTATCAAGGGTGTGGTGTAGGCTCTTACCTATGGTCTTAGAGGAGCAGGGATCATTGGTTGTGGGCACAGGTATCTGGTTGCAGCAGGGGGTCACACTCCGAGTAAGGCAGGGGCTGACAGCTGTCTCCTGTGTGTCTGTGAGGAATGTGCGTCCCTATTCCCTAGCATGCACAGATGGGTAGGCTCGGTAGCTGGACCATGGGCACCCAGTTCTTTTGGCTATGAGGACTGGGAGGCACTACTTCTCCTTGGACGCCTGTCTTGAGTGGCTAGGTGCTATAGATGGAGCCACCAGTCTTTAGGCCCCAGGTGTGGGTAGGTGAGGACCCAGCTTAATAGGTAGAACGGTGTCAAATGTCAAAGGCCTGCCTGTTCACTGCACAGCTGAAACAGTGGAAGACAGACGTCAGGCACATACACCATTGCACAGTGACAGCAAAGGCCTAAGCTGAGGAAATTGGCCCACATTGGTCCACGTAGGGGTGAAAGGCATTCAAAGTCCATGGACCGCTTGTGCCTGGACAGTACCTGCTTCTGCCCTGAGTTCCCAGCTTAGAGGAGCCGTCAGATTATTTTTTCCCCATTTGTTAACTTGTTCTTTCTCTAACACCGGGAGAATGGTTCAGGGTGCGCAGCAGGACCTAACTCAGGCCCAGGGAAATCTACCGCCACTGAAGGTGTCTTGGGGGCTGGGGCAGAGGGAGGAGTGATCAGATTAATGGGAGAGAGTTCTTTTGAAAGGGGTGCTTTTTGATCCATGTGGTAAACTAGACACAGGCACTTATCTTTTGTCGAGAGCGCTGTTCTTTGTGATTCTGGGGGCATGAATAGACTCTGCTGCTTGCTTTCTCTGGTTGTGGAAAACGTGTCCTGAATGCTACCGCTGGCCATGCCACAGTTGCACCAGGGAATTAGGCCCGTGCTGCTCATTGTCTCTCGCTGAGAAAAGTGCATTCCGAATGCTACTGCCAGCCCTGCCACGGTCTCCCCAAGAGATTGGGGCTGAGGGGCATCGGTTCCCATTGAAACAGGTCCTGCAGCTGCTTCTGAACTGTCTCTCCATCCCTGTACTGCTCAATCCGATTTCTTAATTTTGCCTTTGATGTTCCGGGCTCCTAGCTTGTCATATTTATAATCGATTTACTAGTTTTTTCAAGTCTTTGTTATAAGAGGGACCACTGGAAGCGTCTGACTACTTCATCATCTTGGTCCTGCCTCTAAAATTAGGTCTTCTGGTAGTCATTATTAAATGACTCTCTATTCAAGTAATACTCTTTCAGGAACACAACAGAGTCCCTGATGGAGCTGGGGAAAAGCATGAAGCAGAACACAAATTCACGTAAAAAGACCAGACTTAATAGCCTGATGGAGACTGGAGGAGCTCCAAGACTGTGGCCCCCTGATACTCTGTTAACCCCTAACTAAAACCATTCCCGAAGCCCAGTCTTCAGACAAAGATTAGATTGGACTGTAAAACGTAAAATAATACTCGTGTAGAGTGTGGTTCTTAGTTCAGGCAGGTAACAGGAGACCACATGGGTGGCTCCTCTCCAGAGGCATGATGAGAAGGCAGAAAGAGACAGGAACTGGTTGAATGAACACAAGAAACCCAGGGTAGAAAGGGGGAATGTGTTGTCACATTTTAGGGATTGTAACTAATGTCGCATAACAATATGTATATAAATTTTTGTATGAGAAATTAACTTGAGCTGTAAACTTTCACCTAAAGCATAATAAAAAAAGTAATACTCTTTTCTTTTTAAGTCTCTTTTGTCCAGTGTTAATATACTTATATCTGCTTTTTTTATGCTTAGTGTTTAAGTGATACTTGTTTTCTTTCCCCATTTACTTTTGACCTGTCTGTGTCTTCATATTTAAAATGTGTTTCTTGTAATAGCGAATAGTTGGGTCTTGCCTTTTTCTCTAGTCTTAAACTTTTTTTTTTTAATTGTGCTTTAAGTGAAAGTTTGCAGTTCAAGTTAGTTTCTCATATAAAAATTCATGCACACGTTGTTAACGTGACCCTAGTCACTCTCCGTTTAATGTGACAGCACACTTCTCCTTTCCACCCCAGATTTCCTGTGTCCATTCAAGCAGCTCCTGTCCCTCTCTGCCTTCTCATCTTGCCTCCGGACAGGAGATGTCCATTTAGTCTCATGTATCTACTTGAGCTAAGAAGCACACTCCTCGTGAGTATTGCTTTATGTCTTATAGTCCACTCTAATCTTTGCTTGAAGAGTTGGCTTCAGGAATGGTTTTCGTTTTTGGCTAACAGAGAGTCTGGGGGCCATGTCCTCTGTGGTCCCTCCAGTCTCAGCCATATCTTTTAAGTCTGGTCTTTTTACTGGAATTTGAGTTCTGCACCCCACTTTTCTCCTGTCCCATCAGGGACTCCTTGTTGTGTTCCCTGTTAGGGCAGTCATTAGTGGTAGCCGGGCACCATCTAGTTCTTCTGGTCTCAGGCTGATGGAGTCTCTGGTTTATATGACCCTTTTTGTCTCTTGTGCCTTTGGTGTTCTTCCTTCTCCTTAGTCTCAAACTTTTTGGTCAGTGAGTTTATTTCTTTTATGTTTAATAAAATTCTTATACGATTGGGTTTAAGTCTGCTGTCTTCGTATTTGTTTTCTATTTATTGCATTTGCTCTTTGATCTTTCCTCATTTTAGTGAAATTGTGTATTTTTCAGCATTCCATTTTGTCTCCTGTATTAAGTGTTTCAGTGTGCTTCTTCATGTTATTTTTTAGAGGTAGCCATAGGGATTACAATGTGCCTCTTTTAAGTTATCACAGTGTACCTCCAAATATCTTATTATTTGTAGAACCTTGAAACAGTGTAATTCCAGTTCTCTACCTCTGTGTTTTCACCTGCCCCTTTATGTTGGACCCTTGCCTTATATTTTCTATATGTGTTTATTTTTTTACTATCAAGATGGCGTCATGGATTCTTACATCAGTGCATGTATTTTATTGTTGTTAATTATTTTGATGTTCAGATTATCTCAGATCCAGTCAGTAGAGCCTCTCCAACCTAATTTCTGTTTTTGTCGTTGTTTTTAATCCATGGTTTTGTAGTTCTTTCCTACTTTTGATGCAACAGGGTGTTCGAGAGTGATCTTTTAAAATCTTAAACATGTTACTACTCCTTTGCTTAAATTTCATCAGTGGTTTTTGTTAACCTTATGATAAAGCCCAAGAATTTTCTAGGCTCGGGATTCAAGGCCCTGCTTATATGTCTAGTTTTATATCTCTTACACTTGTCTCCCATTTTTTCTAACTGTTGGGGACCTTTTAAAATTTCTTTGTACGCTATTTGTTCTTCCTAATACTTTCTTCCTTTCTTCTGTGATAAATGTTTTGTCATCTTTCTGATCTTGGTTTAAATACCCCTTTCTAAAGAACATTATGCTCGTTGAAGTAGAGGGTCATTGAAAAATAGGAGGACCCTCAATCAGATGGATTGACACAGTGGCTGCAATGATGGGCTCGAGCATAACAACGATTGTGGGGGTGGCGCAGGACTAGGCAGTGTTTAGTTCTGTTGTATATAGGATTGCTATTAGTCAGAACCAATTCGGCGGCACCTAACAACAACAAGTGATGCTTTCTTAATTTATATAGTAGGCTAAGTCCTTGCTAATAGCATTTTATTCTTCTTGACTGTAGCATTTATCTCACATTGTATTTGTTTGCTTAATATTTGTATCCCATGATCATAATATTTATGAAAGAGTAAAGAGCTGCTTATTTTACCTCCTGCTCTATTTCAACATAGTGACCAGCACAGTGTGTGCCTGATTTGTAGTAGGCAAATATTCAATACTTGTTGGCTGACTGTCTGCACTGGACGTGTTAACTTTCTATATGACCTTGAGTGGTTTGTTTTTCCTTATTTATAGAATGAGGAAATCTCTGCTATTCGTAATATATCTTTAAAATCACTTTCATATTTGTAATTCTTTAATTGTATTGCTGGGAGTAATAAGGAGACTAACCGAATTTGAGTATAAGAATATACATTATGAAATAGAGTGAGAAAATATTGGATGGGCAGTAAAAACACATTAGATTGGTCTACTGTATTACAGTTTACAAAGCCTTTATGGTATGAATGCAGTGAAAAAATCTCTGAACCTTGGTACAGATTGCTGGTCTGACACTTAGGAAATGGGTACCCTTGGGCCAGTTGAATTTACTCCTAAGGGGAGTGATATCTTTGTGTGTCTGTAAATTCCTGTCTTAACTCTTTCAGATCATTCATTCCTTTAACCATATGTGATAAGTAGTTTGTATACAGCAAAGAGCACCTCCTATTGCCAAACAATGAAATGCAATGGTATATACAAAGTACCTATCACATAGCTGGTGCTCAACAAATAGGAGTGCAGTCATTGAGGAATTTCAGACTTTTAGGCCCAGTGTCTCAGAATTGAGCTGCATCTAGACCCTGGTACCCTGGACTAGCCTACTCCAGTGCTCTATTTGAAGGAGTGGAGTAAAAATGAATTCTTGCAGGGAAGAGTGAATGGTTAAAGGGAACTTTTTGCTTTTGAAAGATTTATACAAAACATTAATACTAAATTGATGACATAAGTTAAAAGATTTAAATAGGCAGACTTTTGTTTGGCAGAGGAAAAATGACATGAGGGACAGAAAACAGAAAACAATGTAACATTTTAGGATGACAGTAGTGACTATGGAGAGGAATGGATGACTTTGGTACAGATGGGGCCTAGGGACTGAATATGAATGCCAGGTTCATTGAATAAGATAAATGAAATCAGGTGACCTAACAGTTAGTGCTTTATATTATTAATTTAATTGTATATCTTACAAGTTTTGGAGTTTATCTTACAAGGTGATATATCTTACAAGCTTGGAAATTTTAATGAAATATAGTTATTTCAATAATATTTATTGTTTGAATGTACTTTTGTAAGTTTAGCATATTTCTTTGATACGTATTGAAAGAGACTGTTTTCCTTAAAATGTAAAAATGACTTTATTGTTGGCATTGTTTATTCCACAAATGTATATTATGTATGTAAATTGTGCCAGATACTGTCTATGGCTAATCTTTCACGGAAGGGATAAAATTGTTTTATCTTGAATAATTTAGGAATACAGAATTTTATTAGAATAATTTAGTCGAATACTTGGCTTTATAATTATCATTTATGTGTGTATCCATTTAAAACCCGTTGCCATCTAGTTGATCCCTGCTCATAGTGGCCCTATGGGACAGAATAGAACTGCCGCATAGTGTTTCTAAGGAGCGACTGATGGATTTGATTCTGACTCATAGCCGTTCTATAGGACACAGTCTAACTGCCCCATAGGGATTCCAAGGAGTGGCTGGTGAATTCAAACTGCCAACTTTTTTTTGCTTTGCAGCCGAGCTCTTAGCCACTGTGCCACCAGGGCTCCCCTGTGTGTATATAACTCATTGCCATCTAGTCAGTAATGACTTATAGTGACCCTGTAGGACAGAGTAGAATTGCCTCATAGGGTTTCCAAGGAACAGCTGGTGGATTCGAACTAGCGACCTTTCAGTTAGCCTCCGAATTCTTAACCACTGCACCACGAGGGCTACAATGTGTATATACCACGCGCGCTGCCATCGAGTTGATTACGACTCATAGCGACTGTGTAGGACAGAGTAGAACAGCCCCATAGGGTTTTCGAGGAGCGGCTGGTGGATTTGATCTGCCAACCTTTTGGTTAGTAGCCGAGCTGATGGTGGTGGTGGTTGTTGTTAGGTGCCATAGCAGCCCTGAATACAACAGAATGAAATACTGCCCGGTTCTGCGCCATTCTTAAAATCGTTGTTATGCTTGAGCCCATTGTTGCAGCCACTGTGTCATTCCACCTTGTTGAGGGTCTTCCTCTTTTCCACTGACCCTGTGCTTTACCAAGCATGATATCCTTCTCCAGGGACTGATTACTCCTGACAGCATGTCCGAAGTATGTAAAATACAGTCTCGCCATCCTCGCTTCTAAGGAACATTCTGGTTGTACTTCTTCCAAGACAGCTCTAAGTGGGTAATGAGTTAGTCTCAATGTAATTTTAAAACAACATTTACAAACATTTCATAAATTAAGAGTTTAGAGACATATGATGGAGGGCATCCAGCTTCTATTTCTAGAGATTAACTAGATTACTTTATAGCATGTACTATGCTGATAACTAACTCATACAAGTTATGCATTTACCTTACATTTAGAAAGGGATATTATATGTAGATCTAGTTAAATGTTTATTCAGAAAGACAGAGAATGCTTGTTTTATGGAGGTGAATGATCAAGAAATGCTAAACTTCATACTTGTTAGTTATACTTTTATTCTTTTCCTTTTGGTCTGTCACATTAGCTCTGACTAATGTAACATCACACTATAAACTAGGTTTGAGAACTAAGCAATATGGAAGTGTAGTTAAAAAATATTTTAGTGGCAATTTTGGGCTTTCTTCTGGTCTCTACCTCTGTTACCTTGTTTAATGTATTAGATGCTATACTAAATTATAATTACATACAATCTTATTAGCAGACATTAATTGTGATATTGAAAAAACAAAAAGAACTTAGGTTTTGGTAATGTCTTTTTATGATAGAAAATAAGGAAGTGAGTATTTTAATTAAGACTGAACTGAAGTGCCTTACTTTTAAGTTATTCTCTAGATAGAAATCTTTGATGAAATCTAGTTAATTCTATTAGAGACTTCCCTCTTAAGTTTTTAAATTCTGTTCTTCCTCTAATATATATATACATGACTGCCACTAACAGTCAGAAGTAAGAAATTTGGTCCTGTCATACTGCGGCTTGCTTTTTCTTGTACTTGTGATAAAAAAATACTGTGAATTTGTAGACTTTATATAGACTTTTCTTGGCTTTATTTATCACAAATTGTATTTTACTTAAGATTGAGTGTTCAATTTTGAAAGTTTTTCCCTTTTAAAAATAGGAGACATGAAAGGGGCAAAGGTTTAGCAAATGCTTTCTCTTATGATTCCTTACTAAATAATTTAATTTACAATATAAATTTTCCAAGGAGGCGGAGCCTAGATGGTGGAGTTGTCAGATTCTTCCTGTGGTCCCTTTTACAACAAACACCCGAAAACACAAGTGAATTGAGTATATATGACAACCTAGAAGCCCTGAACATCAAAGACATAGTTAAGGGGTCAAACTGAGCAGCAGGGGGAGGGAGAAACAGTTCAGAAGCAGCGAGGATGTGCCAGACCTGACTGGCCAGAACCCTGCCGGCTGGATCAGCTGGCATGTGTGGGCTGAGGCAAGCAATAGCGCTTGGAACACATTTCCCACATTGGGAGAAATGGAGCAGTGGAGAGTCTGCTCAGGCCTCTGGAACCAGGGGGAAGCAGTGCTGAATCTGTGAAAGTTAAGTACAAGCCTCTAACCTACCATGTGGGATCAAAAAACCCTTCTCCCCTTGGGGAAGTACCTCTCACCCATTTACCTGACCCTTCCCCACTGTGTTCCAGGTCCCGGTCTGGCTTCAGCGATTGCTGTGCCACCTGGGCCAGAAGTAGGACCCATTGCGTGCTCTGAGCCATTCTCCTGGCTTCAGAGAGGGAACAAATTAACAAACAGGAAAAAATAACCTGCCAGCTCTCCTAAGGCGGGAATTCAGGGCAGGCACAGCCCTTTTGCCTAGGCACAGGCATAAGGGGTTCATGGACTTTGAATTTGAATGCCTTTCACACCTGCCAAGACCTGTGTGGGCCCATTTCAACAGCATAGGCCCTCATTAGCATAGTGCAACAGAGTGTACACCCGAAGCTTATTTTCAGCTGCAGCAGCTAAGGGGGAGTGGCAGATTCATAACATTTGACACTGTCCTGCCCATTAGGCAGGGTCCTCACCTGTCTGCATCAGGGGCTTGAGGACTGGTGGCTCCACCCACTCCACCTAGCCACCTGCGACAGGGGTCCTAGAATAAGTGGTGTCTCCTAGTTCTTACAGCCAACAGCATAGCGTGCCCTAAGTCCAGCTGCTAAACCCACCCATCTACGTGCTTTAGGGAACAGGGACACGCCTTCCACCCAGGCACTCCGGCAGCTGTCAGTCCCCTGCCTTGCTCAGCACATGACCCCCTATTGCAACCAGATACCTGTGCCTCCTCTAGCCACCCCTGCCCATCTAGAACTGTGAGAGCCTGCACCACACACTCAGTGACTGACAACCTATACACCTGAGCTGAATCCACACAAGAAAAGTAAATGGACTCCTGGGCTCACATACTTAGTAACAGCTCTATCTACCTAGGGACAGGACATGAGAGATTCAAAGACACCAGTAATCAAACTAGCTCACATGACCAGACTATTTGGGCATATCAAAACAAAACAAAACAAAACAAGAAGCCAGGACACAGTAAGCAAACATAAAATCAATAGACATAATAACTTACTGATGGCTCAGAGACAGCAGTCAGTCAATATCAAATCACATAAAGAGGCAGGCCACCATGGCTTCAGCAAGTGACCAGAACAAAGAGCCAGGAAACCTCCTGGAGGGAATTACTGGAGGTAGAATTCAAAACGCAGACCAAGCCAAGGAACACACAGACAAAGCAACAGAGGAACTTAAGATGATTGTGGAAGAGCATTATGACAAATTTTACAGGCTGTAAGAATCCATAGAGAGACAGCAAACAGGATCCACAAGATTAATAATAAAATGTCAGGATTAGACAACTCAATAGAAAGTCATAGGAGCAGAATTGAGGCATGGAAGTCAGAATTGAGTGAGATTGAACATAAAGCACTTGACACCAATTTATTTGAGGAAAAATCGATAAAAGAATTAAAAAAAAAATGAAGAAACCCTCAGAATTATGTGGGACTCTATCAAGAGAAATACAAGTGTTTGGAGTACCAGAACATTGGGAGGATAACAGAAAATAGAGTTGTTGAAGATTTGTTGGCAGAAAACTTCCCTGATAATGTGAAAGGTAAGAAAATATCTATCCAAGAGGCTCATCAAACCTCATACAGGGTAGATCCCAAAAGAAAGTCACCAAGACATAATCAAACTTGCCAAAACCAAAGATATAGAGAGAATTTTAACAGTGGCTCTGGATAAACGAAGTCATCCTTTTTACAAAGGAGAGTCAATTAGACTAAGCAGAAACCACGCAGGCAAAAAGCCAATGAGATGACATGTTTAAAACCTTGAAGGAAAAAAATTGCCAGCCAATAATTATAGTGACATTGTTTTATATTTTGCACATCTCTTCAGTGGCTGCCTTAATAGAAGATAGCTGGATTCTCATTATCTTTTCCTTTTAACCTTTTGCAATGTGCTGTTTTGGCTGAAGTAGATGAAGAAAATCTGGCTTCACACAGATTAGTTAGAAAAGGAGAGACGTATCTTAATAGCCTTAAGAAAAGTTATTATATTCTTCGATATTACTCCAATTCTCAAGAAATAGTTCTGTGAAGGGTAGTTCTAATGTAGAATTTGAAACTGAATCAGTGAACTTTTTGTACTCTCACATTAAATTCCATTGGTTTATCTTGTAGTTTCAATAGATTTTTATCCATATGTGATTTTGTAACATCATCCGTTGGTCTTTGGAAAACATTGGTTCAGTGTTAACAAATATTATTGGTTGCTTCCTCATTTCATGCATTTTTGAGAAAATATCTTCCAAAATCCTAGTTGGAATGCCATGTTTTCAAACAAAAATGATGTTTCATGTGAAAGGCAAGTAATTTGTCTGCCAACTGAAACAGTTGTACAAATGCTTTTCCTGAAGACAGTCATTGTGCTTAGATCTGCAGCAGAAGTTCTTTATGGGTGCTTTTGTGGCAGAACAGTAAAAAGACTTGTTTTCAGAGGTCAGATTTAATAAAATTAATTGTGTCTATTACTTAAAACATTCTTAAAAGAAACTGACTCTATTTACTTATTTTACTTTAGTGTATAAACCAAACCAAAGCCACTGCCATTCAGTTGATTCCCACTTATAGTGACCCTGTAGGTTAGAGGGAACTGCCCTATAGGGTTTCCAAGGAGTGGCTGGTGGATTTGAACTGCAGACCTTTTGGTTACCAGGTGAGCTCTTAACCACTGTGCCACCAGGGCTCTTGTTAGTGTACAGCAGTGTTTAATAATATAATGACTACCACTACAGTTTGGTGCCACTCCCTGATTCTTGCTAAAGGACTAGTTGTTTTACCCCCAATGGCATTTGCACCACTAGCGCAGATGTCAACAGAGTGAAAAATACAAATAATGTGTTAGTGGCACTGTGAAAGTGGTTTTGACTCAGGGGACTGTGAAGGGGTTTTGGAAACCCCTTAGGGGGCTGAGAACCACTTCAGATATTCTCTTTTTTTCTGAAAGTCTTCTTATATTGATGTATTTTCAAGGCTCAGTAATCTTTGTTTGCCATGTGTCTTCATTTCATAGGTGCTTTCAAACTAGATATCAGTTGATCCTTTAATTTTTTGTTAAAATATGATTTAGAAATTTCCTCTGGATTGATTTTTACTTTTTTTTGGTTGTGGCAATTTGCCCGTTGAGTAAAGTGAAATGTCCAAGGTCAGGGATTACTACTTGAAGGAAAGCAGTCCAGGGTTTTTATTTTTATTATAAATAATTGAAGAAACTTTTTATTTGTTTTAAATTTTATAATTTATGAATTCATATTTGCTACAGATTAGGAACCACTGAAAATACTTTCCTTGAGGAACATTGTGGATTTTATCATATATGGTATTGATTTTCCAAACTAATAACCAAATTTGTACATCATTTTGGACTAGAACAGTTGGTGAAATAAAAACTGCAGTTTAAAAATCCCAAAATTATTATAAAGAATCATGGTGACATTTATAATTTGCTTCTTCATTAGTTTACTTCTAAGGTTAAATTTAGCATTCAGCACATGCAGATTGAAAGGGAGACATTAACCACCCATTCAGAAATCATTTTCTTTTTCCTTGTTAAGCCTGGGTAGCTTAATTCTCTCCTTAATTGTTTTGGAAAGAAGTCATAGTAAAAAAATGTTTTCGAGTGATAGTTTTCTACAATTTCATCTGGTTTTTGTTTAAAGCTATTTTTTCAGCAGTGACTGGGAATCTGTATTCTATATCAGATGGTAAATTTTTACTGTTATTTTTTGTTCATTATGTTGCCCGATTAGGGTCCGTGCCCTGAAGCAGTCGAGGCAATGAATCATACTTCAAGTCAGAAAGAGTGAGAGAGTTTATTTAGGAGGTGTCTGCTACTGGGGATCCAACAGTAACTCAGACTGCCTTTATGGAGTCCCAAAAGGCATTTTTACGTTAGAGCTTGTATATGATTTTTACAAAGGTTAGAAGTGTCTTTGTAGACAGCAGATGGCATGGCTGGAGTTATTCATTACAAGATAGTGACGAGACTCTTTATCAGACTGAAGAGATAAATGCAGAACATCTCCTTATCAGGCTGAATATATACATACCAGACATCTGGGCTGTAATTTCCCTGTGGGGGGTCCTAAATCACAGGTGGCTGGACAGAATAAAACAAAGTTATTTGCATCAGATCAAAACAAAGCCATTAACAGAGGTATGTGGAAAGGAGGAGGAGGGCAAAGGAGAAGAACTTAAAGATTTATCCTGGCAGTTAGATATATCAAGCTCTCTGTCGCCCATTTTGAAAAGGAGAAAACATACTGGGGAGTATTAGGGTCACAATTAGGCTGTTGTAGCTATTTGAACAGATTTTTTTTTCCCTATTGAAATATATAAATTTAACTCTCAAGCGTTACGTTCTGTTAAACTTCGATAGAAAACTTCTAATGGCAGAATTGTTCGGTGTATTTTTGGACTTGAAATTAATTCAGTTGATTTTATAGAAATATTTATTTGTAAAATCCAGTTTACCTCAGATGTTTCTATGTAGAACTTTGGTTTGTACTTTTCATAACATTTTTAAAAACAATACCTAGTGGCAGTACAGTTAAGGCTGGCTCCTAATTGAAAGAAAGGTTGGTGGTCCAAACCCACCCGGTGGTTCCATGGGAGAAAGACCTGGCTTTTTTTATCTGCTCCAATGAAGAATAAAGAATAAAAAAAAATACACCCTAGGAAACCCTGTGGGGCAGTTCTCCTCTGTCACAGGGGGTCACTATGAGTCAAAATTGACTTGATGGTACCTAACAACAAGAACAACTGATAAAATATGCTGCCAGCAAATGAAATGTGAATTACAAACAATAAGTATACGTACTGCAGGAAGCTGATTGATAGTCTTGTTTTGATGGAGAAATAAAGCCTTTTTCATTTTTTAGTTCAACGCAATTTTGGTAGAAATGATCATTTAATTAACTTTACATACATTTTAGAATGAATAAAAATGTGAAAAGAAGATAGATTTGATTCCATTTTAGAGAAGAGTCGTTAAATGTTTTTTAAAAAATAATTTCATTAGGAAAAAAAAAACCCCGCCATATGATGAAAAAATAAACGTACTTGTATGATTTCCTAATTAAGCTTTCAGTCTCTATAAGAATAATTTGAATTCGTAGGTTAGACCTAGCTTGAGAATGAATTGTGAGCATCAGGTATGAGAACTTGGAAAGAGCTTTTAGGATTTTGTAGAGCAACTTTATTAATTTACATGAGATGAAGAATATGAGGCCCAGAAGAGTTAATTGTCTTGCTTCAGATTCAATAATGAATTAGTAGCTGAGCAGTGACTAGAAAGTAACAGTATTGACTTTTAACAGTCTTTCTCAAAAGGTATTAAATATTTGACAGCAAATATTTTATACATCTAACTAAAATTTTTTTTCTTTATGCAGGCAGTCTTCTATTTGCATGGTTCTGATATGCTTAGATTTCAGTTACCACTGTTTAGATGTTACACTAGCCCTTCGACAACACAGTTCAGATTTCAGTTACCACGCGCATCTTCTACATTTGCGAACTGTACTCTCCTCCTTCGAGGTAGTTTGTAAGCACCACTGTTATGGATTGAATTTTGTCCCTCAAAAATGTGTGTCAACTTGGCTAGACGATGATTCCCAGTGTTGCATGGTTGTACACCATTTTGTCATCTGATGTGATTTTCCTATCTGTTGTAAATTCTATCTCTATGATGTTAATGAGGCAGGGTTAGCGGCAGTTATGTTAATGAGGCAGGACTCAACCTACAAGTTTAGGTTGTATCTTGAGCCAGTCTCTTTTGAGACATAAAAGAGAGAAATGAGTAGAGTCAGAGGAACCTCATTACCACCAAGCAAGAAGATCCTGTGTCTTTTGGACCTGGTGGTCCCTGCGCTGAGAAGCTCTTAGACCAGGGCAAGATTGATGACAAGGACCTTTCCTGGAGCTGACAGTGAGACTCGCCTTCCACTGGAGTTGGCACCCTGAATTCAGACTTCCAGCCTCCTAGAATGTGAGAGGCGAAATTTCTCTTTGTTAAAGCCATGTGCTTGTGGTATTTCTGTTATAGCAGCACTAGATAACTAAGACAATTGTTATGCCAGTTTTTTTTTTTTTTTACATGTTCAAAAAAAAAAATCAGCATGCCTTCGAAAATTCCTGAAGCAGGGAGAGGTTGCAGTTAGCAAACAAACATAGAAGGGACACATTATTTGTGTAAAAGTATGGTCATTGAATAAAATATAAAGTTTGATGGTAGCTCTTCAGTCCACAAATCACTACGTACTTAACAAATGTCCAGCATGACCAATGATCATCACTTAATTTCTTTCAAAAGTATGTTTTTGATTATCGACTGTGTATCTGTGATTCAGTTCATGCATAAACAACAAAGTGTGTAGTTGTAAAAACTAACAAAAAAGTTTATAAAACTAGGAGAAAAAAGGTGTATAATTGTGTTGCCTTTTTGCCACCCAGTGATCAACCTATGTGACAGCTTACAAAAATGGATAATAATAAGAGAATTGGCCAACAAAGAAAAGTTCGGCAAAGAAACGAACAGTAGTAATGCTTAGAACTGAAATAGGATGTGATTAGATTTCAAAATGGTGGCAACTAAGCAAAGATAGGACTAGGCCTGCGAGAAGCTATGGTATTAACCGTATTGAAAAAGTCAGATGAATATTAAAAAAACAAGGTAAAATCATTCAACGTCATTTAATTGAAATTGTATTGGGAACAGAATGCTCCCTATGGTTGAAATGGAGAGTTTACTTCTACTTTGGATTAAAGACTGTAGTAAAAACAAACCCTGGTGGTGTACTGGTTAAGTGCTATGGCTGCTAACCAAAGGGTCAGCAGTTCAAATCCACCAGGCGCTCCTTGGAAACTCTATGGGGGCAGTTATACTCCGTCCTATAGGGTCGCTGTCAGTCGGAATTGACTCGGTGGCACTGGGTGGGTATCAGTTTGACTACTGTTTAAGTCAAATTGTTAAAGTTTGTTGCCAAGTTAGTTGCCACATTAAAAGAAAAGGGTAATTAGAAGGAGATTGAAGAAGAACTTCTTATGGCTGTAAAAGCTGATTTTATCATTTCAGAAGTCAGCATGAATTGATTGTTAGGCTATCTGGTAAATCTGCTAGAGCAGAAAAAGATGCTGCTGTGAAATTTACACCCAAATTCCAAGGATTAATTAAGGCAGGTGTTGTGATCATCACCAAATATTTAATGCTAATAAGACAGGTCTTTTTGGAAAGGCAAATCCCATAACTTATATGAGGAAAGATGGTTAAGTGGCCATAAAAGACAGACTGTAGATATACACCCTCAGAACACAGTGAAGGTAAACTTATCAACATAAATGGCAGGTGGTTGTGATGAAAAGGAAGATGTCCAAGGGGAAGTTACGCTGGCAAAAAACTTCACACTAAAGGAATTTTCAGAGATATTTCATGAGTTTGAAAGGGCAAATAGTGTAAAATATTGGAAGCTGATTTTAATAATTTGCAAAGGCATAGAAAAGGTACTTGTTTTGTATCACTAGTTATAGGATGAGAAGGCAAGCACTAAGTCTTATACAAAGAAGTAAAACACTTTAATTTTTCAATGTCTTTTATGTTATAAATTACAGTGCACTGAACAAATACTGGTTTTATGCTCTTTCCATTTTTCTGTGTATTTATAACATATAGTAAGAGTTTCTAATGTTTTAACAAAAATGTTTAAATATCATGGAACAATCAGTTTCCCCCGTCGATTAAGATTTCTATGCATGGTTTCAGTTTGCATGGTCATTTTTACAGTCCTACACTAAAAAAAAAAAAAAAAAAAAAAAAAAAAATTTTTTTTTTCTTCTTTTTTTTACACTACCAAGTAAAGTGAGTACTACCTGTATAAAGGAGCCTTTATGGTACAGTGGTTAAGAGCTCAGCTGCTAATCAAAAAGGTTGGCAGTTTGAATCCACCAGCCGCTCCTTGGAAACCCTGTGGGGCAGTTCTACTCTGTCCTATACGGTTGCTATGAATTGAAATTGGCTTGAAGGTACCGGGTTACCTGTATAAAAATAAGTTTTTCCATGATCAAAATAACAAACTTGTTAGTTTTTCCAAATTTATTTATATTTATGGTGCCAGTAGACTTTTGTGAACTATATAAAACGGTTATAAAGATCATCAGGATGAATAAATTTCAAAGAATGACTAAGAGATGCTTGAATTTGAATAGCAATAAGGAGTTATATTACCATTATGGGGGGTAAGGGAGGAAGATTGGGCATTTAATTTGGTGTGGTCTTTTGCAGGCAAAATTTACTTGAGGCTTCAATTTAATCTTTGAAATTGTTGCAAATTTTAAAGTATACTCTAGAATATTTTAACTATAAACAGGTTTTAAATTACTAAGTATTAAAAGTAAATTCTTTATTCAGCAAACATGTATAGAGCTTCTGTTACATGGTAGGTAGGCTTACAACAGTATAGAACAGACAAAAATCTCTCTAGAGTGCACTTTTGCGTGCCTCCTACTTTTAGAAGTGTGGAATTTCTTTCTACAGTCTTAATTTCATTTTGGTTGTATTGAAAGAAGCTAACCAGATTGTTTACAGTTTGTGTATAATTCTACAGGTCTTTGTATAAGAACGATATTTATTTTTATTGATTTTTTTAGATAGTCTCCAAAATAGGATTAAAACTCAAGAGGGTATGACTATTGTGTAACTCCTGTTATTTGTCAACAGATTGAGCTACAGAAAGAATGGTGTATTTCATGATACAGCTTCAGAAATGTGTATGCATACTTAATTTTTTATACCATTCTGTTTTATTTAGTTAGCTAGTGCTGTTGTAACAGAAATACCACGAATAGTTGGCTTTAAAGAACATTTATTTTTTCACAGTTTAGGAGGCTAGAAATCTGAAAGCAGGGTACCAGCACTAGGGAAAGGCTGTCATCTCTGGGGAAAGATTTCTTTCAGTTTCTGTAGCCCCAGCATTCCTTGGTTCCTTGGTTATTTCCATATGGCATTTATGTTTCCTTCATTTGTGCTTGCTTGTCTGTGTGCCTAATCTGTTCTTTTTTTATCTCAAAAATGATTAGGCTTAAGACATATCCTGTGTCACAACACAACTAAGAAAACCATATTTCCAGGTGGGATCACGTCCACACATATAGGGATTAGGATTTCAACACGTATCTTGGGGGGACGCAACTCAATCCATGACACATTCCCAACTTTTATACTTGGAGTGGTAGACACATCTGCTGTACTAGGGCTGAGAAGGAATTGTGAATTCTGCCTTGTTCAGAAAATTGAGTATGCGTGAGTTGTATGTGAGATTATGACATTATAGGAGAGTAACTTTAGCTCAGTCAAGAAAGCTGAGTAGGTATTTGCTATTGCTTTAAGACTGGCAAATTCTTCCCCACTGCAGCTTAAGCACTGAGCACAATGATTCAGAACCATGAACTTCCTGAAAGGATTGGGTAAGGTAAAAGTCATAATAACTGGGACATTTGGTTTGGGAATGGGCATGTAATGGAAACTTGAAGACAGGAGAAGATGAAGCTGGGAAAGATGCTGGGGCCAGATTTTGGAAAGTCTTATATCTGCTTTTAAGTTTGGACTTTTTTCTGGGGAACATTTTTCAGAAGTGCATATGTAGGTACGTGTGTGTGCGTGTTTGTGTGTATGTTTCCTTAACTTCTCAGTGCCTTTCTTCATCTGTAAAATAGAGATATTAATAGTACCTAACTCATTAGATTTTTGTGAGATTAAAATAAGTCATGTGAAGTGCTTTAAAAAAGTACCAGGCACAGGGTGAAATTCCTGCTGATTATTAACCACTGATTATAATGGTTTGGAAACCACTGCCTCAGGCACCTAAAAAATTCCATAATTGTGTAGTTGATAGAAACAAGAATCACAGATGGTTAGTAACTATATGGAAGGATTCTCAATTTTAAATTAAAGAAATGAAAATTAAAACAACCATCTTATGCTGGATTTTCTAGAGAAGCAAAACCAGTGAAGCGTATATGTATCTATACCTATATCTATGTTATTGTTGTCAGATGCCATCGAGTCGGTTCCGACTGACAAGGATCCTATAGGACAGAGTAGAACTGCCCCATAGGGTTTCCAAGGAGCACCTTGTGGATTTGAACAGTCAACCTTTCGGTCAGCAGCTGAGCTTTTAACCACTACGCCACCAGGGCTCTGTATCTATATCTATATATTTTATATGCAGAGAGAGGGATTTATATCAAGGAAGTGGCTCATGCAGTCGTAGAGGCTAAACCAAACTGAACCCGTTGCCGTTGAGTCGATCCCGACTGATAGCGACCCCATAGGACAAAGTAGAACTGCCCCATAGAGTTTCCAAGGAGTGCCTGGTGGATTTGAATGGCCCACCTTTTGGTTAGCAGCCATAGCACTTAACTACTATGCCGCCAGGATTTCATTGTAGAGGCTGGAAAGTTGCAAATTCCTGAGGCAGGCTGGAGGCTTCCTCATGTAGATATAGGGATTGGGGAATCCAAGATTGGCAGGTCAGACAGCTGGCCTCTGGCTCACAGGCTGCGGAGGCAGATGAGTCCCAGGATTGGCAGGTAAGCAGCTAGCTCAAGTCCTAAGAACCAGAGGTCAGATGAGGAGCCAGCTGCAGGAATGCAGAGTGAAGAAAAACCAGCAAGCTTTGCCAGAAAGTCTACCCGTATTGGATGCAGGCCACACCTCCAAGGAAACTCCCTTTCAACTGATTGGCTGCTCATAGCAGATCTCATCAGGGAGGTGATTACATTATATCAGATTTCATTATGCAGGTGATTACGTTATTACATAGCTGCCAGACTACATCATAACTGCCAAATCGCTAAGAATCATGGCCCAGCCAAGTTGACACACAACCTTAACCACCACAGTCCAACTCCTTGTCAACCTGGCAACCGTACACATCTCCCTAAACCATGCACAATTTCTAAATAAAGTCATACTTGTGCCTCACATGATACAACACCTGTACAACCGTAAACGCACTACCCAGTTTACATCTTATAAGTGGAAAAAAAAAAAAGTTTTTTTGATTCATACATATAAGGATGAAATACTCATATAACAGTTACAGTCCTTGTTTCTGCAACTGGTCATGTGGTCGTAACCGATATTTAGAGCTGCTTTCTTCCACCACCCATCCAGATTTCCCCTTACCCTCAGCAAGCACCTCAGCTGGTTGTGGTTCTTTGCGTGGTGGGGTGACCCAAACCTTGATTCCTGAAGGGTCTGGGCCATTAGTCATGTCAGAATTGGGTTGCTGTAGTTTTCTATTGACTTTAATCGCAGGGTATGGTAGGACTAAGAAATGTGTTAAGGTGTCTCCTGTATTCCAGACATATTCTTCTTTAACTCCATTATGTAATATCAGTTGGTTATTTCTTGGTAAGCGGGATCAGTCTCACCAGCCAGTACAATAACTTCCTTCTTTGCCTGTTGATCCAGAGCAGTGAGAAACCCAAAGTGGCCAGGTGGCATTTTTAACCTACAGTTCATTGAAATCAGTGCTGTGTCTCCTGGTGGGAGCATTCCTCCCTTTGGAACTAAGACCTCTAGACCTGTACAGCATAAGGTCACAGGGACAGGAAGCAAAAATTTTGCAAGTGGGTCACTAGGGGTAACAGTGAGTGCTGCCACTCCCATTTCCACGCTTTGATTCCTGAATCCATGAATCGTGCCTACAGGAAGAACAGCACCATATATTGGACTCTGGTTTAGAGCACGTACAGCCTCCTGGAGAACATTGCCCAAACCCTGCAAGGTATTGCCACCTAGCCGGTGCCATAATTATGTCTTTAGAATGCCATTCCATTATTCTGTCAAGCCAGGTGCTGCAGGATGATATGAACATGGTAAGACGAATGAATTCCATGAACATGGGCCCGTTGCCATGCCTCATTTACTGTGAAGTTAGTCCCTTGATCTGAGGCGATGCTGTATGAGATACCATGATGGTGGGTAAGGCATTCTGTGGGTCCATGGAGTGGCTGTAGCCAAGTCAGCCTTGGTGAGTGGAAGTCCATGTTGCTGAGCCCATGCATAATCTCCATCCCTGCCACCATGGCTGCTTTTTTCTTGAGTCCATTAAGGAATGATGGAAACGGCTGAGGAAAGAGCGTAACTGGTTTCTACAGAACGCGTCATCCTTTACGAATGATTGTTAAAATCCTCCTCTGCCAAGATGACCTTTTGGTGAGCATTCACATGAAACACAACTATCTTCACTTCTTTGATCCCTTCAGAGAGATCTATCCACACACCTCTTCCCCATGATAAAGGGAGAAAAGATTGAAGTTGTCAAGGATTTCACTTTACTTGGATCCACAGTGAGCACCCATGGAAGCAGCAATGAAGAAATCAAAAGATGCATTGCATTGGGCAAATCTGCTGCAAGGCACCTCTTTAAAGTTTTGAGAAGCAAAGATGTCACCTTGAAGACTAAGGTGTGCCTGACCCAAGCCATGGTGTTTGGCTTTTGGATTTATGGATGTGAAAACTGGATGAGGAATAAGGAACACTGAAGAAGAATTGATGCCTCTGAATTGTGGTGTTGGGGAAGGACATTGAATATACCATGGACTGCCAAAAGAAAGAAAAAATCTGTCTTGGAAGAAGGATAACCAGAATGCTCCTTAGAAGCAAGGATGGTGAGACTACATCTCACATACTTTGGACATGTTGTCAGGAGGAATCAGTCTCTGGAGAGGGACATCATGCTTGGTAAAGTAAGAGGGTCAGTGAAAAAGAGGAAGACCCTCAGTTAGATAGACACATTGGCTGCAACAGTGGACCCAAACACAGCAGTGATTGTGAGGGTGGCGCAGGACGGGGCAGTGTTTCGTTCTGCTGTACATAGGGTTGCTGTGAGTCAGAACTGACTTGATGGCACATAACAACAACAACCTCTTCCCCCTACCTCATTGTCTTCAATTTTCCAGTCATGTTCCTTCCAAGTCCCTTGCCATCCAGCCAAACCATTGGCCACAGCCTATGAATCCGGTCATTTCGCCTTTCAAGCAAAGTGAATAACCAGGTGTGCTGCTCGAAGTTCTGCCCTTTGGGAGAACCTTCCTTCACCACTGTCCTTCAGTGAGGTCCCAGAAAGAGGCTATAGTGCTACCGCTGACTTTTCGAGTGGTATCTGTATATCACGCAGAACCGTTTGTAACCAGGTACGAATTTTCTCTTCCTCAGTCAACTGATCATAAGGAACTCCCCATGAGGCCATAGGTGCAGACTAGGAGAAGACAGATAATGTGACAGGAGCAGAGACCATGGGCATTTGGACCACTTCCTCATGCAACACATTCACGTCTATACCACTTTCATTTAATGATGGAGTGCTGCTGTGCACGTCCGACTTTATGACTCTGTGGGTCTGACAACACCCAGTTCATGATGGGCAACTCAGGGTGCATGGTGACTTGGTGGCCCATGGTTAAGGCCCAGTAACAAGCCAAAAGCTGTTTCTCAAGAGTAGTTACCTGCAGAGGATGTCACAAATCCTTATGGTCTGTGCTGTGATTCACTAATAGTGGCCTGCAAAAGACTCCACACAGCATCTCTACATGCCACTGACACTTCAAGCACCATTGTATCTGCTGGATCATATGGTCCAAGTGGCAGAATGGTTGCATGGCAGCCTGAACCTATTGAAGAGCCGTTTCTTGCTCTGGACTCCACTCAAAACTAGCAGCTTGTTGAGTTCCTTGATAAATAGGCTGGAGTAGCACACCCAAATGAGGGATATGTTCCTTCCAAAATCCAGAGAGGCCCACCAGTTACTACACGTCATTTTTAGTTGTGGGATGGGCCAGATGCAGTAATTGATCCTCAGTTTAGAAGGAATATCTCGACATGCCCTAAATCACTGGACCCCTAGAAATATCACTGAGGTGGAAGGTGTCTGAATTTTTGTTGGACTAATTGTCCACCCTCTTGCACACAAATGTTTCACCAGTAAGTCTAGAGCCATTGACGCTTCTTCCTTACTAGGTCCAATCAGCACAGTATCACTGTAATGGACCAATGTGACGTCTTGTGGAAGGAAAAGGTGATCAAGGTCCCTGCAGTCAAAATTATGACATAGGGCTGGAGAGTTGATATACCCCTGAGGTAGAACAGTAAAGGTGTATTGCTGACCTTCCAGCTGAAGGCAGACTGTTTCTCATGGTCCTTCAAAACAGGTATGGAGAAGGAGGCACTATCTAGATTAATAGATGCATACCAAATACTAGGAGATGTGTTACTTTGCTCAAGTAACAAAACCATGTCTGGAAGAGTAGCTGTAATTGGAGTCACCACCTGGTTAAATTTTCAGTAATCCCATCGTTCTCCAAGATCCATCTGTTTTTATGCATAGGCCAAATAGGTGAGTTGAATGGTGTTGTGGTGGGAATCACCACCCCTGCATCCTTCAGGTTCTTTATGGTGGCAGTAATCTCTGCAGTCCCTCCAGGAATGGTATTGCTTTTTGTTTATTATTTTGCTAGGTAGGGGCAGTTCTAAAAAATTCCACTTGGCTCTTTGTAGCATAATAGCCCTTACTCCACTTGTCAGGATCAGTGTGGTGGATCTGCCAGTGTTGAGTATGTTTATTCCAATTGTGCATTCTAGAACTCAGAAAATGACTACAGGGTGGCTTTGGGGACCACTGGACCCCACCATGAGCTGAACCTGAGCTAAAACTCCCATTAATTTCCTGACCTCCGTATGCCGTCACTCTTGACTGGTGGGCCACAGTGACATTTTAGGTTTCCTGGAATTAGTTTCAGTTCACCAATATGCAGTTATCCCTGAAAAATCATCATTTCCTTTTCCCCAGTGAATAGTCACTCTCATAAAAGGCTGTATATCCCTTTCTGGGAGACTGGAAGAAAGAGTAACAGTATAAATTTTTGACAGTATAGTGGGGTCCTCTCTCAAGGGGACCCGGCCTCTCCTTCATTCCAGGGGATGTGGGTGTGTAAACTGGCTAGGTTTGGGAATGGATTGAGGGGCCGTGACTTTTCTGGCGATTCAAGTTAGACTGCTGTTTACTTGACCTAGAATTCTTCCACTTGTACAGATCAAGTAAATAGTAGATTTCCCATTTATTTCACTCCTAGGGACATACAAGTCAGACTATTATGATTACACTTTTGACTCACCGTCCATTATGGTAGCCATGCCTACCTTGTCTTTGTTGATTAAGTGCTGTCACTTGGCCCCTACCACCATGGGGTCCGAACAGCACCGTTGCAATTAGGTGTCTTAATTCAGCTGATGTATCTCCCACTGTCAAATCTGTCTTACGGATCTGTTCCCGTAAAGATTTCAGTGCAGGAAACCCTATGGGGCGTTTGGCTGCTAACCATAAGGTCTACATTTCAAATCTACCGGACGCCCCTTGGAAACCTTACGGCGCAGTTCTGCTCTGTCCTGTAGGGTCAATATGAGTTGGAATTGATTTGATGGCAGACAACAACAACAACAACGTGCAAAAGTGAAGTAGAACTCTGTACCGTGAGAAATTTCCTGTATACACTCTTAGGTACTTTAAAAAATTGAGAGCAGAATTTCTGTCTCTCTCTCTCTGTTTACCTGTATCTTTGCCAATTTGAGAGAAGAGTCCTCCCTTATTTTAATTTTGAAAACCTTGGTGTCGTAGTGGTTAAGTGTTCAGCTGCTAATCAAAAGGTTGGCAGTTCAAATCCACCACGCATTCCTTGGAAATCCTGTGGGGCAGTTCTGCTCTGTCCTCTAGGGTTGCTGTGAGTCAGAATTGACTCGACAGCAGTGGCTTTGGTTTTTTTAACTTTAATTTTGATTTTGGGTGAAATTGTATGTTTAGTGCTTCTTTATGTTCTTTGATAATTATCTATGGGATGGTACTTTTTAACTGATTCCAAGAATGCTTTATAATTAGGACATCATCCAGTCATATTATTAATACAAACTTTAGATTGTTTTTCAATTTTCCATACAGTTTGGCCAACCTTATTACTCATTTTCATTAGGATTTTTGTTCCGGATTTAAAAGATTTTCCTATATTATAGTGCTTTTATTTTTTCAATTTTAGTTCATCGGGAATTAGTTTGGTGTGAAGTAGTGACCCATATTTTTCCACATTAAATGCTTACTTGCATATATATCATTTATATACTCTGACCATTTCCTACTAACTTGGAATATCACTTTTATTATATTCTAGTTCTTAAGTATACATTGGACATTCTATTTTCTATCCTGTTTCGTTGATCAGTTTTTTAGCCGGTTATTGTACTTCTGATTGGTGATAGAGTGTATTTCCCTTTCATTAGTATTATATTTAACTTTTTCTTTCTTTCCAATCTGGAATTTCTTTCTTTTTTTTTAATTGTGCTTTAGGTGGAAGCTTACAGCTCAAGTTAATTTCTCATCCACAAATTTATACACGTATGGTTTTGTGACATTGGTTACAATCCCCAAAATGTGACAGCATGCTTCCCCTTTCCATCCTGGGTATCCTGTGTGTCCATTTTTCCAGTTCCTGTCCCTTCCTGCCTTCTCATCCTGCTTTTGCACAGGAGTTGCCATTTAGGACCCGTAATATGTATATATTTTTCTATAATTTTTATTTTTTTAAGTGAAAGTTTACAAATCAAGTCAGTCTCTCACACAAAATCTTGCTACACACTCCCAATTACTCTCTCCTTCCACTCTCTATTTTTGTATCCATTTCGCCAGCTTCTAACCCCCTCCACCCTTATCTCCCCTCCAGGCAGGAGATGCCAACATACTCTCAAGTGTCCACCTGATCCAAGAAGCTCACTCCTCACCAGCATCCCTCTCCAACCCATTGTCCAGGCCAATCCATGTCTGAAAAGTTGGCTTCGGGAATGGTTCCTGTTCTGGGCCAACAGAAGGCCTGGGGGCCATGACCACCGGCGTCCTTCCAGTCTCAGTCAGACGATTAAGTATGGTCTTATGAGAATTTCGGGTCTGCATCCCACTGCTCTCCTGCTCCCCCAGGGGTTGTCTGTTGTGTTCCCTGTCAGGGCAGTCTTCGGTTGTAGCCGGGCACTATCTAGTTCTTCTGGTCTCAGGATGAAGTAGTCTCTGGTTCATGTGGCCCTTTCTGTCTCTTGGGCTCGTAATCGCCTTGTGTCCCTGGTGTTCTTCATTCTCCTCTGATCCAGGTGGGTTGAGACCAATTGATGCATCTTAGGTGGCTGCTTGCTAGCGTTTAAAACCCCAGATGCCATTCTTTAAAGTGGGATGCAGAATGTCTTCTTAATAGATTTTATTATGCTGGTTGACTTAGATGTCCCCTGAAACCATGGTCCCCAGACCCCTGACCCTGCTGCGCTGGCCTTCGAAGCATTCAGTTTATTCAGGAAACTTCTATGCTTTTGGTTTAGTCCAATTGTGCTGACCTCCCCTGTATTGTGTGCCGTCTTCCCCTTCACCTAAAGTAGTTCTTATCTACTATCTAATTAGTGAGTACCCCTCTTCCACCCTCCCTCCTTTCCCACTCTAGTAACCACGAAAGAATGTTTTCTTCTCATTTTAAACTATTTCTCAAGTTCTTATATAATAGTGGTCTTATACAGTATTTGTCCTTTTGCAGCTAATTAATTTCACTCAGCATAATGCCTTCCAGGTTCCTCCATGTTATGAAATGTTTCACAGATTCCTCACTGTTCTTTATCGATGCGTAGTATTTCATTGTGTGAATATACCATAATTTATCCATTCATCCGTTGATGGGCACCTTGGTTGCTTCCATGTTTTTGCTATTGTAAACAGTGCCGCAATAAACATGGACGTGCATATATCTGTTCCTGTAAAGGCTCTTATTTCTCTAGGATATACTCCAAGGAGTGGGGTTGCTGGATCGTATGGTAGTTCTATTTCTAGCTTTTTAAGGAAGCGCCAAATCGATTTCCAAAGTGTTTGTACCATTTTACATTCCCACCAGCAGTGTATAAGTGTTCCAGTCTCTCCACAGCCTCTCCAGCATTTATTATTTTGTGTTTTTTGGATTAATGCCAGCCTTGTTGGAGTGAGGTGAAATCTCATTGTAGTTTTGATCTGCATTTGTCTAATGGCTAATGATGATGAACATTTCCTCATATATCTATTAGCTATCTGAATGTCTTCCTTAGTGAAGTGTCTATTCATATCTTTTGCCCATTTTTTAACTGGGTTGTCTTTTTGCAGTTCAGTTTTTGCAGTATCATGTAGATTTTAGAGATCAGGCGCTGATTAGAAATGTCATAGCTAAAAACTTTTTCCCAGTCCGTAAGTAGTCTTTTTACTCTCTTGGTGAAGTCTTTGGATGAGCATCGGTGTTTGATTTTTAGGAGCTCCCAGTTATCTAGTTTTTCTTCTAGATTCTTCGTGTTTTGTATACTGTTTATGGCATGTATTAGGGCTCTTAACGTTGTCCCTATGTTTTCTTCCATGATCTTTATCGTTTTATATTTTATATTTAGGTCCTTGATCCATTTTGAGCTTGTTTTTGCACATGGAGTGAGGTATGGGTCTTGTTTTATTTTTTTGCAGATGGATATCCCGTTATGCCAGCACCATTTGTTAAAAAGACTGTCTTTTCTGCATTTAACTGTTTTGGGGCCTTTGTCAAATATCAACTGCTAATATGTGGATGGATTTATGTCTGGATTCTCAATTCTGTTCCATTGGTCTATGTATCTGTTGTCGTACCAGTACCAGGCTGTTTTGACTACTGTGGCAGTACAATAGATTCTAAAATCAGGTAAAGTAAGGCCTCCCACTCTGTTCTTCTTTTTCAGTAATGCCTTGTTTATCCGGGGCCTCTTTCCTTTCCATATGAAGTTGGTGATTTGTTTCTCCATCTCATTAAAGAATGTTGTTGGGATTTGGATTGGAATTGCATTAAATGTATACATTGCTTTTGGTAGAATAGACATTTTTATAATGTTGAGTCTTCCTGTCCACAAGCAAGGTATGTTCTTCCACATATGTAAGTTTCTTTTGGTTTCTTGTAGAAGTGTACTGTAGTTTTCTTTGTATAAGTCTTTTACATCTTTGGTAAGATTTATTCCTAAGTATTTTATCTTCTTGGGGGCTACTGTAAAGGACATTGATTTGGTGATTTCCTCTTCAGTGTTCTTTTGTTGGTGTAGAGGAATCCAACTGATTTTTGTATGTTTATCTTGTATCCCGATACTCTGCTGAACTCTTCTGTTAGTTTCAGTAGTGTTCTTGAGGATTCCTTAGGGTTTTCTGTGTATAAGATCATGTCATCGGCAAATAAAGATACTTTTCCTTCTTCCTTGCCAATCTGGATGCCCTTTATTTCTTTAACTAGCCTACTTGCCCTGGCTAGGACTTCCAGCACAACGCTGAATAAGAGTGGTGATAAAGGGCATCCTTGTCTGGTTCATGAAATCAAGGCGAATGTTTTCAGGCTCTCTCCATTTAGGGTGATGTTGGCTGTTGGCTTTGTATATAAATGCCCTTTATTATGTTGAGGACTTTTTCTTCTATTCCTATTTTGCTGAGAGTTTTTATCATGAGTGAGTGTTGAACTTTGTCAAATGCCTTTTCTGCATCAATTGATAAAATCATGTGATTCTTGTCTTGTTTTATTTATGTGGTAGATTACATTAATTGTTTTTCTAATGTTGAACCATCCCTGCATAACTGGTATGAATCCCACTTGGTCATGGTGAATTATTTTTTTGATATGTTGTTGAATTCTATTGGCTAGAATTTTGTTGAGGATTTTTGCATCTACATTCATGAGGGATATGGGTCTTTAATTTTCTTTTCTTGTGGTGTCTTTACCTGGTTTTGGTGTTAGGGCTATGCTGGCTTCATAGAATGAGTTGGGTAGTATTCCGTCATTTTCTATGCTCTGAAATACCTTTAGTAGTAGTGGTGTTAACTCTTCTCTGGAAATTTGGTAGAACTCTGCAGTGAAGCCGTCCGGACCAGGGCTTTTTTTTTGTTGCGAGTTTTTTGATTACCTTTTCAATCTCTTCTTTTGTTATGGGTCTGTTTAGCTGTTCTACCTCTGTTTATATTAGTTTAGGTAGGTAGTGTGTTTCTAGAAATTCATCCATTTCTTCTAGGTTTTCAAATTTGTTTGAGTATAGTTTTTTATAGCAGTCTGATATTCTTTTAATTTCGGTTTGGTCTGTTGTAATATTGCCCCTTTCATTTCTTATTTGGATTATTTGCTTCCTTTCCTGTTTTTCTTTTGTCAGTTTGGCCAATGGTTTATCAATTTTGTTGACTTTTTCCAAAAACCAGCTTTTGGTCTTGTTAATTCTTTCCATTGTATTCTGTTTTCTATTTCATTTAGTTCAGCTCTAATTTTTATTATTTGTTTTCTTCTGGTGCCTGTGGGTTTCTTTTTTTGCTCTCTTTCTATTTGTTCAAGTTGTAGGGATAATTCTTTGATTTTGGCCCGTTCTTCTTTTTGGATGTGTGCATTTATTGATATAAATTGTCCTCTGAGCACCGCTTTTGCTGTGTCCCAAAGGTCCTGATAGGAAGTGTTTTTATTCTTATTGGATTCTCTGAATTTCTTTATTCCATCCTTAATGTCTTCTATAATCCAGTCTTTTTTGAGGAGGGTGTTGTTCAGTTTCCAAGTGTTTGATTTCTTTTCCCATTATTGATTTCCACTTTTATGGCCTTATGGTCAGAGAAGATATTTTGTAATATTTCAATGTTTTGGATTCCGCTAAGGCTTGCTTTATGACCTATCATGTGGTGTATTCTAGAGAATGTTTCATGTGCACTAGAAAAGAAAGTATACTTGGTTGCTGTTGGGTGGATTATTCTGTATATGTCTACGAGGTCAAGTTGGTTGATTGTGGCATTTAGATCTTCGTTGTATTTATTGAGCTTCTTTGTGGATGTCCTGTCCTTCACTGAAAGTGGTGTGTTGAAGTCTCCTACTATTATTGTGGAGCTGTGTATCTCACTTTACAATGCTGATAGAATTTGTTTTATGTACCTTGCAGCCCTGTCATTGGGTGCATAAATACCTAATATGGTTATACCTTCTTGGTGTAGTGTCCCTTTAATCGTTGTATAGTGTCCTTCCTTATCCTTTATGATGGGTTTAACTTTAAAGTCTGTTTTTTCAGAGATTAATATTGCCACTCCTGCTCTTTTTTAATTGTTGTTTGCTTGATATATTTTTTTCCATCCTTTGAGTTTTTGTTTGTTTGTGTCTCTAAGTCTAAGGCGTGTCTCTTGTAGGCAGCATATGGACGGATCTTGTTTTTTAATCCATTCTGCCATTCTCTGTCTCTTTATTGGTGCATTTAGTCCATTTACATTCAGGGTAATTATGGATAGATATGAATTTAGTGCTATCATTTTGATGTCTTTTTTTGCATGTCATTGACCATTTCTTTTTCCCGCTTGATTTTATGTGCTGAGTAGATTTTCTTTATATATTGTCCTTTCCTCATTTTTGTTGTTGATTTTTTTCCTGATGAGTCTGTATTTTTCCCTCGTGTTTTATTTTGATGAGTAGGATAGTTTGTCTCCTTTGTGGTTACCTTATTATTTACCCCTGTTTTTCTAAATTTAAAAGTAAGTTTTATTTCTTTGTATCGCCGTATTTTCCTCTCCATATGGAAGATGTATGATTACATTTCTTAGTCCCTTTTTATTATTTTAATGTCTTCTTTTATATAACAACATCGCTGTTACCCTGTTTTGGGCTTTTTTTTTTTTATAATCTTGCTTTGTTTTTTTGCATTTCCCTGTCTGGGTTGACTTCTGGTTGCTCTGCCCAGTGTTTTAGTCTTGGCTTGATACCAGATATTATTCATTTTCTAACCAAAGAACTCCCTTTAGTATTTCTTGTAGTTTTGGTTTGGTTTTTACAAATTCCCTAAACTTGTGTTTATCTGGAAATGTCTTAATTTCACCTTCATATTTAAGAGACAGTTTTGCTGGATATATAGTTCTTGGCAGGCAGTTTTTTTCCTTCAGTTTTTTAAACATGTCATCCCATTGCCTTGTTGCCTGCATGGTTTCTGCTGAGTAGTCTGAGCTTACTCTTATTGGCTCTCCTTTGTAGGTGACTTTTCGTTTATCCCTCTCTGCTCTTATAATTGTCTCTTTATCTTTGTTTTTGGTAAGTTTGATTATAATATGTCTTGGTGACTTTCTTTTAACATCTACCCTATGTGGAGTTCGATGAGCATCTTGGATAGATATCTTCTCATCTTTCATAATATCAGGGACGTTTTCTGCCAACAAATCTTCAACAGTTTTCTCTGTATTTTCTGTTATCCCTCCCTGTTCTGGTACTCCAGTCACTCATAGGTTATTTCTCTTGATAGAGTCCCACAGGATTCTTAAGGTTTCTTCATTTTTTTAAATTCTTTTATCTGATTTTTTGTCAAATATATTCGTGCCAAGTGATTTATCTTCGATTTCAGAAATTCTAGCTTCTACTTGCTCAATTTTGCTCCTCTGACTTTCTATTGAGTTGTCTACTTGTGTAATTTTATTGTTAATCTTCTGAATTTCTGATTGCTGTCTGTGTATGGATTTTTCCAGCTTATTAAACTTTTCATTATGTTCCTGAATAATCTTTGTAATTTCTTCAGTTGCTTTATCTGTGTGTTCCTTGGCTTGTTCTGCATATTCCCTCATTTCCTTCCTGATATCTTGAAGGGTTCTGTATGCTAAACTTTTGTATTCTGCATTTGGTAATTCCAGGAATGCACTTTCATCTGGAAGATCCCTGGATTCTTTGTTTTGAGAACCTGTTGAGGTGATCATGGTGTGTTTCTTTATGTGACTTGCTATTGACTGTTGTCTCCTAGCTGTCTATAAGTTATTGTATTAGTTTATGCTTGCTTACTCTGTCGTAGCTGCTTGCTTTGTTTTGTTTTGGAATACCCCTATGGGTTGCTTGAGTGAGCTAGCTTGATTATTTTCACCTTTGGAGCTCTGGTCCCCTATCCCTAGCTGGCTAGAGCTGTTATCAGGTATATCAGTCTAGGAGTCCATTCAGTTTTCTTGTATGAATTCAGCTCATGTTTCCAGGTAGCTGATATCAAGTGTGTGGTACAGCCCCTGCCCTAGAGTCTTAGAGGGGCAGGGGTGATTGCAGCAGGGAGTCAAGCTCTGAACGAGGCAGGGGGCTGAGAACTGACCCCAGGTGTCTCTGGGGAAAACACATCTGTGTTCCCTAGAGCATGCTGGTGGGTGGGTCCTGCAGATGGACCGTGTGCACCCATAGTTTTTGGTTCTAAGGACTGGGAGGTACCAGTTATCTTTGGATCCTTGTCATGCGTGGCTGGGTGACCTGAGTGGAGCTACCAGTCCTCAGGTCCCTGTTGTGGGTAGGTGAGAATCTTGCTTAATAGGCAAAGCGATGTCAAACGTCAAACACAGCTGAAATGGTTGGAGTCTCCCAATAAGAGCCTATTCTCCTGAAATAGGCCCATGCAGGTCCATGCAGAAGGGAAAGGTGCTCAGGAGGTCCCGTATATTTGATTGAACTAAGAAGCATATTCCTCACATGTGTTATTTTTTTTTTCAGTCTGTCTAATCTTTGAAAAGTGGGCTTCGCCAGTAATTTCAGTTCTGAGTTAGCAGAGTGTCCAGGGCCATAGTTTTGGGGATTCCTCCAGTCTCTGTCAGATCAGTAAGTCTGATCTTTTTTAGTGAATTTGAATTCTGTTCTACATTTTTGTCCTGCTCTTTCTGGGACTCTCTGTTGTCATCCGTGTCAGAGCATTGGTGATAGCTGGGTACCATCTATTTCTTAGTGTCTCAAGCTCGTGTAGTTTCTGGTTCATATGGTCCTTTAGTCCTGTGGGTAATATTTCCCTTTTGTCTCCCTTGCTCCAGGTGGGATGATACCAATAAAGGTATCTCAGATGACCACTTGCAAACTTTTAAGACCCCATGTGCTTCCCACCAAAATGGGATTTAGAACATTTTCTGTATGAACTGTGTTATACCAGTTTACCTAGATGTCCCACGAGACTGTGGTCCCCAGGCCCCAGCCACTAAGCCTCTCAAAGTATTTAGGAAACTTCAGTGCTTTTGCTTTGATCCAGTTGTGTTGACTTCCCTTATATTGTGTGTTGTCCTTCCCTTCACCGGAGTTGACACGTGTCTACTATCTAGTTAGTGTTAACATTGTCTTGAATATTATTTTTACGTTTACTTTTCCAGATCTCCTTGATGATGATTACATCGTTTTTCTCAAGCCACCGCCCCCCCCCCCCCCGCAAAGAAACTATTAGGATTTTGCTGGAAATTCTTCTACATTTATACCCTATTTTGTGAGGAAATTGACCTCTTCATAGTATTGATCAATGTCTATTTTGTCCGTTAAAACAGGGATTGGGTCTGTTTCTGGTTTTTACTTATTCCACAGTATCTGGCGTAGAGTATGGGTTAAAAAATACTTATAGAATGTACAGCTATAGGTAATGCATAGTAGAGGATTCATAAAAAACACTGTGTTGATTTGGAAATAGAAATATTAATTCTTATTGATTAGCAGAAATGAATGGGATGTAGTCCCTAATTTTGAGGGTTTTTGTTTAGCCTCCAAGGTGTTTGGGGCTGCCACTAAATTGAGAAGGGGACTAGTGCTGAAAAGAGTAGGTTTTAGAGAGGAAGAAAAGTAAGCACATTTGTAAATTTTCAGTCTTAGCATTAACTCTCCAGAGAGTTTTAGAGCTATGAGTCTGTTTAGTTGGTATTGAACAAGTTCATCATATAAACTCTCCAATTGTTATAAATTCTAAAACCAGTTTGAGACTAATGGTTTAATGCTGTTAGTCATTGTGTCAGTTTTGTTCAGAGAATTTGTGAAGTGTTGTCATGTTTGTGTGGAGGATAGAAGAGAAAAATTACCTTTTTTAAAATAAAAATTATCGGCCTACTATCCAATAAATTTCTAGTTGCAGTTTTTTTCCCCTGGGGGGATATTTACCAATTCACAGTATATTGGGATTCCCCCCTCCACAGGTGGAGAACGTCAATGTTTTGTTTTGTTTTGTGAGTAAAAATGTATTTTGCTCCTAGTGCTTAGTTTTGGAAATATAGGAGACTGTCATTTGCCCAGTGCTTTCTGTTTTTATTTTAAACAGTAGATACATTTTTCCAAGGAATCCTAATATTTAAAATAAGGAACATGTCTTTTTTTAGTGTATTAATAGCTGGCATATATGTTTAATTTACAATTTGCTAAGCACCGTGCTAAAGTTTTAAAAAATTTAACCCTCCTGACAACCCTGTGAAGCTGGTATCACTATATCCCTATTTTATAGATGAGGAAATTTGAGGCTAAAAGTTAAACAGTTGGTAAGTGGCCAAAGTTGGAGTTCAAAGTTAAGCAATTTGACTCTGGAACCTATGTTCTTAACTAATGTGCTATTAAAGCACGTAAAGTTATAACATTTATAAGTTTAAATATATAACAGTTACATATTTCAGAGTCAAGTGGTGGAACCATGAGACTCTTTTGATGACTAAAACTTCACTGATCTTTGTTGTCTTAAGTTGGTGTCCACATTCGTTTTCTTTTCTTTTTATGGTTTCATAGTATATTGAGAAAATCCTGCTCCGCACAGAATAGTTTTTGTAGATGTTTATAAAGAAAATCAGCTTGACTAGTAGGTTCAGTTAAATCTTCATGAAATGTGAAGGCTGATTAAAAAAACAATCAAACCTGTTACCACCAAGTCAGTTCCAACTCATAGCGACCCTGTAAGACAGAGTAGACTAGTAAGTTCAGTTAAATCTTCATGAAATGTAAAGGATGATTAAAAAAACAACCAAACCTGTTACCGCCAAGTCAATTCTAACTCACAGCGACCCTGTAAGACAGAGTAGAACTGCCCCATAGGGTTTCCAAGGAGTGCCTGGTGGATTTGAACTGCTAACGTTTTGCAGCTGTAGCACTTAACCAGTATGCCACCAGGGTTTCTGAAGGATGGTTAGTAGGACGTTAATTTCTGTGACGGCTAAGATTGTCTGTCAACTTGGCTGAGCCATGATTCTCAGTGTTTATATGTGATCACTCCCATGATTGAATCTGCTGTGGTTCAGTTGGAAGGGAGTTTCCTTGAGGGTGTGGCTTGCACCCAAATATAAGCAGTTGTTTTGGCTTTTTTGTTTGCTCTTGGTCTTGCGCTCCCTCCTGTTCGTCTGACCTCCAGCTCTTGGGATTTCAGCTGTTCGCTTATCTGTAGATCTTGAGATTCAGATCCTGCAGCTGTCTGTGTTTGTCTGACTTCTGGCCCTTGGGACTTGAGCTATCAGTTTATCTGCAGATCTTGGAATTTGTGGATCTTCACAGCCTGAGAGCAGGAGTCCCACTCTCCAGCCTGCCAGTCTTGGGTTTTCCAGCCCCTGCGGCTGCGTGATACACGGACTTTCACGCTCTGCAATCCCGTGAGCCGTTTCCTTGATATAAATCTCTCTCTGTATATATTCATACACTTTACTGGTTTTGCTTCTCTAGGAAATCCAGCTTAAGACAATCGCAAAGCTAAAAAACAATATCCAACAGCTTATATCTAATTTCTTATTGTAAATATACCAATTGGACAAGAAGCACTCAAACTTATTTTTAGTAAAATCGTAATATTATCACAAAGTTGAATGTTTCATGTTCATTTGTTACTGTGTGCCACCAAGTCGATTCTTTCTCACAGCGATCCTATAGGACAGAGTAGAGCTGCCCCATAGGGTTTCCAAGGCTGTAAATCTTTACAGAGACTGCCACATCTTCCGTGGAGCGACTGGTAGGCTTAAACTGCTGACCTTCTGGCTAGCAGGTGAGTGCTTCACCATTGTGTCATCAGGGCTCGTTTCATGTACATTGGTCATCACTGCATTGATGAGAGTATAATCCAAGCAGATGTTGAGTCTGGCCAAGCATTTAATTGAGAGCAGTGTGTACCTCCTTGCACAATGTTAAGTGAATAGTCATCAGCAGGTTTGGATTAAAACAAAAACGAAAGAAAAAAAAAAATGCATTCAAAGCTATACTCTTCTTTAATTGATGCTCAGTCTTATCAAGAAGTTCAGATACATAAGGAGATTTGCATTAAAATGAGATAACCTCATAGCACCAGTAATTGTACCCAAGGGGTTTCGTCCTGTTAAACATATTTATTTAACACACATGAATATATATTTTTTAAAAAGCTATTAATGTAAAGTTACCGGTATACTCCCAAATAACATAACACATAACAGTTAATATTATTTGAGTAGTATCTTCCAGTTTTTAATACCTAAACTTCATAAAGACTTTAAACCAATCAGCATCCCCTTGTTCTGTCCAAACACCTGCCTTTTGATCTATGTAAAGGTTTCTCATGAGCACAATTAAGTGTTCTGGAATTCCCATTCTTTGCAATGTTATCCATAATTTGTTATGATCCACACAGTTGAATGCCTTTGCATAGAGAATAAGAAACAGGTAAACATCTTTGTGGTATTCTCTGCTTTCAGACAGGATCCATCTGACATCAGCAATGACATCCCTGGTTCCACGTCCTCTTCTGAAACCGGCCTGAATTTCTGGCAGTTCCCTATTGATATACTGCTACAGCCATTTTTTGAATGATCTTCAGCAAAATTTTGCTTGCGTGTGATATTAATGATACTGTTCTGTAATTTCTGCATTTGGTTGGATCACCTTTCTTGGGAATAGGCATAAATATGGATCTCTTCCAGTTAGCTGTCTTTCATATTTCTTGGCATAGATGAGTGAGCACCTCCAGCACTGCATCTGTTTGTTAAAACATCTCAATTGATATTCCATCCATTCCTGGAGCCTTGTTTTTCGCCAGTGCTTTCAGTGCAGCTTGGACCTCCTCCTTCAGTACTATGGGTTCCTGATCGTATGCTACCTCTTGAAATGGTTGAATGTCGACTAGTTATAATGACTCTGTGTAATCCTTCCATCATCTTCTGATGCTTCCTGCATCGCTTAATATTTTCCCCGTAGAATCCTTCACTATTGTAACTCGAGGCCTGAATTTTTTCTTCAGTTCTTTCAGCTTGAAAAATGCCGAACGTGTTCTTCCCTTTTGGTTTTCTATCTCCACCTCTTTGCACATGTCATTATAATACGTTACTTTGTCTTTTCCAGCTGCCCTTTGAAATCTTCTGTTCGGGTCTTTTACTTCATCGTTTCTTCCTTTTGCTTTAGCTGCTCGATTTTTGTGAGCAAGTTTCAGAGTCTCCTCTGACATCCATCTTGGTCTTTTCTTTCTCTCCTGTTTTTTCAATGACCTCTTGGTTCCTTCATATATGACGTCCTTGATGTCATGATGTCATTCCACAACTCGTCTGGTCTTCGGTCGCTAGTGTTCAGTGCATCAAATCTATTCTTGAGATGGTCTCTAAATTCAGGAGGCATAAACTCAAGGTCATATTTTGGCTTTTGTGGACTTGCTCTGATTTTCTTCAGTTTCAGCTTGAACTTGCACATGAGCAATTGATGGTCTGTTCCACAGTTGGCCCCTGGCCTTGTTCTGACTGATGATATTGAGCTTTTCCATTGTCTCTTTCAACAGACGTAGTCGATTTGATTTCTGTGTGTTCCATCTGGCGAGGTCATGTGTATAGCTACCATTTACGTTGGTGAAAGAAGGTGTTTGCAGTGAAGAAGTCTTTGGTCTTGCAAAATTCTTTCATTCAATGTCCAGCGTTGTTTCTGTCACCAAAGCCATATTTTCCAACTACTGATCCTTCTTTTTTGTTTCCAATTTTCCTATTCCAATCACCAGTAATTATCAGTGCATCCTGATCACATGTTCGATCAGTTTCAGACTGCAGAAGCTGATAAAAATCTTCAGTTTCCTCATCTTTGGCCTTAGTGGTTGGTGCATAAATTTGAATAATAGTCGTATTAACTGGTCTTCCTTGTAGGCATATGGATATTATCCTGTCACTGACAGCATTGTACTTCAGGATAGATCTTGAAATGTTCTTTTTGACGATGAATGCAACACCATTCCTCTTCAAGTTGGCATTCCCGGCATAGTAGACTATATGATTGTCTGGTTCAGAATGGCCAATGCCAATCCATTTCAGCTCACTAATGCCTGGGATATCGATGTTTATGCATTCCATTTCATTTTTGACGATTTCCGGTTTTCCTAGATTCATACTTCATATGTTCCAGGTTCTGATTATTAACGGATGTTTGCCGCTGTTCTCATTTTGAGTTGTGCCACATCAGCAAATGAAGGGCCCGAAAGCTTTACTCCATCCATGTCATTAAAGTTGACTCTACTTTGAGGAGGCAGCTCTTCCTGTGTCGTCTTTTGAGTGCTTTCCAACCTGGGGGGCTCGTCTTCCAGCACTATATTAGACAGCGTTCCACTGCTATTCATAAGGTTTTCACTGTCTAATTCTTTTCAGAAGTAGACTGCCGGGTCCTTCTTCCTAGTCTGTCTTAGTCTGGAAGCTCAGCTGAAACCTGTCCTCCATGGATTACCCTGCCGGTATCCGACCACCGGCGGCATAGCTTCCAGCATCACAGCAACATGCAAGCCCCCACAGTACGACAAACTGACAGACACATGGGGGATAGTCAGGAAAGGTGTGTATCAGGGTTGTACCCTGCCACCATACCTATTCAGTCTGTGTGCTGAGCAGATAATCCGAGAAGCTGGACTGTGTGAAGAGGGACGGGGGCATCAGGATTGGAGGAAGACTCATTAACAAACTGTATTATGCAGATGACACAACCTTGATTGCTGAAAGTGAAATGGACTTGAAGCACTTACTAATGAAGATCAAAGACCACAGCCTTCAGTATGGATTTCACCTTAGCATAGAGAAAACAAAAATCCTCACAACTGGACCAATAAGCAACATGATAAACGGAGAAAAGATTGAAGTTGTCAAGGATTTTATTTTACTTGGATCCACAATCAACAGCCATGGAAGCAGCAGTCAAAAAATCAAACGACACATTGCATTGGGTAAATCTGCTGCAAAGTAAAGATGCTGCTGAAAAGTAAAGATGTCACCTTGAAGACTAAGGTGCGTCTGACCCAAGCCATGGTATTTTCAATCCCATCATACTTTTGTGAAATCTGGACAGTGAATAAGGAAGATCGAAGAAGAATATATGCCTTTGAATTGTGGTGTTGGCAAAGAATATCAGATATACCATGGTCTGCCAAAAGAACAAACAGATCTGTCTTGGAAGAAGTGCGACCTCAATGGAGCAGGGATGGCGAGACTACGTTTTACATACTTTGGACGCATTGTAAGGCGGGATCAGTCCCTGGAGAGGGACATCATGCTTGGCGAAGTGCAGGGTCAGTGGAAAAGAGGAAGACCTTCAACGAGGTGGATTGACACAGTGGCTGCAACAGTGAGCTCAGGCATAACAATTGTGAGTATGGTGCAGGACCAGGCAGTGTTTCATTCTGTTGTGCATACTTGACGGTACCACCTAACAGTAACAATAAAACTTCATAAAACATATATTTCTCAGTGTGTTTTTAAAACAGCTTTATTCGGAGTAATTCACATGTCACACAATTCATCTATTTAAGGTTTACAATTCAATTATGTTTAGTATATTCACAGAGTTGGGCAACCAGCACCACAATCAATTTTAGACCATTTTCATTACCCCCAAAAGAAGCCCCATACCCAATAGCAGTCATTGCTCATTTCTCTCCCCTCCCAAGCTGTTATGGTTAGTTGCCATTGAGTCAACTCCAACTCATGGTGATCCCATGTAAAACAGAACTAAACGTTGCCCAGTCCTGCACCATCTTCAGAATCCTTGGTATGCTTGAGTCCATTGTTTCAACCACTGTTTATTTTGAGTGCCTTCCAACCTGGGGGCTCATCTTTTAGCATTATATCGAAAAATGGGTAACCACTAATCTCTTTTCTGTCCCTATGGTTTTGAAAAGTATACCCGGTGTCGAGAAAAAGGGACATGCTGTTATTATTAATTGGATTAATAAGCATGTAAGTTATTCGGTGATAGTCAATGGTTTAATTTTTTTTTTTTTTTTGTATTTTTATTTTGAGAGAGAGTGGGAGGAAAGAAAGAAGGTGGGGAGATGTAGAAAGACAAGAGTTTGGTTTTGATTGGTTAATCAGTTGCCATTGAGTTGATTCTGATTTGTGGTGACCCCATGTGTGTCAGAGAAAAATTGTGCTTTATAGAGTTTTAATGGCTGGTATTCCTGACCTTTCTTTCAAGCCCAGCTCTGGGTGGATTCAGACTTCCAACCTTTCAGTTAGCAGCAGAGTGTGTTGACCATCTGCACCACCCAGGGACTTCATAGAGAAGGAAATTCAATGCTAGAATCTTTTCGACTTGATCAGAGTATCTTCTGAAGTATCAATTCCTGATGTTCTTTACTTCCTGTCTTAGGTTTGTTCTTTATTTCTTCTGGGCCATAATCATTTGCTGCTATTTCTTGTATCCAGTATAATTTTAATTAATTTTTTATTTTGTTGTAGTACCTGCTCACATAATAGTTTTCATAAGAAAATATTAATAGTCTAAATTCCAAATCTTTTTTTTTTTTATTTGTTTTAGAGCGTCATTGATCAGGCATCACTTTGATTCTTGTTTCTTATAGAACAGAGGCTTATCTTAGTCAGGAGTTAGGTTTTATAATTAACTCATAAGGTGAAGTGGTCCAAATTATCATTTTGAATTAAATTACTGTTTAGAAAAGTTAATAGTCCAAATTAACCTTTTAGAATTCCTTAAATCATCTATAAAGTATAGACGTACTACCTCTTAGTAATAGTCATTGCCAGTTCCCTCCCCGTCCCACTACCCTCCTTGGGTAAGACTGTAGTTTCTTTGGTTGATCACCAGGTAAAGTGTCTAGGGGAAACCACCCCACCTATTGGAGTATTGTAAAAAAAAGAAAAGCATTGTCTTGCAGTACTTGGAGCCCTGGTGGTATAGTGGTTAAGAGCTCAGCTGCTAAACAAAAGGTCAGCAGTTTAAATCCTCTAGCCACTCCTTGGAAACCCTGTGGGGCAGTTCTGCTCTGATCTGTAGGGTTGCTATGAGTTGGAACTGAGTCAGAATCAATTCAAAGGCAATGGGATTTTTGGTTTTTTGAACTACTTGGCTCTCTGTCAGTGCAGGCAAGTGCTTTCATTCTTTGGCTTTCAAGGTCATGTCTCCCATTTCTCTGTCATTCTGGAGCTTAGCTTGTTGAGAGGAATGGAAGGTGGAGTGTGGCCTTCCCTATTTCTTGCTCTGCCTTCCTTTTCTTTTCAGTGGTTATATAGTTGAATTGACTTAAACTAAATATGTTTTATGAATCAACTGCACTGTAGTTTTTTTATTCCTTCCCTTGTTTTCTTTTGGAATTCTGAAATTTTGCGGGGATGTTATCTTTTCTCATTTTTACTTCTTGGTGTTCGGTAGGCCTGTTCAATCTTAAATATTCATATGTGTAGTTCAGGGAAATTTTCCTCTATTATTTCTACCCCTTCATTGCTCTCACCTTTTGGGATGCCTTTGAGATTGTTAGACCTACTGGTTATGGTATGTCTTCCAAATTATTTCTATGATTTTCCAACTCTTGACTTTTTGTTTTAAATTTTGATTGATCAAGAATTTTGTCGTGAGCTTATCCACTATGGTTTTTATTTTGGCAGTCATTTTCTTGTTTCCAAGTAGTCTTTCATGTCTCCTTTTTATTGCCATCTGTGCTTAGTTTTTAAAATATCCATACCTCTCAAGTATTTCAGATACCACTCAGAAGGTTTTGTAAAAGTTTCTTCTTTTCTGTAAATGACCTGTTTCCTTCTGGAGTGGTTACTCTGTCTGTTTATGGTGAACCTTCTCTGTCACACAGTTAATTTCTTTCAGAAACTTGGGGCCATTTGTTGTTAATATTTATGAATATAAGATACTATTGATTATTACAGCTCTTGTGTTTCTTCTGCAGTTACATAGTTAGGTAGTTCTGTTTTCCTGGAATGTTTCCCCCATGAATGGGCAGGCTGACTTTGTCATAGTAAAAAAAACAAACCCAGTGCCGTCATAGTAGACAAGGTTTATCAAGAAACAGCCTTCCTTGTGTTTTTTCTTGATTGATGAGTAGTAGGCAGGCAAGCAGGAGGCCGAAATGCTCATACTTGCCAAAGTAAGGAGGCCTTTAAAGACTCGTGATGAAGCAGGCTAGTGTATTTAATTCCTGGGTGGAGTTGCTTATCCTTTAATTTTTTTTTCTCTCTCTGTTTAAAATGTCTGGAATTACCTCAGACTTGGCTTTGCTTCTGTCTTAGGCCCTGACATACTTGATAGGAGCCATCCCTATAACATGGCTCACTTTCATTTAAAGAACAACGGGTTTCTGGCTTTAGCCTCAGAGCAGAAGCTGTCGCAGCTAATTGTTCAGTTTTGATTATAAATTTTACATAGTTCTTGATCAGTGTTATTTCCTATATGGTGCCTAAGTGTTGGCTGTGGTTATTATTATTATAAATATGTACGACCCTCCCTTTTTGTGATCTAAAACTGATTTTTTAGAAAATTAAGTAATTTTTTATAATGAGAGAATATGGTTTATCACTTGATTTTTTGTTTGGGGGTTTTGACCTGAGAACTTTGGTTCACCCTAAAAAAAATTTTTTTTAAATACTTTTTCTTTTTTTATTTTATTGTTGTTGTTGGCAATATACACAGCAAAATATATAGCAATTCAGCGATTTCCACATGTACAGTTCAGTGACTGATTACATTCCTCAAGTTGTATAACCATTCTCACCCACCTTTTCTGAGTTGTTCCTCCATTAACATAAACTCACTGCCTTCTAAGATTCTTGCCTAATCTTTCAAGTTGCTGTAGTCAGTTTGATCCCATATACATAAGTCTTAAAAGAACATAATGTCCAAGGCAGACCTTTTTTACTAGTCAAGCTAAACTATTATTTGGTTTTAAGAAGACTTCAGGGGATATTTTTGGTTTAAGGTTTAAAGATTATCTCAGGGCAGTGGTTTTAGGGGTTCATTCCTCCTCCATGGCTTCAGGAAGTCCGGAGTCCATGAGAATTTGAAATTCTGTTCTGTCTTTTCCCCGATTTTGATCAGTGTTCTTCTATGGAATCTTTGATCAAAATGTTCAGTGATCGTAGCCGAGCACCATCCAGTTCTCCTGGTTTCAGGCAGGGGAGACAGTTGTTCATGGAGGCAATTAGCCACACATTCCATATCCTCCTTCCATTCCTGACTCTCTTTGTGTTCCTCTGTTGTTCCAGGTGAATAGAGATGAATTGTTGTGCCTTGGATGGCCACTTGCAAACTTTTAAGATCCCAGGCACTACGGGCAGTGAACTAGAAGGTAGAACAAAAGTACTAAACGTGTTACTAGGCCAGTTAAGTGGAATGTTCCAAGAAACCATGACCCTAAACCTCCAAACCAAGAAATGAAGTCCCATGAGGTGTTTGGTTGTACCTAAGCAGCCTCAGGAGCTACTCTTCGTTGTTGTAAATATAACTGTCAGATAACTTCTGCCAATTCAACGTTTTACAGGTGTAAAACTTAGTGACTGCAGTTACATTAATTGGCCTTGCAACCTTACCCTTAATCAATGCAAATTTTCTATCACTGTTAACCTCCCCATTCTAAAATTTATTCTATTTTATTTGCAGTGTTATTCTGTTTATATTGTGTATTTGCATATTTTTGGTTGTAAATTATAGCAGCTGGGGGTTAGGGGTCACCAAAAATTATGAGAGAAAGATATAATAATAATGTTACTTTTTTCTCATTTTTCTTTCAGTTTGAGCAGAAAACTGGTGCAGTTTTCGATGAAATTGTAGAGAACTGTAAGTACCATTTTGAGAAAAGAAATTATATCTTTAAATGGATAATAAATATAAGTCTAGATAGAATATTTAACAATTACACTGTTTAGTGAGGGCTGATTTACGCTATGGTCCAGTTTGATTTGGTCCAAATATTACCATCCTTATCTGTTAGCATTTTTAGCAGGTTGCTCAGAATTGTAGGGGTGTTTCTCTTTTTAAATAAAGATTTTATTCACACAGCTATTAATATGTTAAGATACAGCTGCACTTTGTGTATACGTGAATCATGATAGAGATTGTACTTTATTTAGTATCAGTTAATAAACATTTCTACTTTGTGTACAGGGTCTCTTAATTTTTCCTTTAGATCCTTTCCATTTTACATGATTTTCTTAAAAAATTTTTGTTTCTTGTGATTATAAAAGTAATACATTCAATTGTACAATACAGAAATGAATAAAGTAGAAAGTAAAAGGCTTTGTTATTAGCAGTCTCCAAAGATAGCCAATTTTAAAAGTTTAAATATATCTTTCCAGACTTTTTTCTGTGAATGTGTATATATGTCTATATATGATGGTCGATGAGTATTGATTATGTGTTTGGGGATCATTTGAATATTCTTGCTTTTTTCACTCAACTGCATAGATATCTATGTCAGTGGATATAGACCTGTTGCATTCTTTTTAATGGCTACTTACTTGATTGTGTGACAATACTGTAACCAACTCCCTTTTTTATACATGCTTAAATTATTTTCAGCCTTTTACTCTTACAAACAATATTGAGTATGTGTTTCTATAGCCATCTGTGTATACTTGTTGAAGTGCTTCTGTATGATAAATTCTGAGAATAGAATTGATGAATCATCAAAGGATGTCGTGTGAGTGTTTATGACGAATAAATTTCATCTAGTAGAACTCCTGAGTCAAGGGGAGTGTGCATTCCTTTTTATTTTATTTTTTAAGCTTACTTCCACCAATAGGATATCTGAGTACCTTCTTTCTCTTTGGAGTTAGTTTGGGTAAGATGTTTGAATGGTAAGAGTTTTTTGTTTTTTTTTTAAGACTCCATACTGACTTTCTGTGACTTGATATTGAGAGGTAACTAGCTGTCCTGATTTTCAGTGGATTTAGTTATTGAATGTCCTTTTAGTTGCAAGCAACAAATAAGATGCCAGCTAGTTACCCAAAAGAAACTTTTTGAACTCTATTAGGGTATTTCACAAAATTTAGGGGAAGAGATAAAAAGCAAATTTTCTTCAGGGAATTCAGCAAAAGGAGATAATGGACCTTCTCTCTAGAGTGCTGCCAGAAAGTGATTATGCTCCAATAACTTTCTTTCTCCATTTTAAATTTCAGGATATTAGGAGAAAGATTATGAATGGGCTGGCTTGGATCTGATGTTCATCTTCGATCACCTTTTATGGTCAGGGAAGCAGGGTTAGATAGCTTGGCTGTTAGAAGATATCCCTCAGCCACTACTTCACACTTTTACCAAATTTCTGAATACCTTCTTCTGGGCGTACCTTTGGTTGAGTCTGTATACATCTAATAGAAATGAAGCAAATAGCTTTCTGATGAAGGTTTTAACCTGATGCTTTGTTAAAGATGTTCCAGTATCAACAATCTTAAAATGGAAGCAGGAATCTTAAAGTGGTAACCAAGCTGCCGTACTTGGGGCCCCACATCCAATGTTTGGCATATCATGCTTTTCTGCTCCAGTCCTTCAAAGATTTTTAGGCTGAAGGTTTATAAGCAATGGTTTTACACCAAATATTGGGTACCCAGCCCAGTGCCGTCAAGTCGGTTAGCAGCTGTAGCACTTAACCACTACATCACCAGCGTACAGTGTTACAATAAAGATTATTCTTTATCTCCTTCTTTCTGGTAGTTTATCACTAAGGGGATTTTGGAAGCTCTGGAAGTGAAAAAGTGACTAGCTTATAGAGGACAGACTGGCCTCCCCAAGAAAAAGATTCAGAGCGTAGACACCTATCTAAGAGAGATAACGGCAACCTTTTAGTTTTATGTAGGCGTGGGGTCACCATGATTCCAAATCGACTCTGTGGCAACTAACAACAGCAATAAGTTATGTAGACAGTGGTCAGGAAGTCTCTGATTCCAAAGATGGTCATTGGAGGCCTACCCCTTTGTCATATCCCCCCTCCCCCCCAAAAAGGGATTCATTGTATCTCAGACAACTGTCTCAAAATATAGTATAATACTAGGTTCACAATATACTCATTGCCCAAGACCACCAGGACGTGGAGCTTTAAATATTTTTTTTTTTTATTAAATTCAGCCATCCTGGGGTATAGCCCTACAGAGACTTTCAGTAAAATATATTATCTAATTATTGGCACATATAAACTGGTAGAACCTAATTCCGCTAGACAGGAATTTGGGAAATTTGGTGTAAACAAAGCCAAGTTGACTTTCCAAAATGGAGCATCTTTAGTGAAAGAGATTTAAAAAAAAAAAAAGCCTTCAGCGATTTTTTTCAAGCCAAGAGAGATGGTAGACTTGTCCAGCTTCTGGTTCATCAATTATCAGGAGACTTTGTGCTGTGCAGTTTTCAAAACACATGGTGATAGAGAAGAAGGTCACTGATAGTGTGGATTATTTTAGTTCATGTTCTGTGAAATTCAGATAGCATGGGGAGATTGTACTTTTTTTAATGCATTCAGATAGCTCCTTCCTTAAACCAAGGACTTGTATTCATTAAATGGCTCTAAGGTAACCAACTGGTCATTCACCAATGCTTACTTTTCTCACTGATAGAATAACATTATTGAATATAACAGACATGACTACTTCAAGGGAAAAAGAAGAGCAAGTTCAGTGATTTGAACCCACCAGCTGCTCTGCAGGAGAAAAAATTTGTCAGTCAGCTTCCATAAAGATTGTTGTTGTTAGGTGTCGTCGAGTTGGTTCCAACTCAAATCCCATAAAGATTACGGCCTTGAAACTGTATGGGGCAGTTCTGCCCTGTACTGTAGGGCCACTATGAGTTGAAATTGACTTGACAGCAAGGGTTGTTTTTTTTTTTTTTTCAGTTTGGCCACCCTAGCTTCAAAGAAAGCTGGGAATTGTAGTTCTTTAGCTGAGCCCGTTGTTCCCAATAGTAAAATTGACTCTTAGTAAGGAAAAGGAGGAGAATTGTTATTTGGTGTGCAGTCTCTAATGCAGCAACCCTCTAAGAGAAGATACTAGCTTAGAGACCTCATTTAGCTTTTAGTGGTGCAATCAGAATTTGAATGCAGGTTTATCTAACTTCAAGTCCTTCTCTTTAAATCTTTCATTACCTGTTTCTGAACTGGCTCCTAGTTTACTGGAATCACAGGTTTTGAAGAAATAACAATTATTTGATAGAAATAAAAGAAAAACTTCTAAAGTAACTCAGATATTTTAATGAGTATTAAGCATGACTGAAGTTTTTATGGCTGTCTTTGGACTATAAATCTCAGGTTGAGCCTGAATGATAACATACCTGCCTTTCCAGTGTAGGTCAGTTTTAAAAATAATTGAGGAAATTCTTTAAATTGAGTAGTTTGTAAAATCCTAGAACTAGTTAAAAATTTTTGTGTAGATGGCTTATTGCTGAGCATTGTTTGGGACTTCCCAGCTTTGTGAAGGAACATCTCCTTCATGAAAATACTGAGACCGAAGCCTGAAGTCTTCCTTAGGAATATAAATATGGGGATAACATTGAGACGTGCCTTAGCTGAAGACATCTCACAGTTCTGAACAATTATTTAGTTACTTAAATAAAGGCATAAGTTCTTACTTAAAAAAATTGATCAATAACTAGTGTAAATTTTTTTAATGAATAAAATTAAACTAATTTTTGGTTTGTCTCTTTGTTGCTAAAAGGCCTATATTTTTGCAAACAATTTAAAATTAAATTTCAGCATTGTTATAATAAAATTACATGGTGGTAGGGAAATTTTGACATTGAAAGGAAGACATAAGTTGTATATGAATTTTAGTTTAGGTTGAACAGTAATATAAGAGGCTGGTGAAGAGTTAAAGTATATTATAAATGTTTAAATATAAGATGATATCAAATACAGGGTTCTTCCCCTTTTTCCCAATGAAAAGATCTATAAAGAATTTTTGCAATCTAGAATATGGGTACTGTTAGTTATATGAATGAAATAATCAGATGTCTCATGACCATTTATTTAATTATATATGTGTTTAAAACTGTATTGTGTCAAATAATATTAATTTTGAAAATATTGCTTTTTTCCCCCAGTCATTTTATGGAAGAATTTTTATTTAAGTACTTTACATGCATAGTTTAGAAATTGGACATTCATCACTAGCATCACTCCGTAAGTCAGTTAACATAGTTTTTTAGAGCTTGCTGTCTAAATTGTTTAAGATGGAATATATTTTAAACCTGAATATGTTGATTCCGTGGCTCAGGTATTCAGAAGGGGTATGCTGGGAATGTCTTGTTTCTGCTCCACAACGTCTTAGGTCTTAGCTGGTGAGACTACAGCTGGAGGGTTGAAATACTCTGTAATTTCAAAGCCTGGGAGCGCTGATTTGAGTATCTTATCTACACATGGCCTCTCCATTTTCTCACCTTTCTCATAGTATACTGGCCTTAGAGTAGTCAGACTTTATGGTGCTTCAGGGCTGTAAGCAAAAGAGTTACCCAGAGAATAAAGCAGAAGAAGCTGCATTATATTTTCTGGATCTAACCTCAGAGAGTTGCACAGTATCTATCACCTCCACTGCGTTCTATTGGCTACAAGCAAGTCAAAGCCTGCCCAAATTCAGAAGAGGATGTAGACCCCACTACTTGCTAGGAGGAGGGTCACATTTTAGAAAAGCATGTAGGGTGGGAGATTCTGTAGTGTCCATTGGAAAATCCAACCTTCTGTCACAGCATATAATCTTATCGTTATAGATTGAATTGTGTCCTCCAAAAATGTGTATCAGTTTGGCTAGGCCATGATTTCCAATATTGTGTGATTGTCCACCATTTTGTCATCTGATGTGATTTTCCTATGTGTTGTAAATCCTGTTTCTATGATGTTGATGAGATGAGGTCAGTGGCAGTTACGTTAATGAGGCAGGACTCAATCTACAAGTCCTGTAGATTGATTGTGTTTTGAGCCAATCTGTTCTGGGATATAAAAGAGAGAAGCTAGCGAAGAGACAGGGACCTCATACCACCAAGGAAGCAACACTGAGAGCAGAGTGCATCCTTTGGACCTGAGGTTCCTGCGCAGAGAAGCTCCTAGACCAAGGGAAGATTGATGCGAGGGCGTTCCTCCAGAGCAAACAGAGAAAGCCTTCCCCTGGAGCTGGTGCCCTGAATTTAAACTTCCAGCCTGCTAGACTGTGGGAGAATAAACTTTTGTTTGTTAAAGCCATCCACTTGTGGTATTTCTGTTACAGCAGCACTAGATAACTAAGACACTTACTGTAGGATATTTTATTCCAAACTGTAAAAGGAACTTAAAAAAAAAAAAGACTTAGTGGTTCTGTATTTGGATCTTCACAGCACATTAACTGCTTCCTGTAATACATACACACAAACTATATGAATCTGATCATATGTGGTTTTCAAAGAGCAACTTTTTGGCTTTCTTTTGGCTTGGCTTCTCCTTGTCATTGTCCCTATTCCCCCTCATAATCTGTGTCAACAGCATTGTAGGTAGTTCCCATGTTTTTCTCTAGTGCTTATAAAATCATTCTGTATACAATCATATACAAGGGTTTTGATTTTTGTTTATTTAACAAAAATAGGATTATATCTTACATTCTTTACTCCATCTCACTTTTCTCACTCGAGTACTTCATGAAATCAGTCATGTGCAAAATCAGTCAGAAATACTGTATAATCTCTTATATGAACTATTCAGAATAGGCAAATGCATAGAGATCAAAGTTTATTAGTGGTTACCAGGGGCAGGTGGGAGGAGGAAATAGGTATTTCTGTTAAGGTGATGAAAAATTCAGGAATGGTAGTGGTGATGGTTGCACAACATGGTGGATATTATTAATGTCACTGAATTACGTATATAACAATGGTTGAAGTGGCAAATGTTTTGTTACGTAATATTTCACAAAAACAAAAACTTAAAAAAATATATACTTCATGATATTCCTTCACCTCAACTAGGATAGCTCTAACTCTTATAATAGTCCATGATCTTGATGTAAGTCATTTTCTGCCGTGTTTTTAGGAATTCACTTTGTGCTTATTTTTTTCCGCCGTGATAAACGGTGAGGCATTAAAATTCTTTAATGTGTGTCTTTATATGTTAGTGATTTTACATTTGTAGATTGATTCCAAAGAGTGAAGATTATGGGATAAAGTGTGTGGTGTTAATTTTTAATAGATGTTGCTAAATTGCTTTCCAAAAAAAATGCTTTAATATCTCTCATTTCTACCAGCAATGTATAAGAATACTCCCTCCCCACCATCAGTATATCTTATAGTTCTTAATGTTTGCCAATGTGATGGATGTAAAATATCACAGCGTTAATTTTAATTTGCATTTTTTAAAGCCCTATTGAATTTAAGCGGCTTTTAAAAGTTTTAACATTTGGACTGGCTTTTCTGTATTGTCTAGTCGTAAATATTTGTTGAATGAATGAGTATTCCTTATTTTTTAGTTTTTGTTTTAGTGCCAATTTTTAAGCATGTTCGATATTATAATAGCTCTTTAGGTAAGTTGCAGTGAGAAGATTCAGGCATACATTTTAAAAGATGGGGAATCAGTGCATTCACTTAGAACTGTTAACTTTTAGAATGCATGAGTTAAAGTTCTTTTAATAATGAGGCAAGGTGGGTTGTGCTGATTTCCCTCACCCTTTGGTTTTGAAGACATTAAACAAATGTTTTTAACATTTAAAAACAAATTTCAGTTGAGTTCCTGGGTAGTGCAGACAGTTTAGCATTTGGCTGCTAATTGAGAGATTAGTGGTTTGCCTTGACCCCAGTGACTGGCTCCTGAATGACAGAACTGGCCATCTGCTTCTGAAAGGTAACAGCCTTGAAATCCCTATGGAGCAGGTCTACTCTGCACACATTGGGTCTCTGTGAGTCAGTCAGCTTAATGGCAACTAATAACAACACATGAATTTTGTGTTTATTTCCTTGCATTTCTTTATAGTTTTATCATATTTACATCATTATTCAATATTTTCCTTGTTTTTTTTATTTTTAAATTTCTTACAGTTTTTGATTCATACCATATGTATTTTTACCACTTGCTTTTTTCCCAGTTGTGTGTTCCTGAGATTCGATTGCACTGATGCATGTAGCTTGCCTGCATTCATTTATCACTGATCTGTAGTGTTCATTATATAAACATTTCACAATTTTAAAATCCATTCTGTTGCCTATAGACTTCTTGATGTTTCCAGGTTTACTATTACAAATCTTTGCTCTATGAACATTCTTGTAAGTTTCCTTATACATATAAGGATCTACTACTATGTGTGAAATTCAGTGTAAAACCTGTTTCTTATGGTGGGCCCTTGTCAAAAAGAAGTTGAAAAGCTGTTGCTCTAGGACAGGGATCAGCAAACTTTTTCTGTAAAGGGTCAGTAAATATTTTAGGGTTCTTAGGTCATACTGTCTCTGTCACATCCATTCAGCTCTTTTTGTGGCATGAAAGCAGCCGTAGGTGATACATAAGTGAACGAGTGTTTGTCTTCTGATAAAATTGTATATACACTGAAATTTGAGTTTAATGTGATTCTCATGTATCGAAAAAGAGTCTTCTTTTGATTGTTTTTTCAACCATTTATAAATGTAAAGCTTTTCTTAGCTTTCCGGCCATAAAAAAACCAAGTGGCCTGGATTTGGCCTGTAGGCATAGTTTACCCACTCATGTTCTAGGGTTTATATGGGAAGGTGATTGCTATAGGGACAGAGTAGAACTGCCCCATAGGGCTTCCAAGGAGCACCTGGTGGATTTGAACTGCCAACCTTTGGGTAAGCAGTCTTAGCTCTTAACCACTATGCCACCAGGATTTCCTGCTCAGGACTAGGGTATACATATTCTCAACTTTAATAGAAATGCATGTAGGATTAATTAGAGTTGTGGTCCTCACATTTGGCCCAGACTGGATGTTATGGGACTTTTAAAAATATATATATTTTATTGTGTTTTCAGTGAAAGTTTACACAGCAAATTAGGTTCCCATTTAACAATTTTCTACACAGATTGTTCTGTGAGATTAGTTACATTTTTCACAGTCTGTCAGCATTCTCATTTCTTTTCTGGTTATTCCATTTCCAGTAATCTAATTTCTCTGCACCCTTGCCTTCTCATCTTTGCTTTAGTGTAAATGTTGAATGTTTGGTCTAATACAGATGATTTTTTAAAGGAGCACAGTACTCACGGGTGATGGTCTTTATTTTGAGTCAGTCTGTCACTTAGCTAAAAAGTGACCTCAAGGAATATTCTAGGTTCAGAATTTAAAGAGTATCTCAAGACGATAGTCTCAAGGAGTCTTCTAGTCTGAACTTGTCCAAGAAGTCTGGACTTTTTAAGAATTTAAATTCTGTTCCACGTCTATCAGGATCCATCTATTGTGGGCCTGATCAGAACGGTCATTAGTGGTAGTAGCTGGGCACCATTCAGTTCTTCTGGTGTTAAGGTAGATGAGGGCGTGGTCTGTGTAGACTGTTAGTCCTGTAGATTAGTTTCTTCTGAGTCTTGGATTTCCTTCCTTCGCTTTTACTCAGGACGCGTAGAGACCAATAGTTTTATCTTCAGTGGTCACTCGCAGACTTTTAAGATCCCAAACACTACTCTCCAGACGCTACTCACTTTACTAGGTTGTAGAACATGAACTTTGTGAACTATATTATTTCAGTTGACTGAGTTGTTGCATGAGACTATGGTCCTAAGGCTTCAAACCCAGGAAGCCAATCTCAGAAAGTGGTTATGTCTGAGAAGTATCTGTAGTTGTTTCTTCAGTGAATATGTGTGCCTGCACACATAATTTTTTTTTTTTTTATAGGTACATCTATCCATTCCTGTATGTATACTACTGTAATGAGCCCTGATGGTGCAGTGGTTAAGCACTTGGCTGCTAACCAAAAGGTTAGCAGTTCAAACTAGCAGTGACTCCATGGGAGAAAGATGTAGCGGTTTACTTCCATAAAGATTACAGCCTTGGAAACCCTATGGGGCAGTCCTACTCTGACCCATGGGATCGCTATGAGTTGGAATTGACTGAACAGCAATGGGTTTGGCTTTGGTACTTACACGTATACCTGTGTCTTAGTTATCTAGTGCTGCTATAACAGACAGATCACAAATGGATGGCTTTAACAAAGAGAAATTTATTCTTTCACAGTCTAGTAGGCTAGGAGTTCAAATTCAAGGCATCAGTTCCAGGGGAAAGCCTTCTCTCTCTGTCAGCTCTGAAGGAAGGTCCTTGTCATCAGTCTTCCCCTGGACTATGTGCTTTCCAGGTCCCAAGGATGTGCTTCTCTTGACATTCCTTTCTCGATAGTAATGAGATTCCCCCATGTCCCTCTGCTTGCCTCTCTCTTTTATATCTCAAAAGAGATTGATTTAAGACATAACCTAATCTTGTAGATTGAGTCCTACCTCATTAATGTAATTGCTACTAATCCCATCTCATTAATATCAGAGAGGTAGGATTTACAACACCTAGGAAAATCACATCAGATGACAAAATGGTGAGCAATCACACAATACTGGGAATCATGGCCCAGCCAAGTTGACCACACATTTTTGGGAGACACAGTTAAATCCACGACAACCTATATGCCTATACTCATCCATATGTGGTCTTACACTTGTTTTTTTCGTCTTTGTTGGACTTGTCATCTTATATATGTCAGATTCACTAGTACCAGCATCCTTTTCTCTTGAGTGCTTCTCAGCAACATCATTTGGTTGTACTGTACTCACTACATTCACATTTGGTGCCACTTTTCCCATCACCAAGAATAACAAGCATCTGCCATCTAAAGTGTGCTTCTCTCTCCCTTCTCAGCCCTCCCTGGTGACCACCAATGGACATTAGCCTCTTCCTATAAGAGGGATCATACAATATTTGTCCTTATGTGCTTGACTTATTTCACTTAGCAGTATGCCTTCCAGGTCCATCTGTGTTATGTTCTGTTTGGCAAACTCATCATTGTTCTTTATGGTTACACAGTAGTCTGTTGTATGTATTGTACCATATTTTGCTTATCCATTCCTCCATTGATGGGCACTTTGGTTGTTTCCATTTTTTTACTATTGTGAATAAAGCTGCAATGACCATAGGTGTGCATATGTCTGTTACTGTCACTACTTTTAGGTCTCTGGGGTGTACACCTAGGAGTGGGATTGTTGGATCGTAGGATAGTTCTATTTCTAGTTTTTTGAGGAAGCAGAATTGGCATATTTATGATATTGAGTCTGCCTGTCCATGAACTTGGTATGTCTTTCCACTTATTTAAATCTTTAATGCCTTTCAATAAAATTTTATATGCTCTAAAGGATTATCTTACAAGCTTTTTATATTTTTGCATTTAAATCTTAATTTGAAATTTATTTTAGGATGTAGGTTAAGATTGGGGTCTAGTTTTTTTTTCTTCTCCTCAGATGGGTAGCTTGTTGTGCTACCATATATTACAGTTCGTCTTTTTATCAGACTGAATTAGCGCCACTGATATAAATTCAGATTCCTTTATATATGGGGATGTATTTGTGGAATTTATATTCCATTTTATTAAAATATTTATTTCTATGGCAGTACCACATTAATTTTATTACTGTGGCTTTGGGGTATAGATATTTACCTGCTGAGACAAGCCACTGTCTCACTTTCATTCTTTTTTGTAATTTTTAAGCGTTAGGCTGTTCTTTCACTAAATTTTAACATGATTTTATACAATTTCCAAAAATAAACTGTTGGAATTCTGATTGAAAATGTGTACATTTATGTATTAGTTTTGGCCAAATCAGTATTTTTATTATATTCTTTTGTATTTAAGAACAGGCCATATCTTACCATATTGTTTTATGCTATTCACTAAAACAATAATGGTCTGTGCTTTTTGTGTTCTAAGAAATCTTTGCCTATCACAAGATGATGAATATTTAATTAAATTTTTCTTTTAAAAGCTTTTTTTTTCCTAACTTTTATGTTTAGACCTGTCGTCCATTTCAAGTTAGTTTTTGTATATGGTGTAATGTAAGAGTCAAAATAAAATGTTTTATATATGCATATCCAGTTGTACTGGCACCATTTACTGAAATGATTGTCCTTTCTGTGTTGATTTACTTTGGAACCTTTGTTGAAAATCAGTTGCCCTGTATGTTTGGGTCTGTTTCTGAACTCATTCTCTTCCGTTGATCTATATGTCTAGCCTTATGCCAACATCACATTGTCTAGATTACATTAGCTTTATTTAAATTGTTATTTTTCAAAGCTGTTTCGCTATTCTAGATTTTTTGCATTTCCATATAAATTTTAGAAGCACATTGTCAATTTCTTTGGAAAAGCTTACTGGGATTGTGATTGGGATTGTGTTGGAATCTGTAGGTTAGTTTGGGAAGAATTGATATCTTAATAGTCTTCCGGTCCACAAACATGATATGTCTTTTAATTTATTTAGGTCTTCTTTACATTTTCTCGGCAATGTTTTCTAGTCATCATAGTAAAGGGCTTGCACATATTTTATTATCCTTAGATATTTCAAGTTTCTTTTTTTATGCTATTGTAAGTGGAATTTTTTAAAAATCAGATTTATTTTTTTGAGGTATGATTTACAGATAATAAAATTTACTGTATTTTAAATTTGTTTTATATTTAACTTTTCTTTTAAAAATAATTTCAGGTTTACAAAATTAGTTAATGGAAGTCCTCCAGCTTTGTTCTTTTAAAAAATTGTTCGGGCTATTCAAATTCTTTGCATTTACTTACACATTTTAAAGTCAGTGTTTAAATGTCTATAGAAAGCCTGCTGAGGCTTTCATTAGGAATGCATTAAATCTGTGGATTAATTGGGGGAGAACTGATATCTTAAAAATATCCATTCTTCAGTATTTAGGTCTTCTTTATTTTGTTAATTTACTTTTAATGTTTGTAAAATCTATAAAGTTGTCTCCTCTTTCATTTCTGATGTTGGTAATTTGTATCTTTCTTTATTCATGATCAGTCTGACTAGAGGTTTATTTTGTTCTTTTCAAAGAACTTGCTGTTGGTTTCATTAATTTTTCTCTAGTTAGTCTATTTTATGTTACAGAGATTTTTTTCTCTTTTATTATTTCTTCTAGTTTTTGGAAATCCTGGTGGCATAGTGGTTCAGAGTTCAGTCGCTAACTAAAAAGTTGTTAGTTCGAATCCACCAGGCGTTCCTTGGAAACCCTGTGGGGCAGATCTACCTTGTCCTATAGGGTGACTATGAGTCAGAATCAACTTGATGGCAACAGGTTTTAGTTTGGTCCTTTTCTAGTTTCTTCCTGTGAAAACTTGATTCACTGATTTAAGACTTTTTTCTTTCTTAATAGAAGCATATGTAAGTTTCCCACTAAGCATAACTTTTACTGCACTTCTCAATTTTTTATTGTTATTTTATTCATAATATTTTCTAATTTTCTTTGTGATTTCTTATTTGACTCCTGGATTTTTTTAAAGAAATACTTTGTTTTATTTCCACATTTATGGATCTTTGAAATATTCTTTTGTTATGAGTATTAATTTAATCCATGTGGTCAGAATATATACATATATCATAGATTTCCATTATTTGATAATTCTATCATATGATATTTGATCTTGTTTGGTGATTATATCACATGCACTGGAAAGGAATATGTGATGTGCCATTTTGGGGTATAATTTTATAAAAATCATTTAGGTCAAGTTGGTTAAGAGCATTTTTTAAGATCTTTTTATCTTTACTGAATTTTTGATTACTTGTTCCATCAGTTACTGGCAGAGAAGTGTTGAACTCTTCTACTATTTATTATTTTAGAGTTACCTGTTTTCCCTGTTAATTTTGTCAGTTTCCATTGCTTCTCATTCTTTTGTGGAGATTCAAGTTTCCATCAGGTATCAATTTATTTCTGCCCTAAGAACGTTCTCTAACATTTCTTGTTATGCAGGCTGCTGGTGGCATATTCTTTCAACTTTCTCCTGAAGATATATTTACTTCACCTTCCTTTTTGAAGGTTACTTTCACTTAATATTAAATTTTAGATTGACAAGTGTTTTCCTTTCAACAATTTTAAGATGTTGTTCGTTGTCTTTTGGCCTACTTTGTTTCTGATTTGAAGTCAGTGGTCCTTCTTTTTGTTCCCATGAATGTAACTTGTCCTTTTTTCCTCTGACTTAAGATTTAAAATAAAAATCATTGTTCTTTAGCAGTTTGATTGTAATGAGTCCCAAATTTACATCTCATTTCTTGGCAAGAGCCTCCTTTTCAACTGCCTTCGTGGCATCTCCATTTGCAGATATAATAAAATTATATATAAAATTATAAATATGAAAGTAACAGCTTTAAAACCGAATGATTCATCCTACCCCTTCCAGCCTCTTCCTCCCTTACTCTAACCCATCTCAGGAAATGGCACCCTGTTGTGTTATCCTTGATTTGTTTTATACCTAGTGTCGGATACATCAAGAACTGACCCTGACTCTGCCCTCAAAATACGCCCAGATCTGACCACTGCTCATCACATCCACCAGTTCTGGGATTATTGTTGTAGCCTCCTAACTGGTCTTCCTGCTCCCATTCTTTGCCGCCCTATAACATTTAACTGTCTTAAAGAACCCAGAGTGATCCTTGTAAAACATAAATCATGTTACTCCCTCTTCAGGATCCTTTGATGGCTTTCATAAATGCATCGCTTTTTGTTCTGTGGCCTACAAGATCTTAATGGATGTATTCTGTATTTCTCTTTTCATTTTTTAGCATTCTCCCTCTTGCGCATTCAGTTCTAGCCATTCTATCCTTGCTTTTCTCATAAATGCCAAGAATGCTCAAGATGACTAAAAGTCATGAACCTGCCATTAGAAATTTGTGTTCACTATCTACTGTGATTCCCAAATATAATGTAGTGCCATGTCTTGTCCTTTAGCTCTGGGCTCTGAAAAACACAAGGTTTTTCTTTTGTTTGATTATGTCAGCCACAAGAGTGAGTAGAATTCTGTTCAAATTAATTACTATAAGTAGTACTTATATTTTAATCTCATAAGATTTTTTGCAACCTATAATTTATTGTGATACAGTAGCAAAATTGCAGATTTAAATTAGATGCTTATTAGAAATTGACGTCTCTGAAAAGTCTCTAAATCTCTAATTTTCAAATAAGGATTTGAAAAAGAAAAGTTTTTTAATAGGCAGTAGATCCATGTGCTTGAAAAGTCAAAGATACCAAGGGGTATACTTTGAAAAGTTAGTGTTTCTGTCTCCGAGCCACCCAATTCTGCTTCTCATAGAAAACCAGGAGTTTGTTATGGATTCTTCCAGAGATATTTACAAAAATACAGCAGTGGTAGCATAATATATATTCTTCTTCACTTTGGTATTTTTACCTAATAAATCTTGGGATCTCATTGTATATGGAGGTGCCTCATTCTTTTTAACAGCTACATAATATTTCATTGTAGGTACATACTGTAATTAGTCTCATTGATGGACAGCTAGGCTGTTGTTAGTCTTTTGCTGGTATAAATGTTATTTTTCTGAAATCACTTTTTGCATGTGAGATTATACCTGCAGGATAAATTCTTAGAAGTTGAATTGCTGGGTCAAGAAATCTGTGTATTTAAAGGTAAATATTGCCTTATTATGCTCTTTATTATGATTGTTCCAGTTTATACTCCTACTAGCAGTAGGAGTTAGCAAACTTCTGGTTAGGATCAGTTAGTAAATACAAATATTTTAGACTTTGCAGGCCACTTATGCCCTCTGCCACAAAGTTTTTTTAAATATATTTTGGCCCTGGGCTATAGTTTGCCAAAAAAAAAAAAACAACTTTGATTACCAGGGTGTACTCTAAAGCTTTTGTCATTACCAACCTGTTAGGTGACCATGGTATCTCATTGCGTTATTAAGTTGAGTTTGTCTTGTTATGAGCAGGGTTGAGTCTTTGCATTTTTTTTTTTTCTCCTGTGAAATGTTGAGATCCTTTGCTTTTGTGCATGTGTTTGGTTGTTCATCTTTATTGACAAGACAAGCGTCTTGTCTTTATTAGGGAAATTAACCTTTGTGATATAAAATACAATAAAACCTTTTAAACCAGTTTATCCTTCATCTTTTTGTTTGGGTTGTGTTTTCTTCTCTTTAGGAATTTTTATAGTCATATTTGACAATTTATTCTTTCACTCAATAAGTTTTTCTTTTGTTCTGGATTTTGTGCCATCCTTGGAAAAGCCTTTTCCCACTTTTAAGACTTAAAAATAATTCTCTCTCTCTTTTTTTTTTTTTAATATTATGGTTTTATTTTTATGTTTAGATCTTAGATGTATCTGGAAATTATTTTGGTGAGTTAGGGATTCAGTTTTTTCAGGTTGGCTGCTCTTCTCTCCTAATACCGTATCCTGAATTTAGATGTAGAGATTTTGAAAGCTGCTTACAGTATTACTTTTTGATTTCTCATATACTAAAGAACTTAACCCTTTCATGCTCACAGGTACCTCTAGGGACCTAGTACTTTTTCTGTCTCTGAAGGTTTATGGGGAAGGTGCTGTACCACTGACAGTGTATGCTGCCTCAAGGGCAGGGGTCTTTATGACTGAAACCAAAGAAATGGGCACATGCTGCAAACTGCTGTTTTTACAGGGTATTTTGTATGAGGTGTTTGAATTTTTAGTAGGAAAAACAAATTTTGAAAAATTTTGCTACACATGTACCAGTAGACCCTGGTGGTGACCCTGGGGTATAATTACCACTAGACACTTGTAGGAGGAGGCAAGAAAAAAAAAAATGCATACTACCAACCAAAAATTCAGGCACACTCAGTGATTCAGCATGCTTCTTCCATTAATGAAAACATGGTATCAACCAAAAATTCAAAGCAAAAAATAATTGGTTCACGAAACAGTTAAACTGCTGACCACATGAAATACATAATCTCATTCATCTAACAGTTCCTGAGCACAAGCTGTGTTAAATAGAGAGGGCTGTAACCCTGACCTTTAGTTGATTACAGTCTGGTAGATTTATCACACTGTGTGTGTTTTACACCCTGCTTCTTTATTTGTATTTTCTCCCTCTATTAAGATAATTTTCAAATAAATTTAAAAAAATTGAAAGAACAGGACGATGAATATATACAATATTGCACACACACACCTCCCGTTAATACTATGCAAAAGTAAGCTGTAGACATCATGACACCTCACTTGTAAGTTCTTCAGAATTTATCTCTGAAGATAACGTATGTATTCATAATTCCATTTTCACCCCTGAGAAAATATGCAGTAATTCCATAGTATCATCTAGTATCCAGTCCATATTGTTTTCCTAAATGTCCGCAATATCTTTTATCATTATTATTACTATTTTGAACTAAGATCCCATCTAGATCCATGTTTTGCATATTGTTGTTATAGCTCAGTAGTCTCTCTTAGCCTCCCCTCTCTTTTTATTTTTTATTTTAACTATCCCCAAAACATTGACTTTTTGTAGTGTGCATGATGGTGTCTTATAGAATATCCCACATTTTGGATTTATCTGTTTCCTGTTGATTTACTTAGTTTGTTCTTCTACCCCCAGATTTTCTATACACTGGGAGTTAGATGTAGACAAAGTTTAATTGGAGTCAAGTTAAATGTTTTTGGCAAGAATTCATAGGTGATGTGTACATGGTATTTTGTCTTGTGAAGAGATGTAAAATATTAAGTATTTCATCATTAGTGAGGCTATGTTTGATCTCTTAGTTAAGAGGGTGAGAGTATTATAAAAATATATCCCCACTCTTCCATTGGTAAATCACTGGGTTTATTTTGGCACTGAGCAAATATCTTGTTCTCCAATAATTGTTTACCTAAAGGCTTTAAACATCTGTTGTCTGAATTGGTTATTTTAGAAAGTACAAAATGGTAATCTATTATTTCCTCTTCATTTATTAGCAAGCTTTCTTCTGTTAAAAATAGCTTTCCTCTCCCTCCTTCTTCCCTTTTTTGATATCACTGTGGAGTCAGATGATTTTTATTTTTTCACCATCACACTGTTTCTAGTTTTCTGTTTGTGTATTTTTCTAGCTCTGTGAGGAAGGATCATAACTATCTTTTTCAGCATTTTATCCCTAGAACCTAGCACATTGCTTATCACAGACTGGTTTCCTAATAAATGTATGCTGAATGAATGAGTGAATGTATTAGGCAGTGGGGAGCTATTGAAGGATTTCAAGTGAAGGTTTAATATGGAATGATTTGTATCTTTTGGGGTGTCTGTGGAGGAGGGCAATTTGAGGAAAACTTCCATTTAGGTCTTGTATCTGTTAGGACTCTCTGATTCCAAGTAACCCAATTCAAATAAACTTAAACAAAAAAGAAAGATTTATTAGATCATGGAATCAGGGAGGAGTTGAAGAACCAGACAACCTGAAGGATTCATCTGAGCTTCAGGAGCAAATAAAAATAAGAATGCCAGTGTCACTAATATTTTTGTCTTTGCTTAGCTCTGTGTCTTTATTAATTCTAGTTTACCTATTCCTAGAGCAATTAAACGTGGCTTGGGAGTAGGAGTTTGTGAGAATATGGTGGCTTCTTGGATATCCGTTGATTGAGTTAGTACACGGTTGAAGATATTGCTGTAGTCTAGGAAGAGATGTGGAGTGTTGGAACTAGGAGGAGTGGAAGAGATGGATTTGAGAGATGCCAAGTAGTACAGCTGACAGAAGTTGGGTTCAGGAGAATTGGAGGGATTCTGTCTTGAGAAGCTGCTGGTTGATAATGATATTAATCAAGCTAGGAAAATACTAAGAAGACTATGCTTGGGATGGGAACATGATGAATTTTATTTTTGAGATACTAAATTGGAGGTCCGTAGGAGGACTAGGCTAAAGAGAAAACTTCTAGGAAGTCAACAGCAAAAGTCATGGCTATGGGTGTAGATAAAATTGCTTAATCTTAGTGTATAGAATGAGAAGAGGACTGGAATCCTGGAGGAAAAGGTGATATTAAAGACACGAACAGAGAAAGAGGAGTATGAAATAAATTGATAGACCAATTAGGAAGGTAGGAAGAAATGTAGTGTCAAAGAAACCAAAGGAACAAAGGATGTTATTCAGGAGGGAGTACCAAATGCCACATATGGATTGAAAAAAGTCCACTGGATTTGACCAATAGGAGGAGATCACTGATTGTCTTAATGGGAACTTCTGTTCCAATGGGAAGTTGGGAGCCAGATCGTGTTAAATTCAAAGGATTAATGATTGGGAGATTACGTAGAAACAAAGCAGTGTTCTTTATTCTTAGAAATTTGATTGTAAAGAAAAAAAGGTAAATAAGGGCCCTAGAAAGAAATGCAGGGCTCTAAAGGTTTTTTTTGTTTGTTTTGAGATTGGAGAGACTTGAACTTGTAGTTACGAATAGTTAACTTTTTTTTTTCTTGAAATCCTAGCTGTGTTTTATTTTTACATTTAAGCATTTACTATTGTAAACATTAACTAAGTGTTTATTAATGTTGATACAGGGAACATGGGGCTCTGAGATCAGAGACTTGGGTTTTAATCTCAACTCCCCAGAATAATCACTGTAACAATTGTTGATTACCAGTTTTATATTCCTTTCTATGTGTCAGACACTGTATTAGTAGACCCTCTATATACACTGTCCCTAGTCCTCACCATAAATTAACCTACAAGGTGAGTATTATGCTGTTGTATAGATAAGGAGACTCTGAGAGTTTACTTCTCAGGATCACCTAGATTTTAAGTAATAAAGCTATAATTTCCAGCACAGATATGTCTGGTTCTGAAATTGGTACTCTTCTCTCCATATTTTCTAAATAAAATAGTATCTCAAGTTGGAATCCGTGTATCTGTCATGTATATATCAAACTGTTAAATGAATACTATGGTAATATTATCTGTATTTTTTTTTAAATATATATATTTGGTTATATACCAGGCAGACCTTATGAATGTGGCCATCTGCAGCACTGTCTTTTGTCTAAACAGTATTTTACTTTTTAAGGTGGTGGTATCATGGATACAGAAATGTCTGAAGATACAGACCACAACTTAACTCCTACCCTTGACAGCATGTCTTATGGAATGCCGAATCAAACAGGATCTGAAAATTCATTGCTGGATGAAGATGATTATTTTTTGAACTCTGGGGATCTTGCAGGAATTCCAGTCGTTGGTAGTGACAATGAGGATGAACAGGATTTTAGTTCAAAGGACAATCTTGTTTCTTCAGTACACACTGATGATAGCTTGGAAGTAGAGAGAAGAGTCTTACAGCATGAATCAGACAATGAAAGTGAAATACAAATTCAGAGTAAAGTAAAAAAAGACTTTCCTAAACAGTTTGATCAGGTTTCTGTTTTTAAATCCATACGGAAAGATTTTAGTCTAGTAAGAGAAAACAGCAAAGAGACATTTTCTGGAAAGGAGAAAAATAGAGACCTAACTTATGAACGTGAAAAACGGTTGGATAAACCCCATAAAGATTTGGATTCAAGGTTGAAAAGCAGTTTTTTTGATAAAGCAGGTAATAATTGTGTTGGAATAGAACCATGAAACAGAATAACAAAGTACTGATAATCATATAGCTCTTGTTAATTACCTTCTGATGTTAAGTGAAGTATGAACAGTTAAATTCATTGTAAGCTTGTCATTTTTCTTTTATCCTTGTTCTTTGCAGACTGACTGAATTTCTCACAGTAAATTTTGATAATGGTATAAATGGTTGAAAATAGCTCTAAGCCTCATTTGTCCCTCCCCTGGTTGCAATATTTTGATGAGAAGGCAAGATACCTGAATTACCTGTTCATTTTCTTTGGTTGAACATTGGAACCTGAAGTTGGATTTAACTTCTTTGTGCTGTAAGCACTAATTCAAACTGCTGTCCCGCCAATTAGTGCAAATTAAGGAGGGTTTAACTTTTTGTTAACATTTGTATTTTATGCTTTAGAAGTTTCTCGAGGCTCCTCTTGAGCCCATTTCCCCAGTGGACTCTATGCTTTAGCTTCAGTTCCATTCTTGAATACATCATATATTTTCTTACTTCTATGCCTTACTTTCCTTCTGATGTTCTATTTGCCTGCATTTCATTCTCTCTCTTTGCATGTATGCCTGTTAAAGTACTTCTCATTTTACAAGGCCTAATGCAAACCTCTTTTATTCTGTTAGTCATCCCTAACCTCACTCCGTCAAGAATGAATTGTTTCCTTATCTATATTTCCACAGCATTTTGTTCATGCCTCATGAATTATAGTACTTTTCACATAATAGTTCTGTATTTGTTTTGCCTTACCTAGCATTTAGGAGTTCCTTGAAGGCCAGATTTTATCTTATTTAGCTTTGTATTCTTGGGGCCTAACCTGTTGCAGTGAAAATAGTAATCTTTCCATAAATGTTCCATAGATGTGAAGAAAAGCAAGGTATACTACACCAACCCTTATATTTCCTCTGATAATACTAGGGAATATATGGTAGACATAACAAACTAGTGTTGTTAATAACAGTTATTTTGGATATCTGTTATGTGCAAGCCTGTCCAAAGATGTACGGTAGGGGGTACTGAAAATTAGGAGAGTCCTCATCCTCAAGGAACATATGTTTAGTAGAAGGGAAAGACAAGTCAGACAGCAGAAGCATCAATGACCAGTCAAATAACATAAGATTTAAATTATAATTAAAGACAGAGGTAGGAGAGTTTGTCGTAAAGCAGTATTACAAGATTTCTTTCAAGTGGCTGAAAGTGTGTGTTAGGGATTCTTAGAAGAGAGACTATTTTTTGAATTCAGTGGACAGGGAAGGTGTATAGAGAGGTGAATTTTGAACTGAACAGAGTCTGGAAGACAGTGTAAGATTAGGAGAGGTGAAAGGAAGTTGAAATGGTTCAAGAAATGGGAGAGTACAAAAAAGCAAATTTTCAGAGCATAGCAAATAAAGTAACCACTTTATTTAGGTTTGAGCAAGGAAAAGGTATGAGATGAGGCTAAAAATTAGGTGGGGCCAGATTGTGCAGAACCTTTGAGTGAAACTACCTGTTGGGTTTTTTTTTGGCAGACCCAGTTCACTCTAACGAGCATCTTTGTTGGAAAAGAGAGGTGATTATCAGATGATAGCTTTTTAGGTCACTCTTTATAAGATTTGTTATTCATATACATATTTTTTTTTTTTTTTCTTTCAATAGCTAATCAAGTTGAAGAAACATTACATACTCATTTACCACAAACCCCAGAAACAAACTTTAGGGTAAGTTTTCAGTGTGTATGTAGATTGCTGTAACTGTGGCAAGTTTTCTTTATGTCACTTTCTAAATTGTAACTATCTGTGTTAGGTAGAGTGCTCATTTCTTTTATTTGCTTTGTTATTTGGGTAAGGGCATCTTTGGAGACATTCTAAGAAGTCTTAGTTCTTAGGTTCTTTATTTGTATTTGATGTTTAGATGTACAGCACATTTAGATACAGGGACTCTGAGTGTCCATAGATTTCTTCATTTCCAGTGAGCTTTTCTTTGGGTGTTAAACCTAAAGAGGGATAATTTTTAAATATGAATATTTATTAATCCTTTATATTGTGTTTTAGGATTCCAGCTATCCATTTGCCAATAAAGAATCCATTGGTTCGGAACTGGGGAATTCCTTTGCATCAAATATTAGAATTAAAGAAGAACCTTTGGATGATGAGTATGACAAAGCAATGGCACCACAGCAGGGACTACTAGACAAAATTAAAGATGAACCTGACAATGCTCAAGTAAACATTTCACCTTTTTTTTCCTTCTTTTTGTTCCATGCATTGAATTATTCATTTGAGAGAGGAAATTCTTGGCTATAAAGTGAAGTAGTTGTTGACAGAGTGAATGGAGACTCTTAAGGAAGATTGAGGCGATTTGAGTTGTCTTCTGAGAATAATGCGAAGGAATTAACAGAGTTATAAGAAATTATTCCTGTGTAGTAGTTAAGGCTTATAATCTACTTTGTTACTTAATGCCACTGTTTTGTGATTTTTGTAATGCATTTCATTGCAGGTTTAGGGAAAGTGTGAGAGTATTCAAGGATTTGAGCTTGATACAGCAGGCATGACTGAAGGTTTTATGGTGGTTTATAGAGGTTTATTGCTTGATTGAGTTCATATACAGTAATAAGTCCTTTGTATGTACTTGCTAATACAGGAGTTAATGGACTTTAGAAGGGCTAATCGATTGAAGATCCAGTTTATTAGGTTAGTGGGTAGAATGTAAAGTTGACTTTGGTGATTGATACAGGATTCCAAGTTTGAGATCTTGGAGTAATAAGTCTAAGAGTAGATCTTTGCTGTATCAAGGTTGCTCTGGAGGTAAACGTCATGGAGATGTTAAAACTGTGAAGTCCTGAAGTTAGTTAGCTAAGTTATCCATGCAGTTAATGACATTGCACTGATTGGGATGGAAGAAAGAAGTAGTTATAGCAAGTGATGTAATGATATTGGAATGTAGGAAGGAGTCCAAGGGATGAACACAGTGGCCGCAATTATTTGAGCGTAGTCTATGTCTTACACAGATGGCATCAATTTGAAGGATGAGAAGTAAAGATAATATGAACTAGACATTTGGTCTGGAGAAGGTTTACCTTTCCTTATCTTTCCTTTAAGAGCTTGGCTGCTAACCAAAAAGGTCAGCAGTTTGAATCCACCATCCGCTCCTTGGAAACCCTATGGGGCAGTACTACTCTGTCCTACAGGCTCGCTATAAGTTGGAACCAACTCAGTTGGTTTGATTTAGGTATCTTTCTATTAGAAGATTTGAGAATGTGAGACTTCTGTGGAAAAGAATTTTTCATTCAGATTTCTTTGAGCAGAGTTCTCAGCCTCAGCACTATTGACATTTTGGGACAGATAATTCTTTTGCGTGGGGCTGTCCTGTGAATTTTTGGATGCTTAGCAGCATCCCTGGCCTCTACCCACTGGATGCCAGTAGCACAATGTACTGGGTACGTTCTGCCCACTAGTACAAAAGCTGTCTCTACAATCAAATAACCCTTTCAAAGATAACCTGTTCATTAACCCTTCCTGACAGATAGTTAAATCCATACCTAGCCTGTACTTCATTAGGAATATCACAAATATCTTCAGACATTTTCAGATGTCACCTTGGGGGGCAAATTTGTCCACTGTTGAGAACCACTGTTGTAAGGAGCTGGAAGAATAGGTGATTATAGAGATAGATGATTCGTATGAGTCAAATTGATGCTCAGTTAAGCAAGCTTTCCATGGTGCCTAGTAGAAGGTAGCTGTGTAAGGTAAAGGTGATAAAGCTGTAGGAGTTGGACGAGTATTGTGGCTACAAAAAAGACAATAGAGAAGAAGGAATATGAAAATATTTGAATAGAAGATAGATTGGAAGCAGATAAAACGGAGATCTTGGATACCTGAATTAGGGACAAATAGATGCCCTAACACCCAGAAAGTGTTCACGTGACAGTGTATGCCTCAAGACTACAGCCATGTCTGTATGCTAGGCACATCTCATGTCTTTCTACATGCAGTGTACATACGTAAAATGTGGACATGGGAAATCTATAAAAAATAATGCTGGCAGGGTAAAGATAGTATGAGTTAGACATACCAAAAGCATTCCTTTCTCTTTGTACATTGTCCAGTGACACTTTGCTCAGGACAAAAAGGTAGTTAATAGCAAAGTCCACAAACAAAGGGGGCATAGAGCGTTGGGAAGGGTTATTAGTTTTACCGTTTTGAAAACCATGAGAGGTTCCAGTGGCTGGAGAATACAAATAGAATAGAACAGCCAGGACACAGAAACACCTACATTTTTATTTTTAATACCTATACAAAGTAGAATAATGTGTTTCAAATGCTGATTAGGTAGCTTCATCATGATTATGGGGGAAAACTTCCCCAAAGACTCACTGCCTAATTGACTGGACTCTTGAGAACTGAGCAAGAACGTGGGTAGTCTCTAGGCATAAAGTTCTGAAGCCATTACCCCACAATAAGACAGTCCCAGCACGTGACTGGGTAAGGCTCGATTTCCCCCAGGCAGTTTTTCTGTTGTCAGCCACACCATTCCTGTAGAATCAGGCCTTTGATAATTTGTCTAGAAATTCCCTGGTGAGCTCACGTTATAAACCTGGTTCTTTCCTCCTTTTCTTTTGCTCTTTCTTTCTTTCCTTTCCCATCATTGTCCTGTTTAACTACCCGTGCTTTCCCTCCCAAGTGGCCTTTGGAAACTTATGCACTTTGCTGTTAAATACTGTACAACGTTTTATTACTCTTACTCATCTCCCACGGAATGGAAAAAGGAGTTCCGATGTATTCTTTCCTTAATCTCTGTAATAGTGTTATTAACCTAACTCTTATGAAATACTAATAGATTTAACAGTTGTGGTTAGCCTTTACTTTTGACCATCAATTACTAATAACTGTTCTCATGGTTGGAGCTCTGGTGGCACAGAGGTTAAGTGCTACAGCTACTGACTAAAAGGTCAACAGTTCGAATCTACCAGCCACTTCTTGGAAACCCTATGAGGCAGTTCTACTCTGTCCTACAGAGTTGCTATGAGTCGGAATCGACTCAGTGGCAATGGGTTTGGCTTTTTTTTTTTGCTTCTCATGGTTAAATAAGATCATAGCCTTAGCTCATGGTACCTTTCAAGACCTCCATTGACTTTTCTCTGTGCTTAACTTGTACATTTGCTTTCAGCTCACTTCCTAATTCTCCTTTTTCGTGTAAGTCACTTTGGTCTTAATTTCTTTACTGTCCCATGTAAATTACTAAGATGCTGATATATGTGTATGTATTTAACTTCTTCTGTCCATTTGCTCTTGGCTGTTTATTCTGTAGTGATTTTCTGGGTTTGTCAATCATCTTCCTCCTGCCTGTGTTACTGGTGTATCACCATTGTGGTCTCCCAATTTCCTTTCTTCAGATTAATCCCATTGCATGTTACTATAATATTTTCTGTAGTACTTGTACAGCTACAGATGCTTTTATTACACATACTGTTTTGTTTCATCCTTCTAACAACCCTACATAAGATGGCCAGAGTAGAGGATGTAAACCCCATTTATAGATAAGTAGATAAAGGAGCTGAGGTTCGTAGAGGTTACATTAGGTACTCAAGATTACATAGCCAAGAAGGAGCCAATCTGGAGCCATAGTTGTAGTTGTTTTATTCTTATTAGTCTGTTAATCTTTCTGTAAATAAGAGTTACTTGATTTAAAAACTGCCTAGTAAAGGTTTTAAAATAGAAACTTAAAATGAGAGCGAGGGACCTCATTTTTGCTTTTCCCCCTTACTATACCTTCTAAAAGCTGGGCACTCAGTAAATAGTACATTAAGATATTTTTTTTCTTTTCTTTTTTCTCATAGGAGAGGGAAAGTTAATCTGTAATCGCTCATTGAAACAGATGGATTAAGATGGGAAAGCAAAGTGTCACAATAGTAATTTATACAGTTTTAGAAAGTAGAATGCAGTGAGCCCAACATTGAGGTTTTATTTAGCCATATCAAATTAATTTGGCTTTAGAATTTAGGTTCTTAATTTCTGAAATACAGTCCTGAGGTACTGATACAGATCTTCCTTTGTGGTAAATGAAGGAAGGTAAAGCTATTGGTGAGGATATTTGTTTTGTTTTGACACCTGTGTTTTTCTGCTTCTGAAAGCTTTTGGATCATCAATCGTATTTTCACTCGTCAAAACACTTACTAATCATTTGCTGGTAATTGATTTATTTATCACATATTCGTAAAGTTAGGCATTGTGTGAGATACAAACATAAATCAAACATGGATTCTACCTTGAAGGCATTGTGGGGGATACAAACAATACTTAAGATGTTAACTTATTTTACTGTGTTACATGAGTAATAATGTGCTTGAAGCTTAAGGAAAGCGTCAAAAGTTTGGAATAGCTATCACAGAGAATGATAAAGAGAGTCGACTGGAGACTATTAAAGTATGCCACTGAGTATTATTTCTGGAGTTTTCTGAGAGTTTTAAAATCTCTTTTATTTGAAATTTGCTTTAATGTACTATAAAACATACAAGTGTCAGGATGAGCCAGTATCAGAAAATCTTTTAATACATATATTTGATCAGCAAGTCAAGTAAGACTATCTATATAATCATTTAATTAGATACCAGGAGACATCTCATGTAATTCATTATACCTTATAATAGATACTTTTGATCATGGTAAGGAAAACTTCAGATTAATAGATCATTGGATTTAAAATGCTAGAAACCTTCTGTTAATAATTACTAAAAGAACACATATTACTGGTATCACCATTATTTTTTAACTCATTGCATTTTTGGCCCAATACATGTTAAAGAGATGAAAAGAATGAATAATAGAAAAGGGGAGACAAAAATCATCATCATTTTCTGGTAAGAGCCTTTTTAGAGAATTAATAGAATTCATGAAGGTTTAGTAGATAGAACTATTTCTATAAATCAGTTGTTACCCAATTAGATAATATAATAAAAAAAATATTATTCCTAACAGCAACTAAAAAGTACTTATGTCAGACAAAAGACAAATGAGTAGAGAGACCACTTTTTTAAATACAAGAAATATTATGAAGATGTCAGTTATTTCTAAATTAAGATTCAGGTTTTATGCAATTCTGATGAAAATATCAGTGGTTAGATTCTGAAGTTTTGAAGAGGTAAAAATACGTGTGCATGCGAAGACATACATTAGACATATATTCTAAAACATTGTTGGAGAGCTTGAGAGTGGCAAACCCAAGTAAAGAAACATCCTGCAATTATTAGGTTAGTGTGATACCATAAGATCAGTCAGGCTGAAAATGAGACAGAATAGATAACTCTAAAATAGACATTAGTTTTAAAATTTTAATATATTAATCAGTGATGAATGAAAGAATTTATTTGCCATTTAGAGAAAGGAAAAAGAAGAAAAGAAAACCTGTCATACATCAAAATGAATAAATCCCAGATGGATTAAAACAGGAGTGGTCAACTATGGACTTTGGACCAAATCCACCCTTCCCCTGCCTTTTTTTGTTTCTACCACTGGTTTTATAAATAAAGTTTTATTGAAACATTGTCATCCTCACTCATTGCTTTCACTCTACAAGGGCAGAGTTGAGTACTTGAGACAGAGACTGTATGGCCCACAGAGTTGAAAATAGTATATACTATCTGGCCCTTTACAGATCAGGTTTTCTGACCCATGTATTAAAGGACTTTATTATAGATAATGAATCCACTTTCTCACTATTTTATTATGGAAGTAGAACTGTATAAGAGATAGAAGAAATAACAAAGATATAAAGACTGTCAGATTTTTGGTATAAAAATGAAATCAATAGACTGAGTTTTTAATGCAGACGTCGATAGCAAATACTACAGAGGATTTATTATAGTTACAATATAGTGCTTTTTGTAAATGGACATTTAAAAAAGAATTGCAAATTGAAACAACAGTGGGAAAATGCTTTTAAATGGCCTTTTTATTTTTTTGCAAATTGCTGGAATAAGTATAATTGAGGACAGTTTTTTTTTTTTTTTTGGAAAATAGTCTGTCATTATGTATCAAGAACCTTTACTAGGTGGCCTTCTATTTAGTAATTTTCACTTTAAGGATTCGTAGGAGATAATCCTAAATATGAGAGAGTATGAGTATTCACAAAGATATTCATCATGGTGTTACCGATTGTACTAAATATATGTAAATATTAAATGGGCCAACAATGGGTTATGGTTATATAATCTCAATGCTGTGTTAGGGGCATATTGGAACTGTATATGTCAGTATTTCTTAAACTTGAACAATATACAGATACTCCAACACAAAAAAGGGAGTGTGTCTGAGATGCCTGAGAATCCCAAGAATAAGGGATTTTGTGGGGTTTTGCATAAGTCTCAGTGTGATAAACAGTGAATTAAAAGAAAACTCCAATTTACCACTTAGGGGTTTCACAATGCAATAATTATAAAAGCAAACAGCAGCACTGAAAACTTATTTTATGATTCACAGTATGTTTATATTCACTTAAAAATTGTTGATATGAAAACTAGAATTAAAATATTCTTTTAGAATTTTCAGACTTTACGGAGTACATCTGTAGACCTCAGGGGTTCTTGGACTCCAACTTAAGAAACATTGGTATTTAGCCACTAGAAGTTATTTTGAAGTAATATGTGATAAAATGCAAAAATTCAAATGATTCGAGTGATCAGAGAATCAGTTTTTAAGAATGGTATATTCAGTATAATTACAACTCTGTAAAAAAACCAAAACCTCTGAAGAGAAAAGACTGGAAAGAAATATACCAAAATAATAACAGTGGTTGTTCTGAGGTGGTGGAAATATGATTAGAATTTTTTAATTTCTACCTGTCTGAATTTTCCATAGTGAGTGTGTATTACTTTTATAATAGTTAAACATGAACTTAAAATGCTGGAATAAAATTTAAGAAGAACTTTCAAAAATAAGTTATAAATATCTGGTCATGCCACAGGCTAATTAATTAGGTAACCACTTTTCATTTTTTACCTTCCTAATGTATGTATATAGGGTCGCTATGAGTCAGAATCGACTCGCTGGCACTGGGTTTGGTTTTTTTTTGTAATGCATATAAAGTTATTTACCCTTATTACAATTATAGTTTGCTTGCCGTTTTATATTCTATAATTTCTTGTTAATTTTAATATAGTAAATATTTTACACGTATATATAGCCATCATAAGATGTCTTGAATGTCTGAATTTTTTAAGATATATTGTACTTATTCTTTCCTCTGTGCATTTATTTATTTTTTCCTTTTGTTTTTTAAAGGAGTATGGTCATGGCCAACAGCAAAAAACTCAAGAAGGGGAACTGAAAATTAGTGCCGTGTTTTCAGTTAGTGGCAGTCCTCTTGGTAAGAAACAGAAGTGAATAAATGAATCGTATTTATTTATTCTGACCAGTCTGAGAGAGAGGGAAGTATCTACCTGTATTAGTAAACTAGTTAGTTCTCGCTTCCTGTTTAGAATGCCTTTAATTGTATATTGCATAATTAGTGTTTTGTTTTAAGACTAGCTCTAGAAGAGAAAGAATGGATGGATACTTAAAATTCATGATAAAAAGTAAAACATTTTTTTCTTTATTATTTTTTTAAAGCTCCACAGTTGACTACTGGCTTTCAGCCTTCGCTGGCATCATCTGGCATGAATAAAATGCTTCCTTCAGTTCCAGCCACAGCTGTTCGAGTTTCCTGTTCTGGTTGTAAAAAAATCCTCCAAAAGGGGCAAACTGCTTATCAGAGGAAAGGGTCTACTCAGCTGTTCTGCTCAACATTGTGTCTGACTGGATACACAGTGCCACCTGCCCGCCCACCACCTCCTCCCACCAAGAAAACGTGCTCAAGTTGCTCCAAGTATAGCAGAATTCTAAATTATCTGCTGTGTTTCTTTCCTTTCTTTTAGCATACTGTCTTCTTAGTCTGTGTATTGTGTTTAATTTCGTATGTTTCTGTGTTTTTTGTTTGTTTTGAGAAATATCACGTTATTCGGTACTAATATGCTGTTGCTGTTTTTCTCGGTGCTAGGTGCTTAGCTTTCTTTCGGCTTTAAATGAAGCGTTTTATATAGTAAGAGGTGTTTTTTGAGACCAACTCTTCTATCTTAATAGTTGAGATGCTTTATAACCCAGTCTACACCATTTAGTGGTATTATATGACCACTATATTTTATTGCGGACCTGTAAGCAGTGGGTATTTAAATCCATTAAATATTTAATGTTTCATAAAGCATTATCAAGGTAAAAAAAAATATTTCCTATTATCTAATTAGAATTTATTTAGTAACTTCTTAACTATAAAATGGTTTCCAGTGTTTATCTTTTCAGTATCTCTGAACTACTTCAAAGGGTCCGTTGCAGTGCTTAGAGAAAAAGGGGCATGACCTTACAGTGTTAGTAAGGTCATCCTGATATATTTGAGGAAAACCTAATTCTGGCTAATTTTGAAGGTGATTGTTAGAAAACGGTTTAAATAAGTGAGTCAGGAAAAGATGAATAATGCTCTTGTTCGGAAACACGTTAACCTCTCTCTATTCTTAAGCTATTCGGATCATGATTTATTGCTTTTAAGTATTAGTATTTATAGTTTCTCAAACGGATGCTATCCTTTTTCTGCCTGGAAAGGGAAAAAGATGCTCCCTCTTCTGGTTCAATTGCAAAAAGGCATAGCTTAGATGAAAAAGAGTTTTTAAAGAAATTAGAATATGGTTAGAAGTTTTTCCGGAAGTTACCTGCACATCCCTTTGTACTTCATTTCTTTGAAACAATTGAACGGGTAAATTTGGTTATATTTGAGGTAGTAAAATGACGTTTAAAAATATGCCTTACTTCATGTATCTGAAGTGGAAATTGGACTTAAAATAGTTTCCTTTGGAGGCTATGTTTTCCTTGTGACACTGCTATTATTTAAAACAATAACAAGTCATTCTGTTTTTGGTTTGAGATTATCTTTTTGGTTTGAGATTATTTTGAACAGCTTCAGGGCAGTAAATTTTCATCTCTTGAGGGTCTGTTTAATATTTGTATATGACTGAATGTTATTTAGAATCACGTATATTGATTAAAAGTTGATTATGATATTTCATAGCAATTTTTGTTCAAAAATGAGATTTGTTTGTTAATAAGATTGGTGTTTTTGTGACTTGTAAGTTCCTTTTGTGAAAGAACTTCCCAAAGAGGCATTTTAAAAAATACATGTTTAAATTATTTGTCCTTGTTAGACTAGGTAGTCTCCCAAGGCTATTTTGAGGGATACACGTGGCTCATTTTCCTTTTTATTTATTTCATTAGAACATAAGCTCCATAAGGATTGGAACTTTTCCTTTTGTGTCCACAGCATCCAGAAATTCCTGACACATAATAGATACTTAATATTTGCTGAATGAGTGAATTAATGACCCTAACTTAAAAACAAAACCAAAAAAAAGTATTCTCATTACTTTGTAATGACAACTTAAAAATTCTATCAGCTAATTTCAACATAATGCTATTGGCAGTTTTAATTTAGCAAAAATAGATTTCTTTATACTGTTTGAATTATGAAAAACGTTTTCAAAAATGAGAATTTAGGTATAAATCACGTCTAAGTCAGTTTTTAAAGTATAATTTTTATAGTTTTTTTGTTCCTATTTTGCCATGAGATAATTTAATGTAACAGCTTACTTTCATTCTTCTTTATATAATTCTTGCTTTAGAGACCATCAAGTTCTAAAATTGCAGTGATGTTTCTCCTTTCATAATAACAGTCACAATTAACTTTTTTCAAAGATTTATCAGTTGTTTTCAAAGTAACTATATAAAACACAAAGAAATTTTAAAATGTGTACCCTCTGTGTGTTCTTTTTATCCTTGCCCATATATGTTACTCCTTTCATCTTAAGTTTTTCATGCCTGGTATTTGCCCTAGCTTTCTCTGTGGATAAGTTATTTTTACCTCCTTTTCATATCTTACCTGATCTTAATTTCAGTCATTCTTTATGGTTACATATTTCTTCTTCTGTTGTTTTAATCTTATCCATCTGTTTACTTTCTATACTGTATAAATTTTCTTCTTTTCTAACTGGCCATCCCTTGATCCTTAACCATTCTACCTCTTGTTCACTATTCTTTTACCCTTATTCTTTTGCCCCTTTCTGTTCTTCTTTCAGGTACTCTTACCTGCCTGTCACTCCAGCCTTTTCTTCTCCATTCTGTCTTAATTTTTCTCTTCCTCGTTTTACTTATTCCTTTTCCTCCTATTGCTTCATTCCTCACCTGTGGATTTATCTTATTTTTCCTTGTACTGCATTTTGCTTTCTTAACTACTCTTCATCTCTGTCACCACTTTACCTTTCTTTCTCTTTTTTTTTTCCATCTTATTTGCACAGTCATTGCAATCGTTTAGGATAGACTGGTTTACATGATTATAAAAAAAAAACAAGTTGCCATCGAGTTGATTCTTACTCATAGCAGACCTTGAGTAGAACTGTGCTCCATAGGGTTTTCAATGCCTGATTTTTTGGAAGTAGATCACCAGGCCTTTCTTTCAAGGCACCTCTAGGTGGACTCAAACTGCCAACCTTTCCCTTAGCAGCCAAGAGTTTTAACCATTTGTACCACTGAGGGACTCCTGTCTGATTAAAGAACTCCTGAATTGGATTGTACCTTAAATACAAGGAAACTAGATTCAAAGTTAAAAGATTTGCTCAGTGTCATTTTCCCCCCAGATAGTCAAAGAGGTTTAATTTGTGTGTCAATCCCTGTAAGAAGGGTTTCAATATAATTTGAATAGTTGGAAGTAGAAAAAAAATTCTTTTTTGATAACTACTGCCGTTCTTAAGATCTACAGAAATATAATGGCAGCACTGAGGTTGAAAGAAATCCATTTGCTCTGCAGAGTAACAATTTTATTTTTCTTAAGAATTTGATAATCATATTTCTTAACATCTCAAATTTAAACTCTGGATATATTTTGGCTAATCATCATTTAATATTTAGATTTACTTAATAATAAACCCAGAACCAAACCCAGTGCCGTTGAGTCGATTCCCAGCTCATAGTGACCCTATAGGATAGAGTAGAACTGCCTTCTTAATAATAGGGTCCCAATATTTGTTTTAAAAAGTCTATTTCAAAATCCTACGTAAAAGATGTAATTTGGGGATAATTGTGTCAATATGGTTAGAAGGTAACGGTACTCAAAGAAGTAACTGTTTCAGGGTTGTCTATACCATTTCTGAATTTTCATTATCTGGAATGAGATTGTTCCTCCTCATTGTGGCATAAGATGTAATATAATTAAAGTCTAAGCATCCTGAGAGCAGTGGGAAGTACTGACTTTTATGTCTCCGCTGCCTTGACTCAAGCTGTTCCCTGTACTTAAAACGCCTTATCTCCTTACCCTTCTAGAAAACTTTCACGTCACATATAGATCCAAAATAATTGTTTCCTTATTTATATTTCTATAATACATTATACATATCTTTTTCAAAATTATTTCCACTGCTATATTTTATGAATGCTTCTTTTATGGTATTATATATACGTATTATTTGTTGATTTGCCTCAATAAACTGAGCTCCTCGACAAGAGCATGCATGGGCCATATGTTAACTGAGGGCTTAGCCAGTACATAGGCTCAGTGTAACTGCTCAATAAGTACTGCTGTAAGTGAAACACGGTAAAACAGAATAGAAAAAAAAATGCAGAAAGCAGAGCGAGGTATGGAGCTATGTATTACATAATAGTATGTTATCAGGTGTTTCTCTTGGTAATATCCATTATGTTAACTATTATATTTTATTAAAGTGGAAATATCTGTAATCTTTCCTAAAAGGTATTCTATTGGTGTTGTCTATTTAAGCTGCAAGAACGAGCATAACAGTTTATTATTATGTGAGTGTGTGCTCATGGGAGAGACACTGTTTAGAAATTTCATCAAGGTACTTTTTAAAGAGTGGTTTTAAAAATGGTTTACATTTAAGTTATCTGGAAAACTATTACACAGGAAGACTGGTTTGGAAGTGGGATTAGGGGCAGTGATTGGAAGCCTTAATCATTAAAGTTTTAATCTTCATTGCCTTTGCTCTAATGCCTATGTAAAAAAAAAATTAGATGTAGAAATGTTTGATTTTATATAATTGTGCTAAAATATACACTTGTGTAGTTTAAAATGTATTTTTAATTTTAAAAGTTTTCTCTTTTAAAATTCAAATCTAATATTACTTTTAAAGAACATCTTGAGAATACAGAGAGCCTAAAGAAGAAAAGTTAGGTCTTCTTTAATCTCATCTACCAGATATAATGAATGCTAACCATTTGGTGTTATATTCTTTTAATCTTGAAACATAATATACTAGTTCTCACAACAGTTCTGTAAAGTAGGTGGTATTCCATTTTGCAGAAAAAAAAACAAGTATCAAAACAACATATCAGTTTATCATAGATCAGATTGCTGGGAAGTTTCAAGGTAGGACATCAAACCTAGATTTTTTTACTTCATTTCTAAAGCCCTTTTTACTATACTGTAATTGCGTATGTTTTATTTCATTAGTTTAGCTCACAAAAAGAAGAATTATACTGTGGCTTATTTTATCTTTTCATCATTTTTAGAGACATTTTAAATCCAAAGGATGTGATCAATGCCCAGTTTGAAAATGCCACCACTAGTAAAGATTTTTGCAGTCGATCATGCTTGTCAACATATGAACTAAAAAAAAAACCCGTCGTTACCATAAATACAAATAGCATTTCAACCAAATGCAGCATGTGTCAGAAAAATGCTGTTGTAAGTTACTTTTTTGCTTTACTGGGGGGAGGAGTCTAATTTTTGCTTAAAGAACAGTTATTGATGGTCTGTGTTTATTTGTTTGTATATTGCTGTTTTTCAATTCCTAGATTCGACATGAAGTTAACTACCAGAATGTGGTACATAAACTTTGCAGTGATGCTTGTTTCTCTAAGTTTCGTTCAGCCAACAACCTCACCATGAACTGTTGTGAGAACTGTGGGGGTTACTGTTACAGTGGTTCTGGTCAATGCCACATGCTTCAGATAGAGGGGCAGTCTAAGAAGTTTTGTAGTTCAATATGCATCACAGCATACAAGCAGGTACGTGAGCGTATTGAATCCTGATGTCTGTGTTCATTTTAGGGGGTCTGAGTTTTTTTGGCAGAAATTATTTGTGAAGACATTGTCAAAAATAGTAAGAGTTTATTGTTTGCTTTACTAATATTCTTTACATATAAATAGTATTTGTCAAATGAATGCATGTTAAATACTCTGTTACAGAGTTTTATAAGTAATCAGTTTTGCTCATGCATTTGGAGTACAGGTCTTTAGGGTATGAGTTTTTACTTTAATGTGATTCATATTTTTGAACAATATTTTGAAAATGTAGAAAATCATAAAGATGAAAAATAATGCCATCTCCCAGAGATAACCAGTCCCATCCTTTTGGTGTGTAGCTTCTAATCTTTGAAATAAATTTTTATTTGCATCTAAACTTCCTTACTTGATAAGGTAAGGCCTAAATTGAATACCTGTTCTTGAAATCAGATCCGTATGTTGAACTCAGAACCATATGGTTGATATTGCAAACCAGAAAATAAAAATCTTATAGTAAGTGTTGTTAGAGTCAGAAGTTTTTTTCTTTTCTTCATAAAATAGGAAAAAATAGATTTGGGTTATATATTGTTTTGTGAATTGATGAGGTTTGTAGAAGATGAACAGGAGGAACTCTGTATGACGTGTCTTTTATGCAGTTTTGTGTTTATTAGATTTATATTTTGTTAGTAAATTTTGATCAAATATTAGATTTTAAAGTTGATAAGTATAAAGAAATAGAAAGTAGTTTTTACCTTTTAAATTCTTGACAAATTGAAATTCTTTTTCTTAAAATAGTGAATACAGCCCACCAAAATTGATGAATTCAATGTTCTTGATTTGGATATTTCTTTTAAATTGTTTTAAAACTTTGCAATGGTTTTGGAATTTTAAACACTATACAGTGTTAAGGAAACCCTGGTGGCGTAGTGGTTAAGTGCTACGGCTGCTAACCAAAAGGTCAGCAGTTTGAATCCAGCAGGTGCTCCTTGGAAACTCTATGGGGCAGTTCTACTCTGTCCTCTACAGTCGCTATGAGTCAGAATCAACTTGACAGTGGATTTTTAAATACAGTGTTACAATTTATGTCTTATTAATATGCAGGTACATTAAAAGGGCTTAGCTTTTCTATTTATTCCTTCCATTAGAAACTTTTTTGTTTTTGCTCCTCACCGGGTTGGGGGAAACCTGTTATCTTCATGTGTATTATCCTTGCCCAAAAGACTACTCTTTTCCTGATGTTGTATCAGATATTAAAAGTTACTTGGATTCAGTCCATTGAAAGATAGTTCATATTCCACTAAAGGAGGAGAGTTAGGATGAAACATCTTAGTCTTAAATTTATTACGAGTTTTTAATTGAGCCCATACCCATTAATTTCTCACATATTAAACTATACTGTGAAAGAGAAAGAACTTGGATTTCGAAGTAAGGCAGGCTAGTTTTGATTCCCAAACTTCCCATTCAGAAGAGTTTTACCTTGAAGAAAGCAATTAAACTCCTTCAGTCCCATTTTTCTCATCTGTAAATGAATATTATATCACCTATGTCATGGGGGCCTGGTGGCACAGTGGTTAAAAGCTACAGCTGCTAACCAAAAGGTTGGCAGTTTAAATCCACCAGCTGCCACTTGGAAATCCTATGGGGCAGTTCTCTTACAGGGTCGTTAAGAGTTGGAATTGACTCTGTGGCAGCAGGTTAACAGGTTATGTCATACGGTTGCTTTCTGCTACTTTCCTTTCTTCTTTATAATTAATTCAACAAATATTAGATGTAATTCCTGTTACGAGGGGCTATATGTCTGCTGGGGGAGATAGACACATTAATGAGCAGTTAGAGATACTATGACAGAAGTATGTATGGGGTACAGCTTGGCACTAAGGAAACGTGGTCCCCTCTACTTGATAGGGCAAGATGGGACTATCAGAAAAATGTTCACAAAGGTGACTCTTGACCTGTCTTAAAAATTAAGTTGATGTTTTCAGTCCTGGATGGGGAGAAAGAAGAATTGGAACTGGAAATATAGTAGACATTCCAGAAGGCAGGAATATGCTCACTTTAACGTGTATGTATGTTTTAATAGCAAGTCTCACAACTTTATCCTTGAAGAGGGAACAATCTAAAATCTCATAATAGGTGATGGACATACTTCATAAGTTACTGTGAATGTGTGACATGATAATAGTATTTAGTATTTGCTGCTGAGTCCTTGAGTGGGAACTTAAGATAACAGACTCCGGTCATTTATTTTTGGACACTTGTAATATACAAGGTTTGCTATCACTGCTTACAGTGTAGTTTATTAGTAGAATATTTGACAGTGAATTTTCTAATAAGTTTATTCATCTCCTTTAATTTACATTTTAATTTAATTTACATTTTATTGCTATCTCTTTTTTATAGCACCTTTTTCTGTTGTTCTCCCAGTTTTTAGGAGAGTATAAAAGCATGAATTTCCTGTTGTGTTATTGTTTAAAATAATGTGTTTAAAACTATGGTCACAATCAACTAGATTGTGACCTGCATTTTTTTTTTTTTTTAAGTGAAATAGAGTAGAATGGAAGATATCAGAGTGGGTCATGTGTATCATGATAGGTATTGTTTTATGAAAAAATTTTTTTCAGTTGTATATATAAACACATATAATACAAAAACACAAATACTTAAACACAAAAAGTATGTATGAATTAGGTCATTTGTAAAGTTTGTTTCTTACTGAGGATTATAATCATAAAAGTTTGAAAGCCACTGATTTAAAATATTACACAGCAACGTTGTTATAAACATTTTAAAGAATTATGCTTTTACTCAGAATTTGGTATAAATGAATGTTGTTTTATTCTCTTAATAGAAATCTGCCAAAATTACACCATGTGCACTTTGCAAATCATTGAGATCCTCAGCAGAAATGATTGAAAATACCAATAGCTTGGGGAAGACAGAGCTTTTCTGTTCTGTTAATTGTTTATCTGCTTACAGAGTTAAAATTGTTACTTCCACAGGTAATATTGGTTCCATAAACTATATAAGTATAATCGTTGAAAAATTACGGCTATTGCTTTAATTTTTTAGTACACATTTTTTTTCCAAATTCAGTTGATTTTTAAGGAAAATTGAAGTATTGAAATCTTTGTTGTAAAATACCACCTATTACCTTGATTACTTATTTTATGTTTATTTCCTTGCTTGCTTATTTGTGCATTCCTGCCTTACCAGAGGAATTTCATGTGGCTTCTTCCATGTGTTTTCTTTATCTACACCAGATTTATTTCAAGATTCATTTATTTGTAGTTTCTTGGTAGACTGTGACAACTTAAAAAAAAAAAACTTTTTTTCTTAATGTTAGTTTTTGTCTGTATGTGATATGATTGAGTTTAGTTTCAGTTCCTGGAACTTAACCTGGCCCTTGAATTTTTGTATATTATATATTCTCATACATTTGTATACATCTGTATATATTACTCATTAGTTTTTATTTTGGTTTGCTAAGGTGTACAAGTTCAGTGTAACAGTTGTAAAACCTCCGCAGTCCCTCAATATCACCTAGCCATGTCAGATGGAAGTATACGCAACTTCTGCAGCTACAGCTGTGTGGTAGCTTTCCAGGTATGGCCTCAGGAATTTTCCTCTTCTTCAGTCAGTGAGTAGCCTGCTATAGTAATGTAAACTTATTAAGTGTTTGCTAATATCTGGATTGTCTAAGCTTTTATCTCAATCCTATTAAATTTGGATTCAATGGCTCTTCCTGTACTTGGAGGCATGTCGTATAACTGCCTTCTATAAAATTAAATGGCACTATTGTTATCCAAGGAGCTCTGATGACCCGGTCGTTGGGCACTCAGCTGTTAACAGCAAGGTCAGCGGTTGGAACCCACCAGCCACTCCTTGGGAGAAAGATGTGGCAGTCTGTTTCCATGAAGATTACAGCCTAGGAAACCCTGTGAGGCAGTTAACTCTGTCATATAGAATCATGAGTTGAAATCAGCTCAACTGCACACAATAACATTATTACCCAGATGATCTGTTGGGATGATGATGTTTGTGAAGGAGATTATTAGTTGAATTGTTTTTTGGACCTCCAGTGAACCCCCCCCCCCAATCGCATTCCATTGTAAGCTACTCAAAGTAAGGGATTTTGCCTGTTCATAGATGTATCTTAAATGCCTGGAGTTGTGCTTGGCATTTATAGCCACCCAGTACTTAACTTGTTGTTTGAACAAACAGATTGATCTTTTTAATTTTGTTTTTATTTTTCCAGAACTTGTTCAACAAACCAGCAGGAATGAATTCTTCAGTAGTGCCCTTGTCTCAGGGCCAAGTAATTGTAAGCATCCCCACAGGTTCAACAGTGTCGGCAGGAGGAGGTACCACCTCTGCCGTTTCTCCCACCTCAATCAGTAGCTCTGCTGCGGCCGGTCTCCAGCGTCTTGCTGCTCAATCCCAGCATGTTGGCTTTGCACGAAGTGTGGTGAAACTCAAGTGTCAGCACTGTAACCGTCTTTTTGCCACCAAACCAGAACTTCTTGACTATAAGGTAAAGTACAGGATCATGATGAAAGTTTGAGTGTAAACTACTCGGTAAAAATATTTTTAGTTTTTCATCTCTGAAAATTTGACTGTTTTGAAAGTAAGAGGGATAAGGATTTCCATTAGGTAAACCAAATGTTTAATTAGTACTTAATGATTATTTCTTTGCAGGGTAAAATGTTTCAGTTCTGTGGCAAGAATTGTTCTGATGAATATAAGAAAATAAATAACGTAATGGCAATGTGTGAATATTGTAAAATTGAGAAAATTGTAAAGGAGACCGTGCGATTCTCAGGTGCTGACAAGTCATTCTGCAGTGAAGGTAAAGACAGAAGATTATCTTACCTACTGAGCGTGTTGGTTGTTACAATAGTAGTTGATGGTTTAACCCTTTACTGTAGAAGTTTGTCCGTTCTATCCTTCATGCATAATGCCAGAGCCTTTTTGGTTTTGCTTACACTTAGTTCAGTCTTTTCTGATCTAATCCTTCATACTATACATACCAGCCAACTAAGCCATTGCCGTTCTGACTCATAGCAACCCTATAGGACAGAGTAGAACTGCTCCACAGTGTAAATCTTTATGGATGCAGGCTGCCACATGTTTTCTCCTGCGGAGTGGCTGGTGGATTTGAACTGCCAATCTTTAGGTTAGCAGCCAAACACTTAACCACTACACCACCAAAAAAAAAAAAAGAATTTTTTTTTGGCTGCCTATATTTTATATACAGAAGTTAAAATAAAGGAAAAATCCTCAAAATAATGCAGAAGATGATGGTGTTGTAAAAAATATTAAACATTATTAGGTTGATAGGGACCTCAAGGATCTTTTGTTATCACACTTATTTCTAAAGGGAATTCCTTAAATTATGGTAGCATCCTAAGATTATGCTTTTATTATTTTAAACAGCCACTAAGTTTCTGAATTTAAGTGGTCTGAATATACAGATCAATATGAGGTAGATTGCTTCCTTTATATAGATGACTATTTTATGTGTTTAAAGTGTTCTATTTTAAAACTCGACATGATTAATCTCTTAGAGCAGTGGCTCTCAAACCTTTTGGCTACAACACAAAAGAAGAACTACATTTAAAATTGTGACCCAGTATATAATCACATGCTCGAATAAAGGTTTCATGAAACAAAATTTACTCTTAGTACAGGTGATGCACTATAATATTTTCTGTACTATCCTGTCTTCTCATTTAATTATTGATCTTCTAAATTGATCTCTTGACCTACTAATTGGTCAGGTCCCAAGTGTGGAAACTGTCCTAGGCTATTTAAATGAAAGATGCAGATATTTCTTTCTAATGTTAATCTTATCTTCCCTGATTTTTAGGCTGCAAATTGCTCTATAAACATGACTTGGCAAAACGTTGGGGAAATCACTGTAAAATGTGCAGTTATTGTTTACAGACATCTCCCAAATTGGTACAGAATAATTTAGGGGGGAAAGTGGAAGAGTTCTGTTGTGAAGAATGCATGTCGAAATACACAGTTTTGTTCTATCAGGTAAAAATTATTCACGTTCCCTGGGTTTTTCAAGTTAAAGCATAAATTATTTTCTTTTTTTCTTTCATATACTATGCAAGGCAATTCAGTAATTTAAAACTTCTAGGTATTAAATGTATTAAATTCTCTTCTAGCAATGAACATGATTTAAGAAGACTTTAATGTTATTGAAAAGTATTCCTTTTGTTTTTCATTTTCTTATAGAAAATACATCAGTCTTAAGAATGAATGTATTTAAACTTGGAATTTTATTCATTTATTATTTAACTAAAAATTACTCTACCTTCTAAAGTCTTTGAAAAATAGGTCTTTACCTTACTTTGTTTTTTAATTGCTATTTATTAGAGTCTCTAAATGTATGGTTAAAAAAAAAAGATTTTAGAATGAAATCATTGAGAGATATATAAATACTTAACATTGTAGGACAATCAGACTTCCTTTTTGTGATACAAATGTTAATTTCCTCACTTGTCCTGTTCCATTGTTATTCTGTCAGACCACAGATAATTCGTTTCTCACTCCTTTACTATTTTCTGTTTCTTTTCTTTCTCAGATGGCCAAATGTGATGGTTGTAAGCGACAGGGTAAACTCAGTGAGTCCTTGAAATGGCGAGGAGAAATGAAACATTTTTGTAACTTGCTTTGTATCTTGATGTTCTGTAATCAGCAAAGTATGTGTGACCCAGCTTCACAAAACAATGCAGGTAAAATTAAACTTAAGAAGTGAATGGGGCCTTTGATCAATGCCAGGAACTAAGTACTGTTCTACAAATTAGGAACTGTGAGCAGTTGTCAATAATTCCATGAAACATAAATGTCATTGTGTTCAAATGACATTGAATTTTAGATCCCCTACACAGTGGAATACTACGCAATGATGAAGAACAATGGTGAATCTGCGACACATCTCACAACATGGATGAATCTGGAGGGCATTGTGCTGAGTGAAATAAGTCAGTCACAAAAGGACAGATAGCATATGAGACCACTGTTATAAAAACTCATGAAAAGTTTACACACAGAAAGAAACAACCTTTGATGGTTACAGGGGAGGAGAGGGAAGTGATGGGACGGGGAAATCACTAACTACATAGTAGACAAGTGTTAACTTTGGTGAAGGAAAAGACAATACACAATATAGTATAAGACAGCACAGCTTGACCAAGGCAAAGTCATAGAAGCTTCCTAGACACATCCAGACACCTTGATGGACGGAGTTACTGGGCCTGAGGGCTGAGGACCATAGTTTCAGAGGAATCTAGGTCAGTTGGCATAACATAGTTCATAACGAAAATGTTCTACATCCTACTCTGGTGAGTAGTGTCTGGGGTCTTAAAAGCTTGCAAACTGCTGTCTAAGATACATCTATTGGTCTCATCCTGTCAGGAACAAAGGAGAATGAAGAAAACCAAAGACACAATGAAAATATTAGTCCAAAAGACTAGACTACATGAACCACAGCCTCTACCAGCCTGAGTTCAGACAAAGATTTAAGAGTTCCCGGCTACTACCACCAACCATTGTGACGGGGATCACAGTAGAGGGTCCTAGACAGAGCAGGAGAAAAATGTAGAACAAAATTCAAATACGCATGCGGAAAAAAAAAGCCCAGACTTAACTGGTCTGACAGAGACTGGCGAAACCCCTGAGTCTGTGGCCCTTGGACACCCGGCTAACTGAGCTATTCCCGAAGTACACCTTTCAGCTAGACAGGTCTATAAAACAAACAATAACACACATGAGGAGTGCACTTCTTAGTTCAATCAAGTATATGAGACCAAATAGGCAACACCTGCCTAAAAGCAAAGACGAGAAAGCAAAAAGGGACAGGAAAACTGGATGAATGGGAACAGGGAACCCGAGGTGGAAAGGCAGAGGGTGCTGACACAATTCAGGGATTGCAACCAGTGCCACAAGACAATGCATAAATTTTTCAACAAGAAATTAATTTGCTCTGTAAACGTTCACCTGAAGGACAATGAAAAAAAATTTTTTAGACTTTTTTTGTTTTTTTAATGCTTTAGGTTAAAGGTAGATAGAAATGAGTTCTTTTAACTTTCTCTGAGCGTACTGAATCAAATAAACTCTGTAAGTACTTTATAAACCCATTGCCGTTGAGTCGATTCTGACTCCTAACGACCCTATAGGACAGAATAGAACTGCTACATGGAGTTTCAATTCGAGCTGCTGACCTTTTGGCTAGCAGCCGTAGCACCTAACCACTACGCCACCAGGGTTTCCAGGTACTTTATAGGTACCAGTTAATATTTTATAATTCGATATAAACACCTTGGCTTTCTTAAAAAAGAATTTGAGACTTCTTAGAGGATATAGAGGGTAAATCACAGGGCCTTTCACATATACCGTATGCATAATTAGACCATTTAATCTCAGAAACTTTATGGCTAAATGAAGTTTATGGTACCATTCTAAAAGCTAGAATGATTTAAGGACAGCCTCTTTACAAATAGAAGCAAGAACTGTGAGAGCCTACTTCAGAAACTTAGAAGTTCCAAGTCTTGAAGGCAAGATTTAAGAAACACAGTAGCTTTAAATGCCCATTAAATCTACCTTGGGATCTTCATTAGCATTGTGCCTGTGTTGTTTTTTTTAAATTAAGACTACTCATTATATTTTTATACAAAGATAAAATAAATGGAAGACTTAAGCGTCACTAATTAAAAAATAAAAATCAAAAAGCCCAGTTAATCCTGAAATGACTGTTTGTTTCAATAGAAATTAACCAAAAAAAAAAAAAAAAATTTTTTTTAACCTCGTTGAAATGTTGGTTTCTATGTATGTGTATACTAATTACATGAGGTTTTCTTATTTTTGTTTATTTTAATCAGCAAATATTTCCATGGTGCAAGCTGCTTCAGCAGGGCCCCCATCTCTAAGAAAAGATTCAACTCCAGTTATAGCTAATGTAGTCTCATTGGCAAGTGCTCCTGCTGCCCAGCCCACAGTGAATTCTAACAGCGTCTTACAAGGTATAGCTGGATTTGACAGCATTTGTGTAGCCTTTTTGAGGTGAATGTAGTGGTTCTGTCCTTTTTTTCATCAGTGATCATTTTCATATGTGTGACACATTTCTATCAGGAATGGTGGCCCATTGTGGCTGCTAGAACCTGAAACAGTGTTCTGTGAGTTCCAGAGCTTTTTGTCGTATTATACTTTAGAACTGCTAGTCTCTTCCACGGAGTTCAGTTAGGATAACACATGTTCTTATGATGACGCTGTGTGCTTATTTTAATGCTAATATTTAAATAATTATGTAATATCCTAAATCTGTGTTTCAATTTATCTCAGGTGCAGTTCCGACAGTAACAGCAAAAATCATTGGGGATGTAAGTTTTATTATTTTTTACTGATATTGCCACTGTATTTTCAACTTTTATGCAGTTAGAATGTATTTGGGCTAATTTGCCCCCTCTATTTTTTACTGAAGGTGCCTGGGTGACACAAGCGATTTGCGCTCAACTACTAACCTAAAGGTTGGTGGATCAGACCCACCCAGTAGCACTGCAGAAGAAAGGCCTGGCAATCTGCTCCAATAAAATTAGAGCCAAGAAAACCCGGTGGAACAATTCTACCCTGTAACACTTAGGGTTGGCATGAATTGGAATTGGCTCAACTACAATGGGTTTATTCTTTATTTGGAGTCCTTGGGTAGCACTAATCTTTATTTGGAGTCCTTGGGTGGCACCAACGGTTAAGTACTCGACTACTAACCAAAAGGCAGGTGGTTCAAACCCACCCAGAGAGGCCTCAGAAGAAAGGTCTGGCATTCTGCTTCTAAAAGGTCACAGCCTTGAAAATCTTCCAGAGTGCAGTTCTACTCTGCACACGTGGGGTTGCCATGAGTCAGAATCAAACTCAGCAGCAGCTGGTTTGGTGTTTTCGGTATTTTTTATTATTGAAAATAAATAGCTTATTTCATCTTTGCTCAAGAATAGGGTTTTCTGGTTATTAGTTATGTACTTTGACTTTTTTGAATGCTTGCTATCTTTATATAAGTACTGAAAAATCTTTTTAAAATAATTTTTGATTGTATAGAATTAAATTGTACAGATTTCAGGCATAAAAGATTTTTTGGAGGTTTTATAATGTAGTCAGATTGTAAATAAAACATTTATTAAATGTAGCTATTTTTTCTTTTAGAAATTAGCTTGTAAATAAATAACTATTCCTTTTTTTACTCAGTAGTATTTTCTGCTTTATCCCTTAAAAGAAGAAATCGATAAATTATGAGAAAAACTTCTGAATGGAACAATGGCATTTCTAACGTGTTTCCTGGTCTTCGAGATAACTTTCATATCATCTTTATTCAGGTTGCTTAAATGGTTATAAGTGATTCTAGGTTATACTTGTTAAGTCCTCTAAGATTTAATGGAGAAGTAACAGTTCTCAACTTAAACTCACCACTATTGTTATTAATCAGCAGCGTCTTACAATAGAAATAGTGTATTTCTTCATAAACAGAACTGGTAATTAGGTACATTCAGAGTCAATATATAGTTACCAGAATGCTACTTTATTGCTTATTATTTCAGAAATACTGTATTTCTTAGAAATTTAATTGACTGTTTACATGCTATGTCTTCTTTGTAATTCCAATATGGTATTTCTTTTAAAATTATATTTCTTGTAATGATGAGATTTTGAAAACCTCTTTGTTTTCTGATTTATTTTTTTTTACTAGGCAAGTACTCAAACAGATGCCCTGAAACTGCCACCTTCCCAACCTCCAAGGCTTTTGAAGAACAAAGCTTTATTGTGCAAACCTATTACACAGACTAAAGCCACCTCTTGCAAGCCACATACCCAAAACAAAGAATGCCAGACAGGTATATTCCTTGAGCTTTGGGTGTTTTAGCTAGTTTGTGGGAAAGGAATGTGAGATCTGCTTACATTAATTGAGCATCTATTATTTCCTATGTGATGTGTTTGGTTACTTACATATATCGTCCAATTTAGTTCTCACAGCATCCCTGTGAGTTAAGTATTTTCCCCATCTAAGGGTTAACAAGTTAATGTCAGAGACAAGGAAGTTAAATGGTAATGCCATAATGAGAACACTTCATTGAATTTCCTCATTATTATAATGACAGCTTAGTATTGTGGGATAAGCATGGATTTTATTTAGACCTGGTTTTAAATCCCAGTTCTTCCTGTTGTCGTGTGATTCTTGACAAGTTGCTTATTCTTCTTTATGGGTCTGTTTTATCATCTTATAAATTTACATGAAAATATCTATCACAACAGTAGTTAAGAGAATTATATGACATTCTCTGTGTAAGTGCCTGAGACATAGTAGGCACTCAGTAAATGGTTATTATGTTTAACCTTATTGAAAACATAATCATCTTTTTCATTTTATTTCACTGTTTATAATAAGCTTTCAGGTTTATTGGCTAGTTGGTCCTCATAACACTGAAGTTCAGGAACTAGATATGATTTATACCTTTTTTTTTTCTTTGAAGAACACATAGGCTTATCTCAGGATCATACGTCTAGAGGCTAGTGATTGGTGATATTGTGATTAAATCTAATTGTTTTTTTTAGTTCCAAAGGCCATTTTCTCCACTTTTAATTAGCTTTCTTATGTTTGAGTTACTTCAGTAGTGTGAATTTCAAAAAATACCTTCTGAATTTTATGTCCAGTGATTTTTCTACATTAAAATTACTATATTTACTATGTTAAATAAGTCTGAAATGTAGTTGGCAAATTTTTTGGACAAATATTTTGTCACTTTTCCATGAGAGACATGAATAATCACAGTAAATTGGATTGGATCTGAATCTTGTCTTCCTTCTTCAGTTAATAACCCTGTTCCCCCCCAGAAAACCATTGCTGTCAAGTTGATTCCGACTCATAGTGACCCTATGGGACAGAGTAGAACTGCCCCATAGGATTTCCAAGACTGTAATCTTTATGGAAGCAGTCTGCCACATTTTTCTCCCACAGAGCAGCTGCTGGGTTTCAACTGCCAACCTTTTGGTTCGCAGCGGAGTGCTTAACTGCTGTGCCGCCAGGGCTCCCTTCAGTTAATACAAACCTTTTATTCTCTTTTTTTGGAAACCCTGGTGGCATAGTGGTTAAGTGCTACGGCTGCTAACCAAGAGGTCAGCAGTTCAGATCTGCCAGGCGCTCCTTGGAAACTCTATGGGGCAGTTCTACTCTGTCCTACAGGGTCGCTGTGAGTCGGAATCGACTCGACAGCGATGGTTTTTTGGGGGGGAACAGGGTGAAGTATGTATCATTTTATATTATTAAAGTTTTTGGAGATCACAGAAATTGTTTAAAAGCCATATACTTGGAAATTTTGAGGTAATCAGAATTTTTATAATTTCTCTTTTTTGATATCCTCTGTTTGAAGAGATACTGTCATCTTACCTTTCAAAGTGTGGTTTCCTTTAGTTCTTTGAACATACTTACAATGGCTCTTTTAAAGTCTTTGTTAAATCTGACATCGGGCCCCTCTCACAGGCAGCCTCTGTTGCTTGCTTTTTTTCCCTGTGTGGGGGTCACACTTTCCTGTTTCTATGTATGTGTCATGATTTTTTTGTTGAAAAGTAGACATTTTAGGTAACACATCGTAGCATCTCCGGATACTGTGTCTCCCTTCTCCTCTCTGGGGCTTGTTGTTGTGGTCGTTTGTTTTGTGACTTGGCTGGGCTACTTCAGTGAGATCTACCCTCTCCCTGCCCTCTGTAGTGTGAAGCTTTTGGTATCACTACTAGGAGGGGACAGCCTTGGGCTCATACACAGTTACCCTGGGAGGACAGTGGGTTTAACAGAGCTCTCTCTGAGCATTTCTTTCCCTGCTCTCTCTGTTAAGCAGACTCTCTGCCTTATTTGGTATTACACCTAGCCTGTAGGCTCCGCTGACAATTGGCTGATTGTGCTGTTGTTTTTTGGATAATGCCTTGAGACACTAAATGCTCAGCAGTCTGATCCAGTTAAATTCAGGCAGGATCATTTTTTGAGGCCATTCTTTGAGGTTTGTTCTGGTGCCAGGAGGATTCTTCTTAGCTGTTTCTTTCCATGGTTTTCTGGGGAATTATATTTTCAGTGGCTTAGCTTGGAACCCTGATGGTACGGCAGTTAAGCGTTTGGCTGCTAACCAAAAGGTTAGCAGTTGGAATCCACCAGCCACTCCTTGGAAACTCTATAGGGCAGTTCTACCCTGTGCTATAGAGTCATTAGGAGTCAGAATCAACTCGACAGCAATGGGTCTTTTTTTTTATATATATAACTTAGCTTGTTACTAAGTAGCTGCCCACTGTCCACTAGAGATAATTTAAAAATTTGCAGTATGGCCCCTCTGTGCATTATGGTACCAAGTATACTTGGTGGCATAGCGGCTGAAGCTGCTAAATGAAAGGTCAGCAGTTCAAACCATGGGGAAAAGATGTGGCAGCCTGCTTCTGTAAAGATAGCCTTTGAAACCCTGTGGGGGCAGTTCTACTCTGTTCTGTAGAGTAACTATAAGTGGAAGTTGACTCAATGGCAACGGGTATACTACTTATTAATATAGCTTACTTATTCCTGTCAGCGTACTGTTTTCCATACTTATTAGATCACTGTTCCAGTTCTTTCCATGCGTGTATCCAAGCCTGTCCAAGTTATATCCTCCATTCATATTATCGTCACATCATTGACATTTATTATGTGTTACCTACCTTGAGATGGTGCTATTATCAGGCCTTCGTTTGGTACTGCAGTTGATACCCTCTTTTCTAAGAATTTCTATTGCCACAGATTACATGTGTTTTGGACCGTAAATCTCTATGAACTTTTTTTTTTTTTAATTAAAATGCAGTTTCTATAATAAGTGTACTGTTCAATGAGAAGCTAGTTTGTTCTGTAAACCTTCCTCTAAAGTACAATAATAATAATAATAAAATGTAGTTTCTAACCTCTTCGTTTTTTTTGCATGTGATTTTTATTTTTTTTTCAATAGAAGACACTCCAAGTCAACCCCAAATCATTGTGGTACCAGTCCCTGTGCCAGTGTTTGTACCCATACCTCTTCATCTTTATACTCAGTATGCACCAGTCCCCTTTGGAATTCCAGTTCCAGTGAGTAATCATTTAGAGACTAAGGCTAATTTAGCGTTTTCCCCAATATTTTGCAGCTCCTTAGAGAAAATTTTCACTTGATGGTACAATATACCTGACTGTGGTTACCTGTGACCATTTTGCTTAATGTGGAGTATATAAAGGACTGCTTCACTTCGTACCTTTTTAAGAAGCTGCACATAATAAATAGGACCATTAAATAGAAAAAGATCAGAAAGCGTGTGTGTGTTAGAATCTTGGATTCTAGCAAGAGTTAGAAAGAGGTATACTATGATTCACATGATTCTCAGTTTTTAGTAAAGAACAATGTATCCGTTTTTCAGAGGAAATACATTTTCCCTGGTACTGAATTCTTAAGGGAAGCAATTGTGCGGAAATGTTAAACAAGAAATATAAGCAAAAACCAACAAATGAAACAAAAGTACATTAGAGGATTGTATTTTTTTAGAGGATGTGGAGAGACATATTTTGTTGAGTGTCCAAAACGCTGAATTTTTATTTAAATGGAGCTGGTCTTATAAAAACAAATTAGCAAGAACGCCTTCTTCATCAGCAGTGAAATATCTTGAATTTGATTAATTCTTAAATCATCTCACAAATAATGGTTTTCATGATGTACCTATTGCCTAGGAAATTCTTCAACCTATCCTTGGTCTTTCAGATGCCCGTCCCCATGCTTATTCCATTTTCAGTGGATAACGAAGATAAAGTCACCGAAAGTATTGAAGACATTAAGGAAAAGCTTCCCACACATCCATTTGAAGCTGATCTCCTTGAGATGGCAGAAATGATTGCAGAAGATGAAGAGAAGGAAAAGACTCTATCCCAGGGAGGTTGGTATCATCTTTAAAGTAACGGAAGAAAAGACACATCTGAGATTTTTCAGGTGACCTGTGTAATTGCAGATATAAGGCAGTCAGGGTATTTCTAAAGGCTTCATTGTGTTTGAATACCAAGACTGTGGGTTTGTTCAACCTGGTGGTACCTTTGAAAACTCATCCTTTTTTTAAAGGAAAACTCAGTATTGATATCAGTACAGTTTATAGTTGTTAATGAGTCTAGAAAAATAACCTATAAGTCCAAGTTTCATGATCGTTTTCTGTTTTTATCTCTATTTTAAAGACATGGTCCCCAGATAAGAATTCCTGTTTTATAATAACCAGCATGTTGGTAAAAAGTAAATAAAACTTAAGGATGGAAAACTGTGTAGTTCAAAATAACTTACAGGCAAATCCCATTCTGTTAGTGTGGAATAATGATAATAACAGTAGTTAACCTTTTTGGGTACTTACTGTACTCCAGGCATTGTCCTAAGTGCATTAGGTGCATAGCCTCTTTTAATTACTTTATAGATAGATGTTTTTTCCCGTTGTGCTTTAGGTAAAATTTACAGAGCAAATTAGTTTCTTGTTGAAAAATTTATACACAGATTGTTTTGTGACATTGGTTGCAAGCCCCACAATGTGACAGCACTCTACCTCTTTGTGCCCTGGGTTCCTGTCCATTTGTCCAGTTTTCCTGTCCCTTTCTGCCTTCTCATCTTCCTTTTAGGCAGGAGTTGTCCATTAGGATTCATATATTTGATTGAACTAAGAAGCATGTGCCTCATGTGTGTTACTGTTTGTTTTATGGACCTGTCTAATCTTTGTCTGAAAAGTAGGCTTCGGGAGTAGCTTCATTTCTCAGTTTGCAGGGTGTCAGGGGACCTCATTTAATCTCACAACAACCCTTGAGGGGTTCATCGTTTACTTCAAATTCCTCATCTGGAAAGTAGGATAAGATACTTGTCCTGGTTATACAATCAGTAAGGGATGGAACCAGTACTTGAATCCAGATCTTTGTCACTCCAAAGCTCATATACTAACCAGGATTCCATAATAATTTTGAAAGAGTTTCTAGCCTGGATACAATGGAGTCATTTCTTATAAAATGTGATTTTTTTAATATATATAGATCAAGATTAATGATAATCAGAGTAAGCGGTAAAGAAAATGCTATTTAAGATAGTTGAAATATGTAGAATGTAACATCATATTAATGCCGATGAGACAAGAAATTACTCTTTTCTTGAGCATTTTTCTTTTTTTTTTCCATTGGCGGATTTTAGAAAGCCAGCCACTGAGTTCATTTTACACAGTAAATGCTAGATGGTTTTCTAAAAGCTGTAGCATTTGAAAAACTGTCAGCTTTTCTGTTGTTTGCCAGTAAGTTTTAAAATCATGTATATACCGAGAGATGGGTAAAAGCTTATCTTTTATTATCCCAATTTTTGATCCCATTTTACTCTCTAATTTATAATCTCACAATTCTGTCCCATTTATATATGGAGTTCAGTGTCTTAGAATATTGTCCGAATTCTTGATCTTTTAACTTGTGATATATTTCATTCGGAAGTTCAAACAATTCCTGATAATAAACTGTCGTCAGCTGGCTTCTCCATTCACGTCAATAGTTAACATTTATTAAGTGCTTTCTCTGTACCAATGTTATGACTTGGTCTTTGCCTGTAATTGAGTCTAAGGGAAAAACTTTAAAAACTAAGCTTCAAGATTGTCATAATCACTGTAGTATAAATAAAAGCAAATGGTTTAGAAACATATAGGCAGGAGAAATGAATTCCAACTGAGGGCATCTGGGTAAGTTTTCTTTGATTTCAGGTTTTAGTTTACAATTGATATAACTGTGTTCTCTTTAGTTCCATGTGCTGATTGCGCACTTATGTTTACGTTCTGAGTCTAACGATCTTTCAGTGCAGTGGTAAAGATGATTATATTTTGGGGGGGAAAGTAATTTCAAGCAGATTTGTCCATCTGTGAATAAATGTATATGTATGTTTGTACATATCATGGTAAAAAAAGTATTTCAAATAGCACAAAAGAGTATAAAATCAAAAGTAAAAGTCTGTCTTGCAATAATTTCCTTCATATTACCATCTTAGAAGCATAGTCACTGTTAACGGTAATAATTTTTTGAACTGTTACTACTTCTGATGCCCAGTCTTACTAAGGAACAGTTCTTCCTGCATGTAAAAACCGAAAAACCCACTGCTATCGAGTTCATTCTGACTCAAAGTGACCCTACAGGACAGAGTAGGCCTGCCCCATAGTGTTTCTAAGGCTGTAAATATTTACGGGAGCATCCCGTAGGTTTAGAGCACCAACCTTTCAGTTAGTAGCCAAGCGCTTTAACCAGTACACCACTAGGGCTCCATTTTCTGCATATAAAGTCTGTTTATTTAGAACTCTAAATATTATTCACAGGAGCCCTGGTGGCGGAGTGGTTAAGTGCTTGGCTCCTAACCCAAAGGTTGGCACTTCGAATCAACCAGCTGCTCCAGAGGAGAAAGATGTGGCAGTCTGCTTCTGTAAAGATTACAGCCTCGGAAACCAGATTGGGCAGTTCTGCTTTCTCCTATAAGATCACTATGAGTCAGAATCAACTCGAGGGCAATGGTTTTTTGTTTTGTTTTGTTTTAGTATGATTCATGCATATAGTACATTCATTTGAGATACAAGTTGCTTTGAGTATACATATAGATTGTTTTATTATGTGCTTTTTTTCTTTAGGATCTCAGACTTCTGAACAGGAACTCTTTCTAGACACCAAGATATTTGAAAAAGGTTTGTTATTGTAAATGTAATTTGGGTCTTAGAAATACTAGTCTCTGTTAGCAATAGAATACAGAATAGACCCTCAGAATTCCTGCATTTAATATTGGCAGCGTTAGCTATTTGTAAGGGTCATCAAATGTCTATAATGTGCGTTAATTTATAATGAAAACAGTAAAAAAAAAAAAAAAAAAGCTACCTCAAATATTTGTTTTAAGGACTGAGATAATGCTTTAAAGTGCTTGGTAAAACTTTGAATCCAGTTTTGTGAGGCTGATAAACGGAGTTACTTCTTGAGTGTACCTATGTGATTGTGCAGCAACCATGCCTCAGTTTTTGGTATTCATGGATTTATAAAGTTTTTTGAGCATGTCTAAGGTCTGTCTTATTTGGGTGCTTGTTTGTTTTGTATAAATTTCAGACCAAGGAAGTACATACAGTGGTGACCTTGAATCAGAGGCAGTGTCTACTCCACATAGTTGGGAGGAAGAGCTGAATCATTATGCCTTAAAGTCAAATGCTGTGCAGGAGGCTGACTCAGAATTGAAGCAGTTCTCAAAAGGGGAGACTGAACAGGATCTGGAAGCAGATTTCCCCTCAGGTTTGTGCAGCATAGCCTGTCTGTCCAGAGTCCTTTATTTTAGAAGATTGGTACAAATACCAGTGGACATTATTATAGTAACTATAACGTATTAGAGATAATAATCTTTGGCACAAGTGGTATCTGCTTTTGGAGGTCTTAAATTTGTACATATTATACATACAAGTGAGTAGTTTGTTTTGTGCTTTTTGTTTGTTTTTTAGTTTTTTAACTTTCCCACAGTAACCATGTAAGAGGTTTTCTTGATTGTTAATGAAGTTATCATTTTTAAGTGCTATATCCTTTTGTTTCTCTTATGTATATAGCTGAAATTCTTATCAGAAACAAAATAATATAGTAATAATTGCCTGATATTTCACCCTTCTCTAAGTTTGAGTTATTTGCCTCACATTATGCTTTCTACTGATTATTATAGAATCCTTCGATCCCCTTAATAAGGGACAGGGAATCCAGGCACGTTCCCGAACAAGACGACGACACAGAGATGGGTTCCCACAGCCTAGACGAAGAGTAAGCAGTACCATAATTTTTCTAGAGTTTCCTTTCCTTCATTCTGTCAGGCTTTATTAACTTTTTGCAGTTTGCAGAACTCTGTTAACAGTCAGAGTCAGAGAATTCCATACATTATTTTGCAACCTCATAGTTTTGCACTTTTGTTTTTGTTCCTTGAAGGCAAGAACCATGTGTTTTATTTTACATTTCTTTCAGCAGAGGCTTATTCTGTTTCTGTAATTGAGTTTTTTAATATTTTCTAACTTTAAAAAGCTTTTCAATAAATCTCTTTTAGAGGCTCTTTTTTTAAAGTCTCTAAATTTAGCTTCTTTTACATGTAATAATAATGAGGTGTTAACTATTTTATGTAGTCTATTATAATAGTGAGGAAACCCTGGTGGCGTAGTGGTTAAGTGCTACGGCTGCTAACCAAGAGGTCAGCAGTTCAGATCCACCAGGCGCTCCTTGGAAACTCTATGGGCCAGTTCTACTCTGTCCTATAGGGTCGCTAAGAGTTGGAATCGACTCGATGGCAGTGGGTTTCGTTGTTTTTTTTTTTTTTGGTTTATTATAATAGTGAAGTTGACATGGATTGTTTTTCAAGTTAAAAGAATAGTGGCCTTATTTTTTTTTAATCAGCTCTATTGAGGTATAATTACATCAAAAAGTTCATAAGTTTTGAGTATATAACATGATGGACTTTGACAGATGTATAGAGTCTGTAACTACCACTACAGTCATTATATAGAACACTTCCATTCTCCTAAGAAGTTCCTTTGTGGCCATTTGCAATCAGTCTGCAGTCAGCCTCCAGCTCCTGACAGCCACTGACCTCCTTTGCCTTTTCTAAAATTTCAAATAAATGGTGACATATAGTATGTAGTATTCTCCGTTTGGTTTATTTCATTTAGCGTGTTGTTGTATGTGTCAGTAATAATTCCTTATTTTTCCCAAGTAGCATTTCATTGTGTGTACAAAATATAATTTAACTTTTCAACAGTTGATGGAAATTTGCATTGCTTCCAGTTTTGGACTATTTTGAATAAAGCTGCCATGAACATTGGTGTGTAAATCTTTGCATAAACATGTTTTCATTTCTCTTGGGAAAAATATACAGGAGTGGGACTGCTAGGTCTTAAAGTATTTATATTTTTAACCCTATAAGAAACTGTCAAACTGTTCTCCAAAGCAGATGTACTATTTTGCGTTTCCACCAGTGATAAATGAAAGTTCCATCTGCTCCATAACTTTGGTAACATTTGGTATTGTTGGTTTTTAGTTTTAGCCTTTCTAGTGGTGGTTTTTGTTTTTAAGTGGTGTGTAGTAGTATTTCGTTGTGGTTTTAATTTGTATATCTGTAATGATTAATGATGTTGAGCATCTTTTTTATAAGCATATTTGCCATTCAAGTATCTTCTTTGGTAAAGTGATCAAACCTTTTGTACATTTTTCATTTGGGGGAGGGCGGTGGCACAGTGGTTAAGAGCAGGGCTGCTAACCAAAAAGGTCGGCAGTTCAAATCCACCAGCTGCTTCTTGGAAGCCCTTTGGGGCAGGTCTCTTCTGTTCTATATGGTCGCTATGAGTCATAATTGACTCCACGGCCATGGTTTTGAGTTTGGTTATAATCTTAGAGTTGTAAGTGTTCTTTATTCCGAATACAACTGCTTAATCAAATATGAGTTTGCAAATATTCTGTGCTATTCTATGTCTTTCTTTTTCATTGTCTTGATGGTGTCTTCTGAAGAACAGAAGATTTTAATTTTGAAAAAGCCCAACTTATCAGTATTTCTTCTTTTGTAGCTCGTGCTTTTTAGTATTCCATCTAGAAATTCCATGTTAACTAAGACATTCTTTTATGTTTTCTTTGGAAGTTTTATGTAAAACTATAAACTTTCATGTTTGTGATCCATTTTGAGGTAATTTTTATATTATGTTGAGGTAGAGGTCAAGGTTCATTTCTTTTGAATATGGATGTCCAGTTTTTTCAGCACCACTCTTGGAAAAGACTATTCTTTCACCATTAAATTTCATTGGCATCGTTATTAAAAGTCAGTTGACCATAAACCCAACCCAGTGCCGTCATACATATGTGAAGCTGTTTTTGAACTCTCCATTTTGTTCCATTGATCTGTATACATCTGTTCTTATGCCAGTACCACACTGGATTACTGTAACTTTGCAATGAGTCTTAAAATCAGGAGTGTAAGTTTTCTAACTTTGTTCTTTTTTAAAATCATCTTACAGGGACGGAAGAAGTCTGTAGTGTCTGTGGAGCCCAGAAGTCTTATTCAAGGAGCCTTTCAAGGGTGCTCAGTCTCTGGAATGACACTGAAATACATGTATGGGGTAAATGCCTGGAAGAACTGGGTTCAGTGGAAAAATGCCAAGGAAGAAGGGGATCTGAAATGTGGAGGTAAGTATACAGCATGAATTTGTGTCTTGATCCACGTGAGGGGAAATACGGATAAACAGGGTTATAGATCGATACAAGAGAGAGAAATCCTAGGCCAAAAATCCCATAAAACTTCAGTTCGGTTTTCACTTAATTTTTCTGTTTATGTTTAAATTTCTCATCTATTTTTCTGTCCTTGGCAGGAGCTGAACATCCCTCATCTAGCCCATGTTCTGACCTAGTAGGAAACGCTCAAGACCATGCATTCTCTCAAGAATCCTCGGAGCCAGGCTGTAGAGGTAAAACTTGTTTTTCCCCATGTGGTTTGAATCATTCGTAACATCACTGTCAATTTAAATTTGTAAATTAAATACTTAAAACTTGAAGTCTTAAAGTTGAAAAGAGAAATTAACATCCCACCTCCAATGTTTTTTCATCCTCCAGCTAGATACCATTTTACCCATAAATATTTTAATGTATCTCCCCATTCAGGTAAGGACATCTATTTTTAACATTCCATGTTGCCATTATCACACTTAACAAAATGAACAGCCCCTTAATATTCATGGTCAGTGTTGTATATAATTGTCTCACAATATTACTTTTAATTTAATTGTTTGAACCAGGGCCCAAGGAAGGCTCATACCCTGCACTTGGTTGATGTGTCTCTGAGGTCTTTTAATGTGTAACTGTGCCTTTCTCACCCACCTCTTTGTTTTAAATTTTTATTGTGGTAAAATATGTATAACACAAAATTTGCCATTATAATAACCGTTTTTAAGTGAATAATTCAGTACCCACCCTTCCTTTGTTCTTTCCAAACTGTTTTCCAGAGAGGCTCTACTATTTTACATTTCCATCATCAATGGATAAGTGATGCAGCATTCTTTTTTTCCCCCATATTTTAATATCTCTGGCATCAAGATGCATCTTTAACCATCAGTTAAATCTTTTCACTTTCCCCTTCCCCCAACCCCAGGTAACCAGCAATAAAGAGCTTTTTATAAAAATAAAGTTGTGTCTTCTGATCATGAGCTTATTATGCAAATATAAGAAATTTTGTTTCATTTTCTAACACTATTGCAAGTAGCTTAAAATGTCATCTTGCAGTCTGTGTCTGTATGTTACACTGTTAATGTGCTGTTGAGTTGGTTCCGACTCATAGCAACCCTGTAGGACAGACTAGAACTGCCCCATAGGGTTTCCACGGAGTGGCTGGTACATTTGAACTGCTGAGATTCTGGTTAGCAGCCAAGATCTTAACCAGTGTGCCACCAGGGCTCCAGTATGTCTGTATAGTAACCCATATAGAACCCAGTGTGTGACCTTTTTTTTTTTCGGTCGTTGCTGTTTTTTTTTTTTTTTTTTGAAAGCTACCTGGAAAAGCCTTGCTTCTTCTGTAGGAGTTTTCCCTAGCAATATAACTGACCCTGTTTCTAGGTGTCATTTTGGCTGCCAGGATATGTGGAACCATATAAACAGTTCAAATTAAAAAATGTATAATTTTAGGGCCTTTCTTAGTTCTCTTTCTCGTTGGTTTTAACATCCTACTCTAAATTTTTGTTTTCAATTTATGTTTTTCTCTTTTCTGTGTTTTATGTGAGCTACTTAAATTCTTTGTAGAATGAGATGGGGCAGGGGTAGATGAGTATGCCCACATAACTAAATGTTTAGCCCCTTTCCAAATATACATTCTCTCTAACTCCTAGGTGATGGCATGATTCTCGGCTGCCCTTCAGGCTGCACTGCTGGTTTTGGTAACCATCCTTATTGGAGTAGATAGTCCTTGCCCCGGGCTGTAGCTGACTAGTTGAGTTCCAACAGATGCAGTTTTTCTGCTCCGGGGTTATATAAATAAACTCCTACTGTGGTAGTTTATCAGACCCTTAAACTTCCACTTGCAGCCACAGCTGTCTTTGTTTTAGAAAAAACGGGGAAGCGGGAATGAGTGTGGAGAGAATATTGTATATTAGACTGCAGGGTCAAAGCACAATAGCCACGGGATGCCTAGGCATTTCTGTTACTGATTCATCCAGAAAATACTTACTGAATACCTGTTATGTACCAGGCATGGTGCTAGGTATTGGAGTGAACAAGCCAAACATGGTCCTTGACCTCATGAACCACTACTTGCCCTTTGCAGAGCCATCTCAGAGGAACCCAGATGCTGGGAACATGAAGTCTTGTCTAAATCCAGAAGAGCAATGACTAGAAAAGGTGTTTTAATTCTAAGCCTATAATGTAGACCTACCTGCTACAGTAGGATCTCAACAAATCAAATTGGTTACCTCCCCTACTTAAAATTAATTCAGTTCTTCATTGCCTTCAAAATCTTTACCATGATTTGCCCCTGCCTGCCCTTCTTGCTGTTCTCCTGTATATCTAAGTCCTTGAACGTTTTCACATTTGTGGCTGTCTTAGCTATCTAGTGCTGCTATAACAGAAATACCACAAGTGGATGGCTTTAACAAACAGAAATTTATTCTCTCACAAGTCTAGGAGGCTAGAAGTCCAAATTCAGGGCCAGGGGATGGCTCTCTGTCTGCTCTGGGGGAAGGTCTTTGTCATCAGTCTTCCCGTGGGTCTAGGAGTTTCTCAGTGCAGGGACCCCGGGTCCAAAGGACTCATTCCACTCCTGGCTCTTCTTTCTTGGTGATATCAGGTCCCTCCTCCTCTCTGCATGCTTCTGTCTTTTATAAAAATCTCAGAAGAGATTGAAGATACAGCCTAATCTTATAGATTGTGTTCTGCCTCATTAACGTAACTGCCTCTAATCCTGTCTTATTAACAGAACAGAGGTTGGGATTTACAACACATAGGGAAATTGTATCAGATCACAAAATGGAGGACAGTCATACAATACTGGGAATCATGGCCTACCCAAGTTGACACACATTTTTTGGGGACACAATTCAGTCCATAACAATGGCCTTAATACTACATTTCAGCATTTCTGAGGATTTGTGAGGATGCTATATGTTATTTGAAGTGTTCTGTATTCAAATAAGGGAGCCCTGGTGGCACAGTGGTTAAACGCTTGGTTGCTAATGAAAGGTTAGTGGTTTGAACCCAGCAGCTGTTCCTCAGGAGAAAGATTTACAACCTTGGAAACCCTTTGGGCTGATTCTGCTCTGTCCCATATGGTTACTATAAGTTGGAATAGACTCAACGACAATGGATATGATTTTGGGTTTATATTCAAATAAACCTGAGTTCAAGTTAAATAGCATTCTTTATTGCAGATATCCTCAGAACCTTTAAAATGTACCAAAACACATTGTGAATTCTTTAGAGGCGGATATAGTATGTGGCATTTTCAAAATTTACCAGATCTTAGAAACCCAGTTTTCTCCAGATCTTACGTGAAACTAGTCTTTTGTGGAGTATACTTTGGGAAATCTTTTTGTATTCTCAGATTTTGATACTTTACCTGGTCACTTGTTTAATTCTTCTTCACCTTTCAAGACCCAGCTTAAATACCACATCCTCCAGAATCTGACCTGACTCCTCCCAGTCTATTTAGATGTTCATCATTTGTTTTCGTAGAATCCTGTAAAACACAAACGAAATCTCTCTCATAGTACCTTGTACACTTTATGTGCTGCATTGTCTTTATTTCCCTAACTAAAAGTCTTAAGACCAGTCTTTAAACCACGTATCAGCCAGGTAACAACACAGTGCTCGGGCAAGGTTGTATTGAATGTTTATTGTGTGGAATGAAGTAATGTTACTATGTTTGTTTTAAGTTAATGCTTCAGATATTTTCTACCTTTCCACAGTCCGCTCTATCAAACTGAAGGAAGATATTTTGTCCTGCACTTTTGCTGAGTTGAGCTTGGGCTTATGCCAGTTTATCCAAGAGGTGCGGAGACCAAATGGTGAAAAATATGATCCAGACAGTATCTTGTACTTGTGCCTTGGAATTCAGCAGGTATCAAGTTAAATAATTGTTATAAAATTGATCGCAGTTTTAATGATTCTAGTAGAACCTGTGAATTAAGCTGAAAAACTATAATGTATATTGGTTGTTTGATACTGCTCCAATACTTTCTTGCTGAACAACTGACCCTGATTAAAAAGTCTCGATCATATAGCCTTTTGTAAGCTAAATTGAGACTGTTAGTGGAGTAACAGAAATTGAGGGTGGTGCATTATTGGTGAATGGACAAAAGGGCATACAGAGCAGCTCAGAAAAGCTGCAGCATGGATGACTGTGTATATGTGTGTCTGTATACCACATAATCTCATATAAACTTTTTAAATGCAAATTAACATAATATACCATTATATCTATCACACGTTCATATTATTTTTACCAGTAATTAAGTTTTGAAGTGTCAGTTCAAATTGGGGTGTCTGAAAAAACACAATAAATGTTGGAGAAGTTGTGGAGAAACTGGAACACTTACACACTGCTGGTGGGAATGAAAAATGGTACAACCACTTTGGAAATCAATTTGGTGCTTCCTTAAAAAATTAGAAATAGAACTACCATACAATCCAGCAGTCCCACCAAAAGAGTAAAAAAAAAGATTACCTACAGACTGGGAAAAAGTTTTTAGCTATGACATTTCTGACCAGCACCTGATTTCTGAAATCTACATGATACTGCAAAAACTCAACAACAAAAAGACAAAATAACCAAATTAAAAAACAGGCAAAGGATATGAACAGACACTTCACTAAAGAAGACATTCAGGTACCTGACAGATACATGAGGAGATGTTCACGATCATTAGACATTAGAGAAATGCAAATCAAAAGTACAATGAGATTCCATCTCACTTTAACAAGGCTGACATTAATCCAAAAAACACAAAATAATAAATGTTGGAGAGGCTGTGGAAAGATTGGAACACTTATACACTGCTGGTGGGAATGTAAAATGGCACAACCACTTTGGAAACTGATTTGGTGCTTCTTTAAAAAGCTAGAAATAGAACTACGGTACAATCTAGCAATCCCACTCCTTGGAATATATCCTAGAGAAATAAGAGCCTTTACACAAACAGAAATATGCACACCCATGTTCGCTGCCCATCAGTGGATGAATGGATAAATAAATTATGCTGTATTCACACAATGGAATACTACACGTTGATAAAGAACAGTGATGAACCTGTTTAACATTTCATAACATGGAGGAATCCGGAAGGCATTATGCTGAGTGAAATTAGTCACTTGCAGAAGGACAAATATTGTATAGGACCACTATTATAAGAATTCAAGAAATAGTTTAAACAGAGAAGAAAATATTCTTTGGTGGTTACGAGAGGGGGGAGGGAGGGGGTGGGGGAGGGATATTCACTAATTAGTGGGTAAGAACTACTTTAGGTGACGGGAAAGATAACACACAATACTGGCAAGGTCAGCACAACTGGACTAAACCAAAAGCAAAGAAGCTTCCTGAATAAACTGAATGCTTCCAAGGCCAGCGTAGCAGGGGCGGGGGTTTGGGGACCATGGTTTCAGGGGACGTCTAGGTCAACTGGCATAATAAAATCCATTAAGAGAACATTGTGCATCCCACTTTGGAGAGTGGTGTCTGGGGTCTTACTTGCTAGCAAGGGGCCATCTAAGATGCATCAATTAGTCTCAACCCACCTGGAGCAAAGGAGAATGAAGAACACCAAAGACAAAAGGTAATCATAAGCCCAAGAGGCAGAAAGGGCTACATAAAGCAGAGACTGCATTAGCCTGAGAACAGAACTAGATAGTGCCCTGCTATGACCGATGACTGCCCTGACAGGGAACACAACAGAGAACCCCTGAGGGAGCAGGAGAGCAGTGGGATGCAGACCCCAAATTCTTGTAAAAAGACCAGACTTAATGGTTGTTTGACTGAGACTAGAAGGACCCTGGAGGTCATGGTCCCCAGACCTTCTGTTAGCCTAAGACAGGAACCATTCCCAAAGCCAACTCTTCAGACGTGGATTGGACTGGACTATGAGATAGAAAATGATAACTGGGGAAGAATGAGCTTCTTGGATCAAGTAGACACATGAGACTATGTTGGCTTCTCGTGTCTGAAGGGGAGATGAGAGGGTAGAGGGTGTCAGGAGCTGGCCGAATGGACACGAAAAGAAAGTGGAGGGAAAGAATACGCTGTCTCGGGGAGAGCAATTAGGAGTATATAGCAAAGTATTTATAAATTTTTGTGTGAGAGTCTGACTTGATTTGTAAACTTTCACTTAAAGCACAATAAAAATTTTTAAAAATACAAAAAAAAATTGGGATGTCTGTTCAAAGCTAATATTCTGAAATTTGTAGCACAACATTGGAAATAACCTCAAGGCCCACCAATGACAACCTCCTTGGTTTAACTTATTCCTAAGTATTTTACTCTTTTTGATGCTACTGTAAATAGAATTGTTAATTTCTTTTTCAGATTGTTCATTGCTGCTGTTAAGTGCTGTTGAGTTGGATCCAACTCATAGCAACCCACTGTACAACAGAAAGAAAACTGCATAGTCCTGTGCCATCCTCACATTCGTTGTTGTGTTTGAGCCCAGTGTTGCAGCCACTGCTTCATTCCATTTTGATAAAGAGTTTCCCTCTTTTTCACTGACCCTCTACTTTACCTAGCATGATATCCTTCTCTAGGGACTAGTCCCTCCTGATAACATGTCCTAACTAAGTACGTGAGATGAAGTCTCGCCATCCTCTCTTCTAAGGAACATTCAGGCTATACTTCTTCCAAAACAGATTTCTTAGGCCTTCTGGCAGTGCATGATATATTTAGTGTTCTTTGCCAACACCTTGATTTGGAGGCATACATTTTTCTTCAATTTTCCTTATTCATTGTCCAGCTTTCACATGTGTATAAGGCGATTGAAAATACATGACTTGGATAAGTGCATCTTAGTCCTCAATGTGACATCTTTGCCTTTTAACACTTCAAAGAGGTCTTTTGCCACAGATTTGCCCAATGCAATATATTTTTTGACTTCTTGACTGCTGCTTCCGTGAGCATTAATTGTAGACCCAAGTAAAATGAAATCCTTGATAACTTCAATCTTCTCTCCATTTGTCATGATGTTGGTTATTGATTCAGTTGTGAGGATTTTTGTTTTCTTTATGTTGAGGTGGAATCCATACTGAAGGCTGTGGTCTTTGATCTTCATCAGTAAGTGCTTCAAGTTCTCTTCACTTTCAGCAGCAAAGTTGTGTCATCTGCAAATCACAGGTGTTAATGAGTCTTCCTCCAATCCCGATGCCCTGTTCTTCGTATAGTCCATCTTCTTGGATTCTTTACTCAGCATATAGATGGAATAAGTATAGCAAAATGATACAACCCCGATGCACACCTTTCTGGGTTTTAAAACACATGGTATCTCCTTGTTCTGTTCAAACAACTGTCTCTTGGTCTATGTACAGGTTCCAAAAAAACCCCAAACCCATTGCCGTCGAGTCGATTCCGACTCATAGCGACCCTATAGGACAGGGTAGAGCTGCCCCATAGAGTTTCCAAGGAGTGCCTAGCGGATTTGAACTGCCAACCTTTAGGTTAGCAGCCGTAGCACTTAACCACTACACCACCAGGGTTTCCTGTACAGGTTCCACATGAGCACAATGAAGTGTTCTAGAATTTCCATTCTTTGCAGTGTTGTCTGCAGTTTGTTATGATCCACACAGTCGAGTACCTTTGCATAGTCAATAAAACATAGGTAAACATCTTTCTGGTATTCTCTGCTTTCAGAAAGATCCATCTAACATGAGCAATGATATCCCTCATTCCATGTCCTCTTCTGAATCCAGGTTCAATTTCTGGCAGTTCCATATTGATGTATTGCTGCAATTGATTTTGAATGATCTTCAGCAGAATTTTACTTGTGTGTGATATTAATGATACTGTGCAATAATTTCCACTGTCTGTTGGATCACCTTTCTTGGAATGTGCACAAGTATGGGTCACTTCCAGTCAGTTGGCCAGGTAGCTGTCTTCTGAATTTCTTGGCATGTATGAGTGAGTACCTCCTGCAGTGCATCTGTTTGTTGAAACATCTCAACTGGTATTCTGTCAATTCCTGAAGCCTCAGTTTTCGCCACTGCCTTCAGTACAGCTTGGACTTCTTCCTTCAGTGCCATTGCTTCTTGATCATATGCTACCTCCTGAAATGGGTGAACGTTGACCAATTCTTCTGGGTACAGTGACTCTGTGTATTCCTTCCATCTGCTTTTGATGCTTCCTGCATCATTCGGTATTTTCCCATAGAATCCTTCAGAATTGCAACTTGAGGCTTGAATTTTTTTTTCAGTTCTTTCAGCTTGAGAAGTGCTGAGCATCATCTTCCCTTTTGGTTTTCTGACTCCAGGCCTCTGCACATTTCATGCTAAAATTTTACTTTGTCTTCTTGAGCTCCCTTTTGAAATCTTGTGTTCAGCCCTTTTTCTTCATCATTTCTTCCATTCATTTTAGTTACTCTACATTCAAAAGCCAGTTTGAGAGTCTCTTCTCACATCCACTTTGGACTTCTCTTTCTTTCCTATCTTTTTAATGACCTCTTTCTTCATGTATGATATCCTTGATGTCTTCCCACAAATCATCTGGTCTTCAGTCATTAGTGTTCAGTGCATCAAATCTATTCTTGTGATGGTCTCTAAATTCAGGTGGGATATACTCAAGGTTGTATTTTTGCTCTTGGGGAGTTTTAATTTTCTTCAGCTTCAAGTTGAACTTGCATATGAGCAGTTGATGGTCTGTTCCACGGTCGGCCCCTGGCCTTATTCTGACTGATGATACTGAGCTTTTCCATTGTCTCTTTCCACAAATGTAATCAGTTGTGATTCCTGTGTTTTCCGTCTGATCCAGTGAGGTCCACGTGCATAGTCACTGTTTATGTTGTTGCAAAAAGGTATTTGCAATGATGAAGTCGTTGGTCTTGGGAAATTCTGTCGTTTGATCTCTGGCATCATTTCTCTGTCACCAAGGCCATATTTTCCAACTACCAATCCTTCTTATTCGTTTCCAACTTTCATGTTCTAATCACCAGTAATTATCAGTGCATCTTGATTGCATGTTTGATCAGACTGCAGAAGTTGGCAAGAATCGTCAATTTTCTCATCTTTGGCATTAGTGGTTGGTGCGTAAATTTTAATAATAGTCATATTAGCTGGTCTTACTTGTAGGTGTGTGGATATTTTCCTGTCACTGACAGCATTGTTCTTCAGGATAGATCTTGAAATTTTTTTTCGATGATGAATGCAATGCCATTCTTCAGTTTGTTATCCCCGACATAGTAGACCATATGATTGTCTGATTCAGAATTGACAATACCAGTCTCTTTCAGCTCACTAATGCCTAGGATATGCATTCTTATGCATTCCATTGCATTTTTGATGACTTCCAATTTTCCTAGATTCATACGCTGTACATTCCTTTTTGCTGTTATTAATTATTAATGGATGTTTGCATCTGTTTCTTCTCATTTTGAGTCATGCCACATCAGCACCTGAAGGTCCCAAAAGCTTAATTCTATCCATGTCATTAAGGTTGACTCTACTTTGAGGAGGCAACTCTTCCCTAGTCGTAATTTGAGTGCTTTCCAGCCTAAGAGGTTCATCTTCCGGCACTATATCAGACAGTGTTCCGTTGCCATTCATAAGGTTTTCACTGGCCATTTTTTTCAGAAGACCCTTCCTAGTCTGTCTTAGTCAAGAAGCTCCTCTGAATCCTGTCCACCATGGGTGACCCTGTTGGTATTTGAAGTACCATCATTATCACAGCCACAGGCAAGGCACCATAGTACGACAAAATGACAGATGAATGGTGGCGTTCATTGCTAGTGTGTAGACATACAAGTGATTTTTCATGTTGATCTTGTGTCCTGCAAGTTTGCTTAAGTAATTTATTAGCTCTAATAGCTTTTTTGTGGTGTCTTTGGGATTCTTTTAGATAATGTCATTTGAAATAGAGGCAGTTTTACTTGTTTGCCTATTTGGATGTGTTTTGTTTCTTCTTGTTGCCCGATCGCTCTGGCAAGAATTTTCAGTGCAATGTTGAATAGAAGTGGCAAGAGTGGGCATCCTTGTCTTGTTCCTGATCTAAGGGAGAAATTATATTCATTAATTTGTTTTAAAATAGGGGTTTTATGTGCATTCATATGTACCTAATGTGCATAAGTATATAAAATTCAGTTTTATTTATAAAGGGATTTTTTAAAAGGTTGAAATATCCCTGAATCTTAACCGTAGTTGCCTTTTTATAGTGAGTTTGAGTGTGTCATTATTTTTCTGTATTTTTAAACTTTTTCTATAATGAAGATATGATATTTTAAGTTGGGAAAATACTTCATTAAGAGAGGAAAAAGAATACCATTCAACAACAAAACTGCAATCTGGCAATAACCCAAAAACCGTTGCTGCCGAGTTGATTCTGACTCACATGACCCTAGAACACAGAGTAGAACTGCCCCATAGGGTTTCCAAGGAGCGCCTGGTGGATTTGAACTGCCTACTTTTTGGTTAGCAGCCATAGCTCTTAAGCACTGAGCCACCAGGGTTTCCAGTCTGGCAATAGGATCATAAACTGCCTTTGAAGAGGCACCATAAAAATGCACATTGAAGTGGTGTTTAATTTTTATTAGCTAGAATAAATGTGTTTTGGGTTTTTAGAATAAATGTAAATGGAAATAATTCCCCAAATCATACATTAATAGGAAAGCAGGAAAATAAGATAGACATGGATTAATAAGTTTAAAACACCAAATCTTTAGTGTGTAACTATATGCTGCTTTGTTTTGTTCTAAAATTGCTTATCTAAATTGATTTTATGCGATCTGCATCATCACTTTAACTGTACTTTACTCAAGCTGTTTCTTGTTTCGTATCCTATAATATGGTTATAATTAGCATATTTTAAAATCTTATAATTAGACTTAAACTTTCTGAGGGCTAGTGTGGGGGAACATGGAGTGGGCAGAAGTTGAGGGCTAGGCGAGAAGGCTCCAAATAAATAGCTTTTTAATTTGGATTTCTTCCAGTCATCTGACACTAGCTACCTATTGGGAAATGATCTTGTAACTAAACTAAAAAACGAGCAAATATTCATTAAGAGCAAATCTTGAGGTAGATGCTGTGAATCAGGAAAAATTTATTTGGGAAATAAGCATTAGAATCAATATTTAGTATATCAGTTTCGTGAACTTAAAGGGTACTTATTTATTGTAATTATTTTGTACCATCTCTGTTTTTAAAAGGAGAATAACAAACTACCTTTCAAGCTTAGTGGTCAAGATAATGTCAACGTGAAAGGGATCCTTTCACTTGAATCTTGGTATTTTAACATGTGTCCTTAAAATGGAAACCCTGGTGGTGTGGTGGTGTAGTGGTTAAGTGCTAAGCCAAGGGTCGGCAGTTGGAATCCACCAGGCGCTCCTTGGAAACTCTCTGGGGCAGTTCTACTCTGTCCTGTAGGGTCGCTATGAGTCGCAATCGACTCGACGGCACTGGGTTTGGTTTTTTTGGTTTTGTCCTTAAAATACTTAGAAGATTAACGTGGTTTATAAAAATACTGTAAGTGAAAAAATTAAGTGTGAGCTTTAGTCTTTAAAAAAAAAATAAACTTGTGTTTTCTTTGTATCAACATGTATGTATATTTTTTCTCTTATAGTACCTGTTTGAAAATGGTAGAATAGATAACATTTTTACTGAGCCCTATTCCAGATTTATGATTGAACTTACCAAACTCTTGAAAATATGGGAACCTACAATACTTCCTAATGGTAGGATGATTGTCTTTTCTTTTGATTGTTTTCAGTGATATACTTTGTTAAATTGCTTAAGTTTGTTATCTTTCTGTGAATTATTTTCCATTTCACCCAATTAATAACATAACTGGACTTTTGAGGATAGTCTTTGATTTACTATTGATTTTAGTGCATTTATAGATACTAAATGCTGGGAAAAAAATTTTTTCAGGTTAAATTTACTTTCTAGAAACCTTTTTGATCTGGTCATGTCAGTAAAGCTGCAACTCTGGACCAGTCCCCAACCTGCTGCTTATTCTTCCCTTAGACCACCTGCCAGCAGATCGGCACACCCAGCTGATTGTTAAGGGAGTTCAGCTCTCATCCTAGAATTGTTGTCAGACAGGCCCCTTAATCACTGCTGGTCACAGGCTCCTCAGCTGTGAATGGAGAGGCTGAAGCCCCTACATTTAAGGGGCTTCATGAGGAAGGTGCGGTTAAAGGTACATTATTGTAATTCGTCTGTAAAGCTTAGCTTTTTAAGATAAATCATCAGGAGATAATCACTCCTAAATAATACGAATTAAAAATATGGCAGGAGAGAAGAATCTTACCTTTTTTCTAAGACTGAACCACTTAACAGTAAGCTTAATGATCTCAACCAGGAGTTGGCAGAATGGTTTTTAGGTTTTTAAATGGTTGGAGAAAAAATCAAGAGACTAATGATATTTTATGACATAAAAATTGCTTGAAATTCATATTTCAGGGTCCATAAATAAAGTTTTATTGGCACACAGCCACATCCACTTGTTTATAAATTGTGTATGTCTCCTTTCACTCTACAGCAGCCAAGTTGTCCAGAGGCTTTATGGCTCACTATTTGACCCTTTACAGAAAAAGTTTGCTAGCCCCTGATCTAAAATAGCAGTCAGTTGAAACTGTTTTTAGGGAAATGATCACAATGTATACTTGGATAGAATCATCTGCCCTTTTCTTTTTGGTGCCGTATCTTTTTATCTGCATAATTAAGAGGAGGCCTCTTAGACTCATTCTTTCTCTTCACATCTTTAAGTTAAAGAGTTTCAGAAATTAGTCTTGTTAGCAAGAGCTAAGTGCTGTCCCCCTCCCCTTTTCTGTTCAGGATATATGTTCTCTCGCATTGAAGAAGAGCATTTGTGGGAGTGCAAACAGCTGGGTGCCTACTCACCAATCGTCCTCCTGAACACCCTCCTTTTCTTCAATACCAAATACTTTCAGCTAAAGAATGTTAGTGAGCACTTGAAGCTTTCCTTTGCCCATGTGATGAGACGGACCAGGACTCTGAAGTACAGCACCAAGATGACATATCTGAGGTTCTTCCCGCCTCTACAAAAGCACGAGTCAGACCCAGGTGTGATGTTCCTAAAATTTCTATTTGAAGTTTTATTACTGTTAAAATAGAGAGTTGTCACAGATGGGTAGTCATACATTTTCGACATGGAAGAGCTTAGCTTTATTTTAGCATTTAAATGTTTTTTTCTATTGTCAGGGCTAGGTTAAAGGCTTGCCTCAGAATGAAAGGAAATACTTTTATTGGCTTTTAAATTAGTCACTGAGTTAATTGGTCTAGGGTAGAGCCCAAATAATCTGTGTTTTAAAACTTCCCAGAGTATTTGAATATGCAGCCCAGCTTGAGAATCACTGGTTTAGAGGCACCAGATGGGTCAATTGCCAGTTAAAAGAAGCCTGCTTAGCTTTTAAATCTGTTGTTTCTAAATCTTATTTGGACCAGCACCTCTTTTTAGTTAACATTAATTATCAAATTCTGAAGGAACTTAAAAGCAGACTTAGATATATTGCTTAGAATAATAACATCAGTAGCGACAGTTTTATTAGAAAATTTATCATTTTGTATTATTCCAAAACAGCCTATTGAATAATATTTTGTTTTTAATGTTTAAAGAATTAATATTGGTAGTACGTTGTTGTTGTGTGCCATCGAGTCAATTCGAACTCACAGTTAACCTCTGTAAGAGTAGTTTCCAAAGCTGTAATCTTTGTGGGAGCAGATCACCAGGTCTTTTCTCCCACGGAGCTGCTGGTGGGTTCAGACCACAGACATTTTGGTTAGCAGCCATGCGCTTCACCACTGTGCCATCAGGTCCCTATTGTCAGAGCACATGCAGGGCTTCATGCAGGGTCAGTCAGTTATAAAAACAGAGTCATTAAGGACATGCCATATATCCTGACACTTAGCTTCCGGTCAGAACCTGTGAGTTCCTGTGTCTTGAAACTGTCTGCACATAGATAATTCTCCAAAGAGGAGCCCAATGCCTAAGGCAAAACGGCTTCAGCTAAGCTGCTTACTAGGCTTTTGTTTCACCTGAAGGTGACTCTAGGAAAAGCAGTTCCTTAAACGCTCAAGGTTCAAATGGACACCTAAGGGCAGATGGCCAGGGTGGATCACCCCAACTCCATGGACCCAAAAATCTGGAGTCCAGGAGAATTAAAACAGTTTATCATGTTCATATAAAGCCTACTTTTGCTCTTAATTGATGTTAATTGGACAAGGGAGAAGCAGTTTTCTGATTAAGTCCTTGACAAGATTGGTAATAAATTCAGCTTGTTTTTTGAATGAATAATCAGCAAGGTCTTTGTATTTAGGTAGCTGTAAAAGACTAGAGTGAATTTTGTTACTAATGGAGGAAGCTGGGGAAAGTTTTGTGCCACCTGTTAAGAATAGCAGAAAACCTTTTTCCTTGGGTTCTCAGGCTCATTGTTCTCTAGAAGCTTGAATGGAAAAGTAGAAAAGAGACAGTATGCTGTCCACACCTTCTGGCTCCTTTCTGATAACACCTGGCCTCTACAAAATTCTGGTCTTGAAAAAGAATTTGTTCTTTTCAAATGTCGTTTCCCAGCAAAGATACCATTTCTCATAATACTATGACAACTAAAAGAAATTTGAACAAACCCCATAGGCACTGGTGTCTGACAGTAGAAGTATTTTCCAGTAGAAAGATGGCTTCCATCTTCATCTGTACTATAGGAGGAAAGACAGTAGAGCCTTTTCTTCTTTATCTTGCTGTGCCTAATAAAGTCTATTAATAGAGTCAGCCTCAGAATTTAGACATATTCTCCAGCACCCTGCTTTGTGCCAGTGGTGCCCCTATTTTGGTGAGCCCAAAACCCACATAAATTTCATTAGGACAGGAACTTTGTTTTATTCACTGCTATAAACCCAGCACTTAGAATAATGTAAGTTATCACCATAGATGCTCAATAAATATTTGTTGACCGAGTGAGTAAATGAAAGAGAGGAGGGAGAGAATGACATTGAAGTTCTGACTCGTTGGGTGTCTTGAGACTTCAAGAAAAGACTTTTCTGATATACTCCTTTATTATTTCTTGTTTCAAGATAAACTAACTGTTGGCAAGAGGAAAAGAAATGAAGATGACGAGGTGCCAGTGGGTGTGGAGATGGCAGAGAATACTGATAACCCGCTAAGATGCCCAGTCAGGCTTTATGAGTTTTACCTGTCAAAATGGTAGGTAATCTTCCTCTGAGCTAGGCAAAGGCCATTTCAGAAAGTAGTTAACATATTTTGGATTTCAGATGCTTGAACATCAGAAAGGTAGCTGGCTTTTGACTTTAGACGAGAATTTACCTCTAATTTTATTATTTCCCCGTTCTTGTTTGCCTAGATTGTTGAACAAGAAATACATTGCCTCATCTTGATTTTTTTTTCCTGATAATCTCTTCAAAAGCAAGAATCACTGCCATTATTTGACCTCTCAACTGTTGCTCAGACTTTACTTGATATCTTTATTATTATTTAGAAAAGAAATTTAATGGAGAGGTTTTAATATTAAACCTATGGATAGAAAAGCAATTTATTTTTAAGGAATTGAAAACTTTCTGAGTGATCCTTTTCTTACAGAAACCTAATGATTTTAGAGTTTTAAGGTCCACACTGAAGCGTTTTTTTTCCCAAAGGAAATATAATAATGACCAGGTTTGCCCTCTGACAATATGTATTGAGTGCCCTTGGGATATTGGATACTGAGGATATGTGGTTCTCAGCCATAGTGTCATGTTAGTCGAATTTTTCATTACTCCTCATGATGTTTTTTAAGTATTAAAGTTTGCAAGGGATTTTAAACTGAATCCACCACCCGCTCCTCGGAAACCCTATGGGGCAGTTCTGCTCTGTCCTATAGGGTCGCTATGAGTTAGAATCAACTCGACAGCAGCAGGTTTGGTTTTGGTTTTTATATTAACATTATACTCACTCATTCCCAATCCAGTGTGTTTTCTTGAGTGTTTGAGAAAAGATAAAGAGTTACAGGTTATTCCTGGGAGGGAGGCGGGAGTGGGGATGCCTGTAAACCTGTTTATTCCTGTGGGTGTGTTGCTTATCTATTAAATAGTCATAGTGGGGAAAAGTTGAGAGCCGTTATGTTGAAGAATAGTTACGTATTTCGTATACTCTCTGATCCCCAATTTTCTTTTTTCTTTTTCCCTTGTGGGTAGTTCTGAAAGTGTGAAGCAAAGGAATGATGTGTTTTACCTTCAACCTGAGCGCTCCTGTGTCCCGAATAGCCCCATGTGGTATTCCACATTCCCGATAGACCCTGGGACCCTGGATACCATGTTAACACGTATTCTCATGGTGAGGGAGGTACATGAAGAACTTGCCAAAGCCAAATCCGAAGACTCTGATGTTGAATTATCAGATTAAAATGGAATTGAGGTTCCTATTTTCATACAGATTGGTATGCACCAAACTGTGAATGCATCCAGCCGTTGGAAAACGATGTATAAGCCCAGGTCCTCTTGACTTGATCATAAGATAATAGAAAACAGACGACTTGTGAACCACAGTGTGGATGTACAAATGAAAACTGAAGGGAAGAATATAAACTGAGAAATTTTGTTCTTTGGCAGTGATAGAGTTCTTAGACATCTTCTGAATGACTAACCAATTTCTCTGAGTGGTGCATAATCCTATTTTGTTTGGGAATAACAAATTGTGGAATATTTTTAAGGAAACTTGTTGTATAAAACTCTACCATAGTAACCTTAGACCTTAGAGAGGTAGCTTTGGAGTAAAATCTTGGCTACAATAGACTACTTGGGCAAGCCCTCCATAAGAGTCAGGGGAGAAATCAGTACAGAGCTAAGAGTGACATCACATGAGAACTGTGGGACCCAGACTTGAAGACCCAATAAAAATACTCAACTTTTTTTTAAAAGATAGAGAGTGAAGTGGTCTTGATTTTGATTTTCACTGCCAAGCCCATTATGTGAAGGATAAAAGCCTCTGGTGCTTTTGTCACAGGCCCCTCACATCAGGGAAAAAGGCCTTCACTGCTGTTAACACAGTAATGTATCCCTTTCACTTTTTGGGTCTAACCTTCTCACTGTGGGTCTGGATATGGGTAAATTAAGGTAAAGGGAATAAAACTTTGCAAACTAATTATGCACACAAAAAATCTGTGGAACTCGATAGACCCAAAGTGTTTTGAGATGTTTGTAGAAAACCCACTAAAATGCCCATTTCTTTGGGTATCAGCCTTTATTGCTGTTGTCTCATAGCATGAGCTGTGGTACACAGAAATGGGGGTTCTCCTTTTGTTTTCCTTTTTTTCCCCAGTGGCAGCTTTTCTCCCATTACCTTACCTTCCTTTTTCCCAAATAATTCCTCTTATTTGTCTTTTGCACCAGTTTCTGGAGGCCCTTGTCATCTCAAACAGAAAAATCTCTCTCTTTACTCTGGCGAACCTGTGGGTGATTCCACAAAGACACAGTATTACTGAACTCTTCAGAATTATGGTAGAAAAGGTCCTGGTATGTTTCTATATAAAGCATTTGGAAGATGACCTTGTTGCCCTAACAAACTTGAAAAGATAGGGATTCTAGGGTTGGGATACAAAGACATTGACTGTCTTACATATCCACAAGCAGGTCTTCTTCTAGCATTATTCCAAACTCTAGCTGTTTTTTTAGTACTCTTTGAGAGTTGCAGGTCCTAGGCTGTTTGGCAAATGAATTTGTGTCCCTCATCTCTAGTCTCAGTTTCTTCCTCACAAAATTTTGAAACAAAATTTTATGATGCTGGCCAATCACAGAACTTCTTTAAAAAAAAAAAAAAAATTTATGATGCTGGCCAATCACAGAACTTCTTTAGCTGGTGTTAATTTGACTCCATGATAGAAGTAAGCAAAGTCCAAAAAATCTCTTAGAAATTTTAACCTTGAAAGACTTGTCAGTATTTCCCATTTGTCAGGTGGGGGTTACAGGCGTATTTTTTTTTAAACAAATAAGTGAGTCATTAACTACAACAAAAATTAAAAGGTAGGCCTTTGGGCATTGTGTACTTGATGGTTCTGTCCGTCTGCTTGTAACATTTCATTTTTGTTACCAAGAACTGTGTAAAAGAAGTAAACCTGCCCCAATTCTGTATGATTCCTTCAATCTGTGTTTGTCATTTCTGACTGGAAAACTTCCTTAGTTCCAGACCTTGTTTGATACGGAGGAAAAACAACTCAATTGTCTGAGAAGTCTGCCAATAAACTATCCAGAAACATCAGGTGTAATAGTCCCCACTTATACGAATTTTATGGTTTGTATAAACACTAACATTTTTCCCCCTGTAGTTGTATGAAAAGCAAATATTGTTAGCATAGTAGATAAATTGTTATAAAAATATCAGAAAGAAGAAAAAATCTGTATCTTTTAACTGAGAACAACCAAATACCCAGATAAATGACTGTATTGGGATTTCAGTTGCATGCTAGTCCACAGAGTTGCCCAAAACCCTAAATTAATTCGTAAAAGAAAATATTAATTATTGGTCATTCCTCATAAGTGTAGCGGTTGATAATGTGTGTCAGATTATTTGCTTTTTTTACTTTATTAAAACTGTGTAAAATTACATTTTTTTTTTCCTCAGGGGAGAAAAAACAAGAGAGAAACATCTAAATCATCTTTTCTGTTCTTTTTGGTTTTTTAACTGCTTTTGGGTTTTCCCCTTGCAGAAACCACAGAAATGTTCCCTTAGAATAAAATAGTATATTTGTATTTGATGGGTGAGTTATTCCTTTCCTTTATGTCTTGAAAGAATTTTAAATACTTTTTCTGTTTGACCCTATTGATACGACCCTACAGATAGTAAAATTACAAAGAAAGCAGTTTTCAAAAAAGTTATTTGGCCTTTACTCTAGTAAAATTTAGTCTAGTAAATATTGTTTCATTGCAAAGTCTTGTAGTTGTTGCCTTTTGTCCATCAAAAGGTTTGTTCCTGTATTTAGTTTATTAATTATATTCAAAGCCCTAAAAGATATCATGCATATCTTTAGTTTCAGGCAGACTTTTGTCATATTTACAAAGCTCGCATCAGTTCAACTTTAACAGTTTTGAAATTGTGAGACTCCAATAAAGAATCTGCCCATTTTTAAGAGTAAATACCTATTTAAATTGGGAATGTAAGACTAAATGGCCTTTTCCTTACACGCTATAGCTGTCTTGGTATTGTGCAGATACACTTTCAAATCCTATATAGACTGTTTGTCTCTGCCTGCCCTGTGATATTCCTAATTTTTCAGAGCAGTTTTCCAATAAATGAATCCCAATTTTCTATTATAAAGTTAGAATTTAATTTTCATTGTGAATAAAAAGATCCTCTACGGCATTGAATTGAAAATCAAACAAGCAATAATAATGCCAATTCCTCTATACTAGTACTTGGGCATCATCATCACAGTTTATTATCACTGTTGGAAAAATAATAATTGAGAGGCATTGTTACATATTGGGAAAACCATCGGCTTTGGAGCCTTTTTCTATTTACTAGTTGTGAAACTTTAGGTAAATTACTTAACCTCAGTTTTCGTATCTATAAAGTAGGCATAGTAACTCCCTTATAAGTTGTTGTGCCTGGCATATGGTAGGCTTTCAAATGTCAGTTATTTTTCTTATATGCAGACTACCTGGCATGTAGTAAAATTTTAAATAAATGTTAATTCCCCTACTATAATCTGAATTTCCACTAAATTCAGTGCTTCAGATTCTGCATAATACCCTACATGATCAATTCTGCATATTTGAATCAAATATTTAGAATGTCTAAAAATACTACATGGTAATAAATCATGTTCTTTATACATATGTGCTTACATGCTTATCAGTAGTGATCAACATCACAGATTCCCTCATTGTACTTCACAACATTGAAAAAGAAATACATGGTATAGATAAAGAAAACATTTGGTAAAGTTTTTTTTTTTTTTTTGAGAAAAACGCTCTTAGCAATTTACAGAACTTGCTTGGTAATGGTTATATGCCATCACTTTGAGATTGGAAACAAGACAATTGTACAATATTCACTCTCCCTACTACTTCCTTTAGGGATCAGAAACCCCAAGGTCTAGCTAGGTGTGTGGCTGCTTTAATAAGAAATTCTATTTTCCAGGCTCTCTTGTAACTAGATGTGAACATGTGACTAAATTTTGATCAACTGAGATGGAAACAGAAGTGAGTTTACAACTACAAGCCACATCTTTAAAAGGAAAATGCTTACCCACTTTATAAGTTTTCCTTTTCTTCTGAGCTATAATGTGAATGTGGTCATGACAAATCAGTTTTGTTTGTGTGAGAAAGAGCAACAAACCAGGAGATGAAAGCACAGTAACCTTACGGGGCAGAGCCACCTATCTGCTGGACTGCCTACCAGCCCAGACCTTCATGTAAGGAAGAAAGAGCCTTCCGTCTTACTGAAGCAATTGTCACTTAGTTAAAACTTACCTTCAGATATTTAGGAACACCTATATACAAAAACCAAGAGAATCAACACGGTATTAAATAAGTTCAATCAAGGATGCTAGACACAAAATAAGTTTATAAAAATTGCTAGCATTTTTCTACAAGAACAATAACTAGATAACATAAAAGGAAAAGAACCTACTCACAATAGCAAGAAAAATTATAAAATATTTAGCAGTTAAGTAATGTGCAAGACCCTTAAGTTTATTTTAGTACATGATGTTGGCAAACTGGCTTATTACATGGAGAAAAAGGAAACAGGATCCCTATCTAGCATCATGTCCAGAGTCGGACTATAGGTAGATGAAAGGTCTACATGTGAAAGGCAAAATTGCGAAATTAGTAGAAAATGTAAGAGATTATTGTGTCTAGGGGAGGGGAAGAGCTTTTTAAATATCCAAAGCACAAACCATATAGGGGAAAAAAAGATGAACTTTATTACATAAGGTAAAGGATTTCTGTTCAATAAAAGATAAACAAATGACAGACTCAGAGAAGATACTTGAAATGTTTAAAATCAACAAAGGATTTAAACAGTAAAACCTACAAAAACCAGAACCTGTGTATGGTGGAAATCTGTCAGAGAAGGAAAACGCAAATACCTTCCAGTAATAGAGAAGAGTGGTAAGACTACACCCTGTCAAAGGCAGCAACTTGTGAGACCTGGAAAAACAAAGTCCAGTTGAGTTCCGGCTCTCGCAGTTTTCACGGTATTTGAATATACAAAAAACTGTGGAATCATAAAACTGAACAAAGGATAATGAAAAGTAGTTCATAGAAGGGAAGCCCAAAAGGGTAATAAGTATGTAAAAAGATCCTCAATCTCATGACAGTCAAGATTTTTTTAAAGAAGCTATCACTACACGTTTAAGACGATACTAAGTGTTGGTGGAGATATAGGGATATAAAAAAACCTTACATTTTGCAAGAATGAATGTAGACTGGTGTAGCCATTCTGGAGAGCAATCATAACCATTATCAAGTTAATGAAATTTGACACTTTACTAAGAGGACCCCCTTATGATCAAATACCATTTTCTTTAATCATACCACTTTTATCTTTATTCATTTAGAGAACTACATTGATGGATTTTTCTGATGTTGAACCATCCTTGCATTCCTGTGATTAAACCGTGATAGATCATGATGTATTTTTTTATGTATAATAATGGATTATATACATATAAAACCTATCAAGGATGTTCCTTTTTATTCCTAGTTTCCTATGAGTTAATTACAAGTGAGGAGCTGATCAAATGATTTTTTTGCATCTATTTTTTATTTGATAGTCATGTTATTTTTCTGCCTTTATTAATGTTATGAAGCACATTATTAGGTTTTCTAATGTTGAACTTTTTTTGCATCCTTTTGATAATCTTTAAAAATATATACTATTAGATTTGGCTAGCTAATATTTCATTTTTTTTGTCCCCCCTAGAACTCTCCTTACCTGGTTTTGGAATCACTGTTTCACCAGTCTCAAAAAGTACAGAGCAGGTTTTACTCCTTTTCCATTTTGCAAAACAACTTACATAAAATCTGTTTTTGAACGTGTCAAACTAAAAGTTTTAATTCTGGGTTTTTTTCTTTTTATCCTTTTGAGGGAAACTCTTTGCCATTGTAATTTATTTGGTCCACATTGTTCTACTTACGCTGTTGACGTTTTGCCAATTTCGATATTTTATATTTCTCTGCAAGTTTCTTGATTTCATCTGCATTTTGAAATTTATTAGTATATAGTTGATAATTATTTCCTTTTTTCATTCCATATTTTATTTTGCTTATTTACATCTCTTTTCCTGATCATTGCCATCTATCTTACTGTCATCTTTTCAAAGAACCAGCATTTGGTTTTCTCAGTCTTACTATTTTTGTTCTTAATTTATTTCTGACTTTACCGTTATCTTTTTTCTCTTGGGGATTTTCCTGTTGCTCATTCTTTTAAATTACTGAATCAAATGATTTACTGAAAATGATTTCTTGAAATTGAAAAATGATTCCAAATCTATAGGTTTTCCTTCCAAGTATTACACGAGATGTGTTCCCAGATTCAGACATAATGATACACTTATCATCTGTCTATTCTTGGTGTTTTCTTTTTTGATCCAAGGGTTGTCCATCCTCTCTTCCCTGCCTGCAGTTTGTGAGTTTTCAGGCTGTGTGTGAGGTGTACAAAGATACTAACATTTCCTAGGTTCATTGTTCCTCTTACCTGTATATAACCTTCTACCTTTTCTCTTTTTTGCATTGAATTCTCATCTATCAAATTATATACATATTGATTCCCCAGCCTTCTCTTGATTAATATTTGCCTGCTATGTTTTTCCCATTGTTTTTACTGAGAGCCTTTTAATTTATTTAAATTTGTTTATATCAGCATGGACTCAGGGAATTCTATTTTATGCATTGGGTTGTAATCTTATATTCTCATTATGTGTTTGTATATATATATGTTTTCATTGTATCTTCTGATAGTTCAGTTGTCCTAGATTTGACCAATGGAAGCCTCTTCTAGCAGGTTCCTATGCCTTTTGACATGTCGCTGTCATTTTTTGAACACTTACGTATTTTCCCTGCCCCAGCCTTGGAGTCACTGTAGCTCCATGGAGCCTTGGTGCCTTTTAGCACTTGGTGTGCACATTGCTACTAAGGTAAAATTATTTCTAGTCCCTCTCAGTGGACAGAGCTGTAAATACACACACACATATGACCGTGTACATCTATACATTGTATGTATATATGTTATATATGTACTTTTTTTTAACCTACGAGTTCATAGGTTTAAATGTGTCTAAGTTTGTCATATTGTGGCAGCTTGCATGTTGCTGTGATGCTGGAAGCAATGCCACGGATATTCAGATACCAACACGGTCACCCATGGTGGACAGGTTTCAGCAGAACTTCCAGCCTAAGACTAGGAAGAAGGACCCAGCAGTCTACTTCTGAAAAAAATTAGCCAGTGAAAACTGTATGAGTAATACCAGAACATTGTCTGATACAGTGTCGGAAGATGAGCCCCCCAGCTTGGAAGACACTCAAAAGATGACTGAGGAAGAGCTGCCAGCTCAAAGTAGAGTTGACCTTAATGACGTGGATGAAGTCAAGCTTTCAGGACCTTCATTAGCTGATGTGGCACGACTCAAAATAAGAAACGGCTGCAAACAGCCATTAATAATCAGAACGTGGAACGTACAAAGTATGGATCTAAGAAAATTGGAAATGATCCAAAATGAAATGGAACGCATAAACACCGATATCCTAGTCATTAATGAGCTGAAATGGAATGGTATTGGCCGTTTTGAACTGGATAGTCATATGGTGTACTACGCTAGGAATGACAGTTTGAAAGGGAATGGCGTTGCATTCATCATCAAAAAGAACATTTCAAGATCTATTCTGAAGTACAATGCTGTCAGTGATAGGGTAATATCCATACGTCTGCAAAGACCAGTTAATGTGATTATTACTCAAATGTACTAACCAACCACTGAAGCCACAGATGAAGAAATTGAAGATTTTTACCAACTTCTGCAGGCTAAAATTGATAGGACATGCAATTGGTATGCATTCATAATTACTGGTGATTGGAATGCATAAGTTGTAAACGAAGAAGGATCGGTAGTTGGAAAATATGGCCTTGGTGATAGAAACGATGCTGGAGATTGCATGATAGAATTTGGCAAGACCAATGACTTCTTCATTGCAAATACCTTTTTTCAACAACATAAATGGCGACCATACACGTGACCCTCACCAGATGGAATACACAGGGATCAAATCATGGAAAGAGACAATGGGAAAGCTCAATATCATCAGTACAGAATAAGACAAGGGGCCGACAGTGGAATAGATCATCAGTTACTTATATGCAAGTTCAAGTTCAAACTGAAGAAAATCAGAACAAGTCACCAAGAGCTAAACTACAACCTGGAGTATATCCCACTTGGATTTAGAGAGCACCTCAAGAATAGATAAAACGTGTTGAACACTGATGACCAAAGACCAGACAAGTTGTGGAATAACAACAAGGACATCATACATGAAGAAAGCAAGAGGTCATTAAATAGACAAGACAGAAAGAAAAGACCAAAATGGATGTCAGAAGAGACTCTGAAACTTGCTCTTGAACGTCAAATACCTAAAGCAAAAGTAAGAAATGATGAAGTAAAAGAAATGAAGAGAAGATTTCAAAGGGCAGCTTGAGAAGACAAAGTATTACAATGACATGCAAAGAGCTGGAGATAGAAAACCAAAAGGGAAGAACACACTCAACATTTCTCAAGCTGAAAGAACTGAAGAAAAAACTCAAGCCTCAAGTTGCAATAGTGAATGATTCCATAGGAAAAATACTAAATGACACAAGAAGCATCAAAACCAGATGGAAGGAATACACAGAGTCATCATACCAAATAGACTTGGTCCACATTAAGCCATTTCAAGAGGTAGCATAGGGTCAGGAACCGATGGTACTGAAGGAAGAAGTCCAAACTGCACTGAAGGCATTAGCAAAAACAAGGCTGCAGGAATCGACAGAATATCAATTGAGATGTTTCAACAAATGGATGCAGGGCTGGAAGTGCTCACTCGTCTACACCAAGAAATTTGGAAGACAGCTACCTGGGCAACTGACTAGAAGAGATCCATATTTATGCCTATTCCCAAGAAAGGTGATCCAATTGAACATGGAAATCATCGAACAGTATTGTTAATATCACATGCTTGTAAAATTTTGCTGAAGATCGTTCAGAAGTCGCTACACCAGTATATAGATGGGGAACTGCCAGAAATTCAGGCCGGTTTCAGAAGAGGACGTGGGAACCAGGGATATCATTACTGATGTCAGATGAATCCTGGCTGAAAGCAGAGAATACCAAAAGGATGTTTACTTGTGTTTTATTGACTATGCTAAGGCATTTGACTTGTGGATCATAACAAACTATGGATAACATTGCGAAGAATGGGAGTTCCAGAACACTTAATTGTGCTTATGAGGAACCTGTAGATAGATCAAGAGGCAGTTGTTTGGACAGAACAAGGGGATACTGGGTGGTTTAAAGTCAAGGAAGGTGTGTGTCAGGGTTGTATCCTTTCATCATACCTATTCAATCTGTATGCTGAACAAATAGTCCGAGAAGCAGGTCTATATGAAGAACAGGGCATAAGGATTGGAGGAAAGCTCATTAACTACGTGTGTTATGCCGGTGACACAAGTGAAGAGGACTTAAAGCACTTATGATGAAGATCAAAGACCACAGCCTTCAGTATGGATTACACCTCAACATAAAATAGAAATCTCACAACTGGACCAATAAGCAACTTCATGATAAATGGAGAAAAAGGTTGAAGTTGTCAAGGATTTCATTTTACTTGGATCCACAATCAACAGCCATGGAAGCAACAGTCAAATCAAAAGACCCATTGGCTGGGCAAATCTGCGAAATATCTCTTTAAAGTGTTGAAAGGCAAAGATGTCACCTTGAAGACTAAGGTGCACCTGACCCAAGCCATGGAATTTTCGATCATCTCATATGCATGTGAAAGCTGGACAATGAATAAGAAAGACCAAAGAATTGATGCCTTTGAATTATGGTGTTGGCAAGGAATATTGGATATGCCATTGACTATCAGAAGAACGAACAAATCTGTCTTGGAATAAGTACAGCCAGAATGCTCCTTAGAAGTAAGCTTTGCCTCACGTACTTTGGGCATGTGATCAGGAGGGATCAGTCCCTGGAGAAGGACATCATACTTGGTAAAGTAGAGGGTCAGTGAAAAAGAGGAAGACCCTCAATGAGATGGCTTGACAGACACAATGGCTGCAACAATGAGCTCAAGTATAGCAAAGATTGTGAGGATGATGCAGGACTGGGCAGTGTTATGTTCTGTGGTACATAGGGTCACTATGAGTTGGAACCAACTCAGCAGCACCTAAGAGCAATACATGTACTCATTTTCTGAATCAGTTAACTTATTTGCACAACAGAATCAGTCTCCCATCCTTTTCGGTCACCACTGTCCTGCTTGCTCTGATACTGGGCCCACCTCATCATGGCACCCCTCACCACTGCACTTCCATGGGCCCTGCTTCCTCTAACACCAGTGTTGCCATGCAGGGAGGGGACATGAAGAGGGAAGGCAGGGGTGAGAGTCTGCTGTTAAGATGTTTACATTCATCTTAGTTATTGCTATTAGTACTTATTTCTGCTGTTACTTCATAATTTCTACTTACTGTACTTTTTTCCCCCTTGCTTTTCATTGCCTGTTTTTTGATGATGATGTTCAGTGCCATCAAGTCAGTTCTGACCCATAGGGACCCTTTGTACCACAGAATGAAACACGGCCCGGTCCAGCACCATGCTCAAAATCGTTGTTATGCTTGAGCCCACTGTGGCAGCCACTATGTCAGTCCATCTCATTGAGGGTTTTCCTCTTTTCCACTGACCCTATACTTTACCAAGCATGATGTCCTTCTCCAGGGACTGATCCCTCCTGACATTATGTCCAAAGTATGTAGGATGCAGTCTCACCATCCTTGCTTCTAAGGAGCATTCTGGTTGTACAGAATGCTTGCCTGTTTAAAAATAATATACTTTTATTTTTATTGATGTTACTTTTAATACTTACCATGTTTGTTTACCGCTATTGGTTTCTTAAACTTATCATCTAAAGCTTCCTATTAAGACAAAACTTTGTTACACTCTTATGTCCCTTTAGGTGGTGCCCACCACTTACCATGCTGATAGCTTTTAGAACTTTGGTCCTGGATTGTTAATATACTTCAAATTTTGTTTCTTCATTTTTCTTTGGCTCTAGCTGTTTTAGACTACAAACTGGGCCATAGTATTTGCTCACTCTTACTTCCTGTATCTCTTCCCATGTCTAAATTCATTTATTTGACTACTTCCTCCAAGAATATTCTCAAAATGAATCTTTTGTGAAAACCTTGTGAAGCCTTGTATTCCTGAAAATATTTTTTTATTATACTGTCATGTTTAAATGAGAGTTTGTCTTGATATAAATTTTAGGCTCAAGGTTTTTGAACCTAATGAAAACTTTCCTTTGTCTTCTTTCATCTAAGGATACTGTTGAGAAGCCTGATGTCTGTTTTATTCTTTTCCTTTGTAGTTTATCTTTCTGGGACCTGAGCTAGATGTTTTTAAACACCCTTCACTGCAATATATCCGGTTGTGCTTTTTTCTTTGCATTATTTTGTGAACTCTTTCATCTTTCTTGAATTCTGGGGAATGCATTCTCATTATTTCTTCAAATATGTCCTCTTCCACTTTATTTCCTTCCCCCTGGACTGCTCTGTTTTGTGTGTTTCTTCCATCTCTTGAACCTTTCCTACTTCCTTTTAGTAAAGGCCCTTAAAGGATACTCCCTGATTGATATTTAGCTGTTTGAATTTGTCCTGCCAGCTCATTCATTACATTTTTCATATTTAATATTTCCACTTGGCTCTTCTTTCTGCTTCATATTGCTATTTTCCTGCGTTTTTTTTTTTTTCCCTTTATTTTCAATTCTTAGTATATGCTTAGTTTGTAATCCTTGGAGGCATCCAGTTATTTTGGCCTGTGACCTCGCTCCCTCAGCATCAGCTCTTCTGTTTGGTTGTATTTACCATTGAAAGGCCAAAGCCAGACTCTATCCTGTGTCCCTCCAGTGAGCTGAAGAAAAGGGAGGTTTTAAGAACCACCTCCAGGTACCTCACTACCACTGTTGACCACTCCACTGGCAGCTCTTCAAAGATTCACCATCAGACCCTGTCATGGATTGAATTATGTTCCCCCAAAAATGTGTGTATCAATTTGGCTGGGCCATGATTCCCAGTATGGTGTGGTTGTCCTCCATTTTGTGACTGTAATTTTATGTTAAAGAGGATTAGTGTGAGATTCTCATACCCTTACTAAGGTCACATCCCTGATCCAATATACAGGGAGTTTCCCTGAGGTGTGGCCTGCACCACCTTTTATCTTACAAGAGATGAAAGCAGGCATCAAGTGGGGGACCTCATACCACCAAGAAAGTAGTGGCGGGAGCGGAGCACATCCTTTGGACCCGGGGTCCCTGCATGGAGAAGGTCCTAGTCTGGGGGAAGTTTGATGAGAAGGCTGACAGAGAAAGCCTAACCCTGGAGCTGACGCCCTGAATTTGGACTTTTAGCCTACTTTACTATGAGGAAATAAATTTCTCTTTAAGCCATCCATTTGTGGTATCTCTGTTATATAGTAGCACTAGATGACTAAAACAGGTGCCAACTAGAGAAATGACAATAAATAAGGTGATATTAGTACTTATAAAAAAAAGTTTATATTGCTTTTCCAAATAAAAGTATTTAGTATTTCCAAAAGGTGTCATGTACCAGTTGCCATCAAGTTGACTCCGACAGCAGGGTCAACCATGGAGGACAGGTTTCACCTGAGCTTCCAGACTAAGACTACGATGAAGGACTTGGCAGTCTACTTCTGAAAAGAATTAGCCAGTGAAAACCAAATGAATAGCAGCAGAACAATGCCTGATACAGTGCTGGAAGATGAGCCCCTCGGGTTGGAAGGCACTCAAGACAACTGGGGAAGAGCTGCTGCTCCAGGTAGAGTCAACCTTAATGACATGGATGGAGTCAAGTTTTCAGGACCTTCATCTGCTGATGTGGCACAACTCAAAATGAGAAGAAACAGCTGCAAACACCCATTAATAATTGGAACCTGGAATGGACCAAGTACGAATCTAGGAAAATTGGAAATCATCAAAAACAAAGTGGAATGCATAAACATGTATATCCTGGGCATTAGTGAGTAGAAATGGACCAGTATTGGCCATTTCGAATTGAACAATCATATGGTCTACCATTCCTCTTCCACTGGAAGAAGAATAGTGTTGCATTCATTGTCAAAAAGAATATTTCAACATCTATCCTGAAGTACAATACTGTCAGTAACAGAATAATATCCATACACCTACAAGGAAGACCACCTAATGTGACTGTTACTTAAATTTACTCACCAACAACTAAGGCCAAAGATGAAGAAATTTAAGATGTTTATCAGCTTTTGCAGTCTGAAATTGATCAAACATGCAATTAGGATGCATTGATAATTATTGGTGATTGGAATGCAAAACCTGGAAACAAGAAGGATTGGTAGCTGGAAAATAATGGCCTTGGTGACAGAAATAATGCCAGATGTCGCATGACAGAATTTGGTAAGACCAATGACTTCTTCATTGCAAATACCATTTTTCACTTCACCAATATCGATGGTAACTATACACATGGACCTCACCAGATGGAAAACACAGGAATCAAATCGACCACATCTGTAGAAAAAGATGATGGAAAAATTCAATATGATCAGTCAGAACAAGGCCAGGGGCCGACTGTGGAACAGACCATCAATTACTCATATGCAAGTTCAAGTTGAAACTGAAGAAAATCAGACTAAGTCCATAAGAGCCAAAATACAACCTTGAGTATATCCCACCTGATTTTAGAGACCATCTCAAGAATAAATTTGACATGTTGAACACTAATGACTGAAGACAAGATGAGTTGTGGAATGACATCAGAGACATCATACATGAAGAAAGCAAGAGGTCACTGAAAAGACAGGAAAGAGAGGAAAGACCAAGATGAATGTCAGAGGAGACTCTGAAACTTGCTCTTGAACACCTAAAGCAAAAGGAAGAAATGATGAAGTAAAAGAACTGATCAGAAGATTTCAAAGAGTGGCTCAAGAAGACAAAGTATTATGATGACATGTGCAAGGAGCTGGAGATAGAAATCCAAAAGGGAAGAACACATTCAGCATTTCTCAAGCTGAAAGAACTGAAGAAAAAATTCTAGCCTCTAGTTGCAATAGTGAAGGATTCCATGGGGAAAATATTAAATGCCACAGGAAGCATGAAAAGAAGATGGAAGGAATACACAGTGTCATTATACCAAAAAGAATTAGTCAATGTTCAACCATTTCAAGAGGCAGCATATGATCAGGAACCAATGGTACTGAAGGAAGAAGTCCAAACTGCACTGAAGGCACTGGCGAAAAACAAGGCTCCAGGAATTGATGGAATATCAATTGAGATGTTTCAACAAATGGATGTAGTGCTGGAAGTGCTTACTCATCTATGGCAAGAAATTTGGAAGACCTGACCAACTGACAGGAAGAGATCCATATTTATGCCTATTCACAAGAAAGGTGATCTAACCGAACGCGGAAATTATCAAACAATATCATTAATATCACACACAAGTAAAACTTTGGTGAAGATCATTCAAAAGTGGCTGCAGCAATATATCGAAAGGGAACTGCCAGAAATTCAGGCTGGATTCAGAAGAGAATGTGGAACCAGGGATATGGTTGTTGATGTCAGATGGATCCTGGCTGAAAGCAGAGAATTCCAGGAGGATGTTTACCTGTGTTTTATGGACTATGCAAAGGCATTCAACTGTGTGGATCATAACAGATTATGGATAACATTGCAAACAACGGGAGTTCTAGAATACTTCATTGTGTTTATGATGAACCTGTACATAGATCAAGAGGCACTTGTTCAGACAGAAATAGGGGATACTGTATGGTTTAAAGTCAGGAAAGGTGTGTGTTAGGGTTGTATCCTTTCACCATACCTATTCAATCTGTATGCAGAGCAAATAATCCGAGAAGCTAGACTATATAAAGAAGAAAGGGGCATAAGGATTGGAGGAGGACTCATTAACAACCTGTGTTATGCAGATGACACAACCTTGTGTGCTGAAAGTGAAGAGGACTTGAAGCACTTGCTGATGAAGATCAAAGACCACAGCCTTCAGTATGGATTACACCTCAACAGAAAGAAAACAGAAATCCTCACAACTGGACCAATAATCAACATCATGATAGAGAAAAGATAGAAGTTGTCAAGGATTTCATTTTACTTGGATCCACAATCATTGTCCATGAAAGCAGCAGTCAAAAAATCAAGACACATTGCACTGGGCAAATCTTCTGCCAAGGACCCCTTTAAAGTGTTGAAAATCAAAGATGTCACCTTGAAGACTGAGATGCCCCTGACCATGGTATTTTCATTATATGCATGCAAAAGCTGGACAATGAATAAGGAAGACCAAAGACTAACTGACACCTTTGAATTGTGGTGTGGGCAAAGAATATTGAATATACCATGGCCTGCCAAAAGAATAAACAAATCTGTCTTGGAAGAAGTACAACTAGCATGCTTCTTAGAAGCAAAGATGGGGAGGCTGCGTCTTACATACTCTGGCTATGTTGTCAGGAGGGATCAGTTCCTGGAGAAGGACATGCTTGGTAAAGTACAGCATCAGTGGGAAAAAGGAAGACTCTCGACGGGATGGATTGACAGTGGCTGCAACAATGGGCTTAAGCATAACAATGATTGTGAGGATGATGCAGGACTGGGCAGTGTTTCGTTCTGTGGTACATAGGGTTGCTATGAGTCAGGACCAACTCGATGGTACCTAACAACAACATAGCAAGCCCACATGTGTCAGAGTGGAACTGTGCTCCATAGAGTTTTTGATGGTTTGTTTCTTGGAAGTAGAGCGCCAGGTCTTTCTCTCGAGGAGCCTCTAGGTGGACCCAAACTGTCAACTTTTTGGTTAGCAGCCAAGTGCGTTAACTGTTTGTACGACCCAGGGATGCCAGTTCCAAAAGTACACCATTTTTTAAAGTGCTTTGCTTTTGAGAGAGATAGTATGGGGTTTTCGAGATGATAGGGATGAAGTGGTGTGCAGTGTTCTCTCTCCTGAAGACAAAGAGGTTTATGGTTTCTCTGCTGCTCTCCATTGTTGGCATCAGTCACTGATGGGTGGTATGACAGGAGCCCACCTAGTCAGAGGCACACAGATTTGCGACTCTTAGGTGTCCTGTCCCCACATAACAGAATCAGAATGGGAAGTCTCTTGGGTATTGACTATTTTCAGGTCATCTGCCTCCCACTGAACGCTTGTTTTCCTCTGTGCACTCTGTTAACAGGTAAGAGTGTTGTTTCTTGAAGACTGGAGAGCATTCCCTAGAAAAAGGCTTAAACTGCTCCAGAAGGATGGTCCTTTATCTGATTTAATGTTTTTATTTAGCCAACTAATAAATGCCAAGAAAAACCGTATGATTCCAAGTGTTCCCATGATAATTCGAATTCTCCATTTGGGGCATTGTGATTCAGACAGGAAGTCAAGTCTGACCCAAGTTGTTTACTGACAGTGTTATTCTTAAGGACATTTGGCTCCTCTGAAGAATCAGGGTGTGGTGATCACCCATAGATAACAAAGTTTCTGACTTTCCTCCGTGTAGTACATTCCTCGTTCAAAAATTCCAAAATGCAGCCATTTATAGCACGAAGTTTGAATGAAGCATTTTTTGCACTGGACTTGTCCTAACTCTTCCTTTAAGCAAGATTATAGAAATAGGCACTTGACAGTGTGTGCAGCTTGGTTTGCTGGGCTACAGGACATGGGGACAACTGAGTTACTGTGTGTCAGCAGTCGGGTGACACCCCACACATATGTAGGGGTGTCTCAGATTGCTGCTGACTGTTCCTCTCCACGTCCTCAAAGCCCCAAACCGCAGAGTACAGGTTCCAGATTCCTTATCGTAGGGGAGGGTCCAAGTTATTATTGCCTGCGCTTCGGAAAGAATGAGAAGCACGTGAACTATTTGGCCAAGGTGATGGCGCTCTTCTTTTACAGCTGCCCCTCCTGTAGCCCATGTGGCATTTCAGAGGCATCAGCATCAACTCTGGTAGCTCATTCCGGCCCATGGAGGCCTGTCACAGAAATGGACCTGGGCCTGTGATCTTAGTTTTTTTAAAATGCAGTGGTTAGCACAATAAATTTATTCCTCTCAGAACAATCCAACAATCGTTCTTGATAGGGCAGCTCTCTCCTAAGTGGTAGTTCAGGGGACAGGCTCCTTCCACCTTGGGACTCCACCATGCCAGGCCTGGGGCCTGAGTCCCCACAAACAATCCTCTACATGCGGCTTGCAGATGGAGGATGGGAGTGAGGGTCACCGAGGGAGGTTTTTAATGGAGCAGGGCTGAAGATGGCCACATGCCCCTTCTGCCCATATTGTGCAGAATGCTGGGAAACAGACTAGCTGTGTGTCCTGGGAACGTGAATCCGATTTGGTGAAAGCTAATCTGTCACACCCAATGCCAAGGACCCCTCCCTGAGGTGATCAGGTGATAGGGGGTGCCTGCCTGAGTGCTCTCCTTGTTTGCCTACTGAGACCTAGTTGTTTTGCAAGTCTTTCGAAGCTGAGCTGCTGAGGCCTGCTTTCTCCCATCTCTAAGGCATGGTATGGCTGCACAAATTATCTGAAGAATTAATACAGATCAGTTACATATTTAAAAGTTAAACTTTGAGGCGTAGGTTCCAGGCATCAGTACTTTTTAAAAGTACCCCAGGTGATTCTAACATCCAGCTGGAGCACGGCCCGCTGATGTCAGGGCACCAGCATATGCTGCTAAGTTGGAGCAAGCAGTGTGGGCAGGAAATCCAAAGTACAGCAAGAAGGTGGCGTAGGGCATGGCAGGGGCTGGCCGGGCAGAGATTGTTTCACACCTGCATTGAGAACTGGGTAGAACGTTGGCCAAGGCCTGTCCTCATTCCCATGAGTGGTGACCTGAGTTGTTGTTCTTTGTAACCAAAAGAGCCTAATCAATGCCCTTGTCAATGTCAAACCTGAAAATCCGAAAGTCCTCCCAGAAAGAAGGGGAGTTCTACCTGTTTGGGTAGCACCTGGGCACTGAGAGGTCCATACCCATCTGGGCCACAGCCCCACCTGTGAAAGCTTGGGTATTAGGTAGCCACCACCAGCACCAACCACTCCCTGGGGGGTAGGTAGGTGGAAGGAGTTGCCAACAGTGGCCCAGGTCTGACCGAGATTATGTGGGGCTCTTAAACCAGTCAACACAATTCCATGAAAGAGCTGATGGGCTGATCCATGCTCCTCAAATCCTCTTTTCCTGAGCTGATGGCTCCTGACTGCACTTACCTTCCTTCCATACTTATCTTCAGAGAGCTGCTCTCCATGAATGGCAAAGGGAAGCTGGAAGAACAGGGATCAGCATCTCTCACCTTCAAGCCGGAAGGCCAAGGCTGCAGCCTCCCGCTTTAACAGGTTTCTGGGAGTGTTGCCTCTTGGTGACTAACGTTCCTCTATGCACAGTACTAAGTGGGGTTCCAGAAATCTGAGGATCCCTTCTACTGGCCCTCCTTCTGGCCACCCTAGAAAATGAAAGACCATGGAGGCCTTCAGTGAAGACGGAGTGTTTAGCTACGTTTGGTTAAGGCAGGGTTCCCGGGCTCCTGGAATGAAGTACTTGAGAGCATGAATAGGAAGAGTGGCTTTAGGGTGGCAGGGGTTGATCTGGCTGTAACCTAGCTCTCCCTAAGCAGCTCTAGGGATTTCTGGCACTCTCTGGAGTCGGGGAGGACTACGGATGTGGCAGTCTTCTCAGCGCAAGACCCCAAGCATAGAAAGCAGCATTGGTTCCTGTTTTTTTTGGTCATTTTATCAATAGGAGGAATAACCAAAAAAAAACCAAACCCAGTGCCATCGAGTCGATTCTGACTGATAGCAACCCTATAAGACAGAGTAGAACTGCCCCATAGAGTTTCCAAGGAGTGCCTGGCAGATTCGAACTGCTGGCCCCTTGGTTAGCAGCCATAGCACTTAACCACTACGCCACCAGGGTTTCTGATAGGAGGAATAGGAGAAGAAAATGAGATAGGAGGAATAGGAGAAAATGATCTTCTTTATCTCTGAAACTGAGATAAAAAAATACATCCTTCGATGAGCTGTGGCTGAGATAAACAAGACAGAGAAATGAGGCCCAGAGGAGACAGGGACCCTCCCTACAAGACTAATAAAGAAGTTCTCAAATCCTGTAGCTACTTCCTGAATCCTTTAAAGCTACTCCCAACAGACCAACCTCACCAGGTCCTTATATCCCCTCCCTCCCATCTGCCCCCCTGCAGCCTGCAGGGCCCACTGTTTTTCAACTGGCCAGTCCACCCAGCCTGCCTTTTGTGGTGGAATTTGGGCAGCTCCACTGCCCCACCCCACTCCCACACCTCCCAACTGAGAAAACCTGTGCCCCTAGCTTGGATTACGGTTTGTGGCAGATTGGAGCTCTCCCTTCTCTGAACTTCCTTCCTTTCCTTCAGGATGGGCGACACGCTGCCTTCGATCCCTGCTGCACTGAGTATGCGCCACCAGATCAGCAGCTCTCCAAGTGTGGCCCCTGGACCAGCAGCTTCAGCATCTCCTGGAGCTTGTCAGAAATGCACACTCTCACCATTCACTGAATCAGAAACTCTGGGGTGGGGCCCGCAACTTGGGTTTTACCAAGCCCTCTGGGCAATTCTGATCCATGCTTAAGTTTGAGAACCACAGGCTCTGCTGGGCCTGAGTTCTAATCCCATCATTTACTATCTGTGTGGGCTAAGTTACTTGATCTTGCTATGCCTCAGTTTCTTCATCTGTAAGCACAGAGCCAACACTGCCCATAATGCGAATACGGCTAGTTTTTGTGCACAGTGCAGGGTATGTGCTCAGTAGTCCTCTCCCTCTTCTAGGAGTCCAAGACTGAACGCCAGCCCTCCTCCTACCCCACATGGCCCTCGAGGTGCTCCGTGAACAGTACAAAATGACTATCTGGGGACACATGGCCAACACTACTGATTTGGGAACCGAAAAGGGAAGAGCAGTGGCCAGAAACTCTAAAGGCCGTAGCCTGGACTTTAGGACGCTCTGTGTCCCCCAGCTTGGACACATGGGGAGAGGGGTCATGTTTGTGTTAACAAAAGGTATGAAAAGGACAGGAAACTCCCCTCCCTTGGCCAAGGGTAACAGTTGGCCAGCAGGGGCACAGAAGTGGTTCACTCCCGTCCACCAGCGCAGGGCAGGGGGCTGAGGCAGGGTCCCAGCACTGGCGGCCACATCCACTGACACCAGCCCAAGACTTCCCTCCCAGGGGCCACCACTTCAAGGAGGCACAGTTGGCTGGACCTGTGGAACAGGCCAGAGACGCAGCACAAAGCAGCACACCCGCAGGCCAGCATACAATTAAATACCAGGTTTAATCATTTCACAACAGACAGGAGTGCAGTAGTATCAACTGTAAGTCTTTTAAAAAGTCTCTCCCCTAAAGCTCCCGTCCCTCAACACCCAGATACCATGGCTGAGGAACCCATGGTGGGGCCAGAGGGACTTAGGGAGTCTCTGTTCCAAGGAGTTGAGGGTTTCCAAGTCAAGTCCACCTTGTAAGTAGCCAAGAGCCCTACGAGGAGTTGATGCCCACACACACACTCAAACGTACACACACAAGGGACACCAAGAAGACACACAGACGGCATGTGAGAACACGGTGGGGCAGTCGCACACATGCACTCTCATGTCACAATATTCCAGTCAATATGAGTTGTCTCCTCTGGGGAAGGGAGCGTTGGCCTGAGCCCTGAAGCAGCAAGTGCTGGCCCAAGGAAGAGGAGGGGAGAGTCTGGATCAGCCCACTGCTCCGACACCACAGGCCCAGCAGCCAGAGGGGCCCCATGGCTTCTGCAGCCCTGAAACAGCCAGTCCTCCCATAATCTTGGGCAGACGGAAAAAGGGGTGGGGCTCCAGTGTTAAGGGCACCAGAAATCGGGTCTGTACGACCATCCCAGCAACAGTGGTGAGAGAACAGGATGCCCACTTCCTCTTGGCCTAGTGAGAGGGCACACTCCATCCCAGAGACAGACAGCAGAGAGCAGGCCCACAGGCAGCTCACAGAAGGCTGGTGGCGCTCGGTTCTGTGCCCCAGGCTCAAGGCGGAGGAGTGGAGCTCTCAGCAGAACTTCCCGGGGCCACAGCCTGGCCTCCTCACCTCGTGCAGGTGCTCACGAGCAGCCAGGCTGCTAACAGAAGAGCTGGAGAGGAGGCCAGGAGCCAGTGTGTCCAGCCCTGGGGCAGAGAAGGAGTTTGCAAAAGATGAGGCCCTGAGGTGAGGATCTTTTGGGGGCCTATCAGTCAGGTTTAAAGAAGAAATCTCTTAATTCACAGCTTCATCAGGGGTTCCTGGGGAATGTCTCTAGATTCAAGTACCAGCAGTTCTGGTCCGAAGAGTCAGGGTGCTGAGAGAGCAGCTGCCCGCAGACTCAGGGGGTCTGAGAGCCCAGCCTGGCAGTGCCCTGGGCCCTGGTACTGCCCACTCTCTGCCCTGAGGAGACAGACCAGGTGGCTACAAGATCTCCTCCCGTGGGTTCCTGGCCTTCAGCGGGGTCTGCCCGTTGGGCAGGGAGCCATTCTGACCATGTAGGAGTTTGCCCTTCTCTCGGTCTGGCCACGTGAAGATGGCATCATCGCTGTCCAGCTCTGACTCGGAGTGCATCAGGCTGCTGCTCGGCACCGGGCCTTTCTGCTTGATGCCTGCAAGGCAGGTGAGAAAGCCAGCGTCGGGAGCACAGACATTTCCACGCTCCAGCCATCCCCTGCACCCTCAATCCTGCCTGAAGAGGGGCAGGTGAGAAAAGAAAGTCAAGGTCCCCCTCCAGGTTGGGTGGGGCAGATGGAAAGGGTGCTTCCTGAGTCCTTCTCCCAGTCCTGGCTGGAACAATCTGATAAGGGAAGTCACAGAATATAGACTGGAGACCAGGAGACCTGGGTTCCAATGGTGGCTGAATCACCTACTAGCTGTTTGCCACTGGCCATGTTACTTCACTTCTCTGAGTCTTGTTTCCACATCAGTATAATAATATATATCCCACAGGATTCTGGTATGGGGTTAAATGAATGTCCATAAGAGCAGCGCTCGTTTTATAAACTGCTCTATCTCTAGCACCTAGAACAGTACTTGGCACATAGCTCACACCCTATATATATTTGTCGAATGAATGAATGAGAAAGGAAATATGCCTGGTGCATAGTAACAGGTCAATAAGTGCTAGTGGTGGAGAGATTTTAAAAGGGGAGAGATACAGGTTTGAGGCGAGATGTGCTAGGCTTCCAGCTGAAGAGCCAAAGGACAGTGGAGATCAGACACCTGTCTCTCATCTGTGTATAACGTCAGGCATTTCTTGATCTACAGTTTCTATTAGCATCGGTTAGTGCCACCCATGACATCCTCTTTTCTTCACCTTTTAAATTTGGAATCCTTTCTCATCTCTCTTCACTAACAGTGTGGTGTTAGACGGGAGGCAGGAAAGCACAATGAACAAGAACTCAGGCTCCAGAGAAAGAGCTGTTACCCATATCCTGGCTCAGCAAGGCTGTAAAGTGCCTGACAGCATCCCTGACATGGAGGGTGACACAATTTCACTCTTAAGAGAATGTCTGCCCCGTGGGCCTCCATGCCCTTGCCTGGCGGTGTTGGTACAAGAGGTGGGAGAGCAGGTGTGTGGCCCTGAAAGGTCGCTTCTGCTGGGAATGCCCTGGCTGGATGGGGACTGCAGAGACAGCCTGTTATGGATTGAACTGTGTCCCCCAAAAATATGTGTTGTAAATCCTAACCTCTATGCCTGTGGTTCCCCCAGGTGTCTGTCAGTTTATCGTACTGTGGGAGCTTGCATGTTGCTGTGATGCTGGAAACTATGCCACCGGTATTCAGATACCAGCAGGGTCACCCATGGAGGACAGGTTTCAGCTGAGCTTCCAGACTAAGACAGACTAGGAAGAAGGACCTGGCAGTCTACTTCTGAAAAGCATTAGCCAGTGAAAACCTTATGAATAGCAGCGGAACACTGTCTGATATAGTGCTGGAAGATGAGCCCCCCAGGTTGGAAGGCACTCAAGAGATGACTGGGGAAGAGCTGCCTCCTCAAAGTAGAAAAGAGTCAACCTTAATGACGTGGAGGGAGTAAAGCTTTCGGGACCTTCATTTGCTGATGTGGCACGACTCAAGATGAGAAGAAACAGCTGCAAACACTAATAACCTGAACCTAGATCATACGAAGTATGAATCTAGGAGAATTGGAAACCGTCGAAAATGAAATGGAACGCATAAACATCGATATCCTAGGCATTAGTGAGCTGAAATGGAATGGTATTGGCCATTTTGAATTGGACAATCACGTAGTCTACTATGCCGGGAATGACAACTTGAAGAGGAATGGTGTTGCATTCATTGTCAAAAAGAACATTTCAAGATCTATCCTGAAATACAACGCTGTCAGTAATAGGATAATATCCATACGGCTACAAGGAAGACCAGTGAATACGACTATTATTCCAATTTACACACCAACCACTAGGGCCAAAGATGAGGAAACAGAAGATTTTCATCAGCTGCTGCAGTCTGAAATTGATCAAATATGCGATCAAGATGCATTGATAATTACTGGTGATTGGAATAGAAAAGTTGGAAACAAAGAAGAAGGATCACTAGTTGGGAAATATGGCCTTGGTGATAGAAACAATGCTGGAGATCGAATGATAGAATATTGCAAGACCAATGACTTCTTCATTGCAAATACCTTCTTTCACCAACATAAATGGTGACTATACACATGGACCTCACCAGATGGAACACACAGAAATCACACTGACTACATCTGTGGAAAGAGACAATGGAAAAGCTCAATCTCATCAGTCAGAACAATATCATTAATATCACACGCAAGCAAAATTTTGGTGAATATCATTCCAAAATGGCTGCAGCAGTCTATCGACACAGAACTGCCAGAAATTCAGGCCGGTTTCAGAAGAGGACGTGCAACCAGGGATATCATTGCTGATGTCAGATGGATCCCGGCTGAAAGCAGAGAATACCAGAAGGATGTTTGCCTGTGTTTTACTGACTATGCAGGCATTTGACTGTGTGGATCATAACAAACTATGGATAACACTGCCAAGAATGGGAATTCCAGAACACTTAATTGTGCTCATGAGGAACCTTTACATAGATCAAGAGGCACTTGTTCAGACAGAACAAGGGGAGACTGACTGGTTTAAAGTCAGGAAAGGTGTGCATCAGGGTTGTATTCTTTCACCATACCTGTTCAATCTGTATGCTGAGCAAATAATATGAGAAGCTGGATTATATGAAGAAGAACCAGGCATCAGGATTTGAGGAAGACTCATTAACAACCTCCGTTATGCAGATGACACAACCCTGCTTGCTGAAAGTGAAACGGACTTGAAGCACTTACTAATGAAGATCAAAGACCACAGCCTTCAGTATGGATTGCACCTCAACATAAAGAAAACAAAAATCCTCACAACTGGACCAATGAGCAACATCCATGATAAACGGAGAAAAGACTGAAGTTGTCAAGGATTTCATTTTACTTGGATCCACAATCAACAGCCATGGAAGCAGCAGTCAAGAAATCAAAAGACGCACTGCGTTGGGTAAATCTGCTGCAAAGGACCTCTTCAAAGCATTGAAGAGCAAAGATGTCACCCTGAAGACTAAGGTGTACCTGACCCAAGCCATGGTATATTCAATCACATCACATGCATGTGAAAGCTGGACAGTGAATAAGGAAGACCAAAGAAGAACTGACGCCTTTGGATTGTGGTGCCGGTGAAGAATACTGAATACACCATGGACTGCCAAAAGAACAAACAAATCTGTCTTAGAAGAAGTACAACCAGAATGCTCTTTAGAAGCAAGGATGACGAGACTGCGTCTTACATACTTTGGACATATTGTCAGGAGGGATCAGTCCCTGGAGAAGGACATCATGCTTGGCAAAGTACAGGGTCAGGAGAAAAGAGGGAGACCCTCAATGAGGTGGACTGACACAGAGGCTGCAACAATGAGCTCAAGCATAACGATTGTGAGGACGGCGCAGGACCGGGCAGTGTTTCTTTCTGTTGTGCATAGGGGTCGCTATGAGTCAGAACCGACTCCAGGGCACGTAACAACAACATCATGCTTGTTGGTATAATCCCATTTGGGAATGGGTTTTTTTGTTATGTTAATGAAGCAGGATTAACATAGGGTGTATCTTGAGTCAAACTCTTTTGAGATATAAAAGAGATTAAACAAGTGAACAGAGCAGAGATGTTAAAGATAAATGCCAAGACACATGGAAATCTTCAAGGAACCAAGAAGCAGCAGCTGAAGAGACAAAGACCTTCCTCCAGAGCCAAAAGAGAAAGCCTTTCCCTAGAGCTGGTGCTCTGAATTCAGACTTCTAGCCTCCTAAACTGTGAGAAAATAAATTTGTTTGTTAAAGCCATCCACTTGTGGTATTTCTGTTACAGCAGCACTGGATAACTAAGACAGAACTTGGAACTAGAAGAGTGGGGTGCTGCTCTAATAGATACCCACAGTATGGAAGTGGTTTTGGAACTGGGTAATGGGTAGAGGCTGGAAGAGTTTTAAGGTGCCTAACAGTAAAAGCCTAGATTGTGCTGAAGAGACCATTGGTAGAATTACGGACATCAAAGGCAATTCTGGTGAAGGTTCAGAAGGAAGTGAGGAGAGCTATAGAGAAAGTCTCTATCATCTTAGAGAACATATATAGCACCACCAACAGAATGTTGCTAGAAATGTGGACGACAAATGTGCTTCTGGTGAGGCGTTAAGAGGAAATGATGAACATGCGATTGGACAAGGGAGGAAGGGCCATGGTTTTTATGCAGTGGCAAAGAACTTGTCTGAATTATGTTCAAATGTTTGGTGGAAGGTAGAACTTGTGATTGTTATGGATTGAACTGTGTCCCCCCAAAATGTGTGCCAATTTGGCTCAGCCATGATTTCCAGTATTGTGTGATTGTCCAACGTATTGTTATCTGATGTGATTTTCCTATATGTTGTAAATCCTAACCTCTATGATGTTAACTGTGGCAGGATTACAGGCAGTCATGTTAATGAGTCAGGACTCAATCTACAAGATTAGGTTGTATCTTGAGTCAATCCCTTTTGAGATACAAAAGAGAGAAGCGAGCAGAGAGACAGGGGAACCTCGTACCACCAACAAAGTAGTACCAGGAGCAGAGTGTGTCCTTTGGGCCCAGGGTCCCAGCATGGAGAAGCTCCTAGACCAGGGGAAGATTGATGACAAGGACCTTCCTCCAGAGCTGACAGAGAAAGAAAGCCTGCCCCTGGAATTGGTGCCCTGAATTCGGACTTCTAGCCTCCTATACTGTGAAAGAATAAATTTCTCTTTTTAAAGCCATCTACTTGTGCTATTTCTATTATAGCAGCACTAGATAGATAACTAAGTAATGAACTTGGATATTTGGCTAAGATGTCTAAGCAAGATCTTAAAGGGGCTACAGGGTTTCTCTTTGCTACTTATAATAAAATACAAGAGGAAAAGCATGGACTTAAAAATGAACTGTACAAAATGAAAATAAAACTTAAACATCTGGAAGATTCATCTGTAGAAACTAAGGACACGAGTCCTAGAATTTTCACCAAGGACATAGCTACAGAATCTTTTGTTCAAGAGATTAAGCCTGTGACTGATGGATCTAACCAATTACCACAACAGAAAATCTATCAGTTTAGACTGAAGGGGACAGAGAATGAACAAAAGGAAGAATGCTGACTGCCTCTTGGAATTCTACAGGCAGGAAACAGGTTAAAGGAGCTACATCTGTTGTCCTCCAAGAAAAGAAGAGGACCATCCCTAGAGCAACTGGGAGATCAGCAGAATTGTAGGAAGGAACATGGGAAGCAGGGCCTTCTTGGTTTCAAAGGGTGGGGCTACAGTGTCCTGGATCCCTAAGGGTGAGGCCACAGCCTCCTAGGTTTCAAAGAGTCAGATCTTTGCCAGCTGGGTTCCAGAGTGTGGAGCTGCTGTTAAGATATGCCAGGGGTATGGGGCCACCACCCAAAGCTGAAGGGGCGGGGCTTCCATGCCCAAGGGGCAGAAGAACTGGGCCTACCGGGGCCAAGGGAGTGGAGTTGCCACTCAGATGGACAAGGAGAATGGGGCAACACAAAGCTGAGGGAGCAATGCAGTCGGTCGTCCCAGTAGGCCTAGAAGGCAAAGTTGAAACCCAGGGCTGAGGGGCCTCCTCCCAGAATTCAGAGGGTGTGGTCAACACCCAGAGTCTAGAGGGAAGGGCCCTTGCCCAGATGGTATCAAAGAACCGAGGATTATTTTCAAGCCTTGAGAGCAAATATAAATTGTTCTACTGGGTTTTGGACTTGCTTGATGTCTGTTATTCCTTCTTTCCCTCCAATTTCTCCCATTTGTAATGGAAATGTCTACCTTGTGCCTATTCCACCATTGTACTTTGGAAACAGACAGCCTGTAATCTAGCTTTCACAGGTTCACAGATGAAGAGGAATTGTGCCCTAGAGTGGAACATACCTAAGTCTCACCATATTTGATTTAGATTATTCAGAAGATGAGACTTTGGACCTGGAGTCGATTTAAGATTTTTGGGATGATGTGATGGGGTGAATGTGTTTTGCATATGGGAAGGACATGAATTTGGGGTGGCCAAAGGGTTGAATGTTATGGATTGAATTGTGTCACCTAAAAATATGTATTGTAAAACCTAACCTCTATGCCTGTAGTTGACCAGGCAGTGTTTCACTCTGTTGTACACAGGGCTGCTGTTAAGTCAAAACCAACTCAACTGGCACCTAACAACAACATGCCTATGGTTATAATACATTTGGGAGTGAGTTGTCTTTGTTATGTTAATGAGTCAGGATCAGTGTGGGGTATATTTTGAGTCAATTTCTTTTGAGATATAAAAGAAATTAAACAAGTGAGCAGAGCCAAGATGCAGTAAGATAAATGCCAAAACACAGGGAGATCTCCAAAGAACCAGGAAGCAGAAGCCGAAGAGTGAAAGACCTTCCCCTAGAGCCAGCAATCTGAATTCAGACTTCTAGCCTTTTAAACTGTAAGAAAATAAATTTGTTTATTAAAGCCATCTATTTGTGATATTTCTGTTATAGCAGCACTAGATAACTAAGTCACAGCCCTAAGCAGTAAGCTCACCAGTACACAAAGCCAAGCAAGTGCCCAAAGAAGTGCTTGAGGTCAGAAAATGTACCTGAGATTATCTAAGCCATTAAGGTCACCTTTACTATTAATTCCAGTGGCTGCAGAGAGGCCCCCGCCATAAATGTGGTCTGGTTAATAAACAGCCTTAGGGCTGGTCCCAGCCAACAGCAAGATGGCTGCCTCTGGCTTGTGCAAAATACTGTCTTGGAGAAGGCAAAACTTAGGCTGAGATGGCAGGACTAGAGGTGGCAACTGCCAAAAGGGGAGCTAGGAGCTACCTTCCCTCCTTTCTTAAAAAGGTGACCAGTCAGGTGAGGTGTTTTTGTTTGAACCAGGCAGCACCAACACCCTCTCACCCTCATCATCCAACAGTCAATCTCCCCTCTCCTGGCCCCACTCAGATCCCAAAAAAACATTGAAGGAGTGCCCTGACACAATACTCAGTCATTTGTCCCTCCATGGCCAGCCCTCTCTGAAGGCTGTAAATGGCCTGGGCTTCTCTAGGTTGAGAGCGTCTAGACACTGACTGCATCTGTTGTTCCATGTCACCTGGGACCACACCACTTGGGACCTTGCCCATCTGTTGTTTCATCTCTGCTGTATGCTCTGGGGCTGAGGCAAGGAGTTACCTGGCCTTGTCCATCTCAGGAATACAGTTCTTGGGACATGACTCCAGACAGCCGCCCCCTCCACTTCTCAGGGCAGAGCAGCAGGGCCAGAGAACTCCAGCATCCTAGGCTTCTCCAGTGTGATGGAGGACAGTGGCACAGGGAAGAGCCAAGGTTCTATAAAAACCCCCATTTTGCCTCTGTAGATAAAACACCCACTCCCATCTCTCTGTGTCCTTTGGGGGCCTTCTCCCAGTGACCATTCACAGCTCCCCTTCTTCCCCAAAGCCGTTCCAACCATAGCTACCAAGGACAGGAGCCTGAGGGGCAGACATGTTTCTGGCTTCACAGTACCCAGCACTAGCCCTGCACCCTCCCGCCACCAGCACTCTCTGCCCCTGTTATGCTTGAATTTGGACTTCCCACTAAAAAATACAAGCTGGAAAACTAGTACTAGCAGTGAAGCTGAACACGCACATACTTGATGACCCTGCAACTCCATTCCCAGGTATACACCTAACAGAAATCCATACATATGTCCACCAAAAGGCATGTACTAGAATGTTGACAGAAGTACTCTTCATAATAGCCACAAATGGAAATAACTCAACTGCCCATCAATAGTATAACTGGTGAATCAACAGAGTGTATTCATACAATGAAAATTACACAACAATGAGAATGAATAAACTCTACTGTTATACACAGCAACATGGTCAATCTCATAAATGCAGCGTTGATTGAAAGGAGTCAAACAATGATTCCATTTTGGAAAATATTCCAATATATCAGGAGTTAAAGCGGTGGGGGGTGGGGATAACTGGAAAGAAGCACAAAGCTGGGACTTCTGGAGGTCTGGTTACAAAGGTGTGTTCATGTGTGAAAACCCGTCAAGCTGTACTAGGATTTTCTGTACATATTAGGTTGAACCATATAAAACTGCCCTTTTTATAGGTCAAAGTCAAATATCAGTAAGTTCATACGGTTCAATCAAGCATATTTCAATAAAAACTTTTTGAAAACAATCAATAGACTACCAAAACAAAACACCCAAGCTGCTGAATGTAAACCATAGCTCTGTGGGTAATGTAATTCCATCACATGTGGTATAAATCTATCTCCAATACTAAGGGGCCAGAAAGGACCTCCGGAGGGCTGGCATCCCATTATGCTTCTGATGACCTTTGGTGCCCAAGAGCTCTATGCTCCCTCAGGCGGGGACCACTCTGATTTCTCATTACTCCTCATCCTGAGCTAAACTTGCCTCCCAACAAGCAGTGGGAGCTTGGCTTACTTCACTGTCACTGCCTTTTGGCCCACTAAATCTGCCTTCTCCGAACTAAACTGCAGCGCCATACCTTATATGACATATTGCATTGGGCAAAGCTGCTGCCAAAGACCTCTTTAAAGTGTTAAAAGGCAAAGATTTCACCTTGAGGGCTACAGTGCATCTGACCCAAGCCATAGTATTTTCAATCGCCTCCTATGCATGTGAAAGCTGAACAATAAATATGGAAGGGGGAATAACAATTGATGCATTTCAACTACACTGTTGGTGAAGAATACTGAATATACCATGGACTGCCAGAGAACAAACAAATCTTTCTTGGAAGAGTACAGCCAGAATGCTCCTTAGAAGAGAGGACAGCGAGACTTTGTCTCACATACTTTGGGCGTGTGATCAGGAGGGACCAGTCCCTGGAGAAGGACATCATGCTTAGTAAAGCAAAGGGATATCATTAAGAGAAAAACTCTTAATGAGATAGACTGACACAGTGGCTGCAACAATGGGCTCAAACATAGCAATGATTGTGAGGATGGCACAGGACCTGGCAGTGTTTTGTTCTGTTGTACACAGGGTTGCTGTGAGTCAGAACCAACTTCATAGCACCTAACAACAACAACATACCATATGTGATACGGTCCTCTTGTATTCCATTCTCCTCATCCTACTAGGGACTCTGCTCTGGGTCAGACCTACTAATTGGCAGAACCCAGAACAAGAGCCGGTACTTCTGAGCTGGTCAGACCCACACCAAATCCAAGTCGACTCACACTGCTCCCTCAGCCAGGCACTGCCCACAACGAAGGGCCCTACTGACCCTCTTCTAGTCTCACAGTGTCAGCTTTACTTACCTAGATGCAGCTGGTCCATCCTTGTGCCACCTTTCCCTCCCTCTCTAGCTAAGAAACCTGCTGTGATAAGGCCAGGCCTCCTCTTGATTTCTCCTCTGTACCTCAGCACTTCTTGGTGCCATCACCCATCTTTTCCTTCCCTCCTGCCTCAGAAGAGATAAATTAACCCCACAGCACCTCTCTTCCCCTTTATCCCCTATTTCCTCCTCAAAGAAGGAGACTGAAACTCTGAGGGCAGAGCCTGTGTCTTAGACTCTCTATATCCCCCTACAGCCTCTCCCTGGTGTAAAGTTTTAAGTAGGAATGGTGTCTAATAACTACTTTGTGTAAAAATTTAGGAATAGCTTTATACCATAAGTAGACAATACCTGGCTTGTGGCATCTGTGATGAAATTGAAACCTCTCACCAAGTGACCAAGCCCAGCTGAGGAAGAGAGACCACAACCTGCCCTGACAGTCATCTTTGTGCCTGTGCTGTAGGAAACTATTCCAGTGGGAGGCACTAACAGTGAGCCCGATGCACCTGCAGCCAATGGGGAAGCTGCTGGCCACCTGCTCTACACAATGACAGACTGTAGATCTGCCAAATGATGGGGGGTGGGGGTATGTGGGGGTGGAGGATGACGGGAGAGGCAGGCTAGCTGAAAGGGGTGTAAACTGGCAGATACTGACTTTGATCTCAGCTCTTCTTCACCTTGTTGTCTTCCCAGAAGGGATAGGCTAGTCAGGCAGAAGAGACCAAGGTCCCTGTCCTTGACTACATGGGGCAGCTTGGAAAGCTGAACTCTAGGCCGTAAACCTGAGGGTGAGAAGCAGGCAAAGGAAAGCCAGAGGCCTGGCTTCTCTGCAAAGTGAAAGGAACACTGAGGAGGGGGCCCTGGAACCAGAGCTTGTCCAGTATGTAGCTTCTGCCAGCTCAGGGAATATGTGACTCCCAGCCTTGATCAGGCAGGGGGGAAAATGCTTTTCTAGCACCAACAAATAGCTGTTAGCAGCATGTTTAGGAAGGGAGTAGTGATGGTGGCTCTTCACAGGCAAAGCATACAAATCTAGACACTCTGCTCCCAGCTCCCAGGCCACTACCTGCTCGGAAGGTTGGCTTCAGCTCCAGACTTTCCTGGTCCGTGGCATCCAGCATCTTGTACTTGCTTTTCCTCTTGGGTTTTCCTTTTTGCCTAAAAAACACAAGACCCACCCTTGCTCAGGAAAGAGGCTGTGTGTGAGGTTCAGGTGGTCAACCACAGGGTGAGGGCCAGGCATGCACGTAGGGGTCTGTCTTGGGGGGAGCTACTTAATGGGAAGAATATTCCTCCTCTCTTCTTAGGCAGGGAAGGTGGAAACTGTGATTTGTTCCTCACCAATTCTGGAAAAAGGCAGGGGAGCTAGACTATCTGAAACATGGACTCACCACTCTACAGAAGCAATGAAGGATAGGCTGGTTAAAAATGTAAAGAAAATGAAAACCTTGTGCTTGAAGGGCAGAGGAGGAAAGCATTACACCAAGAAAGTTGTTAACAGTGGTTGTCTTAGGGTGGTGGAAATTTTTAAGAATTCTTTTAATTTTCTAAGTTTTATATGAGGTTAGATTGCAGGTTGAATCCCAGCTGTGCCACTTATTAACTGTATCCTTGAACAGGTGCTAAAAGCTTTCCTGAACCTAAGCTTCCTTATCTGTAAGATGGAAAAAGGCTGTTATGCATATTAAAGAAGATTGTTGTAAGTTGCTATTGAGTCAGTTCTGACTCACAGGGACCCCATGTGTGCAGAACAGAATTGCTCCATAGGGTTTCCAAGGCTGTGACCTTTCAGAAGCAAATCTCCAGGCCCTTCAGAGGCCCATCTGGGTGGGTTCCAACTGCCAACCTTTTGGCTAGTAGTTGAGTGCTTAACCATTCGCACCACCCAGGAACTCCTTAAAAAAGGTATTACCTATAAAATGTTATCGTGGTGCTTGGCACACAGAAAACATATAAATCATAATTAATAATGAAAAACATATAATAAATATAACCATTAAATACTATAAGGCTAGATAGGAAGACTCAAGTGAAAAAATCCAGAGCATCTAATCATGACTAATCCAAATCTATAATTAGGTAGAAATATGTATCCAGTTGAGACCCAACTAGAAAGGAAGGCAGAACAATTAAGAACTCAGTGTTAAGGTGGTGAGGCTGAGGTGTGGGGCATTAAAGAACACACACCTTATAGATGTGATCCAGGCCCACACCTCAGGCTCTCCCACCCACATACCCCAACTACTCAGGTCTCCCCACCCTCAACTTTTCCCAGGCCATGTTTCACAGGTGCCACTGTCACTGATGGAATGTGCTTTTGCCCTCAGGCAGGTTACAGGGTGAGGAAGGTCTTTCTACATATGCCCTGGGTGGGCCAAACCAAAAGAGCGACAGGGAAAGGGAGGGAAACCAGGACAGCAGCAGTGGCCCTTCCAAGGGAAGGTACTAAATAGTTATCTGTTGAAAGAACAGATGACTGGTAAACCAAATGAATTTCAAAGGAGAATCCATCTTACCTCTTACAACAACAGATCATAGTCCAAGACAGGATTCCCAAGGAAACAACAATGACAAAGGAAGCAATGATAACATATAACACACTCCACTCTGCCAAGAAAAACAAAATGGTAAGGGCTATGAAGACAGAGGCTAGAAGGTAGGTTTGGGCTGCCTGCACCTCCGACAGGAGGTGACTTCACTCAGTAAACAAGAATTCCCCCAGGGCTCCCCAGGGAAGGCAAGACCTTGGAGTTGAGGGCAGCTTAAGTTTTGAACTTTTAGAATTGTCCCTGATTTCTAGTTCCTGCTCTAGGCATGCTCTGAGCTCCTGGGGCACTGGGGCTAGCTGGACAGAGCTTGAACAGAGGACAACGGAGGGAAGAGGATGCTGCAGGTAGGTACTTCAAAAGGACAAGAGGCCTTGCAGTTGGTCTGATTTTAGGCTACAATTTGCAACTGGTCTGATTTAAGCTTGGTTTTCCTTACATGACTGCTTCAGAGCTTGCCTCTAACCTTGAGCAAGTGTGGAGGAAGGAATTAAAAGTCTTCTGCAAACAGAAAAACACAAAGTTCTTCTCCTTGCCTGTTCATCTGCCTTGCAAACACCAACACCCACCCACTCAGCTCAAAAGCACATTCAGTGCCAAACCAGCTGGCACAGTGCCAAGCAAAAAAACTCACCACAGTTGCTGTCTCCCTCCCTCAGCTGCACCTTGATGAAATTCTCCATCCAAAAAGGGTCACAGACACAGCGCTTCGTGAATGAGTCACAGTGGCCATGGTCGGAACAGTTTAGCTGACACGCTGAAGGGGGCCAGAAAAGGAAATAAGTCAGAGCCAGCAGGACAGCAGGTACCCGGTGCCCATGAAGACACTAAAGCACTCACTGCTCAGTGCTCTGTAGCAACATTCCCCAGGGACCTGAGCCAAGAGCTTTTAAGCTTGGGCTGTGGCTCAGAATAACCATCATGGCTGGATAAAACTGGAACAATTAAGGAAGGCCATGAAGAGACATTTCTAGTCTGTCTTCACTTATGGTTTCTCTATGTCAGCAGTTCTTAATCTTTTAGGTCCCATGGACCTCCTTCTCAGAATAATTAAACTGCAAAAATAAATGCATAGTATTACAAGAAAAGCAATTACACTGAAAATTTTATTTTTGAAATATTTAAGAACACAAAGGTGTGAAATAATAATATTAAAGCAGTGAAAAACAACATCTAGAAGTGGATATAGAAACTTGTAATTTTGAAGTAGCGATGAGCAAAATATGTTGTGATGTAATGTGAGATGAAATTCATCTGTGACTTCTACTGCCTCAAAGTCACAGGTTCTATTAATGCTACTGTAGTTTGTTGTCTACCCTCATAATTAAGGGGGATAATACATTTCAATTAGAGGTTTGTGAAAATAAAGATTCCCTCCCAGTCAAGCATCCAACCCCTCTGAGCCCCTGCAATGAGGCAGCCAGCACTCTTTCATGACAACAGCGGTGGAGGAGAGTGATCATCTCCACCTTCCTGGAGAAGAGGACAGGAAGACCGAGGAGAGAAGGGGCCGACAGGTGAGATGGGGCTCCTGCTCACTCTCCCAAGAATTACTCACTGACAGTATTGATTTCCAGGGCTCCGAATATCAGAAAGTCTGCCTTTTGCTTCCGCAGCTCACTCTTGAGCATTGCTGCCACCTCATGGCCTTTGAAGATCTGGTGGGGAGGCTCGTTTTGAACAAAAAATACCATCTTGGTGCTGCAGAGACATGCGACAGTATGACTGAGCTGAAGCTGTCAAGGTAACAACAATAGCAGCAGCTCCCGTTTGCTGAGCACCTTCTGTTTGCACCATCCACTGTGCTAAGTACTATATGCATTTTCTCACAACAAGCCAGGGAGAAAGGGGTTACCAGCATCATCCCCATTTTACAGAGGACAACACTGGGGCTCAGAAGGGTTAAGTAACTTGCCCAAGGTCACACAGTTAATTTATGGCAGAGCCAAATCCCAAGCCTGATGTATCTGACTCCAAAGCCTGTATTTTTAAAAATGCCCTAAGTTGCCCTGGCTAACAAAAGGGCCCACTCCAAATGGAAAACTGGAGGGGGAGAAAAATAGGAATTTCTTTATGGCCAGATTCCTATTGTCAGCCTTTTTACAGCTAAGACTGTGGTGCTGTTAGGTTTGTGGTGGGTTACTCACTCTTAAGACAAACCACAGTGCTTTGTAAAGCATTATCCATAGGTCAAAATATAGCCATAGTAATCGTTACTGTGACAAGAAGACTGACACAATAGTGTGGCTGGTGTGAAATTATGTTACTCCATGCCAGACTTGGACTGCTGTTAATTTCTGTCCAAGACAGGGTGGGTTTGAACTCACATCTGATAGCACAAAATCTGTTCCCTATGTCTTAACCTCAGTTTTTGGCAGGCTGCTTCCTGAGCTCCATGTTAGTCTCATAAACAAACCTTTCCAATCAGTGGTCACACTGGGTTATAAGTGTGTCTAAGATATTGTTCCCTTCGGTCTGCAGGGTTGATGGGTGGGATCTGGTTCTCCTGGAGGCCATGGACCAGTTAACTCCAATAGGAGTACATTTGTCTATCCCAAAGCGTCATATAAATGGTATCATTTCCTAGTTGTAACATGACATAAAAGTTTGGAAACACTGTCACTGACTCTCTAAAAGCATGCTGCACAGTGGGGCTAACAATGTAGCATTACAGATTCCAGAATCAAGAAAAAAACCTTTGCCATAAAAAAATTATGGTCCAATTCCCATTATTTCCCCCCAGTTACCTAATCCATGCTTACAGATTCCATTTCTGTCTATAGTCCAACAACCCTCAAATCTTTATCTCCTCTCCCCATAAGTGACCTCCTTTTCTCTCTCCTTCTCTCCTCCTGAGTAACCACATCTATATTTGAAAACACTTGCTAGAGTATCTACCCCAGATCTTCCACAGTCTCAATATAAATTCATAATGACCAATAACTGAATACTAGGTGATAGAGACTATACAAACATTATCTTATTCAATCCTCAATAGCAATCCTATAAAACAGGTACTAGTATTTTTACAGGTGATAAAACTGGTTCAGAGAGGTTAAGTAACTTGCCCACGGTTACAGAGCTAACACTGATGGCCAGGGCTCAGAAGCCAGATCTGTCCGGTATAAAGCCATGCTCTTCCCCACTGTAATGTACTCTCTCTCTCCAATCTCATCCCCCTGCCGCATTCTTCAGCCACTGTCCAAGCCAAAAACCCAGAGTCATCGCTGATGCTTCTCTCTTCCTCATCGCCCATGTGCAGTGATTGCAAGTCTGTGGCCAAACCCTTCAACAATGCTCTCACCAGCACTCTTGCTAATGTCTTTCCGTTGCTCCTACCCAGCCAATTCCATCAACTTAGGTCAATCCAAGCACTTTCCCTGTTCCTACTCCCAGGCTGTTGGGCATAGCTTAGTGAACCCAGTGAATGCTATGTATTAGATTCACCTGGGGGGTCTAGGCCCCACTCCAGATCAAGTGAATCATGATGGGAGGGGTGACACTTGGGCAGTGGTGTGTTCATGAAAGCTCCCCAGGGGAGTCTAATGTGTAGCTACAGTTGGGGGCCACTGCTCTCACCTCATGTCTCTAACCTTGACTGAGACCCCAATTTTGCTCAAAGGTACTGTCCTTACCTGGGCTGTGCTCCCAACCTTTACCACTTTCCTCAGGCTTCCCACCTCATCCCCATCTCCTCAAAGCAGATGGCCTTGCCTCCAGTTTCACAGACAAAACAGAGGACATTGGTACCAACACTCTCAAATTTCACCCTTGCTACCTCTAAATTCACCCATAATAGCACGTCTTCCTTCCTTTCCTCCTTTCTCCAGAGAAAATAATGATCCTGCTCCAGCTCATGGCCAGTCCCCTGAACCTACCTCCATCTGTTAACCACCCCCAGCCTCCACCACCTCCTTTGCCTTTGCACCTTCCCCTCAGCCTATAAACACACTCAAGTACTTCCTATCATTAAAAGGTATTTTTTTTTTTAACTTTTATTAAGCTTCAAGTGAACGTTTACAAATCCAATCAGTCTGTCACATATAAGTTTACATACATCTCACTCCCTGCTCCCACTTGCTCTCCCCCTCTTGAGTCAGCCCTTTCAGTCTCTCTTTTCGTGACAATTTTGCCGGTTTCCCTCTCTCTATCCTCCCATCCCCCCTCCAGACAAGAGTTGGCAACACAATCTCAAGTGTCCACCTGATACAATTAGCTCACTCTTCATCAGCGTCTCTCTCCCACCCACTGACCAGTCCCTTTCATGTCTGATGAGTTTCTTCAGGGATGGTTCCTGTCCTGTGCCAACAGAAGGTCTGGGGACCATGGCGGCCGGGATTCCTCTAGTCTCAGTCAGACCATTAAGTTTGGTCTTTTTATGAGAATTTGGGGTCTGTATCCCACTGATCTCCTGCTCCCTCAGGGGTCCTCTGCTGTGCTCCCTGTCAGGGCAGTCATCTATTGTGGCCGGGCACCAATTAGTTCTTCTGGTCTCAGGATGATGTAGGTCTCTGGTTCATGTGGCCCTTTCTGTCTCTTGGGCTCTTAGTTGTCGTGTGGCCTTGGTGTTCTTCATTTTCCTTTGCTCCAGGTGGGTTGAGACCAATTGATGCATCTTAGATGGCCGCTTGTTAGCATTTAAGACCCCAGACGCCACATTTCAAAGTGGGATGCAGAATGATTTCATAATAGAATTATTTTGCCAATTGACTTAGAAGTCCCCTCAAACCATGTTCCCCAGACTCCTGCCCTTGCTCTGCTGACCTTTGAAGCATTCATTTTATCCCGGAAACTTCTTTGCTTTTGGTCCAGTCCAATTGAGCTGACCTTCCATGTATTGAGTGTTGTCCTTCCGTTCACCTAAAGCAGTTCTTATCTACTGATTAATCAATAAAAAACCCTCTCTCACCCTCCCTCCCTCCCCCCCTCGTAACCACAAAAGTATGTGTTCTTCTCAGGTTTACTATAAAAGGTATTTTTTGATCCTATCTCCCATATTATCTTCAGCATAAATTTCCTCAAAGAGGTGTTATTCTTTCCATCTCCATATCCTCAAACCAAGCATTTTATCATTTGCTCCCAACATCTAAGAAAAATGCGCTTGCTAAGGTTCTGATGATCTACTACCAATTAGAAACACAAAGACCTGTTTTGTATTCTCACCACCCCCACCCCATCCCTGTAGCGTCTGAATCCTTCATCCAGCCCCCTACTGCCAGCCAGCCAGCCCCTTAACTTCCAGCAGACCTTTCCTCCTTCCTTTCTGATGGCTGTTTCTTAGTTTCCTTTGCTGACTTCTTTCTCTCCTACTCCTGAAACACTGGTGCCCTACAGAGTCCCGTCCTCAACCCTCTTGACACTCTCCCAGTGTGACTCATGGATTTGACTCCTGCTTTTTGTGTGCTGGTGACACCCTATCTCTGGTTTTTCTTTCCATCCTAATTTCCAGTCTATACTTGCTGCTCTCTGATAGAAGATCTCCAAATTCAATAGTCAGACAAAACTAATTATCTCTCCTTCTAAACTGGATCCTTCTGCATCCTAATCTAGTTAGTGGAATTCATCATCTATCCAGTCACTTAAACCAAAAGCCTTATATTTGATGCCTCGTTCACCTTCATTCCCAAAAGGTCACCAAGTTCTGTTGATTTAACGTCCGAAATTTATTTTAATTTCATCTCTTCAGCCATCTCTACAACCACTACTCTAATTAGGTCTTTATCACCCTTTTTCTGGTCTAGCCCAAAAGCTTCCTGATTGATCTCCCAGCCTTTGGTCTCTCCCTACGTTAGTCTAGCCTCCACACTACTAGTCTCTCTTAAAAAAAAAAAAAATCTGACTATGGAATTTACTTGCTTTAAAAACAAAACAAAAACTTCACACTTATAAAACAAACCAGCTTGGCTACACCTGACAAAACTATTAAAAACCAAACTCCTAGGCTTGAATATGACTGTCCTCAATCTATACAGCCAGAGTTAGCTTCTACCACGTCCTGCTGCTAAAGGAAGAGGAATCTCTGCACTTGTACAACCTGTACACCACAAAGTCTTTGCTCACGTTGCTCCTGTTCCAAATTTCCTCCTAATGCCCCTGTGCCTAACAGTGCAACTCTGACTTCTAGGAAATCTTTGGACTACCCCGCACCCTAACTCTCCTGGAAGAATTCATTGCTCTTGCTTCTGCGTTTCCACGATACCACACATTTTGTCAAATCCACCCTGTACTGTTGTTCTATGTTTACTTGACTGTCTCCCCACATAGACAGTGGACTTCAAGGATAACGGACGTCCTCCAACCTGGTGCCACCAGTACTCTGCTGCAGTGTCTAGTTTATTAAGGGAATGGACACCATAGTCAGAGAGCCCGCCCTTCTCTAACGAAACTATTTCTCAGCTTAATCAAGAAGCCCAGGGGGCCCCTGGTCTTTCCTTCTCTCCCCCCATTCATTGCCCAGCTACCTCTGCTCCGTGTACGGCTGAATCTTTTGCACAATGATGTCGGAATCCAGCACCCCCAGGAGGACCCCAATCTGGCGGATGAACATCCCCTTCAGCCTCTCAGTTAGCTGACTGACGTTGACATCCAAGATGATCTCCACCAGGTTGTTTTTCCTGGGATCTGGAAAGCATGTGGATCAGTCATGGCTTTAGAAGTAGGAGAGGTAACACAGACCCGCCTCTGTGCATTTGCTTTGGCACAGGAGTGGTGAACCATTCAGGAATACAACTGACCTCTTCAAATGAAAGAAACCACAGTGAATTCTAATAATTCCACCTGGGGCTAGCTTGGAAAGCTTCTAAAACACTCCTAGTCTCTATACCAATCTGAGAATCACCATGCATGTGGTGGGAATAAATGAGGCAACAGGGGTTTGGTGAGGGGAGGTGGGGAAGAAAGAAACACTTCAGTGTTTGTTTAAAGGCCCTTGCCCAACTGGCTTTGCTGAACTCTCCAGGCCTAGCAGTGGGTAGCAAGCAATCTCTCCCAGCCCACATCTGATTTCTGATGTTTTGCTGTACTTGGTCTGTCTCTGTCCTTCAGAGCAATACAAGGAAGGAAAAGTGCCCATCTCAACAACCTTATCAATAATGGGAATGTACCTGTCCCCTGCAGCTAACACAAAGAAAATCTGGGCAGCCAAGATACAAGGATTTGTTTATAGCAACATCACTGCTGCCACACTATCTTTTTACAACTCCAGAGTGTGAAGCTGTTGTGTTTTACTTCTGAATACATCCCAAAGACTATTCTACATTTGGAAGTTAAAACTGTTCAAAATACCTAATTCACATACATGGATGCACAGTTTGCCTTTCTGATGTATAATTTGTAGACCATCTGTGATCTGATTTTAAACACAAGAGACTTTTAGTGTCTTGAATGCTGTCCTTCTGAGAGGTACGACAAGGACTGGGAGATCTCCCAAGATCCCTTCCTATCTAAGACATTGATATATGGGCTTGGCCTAGATAATAAAGAGTAGGTTTAAAGTTAATACCTTCTCATCAGATGCTCAGAAATTTATAAATCTCTACCCTACCCCCACGTACAGTTCTGCTCTATCACCAAATTAGCCTCAAAGCAAAACAAAAACATGGTTCCATTTAAGAAGGAAATTTTATTTCAGCAAATCTGAAAAATGTAAAGGACACCAGTTACTTTACCTTCCCTGGGTTGTCAGATAAAGCCTGAGGCTTAACCTATAATAATGAATTGTTTTCTGCATCTGGGTGCTGATGAGACATCATGACTCAAGCTATTCCTGTGCTCAAATTCCCAAGGCACCCTGAGCCCTCTCTTCTCAGTCACATGTAGAAGAGAAAGCGCTGGACCAGAGGCACAAAGGCCTGGCTCTGACACAACTGCTGTGTGACACTGAGCAAGCCCTACCCTCTCTGAGTTTCAGTCTCTCCATCTGAGATGACTTGGGAGAGGTCTATATGCCTCTTGGAGAGATATTATTGAAACAGACAGTCTGTAAGGATTTTCAGCTAGGAGTTTCTAGGATTCTTTAAAAAGCTGAACATGCCATCTGGCTCTGTCCATGCTGAGGGAAAGGGGTCTCAAGAGAGGTCCTGACTGGCTGATCCAGCAATCCCACTCAAGCTCATCACTAAGTGAACTCACCAGGTTTCACCTCCACAGTGGTCCGGTCTGTGTCACTCTCACCCTTTGCATCAGTCACTTTCAGATGAAATGTGTAGGTTCCCTCGACCAGGTTGGAAAGAAAGAGGATAGGATGATGGTCAGAGTGATTTAACACCTCCTGTAGAGTTGAACAACACAGCAATGTTGCAGAACAAAACACTACTCCTTTCTGGGAGTCAGTCACTGCTTCTGTAGTAACCAAGCCCCCTTTACTAGACTGCTTCAACTCTGGGCAATTCCTGCTCCATAATGGCACAACAGCTCACAGTTGCTAGGATCAAAGGAGAAAAACACACCTGGTGCCATACTAGCTTGCAGAATGACCCTGAACAAGTCATTTAATTTCCCTGGCTCCCAAAGAGCAATCCAGATTTGATACAAAGGTCCACTTGGTAAAAACACATTCCGGAATGTTAGGCTCATTCTTCCCTCCCCATCTCACCACTAGATCTTAGGTAGCTTTTCAGCCCCTGGCGCACTTACCCCTGCTGCTGGACTCCCCTCATCTCGAGTCCAGAGGTAGCTGACTATTCCTTTGTCATCTGAGGACTTGGAGCCATCCAGCTCTGCTGTGTTCACGGGCAAGGTAATCACCACACTACCAGTTATCTTGGCTACCGGTGGTTTGTTCATTTCTAACCAGAAAGAAAATCATTGGGAGAATGTAATTCTGGAAAAGAAAGAATGCTTATGGGGAAATTAAACATTAAATCCATCTGAAACAGAGAACTATTTTAAGTGCCAGCAACCAACAAGCAGATTTAAAGCCTCCAGCGCTGCAGGTCCTGGAGTTCCAGTCCTACCCAGAGAGATGTTCTCCTGAAATGTACAACAGTGGGGACAAGAGTGGCTTCCTCATAGCAGCCTCTCTAAAAGGAGCCATTTCTCTGCTTTGGTGGTATACACTGGTGGGGAACAAAAGCCCACTGGGGCTTAAAGCCACAGAGTGTGGGTTTCAGTCAGCTAATATTCCCTTTTGAAGTATGGTTTAAAATGTTATTCTCTGAAAATTTCTTTTTTATTCCTTCCTTAGTACTTCAAGAAAGACAAATGAGAGATCCCTCTTTTCTCTGGGGTCCCACTTGAAACTTGCTTGCTTACGCAGGTGTTAGTGTCCAGTATGCTAATCTGAAGGGCACTCCACAGCTGAGGATTTTTCCTACCATCAGTGATGGAACTCCTCTCCAGGGCCCATGGCTGATCACCGTGCCTGCACACCAGAGCAAAGTCTTGCTTCCAGTGGGCCTTGGCTTGCAGACTCACAGGACCCTATCGCAAGCTGCAGTGCAGCAGGGTCATTCTAATTCTAATATCTGACAGCAGGGGTCACTGTAGCTAGCAGGAGAGCCGCAGAAACCCCCAGGTCTTAGCAACTCACCGGCAAAAATAAAAATGCCAAGGGAAAAACCCTTAATTCTTTACCTATTCAATTGTTTATAAAAAGAGAGAGAAAGAGAAAAAGGTAGGAAGGGAAGAAGGAGAGAGGAATGCAGGGAGTGAGGGAGAGAGTTAAAAAAAAATTCACCTTAGTCATTCAATTAAAGGTTGTTTTAGAAAAGCAATTAGCAGCTGCTCTCACCCTCTGAGCTTCTTCCCCACCCCCTTGTTGTCTCTAATCAATCTCTGCAGCCAAACAAGACATGACCGATTCCTCAGCTTTCTGATCCAAAGGGTCTGCTGCACCAGCCCCAGGCAACGAGGTACCTTCTTTGACAATGACATTCACAGAGCTCTGGCTTTGCAGGTTCCTCTCGTCTTTGACAGTCAAGGTGAACACATAGGCTCCCACTTGCAGCCCAGTCACAGTGGCAATGCTGCTGTTAGCATTCTCAAGCTGCACCCCATCAGGTCCCCTGGAGAAAGAGAAATCAGAGGGTGGAGCTGTACCTGTCTGTTGCTCTCTGGTCCCTGACTCAGCAGGAAGAGACAATTATTGCTTCAGCTAAGATGTGAAGGATTGTTTCCCAGACCTTGAGAGGACATGTTTAAAAATATTCCATTTGAACAAAGTATCATTTGGCCCCAAAATACCGGCTACCTGCTGATCAGAAAGTTCCAGTCACCAGCTTTCGAACACATCTAGCTTTATCCTTTATGTGAGCTTCTAGAACATTCAAACTCTTCCAGTTTGTAAAAGAAAGAAAGTGCTCTGTACAGGTATCTTATGAAACGAATGATTTAAAAGTGATGTTTCTGAAAAGCATTTTTGGCTGAGTAGCTGGTTCAGCTCTTGCCAGCAAAGAAGCAAAAATGCATTTCTTAATCACATGCCCGAATCCCTCCTGATGAAAAGTCAAGAAAGGGAAATGGGCCAAGGTTGCAGAGGAACTTTCAAGACGAAATCATCTTCCCAGCAGCTCTCTAAGCAAAGTTCCCTCCAGCTCCTGGGCAGGGGCCACAGAGGAGGCAGCACAGCTCACACCCTTCCTTCCCCTCTTGTGGACTCGGAGCAAGCAGCCTGCAGCAGGGGAGTGAGCTCGGTGCCAACACGCAGGCACAAGGCTGCACATAATCAGGGAGCACGACTGCTCGAGATCAAAATGCCCTAGAGCTTTCCTTAAAAATACTGGACAATCAGAGAATCCACAGACATCCAGGTTTTTGCTTTATTTTTTAAACTTTTAACCCCCGACCCTAATAACCCCTTATGGAATGGATTCTTCATCCAAGAAGCTATACTAAGTGTTATCTCTGCTCTAAAAACTAATAAAACTCAACTGAAAGGTTTATTAGCTGTATCTTCAACAAACAGTTATAATTAAAACACACTGGGCTGAGGAAGATTAGGTTCTCTAAAAGACAGAAACAAGAGCTAAGGGAAATCATTTCTAGAATCCAATTCCAGCAATCACAAATCAAGTGGTTTCTCTAGTCAAACTATAGCCCTTTTCCATCCATCTCTAATTCCCTAATCAAATAAATTAATAAGACCAGTCTGTCCTATGATTGCTACCTTTGGAATCAAGAATGCTTTTAAATCGTCCTTAGAATTCCTTTGCTTCTTGTGGGACCCTTCATATACCCTGAGTTCCATTTGTTATGGTTTAAAGGAGCTGAAAGAAACTGTGAGAACGAGGAATGGTTCGATTAGCCAATTCCAGCTTAATTAGCACTATTTTGGTTACTGCCTTTGGCCTCTGCTAACATAATTGGTAAATGGTGTCTTCAAGGAAACAATAACAGATTAATGCTTTCATTTTGTAGATGAATTTTCGATTCCCCTTAATAGCCGCTCTGCCCCATCCCCCCTGCCAGCCGTACCAGTTAATTTTGAGCAACAGTATTTTTCTGCTCCATTACCCCTTCCATCCTCCTCTCAAAAGTGTAATTAAACTATGCATTTCAGCTGATGAATTGTACCTGTAAAAGCATCAGGACCACACAGCACTGCCTGGGGACTAGCTGATGGTAAGCATTCTTTTCTTCTTACAAAAAGTACCTATAATACCATTTTCTTAAGATTGAAGTTTGGGATTATAAACATTTATTTCTCAGTCACCCCGTGGATAAGCCAATAAGAACAAGTTACTTCTTAAAAGCAAGTAAGACCTTGTACTTCAAAGGTCTGGAGCCTTTGCCTAAGGGTTTTGTGTCAATACTTACTGTGTTTTTTCCCAGAGATATGAAGTAATTTTCTGATCATCCGAGCTTTTGCTGCCATCCAGGGTTGTGCTATCCACGGGAAGGGTCAGCTCTTTATCTGGGCCTGCATCTGCTTGAGGAGGTTTGTTATTTTCTAGAAGACAGAGACTTGGAGGTCAAAAGCAGCCAGTCCAGCTGGGAAAGCAGAGGAACCAATTGGGACATATGTTCTGGAAGCCATGGGGATTCTGCCTCTCAGCCTACAGATCGTCAGATACTGTGGGAGATATGGATACAGTCAAAGAGCTCACAATGAAGAATTTAAGACTGAAAAATATAAAACAATCCTGGCAAAAACATGGCAAAGCATAATGAAGTTATAATGCCATGCTAAATTTGAAGTATAATGCTATAGGAGCTCAAATGAAACAGTCTGAGTGATAAGGAAGGCTTTCTTGTGGAAATGCACTTTAAGTTGGCTCTTAAAGGACATAGCAGGACTTGGGATGGCAGAGACTCTAGCTCCTACATCCCCTTGAAAGTCCAATAACTAGCCAAGGGCAAGGGTACAAGTGGAGGCTGGCAAGTACTTTCTCTCTAGTTATGAAGAAAGCACAGGGGAATGGACAACAGAGGTTTCCAGGGGCCTCATGGGTTTGTGCCTCTTGCTTCTACCCTCATACAGCTCAGAACCCAAACCCTCCTGCACCATAAGCTTGGAACTTACCAGGCTGCACAATAACAGTCACTTGAGCCGTGGCCTGCTGTCCTATTGTGTCAGTCACTGTGAGCTGGTAAGTGTAGTCTCCTTCTTGCATTGCAGAGAGTTGCAGGGTTGGTGTTCTAACACCCTGCATCAATAAATACAGATAAATGGAAAAGCAGACTACTAGAATCAGAACATCACATAGTAACTTCCACTGTGGTAGAAATGATTCACCAGTTTTCTAAACCTAAGTTGGTATTGGGGCCATTCCACCTTAGTTCAGCATAATTTGTGAATGCTGAATCGGGTATCTGGGAACATCTTGCTAAAAGTTTCCCACTTCAAGGGAATAGCCTTCCCTGACACAGCAGTAGTTTCAAATAAAGCCAGAGCTCTCACAAGGGAGAGGAGCATGGGAAAATATGCAGACCCAAGCCAGAAAGAACATCATGAGCACATAATGAAACAACACAGTTAAAAAAAAAAGTGTTTAACAAGCTCCTCTTCCTCCTGAGGCCATGGAGTGATCCTAAGACAGTCTTCTCAATAAAATATGGCAGCAACTCAAGCTGCTTTTAAGTCTGCTGTACAGACTCTGCAGCAGAAAAACCTAACACAACACTTAAACTAAACCCAGGTGTGATGTGCGTGTCAATTCATGCCCCAAATCTAGAATCACAGAATCTTGAGTGTCAGAAGGGACATTATAAATAATTTAGGGCAAACTTCCAGTTCATGAACATCCCCTGGAACAGTGGGCAAAACCCAGCAGCCAGTGGGCTGAATCCAGTTTGCAGACATTCTGTTTGGCCTGGAGTATCTTAGAAGTTGGAAATTTTCATACAAAGGTCTAAAATTTTATCTTTGTTTGTTTCCTAGTATCTGGTAATATTTTAAGACCATACTTCCACATGGCAACAGCCAGCTGGACCTGACCCCTTTATCAGGAATTAAGCTCTTTGGTTTGCCACAGTCCCCGTACAATTTTCTTTATTTATTTATGTTACCTGCCTGTGACAGATTTAGTCTCTTCTTCATTCTCTCGAGATGCTTACCACCTAGTAAGGCAATCTATTCTAATCTGTAATAGAGCTTACTAAAATTTGTGCACTTTTAGCTTCTACACAGTTTAACTCTCGAGTCGTCTGAAACAACTAACCTTTCTCATTAGCCTTTTCCTCTAGTACTAAACATTTTCTGGATAAAGATTTTTGCTAATCTTTTAATTAAAGGCCCTTTAAACAATCTAGATTTGTGGGTTTTTTTTTTTTTTTTAAATCCAAACTTGACTTTGGTAATTAAAATGGAGCAGAAATAAGCCTTGGATGGGTGACCCAGGCCAGCAGCTCTAGTTCCCCTGGGCAAGAGAAGACAGTAACTACTCCTTCCTACCTGCATCTCCATCACTTTTCCTTTGCTGCTTGGGCTGAGTGACCACTCATAGCTGGTGATGCCATGATCATCAGTGCTCTGGTTCCCAAACAGGGTGATGGAGTTTTGGGGCAGGGTGATCACTTGATTGGGGCCTGCGTTGGCCACAGGGGGGTAATCCACAGCTTTGTTCACTGTCAGGCTTGCAGTGGTAGAGCTGGTAGCTCCATCAGAATCTACTACAGTCAAGCTATCAAGGCAGAGAAAGGAGGGCAATCAGGGATGGACTTAAGGAAAGAGGAATAAACACTACAGGACTGAAAGTCAAGGCTAAGAAATACTGAGGTGGCAGGTATCAATTCTTACCCATGCCTCTTGGAAAGGCAGAGTGTAATAATAAATGCTAACATGGACTAAGGGTTTACTATATGCACCACTTTACATCTCATTAAATCCTCACAACAGCTCTATAAAGTATTACCCTCATTTAACATATAAAGAGACTGATGCAAAAAGAGGTACAATAACTTGCCCAAGGTTACACAGCTTGGAAGCAGCAGACAGGATCTCAATCCAGGTAAAACGTCTCCAGAACCACTCTGTTATGCTGCCTATGAGTATCAGTGCACTCAGACCTTTACAAGGCATTATCTGTTATGGCCCTCATAATAAAGTTAGGTATCACAGATTACAGGAACCTTAGTGGCTCAGCGGTTACAGCACTCAGCTGCTAACTGAAAAGTCGAAGCTTCCGAAAAGCCTTGGAAATCCTACAGGGCAGTTCTACTCTGTTCTATAGGGTTGCCGTGAGTCAGAATCAACTCAATGGCAATGGGTTTGGTTTGGTTTTTATCACAGATTGCACTTCACAGGAAGTATAATTCAGAGAAACCTGCCCAGGGCTACACAGTGAACCAAGATGCAAGCCTGATTCCAAAGCCCAGAAACCAATGTCTTAAGAAGAAATAGGCCCTGGCCCCTATTCCTGTGGGGTTCAGAGAAGCTATACTAAATAGAGCAAGCTCTGTTTGCAGCAGGCTCTCCTTCTCCTATCATCCTGTCATGGCTCGGTACATATGACAAGAATGGATAACCTGGGCAGACAGCCTCTGAGATGGATGAGGAAGGCTGGCCCTAGTAAGGCAGGAGCTTGAGATGAAAATGAGTTCTTCTACACCACAGTCCCACAGCTTGTGCCAGAGTGAAACAGGATTTGCAAGAGAAAAAAAATGTTCATGTATAAGAGCAGGCTTTTACCTAAATGATGCCTTCCAGCTGAAAAGCCTAAAGCTTCTCATGCCATCTCTGTGAGCCTAAGCATGCAAGGAGGTTTGGTCTCCTTCCATTTTGCTGACAGAAAGAGGAAAAGCATAGGAAAGACATACAGTTTGTTTGAATCTCACCACCAGCCACAAACCAAGCCAGGCATCTGTGGGTTTTTATTTTAAAAATCCCCTTTAAGGGGGACATCTAGGTCAATTGGCATAACATAGTTCTTAAGGAAAATGTTCCTACTTTGGTCAATAGCATCTGGGATCCTAAAAGCTTGCAAGGGGCCATCTAAGATACAATTATTGGTTCCATCATATTCAGAGCAAAGGAGAATGAAGAAAACCAAAGACACAAGGAAAGAATTAGTCCAAAGGACTAATGGACCACATGAACCACACCCCCTACCAGCCTGAGCCCAGAAGAACTAGATGGTGCCCAGCTACTACCACCAACCACTCTCACTAAGGTCACAATAGAGGGTCCCAGACAGAGCAGGGGAAAATGTAGAACAAAATTCAAATGCACAAAAAGAGACCAGACTTACTGGTCTGACACAGACTGGATGAGCCCTCGAGGCTATAGCCCTTGGACAACCTGCTAATTCAGAACTGAGCCACTCCTGAGATATGCCTTTCAGCCAAAGATTAGACAGGCCTATAAAACAAACAATAACACACGTGAGTAATGTGCTTCTTAGTTGAATCAAGTATACAAGACCAAATTGGCAACACCCGCCCAAAAGCAAAAATAAGAAGGCAGGGAGGGACAGGAAAACTGGACAAATGGGCACGGAGAACCCAGGGTGGAAAGAGAAAGGGGGAGAAGCTGACATATTGCGGGGACTGCAACCAATGTCACAAAACAATTTGTGTATAAATTATTGAATGAGGAGACTGGGCCAAGACGGAGGAATATCCAGATGCTTTCTGCAAACCCTCTTACAACAAAGACCCGAAAAAAAAAGTGAGATGATTATGTTTATGACAACCTAGGAGCCCTGAACATCACAGGCAAAGTTAGAAAAGAGATTGAGCAGCACAGGGAGGGAAGGCTCAGACGCAGAGAGGAGTTGCCAGACCTGAATCGCCGGGAGCCCTCAGGCACCCTTCCCGGGAGCAGTGGCTGCAGGCTGGTAGTAGCGTTTGACTGCAGTTTCCTCAAGGAGAATCAGCCAGCTGCACAGCCTACTCATACCTCTGGAACCAGAGAAGAACGGCACTCTCTGCAAAAGCCAAGTACTTTTATATATTTTACCTTGCCCCCCTGCCCCGTAGCCGGCTTCAGTGATTGTTGATTTCCCTGAGCCGGACACAGGCCCTATTGAGTGCCTGGAGCCATCCTCCCAGCCTTGGAGAAGGAATAAATTCGTGGTTAGGGGAAAAGATAATTTGCCAGCTCCACTGACCTGGGGAACTCAGGACAGAAGTAGCTCTTGTCCAGGCATAAACGGTCCGTGGACTTTGAATACCTTTCCCCACTGCATGGACCTGTGTGGGCCTATTTTAGGAGAACAGACCTTGTTGGCAGACTATGACTGTTTCAGCTGTGTGGTGGAAAGGTGGGTGTTTCATGTTTGACACCACTTTGTCCATTAAACAGGGCCCTCACCTACCTACATCAGGGGCATAAGGGCTGCTGGCTCCCCTCAGGTCACCCAGCCACCTGTGACAGGGGTCCAAGGATAACTGGTACCTCCCAGTCCTTACAACCAAAAACACTGGGTGCCTGTGGTCCATCCGCAGAACCCACCCACCTGTACACTCTAGGGAAGAGGGACGCACTTTCCTCAGAGACACATGGGGGACAATTCTCAGCCCCCTGCCTTATTCAGAGCACGACCTACTGATGCAACCACAAACCAGTACCTACACCAACCACCCCTGCCCCTCTAAGACTGTAGGACAGAGCCTGTAACACACATGTGATGACCAGTTACCTGGACACCTGAGTTGAATTCATACACAAAAAGTGAATGGACTCCTACACTGATATACCTGATAACAGGTCTAGCCATCTGGTGACAGGACGTCAGAGCTCCAAAGGGGAAAATAATCAAGCTAGCTCACTCGAAGAGCCCACTTGGGTATATCAAAACAAAACAAACCAAGAAGGTAGGATGCAGTAAGCAAACATAAAATAAACTAACACGATAACTTATAGATGGCTCGGAGACAATAGTCAATATCAAGTCACACAGAGAAACAGACCACGATTGCCTCAACAACCTCTCAAAACAAAGAATCAATGAACCTTCTGGATGAAGGTGCCTTCCTGGAATTATCAGATGCAGAATTCAAAAGATTAATATACAGAACTCTTCAAGACATCAGGAACGAAATTAGGAAGGAGATCAGGTAATACGCAGAACAAGCCAAGGAACATACAGATAAAGTAGCTGAAGAAATTAAAAAGGTTATTCAAGAACATAATGAAAAATTTAGTAAGCTGCAAGAATCCATAGAGAGACAGCAATCAGAAATTCAGAAGATTAACAATAAAATTGCAGAATTAGACAACTCAGTAGAGAGTCAGAGGAGCAGAACTGAGCAAGTGGAAGGCAGAATTGGTGAACCTGAAGATAAAGCACTTGGCACCAATATATTTGAAGAAAAATCAGACAAAAGAATTTTAAAAAAGGAAGAAACCTTAAGAATCATGTGGGACTCTATCAAGAGAAATAACCTACAAGTGACTGGAGTACCAGAACAGGGAGGGATAACAGAAAATACAGAAAGAGCTGTTGGGCAGAAAACTTCCCTGATATCATTAAAGATGAGAAGATATCCATCCAAGACGCTCATGGAACTCCACATAAGGTAGTTTTTAAAAGGAAGTCACTAAGACATATTATAATCAAACTTGCCAAAAACAAAGATAGAAAATTTTAAGAGCACCTAGGGATAAACGAACAGTCATCTACAAAGGAGAGTCAATAAGAATAAGCTCGGATTACTCGGCAGAAACCACACAGGCAAGAAGGCAATGGGATGACTTACATAGAGTATTTAAGGAAAAAAACTGCCAGCCAAAAATCATATCTCCTGCGAAACTGTCTCTCAAATATGAAGGTGAAATTAGGACATTTCCAGATAAACAGAAGTTTAGTGAATTTGGAAAAACCAAACCAAAACTACAAGAAATACTAAAGGGAGTTCTTTGGTGAGAAATTCAATAATATCAGGTATTGACCCAAGAGTAGAACACTGGACAGAGCAATCAGATGTCAACCCAGACAGGGAAATCACAAAAATAAATCAAGATTTAAAAAACCCTCAAAAGAGGGAAACAGCGATATTATTACGTAAAAGAGGACAACATTAAAACAATTAAGAGGGACTAATAAATGTAGTCATAGATCTTTCATATGGAGAGGAAGACAAGGCGATACAAAGAGATAAAACTTAGGCTTAAATTTAGAAAAATAGGGGTAAATATTAAAGTAACCATGAAGGAGACAAACTATCCTACATGTCAAAATACAAGAAAAAAATAGAGACTCAGCAGAAACAAAATGAACAAAAACGAGTATGAGGAAAAGACAATACATCAACTACTTAGCATAAAAAATTAAGTGGGAAAAAGAAACTGTCAACAACACACAAAAAAAGACATCAAAATGACAGCACTAAATTCATACCTATCCATAATTACCCTGAATGTCAATGGACTAAATGCACCAATAAAGAGACAACGAGTGGCAGAATGGATTAAAAAACACAATTTGTCTATATGCTGCCTACAAGAGACATACCTTAGACTTAGAGACAAAAACAAACTAAAACTCAAAGAATGGAAAAAAATGTATCAAGCAAACAACAATCAAAAAAGAGCAGGAGTGGCAATATTAATTTCTGACAAAATAGACTTTACAGTTAAATCCACAACAAAGGATAAGGAAGGACACTATATAATGATTAAAGGGACAATATACCAGGAGGATACAACCATATTAAATATTTATGCACCCAATGACAGGGCTGCAAGATACATGAAACAAACTCTAACAGCACTGAAAAGTGAGACAGGCAGCTGCACAATAATAGCAGGAGACTTCAACACAATACACCACTGTTGGTGAAGAACAGGACATCCAGAAAGAACCTCAATAAAGACATGGAAGATCTAAATGCCATAATCAACCAACTTGACCTTATAGACATACACAGAACACTCTACCCAACAGCAGTCAAGAATACTCTCTTTTCTAGTGCACATGGAACATTCTCTAGAATGGACCAAATGTTAGGTCACAAAGTAAGCCTTAGCAGAATCCAAAACATCCAAAGAGTACAAAGCATCTTCTCTGACCATAATGCCATAAAAGTAGAAATCAATAACAGAAAAAGCAGGGATAAGAAATCAAACACTTGGAAACTGAACAATACCCTGCTTAAAAATGACTGGTTTATAGAAGACATTAAGGAGGGAATAAAGTAAGTCATAGAATCCAATGAGAATTAAAACAGTTCCTTATCAGTAACCTTTGGGACACAGTGAAAGCAATGCTCAGAGGTCACTTTATATCAATAAATGTACACACACAAAAAGAAGAAAGGGCTAAAATCAAAGCATTATCCCTACAACTTGAACAAATAGAAAGAGAGCAACAAAAGAAATCTTCAGGCACCAGAAGAAAACAAATGATAAAAATTAGAGCAGAACTAAATGAAATAGACAACAGAAAAATAACTGAAAGAATGAACAAGACTAAAAGCTGGTTCTTGAAAAAATTAACAAAATTGATAAATCATCGGCCAAACTGACAAAAGAAAAACAGAAGTGGAAGCAAATAACCTGAATAAGAAATGAGATGGGTGATATTACAACAGACCCAACTGAAATTAAAAGAATCATTATCAGATTACTATGAAAAATTATTCTCTAACAAATTTGAAAACCTAGAAAACATGGATGAATTCCTAGAAACACACTACCTACCTAAACTAACAAAAACAGAGGTAGAACAACTAAATAGACCCATAAGAAAAGATGGAAAAGGTAATCAAAAACCTCCCAACAAAAAAAGACCCCGGTCTGGACAGCTTCACTGCAGGGTTCTACCAAACTTTCAGAGAAGAGTTAACACCACTACTACTAAAGGTATTTCAGAGCATAGAAAAGGACGGAATACTACCAAACTCATTCTATGAAGCCAGCATATCCCTGATACCAAAACCAGGTAAAGACACCACAAAAAAAGAAAATTACAGACCTATATCCCTCATGAACTTAGATGCAAAAATCCTCAGCAAAATTCTAGCCAATAGAATTCAACAACATATCAAAAAAATAATTCACCATTACCAAGTGGGATTCATACCAGGTATGCAGGGATGGTTCAACCTTAGAAAAACAATTAATGTAATCCATCATATAAATAAAACAAAAGAATCATATGATTTTATCAATTGATGCAGAAAAGGCATTTGACAAAGTTCAACATGCATTCATGATAAAAACTCTCAGCAAAATAGGAATAGAAGGAAAATTCCTCAACAGAATAAAGGGCATTTATACAAAGCCAATAGCCAACATCAACCAAAAAATGGAGAGAGTCTGAAAGCATTCCCCTTGAGATAGGGAACAAGACAAGGATGCCCTTTATCACCACTCTTGTTCAACATTGTGCTGGAGGTCCTAGCCAGAGCAATTAGGCTAGATAAAGAAATAAAGGGCATCCAGATTGGTAAGAAGAAGTAAAAGTGTCTCTATTTGCGGATGACATGATCTTATATACAGAAAACCCTAAAGAATCCTCAAGAAAACTACTGAAACTAATAGAAGAGTTCAGCAGAGTATCGGGATACAAAATAAACGTACGAAAATCAGCTGGATTCCTCTACACCCACAAAAAGAACATCGAAAAGGAAATAACCAAATCAATACTATTCACAGTAGACCCAAGAAGAGAAAATACTTAGGAATAAATCTTACCAGAAATGTAAAAGACTAATATAAAGAAAACTACAAAACATTTCGGCAAGAAACCAAAAGAGACCTACATAAGTGGAAAAACATACCTTGCTCATGAACAGGAAGACTTAACATTGTAAAAATGTCTATTCTATCAAAAGCCATCTATAGATACAATGCAATTCCAATCCAAATTCCAACGACATTTTTTAATGAGATGGTGAAACAAATCACCAACTTCATATGGAAAGGAAAGGCCCCAAATAAGTAAAGCATTACTGAAAAAGAAAAACAAAGTGGGTGGCCTCATTCTACCTGATTTTACAACCTATTATACGCCACAGTAGTCAAAAACAGCCTGGTGCTGGTACAACAGATACATAGACCAATGGAACAAAACTGAGAATCCAGACATAAATCCATCCACATACAAGCAGTTGATATTTGACAAAGGCCCCAAATCAGTTAAATGGGAAAAGACAGTCTTTTTAACAAACGGTGCTGGCATAACTGGATATCTGTCTGCAAAGAAATAAAACAGGACCCATACCTCACACCATGCACAAAAACGAACTCAAAATGGACCAAAGACCTAAATAAAAAATCTAAGAGGATAAAGATTATGGGAGAAAAAATAGGGACAACATTAGGAGCCCTAATACACGGCATAAACAGTATATAAAACATCACTAACAATCCAGAAGAGAAACTAGATAACTGGGAGCTCCTAAACATCAAACACCTATGCTCATCCAAAGACTTCATCAAAAGAGTAAAAAGACTACCTACAGACTGGGAAAAAGTTTTTAGCTATGACATTTCTGATCAGCACCTGATCTCTAAAATCTATATGATACTGTAAAAACTCAACTACAAAAAGACAAATAACCCAATTAAAAAATGGGCAGAAGATATGAACAGGCACTTCACTAAAGAAGACACTCAGGTAGCTAACAGAGACATGAGGAAATGCTCACAATCATTAGCCATTAGAGAAATGCAAATCAAAACTACAATGAGATTCCATCTGACTCTGACAAGGCTGGCATTAATCCAAAAAACACAAAATAATAAATGTTGGAGAGGCTGTGGCAAGACTGGAACACTTATACACTGCTGGTGGGAATGTAAAATGGCACAACCACTTTGGAAATCGATTTGGCGCTTCCTTAAAAAGCTAGAAACAGAGCTACCATACGATCCAGCAATCCCACTCCTTGTAATATATCTTAGAGAAATAAGAGCCTTTAACGCAACAGATATATGCACACCCACGTTCATTGCAGCACTGTTTACAATAGCAAAAAGATGGAAGCGACGAAGGTGCTCATCAACGGATGAATGGATAAATAAACTATGGTATATTCATGCAATGGAATACTATGTATCAATGAAGAACAGTGATGAATCTGTGAAACATTTCATAACATGGCGGAATCTGGAAGGCATTATGCTGAGTGAAATTAGTCAGTTGCAAAAGGACAAATATTGTATAAGACCACTATTATAAGAACTCAAGAAACAGTTTAAACAGAGAAGAAAACATTCTTTGATTGTTACGAGAGGGGGGAGGGAGGGAGGGGTATTCACTAAGTAGTAGATAAGAACTACTTTAGGTGAAGGGAAAAATAACACTCGATATAGAAGAAGTCGGCACAACTGGACTAAACCAAAAGAAAAGAAGTTTCCTGAATATAAACTGAACCATTTGAAGGCCAGTGTAGCGGGTGGAGGTTTGGGGACCATGGTCCCAGGGGACATCTAAGTCAACTGGCATAATAAAATCTATTAAGAAAACATTCTGCATCTCACTTTGGAGAGTGGCGTCTGGGGTCTTAAATGCTAGCAAGCAGCCATCTAAGATTCATCAATTGGTCTCAACCCACCTCAAGCAAAGTAGAATGAAGAACACCAAAGACAGAAGGTAATTATGAGCTCAAGAGACAGAAAGAGCCACATAAACCAGAGACTACATCAGCCTGAGACCAGAAGAACTAGATGGTGCCCAGCTACAACTGATGACTGCCCTGACAGGGAACACAACAGAGAACCCCTGGGGGAGCAGGAGAGCAGTGGGATGCAGACCCCAAATTCTCATAAAAAAAACAGACTTAATGGTCTGACTCAGACTAGAAGGACCCCAGTGGTCATGGTCCCCAGACCTTCTGTTAGCCCCAAGACAGGAACCATTCCCAAAGCCAACTGTTCAGACAGAGATTTGACTGGACAATGGGACAGAAAATGACACTGGTGAAGAATGAGCTTCTTGGATCAAGTAGACACATGAGAGTATATTGGCATCTCCAATCTGGAGGGGAGATGAGAGGGCAGACGGGCTCAGAAGCTGGCTGAATGGACACGAAAAGAGAGAGTGTGGGAAGGAGTGTGCTGTCTCATTAGGGGGAGAGCAATCAGGAGAATATAGCAAGGTATATATAAATTTTTGCATGAGAGAGTGACTTGATTTATAAACTTTCACTTAAAGCACAATAAAATTTTTTTTTTTTAAATTACTGAATGAAAAACTATTTTGTGCTGTAGAGTTTCACCTAAAATACTTTAAAATTATATAAAGAAAAAAATCTCCTTTTACCTATGGTCCAAAGGGATTTTGGGTATTACAGTCTTTAGGGGAAAACACACACATAAACACAAAACATCAGACACACTTGTATGTGTAAATCAGCAAACATCTGAAAAATAACCCATAGAAATTTTGTCTCTATTCTGTTTCCTTGTTGTTTTCACAAGTTTTTTACACATCCAATTTGTGTCCTAGAATAGAACAAAAGCAAGTTATAGACAAACGGCAAAATGGCAGTTGCCCAATGCTTTGACTTTACCTCAAACAGTCCCCAACTTGCTTGCAGGGCTTCTGGAACCAAACAGCTGCTGACTACAGGGCTGGGGAAAGAGGCTACTGCCATGTCAAGTGGCGGAGAGGAAAAGGTGAGTGAACTGCAACCAGAATGGACCTTAAAAGCTGATCCAATCCAATCCTGTCGTTTTATATATATAAAAAAAATTGAGGTCTAGTCAAAAAGAATCACTCCCAATACCCAATCTACCCAAAACGCTACAGACTAATGTTGTGGTTAAAAGCTCAGATTCTAGAGTTAGTGTGACCTTGGGCAAGTTACTTAACCTCTCTTTGCCTAAATTTCCTGATCTATGAGACTAAGAATAATACCTGTTATAAGGATTAAATGAGATACTGCATGCAAAGAGTTCAGAACAGCATACAGTGAATGTTTAGGAAATATTAGTTACTAACAGAGAGTCCAGGGGCCATGACCTCTGGGGTCCCTCCAGTTTCAGTCAGTCCATTAAGTCCAATCTTTTTACTAGAATATGAGGTCTGCATCTCACTTTTCTCCTGCTCCATCAGGGACTCTGTTGTGTTCCCTGTCAGGGGGGTCATTGGTGATAGTCGGGTACCATCTAGTTCTTCTGGTCTCAGGCTGATGGAGTCTCTGGTTTATGTGGCCCTTTCTTTCTCTGGAGCTGATATTCTCTTTGTGCCTTTGGTGTTCTTCATTTTTTTTTTTTGCTCCAGGTGGGTTGAGACCAATTGATGCATCCTAGATGGCTGATTGGCAGCCTTTAAGACCCCAGACACCACTCATCAAAGTGGGATGCAGAATGTTTTCTTAATACACTTTGGTATGCCACCTGACCTAGATGTCTCCCGAAACCATGGTGCCCAGACCCCTGTCCCTGCTACTCTGTCCCTTGAAGTGTTTGGTTGTATTCAGTAAACTTCTTAGCTTTTGGATTAGTCTAGTTGTGCTGACTTCCCCCATATTGTGTGTTGTCCTTCCCTTTACCTAAAGTAATTCTTGTCTACTATCTAATTTTTTTTTTAATCTAATTAAGTGAATACCCCCTCCCTCCCTCCCCACCCTTGTAACCAACAAAGAATGTTTTCTTCTGTGTTTAAACCTTTTCCTGAGTTCTTGTAACAGTGGTCTCATACAATATCTGTCCTTTTACAACTAATTTCACTCAGCATGATGCCTTCCAGATTCCTCCATGTTATGAGATGTTTCACAAATTCATCAGTTTTTTATCGTTGTGTAGTATTCCATTGTGTGAATATACCATAATTTGTTTATCCATTCATCTATTGATGGGCACCTTGGTTGTTTCCATCTTTTTGCTATTGTAAACAATGCTGCAATGAATATGGGTGTGCATATATTTCTGGGTGTGCATATATTGCTCTTATTTCTCTGGGATATATTCCAAGGAGTGGGATTGCTAGATTGTATGATCCTTCTGTTTCTAGCTTTTTAAGGAAGTGCCAGATCGATTTTCAAAGTGGTTGTACCATTTTATATTCCCTCCAGCAGCATATAAGTGATCCAGTCTCTCCACAATTTCTCCAACATTTATTATTTTGTGTTTTTTGGATTAATGCCAGCCTTGTTGGGTGAGATGGTATCTCATTGTAGCTTTAATCTGCAGTTCTCTAATAGCCAATGATCGTGAGCATTTCCTCATGTATCTGTTAGCTGCCTGAATGTCTTCTTGGGTGAACTACCTGCTCATATCCTTTGCCGATTTTTTAACTGGGTTATTTGTCTTTTTGTTGTTGAGGTTTTGTAGTATCTTGTAGATTCTAGAGATTAGGCTCAGCCTCAAATCCTGTATTAATCACATTCTAGACTATCAACACTAGTTCTCGAAACGACTTTGTTTGATTCAAATTATCTGAAAGGTCCCAACAGAGAAAGATATTATGAAAAAGATTCTACAGATCACATTCAACCAGACCATTGCTCAAAAGTGAAGAGTTTGAGGCATCAAAAGTTAAGGAAACATTTCCCAGAAGGAAAGGATAAGATGAGAGTAGTAGGTTCTTTCTAGATTTTGCCTGAGAAGAGACAAAGGATGATGGGTCCTTTCACTTCATTTAACAAGTATTTCAGGAAATTCTGCAGATTTACCAAGTAAGGCTTTGCGAAGGAGAACTGTGGTAAATTCTGATCTACTATGCAAGGACTTTTGCCCTAAAAATTATCATTGCGATCACAATCAGTATAGATCTCAAATAACTCAGGGAACCAAAGCCTAAACTTTCAACCAACTCAACAGTGAATTTGGTATTTGTCAGAGTTGCTTCTATAAGAATGTAAAACCCATAAGGAAAACAATGGCCTACAGTATAATTGAGGCTGGATCTTAACTTACCTGAAAATGTAGTTTCCAGGAACAAGCTTACTTAGTTTTAATATGGCCGTATCTCCAGAAATCTTCTCTTCTCTCAGAGGTCCCTTAAGTTCCTCCCAGTGGTACTGGACAATTTTATCATCATCAGTGCTTTCTTGACGATAAAGAAACATCAGTTACAACATGAGAGTGCTGGGTCTCAGTACTTCTTCAGTTTACACAAATCAGGGCAACTACCCAGAGATTTGAGGCTAGGAAAACTTCATGAAATTACAGACTATCTCTCTGGAGTGTTTCTTCCCTAGGAATATTGGGTCATTCTGCCTCTCTACGAATATTCCACTGCATAGTTTTCCAAGGACTCTAACAGAGGCAATCTCTGGTTAAAATGTTACTGTATGAGAAAAGGAAAATCAGTAACTCTTAAACACGTGAAAAGATACTCAACTTCACTTATAAGAAATGTAAGTTAAAATTACACTTGAGATACATTTTTAACTGGTAAAAAATCAAAGTTTAATAACACATTGTATGGGTAACAGTATAGAGAAACAGGCAATCTTGTAAGTCATGGTGGAAGTATACATTCATACAACCTCTAAAAGGAACAATTTGGCAATCTTTATCAAATTTTAAAATGTGCATACTCTTTGCCCCTGCAATTCCTATTCTAAGAATTTATCCTGCAGATACTCTTGAACAGGTATAAAGTGTCATGTTTACAAGATTATTCATGGCAGCATCATTTGTAATAGCAAAGACTTAAAGTAATAAATGGTAATCAATAGAAATTGATTATAACAAACTATACATTGATACAATGAAATTATATATCCATATAATGGAATGCTACGCAATCGTTTAAAAAAAAAAGAATGAGGTGGCATTTCATGCATTGACTCAGAAAAACTTACAGACACAAGCAACAGGTGTATAAGGAGGATAAAAAAATACACTGCATTTTCTCATATATGCATAAAATATCTTTGGAAGAATATAACCAGTAATACCATTGGTTGTCTATCTGGAGGAAAACTGGGTAGCTGGGAAGACAGCGATGGGAATGACTCTTTCCAGTGAGTATCTTTACATATTATTTAACTTTGACTTATTCAAAAAAATAAAATGATGCTATATGAACCCTTGCTACCACTTTCTATCACAAGTGCCCTTTCCCATTCTTTCTCTTCACTCTTGGCCTCCTATTCTCCTAGCCTCCTCTTTGCCAGAACCATTGACATGAAATGCTTAACTTTGCTAGATGTTGTCTACTAAAGCAGCGACTGCCTCTGCCAAAAACTAGTGTTGGGTAACAAGACAGTCAGGGTAACAGAGCCTTTACGGGTCTCAAAAGAAATCAAGCAAATACTATGAGATAAGGGGCCTGAAACCTCATGCACGCAAATGGCCAGGATGACTCAGAAATCCTCTTCTGTTACCCGTCAGGTGACATTACTCTGAAGGGTAAAAAGTTAATAAGCCCAAGCAGGGATATGTAGTTCATTCTGTGGGTCTCTCTGGGAGAAGGCTGACAAGAATCTTGTTAAGTAGTGATGGCTAGAGAGACTTCCTCAGTTAGGCCTCTGAGTTACTTATCTTGCTATGATAGGAAGGAGCTTTGTTTCTACAACTGAGAAAGGCAACTCCAGCTAACCAAATCTGAAAACCAGTGAGCTTCAACTAAATAATGTTAAATAGATGCACAATCCCAGAAATACTGCTTCAAACATGCCACACTGAAGATTTTTAACAGGGCCTGTCTGGCTTATTAGTTCCTAATCAGTTTCTTTAGATGGTTGGTCTTCCCATAACATAGGTAAGAATGGCCTAATCAGAATGCAGACATGGCTGGCCCCAAATCTTCTATCAGAGTTTTTCTACCAGAGTACACAGTGACTGCTCTGTAAAAATAGCACACTTGGACAAGTACTCACGGCTGCCATCAATGACTGTAGAAGTGGTTGGCAGAGAGATCTCCTGGAACTGTGGTGACACGATGGCAACAGGAGGCCGGTTCTTCCGCGGCTCTGCAAGAAAGTGACCCCGAAGAAATTAGAAGAAGCGCTTTATAAATTACAGGAAGAACAGACCATATCTGAGTGAATTATATATCAGTTTCCATTAACATAATTGATGACTGAACCATTGCCAAATGGAAAGTCGTAAGACCACGTGTCATTCCAATTTAAGACAAGTGGGAAGGTAAAAAGTCTCCCAAACCTGACCATTCCTAAGACCATGCCGTATGCATTCTTTCAATGCTCATGTGCTATCCAGTCCATGAAAAGTACTATAGCAGCAAGTGACCACTTTCAGGCAAGCCTGCCTAGAGATGGACAACAAAAAAGCTTTGTGTAATAAAGGCCATGATAAGAAAGCCATTCCTTGGCACAAACTACACTGAAAAGAAAATGGGTGATTTCTCAACCATCACTAAGTTGACTGTGTGAGAAGATTATGCCTGAGTGAAGGAAAGGTCATAAACTACTCTGGTGCAACTGAATAACTGAGCTACAACCTCAGCAGCCATTTCTTTAAGAAATGATCAAATGGTCTTTATGCTGATCACATTTTCAAGAAGGGGAAAAGATTACCTTGGCTATAAAATTCAAGGAATGAAAAAAGAAAAGCCCTCTACTACCAGCAAAGACAGAAAACAGTATGAAGAATCTGTGCCAGTTAATGTGCCACTCCCCAACTTTCCCAAATTTCTCTGAAAATGCAAAACAAGATACCTTACTATTACACTGTGATCTACCAACAATGGATTATCTAAAAAGAATGACAGAATTTAGTTTCCAAGGTGAAAGAGGACTGGCAGAGTTTAAATGAGGAACCCTGTGTACAAATGCCCACATCTCTGAAAAGACATCAGAAAGAGCCAGCCACTTGGCTGGTTCTCTATCTACACGCTTCTCCTAGGCTCCTGGCCTTCCTTGTGTCTCTTACTTACAATAAACGGTTCTCTCTCAGCATGACCCACTTGGAAAAGTAGCTATGAGAGATAGGCTATTGTTCAGGCCATACTGCACTGTAGGCCATGTGACTAGTGTCTCCCTGCTCTGCCCAATGTTTCAAATAGAACCAAAGTATGCACTTTGCCATTATAATCTTTCACTACATTGAACTAGGAATTGCCCAATAAATTTATTACAAAAAACAATAGGAATTAGAAAATCCTGTAAGTCACATCTCCATGTCCTTGGGAATCCTGCAACAGGGATACTGCCAAGGTGGAGAAACACATACCTGGTTTTACTGTCACATTCACATAGCCTTCCCCATGGCTATTTTGACCATCTACAATCACTTTGAATTCATACAGGCCTGGAGTGAGCTGCAGAAATGAAAGATGATATTTTAGACAACCACAAAAAGTAGCAATTATATTTAAAATAACACATATATCTGAACTTTCCCAGGCTGAATCTCAATCTCTTCTTACACTGCCTCCCAAAGGAAAAAAGTAATCTAACTGAAGAGATGAAACAATGAATTATAAACTAAAAAACCACAGCGTTTAATGTGAATCTTATTAGTAGCTGACTCTAGAAAAACAGAAGGGATTTCAGTATCTCCATACTCCCATTTTCTTTTCAGAAGAACATTAAGGGCCTCACTATCCTACTTCACAGAGTTATGAAATTAAAACAATCATTCCTGCAAAGAAAAACATTTTGTAAAAATATGAAATAGCTTCCAAATATCTGAATATTTTTCCCTCTAGATTTCCACTGACTGCAAAAAATCTAAGGGGAAAAAACAATAAAATCGCCCACAATCCCACTATCCTCACATATCAACTTATCATATTTCCCTGTCTCCTTCCAATCCTTGACCACGTACAAAAAATAATTTTAAATAGTACATTCGTTCAACAAACATTTACTGGGAACCAATTATATACCCAGTCATTGTCTTAGGCTTGGGGTTTACAGATGAATAAAATAAGATCTCTGCCTTCAAGAGCTCATATTTCAATAGTAATCAGGGTCTAGCTAAAATCAAGGTGTGTATCAAATTTTTATTGTCCTATCTCCCACACTTTTAGTATGAACACTTTCCCCCATTATATCATCTTTTTAATGGCTGCAAAATAGTACATAAATAAATATGCCACAATTCACACAAGCATTCCACATTGTTGGATACTTGGGCTGCTCCCTAATTTTTACTATTATAATAATGCTGTGATGAACATCTTCTAGGCAAATGGCAGTTTTTCTTTCTTTTGAATTACCTTCTTTGGATAAATATTAATTGATCTCCCCATGGCATATGGCATTTTTGACTATTTCCTTCTTCTTGTAATACTTCCCTTCCTTGGCTTTCACTTCTCTGCTCACTCCTCATTTCCTTCAGTCTCTTCTTTCTTCGGTCCCTTAAATGACAACGTTCCCCTGGATTTTAACCTCAATCCACTTATCTCTTCATTTTATACACTCTCCCTAATTGATCTTATCTACTTCTACGGCTGCAATTATCATCTATTTGAGGCTGGTGCACAAATTTATCTCTCTAGTCCAAACGTGTCCCCTGGTCCCTAACCTCTTACCCTCTACTACTTCCTGAACCATCTGTTCAAATGTCTCATAGTCCAAACTCACTCTGTCCAAAAATGAATTAATCATCATTCTTCCAAAACTTGCTTCTCTTTCTGTGGTCCTCATTTCCGTGACTGTCACCACAATGTCACCAACATCCACTCAGGTACCTAAGCCAAAAGCTTTTTTGGAATTATCCTAGACTCCTCTAACACTCGCCACCCAGTTAATTGATCACCAAGTCTTATCAACACAACCTTCACAATATGTCTCAAATCTGCTCATTTCTCTTCATTCACACTGCTATCACCTTAGTTCTTAATCACTGAGTACAGCACAGTTATTAAATGCATGGACTTTAGAGACAGAAACTCCAAATTAAATCTACCATCTAATAGCTCTGTGAACTCTGGCCAAACCACCTAATTTTTCCAATTTTTAGTTTTGTCATTTGTAGAACAGATATTAATACCTACATCTTGGGATTATACAAAGATCAAATGGCATCATTGTGAAAAACAATTAGCACGTGGCAGGACTTCAAGAGATAGTTTTTAATTTTTATTTTATTCATTTAGTTCTTCAGGTTTTTTACTCAGTCTACCATCATCTCACACCAAGATTTTTCAACAGATTCCTCACTGGTTTCCCTGTTTTGAGCCTTATCTCCTTCACTGTGCACAAGGGTGATCTTTCCAACCAAAATAAGAACATTCCATTCTCCTGCTTAAAACCTCTCAAAGGCTCTCTATTCCCTCTAAATACGATTCAAAATTCTTAATCTGGCAAAAAAGGCTCTGTGCGATTTGACTCCTGTATCTCTCCAATTTATTTGGAACCACTGCTCTTCTTCTACCTCAGGGTCCAGTCATGCTGAACCACACATAATTCCCCTTCTTCCCACACTTTCTCTCTTTTTTTTTGGTGCAGTAGACACATTGCTTCCTCTGTTTGGAGTACATTCCTTCCACCATTTACCCAGTTAAATTAGTTGCTTTTCAGGAGTCAGCCAGGCAAACTCTAAGAAATCTGTTCTAATTCCCTAGGGCTTCCATAACCCCCTGCACTGATTCAGTGTATCCTCTGTGATAATTACTTGCTTCCTGTCAGTATCACAACCAGACTCTACTGTCCTCAAACATTACGATTAATTCACTGGTAAATCCCCAGTGCCTGCCACATGAATATTTCACAGGACACAATGAATAGTAGTTGAATAAATGAATGAATGAGATTGCTGAGCCAAAGAAAATGAATGTTTTTATGGCTCTTACTAACCATACTTAATCCCAAAAGGACTGAGCCAATTTATACAGTCATGTGACCACAAATAACCTAGCTTAGATCCCAAATTCTAAAATCCTTATGTTACTCTTAAAAGCTGTTTAGTATATATTTTCAGCTTTCTCTCCATGCTGGTACAGTCTTCTCACCATAAATGAAAATTTGAGAATCATACACTAATAAATATTGGATGTCAGCCAGTCAGACTTTTGAAGGCTTCACTTCTGAAGGATTATTCCAGATTTAAGTGTAGACAGAAAATTCTATATTATACATTTTAGAAAAGTGGCCAATACCTCTATCTCAGCCCTGCAAGTGAAAGAAGGCAGATTCACCTTGGATAATTTGAGGATCTGGGAATGTTGCCCTTCCATTTCTCCACTGTAGTCTTTAGGATGAGTAATCAGCTGCCAGTTGTAGGTGTAGGTTTTTCCTAAAGAAGGGCAGTTATAGCAATCATGAAAACATACACCTACACACAAAGAGGGTAGCCATACAGCCTGCCAATAACAAATCACTTCTAAATCTTGACAAGGCCTTAGCTTTTAAGATATTACCTAAAGCGTATAGGGAAACCAACTCATCTGCTGAAAAAAGGGTAGATTCAGCTACAGTTAGGACTTCTACCACTCTCTCCCAGCAATGTTCATTCCTGCCCCATATCCAGCCTCTCCAGGGCCAATCCGCCCTAGAAAATACCAGGTTGCTCATGATGTGGCATCCCATTGAAAATACGTGCCCTACCAACTACTATAGATGAACTCATTGGGAACAAAGGCCATTTTCTTGCAAAACTTCTTTTGCAACAAAGAACAGCAATGACTTCTAAATAACATGGTTCAAAAATAGCTTTTTACAGAGTGCTAACAATGCTTGTCTCACTGAGGTCATCACACCCTGGTGAGTTAAAAGAGCTACTTCATTCCTGGTGAGCTAAATAACACACTGCATAAGATGGTAGGGAATGGCCCATTTAAAACAGGCCCCACTGAAATTAATTAAAATCAAATGAAGCATTAAATGGTCCTCATTTGCAGCCCAGACTATATCAGTGGGTAAGGCAAGGATAGAATCCCTCCCCAGTAAAACTGGCTTTAAAATTTTTTGGAGCAAAATGCATTTCTGGCTAGGGAAGGGTGGTATTTGGCAGAAAAGTCTGTTTAGGTTACTACTCAAAAGTGAAAAAAAAAAAAAAAAGAGCAGTCATTTTCTTATTTCATGAGTTCAAATGTTAAAGTTAGCACACAGAACCCAATTCCAAGATACCCTTCATCTTCAGACTAGATTTTATTTTATAAACCTGTGATACAAGATCTGTTACTCTTACTTCCTTCCCTATCAAATACTAGTTTTGTTTTGGCTAGTTGTCCCCCAGGAAGCTCTCACAAATGTGTATGTAGGAGTTGTGTTAGGTGAGGAGCAGGAAGAAAGAAGCAGAAGTAGGACTGGAGACATTGCTTCTAAATGTAGTTGGAAATTTTCCTCCACACAGAAAAGAGACTCACACTAGTTTGGGAACTGATAGTCTTATAATATCTAAGGCCAGTAAAACAAATTTCTTTAAAGGACAAAATTCCTAGGACAAAAAAGCTCAGGCATAAATTGTGCCTTATAGCCAAAAATTTGCTCAAGGGTAGGAACAACTGAGTATAGGTCTGTTAGACAAAATGCTGGTTTCAATGATTTAGGGTAGTGGTTTTCAAACTGAGCCTCCAAACCCTAGAGGGATCCTTAGAGGTGCTTCAGGGCTGCCACAAGGGATGAGGGGAAGAAGAGCAGGCAGACTTGGTCCTGCCTCATCGCCCCCAACCTTTCAAAGTTTGAAACCATCCACATCTGGTAAAGGCTGAAGAAGCTGGGGAGAAGGATGCTGAAAAGAATCTATTCCTGAATTGATATGCTTCGGGACACTGAGCTACAAAATGATATTAACTCACGGAAGTGTATATGCAAATATGGGTTAGAAAAGAAAAATACAGTACAGCCAAGCATATGATTACCAAAGAACAAAAGTACTCGCAGCTCAAGTAGTCTCAAATAATGTCTCTCTGAGAAGTTCTACCTCTGTCATCTACTACTTGTTTGAACAGGATAAACAGGTTAACCTGAGTCTCAGTTTCTTTCTCTTTAAAATGGTTTTATAATTCAACCTAACAGATAAGATCTACATTTAATGAGCATCAGCTACGTGCTAGACACTGAAGTAGGTGCTTTAGATATATTATCTCATTTTTCCCTTAAAATAATCTAATGAAGTAGGAATTATTATCCCAATTTTAGTAAAAAGAAATGGAAGCTCAGAGAAGTTAAGTAATTACTTAAAATCACATAGCTAATGACTAGCTGAACTGGGATTTGAACGAAGCCTTGACATTAAAGTCTATGATCACAAACACATTCTAAACTGCCTCTCTTATCACATAAATATTTGTGCAGGTACATGCTAAATTCTACCCTCACAGGACTGTCATAAGATGTAAATAAGGTGTGGATATCATTATAAATTAAAGCATTACTTAAATGTAGGGCATTTTTACCTTCGAGAGGTTCTTGGAGAACATATGCATTTAATTGAACTTCATTCTTAGGCAGGGTCACCTGGACACTCTCTCCAGCAGATACCACCAGCTTTTTTACAACTGGAAACAAAACATACAAGGGGTAAGAAATTAGATTTAGACTGTCCCACTTCTCTCCTTCCTTTTGTGAACTCCTATTGCCTTCATTTCCTCACTACTTTGGGCATGTTGGACCAGATAATTCTTTGTTGTGGAGGGGCTGTCCTGTACATTGTAGAACGTTTTTAGTAGCATCCCTTGGCTCCACCCACTACATATCAGTAGCACCCAATACCACGAACACAGTTTTAACAACCAAAAACGTTTGTAGTCATTGCCAAATGTCCACTGGGATACAAAATCACACCCACACCCACACCCACACCCATCCACACACACCCTTCCCACCCCATTATGTAAATCTTACCCCTCTGACAATAATTGTTCATTTGGTATGAGACACAGGCGCCAGGAAAGCTTAAAGCAAACAGCTGGCTGGTCCTCCATATCTCAAGACTGGGAGGTGACAAAGGCTTCCTAGACAAATATGAAACTTGAAATTCATCTATCTCTGCTTGGGAACATTGCACTTGGGGAGAAACGAGATCATCCTTTAAGGAATCTCCAGGATATGGAAAAAGAACCCTCTAAGTGATTTTCAAAAGGAAAGAAAGAAACCACTATATTCAGATTGAGTATAATGGACCAAAAAATGGCTTTTCAATATAGTACAATCCAAACCCTTCACAATTATATCAAAAATTACAGGCATTCTACTAGAATACAGTAATTACTCTGGTGCCTCAGGATTGAAACTCTAAAATTTCATGTTCCACCAGAGGAGACCCTAGGAAATTAAATATGGGTAAAAATTCATTTTCACTGACTTTGCTATACCCCCTTGACTCTCTGAGGGAATAAAGATCAACTTAGTTTCCTCCTAAAGGAAATTAACCATTTCCTCCTAAAGCCTTAGAACAGCACCCATGAAGTACAGACTTGTTAAAGCAACACTATGTATAAATCTCCTTCCTATGGGATGCTTTAAAAATAAAGATGCTGTCAAAATCACAGAGTGACAAACATCTGACCTAAAGCAGCCTTTCAGAAGGCAAATAGGTACATGGATCCAATTCTTTCTTCCCAGTAGCTTCTGTCTGCTTGAGTATTTGAACATTATTTAATTCAATCTTTTTTTTTTTGTGCCTTTAAGTCTTGGGCACAGTGGAATCTGGCTCTGGGAAAATGAACCTCATAAATAGGCTGGAGGGGTGGGGTGGCAGCACTGTTGAAAAAGGGATATAGAGCCCCAAGTCCTGTGTTTATGAACACTGACAGGGTTTTTTTTCTCTAACCTCCAGTATTCAAAAGTCATATTTCTCTCCCTTCTGTCTTCTAAAAGTGAACACTCTGATCAAATACTCTACTTTCCCATCCTATCTCTAAGGGCAGGAGCTTAGAGCCTCACCTGGGTACGGTGCTGAAGTGCTCTGGAAAGAGGCCTGGGGGGTAGGGGTAGCATAACTGGAGGAGGGAGCCACTGACAGGTTAGCAATCTGGGTTGTCCCAGGACTTTTTACTTGCTGAGTGCTGGGTATACTACCAGGATCCTCTGAAGTCTCAGGCTGGACTGATACATTCTTTGGCCAATCAGGAATCTCTTCAGTCAGGTTCATGGTTAAGGGACTGGAACTTATAACTGCCTTGTGGATCTAAGAAATTAAAAAACTTCATTTGAGTAGGCAAAACTTACAAAGTCAGTTTTATAAGGTTATGTTTTATGAAATAACTGCACTTTAAATTTTTTTGAGAAGTACAAATGTCTCATAAAATGGGAGAGAAATGTGGGATAGAACCTCAAGTTCCTAAAATAAAAAATCAGACTTGCTGGACCAGTTGAGATTGGAGGACTCTGAGACTACTGCCCCAAGATACTCTTTAACCTTGAACTGAAACTAGTCCCTGAGGTCACTTTTTAGCTAAATAACAGATTAGCTCACAAAGAATATCACTCATGAGTACTGCACTCCTTTAAAAAATCATCTATATGAGACCAAACAGTCAATAATTACTTTAAAACAAAGATAAGAATATAAAGGGGCAGGGAAACTAGATTAATGGAAGAAACAACCAAAACAGAAATATTGAGAATGTTCACGCATTGTGAAGGACGTAACCAACATTGCTGAACAATTTGTGTAGAAATTGCTGAATGAGAACCTAACCTGCTGTGTAAACCTTCACTGTAAATACAATAAAATGTTATCTAAAAAAAAATGCAAATGTCAAAAATATTAAAGAAACTAATCTTACCACTCAAAGCAACCGGTGTTAAAATGTTGATACAAATCTTTGCTGTCTTTTTTTTTTCTGCAAAGTCTAGCTTAAAACAAAATACTAATAATCATACTATGTACAATATTCTCATCTAGTTTTCTCACTTAACACTTGTATTCAATCTTTCTACAAATACTTACTGAGCACCTGTTGTGGAGAACAGGCCTCGTGGACCTATATAAAACATAATCATTGTATTCAACAAGAGCACAATCTAGTTGAGGAGAAATATACCTATAAAAGTTATGAAAACTGTAGAAACACAATCTAAGGGCACTTTACTCCTCTCCCTTGGAGAGGAGAAGGGTGTGGGGAAGAATAATTTTTTTTAAAAAAAGGCTGCCTGGAGGAAGAGAGCGCTAGCTGAGTTTTAAACAGTAAACAGTTGTTCATCAGAAGGCTACAGGACAGAATGAGCACAGATACAAAAAATGAGATTAACATGTTGTGTGTCGGGAACTGAGAATCATAAACAGTTTTTTTTTTTTTCTTAGAGCACAAAACAAGACCCAGGGAGCAATGAAAGATGAGCTGGGAAGAAAGGCAAGGGCTGGGCCAGACTAAAGAGGCTTTATATGTTACTTTAAGGAGTCAGGTAATGGGGAACAATTACATGGTTGTATGCAACAAGTACCTGGGTGGTGCAGGGCGCTCGACTGCTAACTGAAAGTTTGGAGGTTCAAGTCCACGCAGGGGCACCTCAGAAGAATGGCCTGGCAATTTATTTCCAAAAAATCAGCCACTGAAAATCCTATGGAGCATAGTTCTACTCTGACATACATGGAGTCACCATGAGTCAGAACTAACTTGACAGCAACTGGTAACTGGTATGCAGGGAAGTGAAAAGGTCAGGTTTCTGTTTTAGATGAACTGTTCAGGCTGCAAGGAGCCCTGGTGATGCAATGGTTAAGCACCTTGCCTGCTAACCAAAAGGTCAGCAGTTTGAACCCACCAGCCGCTTCGAGGGAGAAAAGACCTGGAAATCTGCTCCCGTAAAGATTATGGCCAAGGAAACCCTATGGAGCAGTTCTACTCTGTCACACTGAGTGGCTATGAGTCGGAATTGACTCAATGGCACACAACAACAACAATTCAGGATGTACGGGTTTAAAGAAGTAATGCAACAGCACGGATACCATTTAGGAGGGTACTGCATTCATCCAAGTGAGAAGTGACGAGTAACCAAACAAGGGTGGTGGTAAGGGTTTTTAAAAATCAGCTTCACTGAAGTATAATTTCTAAAATAAATGGCACCTCTTTAAAATGTATAGGTCAATGAGTTTTGACAAATGTGTACACCCACATAACCACAATCAAGAGAGAGAACATTTCTATCAACCGCCAAAGTTGGTTGGTGCCCTTTTGCAGTAAATGCCTGCCTCCACCCCCAGGCTCAGGCAACCGCTGATTTGTTTTCTATTACTGTAGATTAGTTTGGGTTTTCTTGTATTTCATGTAAGAGGAATCATATACATACTATTGTTGTTTCTGGCTGCTTTCATTCAACAAAATGTTTTTAAGATTTATTCATGCTATTGTGGGAATCAGTAGTACATTCCTTTTTATTACTGAGTCATATCCATTACAGATATACCAAAATTTGTTTATCCATTCATTTATTGATAGAGATTTAAATTCTTTTCAGTTCTCTAAAACCATCACGAATAAAGCAGCTATGAATGAATACAAATATTTCTGTGAACTTATGGTTTAATTAATCTTGGGTAAAAACTTGAGTAAATTGCTGGTCATATATAAATGCACGTCTAACTTACATAATAACTTATACAGTAAGAAACTGTGAACTGTTACCTGAAGTACCTCCACCATTTTGCATTTCCACTAGCAATGTGTGAGAGCTCCAGTTAATTGCTGCACAACTTGGTCTTTTTATTTTTTGTCATTCCATCGGGTATAAAATAGTATTTTGCTGTGACTTAATTTGCATTTTCCTGATCATTAATGATGTTGAACATCTTTTCACATGCTTATTGGCCATTCATATATTTTCTTTGGTGAAGTTTATTCAAATCTTTGTCCATTTTTTTTTTACACCTTTATTAGGTATAATTGACACTATAAACTGAACATATTTAAAGTGTACAATTTGATCAATTTGACATATCTGTACACCTATGAAACAATCACCACAATCAAGATAATGAACATATCCATCACTTGCAAAGATTCCTAATACACTTTGAAGTCCCTTCTCCTTGTTCTTCCCCACATCCCTCCATCCCAAGCAACCACTGATTTCCTTCCTATCCCTATAGTTTGCATTTTCTAGAATTTTATATAAGTGGAATCGCACAGTATGAACTCTTTTTCTTTTATCTGACTTCTTTCACTCAGCAGGATTATTTTGTTACTCATCGATATTGTTTTGTATATCAATGGCTCACTCCTTTTTATTGCTCAGTAGTATTCTCTTGTATAGAGAAAAAAATGAAGTTGTCAAGGATTTCATTCTACTTGGATCAACAATCAATGCCCATGCAAGCAGCAGTCAAGAAATCAAATCACATATTGCACTGGGCCAATCTGCTGCAAGGGGCACTCTTTAAAGTTCTAAAAAAGCAAAGATGTCACTTTCATGACTAAGGTACGCCTGACCCAAGCCATATGGTCTTTTCAATCACCTCATATGCATGCAAAAGCTGAACAATGAAAAAAGGAGACAGAAGTATGCCAATGTTCACTGCAGCCCTATTCACAACAGCGAAAAGATGCAAACAACATAAACGCCCATCAACAGATGAATGTATAAACAAAATACGGTACATACATACAATGGAATACTACTCAGACAGTAGGAGAAATGAAGTCTTGATACGTGCTACAGTGTGGATGGAGCCTGAAGACATTATGTTGAGCAAAATAAGCCAATCAGAAAAGGACAAATATTATATGACCTCATTTATTTAAAAAGAGAAGAAAAGGCAAATGTATAGAGACCAAAGTTTATTTGTGTCTGAGTTACTGAGTGCTGCTGTAACAGAAACAGCACAAGTAGATGGTTTTAACAAAGCGAAGTTTATTCTCTCACAGTCTAGTAGGCTACAAGTCCAAATTCAGGGTGTCAGCTCCAGGGGAAGGCTTTCTTCTTCTGTTGGCTCTGGAGGAAGGTCCTTGTCATCAATCTTCCCTTGGTCTAAGAGCTTCTCCATGCAGGAACCCCAGGTCCAAAGGACGTGCTCTTCTTCCAGCACTACTTTTTTTGTGGTATGAGGTCTCCATCTCTCTGCTCGTTTCTCTCTTTTATATCTCAAGAGATTGACTCAAGACACAGCCTAATCCTATAAATTGTGTCCTATCTCATTAACATAACTACCTCTAATCCTGCCTCATTAACACCACAGAGGTAGGATTTACAACACATAGGAAAATCACGCCAGATCACAAAATGGTGGACAATCACACAATACTGGGAATCATGGCCTAGCCAAGTTGACACACATTTTTGGGGTACATAATTCAATCCATAACATCAGGGATGGGAGGGAGAGGGAAAAGGGGGGTTGATGGTAATAGGAAAATCACACTGATTAAGGGTAGAGTTGCACTGCCGATTACTGTGATTGCTGTCGATAAGGTGTACACCTGTAAAAAGTTGAATTGGTAAAAGTTGTGCAATAGATACATTTACAACAATGACCAACAAAAAAAAAGTAGCTGCTGAGGCTCCTTATGTACAACCAAACACCTCATGGGGTTTGGTTCCTTGGTTTGGGGGTTTAGGGTCATGGTTTCATGGGACATCCCAGTTAACTGGCCTAATAGCGTGTTTAGTGCCTCTGTTCTACATCCTAGATCACTTCATAGTGCCTGGGGTCTTAAAAGCTTGCAAGCAGCCATCTAAGGCACAACAATTGGTCTCTACTCACCTGGAGCAACAGAAGGAGAAGGAGAGTCAGGAACAGGAGAATATGGAATGTGTGGCTAATTGCCTCCATGAACAACTGCCTCCTCTGCCATGAGACCAGAAAAACTGGATGGTGCCCAGCTACCATTACTGAACATTTTGATCAAAGATTCCATAGAAAAATCCTCATCAAAAGGGAGAAGAGGCAGAACAGAATTTTAAATTCTCATGGACTCTAGACTTTCTGGAGCCATGGAAGGTGGGTGAACCCCTAAAACTACTGCCCTGAGATAATCTTTAAACTTTAAACCAAAAATATCCCTGAAGTCTTCTTAAAACCAAACAATAGTTTAGCTTAACTAGTTTAAAAAGGCCTGCCTTAAGCATGATGCTCTTTTAAAAACTATCCATATGGGATCAAACTGACAACAGCAACTCGAAAGATAAGATAGGAACCTTAGGGTGCAGTAAGTCTATGTTAATGAGGGAGGAACATCTCAGAAAAGGAGGGTGTCTTACTCATCTAGTGCTTCTATAAAAGAAATACCACAAGCGGATGGCTTTAACAAACAGAAATTTATTCTCTCACTGTCTTGGAGGCTTGAAGTCCGAATTCAGGGCACCAGCTTCATTGGAAGGCTTTCTTTCTCTGTCGGCTGTGGGGGAATGTCCTTATCATCAATCTTCCCCAGTCAAGGCGCTTCTCAGAACAGGGACCCGGGGTCCAAAGGATGTGCCATTCTCCTGGTTCTGGCTTCTTGGTGGTATGAGGTCCCCATGTCTCTCTGCTCGCTTCCCTCTTTTATATCTCAAAAAAGACTCAAGACACAACCTAATCCTATAAATTATGTCCTGTCTCATTAACATAACATCACATCACAACACAACACAACACAACATAATGCCTCTAATCCTGCCTCATTAGCATCATAGAGGTAGGATTTACAACACATAGGAAAATCATATCGGATCACAAAATGGTGGACAATCACACAATACTGGGAATCATGGCCTTGCCAAGTTGGCATACATTTTGGGGGGACACAATTCAATCCATAACAAAGGGTAAGAATTGTTGCACAACTTGAAGAACTTAATCAATGTCACTAAATTATACATGTAGAAACTGCTGAATTGGTACATGTTTTCTTATGTGTATTCTCAACAAAAAAATAAATAAAATTTAGAAAAAAAAAAGAAGGCAGAAGAAGAATTAATGCATTTAAATTGTTGTATTGGTGAAGAGTAGTGAATATACCATGGAATGCCAGAAGAACAAACAAATCAGTTTTAGAAGAAATGAAACTTATTTCCTTAGAAGAGAGGATGGTGGAAACTTGCTTACTTTGGACAAGTCATCAGGAAAGATCAGTCCCTAGAAAAGGACATCATGTTTGGTAGAGAGCGAAAACTAGGAAAACCCTCAATGAGATAGACTGATACAACAGCCACAGCAACAGGCTCAAAAAATATCAAGGATTATGAAGATGGTGCAGGACCGGAACACGTTCTGGTCTGTTATACATAAGGTCACCATGAGTCCAGGCCAATGCAACGGCAATTAACAACAAACAACAACATTCTGGTGTATGAATATACTACAATTTGTTTATCCATTCACTTATAGATAGATATTTGGGTTGATTCCAGTTTTTGGCTAATACAAATTGAGCTGTCATAAATATTCTATCTACAAGTCTTTGTATGGACATATCCTTTCATTTCTCTTGGGTAAATATTTATAAGTGGAATGCCTGGTAATATGGAAGGTGTATCTTTTTAAAAAAACTGCCAGTTTTCCAAAGTTGTTGTGCCAGTATACACTCCCACCACCAGTGCATGAGCATTCTAGTTGTTCTACAACCTGGCCAGAATTTAGCGGCTCTTTTTAATTTTTCCCATTCTGGTGGGTGTGTATGGCATCCTGTGGTTTTAATTTGCATTTTCCTAATGATTAATGATGTTCAACATCTTTTCATGTACTTTTGGGACACCTGTATGTCTCTTTGGTAGACTATTCAAATCTTTTGCCCATCTTTTAAAATGGGCTATTAGTCTTCTCACTGAGTTATACGAGTTCTTTACATACTCTATTCTAGAAACAAGTCCTTCATCAGATACATATTTTGCAATTATGTTTTCCCAGCCTGCATTTTGCCCTTTCATTTTAATGGTGTTTTTTGAATAGCAAAAATTTATAATTTTGATGAATCTCAACTTATCATTTTTTCCTTTTATGGTCCATGCTTTTAGTGACATATCTAAGAAATTCTTGACAAACCAAGATCACAAAAATTTTTCTCCTGTGTTTTCTTCTAGAAGTCTTATAGTTTTAGCTTTAGGTCTATGATCCACTTTGAGTTAATTTTTCTGTATGGTATAAAGTAAGGGTCCAAGTTCCTTTTTTTTCTTTGCATATTGCTATACAAAAAAAAAAAAGGAACTTTGACCCTTACTTTACTTTTACTTTTTTTTTTTTCTTTGCATATTGCTATACAGGAAACCCTGGTAGCATAGTGGTTAAGTGCTACGGCTGCTAACCAAAGGGTTGGCAGTTCAAATCTGCCAAGTACTCCTTGGAAACTCTATGGGGCAGTTCTACTCTGTCCTATAGGGTCGCTATGAGTTGGAATCGACTCCATGGCACTGGGTTTGGTTTTTTGGTTTTGCTGCTATACAACTGCTCCATTCCAGCACATTTGTTGAAAAGGTTATCCTTTCCTTGCTGAATTGTCATGGCACAGCAACTGACATATATGTATGGGTCTATCTCTTGACTCACTATTCTGCTTCGTTGATTTAGCCTATTTCTACACCAACAGCACTGCCTTGATTACTGCAACTTTACAGTAAGTCTTGACGATAAGTAGTTTAAGTCCTCCAACTGTGTTGTCCTTTTTCAAAATCACTTTGGTCACTCTAGGTCCCAATTCATGAACATGGTTATATTAGTTTCCTAGGGCTACCATTGCAAATTAATACAAACCTGGTAGCTTAAAACAACAGAAACTTACTTCTCACAGTTCTGAAGGCCAGAAGCCGAAAATCAAGGTGACAGTAAAAACTCTCCAAAACCTCTGGGAGAGAATCCGTCTTTGCCTATTCTGGCATTTGGTGGTTCTTGGTATTCTTTGGTTCGTGGCAGCATAACTCAAATCTATGCCTCCATCTTCACATGACCTTCTTTCCTGTGTCTCCATGTGTCCAAATCTCCTTCTCCTTTCTCTCATAAAGACAAGAGTCATTGGATTTAGGACCGTCCCTAAATCCAGGATGATTTCATCTTGAGACCCTTAACTAATTATATCTACAAAGACCCTTTTCATAAATAAGGTCACATTCTAAGGTTCCAGGTGGACATGAATTTTGGAGAGATACTATTCAACCCATCATGGTATATGTATCCATTTTTTAGTTCTTTAATTTCTTTTAGCAATGTTTTTGCAGTTTTCAGTGTACAGCTCTTACACATATTTTGTTAAATTTATTCCTAACTATTTCATTCTTTTGGATGCTACTGTACATTTTTTAAAACTTTGATTTCTAAATTTTGCTAATATATAGAAACACAACTGATTTTTATATATCGACTTTATATTCTATAACCCTACTAACCTCACTTAATAGTTCCTGTAGCTTTTATGTAGATTCCTTGGAATTTTCTACATTCATGACCATATCATCTATGAATAAAGGCAGTTTTGTGTCTGCAGTTCTAACCTGTATTCCTTTCATTTCTTTGTCTTGCATTACTACATTGGCTATGGCCTTCAGCACAATGCTGAACAGAAGCGGTTAGAGTCCATTCCCTATGTGGAGTAACTACCATCTCCTTTTCCTTTAAATCTTTGAACAGTTTCCTTTAACATTTTAAACATATTTTTAATAGCTGTTTTGAAGCTTTTTCTGCTAAATGTAACAGCTAGCCCATTCAGAATATATTTCTACTGACGTTTTCCCTCTGCATGGATGACACTTTTCTGATTCTTTCTTTGCATGACTCATAGTATCTGGTTGAAAACTAGACATTTTAGGTAATATATTGTAGCAACTCTAGCGTTCTTCTATTTTTCTGGGAGCTGCTGGGTGTTTTTAGTAACTCCCCTGAACCTAAACTATAGAATCTGACTCCCCCACAGTATTTGGCCAGTGATGTTTGCTCAGTTTTTGTTATTCTTAATTTTCAGCCTGGCTTCCTAGGGATTGGGCCTGTGTCTGTATAATTTGTAGTCAGTCAATGATTTGGTCAAGGGTTGCCCAAACATCTCAAGCCCATATCACTTCACACTTTGTCAATCCATCTGTGCGTCGATTAGGGAACACATACAAAATTACAGTCATTTCTCAAATATCCCTTGATTTTTACTTTTTACCAGGCTCTCTTGGGCCTCTCTCATATTTGTGTACTTTCTAAGTCATCTAGGGATGTGTGGAGGGCTTATCTCAGCCTTTTTATGGCTCCCTGATTTTCAGGATCTTCCCATTAAGTTTCTGGCAGGTCTACCACTCACCCTAACGGGCACTGCAAACTTGGATGAGCAAAGCTGTGAATTTTCCCCATTCTTCCCAACTAAGTTTGCAAAGTTGTGAGTTTTCACCCTCTGCCCCAATCACGTCTGCCCGCTCTGACAGCAAAGTTGCTGGCAGCGAAGTTTCATGTCCAGCCGCACTGGTAAAACTATAATTCTCGTCACTTAAGCTGCAGTGATAGAAATGGGGGTGTAGAAGTCTCAGGCAAGAGGACCACAGACTCTTACTGTTGTTACTCAAGGTTCTACCAGCTTTTCAAGAATAACCACTTTTTTTTTCCTGCCTCTGTTGTATTTCAATGCCCTGAAATATTTGTTTTTCACAATTTTATGTTCCTTTGCATGCCTAATAATTTTTAGTTGAATACTGGACACTGTTATCTCATACATGTAGTGATTCTAGATTCGTTTTTTTTAGATTGTTAGGTTTTTTTTTTTTTTTTTCTAGCTGGGAGGTAACTTATCTGGACTTAAACTGTGAACACCGTCTCCGCTGTAATGTATAGCACTTATATCTCTGTGTAATTATTGCAGATACTTTTTTAGCCTGGTTCTGTATCGGTCAGTCTATATAATTTGATGATTAGCAAAGAATTTGGGCAGAATTATACTCAGATTTGGGGCCTGCCCTCACTGTGCTTTGCTTCTGGGGATTCCTCCCTAATTTTTCGGCCTCAAATTCTGCTCTCTGATGCCTCAAATCAGTAAGGCTTCAGATTTCTGCTGTCTCAGCTACATATGGATTCAGTTTTAAAAAAAAAAGGCAGCAAACTCACAAAGAGCACCTGGAACTGGTTCTGGCTTTCAAAGGTAAATTCCTTTTTGATCTATGCCTGGTTTTATACCAAACCCTAAGGTTTCCCCCATGAATGCAGAGTTTAGAGGTTCAACCAGGAATTTTAGCAGAGTTTATAGTCAGGTTATAGGTTTCATCTACCCTCTTCTGTGGCTTTCTTACTTCCAATGTCCTCCTCCCCTTAAAGTTTCAGCTACTTTTTATATCATAAACTCCTCTTTGCTGCTATAAGAAAGTAAGTCTGGACTTCCAGTTTCCAGTTTGACATGTAAAGAGTTTGGAAGCCATCCCCAGCTCATCCTTACACAAGAAAAACGCTGAACAAACTGAAAATCGACAACTCTTCTTATATCCATCAGAGAACTGAGGTCACAGAGCAAACTGTTGCTTCCAAAACTAGAGAGACAGACAAGGTACAGAGAATCACAGCTTACTGAGAACAGAAACAGAAGCCCGCAACTAGAGTCAATGCCAGTAGAAACACTTTAAACTACAACTGATGAATTGATGGAGGCTCAGTATGGACTACCTTAGAAATTAAAAACTTGGGCGGAGGGGGGTGGAGGGCACAGGCAGCAACCTTAGGGAGGTCCTCCTTTCATGAATCTTACTTCTAAGAGACCCCCTGGGGTCTCAGAGTGAAGATCAGGAGATAATCTACCCATGGTTCTGGCAGGAGGGATGAAAAACTAACCATTATGAAATACACCCAGAGCTCTTTGTTCTCCTTAACAAGGCCTGCCCTCAAAGGTAACTATTTTTACCAGAGCCTAACCCATTTGGCCAATCCTATGGAAACCCTGGTGGCATAGTGGTTAAGTGCTACAGCTGCTAACCAAATGGTCAGCAGTTTGAATTCGCCAGGCGCTCCTTGGAAACTCTATGGGGCAGTTCTACTCTGTGCTATAGTGTCACTATGAGTCGGAATCGACTCGACGGCACTGGCTTAACCCATTTGGGTTTTACTAAACCTGGGAGAAGGGAAATGGCCAGCCCCAGCCTTCTCCAGTCTTCCTGTTCCTCCTAAGCAGGGGGAAGCTGAGAAGCACTTGGGAAGGGCACAGGCTCGCTAAAAGACTGAGACCTAATCGTAGGACTATAGAAAGCCTCTCTTCCCCCAATACCACAGCCACAGTAAACAGTAAACACAGCCTAACTCCTAGACAAATAAACATAAAACCTAAGACTAAAGCACTATTTACCTCAGTTCCTTTTACCCAATAAACAATGTCCAGCTTTCAATGATAAACTACAAGGCACGCTAAAAGGCAAGAGACAGTCTGAAGAGCCAAACTAAGCATTAGAGCCAAACAGATGCAGCAGAGACTTGGGAATTGTAAGAGGTAAGGCTGGAATTTTCCACTGCCATTTTCCTTTGCTGTGGGGGCAGGCAAGTACCTTGCAGCAAAAAGAAAAAAAAAAAAAAAAAAAAGCCTGTAAACTCACAATTCTTATAACATTCAGTATTTATTTTAAAAGAGAAAACTCCTCTGGCTTCAGTCTGCTTTTAGATCTTTTCCATTTCTGTTAAATATATATATTTTTAATTTTATAAATATTTTTAACTATTATCTATGGGAGGGTTCAAGAGACCACTTCACTCTGCCACCATTATTGGAAATTCTTCCTGTGGGATAGATTCTTAGATATTAAGGACTTAATATTCATGAGGCTGAAATGGATGTGGGGTTGGGGGAAAAGGATCAAAGATGGCTCCCATGTTGTCAACCTGAGTAAGGGATTGACTATACGGTGGTATCAAAACTAAGACTGCAGAAGAAGCCATTTTAAGGAAATAACAGGCAAGTTATATTTTAGACATATCCGTTCTGAAGTACACCCAGGAAATTTAAATACAGTCTTAGAGTCAATTTCCCAAAAAACAGTAGCTGAAGCCACGGAAGTAGATGAGTTTGCCCAAGAAGAGCATGTACGTAAAGGATGGAGAAGTTCAGAAATAAATGGGAATACGATGTTTAAGATGTGAGCAGATAAAATAGCCTTCAAAGTTAACTAAGAAAAAATGGTCAAGAGAAGGAAAAGGACCAGGAAAGTGTGTTGTAACCAGAAGGAAGGGACAATTACACCAGTAAGAAATAATGCAGAGAGGTCCAATCAGATAAATACTGAAAACCACTTGGCAATTAGGAGGTTACTGGTAACCAAGCAAAAACAACTTTGGTGGAAACCAAACTCCATAGGCTGAAGAATAAATCTAAGTGGAACGAAGAAGAGGATGCCAAGTGTAGACTAATCCTGAAATTTTGAGATGAAAAGGAAAAGTGCAATTCAGATGCAAAATATCAGACTAGGGAGCTCCAGCATTCGGTTCCTCCACCAAAGCAACCATTGAGCTGGAAAGAGAAATTGGAATCAACTATTTCTGAACCTCTGGAACCTAACAGGACACTTAAAAAACCAGGAAGTGCTCAATTAAGTGAGAGACTGCTGATCTCTTGTAAATAAGCAGCATGTGTGAATGAGCTACCATCCCTCATTCCTCAGCCCCATGGGGATGGCAGCCCATGTTCCTAGAGTGCTTAACATGCTACAACACGGATGAATCTTGAAAACATTATGGTGGCTGAAGTCAATCATAAAAGAACGAATACTGTATGATCTCACTTATATCAAATATCTAGAATAGGCAAATGTATAGAGACCAACCAAAGTTTATTACTGATTACCAGGGCTGGAAAGAAAGGAAAGGGTGCCAGGGGCAGGCAGTGGGGACCCTGTCTTCCAGAAATTTAGGGCTGAGTGTTTGGGTTGGTCTGGCACAGACCCTGCATTGGTTTTGGTCCTAAGAGCTGCAGTAGCTTCCCATGGCAATGCCTATTAGATGATTTAAAGAGACAGCACCCATCCCCTTTTATCTCATTTTTGGAGGTAGACATTTATGTCCTTTCTAATCTTTATTATTTCTGTCCTTCTGCTAGCTTTGGGTTTAGTTTACTCTTCTTTTTCTAGTTCCTTAAGGTATTGCTGTTGTTACTTCCTTTGAGTTGCCGTTTATGGTGATAGGAAATTTGGCAACGGATCATTTTTTTATTGGTGATGGTTGCACAACTTGATTAATGTAATTTGTGTCAATAAGTTGTACATGTGAAAAGTGTTGAACTGGCAAATGTGTTATATATATTTTTACAACAACAAAGTCAAACATAGAATTACCATATGACCCAGAAATTCCACCCCAAGAAGCTCTGTTGGCGCAGTGGTTAAAGTGCTCAGCTGCTAACCAAAAGGTCAGCAGTTCAAATCCACCAATTGCTCCTCAGGAGAAAGGTACGGCAATCTGCTTCCATAAAAATTTCAGCCTTGGGAATCCTATGGGGCAGTTCTACTCTATCCTATAGGGTAGGGCTACTTTGAGTTGGAATCACTTGATGGCAGTAAGTTTGGTTTTTATTCTGTTTTGGTTTAGTTTAGGTAAACCCCAGTGCCGTCGAGTCGATTCCGACGCATAGCATGCATCAGAACTTCATGATTTTTATGGCTGAATACTGTTCTATTGTATATATATATGCCACATTTTGCTTATCACTTCATCTGTTGACGGACACTTGGGTTGCTTCCATCTTTTGACTATTGCGAACAATGCTGCCATGAACACTGGTATACCAAAAAAAAAAATGGTAGTTTAGGTATACACCCAAAAGAAATAAAAGCACAGATTCAAACAGATACATGTATACCAATGTTCATGGAAGCATTATTTGCAAAAGTCAAAAGATGGAAGCAACCCAAGTGCCCATCAACAGATGAAGTGATAAGCAAAATGTGGCACATATATATACAATGGAACAGTATTCAGCCATAAAAATCATGAAGTTCTGATGCATGCTACAACATGATGAACCTCGAAACATTATGGTAGGTGAAATAAGCCAGACACACACACACAAAATACTGTATGATTCCACTTATATCAGTTATTTGGAAATGGCAAATTCATAGAGATGAAAGTAGACTAGAGGTTAATAGGAGACAGAGAGTGGGGGGTTACTGTTTGGGGTGACATAAAGTTCTGGAAATATATAATGGTAGTTGTTGCACAACATTGTGAATATAGTTAATGCTATTTAACTGTACACTTAAAATGGTTAAAGTGGTAAATTTTATGTTATATTTTACAACAATAAAAAAAATTTTAAATGAAAACTGACATAAAAAAAAAAAGCTGGTGGCACAAATGGTTAAGTGCTTGACTAACTGAGAGGCTGGCAGTTCAAACCACACAGAGGCTCCTTCGAAGACAGGCCTGGTGATCTGCTTTCAAAAGGTCACACCACTGAAAACCCTATGGAGAAGTTCTACTCTGCACACATGGGGTCACCATGAGTCAGAAATGGCTTGACAGTAACCAACAACAACAATAGGAAAGACTGAACATATTAAACAGAGGCATGAACAATAGAAAAAAGGCCCAAATGACAATTCTGGAGATGAGTACTAAAATACCTGAGATGGAAAATATACTCTGGGGATTTAATAGCAGATTAGACATCGCAGAAGTAAAGATTAGTAGACTTGAAGACATATCAACAAAAACTACTCAAATAAAACACAGGGAGAAAAAAAGACTGAAAAGAATGAACAAAACATCAGTGAATCGTGGGACAACTTCAAGTGGCCAAATACGTGTACAAATGGAGTCTTCAAAGTGGAAGGGGAACAGAAAAACATTTGAAGAAATAATGTTCAAGAATTTTCCCCATTTGATGAAACTATAAAGCCACAGACTCAAGAAAGTCAACAAACCCCAAGCATAAGAAACGTAAAGAAAACTACACCAAGGAATACCAAAATCAAATTGCTTAGAATTAGTGATTAACAAAAAATATTAAAAGCAGCCAGAGAAAAAAGATGCATTATGTACAGAGGAGTAAAGATCAAAATTACAGCAGATTTCTTGAGGGTAATAATGCAAGCTGGAGGGCACTAGCACATCTTTAAAGTACTGAAAGAAAAAAAAAAACCTTTCAACCTAGATTTCTTTAACCAGTGAATATATATTTTAAAAAATGAAGGCGAAATACTTTTTCACATATACAAAAACTGAAAGAATTCGTCATCACAAACCTATACTACAAGAAATAATAAAGTTTAAGTCAAAGGAATATGACACCAAATGGAAATCTGGATCAAAGTAACGAAGAACACTGGAAAAGGTAACTACATGGGTATAAAGACTTTTTTTTCTTATTATTTAAATCCCTTTGAAAGATAATATGCTATTCAAGGCAAAAATAGTAACAATGTATTATAACATATAGCAGTAAGTATGGCAAAAGCACAAAGGCCAGGAAGAAAAGAACTGGAATCATGCTGTTTTAAGGTCCTTACACTAGACACAAAGTAGTAAAATACATTTGAAGATAGACTACAATAAGCTAAAGATGTAGATTATAAATTTTATAGCAATCACTAAAATTAGACGACAGAGCTATAACTAATATATAGCTTTTATTGCTGCTATAACAAATCACCACAGATTTAGCAGCTTAAGCAACACGAATTTATTACCTTACAGTTCCCACAGGGTAGAAATCTCATGGAATTCACTGGGCTAAAATCAAGGAATCAGCATGGCTATATTCCTTTCTGAAGGCTTTAGGGAACAATCCATTTCCATGTCTTTTTTCAGTTTCTACAAATTACCCACATTCCTTGGCTCATGGTCCTCTTCCCCTATATTCAAAGCAAATAGTGTTGCATCTCTCTGTATCTTTCTTCCACAGCTGTATCTTCCTCTTCCACTTTCATGGACCCTTGGGATTATGCTGGACCTACCTGGATAATCCAGGATAGCCTCCCTATCTTAAAGTCATCTGATTAACAACCTCAATTCCATCTATAACCTTAGTTCCTCTTTGCCATGTAACATAAAATATTCATGGATTCCAGGGATTAGGACATGGGCATACTTGGGGGCCATTATTCTGCCTACCACAACTAATAAACAAAGGAGATAAAATTGAATCTAAAAATGCTCAATTAATTCAAAGGCAAGAATAAAAATAGGAAAAGTGAAAATGAACACATGGCACAAATAGAAAACAAATACTAAAATGGAAGAATTGAATCCAATCACATCAATATTCACATTACGCAGAGATGAACAGGCAAGTTAAAAATTAACACCCAGATATATGCTGCTTATAAGAAATCCACCTTAAATATAAAGATACAAAAGTAAAAGGATGGAAAAAGATATGTTAACACTAATCAAAGCAAAGCCAGAATGGTTATATTCATATCAGACAAAAGAGATTTCACCAAGGATAAAGGGGACATTTTCATAATAATAAAAAGTTCAATTCACCAGAGACCACAATAATTCTAAAAATTTATACATCTCATAACAACTTCAAAATACCTGAAGCAAAAAGTGATCAAACAGTGAGGAGAAATAGACACAGCTACAACTGTTGTGGGATATTTCATCGTCCCTCTTTAAGTAACTGATAAGAGAAGCACACAGAAAATAAATAAGAATATAGAAGACCTGAGCAACACTAACCAACTTGACCTGATGGACATTTATGGGACACTCACCCAAAAACCAAAAAAACCCCAAACTCATTGCCATCAAGTTGATTCTGACTCATGGCAACCCCATGTGTTACAGAGTAGAACTGAGCTCCAAAGGGTTTTCTTGGCTGTAATCTTTACAGAAGCAGATTGCCAAGCCTTTCTTCTGTACGGCTGCTGAGTGGGTTTGAACCACTAACCTTGCAGTTGGTTGGTGTTGTTAGTTGCCATCAATGCCAGCTCACAGCGACCCCCATGTGTGTCAGAGTAGAACTGTGCTCCACGGGGCTTTCAAGGCTGTGGCCTTTTGGGAGCAGATCGCCAGGTCTGTCTTCCGAGGTGCCTCTGGGTAGGTTCAGACCTCCAATCTTTAGGCCGGTAATCAAGCACTTAACTGTTTACACGACCCCACATGCAAACCATTTATGCCACCCAGGGGCCTCACCCAGGGGCCTCACCCAACAACAGCTGAATACATATTCTCTTCAAGTGCCCGTAGAACATTCACCAGGATAAACCATATTCTTGGCCATAAAACAGGTCTCAATAGATTTAAAAGGATTTGAGTTACACAACATTCTCTGACCATAAAAAAAAAAAAAAAAGTGCCATTGAGTTGATTCCAACTCATAACGACCCTATAGGACAGAGGCGAACTGCCCTATAGAATTTCTCTGACCATAGTGGAATTAAATTAGCAATCAACAAATAATGGGTCAGTATCTGGAAAAATCTCCAAATATTTAGAATCTACATAACACAGTTCTAAATAATCCAAGAGCCAAAGGACTAATCAAAAGGGAAAGTGTAAGGTATTCTTGAACTGAATTAACCTGTAAACGTATCAAAATTTGTGGGGGCTGCCACTAAAGCAATACTTCAACCCAACCCAAACCAACAGTCGCTGAGTAGATTCCGACTGACAGGGACCCAATAGGACAGAGTGGAGCTGCCCCATAGGGTTTTCAATGCTGTACATCTTTACAGAAGCAGATTGGCACATCCTTCTCCCATGGAGCAGCTGGTGGATTCGAACTGCCAACCTTTTGGTTAGCAGCCAAACGCTTTACCCACTGTGCCAGCAGGGATCCCTAAAGCAGTGCTTAGAGGGAAATTTACAGCACTAAATACCTACATTAGAAAGGAAGAAGTCTCAAGTCACTAACTTCAGGTTACACCCTAAGACACTAGAAAAAGAAGAGCAAATTAAATCCAAATTAAACCGAAAAAATAATAAAGATTAGAGCAGAAAAAATATAAAAACAGAAAAGCAATAGAGAAAAATGAGTGAAATCAAAGACGGTTCTTTGAGAACATCTATACAGTCTGATGAGGAAAACAAAGAGAGCAAGAGAGGGAAAAAAGGGAGAGGGAGAGAAAGAGAAGAAACAAATTACTAATATTAGGACTGAGACAGGTGACATCACTAGAGGTTCTACAGACATTAAAAGGGCAACAAGGAAATATTATGAACAACTTTATGCCAATCAATTTGACCACTTGGAGGAAATGCACAAATTCCTTGAAAGACACAAACTAGCAAAGCTCACTCAAGAAGAAATAGATAACCTAAATAACTATGTGTTTTTTAAACACTGAACATGTAGTTTAAAATTTTCCCACAAATAAAACTCCAGGCCCAGATGACTTTATTGGAAAATTCTATCGAACATCTAAGGAATAAATAACGCCAATTCTACACAAACTTTCCCAAAATATTGAAGAGGATGGAATACTTCTCAACTCAGTATATGAACCCAGCATTTCTCTGAAACTAAAACCAGACAAGGACATTATAAGAAAACTACGGACCAATATCCATCATGAGAATAGATGCAAAAATTTATAACACTATTTTAGTAAATCAAATATAAAAATAGTTTAAAAGGATAATACATGTGACCAAGTAAGTTTATCCCATGAATGCAAGGTTGGTTTAACACTCAAAAATCTATCAACTCATTCACCATATTAACACACTAGAAAAGAGAAACCATATGATCATCTCAATAGATGTAGAAAAAGCATTTGACAATATCCAACATCTATTTGTGATACAAATTCACATAAAACTAGGAATAGAAAGAAAATTCCTCTACCTTATAAAAGACATCTTCATAAAACCTATACCTAACACTGAAACATTGTACTGGAAGTCCTAGCCAGTGAAATAGGCCAAAAAAAAAAAAAAGACAACCAGATTGGAAAGGAAGATGTAAAACTGTCTGTACTTAAAAAGATTATACATAGAGAAAATCCTGTGGAACGAATAAGTGAGTTTATAGCAAGGTTACAAAATACAAGATCGATATACAAAAAGCAACGGTATATTTATATGAGGGCAACAATCAATCATAAATTGAAATTTTAAAATACACCAATTACTATAGCATCAAAAATATGTAATACTTAGGGATAAATCTGTCAAAAGATGTGTAAGATCTGTACACTGAAAATTATAACATATTTCTGAGAGAAATTAAAGAAGACTTAAATGGAGACAGATACTTGTTCGTGGATCAGAAGACTCAATATTATTATTAAGCTACCAATTTTCCCCACAATGATCTACAGCCCCAATGCAATCCCAATCCAAAATCCCAATAGACCTTTTTTTTTTTAGAAATTGACAAGCTGTTTCAAAAATTTATATGGAATGCAAAGCACCTAGAACAGTCAAAATAATTTGGATAAAGAAGAACAAAGTTGAAGATTTACACTATAAACTTTGTGATTTAAAGGATTACTATAAAGATAGAATAATCAAGACAGTGTGGTATTAGTATCAAGATAGACAAACAGACCAACGAAACTGAATAGAGTCCAGAAATAGACCCATAAATACATGGTTAATTGACTTTCAACAAAGGTAAAAAGGAAACTCAGTGGAGAAAGGATGGGAATTGGATAGTCATATGGAAAAAAAAAATGAACTTCCATCCATAGCTCATACCCTGTACAAAAATTCTAGACCTAAGTGTAAAACCTAAAACTATAAAACTTTTCAAAGAAAACACAGATCTTTCTTAGATACAACACCAAAAACACAATCCATAAAAGAAAAAATGGATAAACTGGACTTCAATAGAATACTACGCAGCAAGTAAAAGGAACCAACTACTGATACACGCTACAACATAAATGAACTTCAAAACATTATACTAAATGAAAGAAGCCAGACACAAAAGACTACATATTGTATGATTCCATTTATATGAAATGTCCAGAAAAGGCAAATTTATAGACAGTAGATCACTGTTGCATAGGGTTGGGGTTGGCAGTGGGGATAGCATGAGGGAACTTTTGGGCAAACAGGCACAAGGAAATTTTGTGGGTAATAGAAATGTTATAAAACTGGACTCAGATGATGATGTCCAACACTATTAAAAAAAAAACAAAACTCGGGGCCGTCAAGGCAATTCCGACTCATAGTGACCCTAAAGGACAGAGTAGAACTGCCCCACAGGGCTTCCAAGGAGTGCCTGGTGAATTCGAACTGCCGACCTTTTGGTTAGCAGCCATAGCTTTTAGCCACTACGCCATCAGGGTTTCCTCCAACACTATACATTTACTAAAATTATTGAATTACATGCTTTAAACAGGTGAATTTTATGATATATAAATTATACTTCAATAAAGCTGATAAAAAGAGAAGAGTACCTATTGGTGCAGTGGTTAAGCCCTTGGCTGCTAACTGAAAGGCCGGATGTTCGAACCCACCAACCAGTCCACAGTATAAAGATGTGGCAGTCTGCTTCTGTAAAGATTTATAGCCTTGGAAACCCTGTGGGGCAGTTCTACTGTCCTATGGGGTCACTACGAGTCAAAACTGAATCAAAAGCAATGGCTTTTTTTTTGGTTTAAGTATATGATCTTATTAACATAAAAATTCTGGAAAAATCTATAGCGACCTAAACCAGATCAGTAGTAGCCTAGGCATAATGGAGCGAACAGGAAGGAGGGATTATAAAGTGGCAGGAGGAACCTTTGGGGTGATGGACAAGTACATTATCTTTTCTGTTGTGACAGAGTTATAGGTACATGCACACATCAAAACTTAACAAGTTGTATACTTTAAACATGTGCTGTTTATGATATGTCAATTATGCTTCAATAAAGCTGTCTTTAGAAGTATAGTATGCACAGAAGAGCAAACACTCAGTGTGGCTGGAGTGGAAAGTAGACAGGAGTAACAAAAGGGCCATCCATGCACACAAAAATGCATTTTTAATGGCTGCACAACAGTCTGCTTTCCCCTTACTAGAAAGACTGCTTTCAGTTTTTTATTCAATAAATACCCTTTCACTATTGTGAGTAAAGCCTTTATTTATTTACAAATTATTCCTTTAGAATAAATTCTCAGAAGTAGAATTACTAGGTCAAAGTATGACAATTTTAAAGTTAGGCAGAGAGATTTTTATTTCTAAAGAAACAGCTTATTTATTATTCTTATTTTTAAAGAAACAGAAAAGAGACATGGAACAAATTATTTAACTTCAAAAACAAAGAAGTAATACTGAATTTTTTTTAGGAGCTGGTACAGAGTCAGGAACGGGGACTAGAAACTTGAGTGGAATTTCCTTACACAAATTTTTCTAGCACTTGACAAAAATCATAAAAGCTAACACAACTCTGAATAAACCACAAGTCATAAAAATCATGCCTCTGGTGGATACACCTGTTTCTTCTTCAAAGAAGCCTTATTCGATAGAATAATGAAGGGTTTCAACCCATATTCTCCATCTCTATCGTTCCACCTCGCTCTCTTCCTCCTTCTCTCTTGCTCCCAGCTCTGGGACTATCCTCTCCAAATCAAGCAAGCTAGCTCCAGTGATTAATGGCATAATTTAAGATAACAAAACAAAAGCCTACAACACTATCTATTCCATTTTGAGTGGGAGCCTGCAGGACATACATAGGATGTTCCCATTCATCTTGGCTATAACATCACAGTCCATGTGGGGGCCCTCCTTGGTAAGACACATGCTACCCAGGTGTCTACTTAATATTAAAGAATGATTCACAAAAACTCAACTTTCATCACTTTGATTTGAGACACAACTGTATTAAAATAAAACAAAAATCTACCACTGCCACTAATAAAAATCCTACCAGAAGACAGTGTCTTCCTCTATCCTGTCTCCTGCTAAGGCATGGAGTCCCCACCATAGCAAAGCCAGTGGGGTTTAAAGGCACCCCCCCAACTCAATTCTCGACAACTAAAGCTAAGGCTGGAGAACACAGCAGGGTTTATGTCTGTAGTAGTTAGTTACAAAGCCATGTCTTCTCAGAATCTCCTTAGAAAGACTTAGGCCATCCACGAAGGGGAGAGGGGGTAGGATGACAGCCTGTTGGTGTTAACTAAAGGATGGTTGGTTTTGAGACTTTTTTTTCCCCCTTGGCTCAAGTATTGTCAATTAGCAGGGTTCTGTTAATGAACTCACATCAAAACCCTACTGCCTCTTGCTTCATAAGTTAGCTTACAAAATATTCAACAAATACATTTTCAAACTTATTTCACATGGTAAAAACCAGATAAGTAGATTAAAGAACCAGAAGTCTTAGGAGATTAGAGGAGACAGAGAGCAGTTAAGGATTAAAAAGAAAACAAAGGGATATGGTATAGTGGTACAGGAACTAATACTTTTGCAAAAAGGATACTACAGTTGCAGGCATTTCTGTCATACACACACAAGGGAACAGACAGGCTTCCCATTTTTTCTCTTAATGCAATAAGCCACGCACATAAAATTAGAATAGTGTGGTTGAGGGAGAGCACTTAGTGAATGTATGCAGATAGGTAATACTGGGAGGGCGTAGGTTGTTGAGGGGTGAGAAACCCAACACAAATTACCAAGGCCAGAGGCTCTTTAGCCTGGGGCTAAAAAATTCCTCTAAAGGTTTTTGAACTTCTGCTCCTCAGATAACTGAGAATGAGAATCTGGGAAAGATTCGGTCCTGTGGGATTCCAAATTTGGTGGAAATAACTAGTCAAAAGAATAAATGAACCCTTGACAAAAACTTAAAAGGATAAAAGGAAACATTTTTAAAATGCAAAAACTAAAGAAAGCAAGTAAACAAACATGGTCAAAATTAACGCCACCCCCCCCCCAAAAAAAATCCTTTTCAAGGGAATCAAAACTTGCTTGGGTTTCTGTCCTTGGTTATGCAAAGTTCTTCTCTGTTGATGCCCACAAATCATACCTCTATCTTCTAATATGAAGTAAGCGCAGGCCTTACATAGGGTCAGCATGAGAGTTCTCCTTGGTGAAATAAAAGCAGCAGAGAGGTGTCCACCTGACTGGTTCATTGATTCTCTCAGTCACGTGTTCCACAGAAAGCCACTGGGTTGAGAGGGGCTGAAATGTTGTGATAATTGACTAGAAACTGGAAGATGGTGATGATAGAGAGGGGAACACTTCAGTCTTCCTAAAGCCAAACCTTACATGTGGGCATACCTAATTGGACATTTGTTTCCTAGGCTCAAAGAAAGCACTCCCTCTCCTCCAACAGAGCAGGACTGACAGCAATTAATTGCCAGTGGCTGAACTACGAATACTCGGTATATTCCAGTACCCAATCAACAAGCCTTCATTGCCCTCCCGTGAACAATTCAAAGGTGCTTGAATTGAATACAAACTTCTCCCTCTTTATGCTTGGAAAGGGGCATAAATTGTTGACATTTTTTTCCACTTTTGGAATTGCAAAAAGCCACAATACTTGCTCTTGCATATGATATATGTACGTTTCCAAAAGAATGAAAGATGCATCCTGACAATCCAACAGCTTTGCGGCTCTGCAGGGATTTCAGATACGACGAGAGCAATTTATCAAACAATTTCTTCCACTGTGGACGCAGAGCTGCTTGACCTACCTTAGAGAAAACAGAGCAAACTAGAAACTAGCACTGCTAGCCAGTCATCCCTAATTAGAAGATCTGCAATGCATACATTTCTCTTCCTTTCCCTGGTGCATTAAGCACAAGTTTGAACTCCAAATTCTCTCTTAAAAGAAAGGCCTACCTGTCAACTACTCTGAATGCACAAGATGACTTTACCACCCCCTTCCAGAGCTCTCCCTGGCCTTCAGGATAAGAATCAAGTTCCTAAGCATGGCACATAAAGTCAAATATAACTTGTCTGGATCTGGAGATAAGATCTACTTTGCCCCATTTTTTAGCAATGCCTGCAGTTCTCAATACAGGAGGCCAAACTGCAATGTTTCTGTGCAACACTGCCTGCAGCAAGGACTCAGTCCTACTCCTGGGCTCATAGTTCAATATTCTTCCTCCTCTGTCCACCCACTCTCCACATTAGCCCACAAAGCTCTTGAGATCCTGTTCACTAACTGCAATTTATTGTCAACACTCACTGCTGGTAAACAAGAACTCCCTAGACAATGCGATCCAAGGATCTTTCTTTCAGTGTATACCTGATATCTGTGAGGCCCGAGTTTGAGTTTTCACCATCTTTCAGGAGACTGTCAGGCCTAAATCTGCCATATTTCCAATTATACTGATCCATTTTTAATTTCATTGGTCATAATTATCCTGTAGTGTGCTGGAGCCAGCTCACAAGAGCACATCTCTCCCAATTCTGCTTTCAGCGACTTGGTCATGGCAGCATTTATACCATTGGTATTGGCAAACTCTTTAACTCAGAGCTTGTTCATTGGTTTTTGTTTTTTGGGGGTAGAGGCAGAAGCCAGTGTCTAAGTCATCTAGTGTTCCCATAATAGAAATACCACAAGTGGATGGCTTTAACAAAGAGAAATTTATTTCTTCACAGTAAAGTAGGCTAAAAGTCCAAATTCAGGGTGTCAGCTCCAAGGGAAGGCTTTCTCTCTCTGTCAGCCTTCTCATCAATCTTCCTCTGGACTAGGAGCTTCTCTGCACAGGGCCTCCAGGTCTAAAGGATGCACTCTGCTCCCGGCACTGCTTTCTTGGTGGTATGAGGTCCCCGTCTCTCTGTTCTCTTCTTTCTTTTCTATCTCAAGAGATTGCCTCAAATCTTGTACATTTGAGTCCTGCCTCACTAATACAACTGCCACCCATCCTCCCTCATTAACATCATAGAGGCAGGATTTACAACATATAGTAAAATCACATAATACCAGGAGTCATGGCCCAGCCAAATTGATACACACATTTTCGGGGGGACATAACTCAATCCATGACAGCCAGATATTAAACATTTACCACCCTAGAACCTTTATTCCCATAATGATCTACATTTCCTCTCCTGTGAGACCCAACCTCCTTTTCTTTCTCCCAAAACTTCCACTGAATTATCTGGGGCTTCTACTTCATGACCAAAGTGTCCCATATTCTGTCATTTCACATATTGTTCCCTATACCCCTGGAAGACAGGTTACATAATTTTCAGGGTCCAGTGAAAAATGAAAATGCAGGGCTTCTTACTCAAAAATTAAGAATTTCAAGGCAGTGACAGCAGAGCATTAACTAAGAGCAGGACCTTTCTAAGTGCAACACTTTGTGCAACTGTGCAGGTCACATGCCCATGAAGCTGTCCTGGCCAACAAGCCATACTTCAGGCTTGAAGATGGGTTGCTATTTTCTTCACTTCCCCTCCCCAGTGCTCTTTCCAAACCAGTACTCTTCCAACTTCTTCTAAAAACCTCTCCTCCTTTGCCATCTTGCTGTACTACTCTTTAACTCTCCTTATAGAGGTCATCTCTCAACTTGCTAATCACTCTTCTTAGTTTACTAATGGCTTTGACATTTGGCTCTCAAAATCCCTCTTCAACCCAAGTCCTGCCTGAAGAGTAAGAGGGTTAAGAGAACAGACTTTAGATAGAATCAGACCACATGGATTCACATCTTGGCTTCACCATATACTAGCTGTATTACATTGACTATGTTCCTTAAACTTTCTGGGATTGTAATAGTACTTCATAGGATTTATTCTAAGGATTAAGAGAGTCAATACATATAAAGGGTTCAGAATAGAACCTGGCACATAAGTGCTCAATAAACATTAGCTATTGCTGCTATGATCATCATTGTCATCATCACTAAAGACTATCTCAATGCCCACATAATTTATTGAACATGTTCTTTGAGCTCACTGAGTTGAGTTCCTCATCTCCGATAAATAAATAACTTCTCTACTCTGCCTCAGCAATCCTCTTCCATAGCTGTAAAACCCTATCATCACCAGAACTGCTCTTACTCCAAAACCTTAAATTCAAATATCCTATACTGTGACCACTACCTCCTGTCCTTTCCAGGACCCACATTTACCTGTTCCCCTTACTTCTGCTTCCATCATAGAAACCTCTAAATGCTCTATATCTTATCTCTGTCAGCCCCCTCCTGTCTTTACCTCTTTCTCTTTCATCTACTCCCTTGCCAACACCCTCAATTTCCTTGTTCCACTTTCCTTCTATACAAACTACCTGGCAAAGTTCCAAACCTGGATGACTCAAAGTATCAGCATTTTCTTGATGGGGTTGCTGAGAGTTACTGAGGAGAATCACACAACTCTAAAGATCATTGCCACTGTTATAAATTCATGGTCTCCATCTTCAAAGTTACCCAGCAATCCTTCTATTTTCTTACCTTGTTTGCCATTTCCTACCCTTTATAATAGCTATTTCAGACTGTTACCACTTTCCCCAAACCTCCCCCCCCCCACCTTTGCTTCTACTCTCAGCAGATGATCTACCCACCTACTCCAGAAAAAACAGTAACGAGATTAGAACTACTGGAATTTCCTTCTACTGAAATCTATAAACCCACTTTAGCTGGATCTGTATCTACCCATCTTTCCTTCCTTTCACAATGAAAGAGAAGTCTCTCCTCCTGCCTAAGGATAATCTTGTGCTCTGTGCTATGGACTCTAACCCCCTGCCCTATAAAGCAGAGGTTCTCAAAGCGTTGTCCCCAACCAGCAGCATCAGCATTATCCAGGGGCTTGTTAAAAATGCAAATTCTCAGGCCCCATTCCAAACCTACTAAATCAGAAACTTTGGAGTTGGAGCCCAGCAAACTGTTTTTTACAAGACCCCCAGGTGATTCTGATATATACTGAAGTTTGAGAACCACACTGTGAGGGATTATTGTTTAACCCCTCTCCTCTATCTATAAGCTCCTTCTCTAGCTTAGTGGTTCTCTTTCCTAAACTACTGCGATAGTCTCGTACTTGATCTCTCCACATACAATCTTGCCTTCTCCTGTCTATTCACCACAAAGCAATATATCTGATATGTGATTCCCTGCTTAAACCTCTTCAATGATTTCCCACTGATCTTAAGATAAAGACCAGTATCTTAAGAAGACCTCAAGGCTCTTTGTAAGTCTTAAGCCTCTTCTTTCACACTAGCTCTCTTGCTGTTTGCCCAGCAAGACCAGGCTCTTAATTTCTTGATTTTGCCATACTCTAGGGCACCTAACTAACTTTGAAATTTTTATTCTTTCTGCCTGAAATACTCTTTTCCTAACTTCTACTTGTACTTCAAGTCTCAACTTAAACTTTCCTTCTCCTACTTCTTACAATCCTTCTTACTTAATTCTTATAGTTCTCACAGCCCCCTGAACTCACCCTCTCATAACCGGCATCATGCTTATAATTATTTAAAAAGGTAACGTCTGCTTTCCCTCCCAGACTGTCAGCTCCATTAGGGCAAGAATCGGTTTCTGTAATTTACTATAATAGTCCTAGTGCCTAGCTTAGTATAATAATTTGTACATGGTAGATGCTCAGTAAATACTTGCTGACACAATCACATATTAAAATCCTACCCATCCTTCAAAAAATAAAGAGTTCTTTACACATACACACTACCTGCATACTCAAGTGGATCACTTTCTCTTTTGTGTTCTACTGCACAATGTACATAAACCTATTAATGCAATAATTATATACTATTATAAATACCCATCTTCATGTCTGAGTCCCCACTAGACTGTAAACTCCCTGGGGGCATGGACCATGTCTTGTTTATCTTTGTATCTCTAGGGTCCTGACATTGACAATAAACCAAAAAAAAAAACAAACCCATTGCCTTCAAGTCAGTTCCAACTCACGGCAACCCTACAGGACAGAGTAGAACTGCCCCATAAGGTTTACAAGGAGCAGCTGGTGGATTCAAACTGCAGACCTTTTGGCTAGCAGCACCAGGGCTCTGGCATTGTTAATCCAAAACCAAACCCATTGCTGTCGAGTTGATTTCAACTCACAGAATCTTTTATAGGACAGGGTAGAAATGCCCCATAGGGTTTCCATAAGCAGCTGGTGGATGCTAACTGCTGATCTTTGGGTTAGCAACTTGAGCTCTTAACCACTGCGCCACCAGGGCTCTGACATTGATAACAGGTTTCCATATATGTTTATAGGCATATTAAAACCTATTATATATAAATTGTTCAATGAGACACTAATTTAGTCTGCAAACTATCACCTAAACCACAATAAAATGTTAAAAAAAAAAAAACTATTCAGTAACTCTACTATTGCACTGATACTACACTTAATATTAAATCTGGATTCCAATTCTAGTTATGCTATTCATTAGCTGCAAGATCACAAGCTATTTAACCTCTTTGAGCCTCCGTTTCCTCATTAGTAAAACTGGGCTAATAATATCTACTTAGAAATATTGTTATGAAAATTAAACAATATGACATAGTACAATGATTAGCACACACAGTGCCTGGCCATGTAGTAGCATCCCCACTCTGGCTTCTACTTGAGAGAGACAGCTAAGACAAAACAAACACAAAAATAAGCAATCAAGGGAGACAGCATAGACTGAGCCATCTTTTTAATCATTTGCTCAGGAAGATCAACAAAGAGGAAGCAGAACAAACTCTACTGGTAGTAGGTTCCTGTGCATACACAGCTTGGTGAGAATTCCCCCAAAGACCTCTTGACTAAGGGCCACATCCAGCTCCCCACCCCAGAAGTCATGTTTTAATCTGTAGTACCAAACCAAAAAAACCAAACGCAGTCCCATTGAGTCGATTCCAACTCACAGCGACCCTATAGGACAGAGTAGAACTGCCCCATAGGAGCACCTGGTGGATTCGAACTGTCAACCCTTTGGTCAGCAGCTGTAGGATTTAACCACTACACCACCAGGGTTTCCATCTGTAGTACCAGGCACTGTTAATTCAGACTGGAATAGAACTACCTCATAAGGAATGTGTTTACAGGCAGGAGATAAGGGAGGAGGAGGAGAATTTGCCTGCAATGACATCAATCAAGTGTTTTGCCATCTGGCAGAAAACACTGCAGAACCACTGGTGGAGACTAACACCCACACAACTGCACTTACCTGTAGCCAAGAACCAGCTCAGACTACATAATAAGCAGCTTTCTGCTTTTACCAAAACAATGGTCAGACTTGCATACAGTGAATATCTCTAAGGTCAAATTACCCTTGCACCTCTAGGCAGCACCAACTAACATGACACCAAGCAGCTTTATACGTACACTCCTCAGCCTATGAGCTCTGCCCGTAAGCATCAGCTTCAATGCTCTATGTGCCAAATGCTGGAGCAGGTTTAACAGCTCTTCTGCTCCTTTTGATAACATGCTTACCTCTGCAGAGTCACTGGGAGTCAGATCACCTAGTTCCTTGGAGTCCTTCTTTGTGACTACAGGTGTAACTACTTCTTCACTGGGACTATCTCTCTTCTGAAGCTTCCTGATTAAGCTGTGCTGGTCACTGGAAGATACAGCAGGTACGAGTGGCGCTCTGGGTGGGCTCAGCCTCCTCCAAGATGCCCTGCCCCAACCTAGCCCCAGAACATGTAGTATGTCATTTTCAGGTGGAAAGCCCAAATCATTTGCAGTTTGAAATTCTTTTAAAAACACCAGCATGGAATTGGAAGAGCCTGTCCTAAAAGCCCGGCAGCTCTGGGGCCTGCTGCAGTCTGCCTGAATACACATCCCTTCTAGCCACCAAAAGGCATGGCAAGCAGAGTCCTGGCAGCAGGCAGCCCAACATGACTGGAGAGAGAGGGTTCCTTCAAGAAGCCGGAGGTGATTTTTTCCCTCAGATCTCAGGCCAACTCCAAATTGTGTCTTCCCCTGCTGGCACCTGCTCTCACTGGCACCTAAAAACAAAGAACGAAAACATTTTAAGATGAAATAAAAACAAAGACTACTGCTCCGTAAGGAGCCCTGAACACTAAACAGTTCAGTCTATTTTGAAGTATTTTTTTTTTTTTTTTAAGAGGGTGGGAAAGCTGTCTAGTGAGTGGAACAGAGGAAGCAAAAATTATCATTTGGCTCAGGATATTTTAGTTTGTGTGAGTACTGCTCCACTTTTGCTGCTGGCTGCTCTTAATGAGTCCTCCCCGCCCCCACACAGACCTTTACACAGAACACAGTTCATGAAACAGATAAAAGAGGACACATTCCGGTTGAAGTGTACCGGAGGGTGGGGAGAAGCAGAGGTCTATCACTTTTGATCTCCCACTCACCTCCAAAGTACTTCTTATGGACAGTGTGAGGACTAGAGACCAGTGAAACAGGTAGCAGAACAAGCTTGACTATTTCTCCAACTGAGCTGGCAGCAACATAAATTGAGTATTCTTGACCTTGTGCAAGTTACAGGTACGTTCATTTTCTAACCAGATGTTTGCCATAGTCATGTGGCTTTGCCACAGCAGTAGTCAGGTTTACCAAAAATGTTAATTGTGAGAGGGCTTCTGCTAAAAGGAACTTCCTAATGACAAGTGATACCATGATAGGGAATAAAGGAACAGAAGTACAGTAGGCCTACTGTTGTTAACCTAGATAACATGATTCAAAATTCTGTCTAATGTTGCTTATGATAAACTTTGGGTTGTTGAATTACCTCAGGCATGGCACTGATTTTCTTGAAATATTACCTCACCTTTGTGTGTTCAGATGAAGTAAAGTCAAACCATGTTCTAAATTAAAGTTGTTATACAGAGTTCATTTTAAGGCATAATAGGTGTTTGTAACAAACTGTAATCAAGGTTATACAAGGCCAGAACCAGGGTGAGGCAACAAAGGCATCTTGGGAGCAAAACTTAAGGCAGGAGCACAGGGTTGGCTTATATGACCTTGACAGTGAGTGTCTCCTTAAATTTTGTGCCCTAAGCACCTCTTTTGACTCACCCTAGTCCTGGCCTTGGCATTATAATATGTAATAAAATTACACATAGAAAATATGCAATAGAATCAAAGCACTGAAGAAATGGATAATTATGTCTGCATGTACACATAACCAAAAAAGGCCTAAGACTAAAGCAGCAATCTGATAATCAGCCAAAGACAACCTGACTCCTAGGAAGTGCTTATTAAATGTCCAACAGACTAAATGTGGACAACAGTCAAGTGGGAGGTAAGAGGAAAATAAAGGCAAGACTTCTAGACTACTGAGTCTAGCACTATGAAAGCCAGCCTGTCATTGTTCTTTAAAGATAAAAGAGAGAGATACACTAGCACCAATCTAATACCAGACAAGGCAATGTAGAAGGCCAGAGAAAATAGAATTTCTTCACAAAAAGATGAAGAAACAGCAACTATTAGAAAAAATTAAGGTACCAAGAGCTACAGAAATAGGCCTTCACTTCCTCATCCACCTTCCCACACAGTTACCAATGGTATGAATCTTGTGTACTCAGCTATCTGAGTGTACAGACTTCATTAACATCAATAAATTGTTAACTGGTGACTACTGTCAGTTACTGTTATATCAATCTACCTCATCTCAGAATAATTCTCTCATATTTAACATAATGAAAAGGTCCACAGAGACAAAAAACTACACTTCTGACACCACTATTTTATTTATTTTTCAAAAATGTACTGTGACTTCCACTTTGGCCCATGAAGAAAGGACTGTTCTGAGACTTGCCCTCCCACCACAAGCAATTAAAAAACTAGACAAAATACATGAAATGGTTGTTTTCAGATATTAGACAACAGGCAGTGCGGGACTGTGATCCTTGAGAGGAAAGAAACAAAGTAAGCCCTACAATCACTCTGGGTTTCCAATTAGAGGCATGCGCCACACTGTAGCACAGGGCAGTCTTAAGAATTGCTGAGTGGAGAAGAGAGAGCTCAAGCAGGCTGTGATAGCTGGAATTTTGGAACAAAGAACCATAAAAGAGAAGCTACACAGAGAAAAGAGCTCCAGAAAACTGGATGGTGGTCCCCTTCAGTCTTTGGCTGAATACTAATTTATGCATGTCCAAGTTGAAACTCCACGAGGGAAATTAGAAAATATTTTTAACTAAATGAAAATTAAGACATAACGTATCAAAATCTGTAGGATGCAGTTAAAGCAGTGTTTAAAGGGACATTAACAGCTTTAGATACTTATTTTAGAAAATACAAAACGTCTAAAATAAATGATCTATGTTTGCAACATAAAATCTAGAAAAAGATCAAACTCAAGTAGAGAAAGGAAACAGAGTAATCAATGAAACAAAAAACAAACAAAAGCAATAAACAAAGTCAATGAAACCAAAATATAGTTTCAAAAAAATCAATAAAACGGATTATAGCTCTAGTCAGACTGATCACAGAAAAATAGTCACAAATTACCAGTATCAGGAATGAGAGAGGATATTACTACAGATTCAATAAACTAGGCAGACCATGGCACTGGGGCCGACTGCAGCTTCTGCCTGTGTGTGTGCGTAAAGTCTTACAGTAATACTCCTTTATCTGCATACTGTCTGCGGCTGTTTTGGCACTACAGTAGCAGAGCGGAGTGGCGGCAACCGAAGCCTGTCACCCACTAAGCCCGCACTATTCACTTCCCGGCCCTGTAAGAAGACGCTGACCAGCCCTGGTTTATGGGATGCGCCTTTCCTTGACTCAGTACTTCCTACTGATTTGAACCTAAACTTAGATCTTAACTTACAGAAGACTGATTGATCAGTTACAAATGATTTTTGTCTAAGTGGGATGCAAATTATTTCATTCAGTAGAAAAGATAACCTCAAAAATTTTAGTTTTGTCCTGGAAGACATTGATATACTTCATATCTAACATACAAACTTCATCCTTCTTTTCCTGACTGATCACATAAAACTGTGTTCCTCAAAAGCAGCTTTCCCATTTGCTAATGCCCTCATTCATGAATTAAATAAATCCGACACAGGCTCCCTTTATATTTGTAAGAGTGGTGTTTTTCTTTCTGAAATTCATACTTGAACATACACAAGAGGCTCGCATTCACTTAAAGAGGCCAAAAACATAAGAGAATTAACAAATTTCAGGGGAGGAAGGCGATTTTTAAAGCACGTTTAATTCAATTCCCATCTGGGGCTGAAACCCTCCCTAAAACAACTCCAAGTGTTTTTGTCTTTGAAATTACCTCCTGCAGTTGGGAATTAACAAGACAGGCCATTCTACCTCTGTATACTGTACATTAGAAAGTTTTTCCCAGGGGAATGGCTAAGTAAATTATGGCATACCAACTTGATGGCTATCACACATGTTAAAAAGACTACTATAAAAACTATGTGGCAAGATGAAAAATTGTTTTCAACATAATGGTAAGAATAAAAACTAAATATAAAATTGCACATATAGTGTGTTTAACTAGCAAAATGTGCATAGATGGGCAAGAAATGGAAGCAAACACACAAGAATTCAGTTCAACATTTACTGAAACTTACTACATGTTAAAGGAGCCCTGGTGGCACAGTGGTTAAAGCTCTCAGCTGCTAACCAAAAGGTAGATGGTTGGGGACCACCAGCAGCTCTCCAGAAGAAACACTGGCAGTCTGCTTCCATAAAGATTTACAGCCTTGGAAACCCTTTGGGAAAGTTCTACTCTGTCCTGTACAGTCACCACGAGTCTAATGCAAGGGCCTACAAAGTTCAGCGTTGCATGGTCTCCAGACTCATCTCTTGCCACTCTTCCGACCTTATCCTATCTTCTCAATTCATCCTGGCTGCCTTTCAGTTTTGAAAACTACCCTGGTCTCTCCTCCTACAGAGTAAGTTTTAGTTAAACATGCTGTTGTTTTTGTTGCTGTTGTTAGGTGCTGTCAAGTCACTTCCAACTCATAGTGATCCTATGTATAAGAGAACGAAACACTGCCTGGTCCTGTACCACCCTTACAATTGTTATGTTTGAGCCCATTGTTGCAGTCACTGTGTGAATCCGTTTCATCGAAGGTCTTGCTCTTTTTCGCCGACCCTCTGCTTTACCAAGCATGATGTGCTTCTCCAGGGAGCAATCCCTCCTGATAACACAACCAAAGTATGTGAGACAAAGTCTCACCATCCTCGCTTCTAAGGAGGATTTTGGCTTTACTTCTTCCAAGACAGATTTGTTCATTCTTCTGGCAGTTCATGGTATATTCAATATTATTTGCTAACACCATAATTCAGAGGCATCGGCTCTTCTTCAGTCTTCCTTATTCATTGTCCAGCTTTCGTATGCACATGAAGTGATTGAAAACGCCATGGCTTGGGTCAGGCGCACCTTAATCCTTAAAATGACATCTTTGCTTTTTAATACCAAAGAGGTCTTTTGAACAAATTTGTGCAATGCACTGAATGCATCACTTGATTTCTTGACTGCTGTTTCCCGGGGTGTTGATTGTGCATCCAGGTAAAATGAAAGTCTTGACAACTTCAATCTTTTCTCTGTTTATCCTGATGTTGCTTACTGGTCCAGTTGGGAGGATTTTTGTTTTCTTTATATTGAGGTGTAATCCAGACTGAAGGCTGCAGTCTTTAATCTTCACCACTAAGTGCCTCAAGTCCTCTTCACTTTCAGGAAGCAAGGTTGTGTAACCTGCATGACGCAAAGTGTTAATGAGTCTTCCTCCAATCTTGATGCCCCATTCTTCTTCACACAGTCCAGCATCTCAGATTATCTGCTCAGCATACAGACTGAATAAATATGATGAAAGGATAAAACCCTGATGCGCACCTTTCCTGACTTTAATCCACACAGTATCCCCTTGTTCTGTTCGAACTGTTGCCTCTTGATGTATGTACAGGTTCCTCATGGGCACAATTAAATGCTCTGGAATTCTCATTCTTTGCAATGTTATCCATAATTTGTTATGATCCACACAGCCGAATGCCTCTGCAGAGTCAATAAAACACAGGTAACCATCCTTCTGGCACTCTCCATTTTTGACCAGGATCTATCTGACATCAGCAACGATATTCCTCATTCCATGCCCTCTTCTGAATTCAGCTTGAATTTCTGGCAGTTCCCTGTCAATACGCTGCTGCAACTGCTTTTGAATGATCTTCAGCAAAATTTTACTTGCGTGTGCTATTAATGATATTGTTCAGTAATTTCTGCATTGGTTGGGTCATCTTTGTTTGGGATAGGCACAAATATGGATCTCTTCCAGTTGAATGGCCAGGTAGCCGTCTTCCAAATTTCTTGGCATAGATGAGTGAGTACTTCCTGCGCTGTATCCGTTTGTTGAGACTTCTCAATTGGTATTCTGTCAATTCTTAGAGCCTTGTTTTTCGCCAGTGCCCTCAGTGCAGTTTGAACTTCAGTACCATCGGTTGCTTCTTGATCACAAGCTACCTCCTGAAAATGGCTGAACATTAACCAATTCTTTTCAGTACAGTGACTGTGTATTCCTTCCATCTTTTTTTGATGCTTCCAGTGTCATTTAATATTTTCCCCATAAAATCCTTCACTAGTGCAACTCGAGGCTTGAAATTTTTCTTCAGTTCTTTCAGCTTCAGAAATGCCAAGCATGTTCTTCCCTTTTGGTTTTCTAACTTCAGCTCTTTGCACATGTCATAATACTTTACCCTGTCTTCTCAAGCCACCCTTTGAAATCTTCTGTTTAGCTCTTTGACTTAATCATTTCTTCCTTTCGCTTCAGCTACTCAACATTCAAGAACAAGTTTCAGGGTCTCTTCTGACATCCATTTTGGTCTTTTCTTTCCTTCCTGTCTTTTTAGTGACCTCTTGCTTTCTTCTTGTATGATGTCCTTGATGTCATTCCACAACTCGTCTGGTCTTTGGTCATTAATGTGCCATGTGTCAAATCTATTTGTTAAATGGTCTCTAAATTCAGGTGCCATATACTCAAGGTCATACTTTGACTCTCTTGGACTTCTAATTTTCTTCAGCTTCAATTTGAACTTGCATATGAGCAATTGATGGTCTGTTCCACAGCTGGCCCCTGACCTTGTTCTGACTGATGATATTGAGCTTTACCATTGTCTCTTTCCACAGATGTAGTCAATTTGACTCCTGTATTTTTTTCCATCCAGCAAGGTCCACGTGTACAGTTGCCGTTTATATTGTTGAAAAAGGTATTTGCAATAAAGAAGCTGTTGATCTTGCAAAATGCTATCATGTGATCTCCGGCATCGTTTCTATCACCAAAACTACGAACACGGATGAGATTATTCAGAAAGGGGGGAGAAGAGTAGACCTATCTTCAAGTCCCTCCTCGTCCAGCTTTAAGTCTATGGTCTATCACTTCAACCTCTCCATCACTGATATTCTCAGCTCCTTTACCCTAGGTGCCTGGGAAAATGGCAATCATGGATGAATCTAACTGTCCTGAGCACAACTGGAAAAAAAAAAAAATCCCACAACTATACAGATTGTTGCCACTGTAAATAAACAGTCTCCACTCTTACCAGCACTGGGCTGCCTCACCATCCTGTGTGTTCCCATCCTCATTTACTCCTTCCTATTTTCCACAGTAGTTATTTTGGATCTTCTCTATTGTTTTCAAAATTCAGGCACCCTTTCCTCTCATCTAGCTATTATCCTTACCTCCTTATTCATCCAACCATACAACAAATATTATCTAGTACCTGTTTCTGTGGTTAAGAGCTAAGGCTGCAAACCAAAAGGTCGGCAGTTCAAACCCACCAGCCACTCCTTGGAAACCCTATGAGGCAGTTCTGCTCTGTCCTACAGCGTCTCTATGAATCAGAATTGACTTGAAGGCAATGGGTTTGGTTTGTTTTTTTTTTTTTCCATCCTAGGTACTGCTTGATGGAGCTTATAATTCAGATGGGAGAAAAAGATTAATAAACACAATAACAAATGTAGGGCTATAAACTAATACAAGTGTTCTAAAGGAATTTGGCTTTTGTAGACTAAAGGTAAGGATCCCTGGTGATGCAAACAGTTAAGTGCTCAGCTGCTAACTGAAAGGTTGGCAGTTCGAACCCACCCAGTGACTCTGCAAGAAAAAGACCTGGTGATCTGCTCCCGTAAAGATTACAGTCAAGAAAACCCTATGAGGCAGCTCTACTCTGTCACATGGAGTCACTGTGAGTCGGTATCAACTCAATGGCACCTAACAACAACTGAATAAAAGGTAGCTAAACTTGGAATTTGTTGTACAGATATACTAGTACACATTCTACATGGTATATTATCAAAGATATTCACTGTATGTTGTTTGAAATAGAAAAATACTGAAAACAACTTATATACCCATCAATAGAGAACTAGTTAAATAAATTATGTAAGATCCATACAACAGAATACCATACAGCTGTTGGAAAGAATTTTTAAAAAACCAAAAACCTGTTGCCATCAAGTCGATTTCAACTCATAAACTCTACAAGACAGAGCAGAACTGCTCCATAGGGTTTCCAAGGAACGGCTGGTGTATTCAGACTGCGACCTCTTGGTTAGCAGCCATAGCTCTTAACCACTGCACCACCAGGGCCCCTGGAAAGAATTAGGCCACTCTTCATATAAAAAAAAAAAAAAAATTTTTTTTTTTATATAATACAGATACAGAATGATATCCGCGATGCCTTGTTATGTAGAAAAAGAAAAGTACAGAGCAGTGTGTACGGTCTGTTATTATTTGTGTGAAAAAAAAAGAATATAATGTATATGCACAAAATATTCAAGAAATTGGCATGATTGCCTTCAGGCAGGGAAGACTGAAATGGGAGATTTGTTTGTTCACTCAATACTTTTTTTATACCTTTTGAAATTGTACAATGTGTGTGTATTTCTTTTAAAAAATAAACTTAAAGAACTTAAACAAAATTTTCAAAGGCTCCCAAGGGTCTTAAAATGAAAACCAAAGTCCTTAATATAACTATTTTGCATGATCTGGACCCTGCCTACCTTTCAGCCCCACCTCGTATTGTGCTCTCTCTCCTTCACTAAATTCCATCCCATCAGCCTTCTTTCATTCCTTAAATAGACCATTCTCCGTCCCACCTCTGGACCTCTGCACATGCTACCCCTTCTACTGGAAACCTCTTGCCTTTTTTCTTTATCCAGTTAATTTGTTAACTATGAGGTGTCAGTTCAACCATCACTTCCTCTGAGAAGCCTACTCTGACTTTCTATGCTAGGTCAGGTTCCTTTACTACACACTCTTTGTGCTTTTTTGCTTCTTTCCTTCAAAGCAGTTATTATAATACTTATAAATTTACATTTATTTGTGTGATCATTTGTTCAATGTCTTTTTCCCCTACTATACTGTTAACTCCAGGATAACAGGGCCTTGCCTTTTTTTTCTCACCACTCTATCTCTAATTCTAGCATAGACCTTGGCACAGTGTAGATGCTCAAAAAATTTTTCTTATTAATGAATACACAAAGAAATGCCATGTATTGTCATGGACTGAATTAAGTCCCCCCAAAATATCTGTCAACTTGGCTGGGTCATGATTCCCAGTATTGTGTGACCGTTCAACATTTTGTGATCTGATGTGATCTTCCTATGTGTCGTAAATCCTATCTCTAAGATGTTAATGAGATGGGATTAGTGGCAGTTATACAGACTCAATCTACAAGATTAATGTACAATTTAAACCAATCTCTTTTGACATATGAAAGAGAGAAGTGAGCAGGGGCGGGGAGTGGGGAACCTCATACCACCAAAAAGCCAGTACTAGGAGCAGAGCACATCCTTTGGAGCCGGGGTTCCTGCGCTGAGGAGCTCTTTGACCAGGGAAGGTTGATGACAACAAGGACCTTCCTCCACAATTAAACAGAGAGAAAGCCTTCTCCTAGAGTTCATGGTCTGGATCCATACTTCCAGCCTCCGAGACTGTGAGAGAATACATTTCTCTTTGTTAAAGCCATCCACTTGTGGTATATCTGTTATAGCACAGTAGGTAACTAAGATAGTGTATATGCATGAGTGAGGTACTGAAGGAATGAATGAACAAATGAACTATCACGAAACCAGATGGCCAGGTATCAGGTGGGTCTTACTGAAGACACAGAGGTCGATGACAGGACTTCGAAAGGAGGTGAGGCCCATATGCCACAGTAAAAGAAGGTGAATGATGGTTGGTAGATGAGTAATGGTTAGGGGTAGTTTTATAAATCTCAAGGAGCAAGAGTTTTTACATGAAAGTGGAGGAGTAATGTTCAAGAAGCAACCGTGAGGAGTGATAAGGACATCAATCCCACCTCCAAACCCAGAGGTACATGGGATATGGACGAATGAGCAGCCATTGCCTTCAGGCAAGAAGGAAAAGTGTCTTTCTCCAGGAGTAAGCCAGCTTTCAGAACATTTTATCTAATGCCTCAAACACATTTTTGAGTACAGAGAGGGTTTAGTAACTCCGTGGATTCTTAACTTCTCACAGTTAAAAATTGGGAGAGGTGCAGTGGTAAGTGCGGGTGAGGGGAAAAGCACAAAGTTATACAGGGATGTCAGATAAGACTCACAAAAATCATAATGGTTAAGGCGCTTTACAGCAAGAAAATGGAGAAGATGGGAAATATGATAAAGAACTGATGAAGGGATGGCTGCCTATCTATCCTTGGTATAAAATGGCAAGAGCTTTAAGGCAAATTTCAGAGGATGTGTTATCAATGGAATTTGGAGGTCAAGGGGATTGATGGGAATTACAAGGTCAAAGAGAAGGTAGCAAAAAATTCTATTTCCTGGATGCTGCTAGCAGCTCTGATAAAATTCAGATCTTTGAAAGAGATGAAGATAAAAGCAGTGGAAAAATGCTTAAGACTGGTTTGTCCTGGGAAGGTCTTCTTTTGTTTTTTCCATGGTTCCCCAGAGAATGTCACATAAACTATACAACAATCTGGGGTATAAGAGGGAAATGTTCCATAGCCCAAACACTCCCTGCTGTGTGAACTGACCGGCAAGCCTCCTTTAGAGACCACATCCATTACGCTGGGCCAGGAGGATATGTCTAATGAGGAAAGGTAGAACCTGGGAGTCACACAGGATGTCCCAGACTCCAGACTTCACTTGTACCTCCTAACTGCGGGATTGCTGTATCCTTAAAATTATTACTAAAGCTTGGTAATCAGTAAGAACTCTGATTCCTGTGAATCTTATCTGACAACCTGATCCTTTTTCTTAGCTCAAGGGAATACAGCCTGGGAGAGGTCAGACGATCAGAAGCATTTATATCTTTGACAGTGACCAACAGTAAAACAACTGTGAGACCTGGGGGAGGTTAGTTAGCTATATTGCTGTTTAAAAAAATTAAACCCAGGAGATCACCTTTCCATCAAGTAACAGACAGGACTATAAAAAACAATAGCACACATGAGGGAAGTATTCCTTAGAACAATCATCTGCTTGAGACCAAAAGGACAACATATGCCTAAAAGCAAAGAAGAGGAGGCAGGAAGGGACACGAAAACCAGACAACTGGAAGTGGGGAACTCAGGGTGGTAATGGGGAGAGTGCTGACACATTTCGGGGTCTGCAACCAATGTCACAGAATAATTTGTGTATAAACTATCAAATGGGAAGCTAATTTGTTCTGTAAACCTTCACCTAAAGCACAATTAAAAAAGAAAACCCAAAAGTAATCCCAGTATTTCCAAATAACTGGGGGAGATAATCTAATCTCTCAATGCACATACTTGGTTAGTGGGATTTTAACCAAGTGTATTTTTTTAAATAAATGTTATTTAATGTTGCTCCATTATGTATTCACTAATAAAAAAAATATGGAAGGAAAAAGTTCTTTTACACCCATTCACTGGATCATAGCTCTCCCTCCTAGAAAAAACAAACGAAAACCAAACCCGTTGCTGTCGAATTGATTCCAATTCATACTGACCCTACAGGACAGAGTAGAATTGCCCCACAGGGTTTCCAAGCAGCAGCTGGTGGATTCCAACTGCCAAAGTTTTGGTTAGCAGCCGAACTCTTTAACCACTGGCTCCAGTAAACTAATGGTTAAAAAAGAAGGATTCTAGTTTCAGCTCTAGGTCCATCATTTACTAGTAATTTAACCTTTGAAAGATAATTTAACCTCTTTAAGACTCACTTTTCTTATTTTATATTGGGAACATCTTCTTTACTATCTACAGAATTGTTATGAGACTCAAATGAAGTACTGGATATGAAAATGCTTTGAATGCTGTAGTACTCAGAAATGAAAGACATATTGTTAACTCTCAGGAAAAAGAGTTCACGAGAGGAGGAAGTAGGCAAGTTTTGGTAGAGTCAATATTGGATTCTAGAAGTAACTTGGATAAAAGGTAAGATGAAAATAAGCTCCAATTTTAGATCAGTTCCTCTTCCTGCCCACGCCACCATAGCCTGGCTCTGCTCCCAGGGCCCAAGCAAAAGCGATAATAAATCTTGTACAAAAAAGGACTTAGAGTTGGTAGAACCGTAGACTGAATGCCTTTTGGGAAAGTCTGGAGCTCACTATTGGTAGGAGCATGTAGAAAGTTTACCCAGGGTGAGAAAATGGGGTCAGAGCCAATCCCTTTCTTTTAAAAACCACGGACGGCAAAGCAGAGAAAACAGGGCTCCCATATGTATTACCTGGAGGATCCCCAAAACAGGAGGCTCTCGAACTAGCAAAGCTTTCTTAACATTACCATCTCCCAAAAGACAGATTTCTAATAAGTCTGGCACAAAATCTAGACCAGGTTTCATAATTCCAAGCAGCAGAATGGAAAGTCTACAGAATATATGAATTATTGCCAGAAGAAAATTCATCAAATACTTTTAGAAAGCTGTGAACAACTCTGGAAATATTTAGAGACAGTGCTGTTGCCTCTGGCATTCTTAAATCTCAGGTAACAAGCTTGACTTCTCATTTGGAAACTGCACTGGCTGGCAACCAAATAGGGAAGCAGAGACAAAGCGCCCACTATCTTAGAAGCCATATTGTTGAAGTCTCAGGGTATTTACACTCTTACTAAATTCCTAAGACTGTACGCATCCCTGGTTTCAGAGGACATCTAAGTCAATTGGCGTAATAAAAACTATTAAGAAAACATTCTGCATCTCACTTTGGAGAGTAGTGTCTGGGGTCTTAAATGTTAGCAAGCGGCCATCTAAGATGTATCAATTGGTCTCAAACCAACAGTAGCAAGGAAGAATGAAGAACACCAAAGACACAGGTAATTATGAGCCTAAGAGACAGAAAGGGCCACATAAACCAGAGACTACATCAACTTGAGACCAGAAGAGCTAGATGGTGCCTGGCCTCAACCTATGACTGCCCTGACAGCGAACACAACAAAGAACCCCTGAGGGAGCAGGAAAGCAGTGCGATGCGACCCCAAATTCTCATAAGAAGACTGGTCTTAATGGTCCCAGACTGGGACTAGAAGGACCCTGGAGGCCATGGTCCCCAGAACTTCAGTTAGCCCAAGATAGGAACCATTCCCAAAGCCAACTCTTCAGACAGGGATTGGACTGGAATATGGAATGGAAAATGATACTGGTGAAGAACTAGATTTTGGATCAAGTAGACACATGAGACTATGTTGGCATCTCCTGTCTGGAGGGGAGATGAGAGGGCAGAAGGGGCCAGAAGCTACCCGAATGGACACAAGGAAAGAGAGAGAGTGGAGGAAAGAACTGTGCTATCTCATTAGAGGGGGAGCAATTAGGAGTGTATAGCAAGGTATACGTAAATTCTTGTATGTGAGACTGACCTGATTTGTAAACTTCCACTTAAAGCACAATAAAAATTAAAAAAAAACTATTACCTCCAAAATAATATGTGTAACACAGGTACATAAAAATAAACTGGTCTGAATTAAAAAAAAAAAAGATCGTATGTATCCCAATGAAAGAGCTGAGATGATGGGAATGGGAATACAGGTACCCTCTGCTTTTCAAAAGGTTGCTTTACAGCACTCCACTTTTACAAAAGGCCTACATTAGTACCTGTTTTCACTAACCCAGAGAAATCTGAAGAGGATTTTTGCTTTTACGAAAAAAAAGCAAAAAGCGGAAACAGCGTTCAGCATTTGTTTTGCAGAGAGCCTGTAAAACAGGCAGTGGACACCCTGAGCAGTGACAGTGGGGTTGCCAAGCTCCTTCCCCAGGAACTACACTCAGCATCTCAGCATCAAGCTGCCATAGCTTTGAAGTGTGTCTGTGAGCATTTGTCCTTTTCTCTATTTATTTTGTGCTTTCCTGTCTTTACTATATGTATTATTTTAGGTTTTACGTCTTATCTGGTATGATTTGGTAGGTTATTTTTTGGGTCTGGGAACACTCAAAATTTTTTCCCATATAAATTAATGGTAATTGTTCCTTCATTTTTATGCCATTTCGGCTTACAGAAAGTTTCAAAGGAATACTCTACTTTCAGATAGTGGGGAAACCTGTACAGAGAATTACCCACAAGTATTATTAAAAAAAAAAAAAGCAGCTGGTAAATTCTTCTCTTGGGTGGGGAGGCACAAGGAGAACCAAGTTTCTGCTGGAAAACAGTGTATGACTAGGGTATCTTACAGACAAAATTTGCACTTAATTTTCACATTTACTTAAGTTAACATTTTTTTCATGAAATCTCACAATGTTATAAAAATTCAAGGAGTCCTTGAAAATGGACTCGAAGCTCTCCTTTGATAATTATACTGTAATGAACGATTATCAAGCAGTTAGGAAGAAGCCTTAAATTTAGTGCTGTACCAGTGATTGAACTATGACTACACCATCTGTCTTCCTGCAGCAATTATCAGAAGTATGCATTCTCTCAGAAGCACTGGGTCTCAGCCAAGATGGCTGCCATATGAAAAAACGAGATAAGCGGGCATATTATCAATCCAAAAAACAACTCAGAGGAACTGTTCAAAAACAAACCACTTCAGGGGGCACTCTCCACCTTCCTTTTGACTGTCAGTGTGTCTGTCACCTGCACACCCACTAATAAATAAATACAAAAATGGTTCCACCTTACTCTCCACACCAGTTCTCCCCTGCAGGGGTTAGCATATTCAGAAAGTAAGGCAGAGGAGGTGACTAAATCCTTTGCAGGGCACAATCAGGTATTATGAAGTTTGGAAAAAGCCAGGGTAATAACCATTGCCCTCTCTCCTCCTTTTCAAAAGGGCCAATACTTTTTTCCTCAACTGCACAGAGGTTGAATTGAAAGGCTGCAGCTGCCTCACAAAGCAATCCTTTGAAGAGAAAATAATTACTATTCATTGCCTTCTCTGTGTGCCTAGCTTTGCTAAAAGCACAGTTTGTTAAATGTTTTGGTGTAGGTGATTTGCTGAAACTAAACACTAAATAAGAATTAACAGGAGTCCATATTCTGACTCCTTTCTCCTGACCGTAGTGTTGCCATTTTTCCCAAAGACAAAAACTCCCCATGGAACTACCTCCCCAACTGATACCTCTCAGCTACTATTCACATTAACTCTTTCATCTGCTGGATGGAAAACAAGCTTCTAAGGGCTTGGTAACAAAACCTCAGTCTTGTAGCGCTTCTCTAGTTAAAGAGGCTCGACAAGTCCTCTCCCGTAAGACTGTCGCTAAAGAAGCCTCAAAGGTACCAGATTCTGGCAAAATGCTGAAGAGAAAAAAAACAGTAATATAACATCTCTTTAAAAGAGGGCAAAAGGAGAGGGGAGTCCTTTTAATCTACCCACTTAAGGCAGAATAACTACACAGGTTAAAAAAAAAAAATGAAAACCACCCTCATTTAACCCTGGTTCAAAGAGAAAACATGTCCGGTTTTCAAAGTGAGAGTCATACAGAATCCTAAGAAAATTGAGTTGAAAACCTCTTTTCAAAAGAAAATCCTTTAACCAACATCAATATCCCTATTCCATAATTGTTCTCACTCCACCTTCTAGTTCCCACCCCACAAATCTGTGGTTAAGGCTTTGCTCCCTGAAATAAGGCTCCCTGAGTTTGAATTTCAACCCAGACACTTACTAGCTATGTAATCTTGGGTCAAATTTCTCAGTTTCTTCATGCATTAAAGAGGAATGATAATAACGGTACCTATCTACAGGGTTATTACAGATATTAAAGGAGATAATCTGAGCAAAGTACTTAGCACAATACTTGGCATATAGTATAAAAGCTCAGTAAATATTAGCTGCCAGTTTAATTGCTATTTTTATTATACTTCATCTCAGCTCAGGCACCACTACTTCCAGGAAGGCTTCCCTGATGAAATCTTCACCCCTTAACAGCTCTCTTCTGTGTATCCTACCTATACCCCTATTGTAGCCTTTCTCTCCCTGGATCGTATTTGCTTATCACACGCTCTGACCTCTTTAGGTGCTGGGATTATATCTCGTATCTGTGTATGTGATGCGTGGCACATAATAGACATTCAAAAAGGTTATCTGTTTCATTTTAAAGTTTGCCAAGTATCTAAATGTACTTGTTTTTACAGCTGTAAAAAGTTGAATAAGCAAAAGTTGTGTCATAGATACATTTACAACGACAAAAAGAAAAAAAAAAAAGAGTAGCTGCCGGGGCTCTTTATATACAACCAAATACCTCATGGGATCTGGTTCCTTGGTTTGGAGGTTTAGGGTCATGGTTTCATGGGACATCATAGTTAACTGGCCTAATAACGTGTTTAGTGCTTCTATTCTACATCCTAGATCATTACATAGCACCTGGGGTCTTAAAAGCTTGCAAGGGGCCATCCAAGACACAACAATTGGTCTCTATTCACCAGGAGTGACAGAGGAAGGAGAGTCAGGAATAGGAGGATTTGAAATGTGTGGCTAATTGCCTCCATGAACAACTGCCACCTCTGCCACGAGACCAGAAGAAGTGGATGGTGCCCAGCTACCATTACTGAACATTTTGATCAAAGATTCCATAGAAGAATCCTGATCAAAATGGGGGAAAGGCAGAACAGAATTTCAAATTCTCATGGACTCTAGGCTTTCTAGAGCCACGGAGGGTAGATGAACCCCCGAGGCTATTGCCCTGAGATAATCTTTAAACCTTAAACCAAAAATATCACCTGACGTCATCTTAAAACCAAACAATAGTTTAGCTTAACTAGTAAAAAAGGTCTGCCTTGAGCATGATGCTCTTTTAAGAGCTATCTATATGGGATCAAACTGTGAACAGCAATTCAAAAGATCAGATAGCAACCTTAGGGGCAGTGAGTTTATGTTAACGAGGGAGGGACAACTCAGAAAAGGAGAGTGAGAATGGTTGCACAACTTGAAGAATGTTATCAGTGTCATTAAATGGTACATGTAGAAACTGTTGAATTGGTGTATGTTTTGCTGTGTATATTCTCAACAATAAAATAAATAAAATTTAGAAAAATAAATAAATTTGTTTTATTTTTCAAATTAACAAAATCCAGCAAAAGATGTCAACTCCAACATGGAATTACTTGAGTTTCAGTCATTAGAATCAGATCATTACTGTTAATTTCCTTGAATGAAAGAAGGGAGAAGGTGAGAAAGAAAAGGCAAAGTTCCTAAGATAATTGAAAGACCTTTCAAATTAAATTGGCAACAGCGCTGAATGGGAAATATGGAAGAGATGGACAAAGAGAGAAACTGAAGAAAAGCCAAATGGAATGAATAGATAACTAAATCCAACATAACCTGCTAGGAAACACTCTTCCAGCCTAAATCCTAAACTGAAAAATCCTTGCAAACCACAAAGCAATCTTTCCCCATGAGACGACCAGCCAAACTTAAATTCCCTGAGCTATTATTTCAGACCACTCCACTTCACTCAACTACAAGATAGGCTTTCACCTTGGAACTTTCTGAACAAAGCAACAGTGGAGGATAGCTTCTCAGTTCACCAAGGAAAACAGCCACCCATCACTAATGACATATAGGTCTGACTGCTTTCCATTCTGGCCCCCCTCCTTCTGAGCAATACAGAGAAAGAAAAGAAAAAAACACCTCAAAGTTCTGGTCCCATAGGTGAAAACATGGAAACCATTCTATCATAATTCTAACGAATTTATCTTCCACCTGATACTCATTAATAAATCAAAAATTGGCATTAATTGGATAAAGTTTTTAAGTTTCAAAAGACCCATCTGTCAAGGTTTAGCCCAAAGACACTTTTCACAACCAAGTCATAAGTGAGAGTATTAATCAAAACACTGGTGAAGCTGAAAATAGTTCTTCCATAAAGTCACCTGCTCAGAAACAATCCAGTCACCAAGGCTTTATAATACTTAAAGGTAGATTGAAGGCAAATGATTAAACCAAGCACCTTTTTAAAAAGCAGTAACTAGGGGTTACATTGCTGCATGATGTACTCAGAATCTCCTGCTTCACTTTTTCTCCCACCACCTTATGACTAAAAGGCTCTGGAGAATGCTGTCAGCAAGGAGAGCACGCCTCCAAGCCACAGCACAAAGGAGCCCACACCTCTCTATATAACATTGCCTTTGTACTTCAAAAAGCACAGGTATAAAATGATAACAGATAAACTTCGGCCTGTACATAAAAGTGGTTCTAAAAAGAAAAGCATGAGATATGATGTCATTCCCTCTACAGCCCACTTGTAGAGTCACTGTTAAGAACCTACAGATGATTGCCATCTCTGACTGCAGTTATTACTGGCTGATAAATTATTTGCATTCATCTCAATCATACCAACCTTCTTTGGAAACCCACATAATAAACCTTGAATCAGAACACTGTTACATTTTGGGAAGGTTTTGTCTAGTTGTTTTTTGCGTTTTCTGATGTTTATTTTGTTGTTTCTAAAGAAGTCATTTAGGACTTTGGCAGAGATATGTAAATTAAATAAAATAGAGTAAACCTGGGAAGAAATAAGGAAATAATATAACTAACCATAAAGCGGTGTTTCAGCAGTTATGGCCAACAGAGGAAAGGTTTTATCAATTCATCCATTAAGTCTCTTTTTGGAGTATTATGTAAGTGTCATTAAAAAAAAAAAGAATAACTGCAGTGGGCTGAACTGAGACATGTGAGGACTCAATACAACCAAGCTTTGGATACTTAAATATCTCAAGCTACTTTTTGCTTATAGCAAATAAGATGCAGAGCTACAGATGCTTTCTCATCTGTGTGTAAATGAAAGGGAAACTGTTTGAGTAGTTAGTATTCTTAGAATTTTTCAGAGTCAGTTTATTTAAATTAAATCAAAGCCAATCTGTATCTGTACTGAAATAATTTCCTTAGGGCTCTTATTCTCTAGACTTTACAGAGCTGTACATACTGCCCTCTACCCCTCCCTCTGAGATAAAGAATTGAAAAGAGCTCTGCAGTTTAAAAACCACATCAAACGAATCTGGGAGAAGGTTCAAAGAGATTAGAATATCACGTGCCCCACCACTCTGGTATAGAACAGGGTTGAGCTCTCCCTCAAATCCACAGAGGTCACCCCTGCCACATTCTTTGTATTTTCCTGCTGCCTTAAATGGGATTTATCATGCGGCCTTGAAATTAGTATGTTTATGCATCTGTCTGCCTCCATAGTGTGAAGTCTCTGAAGACAGGAACTGGGTTTTATTTAGCCTGGTACAGTGTTTGTTGGCCTGAAATGTATGTGCCTTTAATATGTACTTAATGCCTATGTATTAATTATCACTAATGATTTTAATTAAGCATCCTACAGAAGGCATTAGAAATGCAGTAAGCATATTTTAAGGCACTGAATGTGTGAGAAAACACATATAAAGAACCAGGGATCACAAATTTAGAAAAATGTAACCTAATTTAATGTGATCACCATAATGTAGCACTGACATTTAGATAATTTGGTATTATTTTGGTTTATTTACTGCAGACATGTGGCTTTTAATAGCCTTCATTTTTATGACATGTACTTAGACGTATCTTTCTCTTACATCTCTACTTTCAAGTTGACTGTAATTCATACATTCTACTGACAGGAATAAAAATTTGGGCAAATAAGTCAATACTACCAATGACCAAATTATCTAGCAGGGGCTTTCTCTAGCCACAGAGACACTGTCCTTTCCTTATCCTCATGTGTAATATGGGGAACTGATGCTTGAAAAGTAACATTAACCCTAGGCATGGTGATGTGAAGGACACACAAAGGTGTCTCTCTCTCTCTCACACATACACACACACACACACTCCCCATAGGCACACAGGGAAAATCCTTGGAAACACATCATACCAACTTCACAGAGGGCCTTCACTCTTTATCGCTTCCTCACTACTGACAGAGGCAGCCATGCTGCCAAGGGAGCAACCCCCACATGAAGTTTGAAAGGGTGGAGGAGAAACAGCTCAATCAAAACAGCTTGGGAGACAAAAGGAGGGTACGCTGTCAGTCAGACAGAAAAGTCTCCAGGGAAAGGCCGGAAAACTTCTGCTTCTGCCTTGACCATCCTGGGCAAATAACTCTGCTCGAGGTCTGCTACCTGAGCTTAGAGGCCAAGCCCTCACTTTAACCTTTCACAGAAGGAGTAATATGAAAATTCGTTTCATTATTTGAAAAGTACATTGTTAGAAATGTCAGGGTGCAGTTTTTAAGCAGACACTGGGGAGCATTAGCTGAGAATAATTCTGAAAACCAAGCAGTTAGAAATTGATGAAGAAGAATGTACAGGTAAAAGAAGAGCTTGGCACTTTTTCAGCACAAGGGGCTGTTTTGCTTCAGGCCAAATGCCTCAGAATGACCCAGCAGGATGCAGATTACTCAACTTCCTGAAATGGAATCTGGCTCTTAGCTTCTCTAGGCAAAGTTGCTTATTTATTCTGATTAAGACTCATTCTACCCAGCCCACCTCCACAGGCCTCCAGCTGACTCAGGCTGCCCTCGGTTAAGGACGATAAACACTGAGTTGTACCAAAAAACCCAGAGAAGCCTTTTCTGAAGAGGCAGGATGACAGTCCTTTTTAAATTTTAAACCTGAATCTGAAATTAAGGCTACCGAAGTTAAGCCAAATCCATCTAAACTCACCATCTCCCAGGTCTGGTAATACTAGTCACTCCCCCTGTTACCTAAAAGTAAGAAACTCTGAACACACATTTATTTCAAACTCAAATGAGTTGCTGGATTAGAATCAAAGCATAATGTTAAACCAGTTGGAAGAAACAGAGCATTCCTAAAAATGCTGTCATCTGTTGAGAGGGCTTAAGAAAGGGAACTGGGGTAAGCTATACTGGGCACCCATCTTTAGAGGCAGAGTCAACTGATCTAGACTTCCAGATAAGCCTTGGCCAATATTCCTCTCCGCTTTTGTTTCTCCTTGGACAGCATCTCTGACTGTTAACTCCCCATTCAGAGACATCTGTAATGCCTTCTTATGTTGGGGTATTTTACAGTTTGCTTTTGTTATTAACCCAGGTAAGTTCATCATTTATGTAATTTGGTACTTGCCTGATGCTTTTTTTTTTTTTTTGATGCTAGTCACTGAAACTGTTCCCCCAAGGGTCTGAGTAACAAACCTGATGCCAAAAAGGCGGGAGCACCCTGATGCAGAAGACTTTCAAGTGCAGGCTAAAACCAAAATACCAAACCCGTTGCCATCGAGTCGACTCTGACTCATCGTGACCTTATATAAAAAAAAACTGCCCCATAGAGTTTCCAAGCAGTGCCTGGTGGATTCCAACTGCCAACTTCTTCTTTGGTTAGCAGCCATAGCACTTAACCACTATGCCACCAAGGTTTCCAAGCGCAGACTAGTCGGGTATATCTAATACCCATGAAATTACCAAAAATAAACACTTGCGGATTAGGGGCATAGGCTACAGCTGTAGCACTCTTTTCGCCTCTCCAGATAACCCATCTTCACTGCTTATTAAGGATTGGGAGTTATCAATTATGAAGCGAGTGGAATGGATTGAAAGGAAAGCTGGAGATATACTATATGGTAGACAGGGGCTTAACTTACATAATACTGAACAGAAGGTTACTCTATTGGGACTGGCTTGGACACCAAATTGCCTACACTCCTACATTCCTAAAATCCTGCAAGGAAGACTGGTTGTCTATTGTCACTGCATTACCTTGGGACCCTACAGAGGCCTCATCCTCTTTGGCGGGAATCTTGATTCAGCAACACCATCCCTCTCAAAAAGAATTTCTGTTCCCCAAGAATGGCTAAGACAACAAGCTCCATGACAGCAGAGGCCACGTTTGTCTTATTCACCACTGTTTCTAGCATCTAGTATAGTGCCTGATTCATAGTACTCAAAAAATATGTTTTGAAGGAAGGGACTAATAACTCTCTAAGCTACTTCTGACACAAAATCCGAAAGTGCCATTGAATCAACCCCAGTCAAAACACTATCCTGACCAAAAGACAGAGCCCACCTGGCCAAGGATAGGTACCACATCACTGCTGGGGAAAGAGGGGTGTTATGACAGTGGAGGGTGAGGAGGGGTGTTAGGACAGTGGAACAGAGTCATCTTCCAGAAGAAAAGTTTCCTTGGCTAGAGGAGAAAGCAAGTGGCCAATCATCCAGTCTCCTTAGTGGCATGTTACAGTCAGGAAAAATGCACAATATAGCTCACCTTTTCATGAACTTCAACCAGTCTAAGGCCTGTAAAGCATCTGAATGGAGGCCTACTTTTTCTTACAACGTGGAAAAGTCAGCTGCCTACATTATACTTAATATATTAAGTGCAGACTGAGAATCCGTTGGACAGAGGTTTAAGAAACCAACAGAGAACTCAAACTTGCTGCCCCCCTGAGTCATCTCAGGGGTAGACAAGAATTGACCAAATTGGATTTTATGTTTATCGTTAACTACTACAACATTTGCTGAATTGTCATTTGTGTACCTGGGAGTAGGCTAAGCACTCAGTATGAATATTTTATTCCTCACAACAATCCTATGAGATACTATCATTCCCATTTTATAGATGAGGAACTGATGGGTTTCAGTAACATCTCCCATTACATAAGAGAACCAGGATTCAGACTCAGGCCTGTCTAACTCCAGAGTCTACGCTCCATGCTCTTGGCCACTCTGACTCCTCTCTCCTGCTCAGTTGATGAATAGTTCAAGAACAATTCTTATAACTTTGTTCTGAAATTTTCCAGTATTGTTCAGAATCAAAAGTGCCTACAGGATCTTCACCACATGTGCTAAGGCTTCTTAAGGAAGCTCTCAGATAAAGCATCAGAAACAGAGTTCAACTTCAGTCTGTAGCATGGTGGTTAAGAGCACAGGCTCTGGACTCAGACTGCCTTGGTTCATATCCTGGCCTTTCTACTTACCAGCCAAGCGACTGAGGTTAAAAAAAAAAAAAAGAGTTCAAAAAGCAGGCCCTTATGTCCCAAAAAACTGAAAACAGGTACTTAAACAAGTACATGTACATGCATTTTCATAGCACTATTCACAACAGCCAATATGTGGGAACAATCCAAGTGTCCATCAATGGATAAACGGAAACAAACTGTAGCATGTACCTACAATGGAATATCATTCAGCAAAAAAAAGGAACAAAGTATTAACACATGCTAAAACATGGATAAACCTTGAAAATATTATGCTAAGTGAAAGAAGCCAGACACAAAAGGTCACATATTGTATTATTCCAATTACATGAAATATCCAGAATAGGTAAATCCTATTCCTATCCAGAACAGGAAACCATAGATTAGTGGCTTCCAGAGGCAAGGGAAGGGGTGAATAGGGAGCAACTGCTTAATAGGTCCAGGATTTCTGTTAACGGTGATGAATATGGTTTGGAATTAGATAAGAGGTGGTTGTTAAACAACAATGTGAATGTACTAAATGCAGCTGAATTGCTCACTTTAAAATGGTTAATTTTATGTTATGTGAATTTTACCTTAATAAAAAAAAATTTTTTTTTTTAAGTATGCCTTCAAACCAGGAACTGTTCATTTTGACTCAGACTCTTCAATACTGCTCAGCTGAGAATAGATGTCCCACATTAACCACACACACACAGTTCTTAATCATGTTCCTATGAATTCCACACAAAGCCTTGAACTGGTTGCTATTCCAATTACTGAGATTTTTATACAAACTCCAAAATAAGGCAAAAGGCTATGCTTTGGCCCTGCAATTGCTACTTCATTTTTATAAACTCCTCTGCTGTCTTATTATTTCCACCCTTGAGGAATTCTTGAGAAGAGTCAATTTAAGATGGCTTTTAAACTGAATTGGATTTACTGCCCAATTATGCCATTTTCTCATTCCTTTTTGTCACACCAGTTAGGAAATAAGTTTGAGTTTGCATAGTGTTTCTAAAGGGCAAAAAGAATCCATCAAAGCTCTAGTTTTCCAAGATAGAGAGGAACACTTAAGATGATTATCTTTTACTTAGGAGTATTCAGGTAAGGGACAATGAATCATTTCACTGGTAGAGAAGCCAACTTTAGGAGATTCTGATTGGTCTTACTTATGTCAATTAAACTATGATATAAGAAGATCCCACAGACTTGCTCAAAGCTAGCTAAACTTTAGAATTAAGAAGTTTGTATGGTTTGTGTTAATGGCCAGAAATCTCTACCTTCCCCCAGCTGCCAAGTGCTCAAGTCATTATCCCACAATCTGAGGAGACAGATTTAGGATTAATAATTTATTACCTTCCTGTACTGCAATGTAGTTAAGAATATAGGGCAGTTTGGCAGGAGAAAGTCCCTGCTGAAGGCTCATGTTGTAAGATATATTCCATTAGTCATCTACCTTAAAAGGTGCCCAGTGGATACAAGAGAAGCAGAAATATAAAACCACCTAAAAAGTCTCCTGAAAATGCTCTTCTACTGAAAATAAGACCAATGCATGTACAATACATCATTCCTTTAAAAGAAAAAGATACCACTTGGTCCAACTGGTACAACAGGGGCCACAGTCCTCAAAGTACAACCAAAGGATAGGGGCAAAGGAAGAACGTGAGATCAGGGCCCACAGGTGCCTCTTTTCTGCCAGGAGCATTTTCTTAGGTTCATAAATGCAAGCAATTATGAGAACAAAAGGAGAATGGCAACTAGTGGGGAAAAGACCTCTTGCTAAGCCAGGAGGCTGTCTTTGGCCTATCTTCAATCTCTAGAGTAGAGCTGGGGGAGGGGCTGACGGTGAGAATTAATCTCTCTCACCCAGAATTTGGGACCAATTAAAAATAAAACATGGTTGTTAGAGGTCGATGAAGATCAAAATATCATCTTTATAATAAGTGATTTTTTTGTTTTAAGGATGACTACAGAACATGGCTTAGATGTATGATCATAAATGGGCCTTCTAATACTTTCCTTACTGAATAAAACTTACTCAATTGGACAAATGCCAGCTGCCCTGGCATGGACAGACCAGTTAGAGCATGGCAGAGGAAAGAACACATGCAAGTCCTGACAACTGGTCACACCGCACAAGAGCCACACAAACAGGATTCTTTTCCAATTTCACCAATTAGAAAAATCACTCTTCTACTCATGGACAGAGTCAGAGCAAAGGTGGAGAAAAGAGCAAAAGTTACCTTCCAAATATTGTTCCCATCTGAGGAGCAAGTACCTATTTAATTGGCCAAAATTTAAAAACACAGTAGGAGAAAAGGATAATCCCTAGTATGTATATTCTAAGGTAGTACTATTTTCAGCATTATTTTTAGATTAATCCAACAAACCTTTATTGCTACCTACTATGTGCTAGATGCTAGGGGTGTAGCTATAAGTAACAGTTTTATGAAGGAAACAGACACATAAACAAGTGATTAGGGTAGACTTTTGCTTCCAGCCATGATGGAGTAACTGGTACCAGACTCACCATCCTGCCATAAACAACTATAAAACTGAGAAGAATATACAAGACAACCGTTTTCAGTCAGGAGATAACACGCAGTACAAGACTGCAAACCCCTAGAAGAAAAACTCATGAAATGAGCCCCACAATTGCCCAGTTCTCTGTTAAGGGACAATGTCTCAACCACAGTACAGAAAACTAGGACTCAAACAGAAAAGAGGGTCCCACTGAGCCCAGGAACCAGAGATCTGAGTTTTGGGCAGCTGAAGTGGCTAGAATTTGAGGGGTGAAACACTGCAGAGGAAGGAACTATGAAGAGAGGGGGCTCCAATGGTTTCTGGGGATATTTAGGCCAATTGGCATAACAAAGTGTTAAGAAAATGTTCTGCATCCCACTTTGGTGAGTGGCATCTAGGGTCTTAAAACCTAGCAAGTGGCCATCTAAGATGCATCAATTGGTATCAACCCACCTGGAGCAAAGGAGAATAAAGAACACGAAAGACACAAGGAAAATATGAGCCCAAGAGAAAGAAAGGGCCACATAAACCAGAGACTCCCTCAGCCTGAGACCGGAAGAACTAGATGGTGCCTGGCTACCACGAATGACTGCCCCGACAGGGAACACCGCAGACAATCCCTGATGGAGCAGGAGAAAAGTGAGACGCAGACCTCAAATTCTAGCAAAAAGATCAGACTTAATAGTCTGACTGAGACTGGCGGGACCCCAGAGGTCATGGCCCCTGGACCCTCTATTAGCCTAAAACTAAAACCATTCTCAAAGTTAACTCTTCAGACAGTGATTAGACTGGACTATAAGACATAAAATGATACTGGTGAGGACTGTGCTTCTTAGCTCAAGTAGACACAAGAGACTATGTGGGCAGCTCCCATCCTGAGGCAAGATGAGAAGTCAGAGGGGGACAGGAGCTGGTTAAATGGACATGGGAAAAATAGGGTGGAGAAGAGTGTGCTGTCACATTGCAGGGAGAGCAACTAGGGTCACACAACAATGTGTGTACAAGTTTTTGTATGAGAAGTGACTTGAATTGTAAACTTTCACTTAAAGCACAATAAACTAAATAAATAAATTAAAATAAAATATGTGCTTAATGTAAAAAAAAAAAAAAGAGGGGGGACTCCAGAAGAACCCTGTCCGGAGGGTTCCCTGTGAGTATACGGCTGAGGGCTGTGCTGTAAATGCATAGAGCAAGGCCATTTGAGGCTTATTAAATAGTAGATGTTACAGAGCTGAAAGGGAAACAGAACCACCAGAGGTCAAGTAGTACACCACGGGTGGGAGGTAAGGGGGTGTTGGAACTCTCGGCTCTGCCAGAGTGAAAAAATAACATTAACACCACATACCAACCAAGAATCAACCTGGTGGCAACTAACAAAAACAACCAACCAACAGAAACACCAGAATGGCCTTACCTTAGGAGTTTAAGGACCACACTCCAGGTCAAAACCTACTCTCACTCCTCAGAAAGCCTAAAATCACATACAGTATCATATAGTGTAATAACAGAAAGATGTACAGACACTGAGAACATTAAAGGAGGAGCAATTACCTCAGACCAGGGGCCTCGGGAAAAGCATCGGAAAGGAGGTAATGCTTACCTGAATCAGAACACATCAGGCAGAATGGTAACAGCATGCGCAGAGGAATGGAGCGCTCTGCGCGGACACATGAGACAGTGCTCTATGAACAGTGAGTTTGAATGTGCAGGAGAGAAAGAGTATAGAATGGCTCAGGGATTCCTTCCTCAGAAGATGGGTGGAGATGGTTATAGGCAATAAAGGAGAAGAAAGAGGAGCAGAAGATCACGGGTTCAGTTTTGATATATGAAGTCAGAAGCAGCTGTGAGACATCCAGTTGGAGATGTGAGACATACAGGAGGCTATGTGGTCCAGAGTTCAGGAGAGAAGTGAGGGAAGAGTTACAGATTCAGGAATAGTGAACACACAGGTTAAAACTGTGGGAAGGAATGAGATTGCCCAGAGAGAACACATGAGTGAGACAAGAAAGGGTTGGAACAGAACCCTGAATAAAACATTTAAGGGGCAAGTTGAGAAGTGGGTGAGGAAAGAATTAGAAAGTGCAGTGAATCAGATAGAAGGCAAACAAAGGAAAGCAGGGTTTAATATAAGGCAAGCAAGGATAGGGCCTCAGGAAAGAAGTTCTCAAAAGTATCAAATGAAGCAGAAATGTTAAGTAAAAAGTAAAGGTGTCCAACTAGGGAGTTTCCTGGCTACCTTGGCAAAATCTGAGGTTTGGGCAGAAGCCAGATCGCACTGGATTTAGGAAAGGACAGAAAGTGGGGAAGTGGAGACGGTAAAGGTGGTCTGCTCTTTCACAAAGTATGACTGATTGGGAAGAAAAAAACCAAGTCAGGGAGCTGGCTAGAGATCCCTCACAAAGAACAGTGCCTGCCCTAATAAATATATCTTGAATAAATAATAAATAAATGAACAAATGAATGAACTAAGAAAGTTCATCTGGTGGTTTCCCAAGTCACTTTCTCTTACTGTGTCAGTTTGTCTATTTGCAAATTGGATATATATTAGGCCCAAGCCAAGTTCTACTTCCTTCATGAAGCCTTCCCTGATTTCTCTAACCTTCAATAACCTCCTCTACGGTGGCATAGTGGTTAAGTGCTCGGCTGCTAATTGAAAGGTCTGTGGGAGAAAGATTTGGCAATCTGCTTTCATGAAGATTTATACCCTGGGAAACTCCATGGGACAGTTCTACTCCGTCCTATACAGTCACTATGAGTCAGAATCTACCTTTTACAAAGGTTACCTATAATTTAAAAAGGTAGACAATAACAAGTGTTGGTCAGGATACAGAGAAATTAGAACCCTCATACCCTGGTGCTGTAGTGGTTAAGCATTTGGCTGTTAACCAAAAGGTCAGCAGTTCAAATCCACCAGCCGCTCCCTGGAACCCTATGGGGCACTTCTACTCTGTCCTATAGGGTCACTACGAGACAGAACTGACTCGATGGTACCAAATAACAACAACATACATTGCTGGTAGGACTGCAAAATGATACAGCTGGTTTGGAACACGGTTCTTCAAAAAGTTAAACACAGAGTTACCACGTAATCCAGCAATTCCACTCCTAGGTATACATCCAAGAGAACTAAAAAATATGTTCACGCAAAAACCTGTGCACAGATGTTCACAGTAGCACTATTCATAATAGTCAAAAGTGGAAAGAAACCAAATGTCCATCAATTGATGAATGGATAAACATAATGCAGTATATCCATACAGTGGAGTATAGTTCAGCCATGAAAAAGAATGAATAAAAGGAGTGTGGACATGTGTATGTATGTATGCATACAAGTGTACAGGTACGTATACATGTGTATATAGGTGAGCATATACAGATGTATCTACATGCAGGTATATATATATGAACGTATGCATCCATACATATTCAAACACACAATAAAGCACATGGGGGCACCAACACGGATACTTATTAAATACCTCATGGGATTGGTTTATGGAGTCTGAAGGCACAGGACCATAATCTCTTGGGACAACTCAGTCAACTGCATAATGTAGTACAAAAAGTTTATCTTCTACATCCTCATTTGAAAAGTAGTGTCTGGGGTCTTAAAAGCTTGGAAGCGGCCATCTAAAATATAACTATTGGTCTCTACACATCCAGAATAAAAGAGAATGAAGGAACTCAAAAACTCAGAGTAGAAACAAGGCCATAGGACTAACAGTCTGCACAAACCACTCCCTCATCTACCGAGACCAGAAGAACTGGATGGTGCCCAGCTACCAGTCTGACCATTCTGATCAGGAACAGAATAGACGGATCCTGGTAGGATGGGAGCAAAATGTGGAACAGAACACATATTCTTAAAAAGTCTAGATTTACTGCACCAGTTGAGACTGGAGGACTCCCCAAGACTACTGCTCTGAGACACTCTTTAAATCTTGAACCAAAACTATTCCATGAGGTCATCTTCTAGCTAAATAAGGCATTGGTTCATAAAATAAACAGTATCACTCATGAGTACTATACTCCTTTTAAAAAACTATCTATATGAAACCAAATGGTCAACACTTACTTTAAAGCAAAGAGGAGAAGGCAAGGGAGCAGAGAAATTAGATTACTGCAAATGGAACAACCAGAACAGAAAGGAGAAAGTTGACACACTGTATAAAATGCAACTGATGTTACTGAACGAAGTGTAGAAATTGTTAAACAGAAACCTAATTTGCTGTGTAAACTTTCAGGGAAAACATAATAAAATTAAAAGGAAAAAAAAAAAGAATGAAATACAGATACATGCTACACCATAGATAAACCTTAAAAACAGTATGCTAAGTGAAACATGTCAGGCACAAAAGGATACAATCATACATGATTGCATGGTTCCATTTATATGAAATGTCCAGAACTGGCAAATCCATAGAGTCAGAAAGCAGATTAGTGGTTTCCAGGAGCCAGGGGGAGAGAGGGAGGAAAAAGGAGCAACTGCTAATGGGTATGAGGTTTCTTTTGAGATGATGGAAATGCTCTGGAATTGTTGTTGTTTGTTGTTAGGTGCTGTCAAGTCGGTTCCAACTCATAGCGACCCTAAGTACAACAGAACGAAACACTGCCCTGTCCTGCGCCATCCTGACAATTGTTGCTATGCTTGAGCCCACTTTTGCAGCCACTGTGTCAACCCGTCTCATTGAGGGTCTTCCTCTTTTTTGCTGACTCTTTACCAAACATGGCGTCCTTCTCTAGGGACTGGTCCCTCCTGATAACAAATCCAAAGTACGTGAGATGCAGTTCCGCCATCCTCGCTGCTAATAAGCATTCTTCCCATACTTCTTCCAAGACAGGTTTGTTCGTTCTTCTGGCAGTCCATAGTATATTCGATATTCTTTGCCAACACCATAATTCAAAGGCATTGATTCTTCTTAGATTCTTTGGTCTTCCTTATTCCTTGTCCACGTATCACATGCATATGAGGCAACTGAAACACCATGGCTCAGGTCAAGCGCACCTTAGTCCTTAAAGTGACATCTTTGCTTTTTAACTGGAATTAGATCATGATATTGTATCTTAGAAAATACATTAAAAAAAAAAAAATCTTTACTGGCACAGTGGTTAAGAGCTCAGGCTGCTAACCAAAAGGTCAGCAGTTCGAATCCATCAGCCACTCCTTGGAAATCCTATGGGGCAGTTCTACACTGTTCCATAGGGTCACTATGAGTTGAAAATGACTCAAAGGCAACAGGTTTGGGGTTTTTTGCCTTTTTTTTTAATTTCTTAATACAGAGCTCCTAAATTCTATTAGTACTACATCTACTAGTTTGTATTGAGTGAAACTGTTCTCTTCAGTGACACAGAAGTTCCTTGAAGATAAAGAGCCTCATCAACTTTTTCCTGGGTTATTTCATTAGCTTTCTAATAGATCCCCCTACCTCTAGCCCTGACCTCCCTTCCCTTTCTATGCCTACCATTATCGTTCTTCTATACTCTAGCAAAAATAATCTAGAAATTTGCTATTATCACTATTCTGATTAATAGTCTTTAGTAGCTCCCAACTTCCTAAAACAATGATCTCCAAAGTAAAGTGTTTGCCTACAAGGGGTGTGCAGGACAAATCACTGAGGTATGAAAAAATAATACTGGAATTACTCATGTTTGTTTTTTAGTTGATCCTTTGAAAAAATTTTGGCATCTCTTATTATACACATAAGACATTAGTACAATGGTACTTGTTATAACGTAAAAATACATTCTCAACAATTTTTATGGATTAAAGTATGTCACAAAAAAATATTTGCAGACTTCCTGCCTAAAAAGATTAAAATCTAAGCTTCTCTGTAAGGCATACAAGATCCTTCATGACCCTAACACTACCTACCTCTCTAAGAGCTACCATTCCAGCTTGGCTCTTTATACTCCAGCATCACTAACCTGCTTATAGAGTTTCCTTTACATACCATGCTCTTTAACACTTTTCTGTCTTTGCTCTTGCATTCCCAGTGTCTAGGAATATCCTTTGAGTTCTTCAAATTGAATCTTCAAAACTCTCTTCAGGTATCATCTTCTCTGCAAAGAATTCCTTGGTTCTCTCCCTTAACCTCCCCTCCCTGGGGCTAAAAGCTTCTTCTCTGGCCCCAGTGCACTGCATCCCTCTTCTTTTTCACTTCTTTTTTACAGTGTCTACACATTTCCTCCATTAAGCTGGGAGCTCTTCCAGGATAGGGATCATGTTGTACTTTACTACCTGAGTGCCAAGCCTAGGATCAGGCTCCTAGTAAGTTCTCAAAAAAAAGTTTTTGAACTGAATACTTTTTTCTGTAACCTAAATACTTACCAATAAACTGCAAAATCTACTTCCGAGAATCCGGGATGCAGCCATAGAAGTTTTCAAACCTAGCTGTTAGCTTTAGACCTACATGAGCCTCTCTCTATGACTCTCTTTGTTTTAGGCTTCCAGGGCCAGTTCAGGCCCTCTCATACACCTGAACCCCACCCCACAGGTACACATAGCCCTTCAAATGTATACATTCTTTCTTCAGAATATATTAATATATTTAACAATCTTGCTGGTCTCAAAGGCAGTGTCTCTTCCATGCGTCTTTGCATACCTCTGCTCTAATTATATTGATTTTAAGCTTTAACTCTCAAGTGATAGACTGTGTGTTGATTTTAAAGTTTAACTCTCAAGACAATTCTCTTACTGTTAATGTATTAATTTATTCAGTCAACAAATATTTTTATGATGCATTTAATATTTCCATGCCCTCTGTACTTGCTAGGGGTATCTAGCATAAATAAGACAAGCAAAATCCCTGCTCTCAAGAAGCTGACAATCTATTGCACGGATTTCTAAATTCTTCAGGTCATCTCACACTTGTCCCCAGATAGTGATAATCCCCAAGTTCAAAATGCTATTTTTCAAGGGACTTAACAGTAAAATTAAACAAAAACAGTGATTCAATGGCCCACATGGAAAACTCAGAGCATCTTTTATCAGACAAATTGTAATCACTGCTTTCTAGCAGGTGGTTTCAGCACTGAATCCAAATATGGGGGGAAAAAAAGAAGTCTACTATATGCAAGATGGGGTAAACTGCTAGGTGGTAAACAGGAATGGGGATAACTGGAGAGTTGTCTTGTTTGGGTTAGTCTTTCAGGAATAATCCATGCACTAAATGACAACAGCGAACAATCAGAAATGTATTTCATCAGGGAAAAACCTAAGAACTCGAGTACAAACTGAAGAAAACAAACTCACAGGTGGAGAAGAATACTGACTCAGAAAACCACCCACAGATTTTTGTTGTTTTTCCAGGTAGGTTTTTTCCCTTTGTAAAAAAAAAAAAAAGCTATACACGGACACTGAAAAAGGTCTGGAAAACAGAAAAGTATAAAGAGAAAATAATTCCATTACTCAAAAAATATATATGAACAATTAACTACATATTTTTTTAGACTGTGTGCCTTTATATAAAAATAACTTTTTTCTTTTCACAAAATTGGTATCATAGTGAACATACAATTATGTATCCTGCTTTCATCACTTGCCATTAGGAGCATTTTTCCCATAAGCTTATTCTTCTAAAATACGAATTTTGATAATGGATTATATTCCACCATATGGACATGTTTAATTTCACCAACCTTCTATTTCTGGGCAAGTTGTAGGATTTTGCAACACAGAATAAATGGGTGTGGTACAGTGTGAAAGCCCTCGGCTGGCTAACTGAAAGATTGGTGGTTCAAACTCACCAGCCGCTCCATGGGAGAAAGATGTGGCAGTCTGCTTCCACAAAGATTTACAGCCTGGGAAACTCTATGGAGCAGTTCCACTCCGCCCTACAGATTCATTACAAGTCAGTGGTAGTCAGTTTGATTTTTTATTTTTATTTTTGATAAATGTTCTCATCCACTACTATTTAATATGTCCTTGAAATAAATTCCTAGAAGAAGAATTACCAGGTCCAAGAATACGAGCTTTTTTAAGGCTCTTCATTTTTATGCCCAAAACCTCTGTTCAAGTTACCTAGCACTCTATGAGGACAACCACATGACTGCTTGGCAGTCCTAGGTATTTTTGCTTTAATCTTCGTTACTGTGGCAGATTAAAGAGGATTTCTCATTTTAATCTGCAATTCTTTGATAAGTAATGAGAATGAACATTTTAAATATGTCTATAAATCATTTTAATTTCTTACTTATAGAATCGTCTATTCATGTCCTAAATCCATTTTTTTCTATCAGGAGACTGCCTTTAAAAAAAAAAAACTGATTTGAAAGAACTACTATAAATTAAAATACATAATAAAAATGTCTGTCATTTGTTGCTTCCATGTTCCCTCAGTCTGAATACACATGGTTCTTGTTCTCCTACTTCCACAGCAATAACTGCAAACTTTTCTAAAATGGAGCTGGTACAATCTAATCCTCACTAGAGCTCCTAACAACACTACTTTTGCACCTTTATAATCAATCTTCTCGCCAGCATGCTGTTTTTAAGCATCAAGCTCAAGGCACAATAAAGATTAGGCTGGCGACTCACAAGCTTGCTAAAGTTCAATGAACCCACAGTGCTATGTTTAACCAAGTGCTAGATTAGAATACATAGAAGGATTCAGAATTGCTTCTACCTCCCCTGTACTTTGAATCCCTGAAATAACAAGCTGCTTATCACGGTTCAGGTAAAAAAATTATCTTTGGTCCTCCAAAAGATCACCTGTGCTTATAAGGCAGAGAAGCAGAAGAGAGAGCGTGAGCTCTAAAGTGGACAAACCTGGGTTTAGAATCCTGCTCTGTCATGTCCTTGCTGTGTGACCGTGGTCAAGTCATTTTGCCTCTCTGGGCCTCAATTTCCTCATCTATAAAATGAGAATAAAACTATCTGTTCCAGGATTATCTTGAGGATTAAATGAAGAAAGGTATGCAATGTTTACAGCCAAGAGCCCAGTGTATGATAGCTACACTTCAAAAAGTGTGATTTTCTGAGTCTGGTGGTGCTAAGTCAGTTACTTATTTAATTCAAATGATCTTACATAAAATGCTGGCCTGAAATAGTCAGCTGTCCTAGCAAAACATCATCTGGGGTAAAAATATTTAGGTCAGCTTTCTGTCAACTGCAATTTCAACCTCTATAATTATGCAATCATCAGCCACCACTGCAGGACAACAAAAACTCCAAAGCTGATGTTACTGAAATTGCTAAATACAGTAATTACTTGATTTTCAAGATTGTGACCACCAATTCCTATTAAAAACAACAACAGAAACCTTTACAATTATTGATGCAAAAGCCTGAATACTAGTTATCCCTGACGGTGATCTCCACAGCAGAAGGCTTTTGGTCATTGTCCAGAATGGCAGCATACACAGAAGTCTTTCTCAAATTGCTATTTTCTCACACTCCAAACTCAGAATGGACCAATGCCAACAAAAAAACTGACAGGAAAAAAAAAAACAGAAGGTAAGGGTATTCTCCTTTGAAATTTAGCCTTCTTGGCACTGTTTCCTGGCAAGAGGCTCTAGCCTGATGAAATAATCTGCAGGAGAAAAGCATACCTTATGAAATCTATCAGCATGGCCCCTTTCTAAGGAAAAACCAGGGAATACATTCTCCCTGTAAGTGTAGGTTCTAAAGTGAAAGGAAAGGAAGAAAAAGAAAGAGAGAAGGGAAGGAAGGGAGCAAAGTACCACTGACTTACATGTACAGTGTTGCACTATATACTTTATTATATTATCCCACACATCAAGCTATGAAGTAGGTATTATCCTTCCTCAGAATTTTAAGTTTTATTTTGTTGTTATTGTTGAGAATACATACAGCAAAGCATACACTAATTCAACAATTTCTACATGTACAATTCAGTAACACTGATTACATTCCTTGAGTTGTGCAACCATTCTCACCTTCCTTTTCTGAGTTGTTCCTCACCCATTGACATAAACTCAGTGCCCTCTAAGGTTCCTATTTAATCTTTCAAGATGCTGTTGTCAACTTGATCGCATATAGTTCTTCAAATAGTATAATGCTCAAGGCAGACATTTTTTACCAGTTAAGCTAAACTATTGTTTGGTTTTAAGAAGACTTCAGGGAGTGTTTTTGGTTCAAGGTTTAAAGACTGTCTCAGGGCAATAGTTTCAGGGGTTCATCCAGCCTCCATGGATCCAGAAAGTCTGGAGTCCATAAGAATTTGAAATTCTGCATTTTCCCCATTCTGATCAGGATTCTCCGATGGAATCATTGACCAAAATGTTCAGTAAGGGTAGCTGGGCACCATCCAGTTCTCCTGGTCTTATGGCAAAGGAGGCAATTAGCTACACATTCCATATCCTCTTCCTGGCTCTTCTTCTTCCTCTGTTGCTCCAGGTGAATAGAGACCAATCTTTGTTGGAAATTTTAGGTAACTTGCCCAAGGTTTTACAGTTATTAAGTGGGACATCAAACCCCAGGACCCAGGTCTGTGTAACTCTGAAATCTTTTTCTTTTCATTACACCTTTATCGAATCTCAAAATCATCTTCCATATGAAAAAGAATCCAATTTAATATCTGGTTCCAAAACAAAACAAATAAATCCCAACAAATTAAATGTCCACCAAAAGAATGACCATTTCTATCATTTACCAGATTGCTTTTCAGCCCAAAATGGCAGCATACTCAGAAGTCTTTCTCAAATTGCTGTTTTCTCACACTCCACACTCTGAAAAAGGAATAATGCCAACCAAAAAACTGACAAGAAAAAAAGACTTTTAGAAAGTCTTTTAAATGAACTGAAGGACTCATACACAGAATGCTTTTTTCTCGTTTTTTGTTTTTAAGCTTAAATCTAGAGAGAAAATGGTACCTGTTGACAATGACAGAGCACTGAAGCAGAAACAAGTATAAAACAGGTACAGGTTTCTCAACCACTTCACGGGTGTCTGCCAACAATATCTTGATAAAATCCAGGAAGCAGGACTTGGCTTGGCTCCCAGTCTCTTCTCCATGGCCTTCCGCATACGCAGAACCAGTACACTAAAAGAAAGAGAGATTATATGCCAAGTAACTAATAACTGATTCCTGAAAATGTGGAATGCTAGAAAATATAGACAGATTAGAGGAAGAAAAATTGCAAATCTGTCTTTCAGTGTTCATCCTTGCCCATAAATTTTAAATCTGAGCTTTGGCACAGCGTATAATCACCAGATTACCAACACCACAAGGGATATGAAATGAATCCATTATAAACCTGAAATACTTTATATTCCATTATTTGCTAATTTAAGAGTAAACTACCTTTGTGGTAGAACAGAAAGAGTATCAGCCTAGAAGAAAGAAGATCCGAGTTTTAGTTCTAACTCTGCTACTACCAGCTTTGTTACTTCAGCCAAACATACTTTCTTACCTACGAAAACAAGAGGTTGGACTGTCAAGATCAACTGATCTGAGGGTTCTGCCTGACCCAGAATTTCTTAATTTTTAAAATGTGATTGTTTTTAGGCAGGGCATGTACTCTCTAGTGTGCTACTGTCCCCACCATTATCTTAAAAATCTATCCAGTTGACACTTCCATGTTACCTCCCTGGTCCCTAGGATCATTTGCAATTCCTGGCTTAAATTCATATATACATTCAACAAATATTTTACACAGACCCTATTATGTGCCAGGCAGTGTGCTAGCTACTCTAGAATCTAGTGGCCAAGTGACTTGGGCCCCTTCCAGCAGGGAAATTGGTTTTCCATAAATTTCTTCCCTCTTACACAACTTCAATACACTGTATAAACTATTACGTAAATCTTGGCAACACTCAGAGCCGATCATGTTTTTAAGAAGCAGTTCAAAAATCTTCTGCCCTAAATGTGCACCTGTCAGCCACACCTGGCAAAGGGCACAAGCTGACAACCCCACCCCACCCTCACTCCCCAGCCAGCATATAGGGAGATTGATTGGCATTGCTTGGGTTGGATATCAGTGCTGACTAATTCCAGGGGACACACACACATACTACTGCAAAACTGAGGTGCAGACCACCCAAAAAAAGGCTTTCACTGAATGACTTCATCTTTCTCATTCACTTCCATCCACTTCTATTTCTAGTTGTTTTGTAGCTGTGTTAGGAAGCAGAGGGCAGAAAGGAGGTGTAGGGACCAGAGACATGTTCAAGAGATTATGAAATGGAGCCAGAGTTATAAGTATATCCAGCAACTTCTCTAGCCCGCCAAGCTGGGATGGGTGAGTGAACAAGCGTATGTGTGTGTGTATGGATCTTACCCAACACAGTTCTGCCTGCCACAAAAGGATTTTAAACTCAAGGTGACTCAACACCTGTCATCAATAGCCTGACAGGTAGGCAACAGACACAGAAATGAATAGGTTTCAAAAACAGGAGTAATAAACACCATTGGGCTAGCAAGCACTGTGTTTTACAAAACATGAATAAGAGAGAGGAAGAGCTCATTTCATCTGAACTCTAAACCAGTCATTCCTCTGAAACCTACAAATGCCTAAGGCCACAAATCACTCCTAGGGTCCAGTTAAGGTCTTGCTGACCAGAGGCAGGAACAACAGAACAAATCATCAAGATACAAACGGTTTGTTAGAGAATCAAAGGGTAACAAGCCAGAGAGAGAACACACACCCCCACAATACTTTACAAATGAAACTAGAAAAGCTTGCAACAGTTCTGGCATTTAGGGCGTTACAAGTACACCAGAAATAAAAGCACTCTCTGTTGCAGCAGCTGTTCAGACAGAGCAGGGGGTAATGTTTACTTAATACTTCAGGTTGATGGGGGATGTATCATAGTTCAGTCTGTCAGCTACATACGTGGAATTCCATTTATGTACAAAACGATAAGATATGTTTGAACAATGACAGAGCACGGCTGAAGCAGCCTGTTCAGCTGGTATGCGTAATCAAGAATAAAGCTCTTTTTAAAAAAAGTCTCATATTTGGGAAAGTTACACAACAGACTGCCATGAATAGCTTTGCTTATATTTGCAGACACTGTTTTCCAAATAGCTGGAAAAACTAACAGATTGTTCTCGGAGGTCGTCTTTCTAGTTTGTTCCTAGTTTCCAGTCTGTTAATCACATAAGCCACAAGGAGAGTCTGCTAACGCTCCTCACTAACTTCGTTATTGTTGGTTGGGCACGACCACCATGACGTGAGAGAAGGTAAAGCTTTCCTGAAATTCTGCCTGAGGTCTTCTCTTTTGACTTCCTTTCATTTCACCTTTGTGCTCAATGCAGCCACCACAGGACCCTCTCTGAAGCATAGTCTTCAAAATTCTGAATAACGCAGGTCTCCTAACATTATTTACACCTCGTGCTCAACCCCGCCCCCTTATCCTGCATCGACTTTCTGTCCGGGTGGGGAGACCACACAACGGAGACAGCAGCTAAGGGCGAGGCTGCAGAGGTAGAAGATGGAAGAAGGGCTGGAGCGCCCCGAGTCCGGTCTGTCAGACTGTTTGGTGAAAGAGGGACTGGATGATAGGCCAGAGCCCGAGAGAAACGGGGTTCAACCTGGGACCGGAGCTCCACACCTCCAAGGCCAGAAGCGGCTGGCTAACCTGGCCGGGCCAGGGGGTCACACAACACCCAGCCTGTGCACACCCAGAATCGCCCATCCCGCCAGCCCCTCCCCTGAGCTCATGGTCCTCGGCCTGGCAACGAGCCGCCCCCGGCCACCTACCGGGGCTCAGGGCCGCACAGCGGGGCCCCAGCTATCGGCGGCCTCCGCCTCCTCCCGGTCCATGGGGTCGGGGCCCAACCTTCGCTCCCCTCACCCAGAGGAGGAGGAAGAGAAAGAAGGTTGTGCGAGCTCCCAACCTGGACAGCTCCCTCTCGCCTCAGCCTCCTAGGGCAGCGACGGTCGCCGGAAACGCCGCCTCTTCCCACCTCCCTGGGCTCAACCCGGAAATACATTCTTCCAAGCTAACCAAGGCCGCCTTCCCCCGGAAGCGTAATTCAAGCCGGGAGCCCGAAGGGGAGGAGGGGCACTGCTGGGAGGATAGAACTACGCCCATGCGAAGGAATCTGGACCCCTAACCTTTAGCCTCTGGCTCTCCAGAGGCAGTCTGCACTTTGTTTACCCCGCAGGAGCCCGAGGTCCCGGAATCGGGGAATACCCACAAGCAAGATGGCGACAACGGCAGCACCCGCTACGGCTTAGCGCCCAGGCGCGCTATTGGCCAAAGCCCGAAGTGAAGTCGCTGCGGATTGGTCGAGAGCGATGCGGGGGTGGGGGTGGAGCTGCGGCAGCCCGGAGCCCGGAGTGGGCAACACGGCGTGAGCAACGGCCCCAGTATCGGCCCCAGGCTCTCGGAGCATCGCGCTCGGAGAAGACTTCGCCGCTCCGGGCAGCAGCCTGGTGAGCTCAGCCCCTTTCAGGCCCTCCCCTGCATCCCAGCTAGGACCTCTCCAAGCGGGCGCTGATCGATGCGACACACCCCGGGGACCCTATCGCGACTCCATCGCGCCATATCGCGACATCATCGTGCCCTGTCGAGACTCCATTTTGTCACAGCCTTTTTCAATATATATCTATATAATTTTTTAATTTGCCCTGTCATCTTTGGGGGCTGTCCCATGTCGTGATTTTGCCGTGATCTCTCCGTGACATCACCGCGCCATCGTGAAGTGTGATCTCATCGCCGCTCTGTCGTGACTTCATCAATGTCGTGTTGTGACCTGGCTGCGGCGGGACAGGTGGTGACCGCCAGGAACCCTCCTCCCCTTCTCATCTCCCCATCCCAGCAGCCCCTCTTCGATTATCCGGCTTTTGGATTCTCCGTTGTCCTGGGAGCTACCCGGGACCCCTTCTTGCTTCTCCAGCCTATGCCAGTATCCACAGGCTGGTAGCAGGGCCGGGAGGGTGAGGAGAGGGAGCCAAGGGGTTAATTCTGCTGCTTCTGCTGCTGCTGCAGCCTCTGCCCGAGGGAGGGAGAGGAAAGGAGGCAAGGAGCCTGCGGGGGCGTCTGTGAGCCCTGGCTAGAGGGGTGGGGTCCCCAGAGGGGCCTCCAAGCCTTCCCTGGTCTGCACCGTGTCTGCTCACTTCTGCTGAAAATTATCCCCTGCGTTCTCTGAAGAAGAGAGGGGAAAGGCAGCCTATGATGCCCTGTTCCCCCTTGTTACCCTGAACCCGGATAATCGAACTTCACCCCTGTATGTCTCCATTCCTCGCTGTCTGTCCTTACCACACCTTCCATGTGTGCCTTGATGGAGGGAGATAAAACTGAGCTTCTGGTGCCAGGGGGCAGCTGAGCAGTTGGGCCAGTCCCCTCCCACCCTAAGAGACTGGTGAGGAGAGCTGTCCAGCTGAGCAGCAGGATGCATGGTCCTTTCCCGCTTTCTGGAGGTGACCTTGGACCAGGGTCCCTTCCTCATACCTAAGGATTTTCAGGTCCAGCTCCTTAAAAAGGCTGCCCTGAGGGAGGTCAGTCCTGAGTACCCCACCTCCTCTGGCTTTCCCCTCCCTCTGTGCTAATCCTTCCCCCCATCCACCACTCCCGCCCCCACCCCCGCCCCTCATCTGCAGAGGGATGCTCAGTCCCTCTTGTGTTCACAGTTGGGCAAGGCGGGCACCATGGCCTCGGATTGTGAGCCAGCTCTGAACCAGGCAGAGAGCCGAAACCCCACCCTGGAGCGCTACCTGGGAGCCCTCCGTGAGGCCAAGAATGACAGTGAGCAGTTTGCAGCCCTGCTGCTAGTAAGGAACTGGCTGAAAATTGGGAGGTGGGAAGGGCTGGGTGGTTAGGCTTCCTAGGAATGAGGTCAATAAGTCCCCAAGGATATATAGGTGGTGCTGGGACCCCGGAGACACCAAAGAGGCCCAAGACCCCTTCCTTTGGACTCTTATTTGCTCATCTGAGAATGGGGGCAAAGAGGAGAATGGAGGTGAAGAAGGTTTGTGGCCCCTGGGGCCTTTGAGGAGGCTGCCTGGCTGCTCTGGGGCGTCCCAGAGCAGATGGGAGCTGACTCATAGGGTAACAGCAGCAGGTAGTAACTAGTGCAAAGTACTTGAGGGCTGGGGATGGGTGCTCTCGGGGTGGAGAGAGTAGCAGGACTAGAAGTGACTGGGGAGGGGCCCTAATGGATGACCAGGGTGGCAATAGGTAGGTTGAGGATAAGGGAGCTGGTTTGGGGCTTAGCCTTGTTGGAGCAACCCAAGCTGGGGACAGCAGAGCAGGAGCTGCAGTGCTGGGAGGGCGGAGGGGGGGGGAGCTGGTGTGTGGGGGGTAAAGGGAGGAGGGAGAACAGCCGCTGCTTGTTTGCCATGGCAACAGGGAGAAGGTTCCCGAGTCAAGGGCTCACACTGCAGCAGAGGAGGTGTTTAGGTGAAATTTAAGGGAAAATGTTTTGACAGCGGAGCAGCGAGACACAGGAGCCATTTCCCCTGAGAAGGTGGCGGGAATGGATCAGAGACTTCTTTGGAGAGAGCAATTAGGGAGGACCCTAAATCCTGGGGGAATTTTAAGTGCTGAGTTCTGAGTGTTTTCCAAGTCAGGTTGTGGGCATCTAGGTTAGGCATCAGAAAGACCCTCCCGACTGACCAGGTGGTAAGATGTCAGAATGAATGGTCGAGGAAGACTGGACTTTCCTTGCTCTGAGGTGATCTTAGAGGAGAGGGATCCCAGAGGCCACACCTCTCCGCTTCTGGGGAGAAGGAAGGATGAGATGATCTCTGGGAGGCTTCCTGACCCAGAGTGAGTCCCATTGCACAACCTAATCTTGCTAGTCCGCAATGTCCCAGGGTGCGGGGAAGGGACAGTCTTGGTTGCCTCTTTTTTCATCCTGCTGACAGTACATCCCCCCCATAGGTGACCAAGGCAGTCAAAGCAGGTGACATTGATGCGAAAACTCGTCGGCGGATCTTTGATGCCGTCGGCTTTACCTTCCCCAATCGCCTCCTGACCACCAAGGAGGCACCAGATGGCTGCCCTGACCACGTTCTGCGGGCCCTGGGTGTTGCCCTGCTGGCATGCTTCTGCAGTGACCCTGAGCTGGCCGCCCATCCCCAGGTCCTGAACAAGATCCCCATCCTTAGCACCTTCCTCACAGCCCGGGGGGACCCTGACGATGCTGCCCGCCGCTCCATGATTGATGACACCTACCAGTGCCTGACGGCTGTGGCGGGCACAGCCCGCGGGCCCCGGCACCTCATTGCTGGTGGCACCGTGTCTGCCCTCTGTCAGGCATACCTGGGGCATGGCTATGGTTTTGACCAGGCCCTGGCACTGCTGGTGGGGCTGCTGGCCGCTGCCGAGACCCAGTGCTGGAAGGAGGCAGAGCCCGACCTGCTGGCCGTGTTGCGAGGCCTCAGTGAAGATTTCCAGAAAGCCGAGGATGCCAGCAAGTTTGAGCTCTGCCAGCTGCTGCCCCTCTTTCTGCCCCCAACAACCGTGCCCCCTGAATGCCTCCGGGATCTGCAGGCCGGGCTGGCACGCATCCTGGGTAGCAAGCTGAGCTCCTGGCAGCGCAATCCTGCTCTGAAGCTGGCAGCCCGCCTGGCACACGCCTGCGGCTCTGACTGGATCCCGGCAGGCAGCTCTGGGAGCAAGTTCCTGGCCCTGCTGGTGAACCTGGCGTGCGTGGAGGTACGGCTGGCACTGGAGGAGACAAGCTCAGAGGTGAAAGAGGATGTAGTGACCGCCTGCTATGCCCTTATGGAGTTGGGCATCCAGGAGTGCACCCGCTGTGAGCAGTCCCTGCTTAAGGAGCCCCAGAAGGTGCAGCTCGTGAGCGTCATGAAGGAGGCCATTGGGGCTGTTATTCACTACCTGCAGCAGGTAAGGGTGTTGCAGCCCATAGAGGGATACTGGGGTAGAGGGAGCCAATGCAGGAGGCAGAAGGCAAGGGGAAGGGGCAAGTAAAGCTCCTGCCCCTTGGTGTGATGGGAAATAGGAAAGATGCTTGTCCACACAGGCTGATACTGCGGCAGGCACTCCAGGGAGTAGTGTGTGGCCAGGCCTTCCTCCACTCCCTCCCTTCTCCCGGAGCCTCCACACAAGCACCATACCACACACCATATGCGCACTCACCTCACAGTACACACACACAACACAGTAACCTCCCACCCACACAACAGCCCTCCTCCCGACACACACTATACAAGGAACACCTCTCCCCAAAACACACACAAAATTGAAGCAGTCTGTTCTGTTCCATCTGTAACTTTGTTTTATATACGTGTGTAACATTGTTTTATATACGCACGCATACAAACTGATAATGGTACAGGAAAAGAGAGCAAGGCTGCCTGGTTTCTGGCCTCTGTAGAGGTTCAGCTGACTCTATTTGACCCCCTCTGTAGTTACCTCCTTCCTCCTTGTCCGAGTGTCCAGCCTTCCTGTCCCACAGGGGTTCAGTCTTCACTTTGGTCACTTGACTGGACTGCTATAGCCACTGAACTTGTGTCCATGTAGCCCACAAGCCATGCCAAGCTCTCATTGTCTTTTCTAATTTAGCCCGAGAAGGAACATCTCCCATCACTCCCACCATTGGGGGTGTTAACATGGTAGCCAGGGACCTGTCCTCCCACCCCATGTCAGAGCTGCTATAGAGGAGTGTTTCCTGAGCTTTGGACTTAGGAGTTTCCTTCTAGCCTTGAGATGAAGCAGAGGTGGGGCGTAGGGGGGATTAGGATGTGATTTGAGTCCCAGTGAGCATGGGGCGTTTCGTCTGAGGTCCAGCTCACTCCGCAGACTTGCACTGAGTATATGCCCCAGGACAGGCCCCTGTTGGATATGCCTCTGCCATGTGTTAGGTGCTGGGTACATAGGGCAGAACAAGGCTTGGTGCCTGCCTCTGAAGAGCGTATAGGCTAGAACTCCCTCCTAGTTGTGTTATTTCTGGGGTGGCCAACAGGCTAGCCAAACAGGGGAGGGCCTCTGGTCCTACATTATCTCCGGGGGGTCCTGTGGCAACAGGTGGGGCCGGAGAAGCAGAAGGAGCCCTTTGTGTTTGCCTCGGTGCGGATCCTGGGCGCCTGGCTGGCTGAGGAGACCTCATCCCTGCGCAAGGAGGTCTGCCAGCTGCTGCCCTTCCTTGTCCGCTATGCCAAGAGCCTCTACGAGGAGGTGGAAGAGACCAATGACCTCTCCCAGCAGGTGGCCAACCTGGCCATCTCCCCCACCACCCCAGGGTCCACCTGGCCAGGGGATGCTCTCCGGTGAGTTTGCAGTCATAGTCTGTCCACCTAGACCTTGTTCTGAGAAAAGTATAACACAAGGACCCCTTCCCCAAACTGGGCTATATCAGACTCCTGACTGGGGCATGAGATTTCTTATCGGATTGTTTCTGTTCAAGGAGACCTGTTCTCCTGGGACTCCTGGGCTGCCAAATATCACTTGCCAACCCCAAATTTCCGTATAAAAAGAGAACGCACATTTATTGGGCACCTACTATGTGCCGGGCATTTTGCTCTTCCCTTTACCAAAGCATATCTGTGGCATGAGGCCTATCCCCATTTTAAAGAGGCTTAAAGAGGTAAAGTAACTTGCTCAAAGCTACATTAGGTGGCAGGGCCCAAGTTTGGTCCTAGGCCTAAGTAACTCCAAAGCTTGTGCTTTTTCTGTGGTCCCTCTAAGGATGTGTCCTTCTCCCCAACTTCCATTTCTCTTAGATGGGTTGTCCCCAGAAAGGGAATCCTTGTGCCTTCATCTCTTCCAACCCCACATACGTCTGTCCCTTCCACACCCCCAGACTCCTTCTACCTGGCTGGTGCCACCTGACAGTGGAAGATGGGCCCCGGGAGATCCTGATCAAGGAGGGGGCCCCCTCACTCCTGTGCAAGTATTTTCTGCAGCAGTGGGAACTCACATCCCCTGGCCACGACACCTCAGTGCTGCCTGACAGCGTGGAGATCAGCCTGCAGACCTGCTGCCATATCTTTCTCAACCTCGTGGTCACCGCGCCAGGGCTGATCAAGTGAGGGACTCGGGAGGAGCTGGCGGTGGGAGCTGGGAGAAGACAGAGGGGGCTGCTCAAACTTGCCTCAGACCTCAGCCTCTTGTTTTGCTTCCCTGTGCCCATGGTTTTCTGTTAGCGTTAGACGGAAAGGGTCTTATATAGTAGACACATGCCAGCCCTGCACAAGGATTTGGCATACCTGGAAGCCCCAGGAGTTCTCTCTGGCATGTCTGCCTGCTCTAGCCCTAACCCAGCCTTTATTCACCACATGCCATTTTGGGACCCAGGGTTAACCCTTCACCCTGCTGCCTAATTTCTTGCCAAAACCTAGCCCAGCGAAGCTGGAGGCTTAGGATCCCAGGTTTTCCAAAGGGCAAATGTGGCTCTACTAACCCCCGCCTCTCCCCATGCTTCCCTCCCTTCCTTCCCCAGGCGTGACGCCTGCTTCACATCTCTCATGAACACCCTGATGACGTCGCTGCCTGCGCTCGTGCAGCAACAGGGGAGGCTGCTGCTGGCCGCCAATGTGGCCACCCTGGGCCTCCTCATGGCCCGGCTCCTTAGTACCTCTCCAAGTAAGGTCCTGGGGACCCAGTCCTAATGGGTGGGGGCAGAAGACCTGGGTGGACATCGTCTGTTCTAGGTCTAAGTCACCATTGTCAGAAAATGGTTTTGCAGAATTTTCCAACCAAGAGAAAATTTCTGAAGTACACTCGTCATCCCCCACCCCCACCCTTCTTTCCAAAATTTCAACGTTCTTTCCTCTTGAAGACTTTAAAGGCAAGGTCTGGTGGGTGTTAAGTACAGGCCTGCTCCGAGGTGCAGGCATAGGCCCCTAGAACTCCCAGCAGCCCCAGGAACGTGAATCCAGTGTTTTCAGGGTGGGGCCGCCCCCCACCCAGGCCTTGAGTCAGAAACCTGACTCACTTCCATTGAAGTTTTTCTCTGCTCAGTACTTCACCTCCCTCAGTGGCAGGCATCAGCCCTCAGTGTTCCTCTGTGCACACCTTCTCCCCAATTCTGCCCAACTCAGGCAGAGTACATGGGGAGGGGCAGCCCCTCCAGCCCCTGCCAGTCCTCTGTGTCTCCCACTTTGGCCGTGGGTGTCTGCTTGGGTCCCTCTGTCCCCGCCTGTTCCCTGTGCCCCATCTGTCAGGTTGTAGAAGCTGAGCAGATGTCTGGGAACAGGGTGTAATGTACCCTCAGCTGCCTCTTCATTCCCTGTATGGGGATCACAGCAGGGCATCCAGCAGTGGGAAGGGGAGCATGTCCCAGTTGACCAGAAGCCCCCCAAATTCCCACAGTCCCAGGTTAAACCTCCATGGCTCCTGAGTAGACCCACTATGTCCACCCCCCAGTTCTGGCCTCCCCCACAAATGCCACCAAGTTAGACTAATAGTCTCCTGGAGAGCTTCTGCAGTGTGGGGGCGCACTCCCGCCTGGCAGGTAAGCAAAAGCCATCTCATCAGCTCACGTTCCCTGCTGGCTCCCCCTTCTGGCCCAAGAATCAAATGGGGGCAACCTCCTCAGCCACTTAGGCCGAGCAGCTGCTGTGGTCACCATGAGGACAACTGGAGGATTCTCCCGCCTTCTGTGCCTTAGAGGTCTTGGAGGCTGAGTGTACTGAGATTTTGTTGCTGTTGGGTGCCATCAAGTCAGTTCTGACCCGTAGCAACCCTGTAGGACAGAATAGAACTGCCCCATAGGGTTTCCTAGGCTGAAATCTTTACAGAAGCAGACTGCCACATCTTTCTCCTGTGGAGCGTTGGTGGCTTCAAAACACCGACCTTTCAGTTAACAACCAAGCTTTTCACAATTGGATCACCAGGGCTTCTTAGATTAGCACTATTGTCCTGTTTTTACAAATGAAGAAACTGAGACCCAGAGAAGTTAAATAAATTTCCCAGGGTCACACAGAAAATGTCAAAGGTGGGGTTTGAACCCAGGCAGTCTGACTCCAGGCTCTGCTGCCTCTGAACAGAAAGCCTTCAGCTCCCCAAGTGTAACTACAGAGGAAAGGAAAGGTGGGGTCTCACAAAGCAGCTTGCCCACCAGTTTATGGCCCCACACTCTCCTTGCCTTCCAGCTCTTCAGGGGACACCAGCATCCAGAGGCTTCTTCGCAGCTGCCATCCTCTTCCTTTCACAGTCCCACGTGGCACGGGCCTCACCTGGCTCAGACCAGGCAGTGCTGGCCCTGTCCCCTGACTATGAGGGCATCTGGGCTGACCTGCAGGAGCTCTGGTTCCTGGGCATGCAGGCCTTCACAGGCTGTGTGCCCCTGCTGCCCTGGCTGGCCCCTGCCGCCCTGCGCTCCCGCTGGCCACAGGAGCTGCTGCAGCTGCTGGCCAGTGTTAGCCCCAACTCTGTCAAGCCTGAGATGGTGGCCGCCTATCAGGGTGTCCTGGTGGAGCTGGCCCGGGCCAATCGGCTGTGCCGGGAGGCTATGCGGCTGCAAGCGGGTGAGGAGACGGCCAGCCACTATCGCATGGCCGCCCTGGAGCAGTGCCTGTCAGAGCCCTGAGGGGTGTCCACTGGGGACAGACCCGGGGGTGGCACCAAGGGAAGGAGGAAGGAGGCATCTTCCCTGAAGCCCCCAAACTGAATTCCCCCTCCCTAAGCTCCCCCCCAAAAAACCCCCCCAGCTTTCTGGCTTTTCTGAGGGCAAGGGCATGGTGCCTGCCCCTCAAGTGTAAGGACCTGCATCCCGCCCCCTGGGCGCTCACAGGGGCAGGGATTGGCTTGGAAACCAATGTGGTTGTCCCCCCAAGCTGGGGAAGTTTGGAGCAGCCCCCAGGGAGGGGGCACTAGGTGTCATTGTGCCCAATGTCTGGCTCCCCCACAGGAGGGAGGGACAGGGCTGGCAGGAGCTGACGGCCTCAGCCCATGTGCCCTGCCGGCCAGGGCGTGGGCTCCCCTAGGCTGTGGTGCCCCCTCTGGCCCCCCAGGTCCACGTCCTTTAAATTAGCCCTTTGGCTCTTACCCTTGGACCCTTGGGTAGAGAGCAGGCTCAGGCCATTGACATCACAATTCTTCCTATCAACTTTGGTGACCCAGGGTCTGAACTGCCCCCATCCCTCCAGGGAAACTGGAGGCAGACAGGCCTGGTGGGGGGTGGGAACCCTTCTTCCACCTGAGCTTCCTTGAGGAGACCCAGGAGTCCTTGGGCCCTGGTCTCCAGGCTATTGTGTCATGTTGCAGCAGAGTGACAATGGAGGTTGGGGGATTATTTATTTTGCCTCTCCTTATCCCTGCTTGGATGCCTAAGCATCTGATCCCTGTCCCCTGGTGCCATCTGGCCTGGCTGGAGCCAGGAACAGGAGGGACACTTCCCCAGAATCTGCATGTTTCCCCAGTGGTTGCACCCCATCGCCACCGCAGTGCCTGGCTTTAACTCCCACCCCTGCTATGGCCTCTCTGCAGAGACGCGACTGGCGGCTCCAGCAGGGATTACCTTATGATCCCTGGCTCACCCACCCTCCCTTCCCCCAGTGCGTTCAGTGATCGCCAAGTTCAAAGCTGTGCACACGTGGACACTCAATAAATGTTCATTGGTGACAAGGTGGCTCCTGCGTGGTCTGTCCTATGCCTTGTCTCTCCCAGATGCCACCAGCTCACAGCTCCCACTTGTTGCACACATTCTGCTAAGCACGCTTCACAGGTGTTACCTCATTCTTCCCTCACAAGAATCTTATGAAGAAGGACCAGCTATCCCGATTTTACAGATGAAGACACAAAGGCAATAAGTGATTTGCTCGAAGTGTTGCAGCTAGTGAGTGCCTGGGCCAGGACCCCAAGCCGGCCATTGACTGATGAGCCCAGGCTCATCACTGGTGCAGCAGGTTCACACACTCAGATTTCCAGGGCCAGGCCTGGTGGAGGATCTGTTGCTCCATGTCCGAAAGTAGTGGCTGCACCTCGGCATCAACAGGTCGTTGCCAAGAGGGAGTGTGGGCCCAGCACTGTCAGATCCCCCAGTATTTAAAGTCAGAAATCCTAATTTTTCCATGAAACCTGATTTTTAATTGTTGGCAACTACTTTAAAAAATCACTACTGTTGTAACAAAACATCTATAAGTGGCTTATGGACTACCAACTGTTCACCTCTCTTCTATGCCAAGTGAGAAGGGGAAGAGCCTTAGACTTTTGGCAGAAGACAGGAGCCAAGCACCCACTGCCTCGCCAGGTCTGAGCCAATGCTGTCGGGGAGCCAGAGCAGTCTCAGGCCCACCTTCTGCAGACTGCCTTCTCCACCTAGGCTCTTAAAGCCACAAGCGTTTGCTCAGCACATCATACATGCCAACCTGTGATGGCTATGCATAGGCAGACAGGGGAACAGTCATTCATTTACTGGCTACACTGAAAGCCCTGTTCTTAGTGTGGATTCTCTGGGGCAAATAAGAAAAGTCAGACTCTGCCCTCAAGCAGCTAAAACCTAGAAGGGAGACAGATAACAGATGGCCCGGGAAGATGTAAATATGGAAGTCAGTACAAAGTGGAGCTGGAGGACAAGAGCCTCAGCCTGGCTGAATGAGCCTGGGGAAAACTCAGAGGAAGTATTTGCTCTGAGACCTGAAGGGTGAGGAGGGTCATGCCAGGTAGAGGAACTGTAGGTATAAAGGCATGCAAATTTGGCAGCTGCAAGTAGTTCATTATTTCTAGCGTGAAGTGGGGAGTGGCAGCAGATAAGGTTGGGCCGGTAGACACAGACCAAATTACAGGAATCCAGGTGTGCCTTGCTAAGCCCAGATGTAGGATCATGCTGAAGGATCAGACTGCAGCTTTTTGAGCAGATTGAATGTGATCTGGTTTGCATCCCTTAGAAAGATGACTTTGGCTGCAAGATGGACAACTTCAGGCAGGGAGCTCAGAGGCAGGTGATGACATCTGAGCTAAGACAGTGACAGTGGGGATGGAGAAGTACAGGTAACCCATTGCTGTTAAGTCAATTCCAACTCATAGTGACCCCGTGTGTTACAGAGAACAACTGAACTCCATAGAGTTTTCTTGGCTGTAATTGCTACAGAAGCAGATTACCAGGCCTTTCTTCTTCAGTGCTACTGGGTGGGTTCAAACCGCCAACCTCTAGATTAGTAGTCGAGCATAAACCATTTGTGCGACTCAGAGGAATTACGGTAGTTAACAGGACTTGGTGATTGATTAATTGGAAGTGAAAGGGGATGAAGGAAAAGGGAGAGCCAAGAACAACTTCCAGATTCCTGACCTGGCTCAGCGTGTGGATAATAAGGTTATTCACTGCCCTGGGGAACACTGGAAGAGAAATGGGTTTGTGGGAAATACAAGCTCAATTTCATAAATGCTGAATTTGTGCTGTTTGTGGAACATCCAAGGGGGCAGTTGGTTGCTGTGGTCTGGAGCTCGGAAAGAGGTCTGGGTGAATGACAGATTTAGGAATTGTCAGTATAGAGTGTCCTTGAGGTCATGGGAGTGACTGAGATCAACTGAAGAAAAGAGAAAGGGATGCCCCAAAGCAAGTGACAACCACGGTCCCTGCTCCCAAGGTGCTCTCCTCATGCAGCGGAGGAGCCAAACCCTGCGGAAAGTCACTTAATACAAGGCCGACTGAGCTCTATACTTTGATAAGGGATAGTCAGAGAGCCCTGGACTCCAGAATGGGAACAGAGTGTAGGCTAACTTGGTAGGACCAAGCTTGTCCTGGTGATTCACCTGAGAGGGAAAAAGTGTCCCTGAGCTGCAGTTGTGAGATTTATCCACGAGGTGGCGCCTCAGCATTTCCTTGTGCCAGATTTCCCTTGCTCTAAAAACACTAAGCCAGGTTCAGAGCTGGAGGTTGTCAAAGCCTGGGAAGAGGTAGGTAGCTGTGTTAATTGAATTTTTTCTTAACAAAAATCCAAATGCAAATTCACTTTTTTTTTTTATTATACTTTAGACGAAGGTTTACAGAACAAACTAGCTTCTCATTAAACAACTAGTACACATGTTGCTTTGTGATACTGGTTACCACATCGACACTCTCCCTTCTCGATCTTGGGTTCCCTACTACCAGCTTTCCTGTCCCCTCTAGCCTTCTAGTCCTTGACCCTGGGCTCGTGTGCCCCTTTAGTCTCTTTTGTTTCATGGGCCTCTGTCTACTCTTTGGCTAAAGGGTGAACCTCAGGAGTGACTTCATTACTGAGCTAAAAGGATATCCAGGGGCCATACTCTCGGGGTTTCTCCAATCTCTGTCAGGCCAGTAAGTCTGGTCTTTTTTTGTGAGTTAGAATTTTGTTCTACATTTTTCTCCACTTCTGTCCAGGACCCTCTATTATGATTCCTGTCAGAGCAGTTAGTGGTGTTAGCCAGGCACCATCTAGTTGTACTGGACTCAGTCTGGTGGAGGCCATGGTAGTTGTGGTCCATTAATCCTTTGGACTAATCCTTTCCTTGTGTCTTTGGTTTTCTTCATTCTCCCTTGCTCCCGAAGGCATGAGACCAGTGGAGTATCTTAGACGGCCACTCGCAAGCTTTTAAGACCCCAGACGCTACTCACTAAAGTAGACTATAGAATATTTTCTTTATAAACAATGTTATGCCAGTTCAGCTAGATGTTCCTTGAGACCATGATCCCCACAGCCCTCTGCCCAGTAATTCAGTCCCTCAGGGAGGCAAACTCACTTGTTGAGAAGAGAGGGAAAGAGGTGAGCCTGGGAGAAGAACAACATGCCAAGTGTGCCAACTGAGAGTCCCTGTATGTGTAAGTATGTGCCAGTGGGTCAACATATGTCTTGTGCTCCCATATGGACATATGGGTGTCTGTGCCTATTGTGAACCCCAGGGTGTCTGTATGTATATCTCTGTGTGCACGTGTCCCGAAGAAAAGGTGACCAGCAATTCCCATCCCCATGCCTCAAAAGTGAGGAGTACCTTGATTCTGAAAGAGAAGGGGACCAGAGTCTGCAGCCATGAGATCCTGAAGTTTGAGGGAACCCCGAGAGCAGCTGCAGACCATGAAGAACAGTCCTCTCCCTAGTAGCTAGAAACAAAATCACTCACTCATCAGAGCATTATTGTTGTTAGCTGCCATCAAGTCAGTCCCCCACTCATGGCAACCCCACGTGTCTCAGAGTAGAACTGTGTTTCACAGGGTTTTCAATGGCAAATTTTCGGAATAGACCGCCAGCCCTTTCTTCCAAGGTGCCTCTGGGTAAACTTGAACCACCAACCTCTCGGTTAGCAGCCGAGCACATTAACCATTTGTACCACCCAGGGATTCATCAGATAACCTCCCCCAGTTATACCTGGACTCTGTGTCTACCCCAGGATCATGTTCACATGGAGGCCTCAATAGGCTAAAGGATCAAAAACTCATCAACTCATCCATCATTTATTTAATAAGTCTTTCTTGAACACCTGCCATGAGCCAAGCACAGTGCTGGACACATTTTCTGTCTTTTCTTTAATTTGCTATTTGTGAAGTAGTTGATGAGACAAAGAAGGAAAGTTAGCTTCAGTTGTGAAGGGCCTAGAATGTTGTATCAGAGCATTTGAACATTTTTCCTGTAAATGGGCCATGGGGAAGCCCAGGAGAGTTTTCAGTAGGGAAGCAACACAGTCCAGTCATTCTTGCTGCTGAGTGGAATTGGATTTGGACTGGAAGAGACATAAATGAAGGCAGACCAGTTAAGGAGTTGATGCAATGGTCTAAAGGTTTCTAGGTGGCACAAAATGATTTGCACTCAACTACTAACTTTTTTTTTTTTTTTTTACTAACCTTAATGTCAGCAATTCGAACCCACCTAGCAGCACTACAGAAGAACAGCCTGGCAATCTGCTTTCAAAAAGATTAAACCCAACCCAACCCATTGTTGTCGAGTCAATTCCAACTCATAGTGACCCTATAGGACAGAGTAGAAATGCCCCGTAGGGTTTCCAAGCCTTTAAATCTTTACAGAAGCAGACTGCCACATCTTTCTTCCTCAGAGCGGCTGGTGATTTCGAACTGTCAACCTTTCGGTTAGCAGCCTAGCACTTACCCACTGCACCACCAGGGCTCTTCTCATAAAGATTACAACCAAGGAAACCCTATGGAGTGCTTCTACTCTGTAATACATGGGGTCACCATGAGCTGGAATCCATGTAATAGCAATGGGTTTGTTTTATGAGTTCCAACGGTCTAGACAGTGATTCTCAAACTTCAGAGTACTTCTGAGTCACCTGAAGGGCTTATTAAAACACAGACTGCCAGGCCCCACCTTCAGAGTTTCTGACTAAGCAGGCCTGGAATGGGGCCCAAGAATTGGCACTTTTAACAAGTTCCCAGATATTGATGTTGCTGGTCCAGGGACCATACTTTGAGAACTACTGATCTATGGAAAGAGTATAGTAGCTTAAGGGGATGGCAGAGGGTGAGGAGAGTTGTTTAGGGGTTAGAAATGACAACACTCCATGAGAATTGGTTTATGGGGGTGAACGAAAGGTAAGAGTCTGGGATAAATGGCAAATTTTTAACTTGAAGGATGGTGGTACCATTTACTGAACGATAGAACACAGGAGGAGAAGCAAGTTGGGGGCTGGTGATGGCGGTGGAAATGCGGAGTTCAGTTTTGGACTTGGGAAGTTTCAGATGCCTGCAATGAGATGTCTGGATAAAATATCCAGCAGCCAGTTGCATCTATGGGTCTAGATCGCTAGTGAGAGATTAATACAAAAAAAAACCAAACAAGCAAAAAAAGAAAAACCCAACCCACTGCCATCGAGTTGATTCTAACTCATAAAGATTCCAAATCATAGCAATCCTATAGGACAGAGTAGAACTGCACCATTGGGTTTCCAAGGAGTGGCTGGTGAATTTGAATTGCCAACCTTTTGTTCAGCAGTGAGCTCTTAACCACTGCACCACCAGGGCCCCAGTGAGAGATACAGGTGGGAAATAAGAAGTTTGGGAGATAATAACAGATATTAGTCATTAAAATCTTGAGAGGGGATGAACTCACTCATGAAGAAGATAGGTTGGAAACAAAGACAGAAGCTTGAAACTCTGAGAATGAATAACTGACAAAAAATGTGGGTGAAAAAAAAAAAACGAGACAGAAAAGAAGACCGAGAAGTGGTCAGAGTAGAAGGAGGGGAACCAGGTAAGAAGATAGTATCTTAAGGTACAGGATAAGGAAACCCGAGGAAGCCACTGGACAAGCAGCCTGTCCTGTCATTCTGGCCTTTCCAAGCCTGCTGGAGAGAAGAGGGAGATCCCCTGAGCTGGGCATGGACAACATCATTACCATTGCTGCTTCCTGGACTTCTCCCAATGGGTCCACCAACTTGCTTGTTGTGCACAGATATATATACACCTGACCTTGAGCCTTACTTCTGATGTCCTGTGGCTGAAGTTGAGGGTGGAGGGAACAGAGGTGTTGCCACAGACTCACGCACCCACATAAAAACATACCCTTGACCTCTGGGCAGGGAGGCTGCAGAGTTGCCTCAATTTTGTTTTATCCACGAGCTGGTGGTTCCAGCTTCTTTCTGAAAGTTCTTAGTGATGAATCCTTTGTTGCCAGCCTCCTCCTTTCCCGACAGCTCCTCAGGCTGAGATGACCCAGGCCCGAGCTCTGCATCCACTATGTGCCTTCTGTAATATACCTTCAAATCTCCTTCTATTTATCTCAATATTTTCACCTTCACTTTCTCATCTTTCACTTAACTAGAAAGTGACCTAAGAAAATGTCTAGTTCTCTCAGCCCTTCTTTTTGTTGAAGCTGCAGAAACTGAGGTTTAAGAGGAAAAGACTTGCTCAGGATCACACAGTCAGGACTAAATTCTAGTACAGGAAATACAGAACAATTGTTCAAGCAGAGAGAAGGGAGAGAGCCAGACTACTTCAGTTCTGCCACTTAACTAGTTGTTTGACCTTGGGAAAGTCACTTAACCTCTCTGTGCTTCATTGTTTCCATATCTGAAAGTGGCATAGTGGTTAACAAAAAGGTCAGCAGTTCAAATCCACCAGGTGCTTCTTGGAAACTCTATGGGGCAGTTCTACTCTGACCTGTAGGGTCATTATGAGTAGGAATCGACTTGATGCCAATGGGTTTGTTTGTTTGTTTGTTTGTTTTTAAGGCACTATCTCTCATAGAACGGCTGTGATGGTGAAACGACTCAGTATTCATAAAGTACTTAGCACAGAGTCTGGAAGACTCTGTAATAAACGTTTTTTTGTGATGACTTCTACAATGCTCTGGTCCCAGTATCTTCTTGCTTTTTAATATCTTCTTTCTGCTTTCTTAATTTCCAGCCTCCTTAGCATTCCTCTCATTTCCCTTTTTTTAATCCTTGTTCCTGCTTCTCAGGAGAGGTGTGTTGAATGTTGGGAAAAAGAAAGAGGGAGTGACTGCAGAGACCAGGGCTGCTTAAGAGTCCAGCGGTGCAGCTGTGGGAACACAGAAACACACAGCCTGTGCATGTTAGCATAACAATCGCACCCTATCCACATGGGTCAGTGACACACATTCAGCTATCTCCAGGTGTCACAGGCCCTGGGTGTCAATCCTTCTAGGCACCCATGGTTTCAGGAACATCTTGACCCCTTCTCAGGTGCAACTCCTGTCCCAGCCCCAGGATACTATGGTCAGTTTGTGTCTCCAACTTCCTAAGGCCCTGGCTTGGCATTGAAGTTACCAATCCCCGTCAGCCTGAGCCAAGTGGACACTTTCAGAGGGGCTTTTTTTCGAAGAGATTGTGACAGCCCCCCCCCCCACGCATACACACACATGCACTTGGGTGGATGGACTTGAGTCTGCAGCTCACAAACTTCCACATCCACAACCACCCATTTCCTCCACAGTCCGGGAGGTAGTTAGGGTAAGAGGCATCCATTGCACAGATGAGGAAGTCGAGGCCCAAGAAGAGTAGTGGCTTGCTCAAAGGCAGGATGTGATAGAGCTTAGACACAAACCTAGGGCTCCTGTATTTCTTCCTCGAATCCGTTTCTGTTTCACCGCAGCTGCAAGCTGCCAGCCCAGAAGGTTACTCGGACTTAGCCGAGGGTTGGATTCACACCCTCACCCCACACCACACGGGTCCCTGCAAAGCCACGCCTCCCCTTTGGCGGCCGTTGGGGAAAAGGGAGAAAGCGGTCCCAGCGTGTCTCTTTAATGCGCGCCCCCGGAGGCCCGGCGCGCCCCCGCCGCTATAATTGGAGTGCATGGAGCAGGCTGTTCTCAGAGAGAGAAGGGCGAGCGTTGGGCACCGGTTGACCGACTTTTCCAAGTACGATCCGTGCCCGTCTGGCTCGGGGACTACAAGTCTGGACCAGGTCCCGACTCCATGGACCCGCCCCGGGGCGCCCACAGCTGAGGACCCGACGCCCACGGGGCTCCAGGCTGGAGTGCACACGGCCGCGGTGCTGTGACCCCCGGGACTCTGCAGGCTCCCTGCCCTTCTTTACGCTGCGCTCGCCGTCGGGCGAGGGCTCTACCGCCGCCACGCCTCGCGCCCCGAACTACCCGACCCATGCTGGTGCACGCTTATTCCGCCATGGTGAGTAGTCTCGGGTTTTCGGGCATGGGGGCGTACTGGTTCGAGGGATCGGGGAGTCTGAGGGCTGGACCTCCCGTACCTCCGGCCCCCGCGCCAACGAAATCTTGCAGGGAGGGGGCCAAAGGGACTCCTCCAGCTGAGAACGCAGCATGAAAGAGACCGCTGCCTCGAACCTGAGGCTCCCGCACCCGCGGGTCACTCAGAAGTGGACCTCGGGCCCCGGGAAGGAGGTGGGACGGCAACTGGAAGGGTCAGAGTTGGAGTTAGTTAGAAGGGTCCTTTCGGGCTGGGGTCAGCTTCCTGTGGGTCACCTAATTCGCCCCTTTCCTTCCCCAGGAGCGCCCCGACGGGCTGGGTGCAGCGGCTGGCGGAGCCCGCCTGTCGTCTTTACCCCAGGCAGCCTATGGGCCGGCGCCGCCGCTCTGCCACACGCCGGCTGCCGCCGCTGCCGCCGACTTTCAGCCGCCCTACTTCCCGCCGCCCTACCCGCAGCCGCCGCTGCCCTACGGCCAGGCCCCGGATGCCGCCGCCGCCTTTCCCCACCTGGCCGGGGACCCGTATGGCGGCCTGGCGCCCCTGGCGCAGTCGCAGCCTCCACAGGCCGCTTGGGCCGCTCCCCGCGCTGCCGCCCGCGCCCACGACGAACCGCCCGGCCTGCTGGCGCCGCCCCCCCGCGCCCTGGGCCTGGACCCGCGCCGCGACTACACCGCCACTGTGCCCCGGCTCCTGCACGGCCTGGCCGACGGCGCGCATGGCCTGGCCGATGCGCCCCTTGGCCTCCCCGGGCTGGCAGCGCCGCCCAACCTGGAAGACCTGCAGGTGAGGCCCGAGGGGTCCGAGATGGGTCAGGACGGGCCGCGGAGGCCAGTAGACTTGGGACTGGCTGGAGGCCTAGAATGACGAATGCAGGAACCCGGCTTCTCCCCCAGTCCGCCAATTGTTACTCGTGACTCCGCGTATGCGTCCCACGTCTTTGGTTAGACGCGGCCTGGCTTTTAGGTGGTGTTTGGTGCCTGGCTGGTGGCCACTCTTGGCGGAGTAAATGGGCGGATGTCAGACTACTTCTTCCCCTCCCCACGGGGTCGCTGAGCCCCGTAGGACATCCATGCCCAGTCCCAGTCTGTTGGGGCAGCCTGCGGCTGGGACGAAAACAGGCAGAGTAGTTGCCTAAGGTTGCAAGGCTCCGTGAGGTACCCAAGACTCCAGCTAGTTTACAGATGGTGCTACCTCGGCGATTCCAGGTCCCGCCCGTCGCTGCCTCAGGCGACAGGGGTACGCGTTGGGCGGAGCAGACAGAGACCAGGGGCAACTGGGGCTTGGGAAGCGGCTGGAAACGGGGTCCAGACTCGACCTCACGACTGCCCTCTCTCTTTTCAGGCCATGGATGAGCCGGGAATGAGCCTCCTGGACCAGTCTGTGATAAAGAAAGGTAAGGATTGGCATGCGTCTGCCAGAGCCGAGCAGGACGAGATGGTAACAGGCCTTGGGCGCACAGACCCGTTTTCTTCTCAGCGACCCGTGCCTCAGTGCCCCGGGCATTCCTCCCGGCCCAAGACCGGGACAGCGGCGGAGGCGGCGGGCCTAGTCTGAGCTTGAGCAGCCGCGCGGACTTGCGGAGTCTGCCCCCGAGCCTGCGTCCTGAGCGGAGCCGGAGCCTGCGGGCTCACTCGGCTGCCCCAGCCCGCTGTGCGCCACGAGGGTCCGGCCTTTCCCCGCCGAGAGGAGGGCGCTCTTGTGGATCTGGGGTCAATTTGCAGAAGGAATTAAGCCACTTCCCTGTTTCCTAAGAGGTGGTAATGGGAGTGCTGTTCACACGGATTTCGGTAAATGATTTTCACTGTACAGAGCCTTGCCATTTCGGAGCTTGGTGAGTGCTTCTGTCCCTTTCTTCCCAGCAGGGCCTTGAGAGAAATCTCACGTTTTCCTGGGGAATTTCCTCTCCAAGCAGGAGCCTCCAGGCTGCATTTAGTATTAGGGGAGTATTTATTTTTGTGTTAATATTGTATTAGGTTGTGTACTCACTCACGGGTCAGGGCCTGCCTGCTGCTGAGGGTCATGGTCTATGAGTTCAGTGCCCTGTATGTGTCAGCTTTCCTAGGGGTCTCAGTATTTCTGGGCATGTAAGTGTGTGTGGGGGTGTATTTGTGATGTGTGTCTGGTATGTTGGTGTACATTTCCATGTGCTCGTGGGTCTCTGTGTGCATGTTAGGGTCTCTGTTGTGTCCTGGAATTTGTTCTTTGATATCCCAGGATCTCTGAGCATGTGAGGGTCTCTCCCTGTGTATTTGTGGGGGTGCTTGTGTGTTTCATTGCACTACTAAAAGCCAGGAGTGTGAGGCCCACACACGTATGGATTTTTGGGGCCTGAGGACTGCATTCCAGCTGTGCCAAGGAAAGGTCAGAGAAAGGGAGAGAGAAATAAAGAGACACAGAGAGATTCAGAGGGGCCCAGCATTGGGTGGGCTCCTTAGATTTGGGGCATATGCCCAGGAGGAATTCGAAGGCTTGGAGGAGGAGCGGGGTGGAGCCCTGGGATTTGGTTTGAGTTGTTTTTCAAAGTAGTGAATTCAAGCCAGGACTCTGGTTGCCCTCCACATGCTCTCAGGGGAGGCTTGGGGTGGGGCTGGGGGTTGTTAGGAGCTGAGGGATGGAGGAACGGGTGTCAAACCTTCTGGAGCTGGTAGGGGGTGAGAGGAGGAAAAGGAAGGGGTATACTACCAGGAGCTGGAGCTGGGTTATCAAACACTGTGAGTTGTCTGGACAGCCTTGAGTGTATGAAGGGAAGACAAAGGGGACAGCCTTCCTGGAGCCTGGGGGAGAGCTCAGGGAATTAGGGCTGGGTCACCTGGAACTGTGGGTGTGGGGAGGACGCTGGAGACCCTGCTGCCTGGAGGCTGCCTGGAATCAGAGCTGAGGTTTGCCCAGGACTCAGCTCATTGCTGGTGGGCACTGCGTTGGCTTAATGGATGGCGCCTTTTATGAACTCCATGGAAGGGAGAACTCAGTCTGTAATCAACAGAAGCCTGCCGCTGGGCAGCATCCACCCAGAGATACTTCCATGGTCATAGGCCCCAGCTCCTGACTCCTGCACTGGCTTGAGGGGGTGGGGGGCGAGGATCACTGATATCCCAGAGGAGCCCAAGACCCCGTATTTCGGGAAGAGCCTTGGGGGCCTCTGCCCTGAGGAAGTGTGGAAGGTTCAGCCCGCTCTGAACACATTGACCCCTTCCCCCTCCCCTGGGCCGGAGCCTGGAAGAGGGACTGGATTGCCCCGCAGTTTGAAAGTTGGTTTCTTTCAAAGGATATCAGTTTCCATAAATTCCAGATCCTTGGCATGAGCCAGGATCCCCAAAGGCGGTCCTCAAGAACACTAGCGCGACCCGAACTGTCCCAGGCGCTGAGCGCTAGCTACCTGTGGCTAGCGCGGCACCGGGCGTCCTGGACGCGGGCGCGCATACCGGCCCGACCGTCCGTAGACGTGAGCTAGGGACGCCTCATCCCGGAGAACGAGTCATAGCCTCGAGCGCTGCAGCAAAGGGGGAAGGGATGAGAGGCAGGGGCTCCTGGCGGAAAGGAGCGCTTGAATTCCCTGCCCCGTTCCTGAGCCAGGAGTTTGGCTTCGTGTTTGGGGAGGAGAGAGTCAGCGCCGACGTTTTTTGGCTTCGTAAACGCCGAGGCAGGGCTGGCGTCCTGTGGTCCCAACCTTGACGGTGGGTGCGCGGGCAGGGGCCTAGTGGAGCCGCGGCTGCAGAGCAGATGGCCCAGCTGGATTCCTTCGTTCCTTCTCTCTGGAGTCTCGACGCCCCGCGCACCAGGCAGATTTCGGCTCGTCCACTTCTCTATCACTTCGGGACTCCGTCCTCGCCGCCAGCCCCAGGCCTCCCTCGGGGACGTGTGTTAGCGCCCTTCTTTCCCCTCAGGCCCTTCCGATGGCATCAGGAGCCCGCGTTGTGTCCCTGAGAACCCCAGCGTCCCCTGGCCACATGGGGGACTATGCCCCCATCATAAGTCCTGGAATTATAGAACGTTAATCTTGGCCAGCTGCAGCCTGTTCCACCAGTTTCTCCCCGCCTTGGCAGGAGCGGGGCTGCTTCACTGGCGGTTGGGGTCCTGGATGAGAAACGGAGGCAGCTCAGGCCACAACCCATAGAGCTGGCTCTGGTCTTCCAGAAGTGGTCTTCCTGCCTCAGGGAGATACCGGGCCTGGACTTGGCCTATACTGGAGTGGGGTGGGGGCTGGGGTGGCAGGCATCCTGGAAGCTTTGAGACCCAGACCTTCCTTAGTTGTAAAAATTTTTGCTGACTTTGAGCACTTGTCCCAGAGGGGAGGTGAGGTCTCAGCCTCTGCCCCATTTTGGTGTGGATCTGGGAATGTTGGATGGGGCCAAGGCTGACCCGAGGTGAAATGGGGTGCCTTGAACTTGCATTTTTTAAACAGATTTATTGTGGCAAATTTACATATACAAATTCCCCTATTGTAAGAGTACAATTCAACGATTTAAAAAATATTATTGTTTATTTTTAGTGAGAATTGGCATAGCAGATCATATACCCAATCAGCAATTTGTACGTGTATAGTTAAATGACATTGGTTACATCCTCATGTTGTGTCACCATTCTCAATATTTCTCCCCATATTATTTCACCACCATCGACTTAGACTCACTACCCCATAAACTGCTCATCTATGTTTTAGAGTTACTATTGTCAGTTTGATCTCATATGGATAATTCTTTAAAAGAGTCCAGTGCTCAAGGTAAACAGTCTTTACTAATTCAGCTGAACTGTTGCAATTCAGTGATTTTTAGTAAATTCATAGAATTGTGTAGCCGTCACCACAATCTGTTTTCCATCACTCCCAAAAGTTCTCTCCTTCTGGTTTGTAGTTAATCCCCATTCCCACCCCAAGTCCTAGGCAGCCACTGATCCGCTTGATGTCTATAAATTTGCATATTCTGGATGTTTCAAATAAATGGAATCATAAAATATGTAGTTTTTTTGCATCTAGCTTCTCAACATAATGTTTTTGAGGTTCATCCATGTTGTAGCATATATCAGTAGTTATTTTTATTGTATGAATGTAATACGTTTTGTTTATCCGTTCATCACTTGGTGGATACTTGGGTTATTTCCACTTTTTGGCTATAAAGAATAATTGTTGTTAGGTGCCATCAAATCGGTTCTGGACACTGCCCAATCCTGTGCCGTCCTCACAATCATTGCTATGTTTGAGCCCATTGTTGTAGCCACTGTGTGAATCCATCTCATTGAAGGTCTTCCTCTTTTTCACTCACTCTCCTCTTTACCACGCGTGATGTCCTTTTCCAGGGATTGGTCCCTCCCGATAACATGTTCAAAGTACCTGAGAGAAAGTCTCACCATCCTCGCTTCTAAGGAGCATTCTGGCTGTACTTTTTCCAAGACAGATTTATTTGTTCTTCTGGCAGTCCATGGTATATTCAATATTCTTTGCCAACACCATAATTCAGAAGGGTTAATTCTTCTTCAGTCTTGCTTATTCATTGTCCATAATGAATAATGCTGCTATCTTAGTTATCTAGTGCTGCGATAATAGAAATACCCCAAGTGGATGGCTTTAACAAGGAGAAATTTATTCTCTCACAGTCTAGCAGGCTACAAGTCCAAATTCAGGGCATCAGTCCCAGGGAAAGGCTTTCTCTCTCTTTCGGCTCTGGAGGAAGGAAGGTCCTTGTCATCAATCTTCCCCTGGTCTAGGAGCTTCTCTGTGAAGGAACCCCAGGTCCAAAGGATGCGCTCTGCTCCTGGCGCTTTTTTCTTGGTGGTATGACGTCCCCCATTCTCTGCCTGCTTCCCTTTCCTTTCCTTTCATGCAGGCCACACCCCAGGGAAACTCCGTTTATGTTGGATCAGGGATGTGACCTGAGCAAGGGTGTTACATTCCATCCTAAACCTCTTTAACCACAGGCAGAGATTATGATTTATAACACATGGGAAAATCACGAAATGGAGAACAACCACATAATACTGGGAATCATGGCCTAACCAAGTTGACACATATTTTTGGGGAACACAATTCAATCCATGACAGCTGCTATGAATATTCATGTACATATCTTTGTATGGACATATGTTTTCATTGCTCTTGGGTAAATTCCTAGGAGTGGAATTGCTAGGTTGCATAGTAAGTTTGTGTTTTATTTTTTAAGAAACTGCCAAACTGCTTTCCAAAGTGGCTTTACTATTTTCCATTCCCACCGGCAATGTATAAGTGTTCCAGTTTTTCGACATTCTTGCCAATGCTTGATGCCATCTTTTTTATTATAGCCATCTTAGTAGTGTCTCATTATAGTTTTAATGTTCATTTTTCTAATGACTAATGATATTGAGAGCCTTTTCATGTGCTTATTAGTCATTCACATATCATTTTTAGTGAAATGTCTATTCAAATATTTTGCCCATTTTCTAATTAGACTGTTTATCTTATTACTGAGTTGTAAGAGTTCTTTTTTTTTTTTTTTAAGAGTTCTTTATATTCTGGATATGCGTTATTTATCAGATATATGATTTGCAAATATTTTCAAATGTGGTTTCTCTTTTTGTTTTCTTGTTTTTTTTGAAGTACAAAAGTTTAATTTTAATGAAGCCCAATTTCATTTTTTTCTTTTATGGATCATGCTTTTGGTGTTGTATCTAGGAACTCTTTGCCCAACCCAAGGTCATGATGATTTTGTTTTCTCTAGAAGGAATTGCAATTTTGACAAACTTTCTGGAATAGTCTGTTGCACATTCCTCAGATTCAGGGATCGGACCATGTCTGCAGTCTATGGATAGAGCATTACGTGGACTTATGTATGTGAGAGTCTTGTTTCACAGGATGAATAACTGGGAGCTCTTGCTTACACTTCTGTAGGAGTGTATGTATGTGAACGGCTTCTGCGTGTGTGACCAGAAGGACACTCATGAGTAGACCAGCCCCAGCTTGAAGCGTCTTTGTGGTAGGGCCTCTTGGTGGGTATGGGAGACAAACGCTAGTGCCTCTGCTTTGCAATCTGTGCTAGCTTAATTCCTACCGCTAAGACCCTCCCTTCCCTGGTCCATGTGCTTCACAAACCTTGGACTCCATTCCTCTTTCCATTTTTGAGGGAAGAGGTTCTGAGGAAAAGGGAAGAGGCAGGGTGAGCAGTGCGGTCTGTTGTTTGTATATACAAACGCATATCCACATGTCATTCACCTACACTTATAGCTGCACTTATGCTTGCATAAGGGGGCAGTGATGATTCAATGGTAGAATTCTCTCCCTCCATGTGGAAGACCCGGGTTCAATTCCTGGCCAATGCACCTCATGTACAGCCACCACCTGTCTGTCAGTGGAAGTTTGTGTGTTGTTGCTATGATGCTGTATAGGTTTCAGCAGAGCTTCCAGACTAAGACAAACTAGGAAGAAAGGCCTGGCAATCTACGTCTGAAAATCAGCCAGTGAAAACCCCATGGATCACAATGGTCCAATCTGTGACTCAGCGTTTTGTTCTACTGTGCATGGGATCGCCACGAGTTGGGGGCCAACTCAAAGGCAGCTCACAGCAATGCTTGCGTAAATTCAGCACACACCCTATGTTTACATATATCAACAGGAGCAAAGCACTTGCGGATATCCATATGCGTGCTACCACATTCCTATATAACACTCAAGGAGAGCAGAGACTGTCCCTGTACGTAGCTGGTGTTTAGCACGTGTTGAATGAGTACACATGTACAATCTCACGCCCATTGCTGTATCTATGACAAGGGCATGCAGTTTTTGTGTAAACTCACTTTCATGACACACATGTGCTTACGTACATTCCTGTTTGCACATGCATAAACAGCCTCACACAGCTTTGGTCTCTCTCCCCTATCACAGGGCCTGGCCTCAGGGGACCCCTAGTTTTAATAGAAGTTGGATGGAGGAGGCTGCTGGTGGAGAGAAATCTCTGTTCCTCTGACCGCTCTCTCTAGCTAGTGGCGATGGGAGAGAGGACATTCACTTTGCCCTTCTTTTATTTTTAATTTGTCAATTTGTAGTATTTTTTAAGTCAAATTTATTGAAGTATAATTTACATGTAGTACAATTTGCCTTTTATAGATGTACAGGTTAATGAATTTTGATAAATGTATACAGAGAGTTATATAACCAGCAAAATAATCATGATATGGAATAGTTCCATCACCCTCAAAAAGTCCCCTTAAGGCAGAGGGACACCTGGGTGAAGAGGGAACCTGGGGATAGACACTCACGCAGAGACCTGGGAGATGCTGCCAGGTGGGACATGGGGCGAGATGACTCCTAGGGTACGTCTAATGTTGGTGTGTCCGTTGAGTCAGGACATCTTTGTTCCTCACTCTGGGGCAGGGCCATGATTAGCGTGAGGCAAGTGAGGCAGGGTCATACAAGTGCAGGTTTGGATTCTGTCTTCATTTAAAGTTTTGATGTTTTATTCATTGTGGAGTTTTTATATTAATTTTGATTTTTTTAAATATTACATTAAAATGCTCTTTATCTTGATTACTGAGTTTATTGGTGCCTCCCTAAATTTTGTACCTTAGGTGAGTGTCTCACTTGCCTTACCCTAGTTCTGACCCTGCTTTGGGAACAGGAAACTTGCCTGGGGCAACGGGGGGCAGGAGGGGTGGGGGCATAAGGGGCGGGGAGAGAGAAGGTAGTGCCATCCCCTCAACTGTCCACTTTTCCGTTCTCTGGCCTTTTGGCCCTTCTCTGGTGTCTAACTGGGGCCCAGGGAGGAAGAGCAGTTTCACTATCAGTTGCCAACAAACGACTGAGACTTCTTTCTCATTCCCTGAGTCTGGGACATCTGGGCGTGGGCCATCACCCTTTTCCCACTTCAGGTTCCAAGGGACCCTGCTTCACTCATTTATCCCATATTCACTGATGCTCACCTGTGCCAAGACCCTGCCCCCAAGGCACTCCTAGTTATGGGAAAGACAGATGTGGAAACAGACAATGAAGGTTCGGTGTGGCAAGGTCAGAGCTGGTGATAAGATTGGAGCTGGAGCAGAGGGTTCCAGATGGCTTTGCAGAGGGGAGCGTGCCTGACCTGAGGCTTGGGAAGCAGGGGGGCTCCTCAGTAAATGAGGCCCTTGAGACAGAACAGTGAGCGATTTTGTGGAGCTCAAAGAGCTCATAAGTGGTGGTCCCAGGTCCAGGTGGCCTGGGCTGGGTTTTTAAAAATTTTGAAACAGTTGTTGTTGAGTGCCCTCAATTCATTTTTCGCTTATAGCAACCCCATGAGACAGAGCAGAACTGCCCCATAGGATTTTCTAGGCTTTAATCTTTATGGAAGTGCCAGGAAGCACATAGCCAGGTCTTTCTCTGATGAAGTTACTGAGTAGGTTTGAACTGCCGGCCTTTTAGTTAACGGCTGAGCGCTTAACTGTGTGCCACCAGGGCTCCTTCAAGAATCCAGAGATTATACATAAAAACCCAGAATCCTGGCTTCTCCAGCCCTTCCTCCGTCTCACCCCCACCAAAAAAAGGGAAGTCCGAGGGAACTCTGACAATGTTGGGTCTGTGTTCCTGCCTGGCAATAACCAGCCTTTATGTAGGCTGCTCCCTTCTGCATTCTCCTGGTCCCCACTTCTCTCTTGCTTATGTTACCTGCTGGCCCCCTTTGTAGTCTAGAGCTGTGCTGTTGAGTACTGCGTTAGCCACTAGCCAGCCACATGAAATGTGGCTAGTCTACATTGAGATGGAGTGTAAGTATAAAATTTACACTAGCTTTCAAAGAGTACCCCCCAAAAAAGCAAATGTAAAATATTAGTAATTTTTAAAATACTAAATACATGTTGAAATGATTATATTTTTGTTATATTATGGTAAATAAAAAATATTAAATTAACCCATTTCTTTTACTTCTTTTTTTTAAAATAATTTTTATTGTGCTTTAAGTGAAAGTTTACAAATCAAGTCAGTCTCTCACCCAAAAACCCGTATACACTTTGCTACACACTCCCAATTACCTTCCCCCTAGTGAGACAGCCCACTCTCCCCCTCCACTATCTCTTTTTGTCAGCTTCTAACCCCCTCCACCCTCTCATCTCCTCTCCAGGCAGGAGATGCCAACATAGTCTCAAGTGTCCACCTGATCCAAGAAGCTCACTCCTCACCAGCATCCCTGTCCAGCCCATTGTCCAGTCCAATCCATGTCTGAAGAGTTGGCTTTGGGAATGGTTCCTGTCCTGGGCCAACAGAAGGTCTGGGGACCATGACCACCGGGGTCCTTCCAGTCTCAGTCAGACCATTAAGTCTGGTCTTATGAGAATTTGGGGTCTGCATCCCACTGCTCTCCTGCTCCCTCAGGGGTTCTCTGTTGTATTCCCTGTCAGGGCAGTCATTGGTTGTGGCCAGGCACCATCTAGCTCTTCTGGTCTCAGGATGATGTAGTCGCTGGTTCATGTGGCCCTTTCTGTCTCTTGGGCTCGTAATCACCTTGTGTCCTTGGTGTTCTTCATTCTCGTTTGATCCAGGTGGGTTGAGACCAATTGATGTATCTTAGATGGCTGCTTGCTAGCATTTAAGACCCCAGACGCCACTCTTCAAAGTGGGATGCAGAATGTTTTGTTAATAGATTTTATTATGCCAATTGACTTAGGTGTCCCCTGAAACCATGGTCCCGAGACCCCTGCCCCTGCTACGCTGGCCTTCGAGGCATTCAGTTTATTCAGGAAACTTCTTTGCTTTTGGTTTAGTCCAATTGTGCTGACCTCCCCTGTACTGTGTGCTGTCTTTCCCTTCACCTAAAGTAGTTCTTATCTATCTAATTAGTAAATTACCCCTCTCCCACCCTCCCTCCCTCCCCCATCTCGTAACCACAAAAGAATGTTTTCTTCTCAGTTTAAACTGTTTCTCAAGTTCTTATAATAGTGGTCTTATACAATATTTGTCCTTTTGCGTCTGACTAATTTCACTCAGCATAATGCCTTCCAGGTTCCTCCATGTTATGAAATGTTTCACAGATTCCTCACTGTTCTTTATTGATGCGTAGTATTCCATTGTGTGAATATACCATAATTTATTTATCCATTTATCTATTGATGGGCACCTTGGTTGCTTCCATCTTTTTGCTATTGTAAACAGTGCTGCAATAAACATGGGTGTGCATATATCTGTTCGTTCTTTTACTTCTTTTAATGTGGCTGCTAGAAAATTTAAACTTATATATGTGACTCACATTATATTTCTGTTGGATACTCTAGGGAAGTAAAGGACAAAAGGGGTCCAGGCAAGAGGAGTAGATAGGGGCTAGAGTGTGAAGGAGGGATTATAATGTGACAGTTAAGGACGTGAGTCACTGTTCAGAGTTCAAGACCCATTTTTGCTCCTTACTTGCTTTGCCACCTTGGACAAGTTACTTAACCTCTCTGAATCTTCAGTTTCTTTATTTTGAAATGAGGATATGGATGATGGCATCTACTCCACAGGATTGTTAATGTTGGTATATGTTTGGCACTCACTGAATAATAAAAACCAGTTGATGTCAAGTTGACTCCAAATCATGCTGACAGCGTAGAACTGTGCTCCATACAGTTTTCAGTCTATGGCACCATGTTGGCTGGAAGTCTGCATATGATTTTCAATGACTGATTTTTTTTTTTTTTTTAAGTACATTGCCAGGCCTTTTTTCCAAGATGCCTCTGGGTGGACTTGAACTGCCAACCTTTTGGTTAGCAGCCAAGCACGTTAACTGTTTGGACCACCCTGGGACATTATTCTGCCTAGTTATGGAACTTGTATTTGATTCTTAGGCAACTGGCCAGGCATTGATGAGTTTTAAGCTGGGGAGTGATGCATGTTTCAGAAAAATCACTCTGGAGAACAGCAGGGAAACCAAAGCAGGGACTGTGCAGAAAAGATGGTAAGGAATCTAGTGTCTGTGGGCATGCAGAGAAGTGGCCGCATTCAAGGTATCTTAAGAACTAAAAGCAGTGGGACACGGTGATACGGTGATGAACGGGGTGTAGTGGGAGGGGGAGGCATGAAGGGCATTCCCTGGGATTTCTGGCTGGATGACCGGCTGGAGGGTGGGACTGCTTATTCAGAGACAGAATGAATGGAGGGGCTTCACCAGGCTAGAGTTCAGGTCAGCCCTGCTTACCTTTGTATGCCTGAGGCCTAGCACAGTGCCTGGCACATAGGTGCTTAGCAAAAATTTGCCAAATGGCTGGAATGCTGAGAGCACTGCCTTTGAAACCACAGCCCTGGGTTTGCTCCTGGTTCTCAATCTACGAGTTGTGTGATCTCAGACACACTATTTTACCTCCCTGGGCTTCAGTCTACTCATCCATAAAATAAGTGTTGCCCTCTCATGGGTTGTTTTGAGGATTCAGTGAGCTTATCGATATAAGCACATAGCACGTTGTTGTTGTATGCTGTTGAGTTGATTCCAACTCATAGTGACCCTACAGGGCAGAGTAAAACTGCCCCATAGGGTTTCCAAGGCTGTAATCTTTAAGGGATTAGATCACCAGGTCTTTTCTCCCAAGGAGCTGCTTGGTGGGTTCAAGTCTTTGATGTTTCAGGTAGCAGCCGAGCACTTAACCATTATGCCACCAGGACTCCTGAGCACATAGCGCGGTGACTAACAAATAGTAAGTGCTCAGGAATTGTTAGCCACAGACCCTCCGCTTGATCTCTCCACAAGGCTTTCTCTACCAAGGCTCTCCCTCCCTTGAAAGAAGAGAAGGCCAAAGGATTTCTCTGAGGGAGCAGTGCCCCAGTATTCTGCTTTCCCCCTGAGGCTAAGCAGGAAGATGGAGATTAGGAAGGACTTCCTTTTACAGCCAAGAGTATCTAGGTGGGTCCTAGAAAATTGGTTTCTCAGATTCCCTTCCGTGCCCTTCATAGGTAATTAAAGGGTATTTGGTGGGAGGGGAGGTGTAGGGTACATCTCTTTATTCTGATCTCTTTGAGCATCAGAGTGACTTGGCAGGAAGGAGGCCAGGGCTGGAGGCCTAGTGGGTCCATAACCTCCCTGTCCCCAGGACAGGTTAAAAGGCAAAGATGTCATTTTGAGGACTAAGGTGCACCTGCCCCAAACCGTGGGTCCTGGTCATCTAGTGCTGCTGTAACAGAAATACCGCAAGTGGGCGACTTTAACAAAGAGACATTTATTTCCTCATAATAAAGTAGGCTGAAAGTCCAAATTCAAGGTACCAGCTCCAGGGAAAAGGCTTTCTCTCTCTGTCAGCTCTGGAGGGAAGGTCCTTGTGCTCAATCTTCCCCTGGCCTAGGAGCTTCTCAGGTAGAGGGACCCCAGGTCCAAAGAATGCGCTCTGCTCCAAGTGCTGTTTTTTTGGTGGTATGAGGTCCCCTTCTCTCTGTTCACTTCTTTCTTTTATATCTCAAGAGATCGCCTCAAGCTACAATCCAGTCTTGTAGATTGAGTCCTGCTTCACTAACTCAACTGCTGCCCATACTCCCTCATTAACATCATAAAGTCAGGATTTACAACATATAGGAAAATCACACAATACTGGGAGGCATGGCCCAGCCTAGTTGAATTTTGGGGGGGATATAATTCAATCCATGACACCATGGTATTTTCAATCATCTCATATACACGCAAAACCTGGACAATGAATAAGGAAGACAAAAGAAAAATTGACGCCTTTGAATTATGGTGCTGGTGAAGAATATTAAATATACCATGAACTGCAGGAAGAATGAGCAAATCTGTCTTGGAACAAGTACAGGCAGAATGCTTCTTAGAAGCAAGGATGGCAAGACTTCATTTCGCTAACTTTGGGTATGTTATCGGGAGGGACCAATCCCTGGAGAAGGACATCATGCTTGGTAAAGTAGACGGTCAGTGAAAAAGAAGACCCTCAACAAGATGGATTGACACAGTAGCTGCAACAGTGGGCTCAAACATAACAATGATTATGAAAATGGTGCAGGACCAGGCAGTGTTTCATTCTGTTGTACACAGGGTCTCTATGAGTAGAAATTGACTTGACAGCACCTAACAACAGCAACCCCAGGATGTGGGAGTCTAGAGTCCATAGACCTCCTTGATCTGGGGTCGGGGGAGAAGTGGAGGTCATGAGTGGGAAGGGGTCATCTGGGGACTTGTGATTGCCCAGGCCTGGTGAGACCCTGCTACCATGACCCAGGAACCCCACCTCCCAACTCTGGTTCCATTTCCTCATTTCCAACTCCTTCTCTGATTGCACACGCTCAAACTCTAAGGATCTGCTGAAGCTGTTGGAGTTTTTACAGGGACTCATCCTGGCTGAGTGAAGGGGACATGGGTTTAAGAGCCAGACAGTTCTGCGTTCAAATTCCCACCACCCATTAGCTGAGTGAACTTAGGCAAGTCACTTTAACCTGTGCTTCAGATTCTTTCTTTGTAAAGCCGGGAGAATGGTACCTCCCTCTGAAGGCCATGGGACATTGCAATACAGCTGTGTGTACAATTTGTGGCTGGGTGCCCAGCACCCAGTTGGCAGTTCACTGACGTGCTCATTCCCAGCTGGCTGGTGCTCATCTCCTGTGGCCCTGGCTCAGTGTCTTCTCTCTCTCTTTCTTGCTCTTGCTTCTGCCCTACAGTCCCCATCTCCTCCAAAGCCAGCAGCCTCTCAGCCCTCTCATTGGCCAAAGACAGCCTGGTTGGTGGCATCACGAACCCCAGTGAGGTCTTCTGCTCTGTGCCTGGCCGGCTCTCACTGCTCAGCTCAACATCCAAGTACAAGGTGACGGTGGGGGAGGTGCAGCGGCGACTCTCGCCTCCTGAGTGCCTCAACGCTTCCCTCCTGGGGGGCGTCCTCCGCAGGTAGGAAGGCCAGCCCACGACTCCCTGCACAGCACCCAGGCCAGAATCCCTCATCTTCTTGGGCCTTCTCGGGGGGCCAGGAAGGGGCGCAGCCTCACCCCAGGCTACAGTATCATCTCCGCCTCCTTGGGGAGGGCAGATGTGGGAACCCAAGATTCTGCATGTTCTGGGGGCAGGCCTAGTCCCCAGTAGCTCCCACAGGTCTGTGGATTTAAGGATGGTAGAGGGGGGAGCTGGAAGGAAGAGTCTGGGCACAGAGAAGGGATGGAAGACTCACCCACATTGGAAAGGATGGATAAGGCAACGTGGGAAAGACAGAGTACCATCTTCACCCTTTCCCCCTGGAAAAGGACCCCCAAGACCCAGGGCTCATTCCCTGTGGCAGCGTAGGCCTCTCTCGAATATGTATGTTGGGGTGCAGAGCATGGGAGTCCATGGTTAGTCTTCATAGTTGTGTGTGTCCTTGTACATGTCCTTGTACCTGTGTAGGGTATTTCTGCTTCAGGCTGTGAGTTTTGATATGTCTGAAGATGGTGTGTGTGTGTGTGTGTGTGTGTGTGTTAGGGGATGGCAAATAGTATGTTTCCATTAGTGTGAGTTTCCTGTGTTACTTTTATTGGAGATGTGTTGGCTAGAATGTTTCCTACTGTGTGTGTGTGAAATTGTGTGCGCATCTGGAGCTACATATGTGTATGTATGTATACATGTCTTTACTTCTGTAGGGCTGCATCTGTACAGTTGTAGGGTTATCACCTTATCTCTGGTCTCCTTGAGCACCCTAGTGACTCTGTGAGTCCTTGAGTGTCTGCACATGTGTCCCTGGGATCCTATATGGGTGTGAACCTGTGTTTATGTCTGTGTCCTTATGTGTTCCTAGGTGTGTGGGTCTGTGTACTTGTCTGTGTGTCTCTGTGAATGTCTGTCTCTATTAGTGTGTATGTGTCTCTGTATGCTTGGCCCTCATTGTGTGTTTACCTGGCTGTGTGTGTCTATGTGTCCTCGGGTAGCTGGGTGTGTACCTATGTTTCTGCATGTGTCTCTCTGTCTGCATGTCCTTGTGTCTCTGCATAGATCTGTCTGTCCCTAAGTAGCTGTGTATGGCCCAGCTGGTATGCTAAGGTAGGGAAAAAGAACCTGAAGGTGCTGGTCTACTGTGCCCCACCTGGGCTGACCCTGCTGTTGAGAAGATTGGGAAGAAACTAGGGGCTCCTGAAGCTGGGCCCTGGGTCCCTCCTCCCCCTCCGCTTGGCTATAAAACCAGTGAGGTTAGGAAGAAGTTAGGACCATGCTGAAAGAGACCCCACAACCCTCTCAGGCCCAGACCTAAGTCTCAGTAGGGGTTGGTGGGGCAGCAAGTTCCTGTTGGGATCTTTTAGCCTACATGTTTCTCTCTTGTCGTCATAGTTGTATGTCTGTCTCTCTCTCTGCATGTCAAGGGCCAAGTCCAAGAATGGAGGCCGGTGCCTGAGGGAACGGCTGGAGAAGATCGGGCTCAACCTGCCAGCAGGCCGGCGCAAGGCTGCCAATGTGACGCTGCTGACTTCACTGGTGGAGGGTGAGCGAGGCCTGAGAGTGGGCATTAGCGTGAGGGGTTGTGTGTTATCCTGTGTGTCTGTGTATGACTGTCTCTAATGCATGAAAAAAAAAATTGCATGAAAGTGTGTTTAATTGTGTGTGCGTATTCATGTGAATGGTGAGATATTTGTGCATGTAGTCAATATGTCATGTAAAATAAGGTATATGCACATGATGTGTGTGTATAATTGTGTGTGTGTATGGGGGGAGAAGTGGGCAGTGTCTGGATGTGATAAAGGGCTGAGGAGGATGAGAGCCCCATTCCCTGGTGGTTAGTGACTCTGGACTCTGGGCTTGGTGGTCTTGAGTTCTGGCTCTGGAATCCACTGTGGGCTGAAATGCTGCCCCCGGGCTCAGAGCCCATTCCTGATGGGCCCAAGGTGCGGGGCAGTAGAATTGGAGCTGGAGCTAGGCTGGGGAGGGAAATCAGAGGAAGGCATCTACCGAAGCAGAATGAAGCGGGGTGCCTCCTGGCTAGGGGGTTGGAGGTTCAAGGCTGTGCCCCTGGCTGTACACCTGGCAGCGGCGACAGCTCGTCTCTCTGCCCCCTTCACCTCCAGGAGAGGCCGTGCACCTGGCCCGAGACTTCGGCTATGTCTGTGAGACTGAGTTCCCAGCCAAGGCAGCTGCCGAGTACCTGTGCCGACAGCACGCTGACCCCGGGGAACTGCACAGCCGCAAAAACATGCTGCTGGCTGCCAAGTGAGTGAGGGCACTATGTGTGGGCACTGCTGGGTTCCAGGCACAAGCTGCCATGAGTGCCACACACGGGCACGTGTAGGTGCAATGCACAGACACAGACCCCATATATGGGCACAATGGGCACCATCATGAGCACACAATGTACATGTGGCACATGTGGGCACCATGTACAGGCACATGTGGCACCATACATGGGCACACCTGGGCTCCATGCTTAGGCTCATGAGGAGTAAGAAGTTGGCACAGGTGCATTCCACACAGGCAAACATGAGCACCACATGTGGACACACATGTAGACACAAATGAATACCACATATAGACATATCTGGGTTCTTTGCATCAGCACAAAAGGTATCACATACAGGCTTTATAAAGGTCCTGTGTGTGGGTACCACACTCACCTTCACTGTCCTCTGGCATCATCAGCCCCAGTCCCATGAGTCTGAGGTTCCATGGTCTTTCTCTCCCTGTCTAAATCTTGTCCATCAGCCCCTTTGCTCCGGTAACCTCCATCAGGGCCACCAACACCTACCCAGGCCCCCAGGTTGACCTTCCCTTGTCCTCACTTTACACCTGATCCCTCTGCAAGTCCTATTATTGCCTCCCTCACCACCATACACATGCTGCCACCCCAACTCAGGTCTTTTCATCTCTTCCCTGGCTGGACCTTCGCCCCAGCACACACACCCTCCACTGCCCCGTGTTCAAGAATCTTCAATGGCTCCCGCTGCTACTGCATTGATTTTTCAACTAGGTTCTGTGCGGATACCTCAGGGCCTGTTTCACAGACTGGTATTCCAGTAAGATTTAGTGTTTTAGAAGGGGTTTCATTGCAAGAAAATAGGGAGGGAGAATGAGAGGAAGGGAGAGAGGGAAAAAGGAAGGAAGGAGTTTTGAAAACCACTAATCTATATGATAAAATACAAACTTCTCTGAGGGCTCCACAATCTGACCTGCACAGACCCCATGCCCTCCACCTGATCTACTCACTCTCTCCCGCCCTCACATCCTTGGGCTTTCTCTTCTGCTTAGAACACGGCTAATGCAATTCACATCACCCTTCAAGTTACAACTCTACCCTTCCTCTTTTGAGGCTTTCCTCAAGTGACCTAGGCAGAAGAGGAGTCACAGACTCATGGGACCATCAAACAGAGACACTTTGAGCCTACTCATATTGTATCTGGGAGAAATGTCTAGGGCAAGTTTTGCCTTATTCATTAGCCAGTTAACTCATCAAGCACTTTCTGGGTTCCAGCTCGTCTAAGGCGCTGACCAGGTTCCATGGTGATAAAACACACGTGATGTGTTCCGCATCCTCCTACCTGAGCCACACACAGGATGCACAAATAAATGACTAATGGACCCACAAACCAGAGCTGGATTCAGATCCTGCTCAGTCACCTCAGCAGGTCATCTAGCCTCTCTGAAACCCTTTACCTTATCTATGTGATGGGGATCTAGTTCTCAATATTCGCTGCTAGCTATTATTCCAGTTATCCAAAGCAGATTCTGGATTGTTCTCTACTAATTTCAAAGATAAAATTCTGTGAAGTATAGGGTGTTTGGGGTGGGTGTGGGTGGGAGTGGGGATCAAGGAAAACTTCCTGGAGCTTTGAGCTGGACTTTGAATGTGGACAGGACTTCAACAAGGAGAGGTCCCTGGGTGGTGCAAACAGTTTGCACTTGTCTATTAAGAGGTCCCTGGTGGTGCAACAGTTTAGTGTTTGGCTGCTAACCAAGAAGACTGGTGGTTTGAACCCACCCAGTGGCTCCTTGGGAGAAAAGACCTGGCGATCTCCTCCCATAAAGATGACAGCCTAGAATACCCTATGGGGCAGTTCTGCTCTGTCACATGGGGTCACTATTAATCCAAATCAACTTGATTGCACCTAACAACAGCAGCAACACTTATCGAAAGGTTGGCAGTTTGAACCTACCCAGCAGCACTGTGGAGAAAGGCCTGGCTATCTGCTTCCACAAAGATTTTTTCAAGAAAACTCCATGGAGCTCAGTTCTACTCTGTAACGTATAGGGTCGCCATGAGTCAGGATTGACTTGACGGCAATGGGTTAGGTTTTTTCCAACAGGGAGAGAGATTGTAGAGTATTAGCCTATGTTACTAGCTGTATGATATTGGGCAATACCTCTCTGAACCGTAGTTTCCTTTTTGGTAAAATGGGTATGATCATCATTTGCAGGCTGTTGGGAGGGTCAGCAATCATACATATAATGTATATAAAATGCCCAACACATGGTAGGTCCTTCTCTGGGCTGACCTTTGTCCTCTAACCTCTGATTCTCCTTCCCCGACCAGGCAGATCTGTAAGGAGTTTGCGGACTTGATGGCTCAGGACCGCTCACCACTGGGCAACAGCCGTCCAGCACTCATCCTGGAGCCCGGCGTGCAGAGTTGCCTGACACACTTTAGCCTCATCACGCATGGCTTTGGAGGGCCCGCCATCTGTGCTGCCCTCACTGCCTTCCAGAACTACTTGCTGGAGTCACTCAAGGGGCTGGACAAGATGTTTCTAAGCAGTGCGGGCAGTGGGCATGGTGACACCAAGGCTTCGGAAAAGGATGGCAAGCATCGGAAATAATCACTCCCCAAGGCCACCCTTAGGGGTTCCACAGGTCTGAAATGAGGCCTTAGCTCCTGGGGGTGGGCAGTGTTGGGGTTGAGGTCAGACCAGGAAGAGACCATATATCCAGAAACCCGAGTTAGGGATCTGGGTTGAAGTCAGGGGTGTAGCCTTTCTGTGGTGGTTTTTTTTTGTAAGTTAAGGGCCTGGGCATCAGCCTCACATGTGCTGTTTTCTGACCTTTGATTGTTGAGAGGGGCTTGGGCAGGAAGTTGGCATGGAAGGGTCTGGCTCATTAGAATGCCTGGGCAGCAGTGGGCATTCTTAGAGGCCAAGGCCTGTTTTTTACTGATGGCAGGAGGGAAAGTGTTAACAAATCAGCGGTGCTATTGAGGGATTAACACCCCTCATTCCCAGATCTACTCCCCCAGAAAAGGGGTGCTGTTAGGAGGGCCCATATGCTCTTTGGACCCCTTCTATTCTGGGAAAGTGGGCAGGAGGAGTCTTCAAGGAACAAAGACCATAAAGCACAAATTGCAGAACTTGAATCCAGGCTGTGTTTCACAGCCCTGTTGCTGTCTGTCCTATTTATTTATATATGTGGTAATTAAATCTGGAAGTTTTAAAGTGTCCAGTGCAACTTATTTATCCCAATGAGTTGGGGACTTTTGTTTTACTGTTTTTTGCTCATGCCCCAAGACATCCAGTTGGACCAGGATGAAGAGGGTTTTTACTTGCAAAGGGCTTTGGGTGGGCTGGGAGGGAAGGAAGGTGTGCCAGGGACCCTGAGGTGGTCTCTGGGGTTTTGTACTTGCTCTTGTTTCTCTTGACCCTGCAGCTGATGTACCTCCCCAACTCTCAGATTGCTTTCTCATTCTCTTAATAAAACCTTTTCAGTGGATGTGAAGCTCTCCCTGTCCTTCTTCAGCTCAGGCCTGGATTTACCTCCTGAGGGCAAGGTCACTGGGGAGAGGCAGGACCTGGGAATTAGGAGAGCTGGGGGTGGGAAGGGGACTCTAAGGGAGAAACCCAGAAGAGAGTTGTGGACATCTCTGTGTGAGAGGGGGTGCAGATGTTTGTGGGTCTATTAGTCAGTGTGGCTGTTAGTTTAGTTCTGTGTATGTTAAGTGAATCCTGGTGGATCTGTATGTATATTAGTGATTGGATGGGTCTATGTGTGATTGTGTCAGTTTGGCTGTTATGTCTACATGTTAACATGAAGTGTGGTGTTGGTTCTGTATGTGTGTCAGTGTGAATGCTGGTGACTGTGTGTTGTGTACGTAACAGGCCAATGATAACTCGGTTCTCTTGTCTTCTTGAGGATTTCACTCTTCAGGTATCCTTTCTCTTTCCTGCATCATCAGCCTCTCCCTCTCTACTAAGTCATCTACTAGATCATTCCCCAAGCACACATGTTCTAGGATCTATCATATAAATCCTTGCCCCATTTCTTTGTTCTCCTTTGCAGCTAAAGTGCTTGAATGCCACACCCTACCTCCAATTGTTCACCCCATATTCACTCTCCAATCCACTTCAATCTGGATTCCATCCCCAGTCTACTGAAATCACCTCAGCAAGCTCATCAATAACCATGATGCCAAACCCAAGGGCCTTTTTTCTGGGTTTAGTGGCAGCATTTGACATGGCTGAGCAACTTGCTCTTTTATCCTCTTCTCTGCGCCTCCCAACTTCTCCTGATTTCCTCTAGCCTTACTGCTTCCAACTCTGTCTCCTTCTCTACCTGACTTCTAAATTTTAGCCTTCCTCAGGGGCTTCTCTATCTACACTCTCCTAAAATGACCTTATTCAGTCCTATGGCTTTAAATATCATCTATATGCTGCTGTCCATCTAAAGAGTCCTTAAAAAAAAAAAAAATAGGTGACAAAAATGATTAAGCGCTCCACTACTAGCTGAAAGGCTGGTAGTTTGAACCCACCCAGAGGCACCTTGGAAGACAGGCCTGGCAATTTGCTTCTGAGTGGCCACAGCCTTGAAAGTCCTGTGGAACAGTTCTACTTGCACACATGGGGTCGCCACAAGTCAGAATCAACTTGATGGCAACTAAGAAGAACATATACTGCTGACTCTTGAATTTTTATCTTCAGCGCAGGCTTCTTCCTGAACTCCAGGCTTGAAAATACAACTATCTGCCTGTCTCCTCTGGATTGGCTAATAAGTGTCTCAAACTTATGTCCAAAATGAAGTGCTTGACTTATATCTTTCAAATCTTAACCTCCTCTAGAGTTTCCCACCTTTGTAAACACTACCGCCTTCAACCCAGTTGCTTAAGTCAGGAATCGGACCGTCATAGTTGAATCTTCCTCTACATCTAATCTGTCAGAGTCCTACTGACTCTGAATCCATCCTTTTCTATCTCCACTACCACCACCCTAGTCCTCAGGACGACTGCCGTAGCCTCCCAACAGGTCTGTTTTCAAGGACACACCTTAATATGAGGCCTTGCAATGCTCTGGAATTTGCCTACTTCTCCACCTTCATCTTAAACCCTTCTCTTCACTCACTTTGCTCCAGCCACACAGGCTTCCTTTCTGTTCCTCAAGCACCACTGTATTTCTCAGGACCACTGTGCTTACTATTCTTTGCCAAGAATGCTTTCTCCCAGTTCTGTGCAGATGTGCTGACAGGAACAGATGTTGGGGTGCTTTGCAGAAGTGGAGGGTGTGTTAGGGACATGGGGTCTTGGAATCATCTCCGATGGGAAGGGTCCAAAGATGTGATTTCTTCTTCCAAGAAGTTTCACTTGCCTCAACCCACCCATATGAAAAGAGGAATGGGGTCAGGGGAAGGCTAGTACTATATCCTACTTTAACCAAAGCCCAGAGCTTGACAAGAGAATTATCTTAGGCTATGGGAAATTGAGAGGATTAAATGACATGATAAACATAAAGCACTTACACAATGCCTAGCACATAATTAAGAAATCAATAAATGTTTGTAAATATCCTTAAAGGTGAGCAAGGAAGAAAGGGCCTTACCAAGAATTTCTTAGTGCTGAATAACTTTCCCTAAGTTAACCATGTTGTCTTCACCAAGTTCCATTTTAGAGGTGAGGAAACTGTAGCTCAGAACAATGAAGCAACTTGCTCAAAGTTACAGAGTGAAACTCACACAGGTCCCTTTATTTCCACTGTTACCCCAGGCACTCTGCAGAGTGGCTCACAGACCTGACACCGCGGAGAGGAAGCAGGTCCTTCCAGCAGCCCTCAGGCCCCAGGGCTCTGCTACTCCAGCAGGTGGTCAGGATCATTCAAATGCTGAGACCTCATTAGAAGCTTCTTGTGCCAACCTGGTACTGCTTCCTTGGCATGGATCATTAACCATGCCAAGGAAGCAGTACCAGGTTGGCACAAGAAGCTTCTAATGAGGTCTCAGCATTCGATTCTTCCCATTTTTTTCCCCCACAGCAGAATAAGTTGTGTTTTAGCCTACAACTAGCTGGGTTTAGCCCCAGTAGAAAAGCAGGTGATGATTAAAGAAAAAGTATACATGGATGGTTTACTCAGATTTTTTGCAGAGCAAGTAGCTGTGAATTAAATGGAGAGTATTTAGACTGGGTAAGCATTACGATTTTTAAATTGTGGGGCTTGAGAGTTTATATTAAAGAAAATATTTTCCTATTTTCTTTTAAAGGATTATAGTGCTCCAGAAGAAATATGAAAAGGGCAGCCTTTGAAACTGTTCCCTCCCTCAAACCTCATGAAGGTGAGTGAGGTCAAGTTGCAAGTTCTCCTTCCAAACACACATATACACGTAACTCTCTCTCTCTCTCTCATACACACACACACACACACACACAGGAGCTAAGCAGACAGCTCACATCTAGAAAAACTCCTGAGGATGTCCCTCCTTCTCCTGCTTGGGCACTGCGCTGCTAAAGTCAAAAGGCCAAGGCAGGAGACAGACAGTGAAAGGGCTCCGGGCTTTAGGCATTAACCAGGACTCAGGAAGAGCAGGCTCAGCCACTGTTGCTTAGCTGGCAATACCAAGAGCATCTCAAACCATTTCAGCACTCTCTTCTCTCAGAGGTTCTTTGTCAGTCTCCCTGATCTCCTACTAGTCAGGGCTGAGCTCCCCTACCCTGAGGCAAAACAGCTGCTCTCTTCTCCAACCTACCCCCCTTATCCTGGGAGAGAATAAATTGTTTTCTGTGTATTCATCACCTGAAAGCAGACAGGAACCAATCGGAAGACCATTCTGAGCAGTGTTTGGTCAGGAGTGGGAAAGACTTAGTGCATTCCCGGTGTTTTGATTTCAAACCTGAGGAAATGAATTTAGGACACAGCCAGCATTTAAAAAAATAAAGCCTAGTAAAAGAAAATAGAAAATAACAGAGTGCACTGACTGCATCATAACGTCATACACACTTATACACATATGACCGTATGAAGTTTCACAAAGCAATGCTTACAGAGCTGTGCATTCATAAATGTATGCTGAGGCCATGTAAGTCTAGCTGGATCATGGGCCTTTGTAGGTGCAGAAGAGTAAAAGGAGACCGAGGAGCTAGGTTGGCAGAGAATTAGGAAATGCCTAAGACATCAAGCCAAAGAATTGGGCTTTATTCTGTAAGTAACGGAGAACTGTCAGAAAGTTTTGAGCGAAGAGAAAAATGGATGGTCAAACTTGCTTTTTAGAGTACAGAGAAAGGACTGAGAGGGAAGACGTTAAAGGTTGAGAGAAGTTAGGAGGCTGTTAAAATAGTCCAAGAGAGAAATGATGAGGGATGAACCAGAATAATGGGAATGGAGATTTGAAAGAGATTTACGAAGTAGAAATGCCAGAACTTGGTGACTACATATGTGAAGACAGGAGATAAAAATGGCGTCAGAAATGATGCTCAGTTAAATGCAGTGTGGTATCCTGGATTGTACCCTAGAACAGAAAGAGGACATCAGCGGGAAAACTAATGAAATCTGAAAAGTCTGGAGTTTAGCTAATAACCAATGTTGGTTTCTTACTTTTGACAAATGTACCGTGGTTATACAAGATGTTAACATTAGGTGGAACAGAATGAGGAACAGAAGGAAACTATATTATCTTTGCAACTTCTGTGTAAATCCTAAATTATTCCAAGTTTAAACATTTTATTAACACTAAATGATGCCTAGGCTTCTGGCTTGGGTATTGGGAGGCTGGTGACTCTAATTCTCCAAGATGAAACACTGTAAAGGAGCAGGCAGCTTTCTACCATGACTGAAGATAAGAATTACTTGGGAAGCTTTTAAAAAAATTCCTATGTCTAAGCCTTAAACCTGCTTAGAATCTGGCAGTGTAGTCTAATCATGTACATTAAAAAAGAAAACTCCCTAGGTGATTCTGGTACACATATCTGGTTCAGAACCACTGTTTTAATGGCACCAACCAAAAACATTTATATTATTCCCAAAAAGCCAGACTAAGAAATACAACATACCTGGTTAACTGCATATGGTATATCAATTTAATGAAATATTATCTAATTGTCAACAAGAATAAGCTAGATCTACAAATCTGTCTTGGAAGAAGTATAGCCAGAATGTTCCTTAGAAGCGAGGATGGCGAGACTTCATTTCACTTACTTTGGACATGTTATTATGAGGGACCAGTTCCTAGAGAAGGAGACATCATACTTGGTAGAGGGTCAGTGAAAAAGAGAAAAACCCTCAACAAGATGGACTGACACCGCGGCTGCAACAATGGGCTGAAACAGCAACGGTTGTGAGGATGGCATAGGACCAGGCAACGTTTCGTTCTGTTATACTCAGGGTTGCTGTAAGTTAGAACCAACTTGATGGCCCCTAACAACAACAACATGTATTGATATAAAACAGTCTCCAAGAGATAGTGTTAAATGAAATAAGCAACATGCAGAACATTTTTGAATATTTTTAAGAGGGGACATGTGTGTTTATGTTTGTATGTATATGCTTGTATACACACATACACACGTTTATATGCTTTATAAATAAACAGAATACTTCTCAAAGGACAGACAAGAAATTAGTAGCTGTAGTTTCCTCTGGGAGGGAAAACAGGTGGCCAGATTATAGGGATGGGTATAAGTACATGTATTACCTACTGAATAAATTAAAAATTTTTTAAGGTTAGGGGCAAAAAGAACCACTGCTTTAGAGGGAGTGAGACATCAGCAAGCAAGATACCTGAAAAAGCTAGATGAGAAGGAAGCTGGGCACTGTAATAAGAATGTGGAGGCTGCCAGCTGCTAAAAGGAATGAAGGGAAAGGGCAGGAGGAAAAGACAGTGCCGGCAAAAAGTCCAATGCAGATAATCCTCCCTCCACCTCTTGCCTGAGGTGATGGGTAAACTGAGGCCCAAACCAGAGAGCTCAATTTATACATATTCAGCTTTATTCTGAATTAATCATCTATCAAGAGTGGACATCAAAAGAGTAGAAAAAAATAAAGGAGCCCATCAAAAAAGTTCCCTGGCAAGTAGGATAGAGAGCACGATGTTAGGATCCCCGTTTAGAAAAGGAAATGTTCTCCAGCTCATGGATGCCATTTTTGTCAATGATTCGAACGCTGAAGGTTGGCAGATTCAGGATGAAGCGTTTCTGGAGCTGCAGAGACAGGAAGGAAATCAGTCAACAAATATTTACTGAACACTATGTACCAGGCTCTGTTCTAGGCACTGGGGAAACAAGCAGACAAAAATCTCTGATCTTGTGGACCTTCTAATCTACTGGGGACAGGTAGTACTGGGGCAGTGACCAAAACCCAAACCACAGCTGGAGGCTGCCTGGAAGGTAGTGAGCATGAACTGGGAGATATGGTTGGGAGCCTGTCATCTCTGGTCAGTCATCTGATGAAAGAATGACACAATCCAGTGCTTATTTCCTACAGTCTGCTACCAATCAGTCTGGCAAATGCAGGCTTCTCTCTTAAAAGTGTCTTAAGGTAATAAGGTGATCACCCGAGGAATAAGCTTTGGACCAAAGGAGTACACTCCTAGACCCCAACAGCTTGCTTCAGTCACCCACCCTTATTATAAGGACTAGGTGTGTGTGAGTGTGTTTATGCGTGTGGCCTGTGTGAGAGGCAAATTGGTATTACTTCCAATGCTCCCACTGCTCTCATCCTCCCACTCCTTCACTGGGCCATGAATTCAAGTTCATCCTTAGGCCAAAGAGCAGAAGAATGAAAAAGATGAATGAACTGCTTTCTGGTCTCTTAACCTCTATTCACACCCCAGTCTTGGACTCTTAGGAGTCATCCTGAAACAAGTAGAGTCTGTGCTCCTGGCCTCATAAACCAATGGCCACTCTCCCCTTCCGCCCAAAGCTTCCAAGTTGCTTGCTATGGCCTCTTGAATTCTCGGGAGGAGGGCAGGAGAGCTTTGTCTCCGTATTATAAGGACTCATGCACCTTTAAGGTAGCAGACAGCAGGGCAATTCCAGTTGGCACAAAAACACTATAGGTATAAAGTCTGGGGCAGCAGTGCTTAAAGTGTGGCCCAGTAACTCCTGCAGCAAAATCACCTGGGACTGCTAAAACAGAGATTCTCAGGTACCACCTCAGAACAAATAACTCAGAATCTCTGCAGGGTAGGGCCCAGGAATCTGCTGTTTAAAAATATGTTCCCCAGATGATTCTTACACACACTAAAATTTGAGAACCACTGGTCTGGACGAACCAGAAAGAAAAGTAATTAAATTGCAAAATTGACATTGATGAGGAGGTGACCCATGAGAGCAAAAACAAGCTTGTTACTCACCAAACCCTACCCCTGGTAGCAAGTTCACATCTGGCTAGTAAGTATTTATTACACCTTCTGGCAAGGATCAGAAAAATGCAACCAAGAAATAGGAACAATATTGGCAAACAGAGACAATACATTCCTTTCAGGATCCCATGGGAACTACTCACCTCCTCCAGGCATTTCCTAAGAAGCTCCACTGCCCTCTCACGTGAGATAGCTGAAAGAAAACACAGAAGCCAAGCACTCAAAGTGCTGTCATTAAGTACAATTCTCCCCCACAACTTCTGATTATGTTTCAAACGTTTTCAGGTCAGTGTGACACACCAATGGAAAAGGCAAAAAATGCTTATTCTTCTAGCTTGGAACAAACTTATTCCATATACAGTTGAGGGTGCCCCAGACCCAATGCTCCCGCAGCCACAAGCCATTGCAAATTGATTTGCTACAGAGAAGGGTAAGCATGACCGAATTCTGCCTCCATGGCCAGAGCTTGCCTCTGGAGAAGTCCAGCCGCCTGCTTCTCTTTTTTACAGCCCGCCCTCCCCCACTTTAGTCCAGGGCTTAAATCAGTTCCATCTGCCCTAGCCAGCTGCAAATCAGGGAAAGGGAGGACAGGGCCAGAGTTTTAGCCTCACTTCCCCAGCTGGGTCTCAGTTTGACAATGGGAAGAGAATTCATAGGATGAGGCTGAGACTCTCAAAACAGGAGCCAAAAGCACTGACCATAGGCATGGCAAACTGGAATGACATATTGCACAGCTAAGCTTCAGGGGTGGTTGGTGGTTATTTTGGTGGAAAAATCAGCTGTATTACTGACAGACGCCAAGTCAAATAACAGTCACCAGAAGGCCAGGCTAATTGTTTTCAGGATGTGGCCTGGAGCTCTGGTGGCTGAGGTTGAGTGAGAGGGGAGCACCAAAAAGGAATGAACACACCAGATTTTACTATATTGACAGGGAAGAATGGAATGTAAGGAGAGAAGTGGTTATCCGTGCTACATCTACAGCTCGTAAAAACTAATAATCCCAAAACCTGGTGTCCACGGGGCTATGTTGGGATTGGGACAAGAAGAGAAAATTCAACACAAAAGTGTTCCTGGACCTGAAGCTTTGCCAAGCTGACAGATAACTAGAGAACCAACTTTTTCTTGAAGGAGTGGGCAGCCAACAGGCAATAAGAACAAAGGGCAGGGCCCAGATTTGTGGCCTTAAAAAGCTTTGACGTTTAAGTAAAGAAATCCTCAGCTGTCATGCTGGAAACCTGTTCATCTTCACAAGTTCAAAACACACAAACCACTTGGTTTACTTGCTCAGTCTCTATAGCTAAGATGTGAGTAAATACCTAGGCATGTCAAAATGAGTGAAAAACTGACCTCTTATAATTGAAAAGTTGTACAGCCTAATAAAAATGCTTTACTCACTATGACATCTACTCCGGCCCCCCATTAAAACAAAATGAAACCCAGTTCTGGACACGTATAATATCTCATCGTGTCTGGCAAAAAAAGGCCTTTTATCATCTTTTTAAAGATCTCACTGACCCACAGCAGACAGCAGCTCCCAGAGGGTACCTGTTTGTGCTTCTTAGGATACATCCTCTATTCAAGCTCTAGCCACCCAACTCCAAGGGTAGTGTCCAAAACTCGGAAGCAGCTGAGGGCAGGGTTCTGCTACCGTTTCCTACCTAGAATGCTGGTACTTACTTGGTGTATAGTATCGGTCCAGGATACTGAGAGTCAGGAAGGCACCATAGCCATGGGCTGCAAAAGGGGCCTTCGCCAAGGCTGCCAGGTAGTCCATGTAGTAGAGTGCTGGACCCTCATGCTCATCGTATCCGGCCAGGAGGAGGTTGACGTGGTAAGGAGTCTGCAAAGAAAAGACATTGCAAAGTTATGGTCAAAGCAGTATCACCAACATCTCCTTCCATAGCAAATGGGAATATTCCAACTCTTGATGAGTAAGAAAATATTAGCAGCAATGGAATAAACCACTATGGAAGTAAAAATTCAGAGAAATCTAGAGGATCTAGAGTGTGGTAAGAGGGGAAGAAAGGCCAGACTGTTTTCTCTGAACACAGAATCATCTGGAGCACTTTAAAATATACAAAAATCTGTTTTCTTCTTAAAGCCTGTGAACCAAGACCTATTACAAAAGCATTTCAAAGACAAAGCATGGGGGCCCGTGCCTTTCCTAAGAGCTGAGATCAACAAATACAATTCTGGGAATACTGGGCTACAGACTGAAGAAGGCAGCAGCTCTAACCACATCATCCAAAATGAAAAGGGAGTCTAGGCAATTGCACGAAAATCTCAAATGGTAAACTGTATGCTCCACTATTAAAGGAATAACGCTTAGGATGGGAAGGCTATTTGGTGTCAAATATTAAAGTCCAATCGCTAATCTTTTAACAAAGACAGAACTAATAGAGTCTTTAAACACAAAGAAACATGGTAACTCTAGAACAGCCAAAGCTTTAGTGAAATGTGAACATTTTTCTAATATACCAAGGCTCTCTTAAGATAACCTAGAAATAATGTGCATCAACAAGACAAGTGAAAAGTAGTTATATCTTGGATTTATAGGTACTCTTTCTTTGAAATCACCTTTAAGTCTAGAATCACATCACAAGTCACTACAGGGAATGTTGGTCAAGTCTGCCTTGTATTTCATCTCCAAATGGATTACTTTTTTCTACACCAGGTCAGCCATTTACCATGCTAAGTTGAGTCTGTCTATGCCCCTGGGCATCAGTGCTGGGACTCCCATTACACACGGCTTTTTCTCTGCAGGATGTATTTTTCCTCTTGGCATTTGCCACAGTGGGTGGTGAGCAGGCTTTGCCTATGATTATGTGCCTATCCCTAAACTTACGTATTTATGTATGTGATTAAATGCACATTAAATGAGATACCCTATTATGGAGCATGAAGTAATAACTGCTAATGGTCTAAAAGGGACATTTTACATTTTTTGAACACTGATTAACATGGGCAGTTGGCACCCTAAAAGAACTCACATTAGAAGAACACATGAAAATATCATATAGGTACTTTGATTCCAAGCCAGCTGCACTAAGCAGGAAGAGCTCCTAACATCTCCTGAAGATTAGAGTAGCCCTAAACTTCAAACAAGTTTCTGCCTTGGGGGTAAGATGGTGGATAGTCTCAAAGGAGTAAGAACTGATCAGTAATAGTCAAGCCTTTTGAGAAAATAATTAGCTCCCTATCACATTTCCCAGTGGGTGGTATGCTGCACTCTCCCAGGCTTTGGAGTTGTTTCCCTGTTCTGTGACTACCTTCATAGCAAGTCTGACCTTAGGCAAGACACTTAACCCCTAGGAGCATTTCTTTTCTTATCTGTAAAACTGATTAATTGACCCTTCCACCCTTCTACCTTCTAGGAATTATAGTGAGAAAAAACCATAGAGGTGAAGCATCCTGAGTTCTGTAAGAAAAGATCCTACGTAAGTTCCAAGTATATTAGCTACAGTCTCATAACATTTTGACAGCTGAGCACTTAAAAAAAATTTAATTAGCTAGCTAAAAGTTTTTTTAAATATAAAAAAAGCATTAAAAAAATTTTTAATAGCATGTTTTATTTAACCCCAAGTATCCAAAACATTTTTTTTTTTTATTGTGCTTCAGGTGAAGGTTTACACTCAAGTTAATTTCTCATACAAAAATTTATACATATTGTTATGTGACAATAGTTGCAATCCTTACAATGTGACAGCACACTCCCCCTTTCCACGTCAGGTTTTTTGGGTCCATTCAATCAGTTCCTGTCCCTTCCTACCTTCTCATCCTGCCTCTGGACATGATCTGCCCATTTGGTCTTGTGTATCTGCTTGAATTAAGCAGCACACTCTTCACGAATATTAATTTATGTCTTATGGTGCAGTCTAATCTTTGAAGAGTGGGCTTAGGGAATGACTTTAGTTCTGGGTTAACAGAGCATCTGGGGGCCATGGCTTCAGGTGTTCCTCCAATCTCAGTCAGACCATTAAGTCTGGTCTTTTTACATGAATCTGAGTTCTGCTCCACTCTTCTCCTGCTCTGTCCAGGACTCTCTGTTGTGTTCCCTGTCAGAGTGGTCATTGGTGGTAGCTGGGCATCATCTAGTTCTTCTGGTCTCAAGCTGATGGTGTCTCTGGTTTATGTGGTCCTTTTGTCTCTTGGGGTAATAGTTTCCTTATGTCTTTGGTGTTCTTCATTCTCCTTTGCGCCCAGAGGGTTGGGACCAATTGATGCATCTTAGATGGCTGTTCACAAGCTTTTAAGATCCCAAATGCCATTCACCAAAGTGGGATGCAGTACTTTTTCTTAATAAACTTTGTTATGCTAATTGACCTAGATGCCTTCCGAAACCATGGTCCCCAGACCCCCGCCCCTGCTACTCTGTCCCTTGAAGTGTTTGGTTGTGTTCAGGAAACTTCTTAGCTTTTGGTTTAATCCAGGTATGCTGACTTCCCCTGTATTGTGTGTTGTCCTTCCCTTCACCCAAGATAATTCTTGTCTACTATCTAGTTAGAGAAATTAGTCACAAAAGGACAAATATTATATGAGACCACTATTATAAAAACTCAAGAAAAGGCTTAAACACAAAAGAAAACATTCTTTGATGGTTATGAGAGTGGGTAGGGAGGGAGAAGAGAATTTACTAATAGCATTTCTTCAAAGTGTGAAAATAGTACCGCAAAAGCAGGCAGACATAGGATGCTTTGGTGTTCTTACAGTTAAATTTAGAACAGTGAAGAAAAAAAAAAAAAAAAAGGACAACAATAAAAGGATCCTAGTCCCACCCCTAAGAGATTTAATAATACAGTCCACAGTCCATTACCTATCAGAAAACAAAAACAAGTGAATTTTATTGTTAAGAGAATGACTAGTCTACTTTTCTCCACTGGTTAACCACCACCATCATATGGTTAAGCAAAACAATTTTGAAAAGATGCAATGGTATATTCAAGATCCACCAAGATCCCAAAGAGACCTTGACCAGCAGAAGCCACATATGTGTTGTCTCCAGTGAGGATCCTGCCCATACTATTATTGCTGTTAGTTGCTGTTGAGTCGAATTGATTCCGACTCATGTCAATCTCATGTGATTGTGTTTAAAACAACACAGGATTTAAGAAGCTATCATAAGATTTTATATGAAATACTATGTCGATTTGGAAACTCTGTGGGGCAGTTCTACTTTGGCCTATAGGGTCGCTATGAGTCAGAGTCGACTCGACGGCACTGGGTACTGGGTTTACTATGTTGACAGAATTCCAGAAGCAAGCTGTATTGCTTAATTGGTCTATATAATATTATTTATTTATGCTTAAGCATCTGATACACACACTCACCAAAGTTGGTATTCAGAAGCTACAACACGTGATATAGAAGATAACTCACAAATTATTGTGTGACTTTGAATTACCAACTTTTGCATGTGTGAGATGCTTAAGCATAAATAAATGGTGTTATCTAGACTAATTAAATCAATACATCTGTGTAACAACTTGCAGTTTCTGAAATTCTTCTGACAATGCTCCATCAAAGATCTCTGGCTCACATTAGTTTTTTAAAATTTCAAATAAAGTCTTGTGTACTGTCATTATCTTGCTCCTCTAAAAATTGTGGCATTCGAAATGACAAAGCCACAGTTATGGGTTTCTTGACTTTGCCATTCTGTCATATTCTTGATTCATTAGTGTTTCCTTGGAATAAGATAAATTCCAAGCTATCCAGTTCTGTGCTATTCTTAAACATACTACGTAATTGTGTGCACACAAGGTGTGCCTGTTTATAGTTTGTTTGGAAAAATACTTAGAATATATAAGACAAACCCATCTGTTCAAATGTGTATACCAATTATTAGCTCCATGAAGGCAGGACTATGTCTGACTTGTTCAATTATGTACAGACATTTTTTTTAATATACTATGTGCTCAATAAATATTTGTTGAATGACTAAATGAGTAGTAATAATCATACCAGAAAACATTTACACATGTTTTAATATATATGTGGCTAATACCTAATTATTACACACAAAAAGAGATGAAACAAATCACTAAACAAATGTCAGAAAGTGTTAGGTCCTACCTCTAAGAACTGGCTGAAGTTTAAGTTGGCTGCCAGCATCCCTATGAATACACATATATAGTTGCTTTTTGTTAGGCCCCGGGTCCTTCTCTTTCTACCTCCCTTTAGATATGGATTGCTTAATATAGAGAAGCTCAGGACACAAATCAGACATTTGAACCAAATGAAAGGGAGACCAATAGCATAAATAAATATCTCAGGAAAAAAACAGCTGGGCCACACTGCAAAGAGTTAGGCCTGAGTTTGAACTCTGGCTCTGATAACAGATGTGTGGCTTTAGAAAAGTTAGTCACTTAACCTCTCTGAATTTTGGTTTTCTTACATAGGACATGAGATAATACCTACTACAAACGGGTTGCAGTGAGGATTCAAAGAGATAACACATGTAAGTGATAAGCACAGTGCCTAAAACATAGTAAACACTCAATACATTGTAATTAGTATTACTAAGGAAATACAATCATCTATGAAGTTCACAATGAGAAGCCCAACTACTGGCACTGAGATATGAGATAAATTTCTCATATGAGCCTTCATAAAGGGCTATGGAGGAATATTTATAAAATGTACCTAGCATACTGTCTGACACATGGTAGAAATACAGGAAATGACTGCTTCTTTCTCTCTCCTTCCCAGGACTCCTTTCAAGGGCCCAAAGGTGATGGTGTTCACAAGCAATTCTATTAGACATTTAGAACATACCTGATCCACGGTCAACCCAATCTAACCCATTTTGAGATTGACATAGGCAGATAATTTTATTTTATGTTGTATATAGTAAGATTCCTGGAAGCCTAAAAAAATTAAACCCCAAGTAAAGACCTACACCCTGATTTGGAAAGTAATTTAACATTTATTAAGTACTTTCACACTGTTCCCTCCATTATAGAGCTGTCTATCCAGAATGCTAAGCCTTACTTTCTAGCTGTCCTTTCATCAGTTCTCTTCTTTCCCATGATCAATATTACATGTGAGAATTTGCCAGATTATTCTCAGAAAGTGGGACCACGAATTGCCAGGAACGCCTCTGACCTTTACAAAGTAATCCTTGTTCTAAGTATAATATAATCTAGCCTGTGGTTGTCTTCACTCTTCTGTTTAGACAGCAAATCTAGGCAATAAGACAAAGTTACGAGGTCCCTGAGGGAAGGAACTGTATCTTATATGTCTAGGCATCTTTCATAGCAAAGGCTAAGACTGAACATTATATATAGTTTTCCACTAACCAAAACATCCAAATGACCAGCAATTGAATCCAAACATTTAACTCTGCCCGTTGGCCATAAGGATCACCGTCAAAGACCTGCAGTGCAAACACCAGCATATTTAAAGTTGTGTGTAACTGATATACAAAGAAAAAATTTTAAATGAACCATCCTGAAGCTTAAAAGAATTTTAGCTTCTAGAATAAGGTACCAAAATTTTGCCTTTTATGACAGGGGACTGGGGGGGTGGGGGGTGGGGGGAGAACCACACAAACGTGGTGTTTTTCCCACTTAACAAGTTCATGATGCAAGCTTATTTTTTAAAGTAGAGAGCTTTAGGTCATTTTGAGATCTCCTCATCTACGTAACAGGGCTAACAACAGCATCCATCAACGTAGGGTTGTGGTATGGTTTAAATAAGTTAATACATGTAAAGTGCTCAGTGCAATGCCTGTTACAGAGCAATAATACAGGTTATTATTACCATCATCACAACCACCATCCCACCATTATTTTTAGGATTTGACTGAATTATTAGAAGATTTGACTAGACAAGAAGATCAAGAAGATATACCACAGAGAGCCAATAAAATGAGTCATCTTTTTTGGTTGCTAAAGAGAGAAAATTTAAGCCAGGGGAATTAGCCAATCGGCACAATTGTTATATACTTCTCCCTGGGAATGAAATGTTAACTATCTCTGAGCTTCTTCCTAAGCCCTGTGGAATTGAGCTCAGTTCCACTTTGGACCCTTGGACATTCAGAAGTATGGAGTGTACATGGCATACATGAAAACTTTCCGTAAGTTAGAACATTTCCCTCTCTCCAACTCTTGTGGATGCTCAACTCCTTGTATATTCCTTCCCTTATGAAAAAGAAACACTGTAGTGATTAAGAGTGTGAAATTCCATAAATTTTACAGCTAAAGAGAACGGTTGTGATAAATACACTGAAACAACAAAATCAGCGACAAGAGTCTGGGCGGTGACAAGCAGCGGTGTGACATCTGGCGGAAGCCAAAGTCACAGCAAGGGGGAGAGAGGTGGGCGTGAGGAAGCATCCTGCCGAGCGTGGACACAGAAAAAGAGAGGAATTGACAGTCTTCCTTGGAGCCAGGCCAGCCTTTGCCACCTCTAATTGAATAGGACTCTGTTGCTGGAAGTGAGGTGCCTTGGAAATGATGCAGTTTCTTTTGCGATGTGCTGCACCCTGGAATGCCAGGCAGTGTGTGAAGAGACATACTTGCATTCCTGATGGGTCAGTAATTTGCAAGGAGATACACAACCACCAATGGGACAAAGGAGTCTGCCTAGTGATGACAGTGTTTTAACAAATAGGCTTCTAAATACATTGAACAGTCCGGGCTTTGAAGGAACAGTGCCTATTTCTTTCAGTCCAACTGATTTTCAAAGCTGCCTAAAATTCTATGTCTGGCACTGAGAGTGTTTATAGAGTTACAAGAGACCCAAGGGCTAGGTGAGTTCACTCATGTCCCTTTTATAAATGTGGGGAGTCAAGTTCAAACAGGTGACAGTGACTTGCTCTAAACTGCACAGCTAATTAGCGGCAGAATCAGGACCGGAATTCAGGCTTTCCAATTCCAAGTCTTGTGTGCTTTTCCAGGAAACCATGCTGCCTCCACAAAAAGGAAATTAGTGTGAAAATATGATTTAATATGTAAATGTCAGTTTCACATGCAAATACTTCAGAATGTAGTATTTTGCATACCAGCATCTATTGTTCTCTATTTCATGTATCACATCTTATGCGACCAATAATATTTTATGTTTTAAAAGGTCAGGTTTAATGTTATACAATTATGACTCCTCTATAGGATCTCTGTCCTATAGGGTCACTGGAATCGACTGGACGGCACTGTGTTTTTTTTTTTTATAAGGTCTAAAAGTATACAAGACACGTAGTAGGTACTCAATAAATATCTGTGATGATACATTACACAGAAACCAACAACTTAACCAACTTACCAATTTTTCAACTTCATTAATAAATAAAATGAATCAACTGTTATTTTCTTACACTGGTGCTCTGAACTCTGAATCAGGACCACGTTTCCAACATACCAACAGAATTTACTAGCTATCTGCTTTGGATGGGTTTGGCGATATAGCCTTAAATTTTCAATTTCAATTTTGCCATTTTAATTAAAGAAGGAATTTATACCTACATCTGAATTGCAATGTTCACTATTTCAAACACCTAAAACAACTTCCAACTGTCCTCGTGACCTTAGTACCTTTTCCAGCTCTAAAACATTATGGTTCCATGGATGGGGCTGAGGCAGAACTACCAATTCCTAATGCCTAAGTAATACGGAATCATTTGTACTCTGCTTTAAGCTTCTTGGATATATTCCTTATTAAAGAAATCCATGTGTAGCTTCACTCTCATTTTCTAATAACACTGATGGCTAACCCTTAAGGATAAAAGCACATAAAAGGCTTCAACCAAATTCCCAAAGAATGCTCTGAGACTACAACACAGGATAACTATGCAATGGGCTGGTGTCCCAACGAATTTCATTTCTGCACTTGGAATGTGAATACACTATAAATTCAATCAATGTTTATTTAGCATTTACTATGCAAGAAAACTATTCCCAAGAAAGGTGATCCAACCGAATGTGGAAATTATAGAACAATATTGTTAATATCACACACAAGCAAAATTTTGCTGAAGATCATTCAAAAACGGCTGCAGCACATGACAGAGAACTGCCAGAAATTCAGGCTGGTTTCAGAAGAGGATGTGGAACCAGGGATATCATTGCTGATGTCAGATGGATCCCGGCTGAAAGCAGAGAATACCAGAAGGATGTTTACCTGTGTTTTATTGACTAAGCAAAGGCATTCGACTGTGTGGATCATAACAAACTATGGATAACACTGTGAAGAATGGGAATTCCAGAACACTTAATTGTGCTCGTGAGGAACCTTTACATAGATCAAGAGGCAGTTGTTCAGACAGAACAGGGGGATACTGACTGGTTTAAAGTCAGGAAAGGTGTGTGTCAGGGTTGTATTCTTTCACCATACCTATTTAATCTGTACGCTGAACAAATAATACGAGAAGCTGGACTATATGAAGAAGAACGGGCATCAGGACTGGAGGAAGACTCATTAACAACCTGCGTTATGCAGATGACACAACCTTGCTTGCTGAAAGTGAAGAGGACTTGAAGCACTTACTAATGAATAATGAAGATCAAGACCACAGCCTTCAGTATGGATTATGCCTGAACATAAAGAAAACAAAAAACCTCACAAATGGACTAATGAGCAACATCATGATAAACGGAGAAAAGACTGAAGTTGTCAAGGATTTCATTTTACTTGGATCCACAATCAACAGCCATGGAAACAGCAGTCAGAAATCAAAAGACGCGTCGCATTGGGCAAATCTGCTGCAAAGGACCTCTTCAAAGTACTGAAGATCAAAGATGTCACCCTGAAGACTAGGGTGCGCCTGACCCAAGCCATGGTATTTTCAATCGCATCATATGCATGTGAAAGCTGGACAATGAATAAGGAAGACCAAAGAAGAGTTGACGCCTTTGAATTGTGGTGTTGGCGAAGAATATTGAATATACCATGGACTGCCAAAAGAATGAACAAATCTGTCTTAGAAGAAGTGCGGCCAGAATGCTCCTTAGAGGCAAGAATGGCGAGACTGCATCTTACATACTTCGGACATGTTGTCAGGAGGGATGAGTCCCTGGAGAAGGACATCAGGGTTGGCAGAGTACAGGGTCAGTGGAAAAGAGGAAGACCCTCAACAAGGTGGATTGACACAGTGGCTGTAACAACGAGCTCAAGCATAACAACGATTGTAAGGATGGCGCAGGACCGGGCAGTGTTTTGTTCTGTTGTGCATAGGGTTGCTGTGAGTCGGAACCGACTCGACGGCACCTAACAACAACACACAAGAAGCATTGTGCCAGGTGATAAAGATGGACATTTGGATCTAGAAGGAGCTTACAAGGTAGACAGGGGTAGGAAGGATTCCAGAGAGAAAAAACAGCACATGTGAAGGTAAAGAAAAATGGAGGAACATGAGATGTTTAAGTACTGGTGAGTATGGGACATGCATGCCTGAAGAATTGGGTGCATTTCAGCAGGAAACAGAGGAATTGAGAGGCTAGGAAGTGGGAAGGCAGGAACTGGGAGGATACTGTCATGGGTCTCCTAAAAATTATGAAATTTGGTATATAAACCATGGGAAACTTTGTTATGTAAAGCCAGTGAAGATCTACTACTCCTACCCCCCGCCAATCCAGGCCTTTTATCGTGTCTCAGATATTGGCTTATTGGTGCCAAGGAAGTCTGATGTCTCAGAATTGATACTATTGGTCCCATTCTCCCCGTGCCTCCATCCACATTAAATAGAAGATTTTTAAATAGCAAAGTAATACAAACCGACTGCCATTTTAGGATGGTCATTGACAGTTATATGGAAGACGGACTGGGATTAGGACAGAGAGAAAGCAGGGAGAATAATTATAAGAGACTATAATAGTCCAGATGGCACATGACGAGGACTAAACAAAGGCAGAAACAGTGGGGATGGAGGGGGTGATAAGGAATATGAGACATACTGAGAAGGCAGAATTGATACTAGAAGAAGAAAAGAGTTGAGGGAGAAAGAGGACTCTCAGTAAGGAGAAAGGTGGTAGTGCAAAATATAAAGAGTTCAATTTGGACCCAGTGAGTTTAAGTAGAGCTGTCCAGAAGGCATCTGGAAAGAAAACAGTGTATGGCTAAAGTCACAAGACTGAATAAAGAGGCAGCTATTTAGGAGATTTTTTTTACACAAACACATCCAATCCCATACTCACGTGTAGAAAATAGTCAAGGGAATAATTACAACAGGACACTATGGCAGAAGTATACCTAGGCTGCCATAAGAGCAAAAAGAAGTTGAGGGTGAGGTATGTGTGCGAAGAAGGGTAGAGGGAAGTCCAGAGAAAGTTTCCCTGAAACTTGAATCTTAACTATTAGTTAGATTATAGCAATTAAGAGTTACCTAAGCGATAAACCTGAGACTCCATCAGCCCGAGTCCAGAAGAACTAGATGGTGCCCAGCTACCACCAATGACTGCCCTGACAGGGAATACAACACAGAATCCCTGATGGAGCAAGAGAAAAATCAGATGCAGACCTCAAATTCTAGTAAAAACACCAGACTTAATGGTCTGACCAAGATTGGAAGGACCCCAGAGATCATGGCCCCTGAACTCTGTTAGCTCAAAACTAAAACCATTCTTGAAGCCAACTCTTCAGACAAAGATTAGACTGGACTATAAGACATAAGATGATACCGGTGAGGAGTGTGCTTCTTCGCTCAAGTAGACACATGAGACTATGTGGGCAGCTCCTGTCTGGAGGCAAAATGAGAAGGCAGAGGTGGACAGGAGCTAGGTGAACGGATACGGGAAATACAGGGTGGAGAGAAGGAGTGTGGCGTCACATTGTAGGGAAAGCAACTAGGGTCACATGACAACATGTGTCTAAGCTTTTGTATGAGAAACTGACTTGAATTGTAAACTTTCACTTAAAACACACACACACACAAAAAGTTAGCTATGTGAAGATGTGGAAGCACGTTCAGGGGAGAAGGACCAGCAAAGTGGTGAAGTGGGCAAAGGCAGAGATGTAAGAGAGAAGGCAAGGCAGATTAGGGGAAGTGTAGGTATTCAGTACAAACGTGAGTGGGAAAGCGGTGAGGGGTAGGTTTGGAGAGAAAGCAGGGGTGATGAAGTGAAGCAAGACAGATGAACTAGAGAGGCCGATCTCTAAGTCTGTGAAATTCTAAGTTTAAGAGGGCAATTCTGGGGAGCCAAGAAGAAACTGGACTTTTTATTCCTCAAGCTGGGACCAGTTCCCTTATCTACCATCGCCCACTCAAAAAAAAAAAAAACAAAAAGCTTGGAGTAACTGTTTTCCTTTTAATCCTGTGGCTGAAAAGTTTTGAGTTTAAACTGATCAGAATCAATACTATAAGCTGTATTTAGTTTTACAACAGGGAAGTTAAAATAACTTCCTGAATTTCCTTCTCTCTTATTTCAGATACACTTATCTTTTGTGTAGCACTGAAAAAACAAACTAGAATTTAGAATTTCTAAATTTTCACACTAAAATGATAAACAAGGAGGCAAGTGTCGTCTCAAATCAAGCAAACCTTTGATTTTTCTGAAGCCCAAGATGAAATAAAAGAAATGCTGCTCTGAAAATGAGACCATCTAACCAAGTTTTCCTTTTACCCTCCTTGGGTCATTTTCTGAAAGTGTGTTTGTTATTTCTATTTGATGCTGACAGATGCCAAGCCAAAATATAATAATCGTCTTTATTTTCCTTTAACAGTGATTAGCTCACGCTCAAATGTTTTTAATACACTGGCAAAATGGCTGAATTCTTAAACTTCAGCTCAGCTTGTTCTGCATTTAGAGCAAACACATTTTCATTTTAAACTTTAAAAGCAAAGCACCTTTTAAATTATTTTTAAATAATTATTTTAAAATTATTACCACTTGAATAAGCTATAGTTTTAAATCTCCTAAGTCATATGAGATAGGCATGTGCTTTTGTGAAAAAAGCAATGAAGACCTGGCATCAAACCTGGCTTTATCACTTTACAGTTGTGTAATCTGGGATAGTCCCCTTAGCCTTGGAGCCTCAAGTACCCCATCTGTAATGCAGGGGATAGTATCACTTGCCTGACAGAGTTGTGAGGAATGAAAGTACTCATCCGTGTTAAAGTTTCTGGAAGAAGGCCTGGTAAATAGTAGGTGTCCAATAAACGTCAGCTGAATCTGAATCTTAGGAACAATTTAAATATCATGCATTTTTCAATTTGTTTACGAAACTGGATTTTAAAGTTCTTCCTCAATAATTCCAAAATTTCGGTCAATATTACTTCTGTAAACACATCACTAACCCCGAGTTTGACTGGTTCTCCCATTGAAGTTGTAACCTTATCGTAATTAGAAGTTTTGAAATTTAATGAGTTGAAATGCAACATGGCACAGATGCCTTATTATACCAATTAGTTAACACACTATTTGTCTTCTACATTAATTTTACTTGCTAATCAAAAATACTGCTTTCCCCTAAACAACATCAAAATAAAATTGCTGATTGTGCAATGGTAAAACCAACACCACCATGTTTGCAAAAAGGCCACTTGAATTCTTTTTTCACGAGCTTGCAGTTTCCAGGAAAAATTTAAGACTCCATATACCTTTAAGTCAGAACTCCAAAAATTTTATCGCAGAAGCCATGTTGTGCACACCACAAGGCATACACTAAGTGGTACATGCTAAGCATACCCATGAATATCTGTGAAAGCTGAACATCATCAAAGTTGATTCATCTCCCTGAATTAATGAATAAGATGGTCTGCTGGAAAAGACTATTCAGGGCTCTGTACGATTGTACACATTTTCAGATGTCCATAGCAGCTAGAATAGAGTATTAAGAAAATTCTGGGAAAAGACTATCTAGGAATTTTTCTGTTAGAACACAGTGCTCCCCATTAGTACCCCAGGTCCAACACAAGTTACCCCTACAGCTTCAACGGACATGGAAGGTCCTCACTGGTTTCCCTGCTTCCTTCAGTCTTTCCTCAAACTCTCTACCAAAGAGCAGCCAATGAGCTAACAAAATCTAACCTCACTGTGCTAACCCCGTCTTAGCTACCAAGCTAAAATCCAGGGCCGCTGCTTTTAGGATAAAGCTTTTTCATCAGTATTCATAGCCTGCATTACCCCACTGGTTTCAATCTGTTCCCACTGAGAAACACAATTAGAAAACCACTGTGCCTAACCTAACATTCTCTCAGATCTCCTTGGCCTTTCCCTTTGCATAAGATACCCTTCTGTTTCATCTTTGCCTTAATAACAGCTAGTCCTTCAAGGCTCAGGTTAGGCTGTGTTGCCAGGGCACCCAGTGTATATGTCACTCTGCAGTACAACTGACTGTTTACCTATCTATTTCCCCATCTACAGCACATGCTGAGCTTTTTAACTGTTTCTCTGCACCAAGGATAATGCAGACTGTAGATTTGCTGAATAAATGATAATTAGCAGCTATGGAACTTCTCAGATATAAGAAGCCACACATACTGGGAGGTATGAGGAAGAGAAGTGTAGAATTCTGGTGGGTCATTTCTGTCTACAAAGATTCAGAGATTATTATATTCTTTCCCTCGTTTTCTTTCCATTCTAGTTAATCCTATTTGCCCTGATGTCTACACTCAAAAGTGATGGTAAATGTGAGCTTTTATTTTTCCTTGTTGTTATTGTTGTTAGGTGCCATCAAGTTGGTTCCGACTCACTGCGACCCTTTGTACAAGAGAATGAAATTCTGCCCAGTCCTGCGCCGTCCTCACAATTGTTGCTGTTTGAGCACGCTGCTGAAGTCACTGTGTCAGTCCAGCTTGTTGAAGGTCTTCCTCTTTTTCACAGAGCTTCTACTTTACCAAGCTTGATGCCCTTCTCTAGGAACTGGTCCCTCCTGATAACATGTCTGAAGTACACGAGATGAAGTCTTGCCTTTCTCATTTCTAAGGAACACCCTGGCTGTACTTCTTTCAAGACAGGTTTGTTTGTTCTTCTGGCAGTCCATGGTACATTCAATATTCTTCGCCAACACCATAATTCAGAGGCATCAATTCTTCGCTGGTCTTCCTTATTCACTGTCCAGCTTTTGCATACATATGAGGCAACTGAAAATACCATGGCTTGGGTCAGGTGCATCTTAGACCTCAAAGCGACATCATTGCTTTTTAACACTTGAAAGAGTTCTTTTGCAGCAGATTTGCCCAATACATCATTTGAGTTGTCTGCTTCCGTGGGGCTTGATTGTGGATCCAAGTAAAATGAAATCCTTGACACCTTCACTATTTTTTCCATTATTTTTCCTTAACTTAAAAAAAAAAAAGTGTTATGCTTTCCTACCCTCTTGTCCTTCATTTGAATTTTCTTAAGCCTTTTTGCAAAATAACACATACACCTAACAGTGCAAAAAAATACATGTACAGCTTAATGAATAAAGTGAACACACATATAACTACCTCTCAGGTCATGAAATAGAACCCTGTCAACCCTTCCTCCCCAAGTCCTTCCCTATTACCCTTCATTTTAGATGACTGCTTTTCGAGAGAGAGGAAAGAAAATCTCATGGAATTTTTGGGATCAGCTCTGAATTCATACCCCTGCATGATCCTGGACCACAGTAGGTAAAAAGAGGCACCAAGGATGCCAGGGTATGTGTGTGTGTAAGGGTGCACCCACATCTATGCCCACCCAGGCAGGGCCCTGGTCTAAAGCAATCTTGAAAGGTGGCAGTAAATCTGCATTTCTGACGGTAAATATTTTCAAAATAACAACATGTTCTTACTAAACAGACAAGGCACTCTGCTGCTCCAGGCTTAAACCAAACCTTAACTAGGAAACCATCATTTTTAAGACCCAAATTCCAAAATAATACAAATCTAGAATAATAACCTATATTGTTTCACACCCACTGTGGATACGAAAGATGCTTTAAAAGTTAGTATTATGGGGTTGCACAATTCCAGCCATCCAACCAGAACAAGGGTTCTCTGTGCTACCAGCAGGCATCCAACAGAGTAGCACATATATGCTCTCTGAGTGAGAAAGCAACACCTTCTCACATACAACCCCCTGGAGAGAGAGGGGAAGGGGAGGGAGGGAGGACTTTACACCTGCAAGCTCCTAACTCTATCAGCACTAGGGCTGGGAAAAACAGCACATATTTAAAAAAAAAAAAAAAGGAGGAGGAAAAAAAAGGTTTCCTAATAAAGCCAGCAACTTTCAAGGAAGGATCTTCTTAAGCCATTTTTTCTTAGGAGACTAGTAAGCGTAATGATTCAACAGTTACGGTCTTTGTCTTCTTAATGGGTTTAGTCAAGCCCTAGGATTGTATAAGCAAATTACTTAAAAGGGCAGCTGTCAAAATTCTTATTCCTTTTGGTAGAAGAACACTGTAAGCACAAAATGTTGTCATATTAATTAAGGCATCTCAACTTCAAGGCACATATGTCCCTGGGCCTTTGGATAATCAAAATGACCACTAAAAATAGAACAGCAGTATATCCAGTGGGACAGACTTGAACCACTCCCAATCCTAAGATTCCTGTGAGATTTGACTAGTATCACTGAATACGCACCTAAATGTAGCCATAGGTTTTCAGTTTTTACTTTGTGTCCTATTAAGGATAAGGGACATATAACTCTTGGCCCACAGTAAAAATCTATAGTTAGCTGACCAGCTAACTGGTAGGGAAAAAGGCTGCTCTCCAATTCTAAAAGCACTGATGCCTGCACTGAAAGTCTAGGAGTTTCATGACGAACAACTTGATTTTTTTTTTTTCGATTTCCCCATCACCAGAAGTAAGCCAGCTCTGTCTGTCAAGATGCCCAGGCTGTGTGGCAGCAGTGTCAAAGGCTGCCATTTGCTCCAAGGCACTGCCATCTGCAGCAGCACAACATTTTGTCTCAGGAAAATAAACACATCTGCCTTTGCCAGTGTCCTCCCACTGTGCTGCCCATCTGGAGCAGGTAAGCTGAAGTCAAGCCTGGGCATGGGTGAGACAGGGGCAAGCAGGGGAGAGGAGGCCTCAAGGGAGATGGCATAGGGAGGAAGAAGGCAGTGCTGCGCCATGTCACATCCTGCTAACCACATTTGCCAAAAAGCAAGTGAAATTACCCGTGTTAGTGATATTTTAATCACATGTAACAAATGGTTGATTATGTTTAAGGGACAAGACCTGCAAAGTCAAGGTTTCACTTGAGCCATCTGTTCACAAGGTCATATGACCTCGTTGATACAATAAAAGATACAAATGATATCTTTGTACCAGCCACTAAAGGCACGAGGAAAATAACTCTAGTGATCAGAATAAAAGGCTCAAAGCACCAGAATTCTTCTACAACACCTTACCTGCCTATTATTAACCAGATCAAACACTCAAATTCAGCCCAGAGTGCTGGGACAAGCCACAGTCACTTATACCTGAAATTGTTTCCTATTCTTTCTCTTAAATTGAAAATATAAATCCAAGTCTGGTTATGATCTTGACATCAGATCTTTATATCATGGTATTTGTGGGCTGGAAGAAACCATAAAAATCATTTAATCAAATTCTCTCTTTCTCCAGTTTTTCAACCAGCTCCTAGCAGATCTAGTGCCAAACCTCCTGGAGCAGGGTTCTGTCAACTATACTACTAGTTTTCAAACTCTGGGGGGACAGGGGCAGTACAGCCACCTTTTCATATAAGTCTTACATGAAATTCCAATATATAACATTGATAAAAAGCTGAGCTGATCTACATGAAGAAGAGCTGAACTTCTGCCACACTGGTCTTCCCTGGTGAGCTTCCTGAAACAGCTTCATGGAATAAAGTTTGAAAATTACTACACCAGGTTGGGATGATATTTTTTCAAATCATTCTTTCTACTTTTACTTGCTAAGCATTTACAAGAATCACCCTATAAAAAAATTAATTACCAAAGGCTCACCAAGCACTTCTAAAAGGTTCTATGAAAACACTTACCAAAGCAGTACTAAAGCCCCAGAGATAGCACACTACTGGGGCCTGCATTCTACCCTAAGCCTTGCCACAAATGCCACATTCCCCAAAGGCATCAGATTTGGCTGGGTCATACCTGTCTCCACATCTGTAAAAAGGAGATGGTGCATGATAACAGATCACTTCAGGGTATTTAGGTGGCTATGCAAAATGTGCCATATAATTCATTTCAAATAAGTGGCCCCATTACTTATCACTCTGCTTTTAGAGTCCATTAATCAAATCATAAGGAGAATCTGAACAAGCAGGCCTTGAGCATTTCTTTATCCTCCATGCAATGTAAACTATGCCTATATGCCATTTTCAAAATCCTGTCAATCCAAACAGCAGTTCTCCAATGACAGTCATTTAGTAGAACACTTATGACTTGTCAGGAAGGTATCATTCATTCATTCAAAATGAATTAAACCACTGGCTAATTCTCGCGTCTCAGTTTGACACATCTGCTCACTCCTTCCTTCTAAACAAACAAGGCAACTGAAACTCAGTCAACGTGAGTAACTTATTTAATATTATACAAACTAGCACATATCAGAGAAGGGACTGGAATTCTGGTAGATCTTCCTCCAAAACTCAGGGATAGAGAAGCCTCGTAAATATTCAAAATTGGGGAGTCAAATCGATAGCAAAAGCCTAGTAATCCCCTTTGTAATCTACTCCTTGAGGTCCACCCAGGAGCAGACCAACTTAAACGTACACATAAATTTAAATAAAAATTAAAATAAAGGCTCTTGACTCCCCATGTGTCTTTTTTTCTTCTCCTCCTGCTGATCTTATGTCTTTGATTCTTAGATGGAGAAGTAACATCCATTCATTACTACTTTAATAAAATTCCCTTCCAGTGAATAAATGCATATTAACAATTTCAGTGTTATTTGTGGGCCCAACTGGTTGGCATTTATTCAGCAAATACTTACTGAACGCCTACAATGGGCACACATTCATATCTTATCCATATAATCCTATATGACAATCTTGACGTTTTAACAGAACTGAGCATTTCATGGTCCCTCAAATGCACAAGCATATGTGCACACTAATCCAGTAACCAATAATGAACACAACATGAAAAAGTATGGGATCTGAATTTTACCTCAGCTTTCTACAAGCTATATATGTGCTCTTGGACAGGATACTTAACCTAACTATAACCAGCTTCAGTATTCTTGTAAGTAAAATGGTGTTATCCCAATTATAACGAGGATTAAGTAGGGTTACATATGTAAACATCTAGAATAGCACCTCTCAAACTTCTAAAAGAACTTTCTGTGATGATGGAAATATTCTATACCTGTGCTGTCCAATATGACAACCATTTAGCCACATGTGCCTACTGAGCACTTGAAATGTGGTTAGTATGACAGAGGAGCCCTGGTAGTGCAGTGGTTAAGAGCTTGGCTGCCAACCAAAAAGTCTGTAGTTCGAATCCACCAGTCGCTCCTTGGAAACATTATGGGGTAGTTCTACCCTATCATACAGGGTCACTGTGAGTTGGAACTGACTTGACAGCAACGGGTTTGGTTTTGATTTAGTGTGGACAGAGGAACTAAATTTTTTATTTTACTTAATTTAAATTTAAATAGCCTCTCATGGTTCCAACTCATAGCGACCCTATAGGACAGAGCAGAACTGCCCCATGGAGTTTCCAAGGAGTGCCTGGTAGATTCGAACTGCTGACCTTTTGGTTAGCAGCCGTAGCTCTAACCATTATACAACCAGGGTTTTCCACATATGGTTAGTCGCTACCTTACTGGACTGTGCAGATATAGAATAAAGTGCTGCACAAAACAGATGGTTAATATTGGTTTTCTTCTATTTCCCCTATCAATACCAGTAATTTTTTATGTCCCTCTCTCTACTAGCGTCAGTTAAACTAAACTAGCATAATGAAGTATCCTCTATATGAAGTCAACTCTTAGTTAATAAAAGGCTTCTTCAACCCAACAATAGCAGCACAAAAGCAAAAGTGGTTAATTAGTTAGTTATATGTGCCATGTGCTGTGCTAAGAGTCTCGGATGGATTACCCTGTTTAATCTTTATAATAATTCTGTGAAGTAGGTACTATTATTTTGTAGGAAGAGAAATTAAGGTTTAGGATTTGTCCAAAGACACACAGGTAACACATCAGTAAGCAAAGATTCAAACCCAGGCAGTCTAATTCCAGAAACTACAATGGTAAATTGCCTGTTTAAATAAACCATTTTACGTAAGATTCATCCTACGCTTTGTGATAAATAAATGTTCTCCCTACTCCACGTCACGCCCCTCCTCACACATACCCAACAAGTGGCAAATTGGAAATCAAACAATGTGAGCTACAGACACAAAGCTATGCATGGTAACTGACTGACTCAAATTAAGCCTCATGTGCCAACTAGTGTGACCTTGTACTAAATTTAGTGACTTTGTACTTTTTAGGAAAATGAAGAACAATCATCGCTTTTTTCCCCAGAATAAAATGACTAAAATATAAACTTATATTTTAGAACTAACAACCTATTGGACATACAGTAGAAGCACAAGGCAAAGGCAGTCGATATTTACTAAAAGCTTCACGTCACTGTCTACAAGGGGTATTTATTTAAAACATCAAACATTTCTACTAGAAGATTAACTGGATTCGCTGCATTTGCATGAAGCATATCGCCACTCTTATCTCAATTCTAAAAGGAGCTTAATTCACTTATTGTCTGCAGCATTTATGAGAAAATACTTATTGCGCCCAAAGCTGGAATTCTTACTCCATTTCTGCCTGATAAGTCAAAGGAACGTTTAGCACAGCACACCACAGCATACTCTTTGCTGAATATCACAGAACTTCTGGGTGGCAGGAAGTTCATGTCTGGCCCATTTTCTTCTCTCACAGAAGAGGTAACAAGAAAAGGCAATTGATCGTCCAGCCAGATCAAAACACTGTATGTAAATTTGTCTTCTCCCAATCCATCCAGCTTCTTCTCAAACTTCAGGATCTTCCAGAATCCACATGACCCTTGGTCAAAGCTAGCACTGAGAAAAGAGATTCTATTCATTGAGAGGAGTCCCTGGATGGTGCAAACAGCTAATATGCTCAGCTGCTAAGGAAAAGGTTGGAAGCTCAAGTCCACCCAAAGGTGCCTCAGAAGAAAGGCCTGGTGATCTACTTCCCAAAAACCAGCCATTGAAAACCCTGTGGAGCACAGGTCCGCTCTGACACACACGTGGGCACCACGAGTCAGAGTCAACTTGATGGCAACTGTTTTTTTTATTTATTAAGAAGTTCTCAATCCAGTATTATTAGGCACTAGAAAATAAACTACATTAAAGGTGTTTAGTAAGTAACTAAAAAAAAATAAATCATACCCGCACTTGTTCAGACTTGTTATAACTCAGTTTAGGCAAGTGCAGATGAAATTAAAACCATAATAAGAATACGAACAGCACCTATGTTCTAGAAACACTACTGAGGAACCAAAGAGCTGATGTAAGGTGGACAGTCAGGTGGTTATGGCATCATTATTGTAGCTCTGTCTGACGTGCTGTGTGGCTTGGTCCAAGTCCCTTGGCCACCTATGCCTTTCACGCCATATCAGTGGTAGAGAACTAACTACTATCTGTCTCAGTGGGACAGTGAATAGATTAGATTATTAAGTAAAATGCTGTGGGCAAAAGACATATGAATGTTAAATATTATGATTTATAAGCGTATTTTCCCAGCACTCCTGTGGGGTTAGGAGGCTATCTTGATTTCATAGATGAGTAAACAGGCACAGGAGGTTAAGGTCACATGGTAAGGCTCCTTTTACTTAGTCCCTGTGGGAAGGGAATGATACACACCTTTAGCAATCATATGAACTTTCTTGGCAGATCCTACACAATCTTTAATGCATTCAATCCTTAACTCAACGTGCATCTTTCAACACACTATCAATGGAATAGACACAGTTCTAACGTAACAACAAAGTCAGAATAATTGAGGAGGAACGATTCTGTATGCTTCGGATGACAGTCATAGAAGGACACAGATAATTGCAAATTTTAGAAAAAAACGAAACTTTGCATTATTTTAAAGATTTCACCTCCACTACCATGTAGGGGGAAACCCTGGTGGCCTAGTGGTTAAGTGCTATGGCTGCTAACTGAGAGGTCAGCAGTTCGAATCCCCAGGTGCTCCTTGGAAACTCTATGGGGCAATTCTACTCTGGCTTATAAGGTTGCTATGAGTCGGAAGTGACTCAGTGGCAGTGGATTTGGTTTGGTTCCATGTAGGGACCTTCAACCAAAGGAATTAAACACAGTTTGCTATGGAAACATTTCAGAAAAAAAAGTTTCAAAGGTTGTCATATCCTTCTAACTCACACTTTAAGCCACTTCCAAAGTTCACCTTTCAGCCAAAGATTAGGCAGGGCCTATAAGACAAACGGAAACCCTGGTGGCATAGTAGTTAAGAGCTATGGCTGCTAACCATAAGGTCAGCAGTTTGAATCCACTAGGTGTTCTTCGGAAAATGTAGAGGGCAGTTCTACTCTGTCTTATAGGGTCGCTGAGTTGGAATGGACTCCACGGCAACGGGTTTGGTTTCTGGTTATAAGACAAACAATAACACACGTGAGGAACATAAGTCTTAGATCAATCAAGCATATGAGATCAAATGGGCGACACCTGCCCAAGAACAAAGATGAGAAGGTGGGAGGAGACAGGAAAGCTGGACAAATGGACATGGTGAAGCTGGGGTAGAAAGGGGAAGGGGAAGAGTGCTGACACAATGAGGGATTGCAGCCAATGCCATGAAATAATTTGTATACAAATTTTTGAAGGAGAAACTTTCACCTAAATCACAATTAAAAAAAAAAAAAAGGTTGTCACAGGCCTTCGTACTTGTGTGCCTCATTCAAAACCTTTGAGAAGGTAAATTTACCTTCTGGGCTTTAATTAGCAACTAGACAGTAAGAGAAAACAAATCCAAAGAGAATGAAGAATAACATGCAGCAAGGGGAAGTGCTCAGGATGGCCAAAAACAGGCAAAAATACTACTCGAGTGTAACAGTAATACAGAAGAAGCACAGAAGATTCTCTGTTCACGTCGAAGACTACCTGCTAGACTGCTTACCCGACTCCGAAGGTAGTCAGCCAGGTTTCGGCGAGTGAAATTAGCTGCTGCTGTGGGAGACAATTCATATCCTGGTACAAGAGATAAAGAAAAATACTTAAAGTGAAGCAAAAGGAATAACAGTACCCCAAATCATTCCACTACCCTGTTCTTAAAACCCACGATCCTTTGTACCTTCAGGATATATAAAGGACACAGACCGAAGGGTACAATCCTACTTTTATTTTCTTTCACCATGCAACATTCATGCAATAACTGGCTTATAGTTACAGCAACTCACAGCCACAGAACAGAACCAAGGTGATTTTGATTGTGCTATGGTGGGATCAATGTCATAACCTTGCTTAAGAGGTACAAAGGCACAGGTGTACAAAAAGAAAGAGGTCTTGAGATGCCATTTTTTTGTAAGTCTATTAAAACAAGGATATTGGGAAAAAAGAGACTGGAAGTTAGGGCAGTCTCAGTCATGCTTTATAAGGTTTTCTTTTAAAAAATGTGTAACCTAATTAAGAAATATAATAGGATTTTCAAAAGTACAAGCCACAGAAAAAGAATGTTAAAAAAAAAAATAGTGTATCTGAAGCATAAAACTTTAAAAAAAAAGGTTGAGCGTCAGCGCACATTTAACGATGCACTCATTTGGAACTTAATCCCCCAGAAAAATGTGACTAGTGCCAAAAAGCATGAGAATGACCCACAACTCAGTGAACCCCCACAGAAAATGCCAATTTGGAAAGACAGACAGCATGTAGCTAAGTTATTCCCCATAACATTTCAAAGACCACTGTCAGATAAGACAAGGTTTAGACTAAAATTCTGACAAATATTTATTGAGCAGCTGCTATGTTTCAGGCTCTATGCTATGTGCTTTCACTTGTACTATTGAATTTCATCCTCATAACAAGTCTATTGTTGTTGTTATTGGGTAATGATGAATTGATTCTGACTCATAGTGACCCCATGTGACAGAGCAGAATTGCCACATAGTGTTTTCTTTGCTGTAATCTTTACGGAAGCAGACTGCCAGGTCTTTTTCCTGCAGAGCTGCTGGATGGGTTCAACCTGCCAACCTTTCAGTTATCAGCTGAGCTCTTAACCTTTGCACCACCAGGGCTCCTATTAGTCTACTAACCCCAAAACCAAACTCACTGCAGTCAAGTCAATTCTGATTCACAGCAACCCCACAGGACAGAGCAGTACTGCCTCACAGGGTTTCCAAGGCTGCCAATCTTTATGGAAGCAGTCTGCCACATCTTTCTCCCGCAGAACAGCTGGTGGTTTTGAACCGCTGACCTTCTCGTTAGCAGCCGAGTCCTTAACTACTGCACCACCAGGGCTCCTATTAGTCTATTAGTGCATATTAAATCATAACGGGAGCAACCCTAGACAACCTTGGACAAGCAAGGATACTTCTGAATTCTCCAACTCATCCTCCAAATACCACTGAGGATTTGAGAGTTATCTTAAATGCAGCAAAGTCTGATGCCCAATCATCTCCATATGGATTTTCTTTCCTTTATTTTAGCTCAGGTCTTGAACTTTAATATGCAGAAGAATTACTGTATAGGGTTACATATACAAAACTGTATTTGACAAGTAATTTAAGGGTTTTTAAGGGCAATTGTAACTGTATAATTTTTGTTTTATGTACTGACTTTAGACCCTAACACCCACGTAAAAAGCAATTCTCTCTACTCCTGTTCACTATTTCCCCTTCTCCCAGGATAGGACAGTAAGTATTGTTGTACCTACTGTACTTCAGAAATGTTATTAGCATCCTTCACCGGGTATGCAGGCAAACAGTTAGAACCACTAAAAAAATAACAGAAGTCTTGAAATATTCTAAGCTTGCCTAAACAGAAGCACCATGTACTTTAGTTTTCTAAATAGTAGGGACTGAGCCTTGTTTGCATTTGAATTCTCTGTGGTACTAAACCAAAACCAAACCCACTGCCACCGAGTCAATTCCAACTTACTAAGCATTGTTTAACATAAACGATGTCCTCAAAAATATTTATGGATTTGAATGCATTATGCTATATCTACTGCTTAAAAAGCTATCTGAATGGATCTTACCTAGTTATTTTACACACACAGTTATATAAAAATTAAGCTTCTTCACAGCTCCATATTATACCAATGCTGTATATAACAGTGTTGTTAAACTGTGAAGTAACTAGAAGTAGAGTTCTCCCTGCAACAGCTTCACTACAAACATTCCTGGATGAGAGGGCTAGTGGCCACTGCTGTCTGATAGGGAGGTACTCCCAGATGGTAAGGGTTCATTAGCCCCAGAGAAAGCATTAATTATCTCACTAGACAGGAACGTACCAGAGAGGTCAGGGAACCCTTTTAAACACAGTAAATTCCCTATCATTACGCAGAGCTTTAAGGTTATAAAGCATTTTCATAGGTATTATTCGTTAATAAAACATTCGTTAATACTATTATAATCCCATTTTAGAAATATGGAAACCGAAGGCCAGAGAGGATAAGTGATTTGTCACATAAAATAGTAAAGCCAAGTTTTACTTAGGTCTTTTTTAGCTCTCAGATTCAGATATACTCCAGCTCAGATTACATTCTCGGAAATATCTAACACTTAAAAAGTATATTACCATGCCCATCTCCAAGATGGTAGTTTTATCTCCCAGATATGAGTGTTATAACGGCTCTCCTTTATACGCTGGGATTTTTGCAGAAAATCTTTAAGATAGAAGGATGGTCTAGATAAGTTTTTAAAACTTAGATGACTCAAATGAAAATATGACCACATAGATCTGCCCATGTATAAACTGCTAGTAGTGAATATTCTTTTCAGTTCAAACATTCAGACAAATCAACTAAAGCTACATTCTAAGTGTTACCCACCATTTCGCATCTTATAAAGCTGTACATTTTTTTGAATATATTCTGCAAACTGCACGGTGTCGCCAGCCTCTCCAACACATAGGAGCAAGATTTTTTCACTCATCTTAAACATTTTGTCATGATCTGCTCAAAGAAAGAAACATGCTATTAGAAATTACCTTATCATAAGTTTATGGCTATTATATATGCAACTATAAACAGGTTTATCAATTAGTATACTGACATTTATTTATTACTATATTAAATAATTTTACTAATTATATTTTCAGTGATTTTAATGGGTACCTGTATTTGTTTTTTACTCTCATGTTAAACCATCAACATATTTTATTGCTAATTTCAATTGGAGAAGATATAGGAAAGTTGATAATCCAAAATATAACAGAAACATTTAAAGGTATTTTAAAATGCAAGAACAGAATAATCAAGGAAACTGAAGGAATTGAGTCAACGGTGATTATCTTCGGGTTTATATGTCTCCACAATACAAATATTAGTTATTATATTCACACACATACAAAAGCATACATGAAAAGGTCTACTGTTATACTCAAAATTAAGGAGCCATCACAAGAAAAAATAGAAAATCAACTGAGAATATAAATCACCTTAAAAAGTAAACCAACTCCATTTCTAAAGCAAAATAGAAAATTAAAATGATTGCCAAAGCAAAAATTCTAATATTCTAACAGTTGTCGTTGTTAGGTGCCATCGAGTCGGTTCCGACTCATAGTGACCCTATCTATGCACAACAGAATGAAACACTGCCCGGTCCTGAGCCATCCTTACAATCGTTATTACGCTTGCACTTATTGTTGCAGTCACTGTGTCAATCCACCTCGTTGAGGGTCTTCCTCTTTTCCGCTGACCCTGTACTTTGCCAAGCATGATGTCCTTCTCCAGGGACTGATCCCTCCTGACAACATGTCCAAAATACGTAAGACGCAGTCTTGCCATCCTTGCTTCTAAGGAGCATTCTGGTTGTACTTCTTCCAAGACAGTTCTGTTCGTTCTTTTGGCAGTCCATGATATATTCAATACTCTTTGCCAACACCACAATTCAAAGGCGTCAATTCTTCTTCAGTCTTCCTTATTCACTGTCCAGCTTTCACATGCATATGATACGATTGAAAATACCATGGCTTGGATCAGGCACACCTTAGTCTTCAAGGTGACATCTTTGCTTTTCAAAGCTTTAAAGAGGTCCTTTGCAGCAGATTTACCTAATGCAATGCATTGTTTGATTTCTTGACTGCTCCTTCCATGGCTGTCGATTGTGGATCCAAGTAAAACGAAATCCTTACAACTTCAATCTTTTCTCCATTTATCATGATGTTGCTCATTGGTCCAGTTGTGAGGATTTTTGTTTTCTTTATGTTGAGGTGTAATCCATACTGAAGGCTGTGGTCTTTGATCTTCATTAGTGAGTGCTTTAAGTCCTTTTCACTTTCAGCAAGCAAGGTTGTATTACCTGTATAACGCAGGTTGTCGATGAGTCTTCCTCCAGTCCTGATGTCCCATTCTTCTTCATATAGTCTAGCTTCTCAGATTATTTGCTCAGCATATGATCAAACAGGTATGGTGAAAGGATACAGTCCTGACGTATACCTTTCCTGACTTTAAACCACTCAGTAAGCTATTTTAAAACACCTTACAAAAATCTTTATGTTCTAATTTTATCTAGCTGAACCAGACTCATTCAGATTAGCTAGATAGATAAATATTCAGATAGCAATTACAATAGTGCCTAAGGACAAAAACTCCATATTTAGTCTATAGCTTCAGAAAAACCATAATCTTCCTATCTTACTCTCACTTTCACTTTTCATTTTTCAAATTGTGCTGAATAATCTTCCCTGGGAGACATGTCCCCTGTTTGAAAGTTTCTGAAATGTCAAAACCCTTAATAGGATTTAAAGAACAAAATGCTACTGTCAAATACTTTACAAGTGTTTGAGAGTTGTAGATACCAGTAATATGGCTACTTAGGAAACAGACACACACACACACACACACACGCACAAAATGTGCCTTTAGATAGTATCAAATTGCCTTGAAACTCCTAACACGAACACTGCAGGAGATCTAAAGCTGTTAGTTTGCAAACTTGTTTATAAAAGGAAAAAAAACGCTTTCAAATGTATTATCCATGCAAAGAAAAGGAACCGGAAGGATATATTCTAAGTTCTTGCCAGTGGTAAAAGTGTGAGCAATTTTTATTTCCTCCTTTTTGCTTGTCGGTATTTCCTAAAATTTTTAATATATATCACTTTTGTGAGAAAATTCTATTCAATAAATTTTTATTACTTTTATAATCAGGAAGAAAAACAATTCTTATTTTGGGAAAAGGGAACTTGTTTATAAAGAATTTATGTCACATTTAAATGAAAGGCTAAAATTCTTGGTAGCCAACTGTTCAATTCTAAGATGAACTTAAGGCAACACTAAAAGTGTTTTTTAAACATCTACTGCACATCCAGTGTGTAGTGGAGGGGGGCAGAAAAACAAAAACGATAGATGCTAATGGCTCCCTGGGCTGTCCAGGAAACAGCCTGTTTAGCTCTAGACAAGTCCTGGTCCTTGAAGGAACTTAACGAGATCGACATGAAACAAATGGACAACAAAATGAACATCAGTGTGTAATAATGTGGAAAACCAACTGAGTAGAAACCAGCAGACTTCATTTATAATCTGGCCTTAGCACTCTAAATTTAGGGCAATTACTTGTTATCCCTAAGCCCCAGTTTCCAAATGTGTACAATGGTGATAGTATCACTTAACCTTGCCTAACTCACAGGTGAGGAAAATGGTAATGAATCCTATAAACCAAAAACAAAACCCGCTGCCGTTGAGTTGATTCCGACTCATAGCGACCCTATAGGACAGTAGAACTGGCCCATAGAGTTTCCAAGGAGCACCTGGCAGATTCGAACTGCTGACCTCTTGATTAGCAGCCATAGCACTTAACTACTACACCACCTGGGTTTCCAGAGAATCCTATACATGTACAATATTATCATACCTAAGTGTTAGACAATGTAGTTCAGATTATACATGGTATCGGAATTCAGAAAAGAAAAGAGTTCTGTGTGGGTTGGTGTACTCTGATTTTAAAAATAATTTTACATAAGCCAAGAAATATGAAACGCAGCATACAACCAAACTGAGAGTTGTACCACCTAATTTTGATAAGCAATCTTTGGGAAATGCCTTCTCTATAGTATCAAAATATTTTGCAAAGCGACAAAATGAAAAACGAATGGCAAGTATTTTTCTCATTTTATAGTTGGAGAAAATAAGCCCCAAAAGGCTACTGTTTTCAGCATTCTTGCCTACCCACACAGTTTCTTCAGGAAATGAATAGTAGGAAAAAGTCCTTATACAATTCCAAAGCTCCCATCATAAAAGTGTTTATGCCAGAAAAAACCATGGGGAAAATCAGAGTTGACTGCAATTATTTCCTATCATTTTTCAAGAACTAACTCAAATTCATCTTTCTTCTAAACCACATTGATCTTTCCTTTCTCTGAATGCCCTTAGGAATCACTGCTGAAATCATTAATTTAAAAACTAATACTGACTAGTGATACTTCTTTTATCATACAAAATCACCTTGTAATATGCATTTCCTTGTTTCCTTAATGTTTTGGACTAATCTATGTCTAATATGTTGTACACAAATAGGCTTAAAGCACATTTTACTTTTCAAAATTATTTCACATACATTGTCATGATAAAACAGAAGATTTGTAAAGATACTGACTTGGTTATTCTACTTAAAAACAGCTTCTAAATAATTTGCTTATCAAAAGGCTCAGTATTCAAAATAACGGACAAATTTATTCTCAAACAAAACAAATTTACTCCTTTGAAAGACTAGTTTACAAACAGAACTTCTACAAACTAATCATCTAATTTCATTAAGTAATTTCACTTGAGGAACAATCCATACAATAGATGTTTAATAAACCACTTTCAGGACTCTCTTCTTCAGGAAGACTAGAACACACAAGTGAAGTCCATCAGAGGTCATTCTACCTTTCCAGCCTGACAATCAGATGCCTGCTGAGGCAGCAGCTGTGAACACATTTTTTGCCTTTGTTCATACATACACTTTAAGAAACCTTGGATTTAATAATTTTTCTTTCTTTAAACCCAAGATGAACTGTCAGCTGCTCTCAAAGTTTTCTCTAAATCTCTACAACCAGAAAGAATCTTTTTCCTCTGGATTACCTGAGCACAATCTCTTCTTGCTCTGCATTACCTGAGAAGTTTGATTGTAGTTTTCATATAACACTTCATGTAATTATTGGTACACATATCCGAATCCCTTATTAAACTGTAACTTCTTTTAAGATTATACACCTAATAATCTTAGGATAGGGGTTGTTTCTCACTCTTCTTTGCATTCCCCCAGCACCTAGTACTGTAACGTACACATAGGTATCCAAAACCTGTCTGTCAAACCAACAATTAAATCATCTCTGAGACAAAGCAAAATGCTTTTTCAACAGTAGCACGTCTATGATCAGTCATGAAAACACACACTTAGATTTCTCATGTCAACGACCAAAATCTTTTTTGAAGTATTTGAGTATACACTGTAGGAGACAGTATAGTACAGCAAATATGGGCAAAAGGTCTGGAGTCACACCACATAAGTTTGAACCCTGGTTCTGCCATTCGTGACCTTGGGCAAGTTTCTTAACCTCTGTGCCTCAGAACTAACATCTGTAAAGTGGGGATGTAATAGTGCTTATCTCAAAAGGTTAAACGAATTAGTAAATCATTTTAAGCACATACATAATAAGTGCTTAGTAGTAGTATTGTTGTTGGATGTTATAGACTCGATTGCGACTCAAGCGACGCTATGTACAACCGACGAAACGCTGCCCGGTCCAGCACCTATAAATTACTACCAAGTATTTATCACTCTCCTGGGCGTTCGCACGTAATTTACCTCATTCACTCAATCCTCACAGCAATCTTGTGAGGCTGGTAATACTAATCTGATTTTACGGATTAGAAAATCTGGGCACTGTAAAGTAACTTGTACAAAGTCACAAAGCAAGAAAGCGACGGGGGCTGGAATCGTGTCTTCTAATTCTATTAACTACTAAAACATAAAGAAAACTTGGCAGCCAGTGCCCAGGAAAACTAGAAAAGGAGCATAAGAGCTGAGCCAAGGGAAGAGACAGCGGAAGAAAAGAAAATACTAAGCTTCTGGTCCCACAGTCTCACTCTCCCCAGGATTCCACGAAACTAATCTCACTGGTAGCGACAACAGGAAACTTACCAGGGGAGCCTAGTGCTGGGCAGCGGTTTAAGCACTTACAAACTAAACTCTCTTAGGCAACTCTCTCCTAGCAAGTATTTAGCGAAGGCCAGTGCACTGAGCACTGACCTAGGAGCCCTGGGAGGAATGGCTAGCAAGGTCGTAAGCTTGTCTGTCTCCTCAGCTCTAAAAGATAAGTGGATGGCAGGCCAGGGCGGGTCCTAACTTCCAGACGTCCCTGGTACCCCAACCCCCCGCCCCCGAACTCCCTTCTCTGCCCCAACACCCAGGCCCGGCCGGGCCTCCCCTGCTTCCTCTCACCGTCCTTCATCTGGACAATATTGCTGGCGGCCACCCGGTCGGAGGCGACCAGGACGTAGTCGGGGCCCTGGATGCCTATGAGGTACTCCATAGTGGCGGGAGGCCGGAGGCTGCAGGTTCTACAGAACGCACGTCTCGCTGGCTTCTCGGCCTCACCGGTGAGACAGCACAGCAGGTCACAGCTTCACGCGACGTAGGCCGCGCTACCGCCCCGGTCACCGGCGCTCTCGGATGACGTACAACTGTCGCGAGAGGTCGGAAAGCGAGTGTGGTGCTAGGTGTGTTAAATCTGCGTTTGCCTCTTGCCCTGACGGTGTCTCTTCCAGTAATGGCTCTGTAAGTTACTTTGTGCAACGCCCTATTTCCTTATCCGTAACCCCCCTGAGGGGGAAGTTACACACCATATATGAAGTGCCAACCACTTATGGGTGCCCTAAAGCGATGGTCCCAGGTGGCCGTTTCCCCTTGTTACCCGGTAAAACCTTTCCAAAAATCTCTTACCCGAAAGACGAATTGGAGAAAAAGTGAGAGGATTCCCTACTGAAACCTTGGTGGAGTAGTGGTTAAGAGCCATGGCTGCTAATCGAAAGGTTGGCAGGTCGACGGGATGCAGACCCCAAATTCTCGTTAAGACCAGACTTAATGGTCTGACACTAGAAGGACCCTGGTGGTCATGTCCCCCAGACCTTCTGTTGGCCCAGGACAGGAACTCTTCCCAAAGCCAACTCTTCAGACATGGATTGGACTGGACAATGGGTTGGAGAGGGATTCTGGTGAGGAGCGACCTTCTTGGATCAGGTGGATTCTTGAGACTATGTTGGCATCTCCTGCCTGGAGGGGAGATGAGAGGGTGGAGGGGGTTAGAAGCTGGCGAAAAGGACACGAAAAGAGAGAGTGGAGGGAGAGAGCAGGCTGTCTCATTAGGGAGAGAGTAATTGGGAGTGTATAGCAAGGTGTATATAAATTTTTGTGTGAGAGACTGAGTTGATTTGTAAACTTTCACTTAAAGCACAATGAAAATTATTAAAAAAAAAAAAAAAAAAGGTTGGCAGGTCGAATCCACCAGGTGCTCCCTGGAAACCCTGTGGGGCAGCTCTACCCTGTGCTGTAGGGCCGCTATGAATCCGAATCGACGACAACGGGTTTGAGGGTTTTTTTTGTTTGTTTGTTTTTATTAAAGACGCAGCATGAAGGTGAATCATAAAAACAGCGGGAAAAAAATAGAATATTTTGATAGTCTTCGGAAGGGACACGTGCTTATGACAGGAAACCCAGAAGCAAGTTGGGGGGGGAAGAGGGGGGACAGAACCAAAACCAAACCAGTTGCCCTTAAGTTCATTCTGACCCATGTGTATCAGAATAGAACTGGGTTCCATAGTGTTTTCAGTGACTGATTTTTGGAAGTAGATCACTAGGCCTTTCTTTGGAGGAGCCTTTGGGTGGACTCAAACCACCAACCTTTTGGTTAGCAGCTGAGCACAAAACCATTTGTGCCACCCAGGGACCCCCATATAGAAAAAGACTGGCAGGTATGACTATATAAAATTGCAAGTTTCAGTGGCATGAAAAGGAAACCCTAGTGGTGTAGTGGTTAAGAACTACAGCTGCTAACCAAAAGGTCAGCAGTTCAAATCCACCAGGCACTCCTTGGAAACCCTATGGGGCAGCTCTGCTCTGTCCTATAGGGTTGCTATGAGTCGAAATCGACTCGATGGCAGTTGGTTTGGTTTTTTGTTTTGGTGTGGTGAAAGTCACCATACTGTTCAAAGATAAGTATAAAATGATAATTTTTTCAATATATGAAGTAGTTAACATCTGTAACTTTAAAAAGTTTCTACAAATCAATAGTGGAAAGAACATAATTTTTAAATGGCCAAAGTTAAGAACATGCAGTTCGCAAAAGAAGCCATACAAATGGCCAAGAAACATGAAGAGATCCTTAGCCTTGATGGAGATTAGGAAAATGAGAAATTTAAAATCACCAGTGAGATTATGAATTGTCATGGCCCTTTTACAGAGAACAATTTGATAATATACATTAAAATGTAAGTGTATATAAGCTTTTAAATGTGTCCTAAAGAAATATTTGCATAAATACCAAAATATTTGTTAAGAGATATCCATTGCAGCATTGAAACAGCAAAAAAAAAAAAAAAAAAAAGGAACCAACATACATGTCCATAAGTAGAGGAACTGTTATATAAATTATGGTACACTCATGCAGTGGAATATTATGCAGCCACTAAAAAGAATGAAATGAACCTAAATATATTAATATATTCCACATGGCCCAAAATATGTTAAGTGAAAGTGAAAATGCATTCCAATATGTAGCATGATGCCATTTTGTAAAAAATATTAAATAGAATTAGAAAAAGATCTGGAAATAAACATGTCAAATTGTGTGCAGTGGTTACCTCTGGGGAGTGTGATTTGAAGGGAGGATTTTCACTTTGTATTTTATGCACATCTATATTATTTGAATGTTTTGCAACACTCATGTATTCATAATTTTTAATAGGTTAAAAAAAAAACTTTATATCTTGGAACCATTATATCTTGCAGCTGTTCTGGGAAACTGACATATTCTATGACTAGTTTCTGTCATCTCCAACAGAGTTTTCATACTAACTAAGAAATGAAAAAAAAAGTTGCAATTACATCTCGAAACACAACTATGCAGTTCATTTACCTCTGCAGAAATGTGTAGACCCTACTTCCTTTTGAATGTTTCTTCCAGTTCTCTGCCCATAAAGGAACATAGAGCCTGAGGAGTGTGGGGCAGCCCATCTATCATGAGATGGGTGCCATGGGCAAGTGACGTTATTAAGTCAACCACCCTACTAGAACACAGCTGCATCCATTATCCTATAAAGATCCTTTTCTTAAACACTACTGGGGAAGAAGCCTCTCTTGCTCCCTCTCTCTCTCGTTGTGTGTGTTTATGTGTGTGTTTTAATTACAAAAAGTACACAGTTGTATAGTATATGTGTATACACAGACACACACACACATAATACAAGAGTGAGAAGTTAAATACTCCCCTCCCACCAGAGATCTATATCCTTCCAGGCTTTTTCCTTTGTACATACCAATATTCATCCATTGAGCCATTCATTGATTCACAATAGTTGCAGAATTCTGAATTGGAAGATACACAATCTTAAAAAAAAAAAGACCCAGAGATCTTTTAAGCTGACTCTTCCGTCTTTCTCCCCAGGACTCTTTTTAAATTTCTTCTAGCTAAGTAACACTACAGCTGTCCTAACTTTGTGTTAGTATAGAAGAAAGTGGGTTTTTAAGACCTAACATGTGCTATGTCTCACTAAAAAATCAGGGAGAACCCCACTTCAATTTAAGTCTTAGAATAACTAAGTCATAAAACTAGCAAAAAGTCTGTGAAGGTTCAGAGATGCTAGAATGTCTATCGGAAATTGTGGAGGAAGGAGTAAAAGGCACTAAAGTGGGCAGGCTAAAATTGGTCTACTCAGTAAGTTCAGAAAATGCACTAGCTAATCAAATGCTTTGGGAAGACACATTTAAAGAAAATACAAGTAAGGGGAAACTAGTATCATTGAAAAACTCAGTAGTGGCTGCCATCTGTCAGGTGGATCTGACAGTAGGAAATGCTTTACAGAATGGGTCTCCCTATTACCAGTGGAAATGACAGGATCCTAAAATAGCAGTGGCCAGCACTTAGCCATCAGAAGCAAGACAGGTGTAATTACCTCAATGATCATCAAGGTCAGAATGTCAGCCAGGGGACTTTGACCTGCAGAAACCTATGGAAATGGCACAAAGAACATAGTTTTCCTAGAGGTAAGGTAGATGGGCAGCCAACAAGGGTATTACTTAGTATATCTACTTAAGAACAGATGAGAGGATGGAGGCCAGCCACCCCAATAGAAAGTTACAATCCCTTGCCAAGTTTCTAGACCTGAGTGAGTTTCAGACCCAGAATCTGTTGACTAAAAATGTGCTGGTTCCCCAGGTGGAAGGACTCTACAATACCAAGACAAGTGTATATAGCAGTGATTCCCTCAGTCATTCCCTGAGGGGGTTTATGGTAATTTATTCAGGTAGCCATATGCTGGGGGAAAGGGCATGCCCAGATTTTTCAAGAGCTGTTGGGTACAAGACCTGGGTCTTGTTATACCTGAGGACCCAAAGTGCCATCGTGGCTCCCCTCTTATTGGGGGCCAGGTAAGAAATAAAGTCCTAGTCCAGTCCATATCGCAGTGGATCCATTGGGTTGATTCACCCAATGGTCACTTCCCTGATTCTTAAGTGTATAATTAGAATGGACATAGTTAACAGTTGGCAGAACTGTCACATAAAATCCTTGACCTTTACAGCAAAAGACATTGTAGTAGGAAAGGCCAAATGGAAGCTCCTGAGACTGCCCCCATTCTTAACCACTAGGGTATATAAGAAATAACCAAAACCAAACCAAACCTAGTGCCGTTGAGTCGATTCCGACTCATAGCGACCCTACAGGACAGAGTAGGACTGCCCATTAGAGTTTCCAAGGAGCGCCTGGCGGATTTGAACTGCCAACCCTTTGGTTAGCAGCCGTAGCACTTAACCACTATGCCACCAGGGTTTCCGTATAAGAAATACCACATAGAAAATATCTAAAATGGAACACGACTGGAAAAAATGAGCAGAACACCAATGAAATGTGGGTCGAGGTCAAGTAGCCTAATATATGTGTAATTGAAGTTCCCGAAGGAGGGAGGAAGACAAAAAAATTTAATAATGAGAAAAAAGTTTCCAAATTGAATGAAAAATAGAAACCCATAGATCCAAGAAGTTAAACGAACCCCAAGCACAGGAAACACAAAGAAAACTACACTGAGACACATTACAAATTACTTAAAATCAATATTAAAGAGAAAATCCTAAAAGCAGCCAGAGAAAAAAGCCACTTCATTTACAGGGGATCAAAGATATGAATAACATCAAACTTCTTGTGAGAAACAGTAAAACCCAGAAGACAGTGGAAAACATCTTTAAAGTACTGAAAAAAAAATTAACTTAAAATTCTATTTTCTTTTTCAACAGACTTTTTCAGTCATACAAATCTGAAAAATTCATCACTGAAAGACCTACATATAAGAAATATTAAAGTTCTTCAAGTAGAAAGAAATTACACCACATGGAAACCTAGACCTACAAAAAAAAATGAAGAGTTCTGGAAATGGTGACTAAGTAGGTAAATATGAAGACCTTGTTTCTTATTATATAAGTATCTTTAAAAATAACTAGCTCTTTAAATAATAACAGTGTTTTGTGGGGTTTATAATGTATTTAGAAGTAAAATGTAGGACAACAAAAGCACAAAGGCCAGGAGGGGAGATATTGGAATATACTTCCGTAAGGTTCTTATCCTATACATGAGCCAATATACTATTACTTGAAGGTAGACAGTGATAAGTAAAAGATGTATACAGTAAACACCAAACAATCACTAAAATGACACTACAAAAGGTTATAGCTAATAAGACAACCAAAAAAAAAAGTGTTCAAAAGGAGACAGGAGAAGGAGAACAAAAAGCAAAAAGGACAGAGAGAAAACAAACAGCAGGGTGGTAGATTTAAATCCAACTAGATCAATAGTCACACGAGTATAAATGGCCCAAACACCCCAACTGAAGGCCAGAAATTCTCAAATTAAAAAAGCAAGACCCAACTATATGCTGTCTATGAGATACCCACTTTAAATTTAATGACAAAAAGATTTGAACATGAGTGTTCATAACAGCTTTATTTGTTATTTCCAAAAACTAAAAAAAGGTGGAAGAAGGTAATCATGCCCATCAGCAGGTGAGCAGATTGTTTATATTGTTATATATCCATGCAGTAGAATACTGTTGTCGGTATTAGCTGCCATCTAGTCGACTCCAACTCATAGCAACCTTATGCACAACAATAAAACATTGTCCAGTCCTGCGTCACTCTCACAATCACCAGCATGTTCAAGTCCATCACTGAAGCTACTGTGCCAGTCCATCTCACCAAGGGTCTCCCATGCCCTCATTGGCCCTCTACTTCACCAAATATGATATCCTCCTCTAGTAATTGATCCTTCCTGATGATGTGTCCAAAGCAAGAGAGTTGAACAATGTTCTGTCATGATCTGTACGGTTTTCATTGGCTAATTTTTGCCATTAGATCACCAGGCCTTTTTCCCTAGCCTGTCTTAGTCTGGAATCTCTGCTGAAACCTGTCCTCCATGGGTGACCCTGCTGATATTTGAAATACGAGCCACCACAGTAGGACAGACTGACAGGTGGTGGAATGGAATGCTACTCATCAATAAAAACAAATGAACTGTTGATGCACACAACAACATCGTTAAACCTCAAAATAATTATGTTGAGTGAAAAAGCCAGACAAAAAAAGAGTCAGTGCTATATGATTCCATTTATATTAAATTCTAGAAATGGAAACTAATGCATAGTGATAGAAAAGAGATCTGTGGTCATCTGGTAATGGAGGGGACAGGGAGAGATGGGAGGAAGGGATGCAATGAACACGAGGAAATTTTGGAGGGTGATGGATATGCATATTATCTTCTTGTTATGGCTTCACAAATGTATGCATATGTCAAAACTCATCAAATTGTATGTGCATTTTACTGTAAATTATATCTTGAAAAAGTTATTTTTAAAACAACGTTGCATCCTTGGGGAGGGAGTGACATAAATTGATCCCACTCTCAAAAATTTTAAGGATGCAGTGGTTGTTGTTCCCTTTATAACTCCATTTAATTTACCAATTTTTCCTGTGTAAAAAATTGAATGGATTATGGCAGATGACAGTGGACTACTGCAATGTTATCCAAGTAATAGCCTCTATTGCATCTACTGTGTTGGATTTAGTATCTTCACTAGAGCAGAATAATGTAACTTTCAGTGGTGTCACTAGGGTTCATATCACCCAGTACAGAACTCATGGTGTCACCCCTCTATGGACCTCCTCCCGTACCAGACCCTACAAAATCCTTAGTAATGTTTTTTGTGCTAATGTTACTCGTAAATTATAATTCCTGTATAGCACCCCTTCTTTTCCTTTAATTACTACTTCATTCTCAAGGTATTGATACAGGTTTTCAAAATCAGCAACTATGAAAACATTAGCAGCAACAAAAAGAACAGTGTGTGCATGTAGCACATGCAGATGCAACCACATGATTCAAAGCATTATTGTAATTGAGAATAATGACAGCTCTGACCAGAGCACATTAGAAAGTTCAAAAAGTAAATTAGCATAGAGTTTTAACCTTGTAGGTATATTGATACATGTAAGCTGGGCTTACGAAAAATGTTTTCATTTTTATAACTAACTACAGGGATATTTCTATAGACAGTCATTTTGGTGTCACCCCCTCTGACAGTGTCATCCAGTGTGGTCCCCACCCCCACGCTGCTGTAATGTTGCTGCTGGGCACATGGTTTGCAGCTATTGATCTGGTAATACATTCTTTCCCATATCCTTCAAGGTGGATTAGAAGCAGTTTGCATTCACATGGAATAAACAATAGTATTGCCTCAGGGTTATGCTAATTTTCCTACAATAACTAGTCTCTTGTAGAATCCAACTCATTAACCCGAAGCCAAATCAATTCAAATGGCTGAAATGTGGCCCTTTCTAGGCATATCAAATTGCTAAAAATAAAAAAGTAAATATACGCACTAATAGCTAATATGCTTAACACCTTGATGCTATCCAAAAAAAATGCTGTCATAAATGTAGAGACCCACGGTAAAAGAAACTAAAGAAAAATTCTTCAGTAGATCTTCATTGTAACAGGCTGCTGTATCTGAGGATTTTAAGCAAGGACCTCTTATAGAACAGAAAAACAAATTCATGGAGAGATTCAAAGACTGCATTACTGGTGCACAGAATCCAGCCCCCAGTTTTGAAAAGACACACTTGATCATGTGGTAAGATCTAGGAGAATAAACTCTATTAAAGCCGGAATGGCCACCTAGTAGCAGCAGATAAAACTTCAGATGGATGCTTACCAAAATCCTTCACAAAACAACACATCGTAGCAGTGACATGTTGGCAACAAATTTAACTGGCAAGTTTTCTAAGATTGCATAAATAGAAACAGATTCTATGCTCATGGATTGAAAGACTTAACATTTTGAAAATGTCGATACTACCCAAAGCATTCTAAAGTGATATAACGCAATCCTGATCCAAATTTCCACAACATATTTTACTGAAATGGAAAAACAAATCGCCAACTTTATATGGAAAGGAAAGAGGTGCCCTGAACAGTCAAAACCATATTGGAGAAGAACAAAGTAGTAGACCTTACACTTCCCCATCTCAAAATTTACTATACAGCCACAGTAATCAAAATAGCCTGGTACTGGTTCAATGAGAGACGACACATAGACCAGTGGAAAAGAATTGAGAACCCAGAAGTAAATCCATCTATGGGCTGCTGATTTTCAACAAGGGGTCAAAATCCATTCAATGGGGGCACAGTAGCAAAAAGATGGAAACAACCTAAGTGCCCATCAGTGGATGAGTGGATAAACAAAATGTGGTATATACATACAATGGAATACTATACAGCTGTAAAGAGTAATGATAAGTTCGTGAAACACAACACAAATGAATCTGGAGGACATTATGCTAAGTGAAATAAGTCAATCAAAAAAAGAACAAATATAGTATTATCCTACTTTTATAAAAGGACAAAAATACGTATACATATGGAAATCAACTTTCTTTGTGGTTTTATAAAAGGACAAAAATACGTATACATATGGAAATCAACTTTCTTTGTGGTTACCAGGAATGGGAAGAGGAGGGAGGAAGAACCATTGTCTAGAATTACTTAATGTGGCCCTTCTAGCCACGGTCTTTGTGACTCACACACAATGATTGGGTGGGACTGTGCAAATAAGGTAATTGTGGCCCACTAAAGGGATTGGTCAGTTTTGCCATCCTGCTAGGCTTAAAAGAGGAACAATTTCAGGTCAAAGAGAGGATCCCACCACCACCAAGGAAAAACAGCCAGTAGCGGAGCATTGTTCTTTGGACCCAGGATCCCTGCTCTAAGCAGCTCCTGGAACCAGGAGATAGAGAGCTGTAATGCTGAAGACAGTGAGAAGCAGTGGCAGAGAAACGGTGGCAGGAGAGACCAGCAGGAGACAGCACAATGGGCTTCCCAGACCATGGAGTGAGAAAGCTGAGTGCCTTGGGAGCGAGGGTTATTGGCGGAGTGGGGTGCCCCTGGGCACCTATTGGCTGAGCTAAAAGAGTTTTGTAACACTTGCCTGAGCATGGCAGAGTCCCAGGGCCAGGGAGAGTCCTGCCTGTGAGCACTACTGGGAAGAGACCATCCTGATTCCTCAACCTGAATTGTAACCAGTTACTTCCCTAATAAATCCCACAATCCTGTGAGCTCAGTGTGGCCATTGCAATGAATTATTGAACCCAGCAGAGAAGTAGAGAGTGCCATGGGAGGGATGGTTGGTTTCAGAATTGGTAAAGATGGTGGAGAGAGGAGACATGTCTGACCTCTGCGTTATAGGAATCAGCCTTGGGCTATTGCTCTTGATACTCCTTCCCCCTTGTGAAGTTAGAGGAGGTCAGATGCTCCCCCAAGCCATTTTTAAATAATATGTATAAGAAGGTATATGTGTGTGTGTAGGCGTATCTGTTGGCATATGCATATACATGTTTGTGTGTGCTGCACATGTATTCATATATATAATAAAGCACATAGGGGGCACAGTCACGGATACTTTCCAGACATAACCAAACACTTTGCAGGATTGGTTTACTGGGTTTGAAGGCTTAGCGCCGTGGTCTTGTGGTACAACTCAGTCAACTGGCACAACATAGTCCATGAAGTTTATGTTCTGCATCCTAGTTTGCTAAGTGGCATCTGGGGTCTTAAAAGCTTGGAAGTGGCCGTCTAAGATACAGCTATTGGTCTTTACTCACCTAGAGCAAAAGAGAAAGAAGGAAAACAAAGACTCAAAGAAGAAACTAGTGTACAGGACTAGTTGCCTGTATTAATCACAGCTTCATTTATCTTGAGATCAGAAGAACTAAATGGTATCTGGATACCACTACCGACTCTTCTGGCCAGGGAAACAATAGATGGGCCTGGACAGAATGGGATAAAATGGTAGAACAAAACTCAAGTTCTTAAAAAAAAAGTCCAGACTTACTTGACCAGTAGAGACTAAAAGAACCCCCAAGATTACTACCCTGAGATACCCTTTAAATTTTGAACTGAAACCACTCCCAGAGGTCACCTTTCAGCTAAATAACTGACTGGCTCATAAACAATACCACCTGTGAGTATTGTGCTCCTTAAAAAAAAAAAAAAGAATATGTATATCTTTTTTTTTTTTTTTTTTTAAGAATTTTGTACCCTAAAGCAAAGATGAGAAGGCCAGGGGGGCAATGGGGAAGCTGTATTAATGAAAATGGAACAACCAGAATGGAAATAATGAGAATGTTGACACAATGAGTAAAATGTCACCAATGTCACTGAACAATATGTATAGAAATTGTGAAATGGATATCTAATTTGCTGTGTAAACATTGACCAAAAACACAATAAAAAATATATTTTTAAAGTTTTCTAGGATAGAGGATATGGCCAGTTCATGCCTCATCTATAAATAACATAATTCTCAAAAAATTGTAAAGGCGCGTCATGAACTGGAGCCCTGCCCTAAAGAGATCTTTGGAATATCTGCAGATGAATTTTATACAACACATCCCTCTATGTCATAAATATATACCAGTAATAGTATGCTGTGAGCCTTGGTGGCACGGTGTTTAAGCCATTGGCTGCTAACTGAAAGGTCAGCGGTAGAAAGATGTGGCAGTCTCCCTTGGAAATCCCGTGGGGCAGTTCTACTCTGCCCTATAGGGTCACTATGAGTCAGAATTGACTCAGCAGCACACAACAATAGTATGCTTATTTTCTGAATGAGTTAAAGCATTGCCCTATTAAAAAATCACAGTTCCAGGAGGCGGGGCCAAGGTTGTAGAGTAGTCAGACGCTTCTGGTGAACTGTCTTACAACAAAGACCCGAAAAACAAGTGAAACGATTACATTTATGACAAGCTAGGAGCCCTGAACTTCAAAGGCAAAGTTAGAAAATGGACTGAGTGGCGGGGGAAAAGAGACGGTTCAGAAGCGGAGAGGAGTTGCCGGACCTAAATCACCAGGAACCCTGAGGCTGCAGGGGGTGCGGGTGGTAGCATTCAGCTGCAGTTTCCTCAGGGAGAAACAGCCAGTGGCACAGCCTACTCACACCTCTGGAACCAGAGAAGAATGGCACTCCTGGGAAAAGCTAAGTACTTGCATATATTTTACTGCACCCCCCGAGCCCCCAGGCCGGCTTCAGTGGCTGTCAGTTTCTCTGGGCCTGAGATAGGTCCTGCTGCGCACTCTGAGCCATTCTCCCAGCCTTGGAGAAGGAATAAATTCACAACTGGGGGAAGAGATAATCTGCTAGTTCCACTGATCTGGGGAGCTCAGGACAGAAGTGGCTCCTGTCCAGGCATAAACAGTCCATGGATGTTGAATACCTTTCCCCACTGCATGGACCTGTGTAGGCCTATGTCAGGAAAATAGGCCCTTGTTGGCAGACTGCAACTGTTTCAGCTGTGGGGTGGAGAGGTCGGTGTTTGATGTTTGACACCGCCTTGCCTATTAAACAGGGTCCTCACCTACCCACATCAGGGGCCTAAGGACTGGGGGCTCCACTCAGGTCACCTAGCCAACTGTGACAGAGGTCCAAGGATAACTGGTACCTCCCAGTCCTTACAACCAAAAGTATTGGGTGCCCATGGTCCATCTGCAGAACCCACCCACCTGTGTGCTGTAGGGAACAGGGATGGACTTTCCTCACAGACACTCAGGATGGTTGTCAGCCCTCTGCCTTGTTCAGAGCATGACCACCTGCTGCAACCAGATAGAGGTACCTACACCAATCACTCCTGCCCCTCTAAGACTGTAGGACAGAGCTTACACCACACAATTGATGATCAACTGCCTGGATACCTGAGCTGAATCCATACAAGAAAAGTGAATGGACTCCTAGGCTGATATACCTGATAACAGCTCTAGCCATCTGGTAACAGGACGCTAGAGCTTCAAAGGCGAAAATAATCAAACTAGCTTAGTCAAGCAACCTCTTTGGGCATATCAAAACAAAGCAAAGCAAGAAGCTAGGATACAGTAAGCAAACGTAAACTAATACAGCAACTTATAGAGGGCTCAGAGACAACAGTAAATATCAAATGACATGAAGAAGCAGACCGTGATTGCTTCAACAAGCTCTCAGAACAAAGAATCAAGGGATCTTCTGGATAAAGGTGCCTTCCTGGAATTACTGGATGCAGAATACAAAAGATTAATATACAGAACTCTTCAAGACATTTGGAACGAGACCAGGAAGGAGAACAGGCAATACACAGAACAAGACAAGGAACACACAGATAAAGCAGTTGAAGAAATTAAAAAGGTTCTTCAAGAACATAAGGAAAAATTTAATAAGCTGCAAGAATCCATAGAGAGACAGCAATCAGAAATTCAGAAGATTAACCATAAAATAACAGAGTTAGACAACTCAGTAGAAAGTCAAAGGAACAGAATTGAGCAAGTGGAAGGCAGAATTGCTGAGACTGAAGATAAAGCACTTGACACCAATATATTTGAAGAAAAATAGAGAAAAGAATTTTTTAAAAAAGAAGAAACTCTTAAGAATCATGTGGGACTCTATCAAGAGAAATAACCTACGAGTGAGTGGAGTACCAGAACAGGGAGGGATAACAGAAAATACAGAGAGAATTGTTGAAACTTTGTTGGCAGAAAATTTCCCTGATATCGTGAAGGATGAGAAGATATCTATCGAAGGTGCTCATCGAACTCTACATAAGGTAGATCTTAAAAGAAAGTCACCAAGACACATTGTAATCAAACATGCCAAAACCAAAAATAAAGAGAATTTTAAGAGCAACTAGGGATAAACGAAAAGTCACCTACAAAGGAGAGCCGTTAAGAAAAAGCTCAGACTACTCGGCAGAAACCATGCAGGCAAGAAGGCAATGGGATGACTTATATAAAGCATTGAAGGAAAAAAATAGCCAGCCAAGAATCATATATCCAGCAAAACTGTCTCTCAAATATGAAGGTGAAACTAGGACATTCCCAGATAAACAGAAGTTTAGGGAACTGGTAAAAATCAAACCAAAACTATAAGGAATACTAAAGGGAGTTCTCTGGTTAGAAAATTAATAATATCAGATATCAACCCAAGACTAGAACACTGCACAGAGCAATCAAATGTCAACCCAGGTAGGGAAATCACAAAAATAAATCAAAATAAAAAAACACTCAAAACAGGGAAACAGCAATGTTATTATGTAAAAGAAGACAACATTAAAACAATAAAGAGGGACTAAGAAATGTAGTCATAGGTCTTTCATATGGAGAGGAAGACAAGGTGATATAAAAGAATAAAAGTTAGGCTTAAACTTAGAAAAATAGGGGTAAATATTAAGGTAACCACAAAGGAGACTAACAATTCTACTCATCAAAATAAAATGCAAGGAAAAAATAGAGACTCAGCAGAAAAAAAATCAACAAAAATGAGTAGGAAGAAAAAGACCATATAGAAAGACAAACTACTCAGCACAAAAAATTAATTGGGAAAAAGAAACTGTCAACAACATATGAAAAAAGACATCAAAATGACAGCACTAAACTCATACATATCCATAATTACACTGAATGTAAATGGACTAAGTACACCAGTAAAGAGACAGAGAGTGGCAGAATGGATAAAAAAAACCATGATCTGTCTATATGCTGCCTACAAGAGACACACCTTGGACTTAGAGACACAGACAAACTAAAACGCAAAGGGTAGAAAAAATTTATCAAACAACAATCAAAAAAGCAGGAGTGGCAATATTAATTTTTTTAAGGAGTTCTTTTTTGTTGTGGTGAAAATATACATAACAAAACGTACACCAACTCAACAATTTCTACATGTACACTTAAGTGACATTGATTACATTCTTCAAGTTGTGCAACCATTCTCGACCCTAAGCAAAAACTCCCCCTTTCCTCTTCCCTCCCACTCTGGTAACCACTAATCCTTGGTTTCTGTATATTTGCTTATTTTATATAGCTGAGATCATACAGTATTTGTCCTTTTGTGACTGACTCATTTCACTCAGCATCATGTTTTCAAGGCTCACCCAAGTTGTGGTACACATTAGAACTTCATTATTCTTTATGGCTGAGTAGCATTTTTTTTTTTTTTTAATTTTTGGCAATATTAATTTCTGACAAAATAGACTTTAAAGTTAAATCCACCACAAAGGATAAGGAAGGACACTATATGATGATTAAAGGGACAATATACAAGGACGATATAACTACATTAAATATTTATGCACCCAATGACAGGGCTGCAAGATACCTAAAAAAAAAACTCTAAAAGCATTGAAAAGTGAGATAGACAGCACCTTAATTATAGTAGGAGACTTCAACACACCACTTTCAGTGAAGGCCAGAACATCCAGAAAGAAGCTCAGTAAAGACACGGAAGATCTAAATGCCACAATCAACCAACTTGACCTCGTAGACATATACAGAACACTCCACCCAACAGCAGCCAAGTATACTTTCTTTTCCAACACACATGGAACATTCTCTAGAGTAGACCACATATTAGGTCATAAAGCAAGCCTTAGCAGAATCCAAAGCATCAAAATATTACAAAGCATCTTCTCTGACCATAAGGGCATAAAAGTAGAAATCAATAACAGAAAAAGCAAGGAAGAGAAATCAAACACTTGGAAACTGAACAATACCGTGTTTGAAACCTACTGGGTTATAGAAAACATCAAGAATGGAATTAAGAAATTTGTAGAATCCAATGAGCATGAAAACACTTCCTATCAGAACCTTTGGGACACAGTGAAAGCAGGGCTCAGAGGTCAATTTATATCAATAAATGCACACACAAAAAGAAGAAAGGGCCAAAATCAAAGAATTATCCCTACAACTTGAACAGATATAAAGAGAGCAACAAAAGAAACCCTCAGGTGCCAGAACAAAGAAAATAATAAAAATTAGAGCAGAATTAAATGAAATGGAGAACAGAAAAACGATTAAAAGAGTTAACAGGACCAAAAACTGGCTCTTTGAAAAAGTTAACAAAATTGATAAACCATTGGCAAAACTGACCAAAAAAAAAAAAAACAGGAGAGGAAGCAAATAATCCAAATAAGAAATGAGAGGGACGATATTACAACAGACCCAACTGAAATTAGAAGAATCATACCAGATTACTATGAAAAATTGTACTCTAACAAATTTGAAAACCTGGAAGAAATGGATGAATTTCTAGAAACACACTACCTACCTAAACTAACACAAACAGAGGTAGAACAACTAAATAGACCCATAACAAAAGAAGAGACTGAAAAGGTAATTTAAAAACTCCCAACAAAAAAAAAGCCCTGGGCTGGACGTCTTCACTGCAGAGTTCTACCAAACTTTCAGAGAAGAGTTAACATCACTACTACCAAAGGTATTTCAAAGCCGAGAAAAGGATGGAATACTCCCAAACTCATTTGGTGAAGCCAGCATATCCCTGATACCAAAACCAGGTAAAGACACCACAAGAAAAAGAAAACTACAGACCTATATCCCTCATGAACTTAGATGCAAAAATCCTCAACAAAATTCTAGCCAATAGAATTCAACAACATATCAAAAAAATAATTCACCGTGACCAAGTGGGATTCATACCAGGTATGCAGGGATGGTTCAACATTGACAAACAATTAATGTAATCCATCATATAAATAAATCAAAAGACAAGAACCACATGATCTTATCAATTGATGCAGAAAAGGTATTTGACAAAGTTCAACACCCATTCATGATAAAAAAAAAAAAACTCTCAGCAAAATAGGAATAGAAGGGAAATTCCTCAACATAATAAAGGGCATTTATACAAAGCCAACAGCCAACATCATCCTAAAAAGAGCGAGTCTGAAAGCATTCCCCTCGAGATCGGGAACCAGACAAGGATGCCCTTTATCACCACGCTTATTCAACATTGTGCTGGAAGTCCTAGCCAGAGCAGTTAGGCTAGATAAAGAAATAAAGGGCATCCAGATTGGCAAGGAAGAAGTAAAAGTACCTCTATTTGCAGATGACATGATCTTATACACAGAAAACCCTAAGGAATCCTCAAAAAAAACTACTGAAACTAATAGAAGAGTTCAGCAGAGGATCAGGATACAAGTTAAACATACAAAAATCAGTTGCATTCCTATACACCAACAAAAAGAACATCAAAGAGGAAATCACCAAATCAATACCATTTACAGTAGCCCCCAAGAAGATAAAATACTCAGGAATAAATCTTACCAGAGACGTAAAAGACCTATACAAAGAAAACTACAAGACATTACCACAAGAAACCAAAAGAGACCTACATAAGTGGAAAAACATACCTTGGTCATGGATAGGAAGACTTAACATTGTAAAAAATGTCTGTTTTACCAAAAGCAATCTGTAGATACAATGCACTTCCGATTCAAATTCCAACATTTTTTAATGAAATGGAGAAACAAATCACCAACTTCACGTGGAAGGGAAAGAGGCCTTAGATAAGTAAAGCATTACTGAAAAAGAAGAACAAAGTGGGAGGCCTCACTCTACCTGATTTTAGAACCTGCTATACTGCCACAGTATGACTTGATGGCAATAGGTTTTTATACTGCCACAGTAGTCAAAAACAGCCTGGTAACTGGTACAACAACAGACACATAGACCAATGGAACAGAATTGAGAATCCAGACATAAATCCATCCACATACGAGCAGCTGTATTTGATAAAGGCCTAAAGTCAGTTAAATGGGGAAAAGACAGTCTCTTTAACAAATGGTGCTGGCATAACTGTATGTTCATCTGCCAAAAAATGAAACAAGACCCATACCTCACTCCATGCACAAAAATGAACTAAAAATGGATCAAAGACCTAAATATAAAATCTAAAATGGTAAAGATCATGGAAGCAAAAGTAGGGACAACGCTAGGAGCCCTAATACATGGCACAAACAGTATACAAAACATTACTGCCAATGCAGAAGAGAAACTAGATAACCGAGAGCTCCTAAAAATCAAACACCTGTGCTCATCCAAAGACTTCACCAAAAGAGTAAAAAGATTACCTATAGACTGGGAAAAAAATTTTAGTTATGGGATTTCCGATCAGCGTCTGAGCCCTAAAATCTACATGATACTTCAAAAACTCAACTACAAAAAGACAACCCAATTAAAAAATGGGCAAAAGATATGAACACACACTTCATTGAAGAAGACATTCAGGTAGCTAACAGAGACATGAGGAAATGCTCACGATCATTAGCCATTACAGAAATGCAAACCAAAACTACAATGAGATTCCATCTCACTCCAGCAAGGCTGGCATTAATCCAAAAAACACAAAATAATAAATGTTGGAGAGGTTGTGGAGAGACTGGAACACTTATACACTGCTGGTGGGAATGTAAAATGGTACAACCACTTTCGAAATCGATTTGGCGCTTCCTAAAAAAAGTAGAAATAGAACCACCATACAATCCAGCAATCCCACTCCTTGGAATATATCCTAGAGAAATAAGAGCCTTTACACGAACAGATATACACACACCCATGTTCATTGCAGCATTGTTTACAATAGGAAAAACATGGAATCAACCAAGGTGCCCATCAACAGATGAGTGGATAAATAAATTATGATGTATTCACCCAGTGGAATACTATGCATCAATAAAGAACAATGATGAATCCATGAAATGTTTCATAACATGGAGGAATCTGGAAGGCATTATGCTGAGTGAAATGAGTCAGTTGCAAAAGGACAAAGATCGTATGAGACCACTATTATAAGAACTCGAGAAATAGTTGAAACAGGGAAGAAAATATTCTTTGATGGTTATGAGAGCAAGGAGGGAGGGAGAGGGATTTTCACTAATTACATAGTAGATAAGAACTATTTTAGGTGAAGGGAAAGACAACACACAATACAGGACGGGTCAGCACAACTGGACTAAACCCAAAGCAAAGAAGTTTACTGAATAAACTGAATGCTTCGAAGTTCAGTGTAGCAGGGGCGGGAGTTTGGAGACCATGGTTTCAGGGGACATCTAAATCAATTGGCATAGTAAAATCTATTAAGAAAACATTCTGAAGAGTGGCATCTGGGTTTGTAAATGCTAGCAAGCAGCCATCTAAGATGCATCAATTGGTCTCAACCCACCTGGAGCAAAGGAGAATGAAGAACACCAAAGACACAAGGTAATTATGAGCCCAGGAGACAGAAAGGGCCACATAAACCAGAGACTACATCAGCCTGAGACCAAAAGAACTAGATGGTGCCCAGCTACAACTGATGACTGCCCTGACAGAGAACCCCTGAGGGAGCAGGAGAGCAGTGGGATGCAGACCCCAAATTCTCATAAAAAGACCAGACTTAATGGTCTGACTGAGACTAGAAAGACCCCAGGGGTCTTGGTCCCCAGACCTTCCGTTAGCCCAAGATTGGAACCATTCCCAAAGTGAACTCTCCAGACAGGGATTGGACTGGACAATGGGATAGAAAATGATACTGGTGAAGAATAAGCTTCTTGGATCAAGTAGACACGTGAGGCTATGTTGGCATCTCCTGTCTGGAGGGGAGATGAGGGGACAGAGGGGGTCAGAAGCTGGCCGAATGGACACGAAAATATAGAGTGGAGGGAAGGAGTGTGCTGTCTCATTTGTGGGAGAACAATTAGGAGCATATAGCAAGGTTTGTATAAATTTTTGTATGAGAGACTGACATGATTTGTAAACTTTCACTTAAAGCACAATAAAAATTAAAAAAAAAAAATTTCTGCATCCCACTTTGGAGAGCAGCGTCTAGGGTCTTACACACTAGCAAGAGGCCATCTAAATTGCGTCAATTGGTCTCAACCCACCTAGAGCAAAGGAGAATGAAGAACACCAAAGACACAAGGTAATTATGAGCCCAAGAGACAGAAAGGGCCACATAAACCAGAGCTACATCAGCCTGAGATCAGAAGAACTAGATGGTGTCCGGCTATAAAGGATGACTGCCCTTACAGGGAACACAACAGAGAACCCCTGAGGGAGCAGGAGAGCAGTGGGATCAGACCTCAAATTCTTGTAAAATGACCAGACTTAATGGTCAGACAGAGAGTAGAAGGACCCCGGAGGTCATGGTTCCCAGACTTCCTGTTAGTCCAAGACAGGAATCATTTCCAAAGTGAACTCTTCAGACAGGGATTGGACTGGACTATGGGATAGAAAATGATACTGGTGAGGAGTGTGCTCCTTGGATGATGTAGACACATGAGTCTATGTGGGCAGCTCCTGTCTTGAGGGGAGATGAGAGGGCAGAGCGGGTCAGAAGCTGGCGGAATGGACACAAAAAGAGAGAGTGGAGGGAAGGAGTGTGCTATCTCAGGGAGAGAGCAACTAGGAGTATATAGCAAGGTGTATATAAATTTTTGTGTGAGAGACTGACTTGATTTGTAAACTTTCACTTAAAGCACAATAAAAAATTTAAAAAAAATCACAGTACCTACATTGGCCAAAAAAAAAAAAACTTTTTGATTTCATCTTCCATACTTGGGACATTCTAATTTATCTACCTAGTAATAGAAAACATTTTACTGAGACAATTATTCATGAATTATTAGTAAAGGTAGATCTTTACTAAAAAAGTTTATTGCCTTATCACCCTCATGCATCTAGAAAAAATGGCAGGAAACTTATTAGAATTTGAATGTTATATTATTAAAGAAGTTAAGGTGAGGTTTTTCAGAGAACCCCCAGAAGTAGATGATAGATGGAAGTTGACTGCTGACCCAAGAGCCTTAGTATAAGTAGATGACAGCTTCCACCAAGACCACTGAAAAAGATTTTCCTACATAAATGAAACCACTGATTGTCGCTCTCTTTTGAAACCTTTTTTTCTTTATCCTTTTGTCAGTTTTTTTTCTCTTTACTTGTTCAAAGTTATGCACAGTATCTTAGCCTATTACATTTATCTTAAAAATAATAACTTGCCTAACTTTGTAATTCAGCTATCTCAAGCTATTTCTTGGGCAACCATGTTAAAAATGATAAAAAAGTATGTTACACTAACCTTGGCAATAATAATACTCTGTAGGTAATACACCCTCACACGTCTGTCAGTACTGTGGTGGCTTGTGTGTTGCTGGAAGCTATGCACCAGTATTTCAAGTATCAGCAGGGTCACTCATGGTGGACAGATTTCAGCAGAGCTTTCAGACTAGGATAGACTAGGAAGAAGGACCTGGTGGTTCACTTCTGGAAAAATTGGCCGGTGAAAACCTTATGAATAACAGTGGAATATTGTCTTGTATAGTGCTGGAAGAGAGCCCCTCAGGTTGGAAGTCACTTGAAATACAACTGGGGAAGACCTACCTCCTCAAAGCATAGTTGACCTTAATGACATGGATGGAGTCAAGTTTTTGGGACCTTCATTTGCAGAGGTGGCACAACTCAAAAAGGGAAGAAACAGCTGCAAACATCCATTAATAATTAGAATGTGAAATGTGCAAAGTACCAATCTAGAAAAATTGGAAGTCGTCAAAAATGAAATGGAATACATAAATATCAATATCCTAGGCATTACTGAGCTGAAATGGACTGGTATTGGCCATTTTCATTTGGACAATCCTATGGGCTACTAAGCCAGGAATGACACCATGAAGAATGGTGTTGCATTCATCATCAAAAAGAACATTTCAAAATTGATTCTGAAGTACAGCACTGTCAGTGATAGAATAATATCCATACGCCTACAAGGAAGGCCAGTTAATATGACCGTTATTCAGACTTACACACCAACCACTAATGCCAAAGATGAGGAAATTGAAAACTTTTACCAACTTCTGCAGTTGAAATTGATCAAACGTGCAATCAAGATGCATTGATAATTACTGGTGATTGGAATGCGAATGTTGGAAACAGAGAAGAAGGACTGGTAGCTGGAAAATATGGCCTTGGTGATAGAAATGATGCTGGAGAGCACACAGTAGAATTTTGCAAGACCAACAAATTCTTCATTGCAAATATCTTTTTCGAACAATATAAACAGCCACTATACATGTGGACCTCACCAGATGGAATACACAGGAGTCAAATTGACTACATCTGTGGAAGGAGATGATGGAGAACCTCAACATCATCAGTCAGAACAAGTCCGGGACTGACTGTGGAAGAGACCATCAGTTGCTCACATGCAAGTTCGACTTGAAGCTGAAGAAAATTAAAGCAAGTCCACGACAGCCAAAATACGACCTTGAGTATATCTCACCTGAATTTAGAGACCACCTCAAGAATAGATTTGACGCTTTGAACACTAATGACTGCAGACCAGATGAGTTGTGGGATAATATCAAGGACATTATACCTGAGGAAAGCAGAAGGCCATTAAAAAGACAGGAAAGTAAGAAAAAAACAAAATGGATGTCAGAAGAGACTGAAACTTGCTCTCGAACATAGAGTAACTCAAGTGAAAGGAAGAAATGATGATGTAAAAAAGTTGAATGGAAGATTTCAGAGGCCTGCTCAAGAAGACAAAGTAAAGTATTATAATGACATGTGCAAAGACCTGGAGTTGGAAAACCAAAAGGAAAGAACACAGTCTGCATTTCTCAAGTGGAAAGAACTGAACAAAAAATTCAAGCCTCAAGTTGCAATAGTGAATGATTCTACAGGAAAAAGATTGAATGATGCAGGAAGCATCAAAAGAAGATGGAAGGAATACACAGAGTCACTGTACCAAAAATATTGGCTGACATTCAGCCATTTCAGGAGGTAGCGTATGATCAAGAATCGATGGTACTGAAGGAAGAAGTCAAAGCTGCACTGAAGGCAGTGGTGAAAAACAAGGCTTCAGGAATTGACAGAATAGCAGTTGAAATGTTTCAACAAAAGGATGCAGCACTGGAGGTGCTCACTCCTCTATGTCAAAAAATTTGAAAGACAGTTTCCTGGCCAACCAACTGTAAGAGATCCATATTTGCGTCCATTCCAAAGAAAGATTATCCAACAGAATATGGAAGTTAGTGAACAATATCATTACTATCACACACAAGTAAAATTTTGCTGAAGATCACTGAAAAGTGGTTGCAGCAGTACATCAACAGTGAACTGCCAGAAGTTCAGTTCAGAGAGGACATGGAAGGAGGGATATCATTGCTGATGTCAGATGGATCTTGGTTGAAAGCAGAGAATGTCAGAAAGATGTTTACCTGCATTTTATTGACTATGCAAAAGCATTCAACAGTGCGAATCATAAAAAAAAAAAAATTTGGATAACACTGTGAAGAATGGGAATTCCAGAACATTCAGTTGTACTCATGAGAAACCTGTACGTGTACCAAGAGACAGTCATTGAAACAGAACAAGGGGATCCTGCGAGGTTGAAAGTCAGGAAAGGTGTGTGTCAGGGTTATATCCTTTCACCATACTTATTCAATCTATATACTGAGCAAATAATCTGAGAAGCTGGGTTATATGAAGATGAACGTGGCATCAGAATTGGAGGAAGACATATTAACAACCTTTGATATGCAGATAACACAACCTTGCTTACTGAAAGTGAAGAGGACTTGAAGGTCTTATTGATGAAGATCAAAGACCACAGCCTTCAGTCTGGATTACACCTCAACATAAAACAAAAATCCTCAGAACTGGACCAATAAACTACATCATGATAAATGGAGAAAATATTGAAATTGTCAAAGATTACATTTTACATGGATCCACAATCAACACCTATGGAAGCAGCAGTCAAGAAATCAGACAATGTATTGCATCAGGCAAATCTGCTGCAAAAGACCTCTTTAAAGTGTTGAAAAGCAAAGATGTCACGTCACTTTCAGGACCAAGGTGCGCCTGACCCAAGACACGGTATTTTCAATCGCCTTGCATGCATGTGAAAGCTGGATAATTACTAAGGAAGACCGAAGAAGAATCGATGTCTTTGAATTATGGTTTTGGTGAAGAATATTGACTATACCGTGGACTTCCAGAAGAACAAACAAATCTGTCTTGGAAGAAGTACAGCCAGAATGCTCCTTGAAAGGAAGAATGGCAAGACTTTGTCTCGAGTTCTTTGGACATGTTATCAGGAGGGACCAGTCCCTGGAAAAGGATATCATGCTTAGTAAAGTAGAGGGTCAAAGAAAAAGAGGAAGACCCTCAATGAGATGGATTGACACAGTGTTTGCGACAATGGACTCGAGCATAGCAACAATTGTGAAAATGGCACAGGACTGGGGCAGTGTTTGGTTCTGTTGTACGTAGGGTTGCTATGAGTCGGAACTGATATGACAGCACCTAATAACAATAACAACAACAGGTAATACCTAGATGAAGAATAGTGCCCTTGTACTGGGTGAAGGAAATACAGGTATTCTTGGAATTCAGCAACAACCAAAGACAATATAGTTCCCCTAAGGTTGACCATGGAGCCCTGGTGGCTCAGTGGTTAAGAGTTAGGTTGCTAACCAAAAGGCCTGCAGTTCAAATCTACCAGCTGCTCCTTAGAAACATTCTGGGGCAGTTCTACTCTGTTCTATAGGGTCACTATGAGTTGGAATCAACTCAACAGCAATGGGTTTGGTTTACGGGTAAGGTTGACCAAGTATCTTTTGATCATCTTGGTATTTTTCCTATATGAATCAAGCTCTTCCAGGCCAACCCAGGATGAAGATCACTTGTTCTATGTGGCTAGTAATATGTCTTCTGAGTGTCACTTGCCTGACAAAGAGTCCAAAAGAATAAAGCCCTTTATGGACTTCTGATGATAATGGTTCTACTATAGGATTAGAAAATATGTCATCAAAATTGTATCCCACACTTTAGCTGATGTAATACATACAGCCCATTCCCTGGGTAGAGAACAAACAAGTTTAAATTCTTAGATGAGTAATAAAATGGCATTGGATTTTCTTTGGGCTAAACAAGAGGGAATCTGTGCCACTGCTAACACTTCATATTATACTTGGATTAACACTACAGGTGAAATGGAACAGTTTACATCTAAGCTAAAAGAAAAGATAACGTGGCTATCTAAGGTTAAACTCAAGAAGATGTTTGGATGTGTATGATCATTAATGTTATGTGTCAACTTGGCTAGGCCATGATTCTCATTATTATGTAATTATCCTCTGTTTGTAATCTGATGTAAGGGGAGTTTCCTTGGATTAACACTACAGGTGAAATGGAACAGTTTACATCTAAGCTAAAAGAAAAGATAACGTGGCTATCTAAGGTTAAACTCAAGAAGATGTTTGGATGTGTATGATCATTAATGTTATGTGTCAGCTTGGCTAGGCCGCAATTCTCATTATTATGTAATTATCCTCTGTTTGTAATCTGATGTAAGGGGAGTTTCCTTGGGGTGTGGTCTACATCCAATATATATAGGTATTCCTGGCAAAGCTGTCTTTTTTATTATTGTTATTATTATTTTTTATTGTACTTTAGGTGAAGGTTTACAGAACAAACTAATTTCTCATTAAACAGTTAGTACAGATACTGTTTTATGACATTGGTTAACAACCCCGTGACATGTCAACACTCTCCCTTCTCGACTTTGGATTCCCTATTACCAGCTTTCCTGTTCCCTTCTGTCTTCCAGTCCTTGCCCCTGGGCTGGTGTCCCCCTTTAATCTCGTTTTGTTTTATGGGCCTGTCCAATCTTTGGCTGAAAGGTGAACCTCAAGAGTGACTTCATTACTGAACTGAAAGGGTGTCCGAAGGCCATACTCTCAGTGTTTCTCCAGTCTCTGTCAGGCCAGCAAGCTTGGTCTTTCTTGCTGAGTTAGAATTTTGTTCTACGTTTTTCTCCAGCCCTGTCCAGGACCCCCCATTGTGATCCCTGTCAAAAGCTCTCTCTCTCTGTCTCTCTCGATCCTGCATCTGACTCATCATCTGACCTCTGGTTCGTTGGAGTGAGCCAGCAGCCTGCCATCTGATGTACCAATTTTGGGTTTCTCAGACCCTGCAACCATATGAGTCAGGAGAAGCCTCCAGCCTGATGCCTGACCCACAGATTTGGGACTTGCCAGCCTCCAAAGCTGCATGAGCCATTTCCTGGAAATAAATCTCTCTATATATATATTTATATATACAGTCACCCCTCAGTATCTATGGAGGATTGGTTCCAGGACCCCCTCCGATACCAAAAACCAAGGATGCTCAAGTCCCTTATATAAAATGACATAATATTTGCATATAACCTACACACATCCTCCCGTATACTTTAAATCATCTCTAGATTACTTATAATACCTAATACAATGTAAATGCTGTGTAAATAGCAATGTAAAGTGCTATGTAAATAGCACCTTATGATCCCTCTTAGCCTTTGAGGGATTGCTCTGTCTACTTAATTGCTTTTTAGGAGCCATCTTTTTTCATAGAAACAAAGGGTGCACACAACACAAGTAGCGAAGGAAGACACAAGGTGAGGCAAACAATGTTCAAACAACAAGTGCTAGAGAGAGATTGAGGATCTGTGAAATGGTGGAGGCCTTAGAAGGGTATGCCTACACATCATTTCATTATGTGGATTCAGCATGGTGCTCAGCACGCAGCAAACTCAAGTTTTGCTTTTGGGAACCTTTTTTTTTTTTCCCAAATATTTTGAATCCGTGGTTGGTTGGACCCATGGTTGTGAAACCCATGGATGAGAAGGCCAACTGTATATGCTTCACTGGTTTTACTTCTTTAGAGAACCCAGCCTAAGACAACATGTTTTCTTGGTCAGGCGTGAGAGATCTTGGGTGATATTTCCAGAGTGCTTTCAAGACTCTTCTTATAATATTTCCAGTTATTCTTGTATATCTCATGGTCGCTTGATGTCTGTTGTCTGAAGTCTTAACTTCATCTACACAGCCATTAATCCTACTGATTTGTCAAAGACAAAAACAAGATAAAATCATGTTGACTGACACTTGAACTAAAAATCAGACTTTTGAAAATGAAACTTCCTTTTCAAGGAAAATCAACAATAATGGTAAACATCTGGATAGTTCTTGTTGGTCTCTCCTGTAGTTTTGGCTCTGTGAACACCAAAAAAGAGAACTGAGAATTTAAAAGGTTTCCACACTCTTATGAAAAGATTGGTTGTTCTGAGGCCATGGTATCAAACAAGAATCCATACTAAACCTGTCTAATCAATAAATGGTAGTTCTATACCCATGGTAACAAATAATCACCAGAACTGGTTTTAAACTCTTTTAATCAGTCAACAATAATTTATATCAGTGAACATGCTTTTGTAAGCCAAACATTCAGTGATAGTCTCTGAAAGTCAGTCATTTAGGATTTGACTCATTCCGATGAATATATTTCTGAATGCTAGCCAAAGAACAGTCTCACTCAGTTAACTGCACTTCTAAGGATTATGTCAACCTACTTACACTTCTGAAAAGCCACCAATCCCTCAATTCCATGCTTCTCCTAAGACTTTAAGATCAGAAGTCTGCTCTGCTTGGAGAAATTGTGCCTGACTAGCATATACTTGAGTAAGTAATAAATAAAGCTTTGTGTTTTTTGTTTTAGATATTGAGTGGTGGTTTCATCTACTGACACATGGAAGGCTACTAGCTCTGAGTGGATCCAGAAAAAGAAAGGGCTCTGCAGCAGCTTCAGGCTGCCGTATAACCGGCCCTTGCTACTTGGACCATTTGACTCAACTTATGGCCTGTTACTGGAGGTGTCCTTGGCAGAGAAAGATGCCATATGGAACTTCTGATAATTCTCAACAGAAGAATTGCAGCTTAGACACCTAGTGTTTTGGAGCAAGACCATACCAGCCCACTAGAAACTGAGTGTCTGAGCATAAGACATTGAATGACCATCTAGCTTGAACTTCCCATTATGAATTTGGTTCTGTCAAACTCACTAGGTTAAAAGATCAGGTAAGTCCAGCAGTAATCCATCATAAAATGGTAGTAGCACATCTGGGATCAAGCCTGAGAAGGTCTAGAGGGCACGAGTAATGGCACAGTTCGGCAGCGGTAATGGTTATTAATCATCATGAAGAGATAGGGCTGGTATTACATAACGAGAGCAGCAAGAAATGTTTGCCATTCAGGTGATTCACTGGGGCATCTCTTGGTACTCTCATGTTCAGTTGAACTATAAATGGGCAGTTACAGCAACCTTGATGTCAGGTGACCAGAGGACCAGTGTCCTTAGAAATAAGGATTTGGGTCAACTCACCAGGTAAGACAAAGGCAAGCCAAAGGGGAGAGGGATTTAAAATGGATGGAGGAAGAGGTAGGTAATGAGTATCAGTTACAACTCAGGACCAAATGCAGCAACAGAGGCTATAGTTTATTCTACTAATCCTGCTCTTGTAAGTTTTGTCAGAAGTTGTAACCAACTAGAATCCTGGAGAAGCTATGCCTGGGCAGAGTGAATTTAATGTGAGATGCAAGTGCAACTGATTGGTGCAAGGGGTGGACTGTAGTGGACCAGTGCATACATCCCTCAGCTACTATTAAGATTGGCTTATAACAACTCACAGTTGCTCCCTCTGGAGAACTGCTATTCCCCTCACCTAGGAGATTATGCCCGATAACTAATTGATACATGGCTACAAAAAACTGGCTCCTTTGCCTCAGTGGGTGAAGGGAGACTAATTCTGTGTTACAATTTGTGCTCCAGAGTTTGTTGTGGAATCAGCTGAGGCCACATTCTTGCTAGATTTTTCCTCCCTGACCTATCCTCCCTATCTCAGCCTCTCCTTCTAGGACACCCAATCCAGTAGATAAACTGAGCCAATATATATTGCTTGGAAGAATTCTTGTGTGACCTTAGAGGGAGGGATAGCCCCTAAAAACATTTCTGAAATTGAATTTTTTATTAATCAGAGCAGATGAGGGCTTGTTGCTGTTAGGTGCTGTAGAGTTGGTTCCAACTCATAGTGACTCTATATACAACAGAATGAAACAATGCCTAGTCCTATGCCATCCTCACAATTGTTGCTATGCCTGAGCCCATTGTTGCAGCCACTGTGTCAGTCCATCTCATTGAGGGTCTTCCACTTTTTCGCTGACGCTTTGCTTTACCACGCATGATGTCCTTCTCCAGGGACTGATCTGAGGGCTTAAATAATATTTATCTAATATAGAAAAAGTTGCCACTTCATACAAGTGAGTGTTGTAGAGTAAAATTTACACCCGTTACAGGTGTATGTGTTCTTATAATATGGCTTGCACACCACTCCTTCCAGTAGATTGATTTATTTTGAACAAGGTACATCTTTCCATTGCCAGATGCAAGTAAGCATTTTTAAAACAGTCCACAGCTTGACAGAAAGCAGTCTTGTGCTAGCAAGGCACCATCTGCCACAACCACGGTTAGTGAATGATCATTCCCTTCCTTAAGCTTCCATTTCTCCTGCCTCATTTGCTTCTGCCAGTCATAACCCCATGGTCCTACCGTTGCTTCACAGGCCGGTCTTTATGTTCAACCACTGGTATTCATTACTTGTCCTTGGCCTCACATCTCAGTGCTGCCCTTGCCTCCTCAGTTGCATCTGACATATGCTAACTGCCCCTCTGGACCACCTCTGGCACTCCCAAGGTTTGGTCTTCTTAGGCCAACTTTACACAAAACAGTGTTTTCTAAACTCAAGACAGGTGTCCTGTTCTACTCAGTCCTGATGGTATCTCTGAAGTTGTCTACCCCTGGTTGGGTAAATATTTCAAGTTCTCTTTTTTTTTTTTTTGTCATTCATACTGTATCAATGATTAGACACCTAAAGTCATAAGCAGCTTTTCTAGATCCTCTTTACAGGCATTTTGTGTGTGAATTACCAGCCTCCTCCTTCTCTACAAAGTACCTTTCTATATAAAATCTTTGGCCTTCATAGTATCTACTTTTCCTTTTGTCTGGATTTTTTTGTCTTTCCTCATCGTGTTTCTGTTTAGCATCTTCTGTATCAGGTCAGGAAGCTTTCTTCCAAAAACATCCTTCTTTGATGTATATAAAATGGTCTCTATGATTACCAGTGATGTTTGTCATGTTGCAAAAAATTCAGTACGTTCTCCAACTTCGATAGACAGTGTGGCATGATGGTTAAAAGGAGAAAGATGTAACCGTAGCAGTCTGCTTTGATAAAGATTTACAGCCTTGGAAGCCCTATGGGGCAGTTCTATTCTGTCTTATAGGGTCGCTATGAGTTGGAATGAACTCGATGGCAATGGGTTTGGTTTTTCTTTTTTTTATATAGTGGATAAAAGCTTGGATTTGGAAATAAAACAAGCCTGTGTTTGGATTCTGGCTCTACCACTTGCTAGCTGTGAGACCTTGACCAAGGTGCCCAACTTTTTTGAGTTTCAGTTTCTGTAAAGTGGAGGATGATCATGATAGCCCCTCCCTGGTAGAATTGTTGTAACACTGAAATGGGATAAAATTAAGTGCTTAGCATAGTTCCTGGCATAAGTATGCATTCAATAAATGATATTGTTACTATCATTCAACACCATCTTCAGAGGTAGCTATTCAAGCCCTGGAGCTGTCCAGGAGTTATGCAAGGACCAAGAAATGCCCAGTAAGAAGTGCCTATCAGAGCGATCTACCTATGTGGGAGGTTCCAGGGCTGTACCAGAAGGAGGTTGATTACAGGAGAGGTTGGAACAGAGGGTTCAGGCCAGAGGGAAGGCAGGGTACCAAGCAAAGCATGGTAAGGGGGGAAGGTAGCCCATCAAAGCCTCAACTGGAGAGACAAGGCAGGAGAGAAGGCTAGAGATGGATGAAGGTATGTTTGGAATAATTGGAGAAAGATTAAAATACAAATGAGTTAGCTGTGCAGATCTAGAATGAGTACCTGGAAAGATAATATTTCTCCTGGCCCATGGTACCCTGGGATGATAAGAGCAGAGTCATAGAGAAATGGAGCCAGGATAATTAATAACTTTCTTAAATTTCAAATTTAGTCCCCCACTTTCCCACTACTGACCCAAGAAAAAGAAGTTTGGCTTTCAGTTAGAAGGCTTTGGAATGGAGCCAGTCCTGGAGAAGGGGGCTAAATTAGAAATCAGGGGCCTAAGGATTTGATAAACTTTGTGGTTAAGCCTACACTCCAGGTTTTAGCTTCTACACCTGTAGAGGAAGTCCTCTTCTGGAAAATCTCTTTTCCCCCCATTATCCTTGGGGTGTGTGGTTAGCTTAAAACTAAACACCAGGGCTGGATGGTGTCTCCAGCAGTAGGCTCCAGCATCCCAGGGGCTTTCAGAAAAATGACACCTTTCAGCTCCTTGCATTTCCCCCAGAGATTGGGGGGGTCACATCTGCTGATAGCCAAAAACATAACACTCTTCCTGTAGGTCCCACAGGAGCTGACTCAACCCCAGTAGAATTGAACTGGCCTTTTTTTTTTTTTTATGATCAGAGACCTGTTGCTGCCTGTACTGTCTGAAACTGACTGAACCAAGCACATCACTGGCAAACAGTTATTTACCATCCTATAATTGTCTCGACCTCTTTCCCAGAGGCAGGGAATGAACATAATGACTTTCTAGAGAATTCCAGTGGCCCAAGAAGCTTGTAATCATTCAATACAGTGATTCTGAAATCCTTTAGGAAAATCATAGAGGACTTTTGAGGATTCTGCACAAACATAAGAAGTATCATTTATGCCATCTGACTTCAGGTCCCCAAGGAGATTAAATAGAACCAGGAAGCCTGATGTGCCTCCTCCCAAGGCTTGGGACTACAAAGGCATTCAGGATCATGTTAACCCTGGCCTTACCTGGCTCCCTCCCATTCTCACTCCAAATCCAACTTTCACCTTTAGCTCACGCCTGACTACCCCGTCACCCACCCAGGCTCTGAGTCAATGAAAGTTGATGAGACGACTTGCCTAAGACCTTTTAATCTGTGGCTCCTTGTGCCATAACACCTCATCTCTCTATACACCCACCCCCATACAACTAGGCCTTTAGACTGTGGAGACCGGAGAAAGATGCAAATAGGCTCTGACCTCAGCCATCCAGAAGTGATGTTTGGATTACTGAGACTCTAGGCTGAAAGCCTGACTTGAGCCTGGTCTTCCTTCTTGTTGCTTTTGCTTCCCTGATGCTCCTCCTGCCATGAGGAATGGTAGCAGGCCAGCTTGCTGCTGGCATCTGCCACACTGTAGCATAACACTAACACTAATGGCAGAAATAATCACAGTGACATCAACAGTTTGGTCTACATGCAGAAGGCACTTGTCATCTCCCCAGGAGCCTCCTGGCCTAGGGCTCAACTGTGACGATGTACCTGGCCCCTGGCCCACACTGTCGTAGTCACACACCAGATTCATCTGAATGGTTGACATTATCATTACTGTCATCACCACTCTTTAATAACTATTCATTTATTCCTATAAAGCTCATTACTGAGGACAAACTACATAACAGGTACTGTGCAAAATTCTAAAGGAGTTAAAAAGGTTAACACTTTCAAAGAGTAATCCACAGGAAGAGAGAGATAGAGCAACGAATATTTCCAATATGGATTATACAAGCTGTTGTAGGTGGATCTATTCCTAGTGCCTAAAAGAATGCCTAGGACATGTTTGGATGAATATTGAATGAATGAGTGAATGGATGAATGCATAAATTTGTAAATGAATGAATGAATATACAAAGGGCTTTGGGATCTGAGGGTCAGCAAAAACAGGGAAAACCCTCAATGGATTAACACAGTAGCCTGAACAATGGACGCAAACATATCAAAGATCACGGAGATGGTTCTGGACCAGGTGACATTTTGTTCCATTATACATAAGGTCTGCATGAATCAGGGCTGAATCCACAGCAACTAGTAACAACAATAACGTGGATCTGAGAATGGGAGAGTAACCTTGTCGGAGGGGAGTGAAGGAGGGCTTCCAGAGGAAGTGACGTTTGAGCTGACTCTGAGAGCTGAAAAGGCATACAGGTTAAGAGCATGAAGTCTGGATCTAGACTGCCTGACTTTGACTCCCAACTCTGTATAATTTTAATGTGTTATTTAAGTTCTTTGTGCCTCAGTTACCCCATCTGTAAAATGGATTAATAATAGTGCCTCCCTTAAGGGGTTGTTGTAAAAGTTACATGGGTTAATATTTGTAAAGTGCTTAGAACATAGTTAAGTATTACCTAAGTGTTTGATAAATAAATACAACTCACTAATAGCTCACTAGGTGGATAAGGTGGAAAATGAAGGATGTGGGGAGCACTCCAAACAATGTAATGGTATCAAGGTTTCCAACAGGATGGCATTCTCAAGGAATGGTGGGAAGGCAGTAGGGGCCAGGGGTTCATGAGGGGGCAACCCACTGGGGATCTTGAATATCAGGGCAAGGAGTATGGAGAGCCATTACTTTTTAAAATAAACTTTGTATTTTGGAATAATTTTATATTTAAAGTTGCAAAGATAGAAGAGAGAGTTTCCATATGTCCTTCACCCAGTTTCCCCTAATGTTAATATCTTAAGGGGAGCCATTACTTTTAAAACAAGAGAATGGCATAGGTATTTGTTTTAGAAAGCTCATTGTGGCAGTTATGAGGAGGAAGAATTAGAAGAAAAGAAAATTGACCCCAGCAGACCAATGAGGAGCATCAGCCTGAGAGGTAATGGTGCAGCCAGGACATGGGGTGAAAAGGAGGGCATGGATGTGAGAAACATTTCTGAAGCAGAATAGCTACCTGTGAATTGTCTGGAAGAGAAAGAACTATGAGCACAATCAGGAGATGTAAGCTCTGTTGGAGGCATTTGCCAAGCGGCTATCCATGTGAGTGACCTGGCATCTCTCACCAGGAATCTCCCAGGAGAGCTCAGCAAGCTGGCCGGCCTTGAGGAGTTCAGATGGCTGTACAGAGCCAGGGATGGGATGGGCAGTGGCCAAGGTTCCTTTCAAGTAGCCTGCACCCAACTTCTGTGTACTGCTGTGGTGCCAGAGGTGGCAGAGGAGGCTTAACTCTTAATGACCGATTAGATATGCTCATGTTCCTGGCTCTTATCTGGGGAAATGGGTCTAGATGAGACCAAGGGAATTGGTACAGATTCATCCCTGCCTTAAAAAAAGAAAAAAAAAAAAAAAAACTATTGCCATAGAGTTGGTTCCAACTCATAGTGACCCTATAGAACAGAATAGAACTGCCCCATAGAGTTTCCAAGGAGTGGCTGGTGGATTCAAACTGCCCAGCTTATGGTTAGCAACCAAGCTCTTAACCACTCCGCCACCAGGTCTCCTGCCTTAGGGTGATTTTTTTTTTTTAATTGTGCTTTAGGTAAAAGTTTATAGAGCGAATTAGTTTCTCATTAAATAGCTAAAACACAAATTGTTTTGTGACATTAGTTGCAAGCCTCAAGATGTGTCAACACTCTCTCCTTCTTGGCCCTGGGTTCCCTGTTTCCATTTGTCCAGTTTTCCTGTCCTTTCCTACCTTCTTTGCTTTTGGGCTGGTGTGCCCATTAGTCTCCTCTGCATGAATTGAACTATGAAGCACATTCCTCACGTGTGTTATTGTCGGCCCTATAGACCTATCTAATCTTTGGCTGAAGGGTGAACCTCAGGAGTGATTTCAGTACTGAGTTAAAAGAGTGTCTGGGGGCCATACTCTCGAGATTTTTCCAGTCTCCAGGACCCTCTATTGTGAGCCCTGCCAGAGCAGTTTGTGGTGGTAACCAGGCACCATCTAGTAGTTCTGGGCTCCGTCTGGTGGAGGTTATGGTAGTTGTGGTCCATTAGTTCTTTGGACTAATCTTTCCCTTGTGTCTTCGGCCCTTAGGATGATGTTATTCGTTTGTACTGAGATGTCATAGTTAAGTGCATGAAGATGGCACCAAGAAAACTGTGTTCAAATCTCAGCTCTACCACTTACCAACTGTGTAATCTTGGGCAGATTACTTAACCTCCCTGTGGCTTAGTTTTCTCATTTATAAAACGATTAAGAATATCTGCCTCGTAAGGATTAAATAAGTTAATTAACATATGAAGAGAATGTATGAGTTCCTAGGACATATTAGATTCTGTGTATATGTTTATAGGAGCCCTGGTGGCACAGTGGCTAAGCGCTTGGCTGTTAACCAAAAGGTCAGTGGTTCAAACCCACAAGCGGCTCCATGGAAGAAAAGACCTAGCAATCTGCTCCCATAAAGATTAAAAAGCCTAGGAAACCCTATGGAGCAGTTCCGCTCTGTCCTATAGGGTTGCTATGAGTCAGAATCAACTCAACAGCAGACAGCAACAACAACAACATGTATATGTTTAAAAGTTTAATTTAACACATATTTCTTGAGCAACTTCTACATACTAGACACTGTCCTAAGCACTTTTCATACATTATTTCATACTGCTATTATTCCATTTTATAGATGAGAAAAAGTGAACCCAATAGAATATAAGCTTCATATAAACTGAGACTTTTTATGCTTCCCATTATATCCCCAGTTCATAGTATGGTACCTAAAATATAATAGTTACTTGATATATTTATTGAGTGAATGAATGAATGAGTGGCAGCCTAACCCCATGGTACATGCAGTGTGCAGATGCTAATTCAGAAGCACTTTGGAAGACAAGCAGTGTTTGGTAATTGTCCCATTTAATGTGTCAATATTAACTCTAAGTGATTTAAAAAAAAGTTAAAGCAGCAGTTGCGGTCTTCGGATCTGTCTAGGCAGAGGATTATTTGGCTGCAAGGAACAGAAATCCACCCATGCCAGCTTAATAAAGGATTATTTATATTGGAAGGACATGGGAAACTTACTGAACCTCACCCCAAGAAGTACTGTTGAGATGCTCTGAAACTCTCCCCATTGCTCTCTCTCAGGACATCATGATTTCTTGCCTGTTTACTGGCTGTTTTCCTTACACTATTATGGCTGTCCCCAAATTATAGACTCCCTTCCCTGATGCACATGAAATTAGAAGGAATCCGATTGGCCCAGCTTAGGCCAAATGTTCTCTTCACCCTCATCCAATCATCTATGATCAGGGGGTCAGATTGAGGGATATGGAGGACTTCTCCTTCTGGAAGAAGATATTAGTGAAAAGAATATGAAGGAATTTTCTGCAACATTTTCCTGTTTCCTGAGATTAAGTAAAACTGATAATTACTGGCAAAATAGTTGTCAACATGGGTGGCATTTAATTTTTGAGAGTAGAAGGTAAGCCCAGAGATTTATCTGGACCTCTAGAAATGCCCTTTCCCAGGTGCTTCACCTGGGTCGACTGAGTTCAGCCTCTGCCTGCCTTGTTTTCTTCTTCTTCTAAGCTCTGTTCTAGAACCAAGGGGCCCTCACCTGAAGGGCTGATCATGCAAGGTAAAGAAACAAAGGCTGGAGAGCAGTCTTTGGCTACTTATCAGAACCTGAGCAAGGAGAGAACCTCTCCTAGGTCTGTGTCAACAGAACTGCCCTCTCAGCATTGTCAGACCTGAGGGATAGGGTTTGGGGTGCAAGGGGGAGGTCCTGGATTGGGGGTGATTGGGCCAAGGTTTGGGAGAGAAACTTGTTCTAGGAGCAGCAGCCCATGCTTTATATTAACTATATTTTGCAGTGTTTCCCAGCTTCACATTCACTAGATATAATTGGATCCTTACAGAAACCCTGCTGAGCTGAAATTTGTATCCTATTATATAGCTGAGAAAATTGAAGTTAAAAGAGATAAAGTGACTTGTTCAAGGTCACATAGAGAGTTAGCTGCTAAGCTGAGGCTGGAATCCAGGGCTGTTGGATTCCCAGCCCAGAATTCCACTGTACCATTCTGCCTGGCAACAGTTTGGGTGGCAAGATTGCATCTGGAGAGAATATAGGGAAGGCCAAATCTCACAGTTGTCCAGAGGTGCAGAGAGTTAACCGGCTTGTCAGCCTCTCGAGGACAAGGATGGATGGTCTGATGTGCCTGGTGTGGGAACTGTAGAGAATGAGGAATCGATCTGCCATTCCATGTGAAAATGGATTGTAACCCTAGTCTGCCTGTGTCAGTGGAGCTGATTAGCACTTGCGTGAGTCTCCAGACATCAGTTGGCAGGTGAGAATCATTCTGGGAGCAGCAGGGAGCCAGTCCTTTCCCACCCCCATTCCTACCAACTTCCTCCCTCCACAGAGGTTTTCTCCTTCTCTCTGCCACCCGAAGTCTCCAGTCCTCCCCCAGCCCTTAGGTCTAATGGGTGCCCAGAGCTCCTCCTCTAGCTACTGGTGGCCGAAAGAGAAGGGCACAGCTGATACCCATCTCATTCAGCCATGCTAGGTGTAGCTAGTAGAAGGACTGATGGCTTTTCATAAAAAGACTGCCTGCTTGGTGTGTGGGTGGGTGCAGGACTCAGCTTCAAACTTGCACCATGCAGTGGGAGGAACAAGCATTCTACCACATGTTGATTATATGGCTTTGGGTAAGTCCTTTGCTCCTCTGGATCTCAGTTTCCTTATATGTAAAGAAGGGATTAAAAATAGCTTGCTCACTGGATTGTTTTTGACTTAAACAAAGAAGTGTATATAAGAACACTTTGCAGTCCCCGACACATTAAAAAAAAAAGTTGCCATCAAGTTGACTCTGACTTATGGCAACTCCATGTGTGTCGGAGTAGATCTGTGCTCCAGAGAGTCTTCAGTGGCTGAGTTTTCATAAGTAGATAACCAGGCCTTTCTTTTGAGGCACTTCTGTGTGGAATCAAACCTCCAACCTTTCGATTAGCAGCGGAGCACTAACCATTTGCACCAACCAGTGACTTCCCTGGCACATAGCTAAAAATGTTGGTTGGAAATTGACTCTCCACTCTCCTCTCTTCCACTCCAGGAAGCTCTCCCTGACCAGTTCCCTTTCCACCCCTCTTTTAATCATTTGAGTGCTATGTGCAAGTAATAACAGGAGCCTCGGTGTTTGCCCAACCTGGAGCAGTTCTGCCTCCAAGAAAACTCAGCCCATTGTATTAGGTTGGCTTTAGAGGAGTGAATGGTCAAGTTCCAGAATAGGAACCAAAAAGGCTCAGATTCATCAGACCACCAAGATCCGTCTGGACTTAGATGTACAATCCCAAGCTTGGCTCATGGGGTCTAGGGGAGCCCTGGGCATTCTTGTACCTTTCAAGCTGTGGCCTCTTCCATTAACCCCAGTTGTACCCAGTTCACATGGCAGTGTTCCTTCCGTTTTCTCTCCTGTCCCTCCGAGGCTGGAACTCTGCCCAGTTGGGACTGGCCTTATGCCCTGCCTTGGTCTTGCCAGACTTTCTCCCCAGGGCCTGGACTTGTCTACTGATGGATAACCTTCTGTCCCAAGTTGTTTGGGCCATCTGGCACCAGAGTTTGGCCAGATATGCCTCAGTCTTGCCTGAGTTGGGTATTGCAGGACCATTGAAGGTCTCTGATGCTACAGCCAGAGGAGAGCATGTTCTTGAGCCCTCAAACTTAGAGAATATGACTGAGGGTTATAAGCCCTGATATTGACCTCTAAGGCTGTAGTGAGAAATGAAGATTGTGATCAGCACCATAGACAGAAGCCATGGGTGTGGGGTGCCTGGAGCTGGGCATAAGCTGAGTACCCTGACTCCCGTCGCACACTGTCAGCACCATGGACAGATGCCACAGGCTCTTCTTACCCTGCAACAGTCTATGAGTCTACATTAGTCAGGATTCTTCTGATTACAAGAAATGGAAACCGAGTTCAAACTAGCCTAGAGTTAGTCTTTGGATATAGCTGAATGAGTGACATGGGGGCATTTTTATGGTAGCCTTGAATGCAATGAGCAATGGGAAGTTATAGGCACGTTCCCCCTTTACTTTAAAATAGGGTGTGGTTTCTTTAATAGATGTAGGACTATTCAAGTAGAACTCTGGTGGCATAGTGTTTAAGAGCTCAGCTGCTAACCGAAAGGTCAGCAGTTCAGATCTACCAGCCGCTCCTTGGAAACCATATGGAGCAGTTCTACCCTGTCCTATATGGTCAATATGAGTTGGAACCGACAAATGGCACCTAACAACAAAAACATTTCTTCTTGAGAGAGATTGGACAATTCAAATGTATTATCCTTTTTATCCAGGTTGTTGAATGCATTGGCACAAGGTTGTTCATGGTATTCTCTTATTATCTTTTTCCTTTTTGTAGAATCTGTAGTGATGACCCCTCTCTGACTTCTAGTATTCATTTTGGTAATTTGTGTCCTTTCTTTTTCTCTATTAGTCTGAGCAGAGGTTTATCAGTTTCATTCTTCATTATTCTTGCCACTGCCTCCATTGTCCCAGTTTAGAATGTCATCACTTCATTACAGCAGCCTTCTACAGGGACTTCCTGCCCCAGCCTCCCACTCAGGTCCACTCTGCATCCTGCTGCCAAATAAAACTTCCTAAGAGGCCTCTTTCATATGAAGACTTTCAATGTCTCCTCATTGCTTTTTAATAATTTCCAGGCCCCCTCACTTGACATTCAAGGTCCTCCTCCACCATCTGACAAACATTCACATCTCCAGTCATCACCCACTCCTCCCCTACACAAATTCTCCTCTTTTCCAGCCAAACAGGTTCATTTGTCATTCCCATTAAATCTAGGTGCTTTTGCAACTCTGTGCTTCTACAGATCTGCAGCTGTTGGCTTCTGAGGGAGGAACACCAGACTTAGTCTGAAGACCAGGATTGGAAATACCGGTTATTCCATTTATGGACTATGTTACCTCATTTTCTTCATCTGCAAAATGGGGATAATGATGCTTGCCTTGTGGAGTTATTCTTAATTCAACAAATACTTGTTGAAGGAATATGCCGAGATTTAATGGCATGGGTGCACATGTGTGCATATACATGATAGGAAGCAGTGTTGATGCAGTAACATGCAGGAGGGTACCCTGAAGACAAACACAAAGAACAAGAATAGATAGAACTGATTGAGTTCTCACTGTATTTTTTGAGGGACTACCGTACTAGGCTCCAGGGATGTAACCATGAACAGACGTACCAAAGTCCGTGCTCTCTTGGAGTTTATATTTAATCCCTCCTTTCTAATTTTACATTTAACTTTCTGGAAATCTGAATCATAGACTGTATTCTTTTTTAAGCAAATCAATTCATGTATATTTAAAAGTCAAACAGTACTACAGATCTTAATGCAAAAAACAGCTGTCGATAACCCACCCTAAGTCTCCCTCCCCAAGGCAACCAGTCAAAATCATTTTTAGCTGTTTCTACTGGTGTTTATCTCTGAATGTTTAAATCATATACTTATCATGCTAATTATAAAAAAAAAATTATAGAAGATGATAATTTAATATTCTTGTATCACCCCACCCCCACACCTCTCCTTTTTCACCCTTCCAATGTAATTATATCACAATATTTGGTTAACTCAGTACTCAGTGTTTAACCTTATTGATTTTGCACACATGGTTCACTGCTGAAACTAATAGCACATTATGTTTCTTGTATAAATTTTTGTCTCGTGTAAATGACTGTTGGTTTTTTTCCTTCCCATTTTCTTAGTTGTCCATGTCCTGATCATGAATTCTTCTGAAACTCCTCAACAGAATATAAAAACCTTCTAAATGCTGATTTCCACATGGCAAAACACAGGTAATCTACTAATTCCTTTTTTTTCTTCCTGGAGGCATTCCTCTTCCATCTTCCTGTTTAGTATGTACTTGCTCTCCAGGCCTTCTGCACAGCAGTTGTTCAAGGCATTCTGTTTGTCATTTTTCTAGGCTGGATCCCCTTTTCCTGGCTCCCACATCTATTTTTTTTCTTAATTTAGTCCATCATTTTGATGGAGCACATCCTTTAATAGCTTCCTAAAAAATAATGCATGAGAAGTAAAATTTTGAGACCTACATTTCAGAAAATTCTTTATTAAACCCTCAGTTGATTTATAGCTTGACTAGGTATAGAAATTCTTTAGAATTTTGAAGGCATTGCTCCTGTGTGGCTGTTAAGAAGCCCATTGCCATTCCTGATTCCACAGTATACTTTGTGTGTAACCTGTCTTTTCTCTCTGGAAACTTTTAAGATCTTATTTGTATCCTTAGCATTCTGAAAGTTCATGCTAATGAGACTTGGTATATGTTATAGATTGAATTGTGTCCCCCCAAAATATGTGTTGTAAATCCTGACCTTTATGCCTGTGGTTATAACCCCATTTGGGAATGTGCTGTCTTTGTTATGTTAATGAAACAGGATTAGTATAGGGTGTATTTTAAGTCAATTCTTTTGAGATATAAAATAAACATAAGCTAGCAAGCAGAGATGGGGGAAGAGAGATGCAAAGCCACATGAAGATTACCCAGGAGCAGAAGTTCAGAAGAGACAAGGACCTTCCTCCAGAGCCAACAGAGAGAGAAAGCTTCCTCTAGAGCTGGCACCCTGAATTTGGACTTCTAGCCTCCTAAACTGTGAGAAAATAAATTTCTGTTTGTTAAAACTACCCACATGTGGTTATTTGTTATAGCAGCACTAGATAACTAAGACAGTATGGACCTATTTTCGTTTATTATATTGGTCACACCTTAGGTAGACCTTTTCACTGAAAACTCACGTCTTTTAGCTCTGAGAAATTTTCTTCTATGATTTATGTGATAATTCTTTCTCTCTATTTTCCCTGATCTTTTTTCTTTTTAATATCTAAAGGTCTTTTCTCTGATCAATTTCTCCAGCGAAGAATCCGCCAGTTTCCACCTAAGAAGGCTTGTACCTGGCCACACGTGTTCTAGAAGATGTGTCTCATGAGCCCAATGTCTCACTGGCCAGACTATCACTTAATGCCTCTCTTTTCTTTTCATTATGACTCTTCTCCCTGCTTTCCACTGTGCCCATGTTCCTATGCTAGAGCCTCTCTAGTGTACTTTTTTTTTTAATTAAATTTTATTGAGCTTCAGGTGAACGTTTACAAATCAAGTCAGACTGTCACATATAAGTTTATATACACCTTACTCCATACTCCCACTTGCTGTCCCCCTAATGAGTCAGCCCTTCCAGTCTCTCCTTTCGTGACAATTTTGCCAGCTTCCAACTCTCTCTATCCTCCCATCCCCCCTCCAGACAGGAGATGCCAACACAGTCTCAAGTGACCACTTGATATAATTAGCTCACTCTTCATCAGCATCTCTCACCTACCCACTGTCCAGTCCCTTTCCTGTCTGATGAGTTGTCTTCGGGGATGGTTCCTGTCCTGTGCCAACAGGTTTGGGGACCATGACCGCCGGGATTCCTCTAGTGTCAGTCAGACCATTAAGTATAGTCTTTTTATGCGAATTTGGGATCTGCATCCCACTGATCTCCTGCTCCCTCAGGGGTTCTCTGTTGCGCTCCCTGTCAGGGCAGTCGTCGATTGTGGCCGGGCACCAACTAGTTCTTCTGGTCCCAGGATGATGTAGGTCTCTGGTTCATGTGGCCCTTTCTGTCTCTTGGGTGCTTAGTTGTCGTGTGACCTTGGTGTTCTTCATTCTCCTTTGCTCCAGGTGGGTTGAGACCAATTGATGCATCTTAGATGGCCGCTTGTTAGCATTTAAGACCCCAGATGCCACATTTCAAAGTGGGATGCAGAATGTTTTCATAATAGAATTATTTTGCCAATTGACTTAGAAGTCCCTTTAAACCATGGTCCCCAAACCCCCGCCCTTGCTCCGCTGACCTTTGAAGCATTCATTTTATCCTGGAAACTTCTTTGCTTTTGGTCCAGTCCAGTTGAGCTGACCTTCCATGTATTGAGTATTGTCCTTTCCTTCACCTAAAGCAGTTCTTATCTACTAATTAATCAGTAAAAAACCCTCTCCTACCCTCCCTCCCTCCCCCCCTTGTAACCACAAAGGTATGTGTTCTTCTCAGTTTATACTATTTCTCAAGATCTTATAATAGTGGTCTTATACAACATTTGTCCTTTTGCCTCTGACTAATTTCAGTCAGCATAATGCCTTCCAGGTTCCTCCATGTCATGAAATGTTTCATAGATTTGTCACTGTTCTTTATCGATGCGTAGTATTCCGTTGTGTGAATATACCACAATTTATTTACCCATTCATCCGTTGATGGACACCTTGGTTGCTTCCAGCTTTTTGCTATGTAAGCAGAGCTGCAATAAACATGGGTGTGCATATATCTGTTTGTGTGAAGGCTCTTATTTCTGGTGCACTTTTTGAACAAAATAAAGCTGCCAGTCTCCTGGCTGGGTATGGAAAATGTAATCAGCTGTCTGTGTGTAATTGGGAAGGGACCTTCTTCTTATGCAGACTTTCAACCCGTTCCCTTGTTCTTAGCCCCACACCTCACTACCACTTTCTGTGGTAATTATTCCCTTCAATTTCTGATCTTTCCCTGGTTTGGAGTCTCCAGTTGGCTGACTTCTCTTTGTCATCTTTTGCTGTAGCGCTTGGTATGTGCTGTCTTAGCTCTACCAACACCTCCATCCACTTGCCATCTTCCAAAAATGTGTTGACATCTGTGGTCCACCATTGCCTCTTTATAGTCTTTTACTTTTATTTTAGTGAGGTTTGTTGAGGGAGCAGATATAAATGCATATATTCCATCTGCCACATTTAACCAGAAATCCAAAGACTGCATTCTTACTTACTATGCTATATTGCCTCTCAAATGAGACAGTACCTCTGGGATCCTACAGCCCAGTGAGAATGAAATGAGATTACATATGTGAACATATTCTGTAAGCTCTAAAGAGCTATGTGAATGAAAGGATCTATGTTAAATTCCCTGCCAAAAGTGCTCTCCTTCTTTCTTACTGCTTTCTTACTCCTCTCCATCTCAAGGCAGGCCCAGCTCAAGCTTACCTACTCCTTGGGGCCTTCCCTGGTCACCCCAATTCATAGGCATGTCTCTGAGCCCTGACCTACCACAGGATTCTCTGTGCACCTCCCTTGGTCCTCAGCAATGCTGCTTTACTCTATTGTGGACACAGAACTGGCCAACATGTACAGTCAGATGTGGCTTCTTACGTGTACAACATGGAGCCCTGGTTGTGCAATGGTTAAAGCACTCAGCTGCTAACCAAAAGGTTGTTGATTCGAACCCAGAAGCCACTCCATGGGAGAAAGATGTGGCAATCTGCTTTTGTAAATATTTACAGCCTTGGAAACCTTATGAGGCTGGTCTACTCTGTCCTGTAGTGTCGCTGTGAATCGGAATTGACTCCATGGTGATTTTTTTTTCTTTTATTTATACAACAAAAGAGCTTTCCTCTTTTTCCTACAGGCAGGAAACGTAGGCGGTTTGGAGGCAAGAGCAGGGGTGGTTTATTCTTTAGTGGTGGTTAGGCCTCTGTTGCCCTGAAGTCCAGAGGTGGCTGAGCCCTCCAGAGCCCACCTTCTCCTCCCTCTTGCTTCCTTTCCCTTTTGCAGATCTCTCCTTCAGATGGTGCAGGCAGTGGCAGTGACTGTACCAACTAGCCTGTGCCACTGATCTAGAGGCTGTGTCCTTTCTTCTCTCACTCCTACCAGAACTTTGATTGGGATTCTGAGAGACTCAGCTCATCCTTAGAGAGCTTTAGTCATGGTTGTGGCAGAAGATGGAGGTGCTATGAGAAGTAGCTGCTTTTCACCTGAAAAAGATCCTTGTTGTTTTCCAAGACACAGATCCCATCTGACAGTTGTTACAGAACATTCCATGGGAGTGAAACGTGCCATCTCTTGTCCTTTTCCTGGTATGATTATTATGAAGGAAACTGAGCCTTCTTCCAAGGCTGCAGCTGCAGGGGGCTCTCTGAGGGTCAGTGCTCACGTCCTGGAGAGCCTTTGAAACACACAGGTGCACAGAAGCACTCGCACTCCCAGACTTGAGGACACAACTCTTTGTACGGTAGCAGTAGCACTGCCCTGCTCCATGTGTATGCACCAGGGTGGGGACTCGGTCCTCTGAATTCTCCTCCCTAGACCCTTCATCTTGGAAACCCCTGAAGCTAAGACCAATTTGGCTGTAAATAGCCAGCAGGTGCAGCTAGGTGGGAGAATGACCAAGAGAAAGACAGGCAATGAGGAGGTCATGTCACTCTGGTCTGCCTGCATCACTACTGAAGATTGTCTCAGGGCTTAGGATCTCACTCCCCCACTTCTTTTTAGGTCCAGAGCTGTGTTGTCCAATATGGTAGCCACTAGCCAGACACATGTGGCTACTGAACACTTGAAATATGACTAGTCCAAATTGAGATAAGCTGTGTTAAATACATACCAGAATTGGAAGACTTAGTAAAAAGAATGTAAAATGTCTTTAAATTAATTATATGCTGAGATGATAACATTTTGTATATTTTGGGCTAAATAATATATATATTTTTTAATATTACTAAAGTTAATTTCACCTTCTTTTTACTTTATTTAATTACTTATGCAGCTCTCATTGTAGCCTGTATTATTATTAATTATTTATAGCCTGTATTATATTTCCATTAGACAGCACTGGTCTAGAGACTGCCGTGATCCTAGACTGCTCAGATGGACCCTGATGCTCTGTTTTTTGTCATTGTTGGGGACCTTTACTGAATGGAATAATACTGTACCTACCTGATGTGGACCTCCCCTCCTACCTGGACTCCTTCTCACTGTTCCTCCTGGTTTGGGGGCCAGATGGTACAGAGCACTCCCTCTCCCACTCCCCAGCATCCATTTTGCTTGAAGTCCCACCAGGCACTGCGTCTCTGACCTAGACACAGATTCAAGACCCTCCAGGAAGCCTGCTATAGGGTGGGTCCACACTGTCTGGTGGGGTAGGACCAGTGGTCACAAATACCATGTCTTCTTATTTTTCCTTCTTCCCTCTGGTCTTCCCTCTCCTCCCTCTACCCTTCTCTTCTTTTTTAAAAGTCTAATTCTGAGCAGCCGGCTCTGTTCAGCCTGACTGGTTTGTTATGGCTTATAATCTGCGCCAGGATTAATTAGCTAATTACTGACAAACGTCCGCTGGCAAGATCCTGCTCCAGCTTGTCAGCTTGAAGTGTTTAATTATTTTAATCATTTACTTTCATCTTCAAAATTTATGCTGCCAAGAGAGTTGCAGGGCATCTTTTAATTATGATTTGGGGTTTCTGCTGGGCTGTGTTCTGTTCCTGGAGATGGGGACATTACTTTTTACTTGTCTTCACAAAGGCCTGAACATCCTTCCACTCTCAGGGCATGGCTCCATGCTCCATAGATAGGAGGTAGAGAGGGAGTCTAGGTCATCTTTGGACCACCACCCCTTTTGCACCCCAAGAACAAGATGTACTCAGATGCACGATGGGAATTTGCTTTTGTGAGTGCCTGTCATGTGCTGGACATCATGCTAGATGTTTATATTATTTCATGTCTGTGAGCCCAAGACGTGCACAGAGTGCCTGGGGTGATTGGTGGTAAAAAGAAGAGTGGGAAAGGGGTTCTTATATTTATTATGTTATGATTTACTTAAAGTGTGCTAATCTTAAATGTAAAGTTCTGTGAATTATTATATATATGTACACTGCCCAAGCCAAATCATCCTAGAAGGCTCCCTTATGCCCCCTCCCAATCAATATCTCCCAAAGGTGACTACTATACTAACTTCTATTGCCACAGTTTTGTTTTGCCTATTCTTGGCTTCTATGTAATATGATCATATATTATTCTATGTAATATGATCATATATTATATACTCGTGTATGTCTTCTTTCACTTAACATTTTGTCTGCGAAAGGAAGAATTCTTTAATATAAATCTTATTCTCTGGCTAAAAATTTGATTTGGGTGCAGCTGAGAGATTCAACCCAAGTCCCTAGAGAGACTTTGTCATCGTTTCTTACAAGCGTTGTCCCAAAAACTAGTTTGAATGTGATTTTCCTCCTCTATTCCCTCTCCTTCTCTAGTTCCTACTCTTTCCTCTCTTCTTCATCCTTGCCCTTCTGCCTAGCCATAGACATGTCTGTCACCATGTCTAATTAAGAATTTCTTTCTGAGCTCTAGCTCATGCCATTCTGGATGCAGCAACTTAGGAATTTCCTAAAGACACATAGAATTCAAAGGAGGCTTGTAAAGGGCAAGAGACCTTACCAGGAGAGCTCTGTTTGGCCTTTCTGAATCTGTGTCATGGGATTGACAGCAAACTTTGCAGTATCCTCCATTCCAGAACCTCTAAGAGTTAACCCAGCTCCAGGCTGAGAGTGATGGAGGTGACAGCTCAGAGCTGGGAGACTAAGGAAAGGAGAAAGATTAACTTAATGAGCTCATCAGTACCATTAATAAGACACCAGGCAACATCCAGCGGGCTTCTGTGATGGGCTACACCAAGGCAAGCCAAAGGATGCCAAAAGCCAGGCCATGTCAGCTTCTGATGTGATGTGATCTGTCCTTTTGACGCCTTCCACAAGGCCCAGGATGGGAATTGGATGGATACAGAGAATCCTAGCCCAGTGGCCAAGACAGCTTGGGAATCCCCTCCCCTTCTCTGGGCCTAGGAATGACCTTGCACACGGCATCACACTTTCTAGCATGCAGGTTCATACTTGAGCCCACCCTCATGCATGCCCATACCTAATTGTGCCAAGCTCAGACAAGGCACTCTCTTTGTGTGTTTCCCTCCGCCCATTCCCACCCACCTTTGAAGTACCACCTGGAACAGTTTGCTTCATAGGAATGCAACTGGGCATCTCGCTAGCTAGCCTATCTGGCAAATGCATGAGGAACTTCCTGCCCAAATCCTACAAAACTCTCTTTGCCTGGGTTCCTTCTGTTCCATGCAAGAAACTCCACCACCTCTCATTCCACCTTCATCTGAGAGTCCCATTCCTAAGGTCAGAGCCAAATTTCACTGCCTCCTCATTGCCAGAGCTCACAGATGCTACCTAATAAGCCCCCTCCTCACCGTCAGCCTGTCCAAAGACTCTTCCTGTTCTATCCCTGAAGGTTTGTGTAGTTTCTGGGTTCCTGTCTCAGACTGTGTCTACTAGGCTAAGTCTAGCTTATGATAACTTACATGATAAGTGGGCATGGGGCAGACCACCACTACAACCTGTCTGAGCATCCCAATCACAGGTGAGCATGAGGCCTTGTGCTTGGAAGGTCTTGTAATGAAATAGGATTGGGTAAAGTTGGGGAGGGAAAGAGGATAGGACCTGAAGTCTAGTCCCAGTTCTGCCTTTAGGCCAAGCCACTTCCCCTCCGAGAGTCAGTATCCTCACCTGAAAAATGGGGACAGTCATCCCTACTGCATAGAATTATACAGATTAAGGATATAAAATGTTAACTACAAAGCTCTGAACAAATATGACATTAGTTTTACCGACACCTTTACATTTGGTTCTAGAGTCTTCAGTAGGTCTTCACCACCACCTCCCCTTTTTTCTCATTTATTACCATTTTCAAACAATTTTTATGAAATACACTTCCATGGTTGCTACAGATTTGGTCTACAGTCTTCACCCTCTAGACAGGATAACACAGACTGTGGAGTCAGCAGACCTGAATTCCAACATTTGCACTGTTCTTTACCAGCTGCACAAGTTATTTAACCCCTCTGAGCCAGGTTTCTCATGAGGAGAGCAATAATACTGATCTCACAATGTAGGTGAACTGATTAAATAAAATAATGTAATGGAGTACTTGGCACAGGGCTGACATACAATTAGTGCTCAATACCTGTTAGTGTTATCCTTAGATACAAAGAGTCTAAATGGGGATCTTATCAAAATTAGTTTCCCTATTGTTCTCACATTTGTCCTCATCCAACAATGGGGCTAAAATTCAGAGGAGGAAGGGTGAGAGGGATGGTGAATATGGGAGCTTCCCTTTCTTTCCTTCCTTCCATCCTACTTTCCTTCCTTCCTCTCTTTTTTTTCTTTCTTTCTTCTACCTATGATCCCTGCATTGCCAACTGAACTAATAACGGGGCAAGGTGGGCAAACCCTACCTTTATTGCTAACTGCATGGTAAAAAAATCTAATCCCCACCTGAAAGTTGATCCAGGCTTTACCTTCCCACATATCCATAATCCTCATCACCAGCCACATCCACGGCACTTCCTCTCCCATTCTAACCACCCAGAGTTAACTCAGACTTCATGCCCAGCCACTCTGAGCCAGGTCAAAACTTCCCTAACCACTGCGGCCAGGTCATTGGGTACCAGCCATAGGCTCAGGAGTCTGCACAACTCCCTGCATTTCAGACTAGCCAGGCTCCCTCTCTCTCTCTAGCTCCCTGGGGCTAGGTCACATGCTAGGCCTCTACCCTTCTTTGTCGACTGCCCATATAGCCTTTCTCTATGTTAAAAACCTAAATACACAGAGAAACACCAGAGATTAGTGTAACAGAATATATTTATTGTGTGTAGACACAATTTGAATATGGCAGCGTCAGCCCAAAGGTATCAGGAAGGTGCTCTGAAGATGGGATACTGAAAGCAAGTTATATAGGTGGGTCTGAGCAGGGTAGTCTCCTGAGGGTCATTGTAAGTTTCTTACATGTTGGTTTCTCAGAGCACATGCAGGACTTCAGGGTCAGTCACTGGTAAAAACAGGGTCATTAAGGACATGCCATATGTCCTAGTCATTTAGTGCTGCTATAACAGAAATACCACAAGTGGATGGCTTTAACAAAGAGAAATTTATTCTCTCACAGTCTGGTAGGTTCCAACTCCAAATTTAGGGCATCAGCTCCAGGGGAAGCCTTTCTCTGTCAGCTCTGGAGGAAGGTCGGCATCATCAATGTTCCCTTGACCTAGGCGCTTCTCCACACAGGAACCTCAGATCCAAAGGACACACTCTGCTCCTGGCACTGCTTTCTTGGTGTTATGAGGCCCCTATGTCTCTCAGCTCGCTTCTCTCTTTTATGTCTCAAAAGACATTGGCTTAAGACACTATTTAGTCTTGTAGATCTCATCAATATAACTGCCACTATTCCATCTCATTACATCATAGTTACAGGATTTACAACACATAGAGAAATCACATCACATGACAAAATGGTAGACAATCATACAATACTTGGAATCATGACCTAGCCAAGTTGTTAGAAATTTTGGGGGGACACAATTCCGTGACACCATATATCCCAAAACATGCCTATGATCCCTGCGCTGCAAACTGAAATATTAAAGGGGCAAGGTGGTCAAACTCCACCTTTATTGCTAACTTTGTGGTAAGGATCATCATAAATCCAATTCCCACCTGAAAGTTGATCCCGGCTTTGTTGTTGTTACTAGATGTCATCAAGTTGGTTCCGACTCATAGTGACCCTATATGCAACAGAACGAAACACTGCCTGATCCTGTGCCATCCTTACAGTCCTTGTCATGTTTGAGCGCATTGTTGCAGCCACTGTGTCAATCCATCTAATTTAGGGTCTTTCTCCTTTTCGCTGATCCTCTACCAAGCATGATGTCCTTCTCCAGGGACTAGTCCTTCCTGATAACAAGTCCAAAGTAAGTGAGACAAAGCCTTGGCATCCTTGCTTCTGGTTGTACTCCTTCCAAGACAGAAATGCTTGTTCTTCTGGTAGCCAATGGTATATTCAATATCTCACCAACACCATAATTCAAAGGCATCAATTCTTTAGTCTTCCTTAGTCATTGTCCAGCTTTCATGTGCATAAGAGGCAATTGAATATACCATGGCTTGGGTCAGGTGCACCTTAGTCCTCAAAGTGACATCTTTGGTTTTCAACACTTTAAAGAGATCTTTTGCAGCAGATTTGCCCAATGCAGTGCATTGTTTGATTTCTTGGCTGCTGCTTCCATGGGTGTTGATTGTTAATGCAAGTAAAATGAAATCCTTGACAACTTCAGTATTTTCTCTGTTTATCATGATGTTGCTTATTGGTCCATTTGTGAGGATTTTTGTTTTCTTGAGATACAATTCATACTGAAGCATGTGGTTTTGGATCTTCATCCGTAAGTGCTTCAAGTCCTCTTCTCTTTCGGCAAGCAAGGTTGTGTCATCTGCACATCGCAGATTGTTAATAAATCTTCCTCTAATCCTGATGCTGTGTTCACGTTCTTCTTCATATTCCGGCTTCTCAAAATATTTGGTATACAGATTGAATAAGTATGGTGAAACGATACAACCCTGACGCACACCTTTCCTGACTGTCAACCACTCATTATTCTCTTGTTCTGTTTGAACAACTGCCTCTTGGTCTATGTACAGGTTCCTCATGAGCACAATTAAGTATTCTGGAATTCCCATTCTTCACAACGTTATCCATAATTTTCTATGATCCACACAGTTGAATGCTTTTGCATAGTCAATAAAATACAGGAAAACATCTTTCTGGTATTCTCTGCTTTCAGCCAAGATCCATCTGACATCAGCAATGATATCCCTGGTTACACATCCTCTTCAGAATCCAGCTTGAACTTCTGGCAGTTCCCTGTTGATGTACCACTGCAGCTGGTTTTGAATGATCTTCAGCAAAATTTTACTTGTGTGTGATATTAATGATATTATTCGACAATTTCTGCATTCCAGACTTAACCTTTACCTTATATCTGTAATCACTTAGACCCTGAAGTTTCTGCTTCTTGAAACTGTCTGCACATAGCTAATTTTCCAAAAAAGCCTAATGCCTAAGGCAAAATGGTTTCTGCTAAACTGATTACAAGACTATTGTTTGACCTAAAAATGACTCCAGGAAAACCAGTTCCTTAAAGGCTCAAAGCTCAAAAGGACACCTAAGGGCAAATGGCCTGGCTGGGTCTCCCCAATTCCATGGACCCAGAAACTGGATTCCAGGAGAATTAAAATGGTTTCTCATCTGTCACCAAGCCACACAGAGCTGAATCTTCGTGAGTTAGGACTCTGTCCTTATGTCAGCCTGCATAGCCTTCCTCTGAAATAGCTACCCCAAGCTAAGTCAGATTCTCATTGCCCCTTTGTGGGTTTGTTAATTCTCTAAAATAGCTCACAAAATTCATGGAGACTATTACCTATACTTACAGTTACTCATTTATTATGACCAGAAAGGATACAAGTGAAGAGACATATCAAGTGATATCTAGGAGAGTTCCTGGCACAAGGACTCCATTGTCCCCAGGGATATGCCACCCTCTCCTGTGCATGGATGTTCTCACCAATACAGGAAACCCCAAAATAAAAAGCTCCAAGGTCCAGGGTCCCTTAGTCATTGGGACCTCAGTGCATACCCATGACTCAATTAATATGCGTAATTGGCTGCATTATGCCCTCTCCCTTCTTGAGGTTAGTTGCCAGTGATGAGTTGGGAGCTTTTAACTCATTTGCACATGTTGAAATATTGCCCAGATGTTTTAGAAAAATAAAGACACTTTGATTGCTGGGGAATTCCAAGGGCTATTTTCCAGAAACTGGAGACAAAATCTAAACCAAGTTCTTTGTCCCACACAGTCCCTCACTAAGTTTCCACAGGGTGCCAGGTACTTTGCCAGGGCACTGGGGAATAGCCTGATTCTACACCTTAATAAACTTCCAGTCTGGTGAGAGAGAAGAGAGAGAGGCAATTACAGTGGCTTCTGAAATATAGAGAAGATGGCATTTTCAAGATATGTAAATGTCTTAATTTCCTCACTTATGAAATGTGGATAATAGTGAAGCCTCCGCCGAGACTTCCCCCACTCAGCCATGGTCCCCACCCCGCACCCCCCACCACAGCAGCCTGACAAGCCAGGGCTTCTAACTGCGGTTTGGCCCGACCACGCTGCAGCCCTAACCACAGTTTGAATTTCGTGCCAGAATCCTGCGCATGTGCAAACCAGAATTTTGGTGCATGCGAGGACCTGGAAAGCTGTGTCCTCAATCTGTCCGTGGACCTGAACATCGCCGACATGACTCAACATCCAGACCTCCAAATGTGCACATAGGAAGGCTAAGGGCAGAGAGTTCCGGGCACCAAACCCAACCCCCAGGCATCATTGGAAATAAAAAGCCCCCAACCCCCTCAGACAGGGAGCATGTGGTCTTTGGGCTGCTAGGCCCCATGTTGCTCCTTGTTTGAACAAACAATAAATTTCCACTTTCTGTTTCCCTTGCTACTGGTAGTATGGCATCCATCTTATTTTGATGGGCTAATAGGATAGGACAAGAACCCTCGTTTGGTTACAATAGTACCTGTCTTAGTTATCTAGTGCTGCACAAGTGCGTGGCTTTAACAAACGCAAATTTGTTCTCACAGTTTAGAAAGCTGTTGTTTTTAGGTACCAGAAGGAGAAAAGAGGGAGAGTGAGGGAAACACAATATTGTTGTTAGTTTTTTAGGTACAGTCGAGCCAGTTCCGACTCAGTGAATGTAAAACAGAATGAAATACTGCCTGGGCCTATTCCATCCTCACAATTATTGTTATGCTTGAGCCCATCGTTGCAGCTACTGTGTCAGTCCATGTGGGTCTTCCTCTCTTTCGTTGACCCTCTGCTTTTACCAAGCATGATATCCTCCTCCAGGGACTTGTCCTTCCTGATAACATGTCCAGAGTACATGAGATGAAGTTTGAATTCAGAGAGCTGGTTCTAGGGGAAGACTTTCTCTCTGTCAGCTCTGGAGGAAGGTCCTTGTCTCTTCTAAGCTTCTGCTCCTGGGCAATCTTCATGTGTCTTGGCATCTATCTTCAGCCATTTCTGCTTGCCTAATCTGCTCCTTTTATCTCTTATAAGAGATTGACTCAAGATGTACCCTACACTAATCCTGCCACATTAACAGAAAATTCATTCCCAAATGGGATTATAACCATAGGCACAGAGGTTAGGACTTACAACACATATTTTTAGGGGACATGATTCAATCCATAACAGTATCTAACTCACAGGGTGCTCTGAGGGTGCTGTCTGGTATTTAGTGGAGATTCAATAAAAATTTGTTTAATTTAAAATGTGTTAAAGTAGAATAAATAAGACTTGGCACCTAAGAAAATGTGGGGATGAAAGCGAAGAGAAGCAGAGGATGACTCCTTGATTTCTGCTTGAGTTGCTGGTGGTACCAGGAGGGGACAGAAGAAGAGAAGGAGGTGCAGTTTTGGGGGCAAGGTGATGACACACTGAGTTAAAGTACCTGTGTGCGTGTGGGGTGGAGGGGGGGTCGAGATCCAGTAGGAACAGGATAGAAGTTTCCAGATTGCAGGTGAGACATCTGGGCTAGAGACAGAGACTGGTGAGTCACTGGAAGTTGATGACTTGGGCATAGATGAGACTTCTCATAGATGAAAAGAAAAGAGTATAGAAGTCCACATCAGCATTTAAAGGATGGGTGTAGGAACATGAAGGAGCCCTGGTGGTGCAGTGGTTAAGCGCTTGGCTGCTAACCGCAAGGTGGAGGTTCGAACTCACCCGTTGCTCCACAGGAGAAAGATGTGGCAGCCTGATTCTGTAAAAATTACAGCCTTGGAAACCCTAGGAGGTGGTTCTACTCTGTTCTATAGGGTAGCTATGAGTCGGAATGGGTTTGGTTTGGTTTTTTGGTAGGAACAGGAGCACAGGACAGAGAAGGAGGTATTAGAAGAAGGAAGAGGAGGAGCAGAGGGTGTTAGCACAGAAGCTAAGGGAGGAAAGGGTGTTAGGAGAGAGGCAAAAGTCCACAGTGTCAAGTGTTTCAGAGAAGTAGTTGAGAAAGGCTATTGGGTTTGGCATTTATATTTATTGGTGGCTGTATAAAAAAAAAAAAAAATTTTTTTTTTTTAGTATCATCAACTGCAAACTGAAAAGATGGAGGTTCAAGTTCACCCAGAGATGCTTTGTAAGAAATACTTGGCAGTCTACTTTCAAAAAATCAGCCGTTGAAAACCATATGAAGCACAGTTCTACTCTGAAAAACATGGGGTCACCATGAATTGAAATCGATTCGACAGCAACTGTTTGCTTTTTAAAAATTTTTATCAGAAGTGGTGAGGCCACCTGCAGTGTGTTGAGGAGAGAACAGAAAAGGAGGAAGTGTATCCATTGAGTGCACTATTCTTCCAAGAATTTTGATAGTGAAGGAAGAGAGAGGATTTGAATGATAGCTTGAGGAAAGGTAGCCCATTTTGGACTAGGGAAGATCTAAACAAATTTATGGGCAGAAAAAGGATCCAGGTTGAAGATACAGAAGAGGGAAGAGTTGACTGAGGGCCAGATTTGTCCAAACCCCCTTGGTGTTCCCTGTTCCCACTCTTGTGTGCATGCTCAGCTTGGGCCAACCCAGGCTCCACCTGTGCTGACAAATAGGACTTCTTTGCTCTTTGACATGGGCAGATGTGGGGGCATCAGTACTGTGATGGGTGTGCTTCAATGTCCACGTCCCCGCTGTCCACGCTGACATTAACTGCATATACCCTCATTCCTACACCCAGACTCCAATACACTGTCTGGCACATATACCAATCAAAACCAAACCCAGTGCTGTCGAGTCAATTCCAACTCATAACGACCCTATAGGACAGAGGATAACCACCCCATAGAATTTCCAAGGAGTGCCTGGTGCATTCGAACTGCCGACCCTTTGGTTAGCAGCCAGAGCACTTAACCGCTACGCCACCAGGGTTCCCCTGGCACATATAAAAACCAAAAACCAAACCCAGTGCCATCGAGTCGATTCTGACTCATAGCGACCCTATAGGACAGAGTAGAACTGCTGCATAGTTTCCAAGGAGCGCCTGGCAGATTGAAAGGCCGACCCTTTGGTTAGCAGCCATAGCACGTAACTGCTATGCCACCAGGGTTTCCCTGGCACATATCTGTATGTGGAATTTTTATTGAATATTTTATCCTATATTCTTCACAAGGTTGTGAGGATCAAGTGAGAAACATATAAATGCTCTATAAAAATATAATGATGCAAACATTAAGTATTACTACTGTTTAAAAAACAGGTTCACAGACACCCTCACAAGTACACGGGGGGGTCTCATACATCAACCAAGCTCACACAGATTCACACACAAGCTAGGGCACGTGTGTTCACACAGGCCCACAGATAACACTAAAACACACATACTCCCTTATAGGCTCACGCAGGTATGTAAGATCTCACACACACTCACAGAGTCCACCACATTCACATACAAACTTACACACATACAAGCACACCCTCACAGAAAGCACACTCATATCCTTCCATTTAGGCTGTGTGCAGGTATGCGTTTGGAACTTGCACACTCTCAAAGGCCCACATGCCCACACAAAAGTAAGCTGAGAGTCTTCCAGTCTGAGGAGGACTGAGTTGATTCAACATCCATGTGCCAGGGAGGATACCTCAGTTAGTGAATAATTTCACTGGCCTGCAGCTTTGCCCCAGAACCTTAATTTCAGCAGAGAACCAATCTGTCTGGGGCCAAGGCAGGGAGGCAGAAAGAGAGAGGAGCAGGGCTGGAAGAAGAGACCTCTTCCCCTCCTTCCTTGTCTGTCACTCTCCAGATACCAAGGGGCCTCCACTCCCAGGCCCCTGAGCAGAGTCGCAATTCCTGATCCTGGAGGGCTCTCATCCCGCAGGCCAATGCCACAGCCATTAAATACCTCTCCTAGGATATCTGCACAAACTCAGCTGCCCCAAGACCCTTCATCTCTCCTCTTGGCTCTACCCATCCCCATCCCCAGCAGTGAGCAGCATGCAGATGGGTCCCCACTTGGGTGATAGAAAAGCTGAGTTCAGGGAAAGGAAGAACTTTATCCAAGGTGCACCATGTGTTTGTTTTTCCTTCATCAGGCCCTCAGCCTAGCACACAGGTCTCTCATGAGCCCCCAGTCAGTTCCCCAATGGCTGCTTCAAAACCCTCTTGTCAATCCCACATGTCCACCACCTTCTGGTTTCAATCCCTACACATAATCTGAGCTTTTTCTTCACAGAGATGTAAATAGAGAGTAGGAGCCATCAGAAGGAAATCTTTTTAACTTCCAGGATACCCCTCACCCAATAGGAACCTACTGGTATTAGCTCTCATCCTTGTCTCCTCCCAGCTCAGATGTGTCCAGGACTAATTGCTCATGGATGCTCTGCATCTCACCCCTCTGATCTCTTCTGATACCTTGCTCCTTCAGCTATTTCCTCTATCTCCTGGATCTTTAGTCTCCTCCTTTCTACTAGATTCTTCCCCTCAGGTATAAGTATGTTCGTATCCCTTCCATCTTAAAAAATAAGTTCCATATTATGCAGCCACAGTAGTCAAAACAGCCTGGTACTGGTACAACAACAGGCACATAGACCAATGGAACAGAATTGAGAACCCAGATATAAACCCATCCACATATGAGCAGCTGATATTTGACAAAGGCCCAATGTCAGTTAATTGGGGAAAAGATAGTCCTAACAAACGGTGCTGGCATAACTGGATATCCATCTGCAAAAAAATGAAACAGGGCCCATACCTCACACCATGCACAAAAACTAACTCCAAATGGATCAAAGACCTAAACATAAGGACTAAAACGATAAAGATCACGGAAGAAAAAATAGGGACAATGTTAGGAGCCCTAATACAGGGCATAAACAGCATACAAAACATAACTAAAAATGACAAAGAGAAACCAGATAACTGGGAGCTCCTAAAAATGAAACACTTATGCTCATCTAAAGACTTCACCAAAACAGTAAAAAGACTACCTACAGACTGGGAAAGAATTTTCAGCTATGACATCTCTGACCAGTGTCTGATCTCTAAAATCTATAAAATCTATTCTGTTAAAACTCAACCACGAAAAGACAAACAACCCAATTAAAAACTGGGCAAAGGATATGAACACGTACTTCACTAAAGAAGATATTCAGGCACCTAACAGATACCTGAGCAAATGCTCTCGATCATCAGCCATTACAGAAATGCAAATTAAAACTATGATGAGATTCTATCTCACTCCAGCAAGGCTGGCATTAATCCAAAAAACACAAAATAATAAATGTTGGAGAGGCTGTGGAGAGATTGGAACACTTATACACTGCTGGTGGGAATGTGAAATGGTACAATCACTTTGGAAATCGATCTGGCTTTTCCTTAAAAAGCTAGAAATAGAACTACCATACGACCCAGAAATCCCACTCCTTGGAATATATCCTAGAGAAATAAGAGCCTTTACGCGAACAGATATATGCACACCCATGTTTATTGCAGCACTGTTTACAATAGCCAAAAGATGGAAGCAACCAAGGTGTCCATCAACGGACGAATGGATAAATAAATTATGGTATATTCACACAATGGAATACTACGCATCGATAAAGAACAATGATGCATCTGTGAAACATTTCATAACATGGAGGAACCTGGAAGGCATTATGCTGAGTGAAATTAGTCAGAGGCAAAAGGACAAATATTGTAAAAGACCACTATTATAAGATCTTGAGAAATAGTTTAAACTGAGAACACATTGTTTTGTGATTATGAGAAGGGGGAGGGAGGGAGAGTGGGAGAGGGCTATTTGCTGATTAGATAGTAGATAAGAACTACTTTAGGTGAAGGGAAGGACAACACTCAATACAGGGGAGGTCAGCACAACTGGACTGGACCAAAAGCAAAGAAATTTCCTGAATAAACTGAATGCTTCGAAGGTCAGTGGAGCAAGGGTCGGGGTTTGGGGACTATGGCTTCAGGGGACATCTAAGTCAAGTGGCAAAATAAATTCTATTAAGAAAACATTCTGCATCCCACTTTGAAGTGTGGCGTCTGGGGTCTTAAACACTAGCGAGTAGCCATCTAAGATGCATCGATGAGTCTCAAGCCACCTGGATCAAAGGAGAATGAAGAACACCAAGGTCACAAGGTAATTATGAGCCCAAGAGACAGAAAGGGCTACATGAACTGGAGACTACATCATCCTGAGACCAGAAGAACTAGATGGTGCCCGGCCACAACCGATGACTGCCCTGACAGGGAGCACAACAGAGAACCCCTGAGGGAGCAGGACAACAGTGGGATGCAGACCCCAAATTCTCATAAAAAGACCAGACTTAATGGTCTGACTAAGACTAGAAGAATCCCGGCGGTCATGGTCCCCAAACCTTCTGTTGGCCCAGGACAGGAACCATTCCCGAAGCCAACTCAGCAGACATGGATTGGACTGGACAATGGATTGGAGAGAGATGCTGATGAGGAGTGAGCTACTTGCATCAGGTGGACACTTGAGACTATGTTGGGATCTCCTGTCTGGAGGGGAGATAAGAGGGTAGAGGGGGTTAGGAACTGGCAAAACGGTCACGAAAGGAGAGACTGGAAGGAGGGAGCGGGCTGACTCATTAGGGAGAGAGTAAGTGGGAGTATGTAGTAAGGTGTGTATAAGTTTATATGTGAGAGACTTGTTTTGTAAACTTTCACTTAAAGCAAAATAAAAATTATTTAAAAACAAAATAAGTTCTACATTCCTTTCTATCTGCCACTCTGTCACTCTCCTTCCATTCATTGCCAATTTTCTTAAAAGAGTTGCCTTCAGCATATGTGAGAAAATGCACATGCTATCTGTAGGCTTATGTATATACATGTTTGTGTGTACTGTATATATATCCACGTATATAACAAACCACATCGGCACAGTTACAGAGGTTTCCTAGACCTATCCAAACAACTTGCAGGATTGGTTTACTGGGCCAAAAGACTTGGAACCATAGTCTCAGGGATCAACTTAATCAATTGGCATAATAGAGTTCACAAAGATAATGCTGTACCTCGTAGTTTGGTGAGTAGAGCCTGGAGTCTTAAAAGCTTGTGAGCAGCTATGTAAGATACAACTATTGGTCTCTACTCATATGGAGCAAAAAATAATGAAGAAAAAGGCTCAAAGAAGAAACGAGTCCATAGGTCTAATAGCCCACACGAACCACAACCTCTTCTAACCTGAGACCAGAAGAACTAGATGGTACCTGGCTACCGCTACTGACCATCCTGACCAGGGACACAATAGAAGGTCCCAGATAGAATGGGAGAAGCATGTCAAACTAAATTCAAATTCCTAAAAAAGGCCAGACCTACTGGACTGATAAAAACTAGAGGAACCCCCAAGAGTATTGCCCTAAGACACACTTTGAGCTTGGAATTTCAATTCAGCTATTTCTGCAGGTCACCTTTCAGCCAAATAATTGGCTTATAAAATAAACAATATCACCAGGGAGTTATGGGCTCCCTTAAACAATTTAACTATATCAAAAGGATTGGAAATAATGAGAATGCTGACACAGTGTAAAAATTATAACCAATGGCATGAAACAATTTGTATAAAAATTGTTAAAGGGGAACCTAATTTGCTATGTAAACTTTCACCTAAAACACAATAAAACATTATTTAAGAAAAGAGTTACCTTCACTCACTCTCTCCCTTCTCTTACCATCCCCTCATCTCCCAAATCACTACAATCATCCTTTGCCACCTCACCCATCCCCCCTACAAACACACACAACTTTACACCAAAGGGGCCAGCCATCATCTTTAGGCTTTTTGACAAAGCCCAATGTTCAGTTCTCAGTCTCTGTATTTAGGACCTCTCAGTAGCACTGAATATTGTCAACTGTTCCTTCCTTTTTGGAACGCTCTGCCCCTGGCTATTTTCTCTCTTGGTTTCCCCCCTACCTCTCCAGTCACCCATTTGCCCTCTTAGAGTTCTCATGTCCAATCAATATTAATTCCATGGCTTTTACCTCCTAAAGATTTCTAAAAGAAAAGAAAAGAAGTCTACTTCCCAGCTGAGACTCTGAGCTTTAACCCAAATTAAAGCAACACCTCCTTAACTGGGCTCCCTGCATCCATGCTTGCCTTTTCTGACTATCTAAACCTTGTCCAAAGGGTCCTTTTAAAATAAAAATCTGACTGTATCCTTTTGCTGCATGAATCCTTCATTGGCTTTTCATTGCCTATAGGATAAAGTGCAACTCTGAACGGGGCTTATAAGGCCCTCTGGGCTCAAATTCCACCTTCCTCTCTAGCCTCATCCCTCACACCTACCTCCTTGCCTCCTATAAGCCTTTTCGGCTCTGCTAAACCCTTTTCAATCTCTCAAATACATCTTGCTCTCTCTTGCCTTTGGACATTTAAACATGGTATTATCTCTGCCTGTTAATACCTTGGAGCTCTGGTGATGTAGTTGTTAAGAGATCAGCTGCTAACCGAAAGGCTGGCAATTCAAATCCACCAGCAGCTCCTTGGAAACCCTGTGGGGCAGTTCTACTGTGTCCTATAGGGTCGCTATGAGTTGGAATCAACTCAACAGCAACAGGTTTTTCATTGGTACCTTCCCCCTCCCTCATTTCCTCCTTTTACCTGATTAATAACTCCCACTTGTGTTTCCGGTGGAGTTCCTAGGTGATGCAGATGGTTAATGTGCTGAGCTGCTAGGTTGGTGGTCCAAATCTGCCTGGAGATGCCTCAGAAGAAAGAGCTGATGATCTACTTCTGAAAGATCAGGCCCTGAAAACCCTATAGCACACAGATCTACTCTGATGCATATTGGATTGGCAACTGAGGTACCCTTCAGGTCTCAGCTCAGCCCTCTCCTCCTTAAATCTTCCTCATTCCTTGATGTATTCATTGAGTCAGTGAGCATGAACCGAACAAACAAACCAGTTGCCATCAAGCTGATTCCAGCTCACAGAGACCTGGTGTGTGCAGAGCAGAACTGCACTCAATAGGGTTTTCAAGACTGTGACCTTTTTGGAAGTAGATCACCAGGGCTTTCTTCTGAGGCACCTCTGGGTGGATTTGAACCACCAGCCTTTTGGCTGCTAGTTGAGCACTTCATGATTTGCATCACCCAGAAACTCCTTTCAGTAAGGATAGCTGCATGTGAATTTTAAGAGCCTCTGGGAGACTGCTCAGTCTACCCAGAGATCTGCTAAGGAGGGGAGGAAACTGGGGAAGGGGGATTATAGGGCCCTGCAGGTGGGAGGTAGGAGCTGGAAGGCAAAGCTGCTGAGAAAGGAAGGGTCACACTGAACACAGAATTACAGAAAAAGTAGAAAGCCAATAATGAGAACCATGGGATTTCTCCTGCGTATGTTTCAGTTTAAGGTTCCTCTCTGGCCATAATGAACTTGCAAAGGGACTGGTAGTGAATCCTACACTGACCAGGAAAACTGACTTATATTTATTGGGCACTACAGGCACTGGGCATGTTATATACACTCTCTACCATAATCCTCATGACAAGATAAGTATAGCTATTCCCATTTTGCAGATGAGGAAAATAAGATTCAGAAAGATTATGTGATTTGACCAAAGTCTCACAGTAAATTAATGACAAAGTTCAAGTTCAAGCCAAATGTTCAAGCCTGGACCCAAAGCTAAGTTCTCAATCTTGACATTCTTCTACCCATTATTACTACTAGGGAGGGTTTCGGGGGAGGTTCACGTGTGCCAAGAGAACGGGGAGCCTAATGGTAGCTCCCACACTCGATGTCCCCATGGCACTCATCCTTGTGTGTGCTGACAGTTTGACAACTTACACAGCAGCTGGTTTGCTCGGAGGAGATCTCTGTTAATTAAAATAGCACAAAGGGAAAGCAGTGAGAACCATGTCAGTGAGTAATTAATGCAGAAGAGGGCCCAGGCATGCAGGGATGCTCAGCCTTTACCTGCCAGAGCCTGGCTTCACTCATTGCCACCAGCCCAAATCTGCCACTTTGATCCCTCTGGCCACAAACTGCTGCTTGTCTCCATGGACAAGGGAGGGACAAGCTGTCCTCTGGGGCCAGAACCTGGGCTACTATTCTCAGTCTGGGCTGTGCTCCCCTCAGCATTCTCTTGACTGCAGGACCAGCCTGAGATAAGCCATTCAGAGTCCAGGGCTTTGGGCATCATTTCTGAAGTGTTGGTCCTTTCCGATTCCCATTCCATCAGGCTGTCCTCCAGGAGTTGCTGCCTTGTCCACCAGGGCAGGAGTCCTGAATTAGTCTGCTTCAGTATTCAGTGTATTGGGATGAACTGAGCCCAGCCCTCACCATTGCCTCTGCCTGAGATTTGGACTTGCTTCCCATTCCAGCTCCCTTTTGGTTCTAGGGCCTGGTCCTGCCTCTTAGCTGATCTGCTGGGATTCTGACCTTCTTCCTGAGCTTTCTCTCGTTTCGTTATTACCACACCCCCAGCAAGTACACTGCGAAAGAGTATTTCTCCATTTTTCAGATGAACAAGCTAACATTCAAAGCAGGGAAGAAGCTTGTCCAAGGACAACAGAAGCTTGCCCTCCTCTGTTCAAGTCTGTGCTCTCCTGGGTCTCCAGCTGTTGGTTTAGTTGTACTTTGCTTTTCTGCTTTTAATAAAATTTTAGTTTTTGAATAGTTTAAAATTTACTTAAAAGTTGCAAAGGTAGTACAGAGATTTCCTGTATACTCCTTACCCAGTTTCCCCTATTGATAATATATTACAATGGTACATTTGTCAAAACTAAAAGACTGATATTTTGTATCTTGCTTTTGAATCAGGCACTATTTTCCTCCTGGGGGATGAGTCCCACGTTTTTCTCCGCTCCATCCAGAGGTCCAGTGAAGTGTGTGGATATGTTCGATATGCACAGCTCCTCCACCCACCCCACATCCTTTACATTGCCCAGAAGCATGCACACACAAACACCGAAAGCCAAAAGGGCCATCCAAAGACGACCAGCTACATGACCAGAGGCTCAAATCCCAGTCAGGGTCCCTTGGGGTGCTTAACTCATCAGGCCCCTAGGATACCTTTTGCCCATGAACACTCCCCTGCCTGCTAATCTCTTCACCATTAATTTTTGTAAGCACTAGCCCAGCATCAACTCACTCCATCCTCAAAATTCTTAGAGTCAATTCAACAAATATTTATTAATAACAAAAATTGATCAAATCTAGTTCCTAACCTTGAGCAGCTCCTGATCTTATGAGGGAAGTAGACACATATGTGTATGTATACAATAGTACATCGTAAGTGAAACAGTGTAGCACAGTGGTTAAGAGCTTGAGCTCTGGAATCAGAAAGCTGTGTGACTTTGGGTAAGTGACTTTAGTTTCTGTGTCTGTTTTCCCATTTCTAATATAGGGATGATGATACTAGAACCTACTTCATAAAGTGTTTATGATAATTTAATTTTAAAAATCAATAGCTATCATTTATTATGTAGTTAATACATGCCAGGCACTGTGCCAATTGTTTTGTATTGTTTAATCTTTACAGTCAAGGCTAGAGATGATGGTAGCCTGACTCAAAGCAATGACTTGGGGATGGAGAGATGCGTTTAAGAAACATTTTAGAGATAAAATAGAAGTTGGTAACTGATTGGATTCAAGGAGAGTGAGGAGTTGGGGATAATGTCCATATTTCTAGCTTGGGCCCCTGAGTAGGTGCTGATACCATTTGCTAAGAGAGGAAACCTGGAGAAGGAGCAGGTTTGAGGAAGGTGGTGCGTTTAGTTTGAAACACGATGCATCGGAAGGATCTTTAGGACATCCAAATGGAGATTTCCAGCAGATGGTTTCATATGTGGCCTCGAAGGTCAAGTCTTGGGAGGCATCCGTTTGTAGGTAGTGACTAAAACCATGTGCGTTGATGTAACTGCCCAAGTAGAGTGGGGAGAAAAAAGAGGATGAAGGATAGAATTCAAGGGTACAATAACATTTAAGGGATGGATAGAGAAGGAGAAAGAGAAGAAATTTAAAACTATATATTTGGAAACATTTTAAACAAACCTTATTGCATCTTATATCCAGATCTTCTTTCTGGGTTTAATTTATTTCTTCTTGAAGTACAAACTTCAATCGTTCTTTCAGCAAATGTCATCTTTCTGTGATATTTTACTTAGTATAGAACTGTAGGTAAACAGGTATTTTCTCTCAGCACTTTGATGATGATATTCCATTGTCTTCTAGCATGTATTGTTGCTGTTGAAAAGTCTATTGTTAATCTGATTGCCATTCCTTTATCTGCGATCTACACTTTTTTGTAGATTTAAGATTTTTTTTTTCTCTTAATGTTCTGTAGTTTCACTGTGATGTGCTGGGTGTATCTCTATATTAGTTTTTTCTGCTTGGGACATCATCTTCATTTACAATCTGACAATTCATATGGTTCTTTAATTTTAGAGATTTATCAACCATTATCTCTAGTAATAAGGAGCCCTTATGGCACAGTAGTTAAAGTGCTTGGCTGTGAACCAAAAGGTCAGGTTCTGCAGAAAAAGATGTAGCAGCCTGCTTACATAAAGATTACAACCTTGGAAACCATATGGGGCAGTTATACTCTATCCTATAGGGTCACTATGAGTCAGAATTGACTTGATAGCAATGGGTTTTTATCTCTACTAATATTGTCTTGAAGCACTTACTGATGAAGAGCAAAGACTACACCCTTCAGTATGGATTACACCTCAACATAAAGAAAACAGAAACCCTCACAAGTGGACCAATAAGCCACATTATGATAAACAGAAAATATTGAAGTTGTTAAGGATTTCATTTTACTTGGATCCACGATCAGGACTCATGGAAGCAGCAGTCAAGAAATCAAATGACATATTGCATTAGGCAGATCTTCTGCAAAAGACCTCTTGAAAGCATTGAAAAGCAAAGATGTCGCTTTGAAGACTAAGTGCACCTGGCACAAGCCATGGTATTTCCAATTACCTCATATGCATGTGAAAGCTATATAATGAATAAGGAAGACTAAGAAGAACTGATGCCTTTGAATTATGGTGTTGGCAGAGAATATCGAATATACCATGGACTGCCAGAAGAATGAACAAATCTGTTTTGGAAGAAGCACAGCCAGAGTGCTCCTTGGAAGTGAGAGGATGGTGAGACTTCATCTCATGTACTTTGGACATGTTATCAGGAGGGACCAATCCCTGGAGAAGGACATCATGCTTGGTAAAGTAAAGCATCAGTGAAAAGGAGGAAGACCCTCACTGAGATGGATTGGCACAGTGGCTGCAACAATAGGCTCAAATATAGCAACAATTGTGAGGATGGTGCAGGATCGGGCAGTGTTTCGATTTGTTGTACGTACATAGGGTTGCTGTCAGTCAGAACTGACTTAATGGCACCTAACAACAACAATATTGTCTTTCCCTCATTCTCACTCTTCTTGTCATCTGGAATTCCTATTAGATGTATTTTGGAGCTTATCATTCTATTATCTGAGCTTCTTAGTTTTTTTTTTTTTTTCATTTTTCCAGATCTTTATCTTCTGTTGCATCCCAGGTGATTTCTACAGACCCATATATTAGAATTCACCAGCCCTCTTTTCAATTGTGTCTAGTCAGCTATTTAATTCATCCTTTGAATTATTTTTCAAAGACTACAATTTTATTTTTAGAATATTTTTCAAATTCACCTGTTGATTTTTCATAATGTCTTGCTTATACATTATGTATTGTTATTCTCTTTCTCACTTTGAATACTTAAAAACCCTATAAGATTATTCTGTTACCTATATTTTGCAGAGTCTCTCTTATGGTATTAGTTTTCCTTACTTGCTTTATAATTTATATATGTCAGCATATCTCCTGGGGAAATATCTTCTACACAATTCCACAAGTGCTGTGAGTTGTGAAGTAGATTGTGGATTGCTTCTGGGATAGTTTAGGGGCTGAGGTTTTTATATTAGGACAGTATGCAGAATTATAGCCCTCCAAACAGCACAGAACAACAACAACTTACCCACTTACACACCGCACAGACCAAGGGTTCTGATCTCTCTCGGTTGACATGAATTCTCCCATAGTCTGCACTGAGATGCCCACTTCCACTAATGTCCACATTTCCCAGTAGGAAGGTAGATAATTTTTTAAGTCCCAATTAACAGACAGGAAGTTCTTTTTCTGACTCCCAACTTCATGCAGGGAGCCTGGCTCTAGTCTGTAGTCTTGATTCTTGTCCCAGCATCTGGTGTTAACAGCCCAGCTTCAAGGCTTAGCTCTCAACACCTTCATGGGCTGCATGGCTTCAGCTCCTACTCACCACTGAAAGAATCCACGGTGTTGTTTTGGCATCTGAAAATTTACCTTTGTTGATTTCGAGCTCAGCTACACATTTTTAAAAATTAGAAACAAACAAACCTCTATCTTGCATTGCTATGTGTTTGGAGGAAAATGCCAGCTCAGTTGGCCAGCCGTCTTAAGCAGAAGTACTAGGAAGAAATTCCTACAAAGGTATGATAAAAATAGGGAGACAATGAAGTCCCAGAGGACAGTGGAGAAAAAATCTTCAGGAAAGGAAATCAACTGTATCATATCAAATATTATATTGTGAACAAGTAAAATAAGGACCAAAGGGATACTATTAACTTTGGAGCTGTGGAGGTCATGGATTACCCTGGTAAAAACTGTTTCCTGGGAGAGTGGAGGGCAGAAGCCTAATTGTAGTGAACTAAAGAGTGAATGGGAAGCAGTAGAGGGAGAGATTTAGGAGGTTCTCTCAAGTGTGATCTTGCTGAGAGAAGACTGGGATAGTGGTAGTGGGACAAGGCAGTGGAGAAGAAGGGTGTTTGTGGGCTGAGGGAAGGAAACAGTGGAGGCGGAAGAGACTGAAGATGCAGGAAAGAAAAGATGCCCCACAAAGACTGGGAAAGGTGAGGGTCAGATTCAACGGAGTTGTTGACCTTTTCCAGAATGAGAAATCAGAATCCAGAAGGAAAAAAGGACAGGAAGATCGCAGAGGTAGTTTGAGTTGGAAGGGGACAAGTTGAGGGAGTTCGCATCCATGGTTTAGGTGGAGTCAGAGGCTTGGCCGTGGTTGAGGGGATGAGGAAGAGCAAGATGGTCAGGGACTTGGGAAAGTTTTGCAGCAAAAGATATAGGAAACAGGAGAGGGAGCAGTGCTGAGTGTCCCTCAGGAGGCAGAAAGGCCGTGGGAATCTCTCCTGCAGCCCTCAGTGGGCCAGCCTGGAGTGGTTATTAGTCATGCAGGTGCCAGAGGAGGTCAAGCGTGAGGGAATTTAGATGCTAGTGAAAAGACAGTAATAACAGAGGTAGGGCTGGATAGAGTAAGGGTTCAGAGATAGAGAAGGGGGATAGTACAAACCATCCCTGGGCAGAGAATGGAAGCTGATTGTGAGTACTGAATGACACTAAAAGTTCCAAAAGCAGAGCTTTTGTTTTGTAGTTCTATTTGACAGAGACTTGACCTGTGAACGAAGAATGAATGATAAATAATAGGTTAAAAAAAAACCCAAAAAGAGAGAGAGACAGGTGAATAGATGAGTATAAGCCTAGCTGGACAGACAGATTGACTCTCTCGACTCCTTCTCTGCACATCTCTCTTCCCTTTCTCCGTCTCCTCCTCCTATTATCCAAGAGCCCAACGCAGTGGGCAAAGTGGGGCTGGGAGCTTGATTTTGTGAAAGGCTGGTTCTGAGGGCCGGCGCTGGGTGGGGTGCTGGGGTGGGAGGGGTGGACTTCAGGAATGCTGGGCTGCTGTGTGCAGCTGAAGCTGAGAGGAGGAGGGGGAGGGGAGGCAGAGGTGCCAGGGGCAAGGCAACTGCAGAGGAGTTAGAGATAGAGACTTAATGACAAGCCTGGGGTCCACCTGCACAGATGAGCAGGGCTGGGAGGTGGGAGCTGCAGAGAAATTGGAAAAGGGACACATTCATTTTTCAATGCATTTCCCTCCCTTACACACATATACAGACACACACACACACACAGACATTCTTTAATAAAGAGCCAGAGGCTTACTCTGTTCTGGCTCTCACCCTAGCAACTTCCATTTCCACAAAGGACCCCTGGGAGAGCGGTTATGAAGGGGGCAATTTGTGGGTTGGAGGGTCCTGGGGAAGGAATGGGGTTGCCTTTTCTCTGGGCTTTACCACTATCTACACACTTGCCTTGCGCTTGCCTCGGGAAGACCCAGCGAGCCACCTCTCCTGCCAGGTCAGCTCTGCTGGTTCTGATACTGGGAGCTGGGGGTGGGGTGGGAAGAGTTGGAGAACCAAGAACAAGCCTGGGAGGCTGCCTGGGTGCCTGCCTGGGTGCCTGGCACTGGAGCAGGTACTCCAGCCAGAACCCTGAACTTCTGGAGTCCCAGCTGGGGCCCTTGGAAGAGGTCTCACCATAGTCTGGGAATGCTCCTCAGTCTGCCCTCCCCCAAACCCAGCACACATGGGGGCTCATTGACACTCAGTAAGCCCAGAGCCATTAACCCCTGACCTGGTCCTTCTTCCCTGATCCTGGAACTGGGGCAGTGGTAGCAGGGTGAGCTGAACCACTAGACAAAGGAGGGGCTGGGCTGCTTCTAAGGTCAGCATCTCAGGACCTTATTCCAGCCCTAATAGCCGACACCAAAATTCACAACTGCTCTGGAAGAGTGGCTACATCTAGTCGAGGTTATATAAACGCCATTCTAACAACAAAGTCTGTCACCTCCAGCTCCTGGCACGAGGGAGAAAAAGCCCTTTCCTCTGCTCTTACCTCCTTGAGGAAAGGGTGACGTTTGTGTCCAGTAAATGTATACCTGTCCTGGGAAGAAAGGCCTAGCGATTTACTTCAGAAAGGTCACAGCCATTGAAAACCCTATGCAGAGTTCTACTCTGAAACACATGGGGCTGCCATAAGTTGGAATTGACTCAATGGCAAATGGTTGGTTGGTTGCCACACATAAACTGGAGATTGCCTAATATAACTACATGTTCCTTCAAAAAACCAGGGTTTTCTGTTCCTTCAAGTTTATATTAAGTAGCAATAATCCCAACCCTCAGCCTCGATGATGCTAGAAGTCTTTTCCTGCCCTGTGTATTTTTTTTTCTTTTTTTTCATTGTGCTTTAGGTGAAAGTTTACAGAGCAAACTATACACGAGTTGTTTTGTGACATTGATTGCAATCCCCGCGAAATGTCAACACTTTGTGCTTCTCTACCCCAAATTCCCTATTTCTGTTCATCCTGTTTTCCTGTCCCTTCCTGCCTTCTCATCTTTGCTTTTGATCAGGTGTTGCCCATTTGGTCTCCTATACTTGATTGATCTAAGAAGCATGTTCCTCACATGTGTTATTGTTTGTTTTATAAACCTGTATAATCTTTGACTGAAGGGTGAACTTAGGGAGTAACTTCAGTTCTGAGTTAAAAGGATGTCTGGGATCCAGTTTCGGGATTCCTCCAGTGTCTGTCAGACCAGTAAGTCTGGACTTTTTGTGTGTGAATTTGAATTTTGTTCTACATTTTTCTCCCGCTCTGCCCGGGACCCTGTATTATGATCCCTATCAGAGCGGCCCGTGGTGGTTGCTGGGCACCATTAGTTGTTCTGAGTTCAGGCTGGTGAACACTGTGGTACTTGCGGTCCATTAATCCTTTGGACTGACATTTCCCGTGTGTCTTTGGTTTTCTTCATTCTCCTTTACTCGGGACCAGTGGCTGTATCTTAGACGGCTGCTCACAAGCTTTTAAGACCCCAGACGCTACTCACCAAAGTCAGATGTAGAACATTTTCTTTATGAACTGTGTTATGCCAGTTGACCTACATGTCTCCCAAGGCCATGGTCCCCAGCCTTCAGCCCAGTAACTGGGTCCATCAGAGTGTTTGGATGTGTCTGAGAAGCTTCTGTGACTTTGCCTTGGTCACGTTGTACTGACTTCCCCTATAATGTGTACTGTCTTTACCTTCACCAAAGTTACCACTTATTTATTATCTAGTTAGTGATTTCCCCTCCCCACCCCCCTCTCCCTTATAAGTATCAAAAATTGTTTCTTTCTGTGTGTAAACCTTTTCTTGAGTTTTTATAACAGTGGGACCATACGGTCTTTATCCTTTTGTGATTGACTTATTTCACTCAGCCTAGTGCCCTCTAGATTTACCCATATTGTGAGATATTTTGAAAATTCATCATTGTTCTTTGTCATGGCATAGTATCCCATTGTGTATATGTGCTATAATTTGTTTATCCATTCATCTGTTGATGGGCGCTTGTTGTTGCCACCTTTTTGCTATTGTGAATAATGCTGTAGTGAACATGCGTGTGCATATATCTATTTGTGTGTTGGCTCTTATTTCTCTAGGATATATTCCTAGAAGTGGGATTGCTGGATCATATGGTATTTCTTCTATGTCTAGCTTTTTAAGGAAGTACCATATTGTTTTCCAGAGTGGTTATAGCATTTTTAATTCCTACCAGCAGTGCATAAGAGTTCTGATCTCCCCAAAACCTTTCCAACATTTATTATTTTCTTTTTTTTATTAGTGCCAGTAATGTTGGGGTAAGATGGTATCTCATTGTAGTTTTGATTTGCGTTTCTCTAATAGCTAATGATCACAAGCATTTTCTCATGTGTCTGTTAGCTGCCCAAATGTCTCCTTTGGTACAGTGTCTATTCATATCTTTTCCCATTTTTTAATTGGATTGTATTTTTGTTATTGAGGTGTTGAAGTATTCTGTGGATTTTAGAGATTAGACCCTTGTCAGATATGTTGTAGCCAAAAATTTTTTTCCTAGTCTGTACATTCTCTTTTTACTCTTCTGGTGCTGTCTTTTGATGAGCATAAGTGTTTAATTTTTAGGAGATTCCAGTTACCTAGTTTATCTTCTGGTGTTTGTGCATTGTTAGTTATGGTTTGTATCCTATTTTTGCCATATATTTGGGCCCCTAACATTGTCCCTATTTTTTCTTCCATGATCTTTATAGTTTTAGGTTTTATATTTAGGTCTTTGATCCATTTTGAAATAGTTTTTGTGTGTGGTGTGAGGTATGAGTCCTGTTTCATTTTTTTTTGCAGGTGGACATCCAGTTTTGTCAGCACCATTTGTTAAAGAGACTGTCTTTCTGCATGTAATGGACTTTGGGCCTTTGTCAAAGATCAGCTGACCTTGGTGGATAGATTTACATCTGGATTCTCAATTCTGTTCCATTGGCCTATGTGTCTGTCGTCGTACCAGTACCAGGCTGTTTTGACTACCATGACTGTATAGTAGGTTCTGAGATCAGGTAGTGTGAGGCTTCCTACTTTCTTCTTCTTCTTCAATAATGCTTTACTTATCTGGGGTCTCTTTCCTTTCCATGTAAAGTTAATGATTAGTTTTTCCATCTCGTTAAGGAATGCTGTTGGTATTTGGATTGGGATTGCATTGTATCTGTAGATTGCTTTGGGTAGAATTGACATTTTTACAAATGTTGGGTCTTCCTATCCATAAGCAAGGTATGTTTTTCCATTTATGTAGGTCTATTTTGGTTTCTTGCAGTAGTGTTGTGTAGTTTTATTTGTACAGGTCTTTTATGTCCCTGGCTAGATTTATCCTAAGTATTTTGTCTTTATGGGGGCTATTATAAATGGTATTATTTTCCTGGTTTCCTTTTCATAGTTCTCTTTGTTGGTGTATAAGAATCCAACTGATTTTTGTATGTTGATTTTGTATCCTGCTACTCTGCTGAATCTATTAGTTCCAGTAGTTTTCTTGTGAAATCTTTAGGGTTCTCAATGTATAGTATGAGATCATCTGCAAATATGGATAGATTTACTTCTTCCTTACCAATTTGGATGCCCTTTATTTCTTTTTCTTGCCTTATTAGTGTAGCTAGGATTTCCAGCACAATGTTAAATAGGAGTGATGATAAAGGGCATCCTTGTCTTATTCCGGCTCTCAAGGGGAGTGCATTCAGCCTCTCCTTTTGAGAATGATGATGGCTATTGGTTTTGTCTAGGTGCCCTTTATTATGTTGAGGAATTTTCCTTCTATTCCTATTTTATTGAGGGTTTTATCAGGAATGGGTGTTGGAATTTATCAAATGCCTTTTCTGCATTGATTGAGATGATCATGTGATTCTTTTGTTCTATTTATGCAGTGGCTTACATTGATTGATTTTCTAATGTTGAACCATCTTTGCATACCTGGTATGAATCCCACTTGGTCATGGTGTGTTATTTTTTTGATATGGTGCTGAATTCTATTGGCTAGATTTTTGTTGAGAAATTTTGCATCTATATTCTTGAGAGATATTGGTCTACAATTTTCTCTTTTTGTGGTGTCTTTGCCTGGCTTTGGTATCATGCCCTGTGTATTTCTTAGGATGCTGGGAGGTGTTTACATATTCCTCACTGACACTCAGGGTGGTCATTATAGTTGTGCAGGTTGTAGACTATAGAAATCTGGGGTACCATTCAGGGTGACTATGATGATAATATAACCATTTGTACTTTTTTCTAGTCAACACTGGCTGTCAAATTCACTGACATGAGTTCAGGTTATTCCCTTTTTTTTTTTTTTTTTTTACAAAAGGCAAAGATTACCCAAGCCAAAAAGGTGAATCTTTCTGAAATCAGACCTTGAGTTCTTTTGCAACATCTGATTCAAGTTGTCCACACTTGTTACTTGTAGATGTTTTTGCAATGGGTATAAGCTAATTATTTTATTAGTCACCAATCACAAGTAATTCATTTTCCAACTGTGACTGATGAAGCAGCCTATCACCTACAGAGTTAGTTTGGTTCCTCAGCTCTGTTGGCTGGTGTGATCAGTACTTCTTTGTGTGCTATTTGTTGTACATGTGAGGCTGCTGAGTTTGGAGTATGTAGAGTCACTTAGGCCTTATTGGTCCAGGCAGCAGCCAGTGAATGCACTCTCACAAGTGTGGAGGTGGTGGCAATCACTTTTGAATGAAATTATGCTGTTAACATTTACTGTCTTCATTTTTTATCACTTTCTGCTCATCCACCAGTCCCTCCAACTGGGCTTCCATCATTGTTATTCTACTGAGACTTTCCTTGCTTAGGTCACCAATAGGTATATATGATCTGTTTGTAGAATCTGTCGTTGCTGTGACCGCCTCATGCTTCTGTGCAATGCAAGATGGGCCTGCCTTCCTGGACTGAGCCAGTAGCAGGTTGATTGTGGTATGGGGACCCCCTGGTAGGAGGGAGGCAATAGACAGTGGCCCCAGTAATCTGACTGAGCAAAGACAGAGAACATATCACAGAGCTATCTCAAATTCACCAGGTCCAACTCTTTCTGCCTTTCTTTCCCTTGTGTAACTCTCCCCCTTGCCAGTGTCAACGTTGACACTGTTCCCAAATACCCTGCGATTACCCTCTCTGTGCAGGATCTTCCATCTCTCCTCTTCGGGCTTCTCTTGTCAGCCCACAGATGGTTCCCATCGGTCCCCACTTACCCTGAGACCCTAAGGCCAGCCCAAGAGTGGTCCGATGCTGTTATCTTTGCAACCCATGTTCTTACCTTTGACAATCTGGCTCTGATACCACCTCCTTAAAAAAAATTTTTTTTTTTTTTTTTAGACACGGTTAAAATCAAGGTCACCTCCTCATTGCCTAAAGGTGTTTCCCAATTTCTGGCCAGGTTAGCCTCTCCTGACTGCAGGGCCTGGTCCAGGGGAAGGTGGGATAATCAGTGGCCTATATTCATGAAGATTCTAATTGTATACTTTTTATGTCCAATGAGATTATACATAGAGTTATTGTATTTTTGTATCACTGTTAAAAGCATTCATTTATTAAGGTAAGCATTTTAAATTATACCACATTTTAAAAACACTGTTTTGGCATTAAACATTTTTTAATGTACTAAAACCCAAAACCAGATCCATTGCTGTCAAGTTGGTTCTGACTTGTGGCAATCCCATGTGTAACACAGTAGAAATGTTCCATGAGGTTTTCTTGGCTGTAATCTTTACAGAAGCACATTGGGCCTTTCTTCTGCAGTGCTGCTGGTGTGTTAGTAGTTGAGTGCAAACTGTTTATGCTACCCACAGACCTTTTCATGCACCAAACCAAAAAACCAAACCTGTTGCCATCAAGTCGATTCCAAACCTTAGTGACCCTATAGGAGGACAGAGTAGAACAGCCCCACAGAGTTTCTAAGAAGCAATTGGTGGATTCAAACTGCAGACCTTTTAGTAGTTAGCTACCGAGCTCTTTTTTTTTTTTTTATTTAGTTTTGTGTGTGTTAAGTGAAAGTTTACAGTTCAAGTCAGTTTCTCATACAAAAACTTATGAACACATTCCTATGTGACCCTAGTTGCTCTCCCTACAATGTGACAGCACACTCCTCCTCTCTACCCTGTATTTCCCGTGTCTATTCAACCAGCTCCTGTCCCTTTCTGCCTTCTCATCTCACCTCCAGAGAGGTGCTGCCCATTTAGTCTCATGTATCTTCTTGAGCCAAGAAGCACACACTTCACCAGTATCATTTTATATCTTATAGTCCAGTCCATGTCTGAAGAGTTGGCTTCGGGAATGGTTTTAGCTCTGGGCTAACAGAGAGTTCAGGGGCCATGTCCTTTGGGATCCCTCCAGATTCAGTCAGACCATCAAGTCTGATCTTTTTACTAGGATTTGAGTTCTGCACCCCATTTTTCTCCTGCTTTACCAGGGAGCTGCCAAGCTCTTAACCACTGCACCACCAGGGCTCCTTTAATGTACCATACCAAACCCGCTGCTGTCAAGTCGATTCCGACTCATGGCAACCCTATACGACAGAGTAGAACCGCCCCATAGAGTTTCCAAGGAGCGCCTGGTGGATTCGAACTGCTGACACTTTGGTTAGCAGCCATAGCACTTAACCACTATACCACCAGGGTTTCCTTTTATGTACCAGGACCCTCAAATAAACAAAAGTGGCCTGGGCTTCTTTTTGTCAATCTCTAAGAGTCCCTGCCTGGCTGCTTTTCCTGGAAACACCTGTCTGAGTCCCACGCTGAGTTGCCTTTGCTCCCTTCTCTGTCTTTTCTTCCTCTTTCCACTTTCTAAATGTAGGCCTTCACTCTCTAAGGAGTGGCTTTTGCTGACTGACCCCTCATCTCCCATTATCTTGCTCTGTGTCCCATGTCCACCATCCTTGCTATAACAAATGGTCACAGAATCTCTGTCTCCCAACCAAACCTTCCTCTCATGCCCAGACTTGGATTTCCAACTCTCTAAAGTCAGTTCCCTGGAAACAGATTCTGAGATGGAGATCTAAAGACAGGAACATTATTGGGGAGTGCTGTTGGGATCAGCACTTGTAGGGGGAGGGAAGGAAGTAGGATTGGGCACTGAACTGAACAGTCAAAACAAAGGCCTCAACCAGTCCCACAGTGTGCTCTGGAGATGGGATGTCCTTTTAGTTATGTTTTGCCTTGAGCAAGGGGACCTAGCCATTTTGGTCAGTTAATGGATATGGGCGTCCCTAGGAAGGCAGTGTGATGTGGAGCCAGGTGGCCATCTTGATCAGCTGAATGAAAATGCAGAGAACCCTCAGCTGCCAATGCTTCTAGAAATGGGGGAATGAGTGCCTTGGCCCTCAGTAGGGGATCTGGACCATGCACCAGAGCATCTACTACATCAGCCATCTGCTGAGCATCTCCACTTGAATGTCCTTGGGCATCCTGAACTCAATATGCCCTAGGCTGCACCAAACCTTCCCCTTTCTGGGTTCTTCCATGGCACAGCCAAACTCATAGGCTGGGCAAGTATGAGCTAGTTGCCCTTGACTCCTCCCTCTCTTTTACTTTACATCAAACAATACCCCATCACATAAGGGTTTATTAGACTTTGCCTAAAGTCTCAAATTCATCTTCATCTCCTTCCCCACTAACACTCCCCTGGCTCAGGCCCTCATTACCTTGTTGTGGCATTATATAGTATGCATTGTTAGTAATTGTTAATTGTTGTATATATGTATAATTATAGATTAAAAAAAACTCCTTGTCATCGATTCTGACTCCTAGTGACCCGATAGGACAGTGTAGAATTGCATCATAGGGTTTCCAAGGCTGTAAATCTTTACTGAAGCAGACTGCCGCATCTTGGTCGCGCAGAGCGGCTGGTGGGTTCAAACCGCCAACCTTTCAGTTAGCAGCTGAGCACTTTAAACACTGTGCTGCCAGGGCTCCTTAATTATAGATAATGGTTATTAATTTTATACTTATTATATTTTCAAGGTTGTCTTTTGGAAAATGATTTCATAATATTTCTCAAGAGCCATAAAGACATTTATACATTTTGACCAGGAATTCTGAAACTCTACCGTAAACAAATTGTTTGAAATATGACGAAAAATATGGATGAAGATGCTAATTTTAGCATTATGTATTATAGTAACAAAATAGGAAGCAACTTAAATATCTAAAAATAGAGGATAGATTAAGCTGTTGTTATATAGAACATTATAAAGCCATTAAAATAATGGTCAAGAAGCCTATGTAATAACATGGGAAATTATTATGACAATGGTAAGTAAAAAAAAAATTAAGATTCATCATGCTTATGCCCTATAAGAGATGGATTGACACAGTGGCTGCAACAATGGGCTCAAACATAGTAACGATTGTGAGAATGGTGCAGGACTGGGCAGTGTTTCATTCTGTTGTACATAGGGTTGCTATGAATTGGAACCAACTCGATGGCACCTAACAACAACAATGCACTATGACTGCACCTATGTAAAATCGTAATTAGAGAAATCAATCTGAAAGAAAGTATACCAGCATGCTAACAGTTATTGTATTAGAGAAAAGAAGAGCCAGCCCTGGTAGACTTTAGCCCCTCTCTCCCAACCGTAACCTCTATCATTACCCCCTCATTCTTCGGTACTGACAATAACATTTTCTAAGTAGTATGTAAAGTGCTATGAAAATGCAGCTTCAAGATCCACTCCCTTCCATCAGATTGCCCTCCCAAGCCCCTGTTACATAGTAATTATGGAGTCACCACTAGCCATCTATAATCCCACAGCCCTACTTGTCACACTTTTAGTTGGTGGCCTTATTACTTTTATAATAATAATAAAAAAAAAATTAATGAAATCATTCCTAAGCAGAATGATTATGCCACTGCAGATGGGGAATGCAGTGACTGTTGTAATCTTCAGGACAAAGATGAGGTCCCACCGTTTGCTCATTCAGCCATAATTTGTACTGGGTGTGCAGGTAAATGTGACTGGCTCTCAGACACCCATGGGAGGTCAGAAACAAGAGGCTGGGCTGTGTGAAGAGCCATGTCCTCTGCCCTCTGGAGCATGGCCCTAGTACTGCAGGGTCCTCCTTAATTCATACAAGGCTATAGATGAGGGGAGATCGAAGGACCAAAAAGGAAAAAAAAAAAAACCTGAAACCCATTGCCTTCCAGTATATTCTGATGCATAGCAACCCTATAGGACAGAGTAGAACTGCCCCCATAGGGTTTACTAGGCTGTAATCTTTACAGTGAAGTAGACTGCCACATCTTTGTCCAGTGAAGCAGCTGGTGGGTTCGAACCGCTGACATTTTGGTTAGTAGCTGAGTGCTTAACCACTGCACTAGGGCACTCTGAATCAGGAAAGGTGTGCGTCAGTGTTGTATCCTGTCACCATACTTATTCAATCTGTATGCTGAGCAAATAATCCTAGAAGCTGGACTATATGAAGAAGAACGAACATGGCATCAGGACTCATTAACAACCCGTGATATGCAGATGGGACACAACCTTGCTTGCTGAAAGAGAAGAAGACTAGAAGCACTTACCAATGAAGAACAAAGACCACAGCCTTCAGTATAGATTACATCTCAGTGAAAGGAAAACAAAAATCCTCACAATTGGACGGATAAGCAACATCATGATAAACAGAGAAAATATTAAAGTTGCAAAGGATTTCATTTTACCTGGATCCACAATCAACGCCCATGGAAGCAGCAGTTAATAAATCAGACGGCGTATTTATTGCATTGGGTAGATCTACAGCAAAAGATCTCTTTAAAGTGTTGAAAAGCAAAGATGTCACTTTGAGGACTAAGGTGTGATATTTTCAGTTACCTCATACACATGCGAGAGCTAGACAGTGATGACTAAGGAAGACCAAAGAAGAATTGATGCTCTTAAATTACCGTATTGGGGAAGAATATTGAATATACCATGGACTGCCAGAAGATCAAACAAGTCCGTCTTGAAAGAAGTACAGCCAGCGTGCTCCCTGGAAGCAAGGATGGCAAGACTTCGTCTCATGTACTTTGAACATATTATCAGGAGGGATCAGTCCCTGGAGAAGGACATCATGCTTGGTAAGGTGAGGGTCAACAAAAACGAGGAAGACCCCAGATGAAGTGGGTTGACGCAGTGGCTGTAACAATGGGCTCAAACATAGCAATGATTTGAGGATGGTGCAGGACAGGGCAGTGTTTTGTTCTGTGGTACATAGGGTCGCTATGAGTTGGAACTGGCTTCACAGCACCTAATAACAACAAAGATAGAAATGTTCTCATTTTCAAAGTAAAAAAGTAATTCATGCATATTATTAGGTGTTTTGGAAAAAAAAAAATATATATATATATTTTAATTTTTAAACCTCACCCAAAAACACCATCTAGAGGTAACCACTATAAATATTTAGGTGTATTTCCTTTGAGTGGATTTTTTGTTTGTTTGTTTTTTCTACCTGTTCTTTCTAAAATATGGTTGAGGTCATATGACATTTGCAATTTTGCTCTGGCTTCTCCACTTAATATCATAAAATGGGAATTCCCTTAAACATCTTCCTAAACATTACTGGATATAACAATTTTCTTAGACATTCCCTTATTGATGGACATTTGGTTGTTTCCAGCAGTGTCTCATATTGTAAACAATACAATTATACAGTGTTTTGACAGTGGTCTTTTAGGTCTGTGTTCCATCTGTTCAGTAAGGCTGAGATCTTTGAGGACAGAGAACCTATCTTCCTTTTCAATCCATCCACATTCTTCAGGACAGTACTGGGTACGCAGTAGAGGCTCAATTGTCGATATTGATGATAATAACAAGGAACACTGATTGAGTACTTATTATGGGCCAGGCATTATTCTAAGCACTGGATGCATGTCAAGGCACCTAATCCTCACATCCTCCCTGTAAGGTAAGTAATATTATATCATTCCTATTTTATAGATGAGGAAATTGTGGTAAAGAAATTTGCCCAAGGTTATTAGCTCATAAATCACAGAAGCAGAATTTGAATGCAGGCAGTCTGAGTTCAGAGTCCAAACTTTTAACCACCAGCCATACTGCTTCTAGAGGATGATAGTGGGGAGGGAATTGGAGATATGGATGACAGTCATCAAGCTTTAAGGATGGTTTAGTCCCATGTTTAAAATCTGGCTCTTAAGCTCCATCCCTTAGTTGGTAAGGGGTAGAAGGAACTGGGAAGGGAGGGTCAGAAAGACTGAGGGGACCCCAAAAAACCATTGCCATCAAGTCAGTTTCGACTCACAGTGATACTATAGGACAGAGTAGGACTGCCTCCGTGGGATTTTCAAGGCTGTAAAAAAAAAAAAAATAAAGCAGACTACCACATCTTTCTCCCGTGGAGCGGCTGGTGGGTTTGAACCTCGACCTTAGGTTAGCAGCCAAGTGCTTAACCACTGTGACACCAAGGCTCCTTACTGTGTGGGCAGCAAATAGGAAGGTGCAAGGTTGTAGACCCTTAGAACCAACTCCCAGCATAGGCAATGGGTTTTGGAGGTTTTTTTAGATCTGACTCATAGCAACCCCGTGTATGTCAGAGCAGAACTGGGCTCTATAGAGTTTTCAGTGGCTGATTTTTCAGAAATAGATCACCAGGCTTTTCTTTCAAGGCTCCTCCGGGTGGACTGGAACCTCCAGTTTTTTCAGTTAGCTGTGACTGTGTTAACCCAGGCACTCCCACAGCTGCCCTGGAAAGGACTACTTGAGATTTCAGATGAGGAAAATGAGGCTGAACAAAAAGAGGCAGGCTCCACAGCACTGCGGTTTCCCCTAACTTCTGCAACTCACCTCCCCTACCTCCTGGTGGGGTTCCTTCCCTCCCTTCTAGGACTCTCCCTTTGGATGACTCCTAGAAAAAGCCCTCTCCTCCCCCATATAAAAATGATTTCCAATGGAAACCAAAAAGCCCAGAAAGAAGGAAAGCGTAATAGCTGTCCAGAGCCTAGGGGCTGAGGGAGAAGGGTGGAGGCTCTATTTGCATTTTTCTATTAACAAGCTAGATTTGAGTTAGCTTGCCTAGGGAGATAATTTGAGAGGGAAACCTTTGCATATTTTATTTAAAAGCAAGCTGCATTAGGTGGGTAATGATGCAGAGTGCGCCCATTAGGTATGGGGGTGGGGGTGGGGTCTTTCCCCTCCTTTTCTCCTACCACCACCAGCGTCTTGGCCTGGGAACCAGCCTCCTTAAAGGAACAGCCTCCTTAGGGACTCAGAGGTACAAGGTCAGCTTTCCCAGTTAATGCTTCTTGACCTTGGCTATAGTTTCTCCACTAAAAAATAGGGTTGATTGCACATATTTAACAGCCAAATAACAGAAGTGAAAGTGATTTGAAAAATATTCAATATTATGAAGAGGCAAAGTACTAGGAGACTCCACAAGGTAATTTGTCATTTTTAGAGAAGCCAGAAAAATCTCCCTTTCCTCTTCCTCTGCCCCAGTCTTCTTATCTGCTAGATGGGTACATAGCCATTGTTACTCTCCCATCCCAAAACACATGAGTGTGGATGCACACACATGCACACACACACACTAGAAGCTAGAAGATCTCATGAAGAGTCAGGTGTGTATTTGAGTATCTCATATAAAATAAGATTCATTATGAAGATGAAGGTGATGATTGTACCTGAGGCAAACTGGGGAAGCTGGAGCCAGGAAGTCAACTCAGAAGGGTCTGTTCCCATCTGGGTGAGTTTGGGGGTAAAAATGAATTCAAAGTTAAGGTGGTCTGTGAGTCTTGGAAGGCTGTATGAGGATCTGGGACACTACTGGCACAGGAAGCAGGATAGGCAGTACCTTCCCTTTCCTATATCTTCCCATAAGAAGGAGGAAACAGTTGCTAGAACATTCACTGTGAATCTGTAGTATGAAGCAGGCACTCGCTATTATGTCTCCCTATCCCATTCCAATGGCAAATTCCCATCTCTTGCTTGCTAAATTCTGCTGACAAGACCCTATTCATCCCAGGCGGGTCAGTGGGAATGCTCCCCAGCTTAGAGAATCATTTCAGGGCGTGATTAGACTCTTCCTTGGGCAAGAGGTCTGTAACCTTGTTTCTTCCAGGTGGGGGTTAGAGGGGTAATGAGAGCAGTGTTATCTGTGAATGTGTCTGTCCTATCAGAAATGGAATCCAGCTAAAGAAACTTCAGTTTTCTCACCTGTAAAATAGGATGATAGAGGAATTACCTCATGGGATTGTTGTGAGATGGGACATAGGAAGCCCCTGATACCTGTTAGCTGTCAGCCTTTCTTATCTCACCCATATCCCTTCTCTCTTCATCTCCACCTTATTTCCATCTGCTTCTCCATCCTCATTCCCCAGTCCCATCTCATTTCCTTCCCATCCTGTCCTAGATTTACAGTCATTTCCATTGTGGGAATTCTAAAGACAACCTTTGAGAATAAAAAAGTCAGGACCGCCCTTGGAAAATATTGCCAACCTTTTTAATAAAAGCAAACTTTAATTTTCTTTTCTTAGATGATTAATTAAAAAATCAGTTGCCTGAGTAGAACACATTCTTTTGTGGTTATGAGAGGGGGGAGGGAGGGAGGGTGGGAGAGGGTTATTTACTGATTAGATAGTAGATAAGAACTACTTCAGGTGAAGGGAAGGGCAGCACTCAATGGGCTGGAGGGGGAGGAGATCAGCACAGCTGGACTGGACCAAAAGTAAAGAAGTTTCCTGAATAAACTGAATGCTTTGGAAGGTCAGCGGAGCAGGGGCAGGGGTTTGGGGACTATGGCTTCAGGGGACATCTAAGTCAACTGGCAAAATAAATTCTATTAAGAAAACATTCTGCATCCCACTTTGAAGTGTGGCGTCTGGGGTCTTAAACACTAGCGAGTGGCCATCTAAGATGCATCGATGAGTCTCAAGCCACCTGGATCAAAGGAGAATGAAGAACACCAAGGTCACAAGGTAATTATGAGCCCAAGAGACAGAAAGGGCTACATGAACTAGAGACTATATCATCCTGAGACCAGAAGAACTAGATGGTGCCCGGCCACAACCAATGACTGCCCTGACAGGGAGCACAACAGAGAACCCCTGAGGGAGCAGGACAACAGTGGGATGCAGACCCCAAATTCTCATAAAAAGACCAGACTTAATGGTCTGACTAAGACTAGAAGAATCCCCGGCGGTCATGGTCCCCAAACCTTCTGTTGGCCCAGGACAGGAACCATTCCCGAAGCCAACTCAGCAGACATGGATTGGACTGGACAATGGATTGGAGAGAGATGCTGATGAGGAGTGAGCTACTTGCATCAGGTGGACACTTGAGACTATGTTGGGATCTCCTGTCTGGAGGGGAGATGGGAGGGTAGAGGGGGTTAGAAACTGCCAAAACGGTCACAAAAGGAGAGACTGGAAGGAGGGAGTGGGCTGACTCATTAGGGGGAGAGTAAGTGGGAATATGTAGTAAGGTGTATATAAGTTTATATGTGAGAGACTGACTTGATTTGTAAACTTTCACTTACAGCACAATAAAAATTATTTAAAAAAAAAAAAAAAAACAGTTGCCATGGAGTCAATTCTGACTCATGGTGACCCCATAAGTATCAGAGTAGAACTGTGCTCCGTAGGGTTTTCAATGGCAGAGTGTTTGGAAGTAGGTCGCCAGGTCTTTCTCCAGAGTGCCTCTGGGTGGACTCAAACCACCAACCTTTGGCTTAGCAGTCAAGCAACTGTTTGGACCACCCAGGGACTCCAAATTATTAATACTTACAAACAATAAAGATTATCATTTCAGTAGCCTCTCTTAAAATTGGTTGCAAAACAGCACAAAAGTTTGATTCACTGTTCAGAAAATAACTGGTCGATTACTGAAATAAAAATGCTTCTAGAAGGGGTGAAAATAATATCAAATTACATTTGGTTGCAGAATATTTTTGCAATTTGCAGCAATTTCAAGAGCTGCGAAGTAAATGGTACTCCTTTCTTACCCTCTTCTAACACATGAGGAAACTAAGTTTCCAAAAGATTAAGTGAATTTATCCCTTTTTTTTCCATGGATCATCTTTAAGATTCAATGTTCCAGGGATCACATTTGGAGAAATGCGTCTGTGAAAACCTAGAGAATGGAGAGACTACTTCTGTATGGGGGGCTGTGAGGGAAGTGAGGGACATCAGGAAAGTTCACAGAGAGGCTGATATTGACCTGGAGGATGAGTACAAGAGGAAAAGAGCATCCTAGGAAAAGGGGAGAGGACTTGCTCTGGGGAGGCTTGAAGGGGTTCAGAAGCAGGGGAGTGTCCCATCCCACAGACAGGGGATCTTTTTGAGTGAAGCAGTCCCTCCAGCTGCAGTGTGGAGGGGGGCTTTATCTGTAAACTGTTACAAATGCTTGCTTTTGTGAGCTGGGCTTGAGACATCCCATCACCACTTCCTGGGATGCTAACAGTGTGATAAGGTCAGTAAAATATCCCACTTGTCCGTGAGCCAGACAGGCCTCTGTCTTCAGGTACACTCAGGAACTTCACAGTTTAGGCGTGTGTGAAGGTAGTAATGCATGTGGACCTGGAACCCCAGAAGCCAATCCTCTGAATAGAGGGGCTCTGTGTCCAGGTCCTCGGGCTTCATTATGGGAGCCACCAAGACTCCTTCAAAAGACCCTCCCTGCCTAGTGTCAACTGAACTTTGTTCCATAGGAGCCACCTGAGCAGCATGGGCTAGGCTCCTAAACATGGAGGTGTGTACAGGTATGTATGTATATGTCTAGAACCCTGTGAAAAAGCCTGAAGCTTCTTTTCACCAGTGAGTTTGGGATTACTGGTTCTGGGGAGAGATGTTAGAGAAGGGATCTGGGAATTGCTCCCCTGAGGGTTTAATGTCCTGGATCTCTGGTCTAATCTGAGGCAGAAGATTCCCCTAAGAAGCCTCACTGTTTGTTCATGGTTGCCCTATGCCTAACCTCACCTCTATCACCTCTCATCCAATATCCATCCCTTCCTCTGGTCCATCCTCAGCCCCATCACATCCTCAGTCCCCCACATTCCCATCATCACATCTTCATCTCCTTCCCCATGCTATAGCAACCCTATTTCTATCGCTTCCCAGCACCCCCTACCACCTCCCTTTCCATATGTAGTTCTCTAGTTTTCTTAGTTATCTAGTGCTACTGTAACAGAAATACCTTAAGTGGGTGGCTTTAATGAACAGAAATTAATTTTCTCACAGTTTAGAAGGCTGAATTCAGGGCATCATCTCTAGGGGAAGGCTCTCTCTGTCTGCTCTGGAGGAACGTCCATCCCATATTGTGTTCAATGCTGTGCTCTCCCTATTTTATTCCTATTCTCATCCATGTGTTTATTCCCATCCCCATAGCCAGTTTATCCTCATCCCATTCTCAACATCATCTTTCCCAACTTACTTCTCCATTCTAGCCCAAACCATCCTCCTCCTCCTCTGGAGAGCAATCATAATAAATGCATAAAGCACTTACTTTGTGCCAGGGCAGGTGCAGACACTGCTTTAGATGTTTTACATGCACTAACTCATTTGATCTTCAATAGCCCTGGGAGGTAGATACTACTATCATTCCCATTTTATGGATGAAGATTGTTATGGATCGAATTGTGTCCCTCAAAAAATATATGTTGTAAATCTTAATCCCTTTATCTGTGGTTATAATCCCATTTGGGAATGGTTTTCTTTGTTATGTTAAGAGGCCATATTAGTATAGGGTATTTTTTTTATGTTTTAAGCCAATCACCTTTGAGATATAAAAGGAGTAGATTAGGACAGAAAAGCAAGCAGAGATGGGGGAAGATAGATGCCACACCACAGGAAGATCACCAAGGAGCCAAGGAATAAAAGCTGAAAAGGGACAAGGACCTTCCCCCAGAGCGGAGAGAGACAGAGCCTTTCCCTAGAGGGAGTGCCCTGAATTCGAACTTCTAGCCTCCTAAAGTGTGATAGGAAACCCTAGTGGCATAGTGGTTAAGTGCTATGGCTGCTAACCAAAAGGTCAGCAGTTTGAATCCACCAGGTGCTCCTTGGAAACTCTACGGAGGAGTTCTACTCTGTCATATAGGGTTGCTTTGAGTCGGAAATGGGTTTGGTGTTTGTAAAGTGTGAGAAAATAAATTTCTGTTCATTAAAGCCACCCACTTGTGGTATTTCTGTTATAGCAGCTCTAGATAACTAAGACAAAAAGATTGAGGTCTGGGGGAATTGAGCAACTTGCCTAAGTTCACATAGTTGGTAGGAGACAGAGCCAAGGTTCAAATGTTAGGCAGTGTGGCTGCAGCACTCTCACTATCTCAAACTCCACATTGCCCCACATCCACCCCGTACTTACCTCTATAACCGTTTTCATTCCGAACTACCTCCATCCTCATCTCATTCCCATTACCATCTTGTCCTAAATATACTATTTCTGTCACTTACTCCATGCCTCATTTCATCCTCATTCTATCACCACCATCCCCACCCATCCAACCTTTGAATCTTCCCCATCTGTATTTCCCAACAACTCATTCCCTTCCTCTTTCTCATACCCCTTAGAAAAGTGATGTTAATGTCCATATTTAAGCTCACTAAATCCCTGGAACATTGAATCTCAAAGATGACCCATGGAAAAAAAAAATGGGTTCTATGCTCAAATATGGTGTCCCTTGGTAGTGTAAATGGTTAACACACTCAGCTACCAGTTGAAAAGTTGGAGATTCATGTCTACCCAGAGGCACCTTGGAAGAAAGACCTGGCAATCTACTTCTAAAAAATCAGCCATTGAAAACCCTACAGAGCAGTTCTACTCTTACACACTCATGGTCACCATGAGTCATAGTTGCCCTGATAGCAACTGGATGCTCAAACAAGTTTGAGAAGCCCTCTGCATACACCACCCCCTTCTCAGGAACTCATAACATACAATGGTACAGGAAAGACTCTGAGGGGTCCTTCAGAAAAGACGGCCAGTTAACACTGTTTAACCCAGTGTTTCCCAAGCCCCTTGATCACAGAAATCTTTCACTGAAAGCCTATTGAAACGTGCTCCGGAAAGTGCTTCCAGAGCACTGTGTACAGAATTCTATTAGCACATATCACACTATACTTTCATTATCCGTGTCTGGGTCTGTCTCCCCTGTGAACTCCCTGTGGTCTGGGATTGTGGCTGATTCATCTGTGTCCCCAGTGCCTAGCAGAGGGCCTGGCACATGGTAGATGGTGATAAATATCTGTTGAATGCAGGAATTTCCTGTCTGTGACTAAGGAGAGGATGTAAAGAGCATATCAGAAGTAGGTTCCTGGCATTGCCTGGGAGGAAGGGTATGGTGACAATGGTGACATAGCAGGTGGCACAGATGTGCTTGCAGACTGTGGGGTTCTGACCCTCTGGGGATGTGGTCCCTCCTGAGGGGTCTGGAGACAGAGATGAGGTTGTGCAGCATCCCTGGGGATTCAGGCACTTTGAGGCCTGAGTGGGGATTTCACAGGCCTGGAGTGTCCTCTCTAGCCACCGGGGACTGAGGGAGCCCAAGGAAGGGCAGGACTTCATCAGTATGGGTTCTCAGGCCTGGGAGAAGCCCAGCTGTCCTGTGTGTGGCAGGCGTGGTTTGGGCAAGGCTGGGCCAGCTCTTGCCGTCTTTGAAGGATCTGGCTTTCCTGAATCATCCACTGCCCTGTAGTCCCCTGGACACTGGGGCTCTGAAGCATGGTTATGTGAGGAACAGGCTAGCCAGGAAGATTCCATTCCCTTTCCTAGATGGAAAGATCTCCATGAAGTTTCTTGAGGAAGGTCTTTGTGGCCCAAATAGTACTTGTGGAACATCAGACCCTGGAGAAAGGTAAGGCCAGAGAGGATATAGGACCCAGCTCAGAGAAGGCCTTGCAAGCTAAGCTAAGCAGCTTGAGCCACTGGAGAGGCTTGGAGAAGTCTTAAGTTGGAGAGTGGTATGGCCATATTTGTATTTTTTTTCAAAGTGCAGTGTGGTGAATGGTTGGGAGGGGCCAGACTGGGAGCCATTTCAGTTGTTCAGGTAAGAAGTAACAGTGGCCTGAACCAAGACGATGGAAGTCAGAATGGAAAGAAGGGCACAGACTAGTGTTTAGGAGGAGGAATGGACGGGACTTGGCAATTGGTGGGTGTGAAGAGTGAAGTGGGGCGGGGGGCTTCAGTCCCCAGATGACTCCGGATGGAGGAGAAACAGAGTTGTGGGTCAGGAGACATCTAAACTCGTCTTGCTTGGTTTCTGGCTGGGAAGATTGAGGTGTTTGTGGGTCATCCAGGTGGAGCTGTCCAGGGGGCACTTGGACATGCAGGTGGGGGTGGCAGGGTAGAGGTGGAGACAGAGATTTGGGCTCCTAAGGGTAGGTGGAAACTGAAGGCATGGAGTGGACCAGATCTCCAGGAGGCACGTGGAGATAACTCGCAAGAGAGACTAGAGGAGCAGCAAGGTGTTGAAGGAGAGGTTTCTCGCCCTGAAGACGGTCTAAATACAGAATGTTGGAGGCTGGTACTGTGTGCGCAGCTGATAGAGGAGTCCAGGAGGCATGCGGAACAACCCGAGTCTCCTCCAGCCCCTCTAACTCGCACCCACCCATACATGCACACTCACAAATCCAATTCCACTCCCGTGTTCTACTTTGCGCGCTCACATCACCACGCACACCCTCACACTCCTACACTCACAGCGGAAGGGCGCACCCGGCAGCCCTCTCTCGCTCTTCCCTCCACAGCCCCACCTCTCTCTGCAGACCCTGAGGTTAATCCTCCCGCAGATTAGGGGCGCTGCCTCCGTTTAGTGCGCCGAAGTGCCGGAGGCGAAAGCCCCGGGACTGTGCGCGGCCTTCCAGGCAGCTGAGGTGGGGAGGGCGAAGAGGGGCGCGGGGAAGGAGACACAAGAGGCGGAGGGGGGGACGGGGTCCCGGCTGCAGCTGTCCCGCGAGGGGCCGGGACAAAGGGCCTGCTGGCGGGCCGGCCCGAGCCGTTTTCATGCTTGTTGGGATTAGGCGCAGGAAACGTCGCTCGGCACGGTGCGGATCAACAGTCCGGTGCGGGCGCGCGTGGGGCGGGCTCAGGCCCTCCCGCCCCCCAGCTTTGTGAGGTGCCCGCAGCCCTCGCGGCTAGAGGCGGTGCCGGGGCCAAGGAGGCTGCCCTTTTGTCTGTGCTTTTCGGGGTCAAGCCCCGCCCAAGGACCACCGAACACCAGCTGAAGCCCGAACTCCAGCCCTGTCGTTCTTCCCCAGATCCAAGGGCTGGGCTTCCTCCTCCCGCCCCTGCATGGTGCAAGGTCACGGCCCCCTCACAGCCCAGTCCCTCGCACTACCCCATCCCACGCCTACAGCCTTCTTGTCATTCCCGGTGGGGAGAGGACCATCCTCAGGGCCCCCCTCAGCTTTGACATCTAAGGCTTCTTCCAGTTAGCCAGTCCCCTTTCTCGACCCACGCCATCCCTCCCCTCCACCCCCCACCCCCACCCCCGCCTCACCCCACCCCCACCTCACCCCACCTCGCCCGCCAGTCCCTCAACACCAGCGTCAATTTAAACTCATGGATCTGGGATTCAAGGCCCTTTAGGAATGCTTTTCAATGTACATGTACGGCATAATCGCCCAGTAATACCTCATAGCTTTGATGGCCTCTCTGTCCTCTCCTAGTCAGATAATAACAACTAAAGTTTATGGATTACTTCCAGGCTCAGATCTAAGCCCTTTACCTGTGTTAACTCATTTAATACTCACAATTACCCGAAAAGAGAAGCAGTATTATTGTCCCCATTTTATAGTTGACAAAAGCGAGGCAGAACTAGTAACTAAAGGCCCGGAGACATCTCAGTCTACTCTGCACTAGATAGCACTATCCTCTGTTGCCTCAACTTCTCTTTCTCTAGGTTCCCCTTCTCCAGGAAGCCTTCCTGGACCTGGCCCCTCACAGATCTCGATCTGATCACCTGTTCATGCTGTGGTTAGGAGGCACTAAGACTGGCTTTTGGGTGAGGCTTGTAGGAAACAGAGGCTGGTAGACAAGTCACAGGGAGCCACCAACGGACATTCAACCTCCTTAGAGATTGAATGTCCGTTGGTGGCTCCCTGTGACTTGTCTACCACTTTACAGAGCGCTGATATGCCAAGCCTGGGCTGGGAGCCCACCTTGCACATTCTGAAGACCCTTATCCCTCTAACTCCTGACAGTCTTCCTCAGTTTCCAGCTCGCTTCCTGCCTCACTGTGCCCCAGGCTTTAACCCCATTCCTTCTGACCATACTTGATAAAACTATTTGCATCAAGTCACTTCCTACTCATTGTGACCTCATATGTGCAAGAGTAGAACTGTTTCAGAAGTAGATCACCTGGACTTTCTTCCAAGGTGCCTCTGGGTAGACTCGAATCTCCAACCTTTTGGTTAGCAGTCGAGCACAGTAACTGTTTACATCACCTAGGGATTCCTCCCTTACTTGATAGGGCTGACCTATTTGGGGTCCCTGGAGAAAAAGTTCTCAAGGACCCAGCCCTTATTCCTCTTCCCAGACCGAGTTTACAAGAATCCAGACCTGGGCTGGGAAACCAGCCAATCGCTTCCATGCTTTAGTCCTGTAGGTCTCTGTCCCCAATGTCATCCCTCACTCCTATTGAGCAAGATTCCTCATGCCTCAGCTGAAATGTAGGTTAGACTTCCTTGCTCTCAGTCAAGAGATTTCATTCTGGCTGGAGGCAAGGAGTGACTGACCAAACCTCTCCCTAGTGCATGAGGATTCCTGAGTCCTCTCGCTGTCTCTGGGACTAAGCAGTTCCCACCCCAGTGACTTTAAAACCATCTCCCAGGTGTAGAAGTCTCTGGCTGGTCTCTGGCTTTCCCCCTCTTGGCTTTGGAATGGTTTGAGCATTAGACTTTTGGATGCAAGTCTCAACTACCTGCACAGGCAGCCAAGAGCTGCTCAAGGACACCCCTCATGCACGCAGGCAGCACAGGGCCTGGTGTAGAGGAGATGCTCTATCTTTTTTAACGCATACGGAACATCTGCAGGTCCATCTTCTCATTAAAATCCTTAAAATTACCACAGGTGAAGAAACAGAGGCTGCCTAGACAGTCTCTGGGCAAGGTCTGCCCCACACAGGAGGTACAGCAGCAGCCTCAGCACTTCCCATGCTCAGACCTGGACCAGTGTTCCTAGTGGGGGAACCGCAGTCCTTGGCTGGGTTAACTCACCTATTGGGCTCCTGTTTCAGTTTCCCTGCCCTAAACTCTGTAAAGCCTGGCTGTGGCTCTGACTCTGTGTTCTTGCCTCTCTCCCCCAATCCACCACCTCCCCAGGGCCTGTCCCTCAACCCTCAGTGACTGGTTTCCTTGGTCTGATGTTCATTGTTTTCTTAGCTCAGAGAATTATTTCATGGAAAGAAATATTAGGCAGTTTTATTTTTCAAATGGTTTTTTTTTTTAAGATTTTTTCCAATTTTAGGTTAGGATTCCTTAAGGAAAAATTGATACGTTTTACTATGAGATAGTTAACTGTATCACAAAAGCACTATTCATAGCAATAACTCTCAGTAATGTAGTATATTGTGTCAGGTGCAGTTCCAAGTACTTTACACATTTATACATTCATTTAATCCTTGCAACAACCCTATCAGGTACTTACTACTATTGCTCCATTTTAAGATAAGAAAACTGAGGCACAGGCAAGTTAGTTGACTTGCCCAAGTCACAGACAGAGAGAAAAGGGACTGAGATCCAAATCCAGGGGGTCTGATGTCAGAGTCTGTACTCGTAACCTCTGGTTGTGTGCACAAGAGCCTTCACACATCTGTGAAGGGTGCCCCTTCTGAAAATTCCCCATCTTGTGCTTTGAGGGCTTGACTTTGTTTCATTGTTAGAAGTCTCCATGGATAAAGTTATTCAAATTTTAGTCTTAGTAAGTGGAATTTTGTTAAAATTGGTTCAATTTTGTTTAAGTGTCAAATGTAGAGATGACAAGAATTATTAACATCTTGGGTCACTGGCTAAGAGGGTTTCAGTAAAAAGTGTACTTTACGAAGTTTAAGATATATGTATCTTCTGGGGAAGGGGCTAAGAGGGATATTAGATTTCTCTGAAATACTTCGATTTTTATAGTGGAATGTAATTATGCTTGTGTAATTAAAAATTAATAAAATATGCATTTAGTCAGTCAAAATATACCTTCTGTGATAACCAAAAATCCACTGCCATTGAGTCAATTCTGACTCATAGTGACCCTGTAGGACAGAGTAGAACTGCTCCATTGGGTTTTCGAGGCTGTAAATCTTTATGGAAGCAGACTGCCACATCTTTCTCCTGTAGAGCGGCTGGTGGGTTCCAACCAAAGACCTTTCAGGTAGCAGCCAAGCACTTTAACCACTGTGCCACCAGGGCTCCTGCTAGCAAGATAGAAGTCATAATTTTATGCAACCTAATCACAGAAGTGACATCCTTCAGTGTTATCACATTGTACTGGTTAGAAGCAAGTTACTCAAAGGGAGGATATTATATGAGGCTATAAATATCAGGAGGTGAGGATCATTGGAGGCCATCTTAGAGGCTGCCTTTCACAGAAGGAGTCCTGCTGGTGCAGTTGCACAGTGGTTAAAGTGCTTAATTGCTAATTGAAAGGTCAGCTATTTGAACGCACCAGCTGATCTACAGGGGAAAGATTTGGTGGTCTGCTTCTGTAAAGATTTACAGCCTCAGAAACCCTACGGGGCACTTCTACTCTGTCCTACAGGGTCACTATGAAGCCAAAAAAACCAAACCCAGTGCTGTCGAGTTGATTCCGACTCATAGTGACCCTATAGGACAGAGTAGAACTTGCCCCATAGAGTTTCCAAGGAGTGCCTGGTGGATTCGAACTGCCGACCCTTTGGTTAGCAGCTGTAGTGGTTAACCACTATGCCAGCAGGGTTTACTATAAGCCAGAATCGATTTGACAGTGTGGGTTTGGTTTGGTGGTTTCTTGCTAGTAGACTATATTGCCTTCTTGACTTGTGTTATGGATTGAATTATGTCCTCCCCACTCCCCCCCCCCCAAAAGATACACTTAAGTCCTAATCAGTGGCTCCTGTGAACTTGACCTTGTTTGGTAACAGCATCTTTGAAAATGTTATCAGTTAACATGAGGTCATACTGGACTAGGGTGGGTCCTAATCCAATTCACCTGGTATCCTTATAAAAGAGAATAGACAGAGACAGACTGAGGGAAGATAGCCACATGAAGATGCATCTTACGAGCTAAGAAACTCCAAGGAACACCTGGGGCTACCAGAAGCAGGAAGGGACAAGGAAGGAGTTTCCCTTAGAGCTGAGAGAGAGCATGGCCCTGCTGAAGCCCTGAATTTGGACTCCTAGCCTCCAGAACTGTGAGACAATATATTTTATTCACATAAGCCACCCACCTTGGGGTATTTTGTTAGGGCAGCCCTGGGAAACTCATACAGCTTGCATGTTCTGATTAAGTAAGCTTCCCTGCTGCAACAGCCCACATGGTAAGGAACTGAGGGTGACCTACAGCCAACGGCCGGTGAGGAACTGAAGGGTACTAACAAATGAGACCAGACCCTGAACTGACCCTTTGACTGCAGCCTCATGAAAGACCATGAAGCAGAGGACCCAGCTAAGCCGGCCCAGATTCCCGGCCCACAGATAATAAGTGTGTATTGTTTTAAGCTGCTAAATTTTAGGGTAATGCAGTTTTAGGTGTTACACAGCAGTAACTAAAATACCAATAACTAATGTAATCTAGATGTATTATAACTACATCTGAGTTAAACCATGTAAGGACCCAAACTCAGTCTTTTGCAGTCAGGGAAGTAGTGGCTCCAGGGCAAGGTTGAGTGTGTGTGTCCCTCATAATCCATGCCCCTTCCCCTCAAGCCCAAAGGTGCCTTAGGACAAGGACATTCCCTGTTGGATCAGGGACTCTTCCAAAGTACCTACCAGGCCTCTCCATCCCTTATGGGGTTCTCAAGGCAAAGGCCAAGTCTACCCAGTCAGACAGGGAGATAAGACATGAGTCCAAATTCTTCCTCCCCAGTATCTCTACTGGGGTCCCTGGGTGGTACAAATGGTTAACAGTCTTGGCTGCTAACTGAAAGGCTGGAGGTTCGAGTATACCCCAGAGTCACCTCAGAAGAAAGGAATGGTAATCTACTTCCAAAAACATCGCCATTGAACACCCTATGGTGCACAGTTCTGCTCTGACACACAGGTTGTCAGCATCAGTCAGAACTAACTCGATGGCAACTGGTAATGTCTCCCTTAGTTATCTAGTGCTACTGTAACAAAAATACCACAAGCAGGTGGCTTTAACAAACATAAATTTGTTTTTTTCACAGTTTAGGGAGCTAGAAGTTTGAATCCAGGGTGCTGGCTCTAGGGAAAGGCTGTTTCTGTCAGCTCTGAAGGAAGGTCCTTGTCTCTTTTAGCTTCTGCTCCTGGGTGATCTTCATGTGGCTTGGCATCTCTCTTCCCCCATCTCTGCTTGCTTGCTTGTCCTAATCTGCTCTTTTTATATCTTGTAAGAGATTGACTCAAAACACATCCTACACTAATCCTGCCTCATTAACATAATAAGGACAACCCATTCCCAAAAGAGATTATAACCAAGGGCATAGAAGTTAGGTTTTACAATACATATTTTGGGGGGACACAATTCAATCCATAACACCCACCCTCCAGTTCCCAGCCCAAGACTTTGCTCAAAAGGCGAGCTCAAATGCTGAAATGGAAAAGAGGCCACCAGACAACAGGAAGAATAAGAAACACATACTCAAAAGATTCTTTTCTCTGCTCCAGTTTATTTGTCCTGGATTGGTCCATAGGCCAGCTTCACACTCAACTTGCAAAAGCTTAAGACAGAAAGTCCCAGAGCCCATGCTTCCCCTCACTCCTAATACCTTTCACCCCCCCGTCAGAGAGAGAAATCTTTAGAGACAGGAAGAGTCCCCCATTTTGCAGACAAGGAAACTGAGGGCCAGAGGCAACATCAGTGACTTCCATGTCACTGTTCACCCAGTGTTTCTTCTTAGGTCCACTTAAGATCATCCATCAGGATCTTGCATCCTCTTGGCTTCCAGAAGTAAACAGAGAGCTTGTCTACCTTAGTTCTTGGTTCTCCCCAGGACTAACCTGCATTCCACCTCACAGAGCCTCTGCTGGAGCCTGTCAGCCCCTGTTTACAGAAAGGGTCATGCAGTGATGGAAGGGGGCCATGTGGTAATGGAAGCATCCTAAAGCTTCCAGAGGCTGGGCTATCCTGGAAAGCTTAGCTCTAGCTCCTCCTGGCCCAGAAGGTCTGATTTCAAGGAAGAGGGACCAAATCAATTCAACATTCAATGTTGCTAAAGCCAGAGTGGCACAGAGAGGCAAGAGAGTTTTCCCAAAACCCTTGGAACACCCTGTCCATCACTAGCAAGCTTGTAAACACACATTTCTTTTCATCAGAAACCTAAATCAATATGGTGTTCAAAAGTTCCTTTTGCAGTGGAAAGGTCTGGTTTGTTTGGGAACTGATATTTTAGAATTCCCATTCCCCTGTTCTTCACAGGGTCTGCCACTGGCATCTCCCCCATCTCCCATGTGCCCAAAGGCAGAGTTCCAGAGGGACAACCCCCTATCTCCTCCTCTTATCCCTCTCCCCCGTCACGGTCTCCATCACTATTCCCAGTTTCCCTCCCTGATACCAATTCTCTACCAACTCCCCTGACAAAATCATAGCCAAGTTGCCAGAGCAGGTCAAAGCAGCCACCAAATATACCATTAGGGACAACCATTAACCTTAGCAGAGCAAGCTCTGGGATAGATGAGGGGAAGCGAGAGGGAGAGGTGGCCTGGGAAATCCTAGGAGAATGGATCGGCATAACCCTTGGACAGATGACAGTAGGCCAGCCTTGCTCTCTCTTCGGGGGAAAGTGGGACTCTGTGGAGCAAAAAGGCTGGAGTGAGCCACGGGTAACACAGGGTGTGGACAGATGCCCCACATGTGCAACTGAATATATATGTGCACACACCTGTTCATGAGTCTGCCTGCAGACACACATGGTCCTCATACATACTTCATCTGCACACATGCACCCCTACATGTAGGCCTGCAGGCACAAGGGCTTACTCACATACAGCCAACACAAGCCTGCCCACTCAAACTCACTCATATGCCCACAAACCTTTTATATACATCCTCACTCATGCACACACACACACGCAGACAAGTTTCTATGTATGTTCACTCTTACACACACACAGGTCTACATGTGAGTTGGCTTGTGCATGCACACGTGCACATACAGCACACTTAAACTTACAGGTGCTTATTCGTACGTTTACACACATCTGCATACCTGCCTACGTGCTAGCACATACTTACTCACGCTAATCTACATTCATGCCCACAAATAATCATGTACTTATTTGTGCACAACCACACACATGCCTTCAAATATATACCTATATACTCTTGCACACCTGTTGGGGCACACCCTTAGCCCTGGTCCTGGGATGGTGCTGCCCTCTGCTGGAGACAGCGGATAAGCTCCTTTCGGTTGTCTAGGATGGTATCAAAGCTCTCCTGCAGACGGGCCTGCTGGTCAACCAATTGGTGCTGCAGGCCCCGGATCCACTGGAGCAGGGCCAGGCGCCGGTACATCACCAAGTGCACATGGTGCTTCTCCTTCTCTCGTTCTTTGTAGCGCTCCTGAGCCTCCAGTTGTTGTACTGCCTGGGCCACTGAGGGCAGAAGGGGGTCTGGGGCGCCAGAGCCTCCAGGGGTCCCACAGGCAGGCTCAGGGCTGCTGCTAGGACTGTCAATGCTCAGAGAGCTGCTGGCATAGCCGTTGTCCTCCAGCGGGGAGCAGGCTGTGCTGGCACCACCCATCTTCTCAGGCTCAGCCCCAGGAATCTCTGCCCCTTCTGGGGGACTGCGAACCTCCCCCTCTGGGAGTCCAGGGACCTGGAAGGCCTGGTTGTCAGACAGCGACTTGGGGGCGCTGCCCATTAGGCTGGGTTCCGCTTTGCCTGGTATTCCATGCCAATTCTCATTGGCATCCTTTGCATTCGCTATGAAGTTGGAGTTGCTGTCTGGTTGGAGTTCGGGCTGACATATCCCAGGAGGTGGGTCCCCCAGGAACTGGCCCCCCTCAGCTAGCCCTGGCTGGATGGCAAACATCTGGTCTGTAAGGGGGAAGCAGAAGAATGAGTCACGGAAAGACAGAGTGGGGTGCCTGAAGTCACACCAACCTAGCTGCTGGGGTGAGGTAGTAAGCATGAGCCTGGCTGCTCCTTCTCAGTCCGTTTCCCTTTGTGGTTTTCCCCCACCCTCTCTGACTGTTCTCAGTCTCCTGCATAGACTTTCCTCTACCCATCCCTTAAACACTGGTGTCCTCAGCCCTCTGAGACAGGTGTCCTTCTATTCTCATTTTTATGCAGTCTCCCCTGATGACCTCATCCTCTACTGTAGCTTCAAGAACCATCCATACGTTGGTGACTCCCAAATCTGTCTCCACCTCAGATCCAACTGCCATCCGATCCTGCAACCTAGACATCCCCCAGGCTCCTCAAATTCTGTGTGTCCAAACCAGCTCTCCCTCTTCAGTGGCCTCAGCAAACGGCTCCACTAGCCATTCAATAACCCCAGCCAGAATACTGGGAACATCCTAGACATCTCACTCTTCTTCCTACCCCCTTCTAATCGGCCACCAAATTCTGTAGATTGTTCCTCTTAAAACTTTGTGTGTGTTTATGTACATGTATCTGCTCTCACTTTCACTTGATCCAGGTTACCTCTTACCCACAACTTCTTACTGCCACGGCCCTTTTACTGGTCTCTCTGCCTGTAGTTAAAAATGTAAATTTGATTTTTTACAGCTCTACGTGCTGTCACTAAACTCCTGCTAAACTGCTATATGGCCTACACAAGTCTGCTTGATCCAGCCCCTACTCACCCTTCCACACTTGCCTCTTGCCACTCTGCCCCTCACATCCCATTAAACTGTTCAGAAATCTCAAAACACACCATTACTCTCCTTGGCTTCTGATACCCTTCCTCTTTCCTTCCCTCTAAGCCCCTCCTTTTCCACTTCAAAGCTCAGCTCTAATATCCCCACCTGTCTGAAGCCTCCTTGATAATTCTCCCCTACTCCTCCCAATACACAAAAACATGCACACATTTAACTATGCCTTCCTCTGGGTCCCCATTGCCCTGGGTATACACTGTCTTATCCATGTTTGTTTCCTGTCACTGGCACATGGCTGATGGTCAGTAAATCTCTATTCAACTTTTTTTTTTTTTTACCTATGTTGTAAATAACCCATTGCCATCAAGTCGATTCCACTTCATAGTGACCCTATAGGTCAGAGTAGAACTGCCTTGTAGGATTTCCAAGGAGCAGCTGGTGGATTTGAACTGCCAGCCTTTTGTTTAGCAGCTGAGCTCTTAACTATTGCTCAACAATACCCAGTGCCGTGGAGTCGATTCTGACTCATAGCAACCCTATAGAACAGAGTAGAACTGCCTCATAGAGTTTCCAAGGAGCACCTGGCGGATTCGAACTGCCGACCCTTTGGTTAGCAGCCGTAGCACTTAACCACTATGCCACCAGGGTTTCCAAACAATAATACCTTGTAAATCTTGCTCCTGGACTACAGTGGGAGCTCCTCGATAGACTCTGCATTGTATCACCAGCTGGTGCAAACAGTCAATGCACTTAGCTGTTACTTGAAAGAAAGGTTGGAGGTTGAAGTCCACCCAGAGGCACCTTGGAAGAGAGGTCTGGTGCTCTACTTCCAAAAAAAAAAAAAAAAAACAGCCATTGAAAATGCTGTGGAGCACAGTTCTACTCTGACACACATGGGGTTGCCATAGTTAGAATCAATTAGATGGCAACTGGCAGCTGGTTACACGTCCAGGCCTCAGTGCAGAGCCTGGCATTTAGCAGGTGTCAGTATGTACTCCCTGAGTGAGTGAGCTGGGGAGAGGGAGCTGCAGCGGGATTCCCAGGTGCAGGTAACAGGAGGTTAACACTGACTGCTAAGTGCGGGATGAGCTGTGTCCATTTCCCTCCTCTGCCCCAGGGAGCCCACTCCTTGACAAGCTCTCCTCTGAGAGCCCCCTTCCCTCCCAGTGCCCCTGGAATATGTCTATTATCATGAGTCCCGACGCCTGGCTTGCTCCATCCCAAGGCCCAGGAGGGCAAGCAGGGCACACCACTCTTTCCTCTCCAATAACTGGTTTCTACCAAAATTAGGGTTTGAATTGAAAAGAGGTTCCTGTTGACCACACATTACTGGGATTAGAAAAACTGAGGATCAGTAGGAGTGAGGGATACTGTATGTGGCACAGGCACTAGGAGGATCTCTAAAGGTGGCAGGAACCCTCCCCACATCCAGCTGAGACAGAAGTCCTGGAAGGAACGGTGTAGGGATAGTTCCTTTGTCACCTGCACTCCCTACCCCACCCCCAATCCCTCTAGGCAAAGCTTATGAAAGGTGCATGGAGATCTTCCCTCCTTCAAACTTTTCCTAGGCCTGGGTGGGGCCCTGGTGGCACAGTGGTTAAGAGCTCAGGCTGCTAACCAAAAGGTCAGCCGTTCAAACCCACCAGCCGCTGCTTGGAAACCCTATGGGGCAGTTCTACTCTGTCCTATAGGAGTCTGTCCTTTGAGTCGGAATCAACTGGACCGCAACGGGTTTGGTTTTTTGGTTTAGGCCTGGGATGGGCCCTGAAGGAAGATGGGGTGGGGATAATCACGGGTTCTCAGAGATGGCAAAATTAGTAGCTCAGACACCCCAGGATCAAGCCTCTCCCCAAGCTAATTCGCAATCTACCCTGGAGGAGGACTCCCTTCCTGCCGAGCCTTGCGTTAGAGGGAGGCTACTCCCAGGAGACAGGATAGCGACCCTCCTTCCCTAATCTCCCCAAAGGAGGCAGCTGGGCCGAGGCTGCGACGCCCCCTCTCCCCGAGGCTGAGCCCACCTCTCTCCCCGGGCCCCGACTCACGGCCCAGAGGCGCGGCCCTGCGCGGCTGGTTCCGGCTCCGCTCCGGACCCCCGGCGGGAAGTCGGCGACTTGGGCTGGGGATCCCTCGGCCTGGGCGTCCACGCTGGCCGGGACGTGGGCTGCGGGGTCCGTGGCGGCACGCCCAGCCCCAGGCCCTCGCTACAGTGTCTGCGGCGTCAGCGCGGCGGGGCGGGGCGGGGCGGTGGCCCACGTGAGCCGGTTCGGTTTTCCGTGGAGCTGCGCGCTGGGGCCGCCGGAACCGCCTTCCCCCGCCTTGGGCTGGTTTTACTGAGGATTTCCACGTCCAATTTTATCGTCTAACGGCACTGGGCCCCTCCGATTGCTTCACCTCACTGCAGACAGTGATATTTTCAAAATGAAAATCTGATCATGTTACTGCTACTCCTGCCTAAAACTGTTCAATGGCTTCCCATTGCAGGGGAAACCTTAGGGCGGCTGCCGCAGGGCTCTCTGTGCGTCCTGCGCTCTGTCTGCCTGGACAGCTTCATTTTTTGCCCTCCATCTCTACAGTGGGGCCCCTGGCTTCTTTCTGCCCCTCGGCTTTTGCACACTGTTCCTTCTGCCTTAAATTCTCTTTCTTCTTTGATCTGCTCACATTTTAGAGCTCTTCTCAGGGAATCCTTCTCTGACCCCCTAGATCAGTTAGTTCCCCTTTTTATATCCTCTCTGGTCACTGTATTCCTTTTCTTCATAGCAGTTGTCACAATTTGAAATTATGTATCCTGTGATTATTAAAATCATTAAAGAAAGATTTAAGAGAAGAAAAAAAATCCACTCTGGGGCAGAACTTGGGACTAAGGCCCTGCAACCAAGCCCAGATAGATGGCTTCCCCTCCGAAGTAGGGGAATTACCTCCAAAAAAAAAAAAAATTTTTTTTTTTTTTTTACTCTTGGGCTCCTGTACTTTTGCCCAGGTGAAGAGGTAGAATAGGGTATCCAGTACAGGTTTCCGAACCCCAGTGGATTCTTCTCCAAGTCTCATCTTCATGAAGCCTGATTCCCCTCACTCCCTTCCTCCTTGGCGAAAATGTATAGGGTATTTGTTACTGTTGTTGTTAGGTGCTGTCCAGTTGGTTCTGACTCATAGCAACCCTATGCACAACAGAATGAAACATTGCCGGGTCCTGCGCCATCCTCACAATTGTTACTGTGCCTGAGCCCATTGTTGCAGCCACTGTGTCAATCCATCTTGATGGCCTTCCTGTTTTTCACTGACCCTCTACTTTACCAAGCATGATGTCCTTCTCTGAGGACTGATCCCTCCTGAAAACATGTCCAAAGTATGTGAGACGCAGTCTCGCCATCCCTGCTTCCAAAGAGCATTCTGGTTGCACTTCCTCTAAGAGAGATTTGTTTGTTCAAAAAGGGTATGGGGACCCTGTTTCCAACCAAAGGGTAGTTGCTAGAAAAGGATATCATATTTGTTCAGTGAAAATGAGAGAAACCCTCGGTGAGATGGATTGACGCAACAGCCACAACAATGGACTCAAACATACCAACGATCATGAAGATGGCACAGGATAAGGCAATGTCTCATAGGTCACCATGAGTTGGAGCCCAGTGGATGACAACTAACAACAACAATGATAAAACCAAAAAGCATTGGCTGGTGTTAAGGAAGTTGTTGTGCCATCAAGTCATCAATTGCAACTTATAGCGACCCTATAGGACAAGGTAGAACTGCCCCATACAGTTTCCTAGGCTGTAGTACTTACGGGAGGAGCCCTGGTGGTGCTACCATAAATATTTATAGCTTTAGAAACCCTATGAGGCAGTTCTACTCTGTCCTATAGGGTCACTATAAGTTGGAATCGACGTGATGGCAACAGGTTATGATTAATTCTTATTCATTCTTCCAGAGGGAATGGAAGAGGAAAAAATTATGACAAATCCTATTTTAAGAGGGACAAGGAAAAGGCAGAGGTAACTCAATCTTTGGATACTCTCCCAGCTAAGAAAGTACAGATGGAGAGCACAGCCCCTTTTCTACATCAGGTCCTGAGGTCTAACTAAATCAGTTGCCATAGGGTCCAGTTCTCGTAGTGACGCCATGTAGAACTATGCTCCATAGGGTTTTCAATGGCTGATTTTTTGGAAGTACATCACCAGGCCTTTCTTCTGAGGTGCCTCTGGGTGGGCTCAAACCTCTAACCTTTTGTGTAGCAGCAAAGTGCATTAACCGTTTTCACCACCCAGGGACTCTGAAGCTTAACTAGTCTTCCCTTTCCATTATTCACTCCAAGTTCTCCTTGCCTTTAGCCAGGGTTTTCTTCTTTATGAGGTGACCCAGATTCTAACTCCTGAGGGCCCTGAGCCTTTTGTGGTCTACGGTTGTTCTGGTCTTCCCTTACCACAGAGGGATAGTGATCATTGAATTGTTGGGCCTGCCCAGAACAGCTGCCTCCTACCTTTTCTTCTGGCTCTCCCTGCTCCAACCACACGAGTTAAATGGGTTAGTGATGAGCTAAGAGTCCAGGGATAGGAACCTCAGTGCAGGTGAGCCAGTCTGAGTCTTTCTCTGGGACGTTTTGAAATGAAATTAAAACAGGGAAGATGTGAGCCTAAGGCTGCAGCAATCATATTCCCTGCGGAGTGGAAGAAGTCAATCTGTAGTAGGAGAAAATGATTCTGACACAGAAGCAGAGATAAAAGAAAAAAGTCTTGGTGACATTCTAGGCCTGGTTTCCTGAGGCCTACCAAGTAGTTTTGTATACCTTCCAATAAATCCCTTCTTTTGCCAAGGCTAACCTGAGTGGGATTTCCATCACTGGCAACCAAAAGAATCCTGGTTAATGCAATAGCACAAGGTGGAAACCCAGGGGTCCCGTGAGTTCCACTCCTGCACCTCTCGGCCCTCATTTAGTAGTAGCGACTCCATTCCCCCTTGACAGCCATAATCTGCCCAGCCTACACTGTGATCCCCTTCTCTTCTATTTATCTAATATTATGAGGTACCTGAAAGGCAGTGGTATCATTTCTGTGTTCCCTGGTGGAAACATTCCCCCTAGATGCTAAACCTCGCTATAAGGAGAACCTAGAATCTCAGAGACAGGAAGCAAACTCTTTGAGTCAGTAGGTGCATTAGTGGGCATAGCATGCCACCCCCACTTACACTTCTTGGTATGTATGGTAGCTATGAGAGAAGAGCTATCGTATATTTGATTGTTGAGTTAAAGCCTGTATTGTACTTTGCCAAGTAGCACCCCAAACTCACCGGGTATTTTTTCCTGGCTGTCACCAAGCTGAATCATCAATTGGTCATTCCCTTGTTATAAAGCAAGATGCTTCTAAATAACCATATATGTGTTGAGACAAATGAACTTCAAGGGCATCAGACTGTGGTCTCTCTTCTTAGTCAAGGGCAACATTGTGTGGAATGCTCTAGCACTTCATAATTCATGTGTTAAGTGCTCAGACAGGGGTCCTCGCTATGCCATGATTTTCAGAGAAGTAGGAGCCAGGAGAACAAAAAGCCCTGGGAAGGTAGGGACATCCATGTCTGCACAGCCACAGAAAAGCAGATTTACAGATGTCTGTCATTCATTCACAATAGGCTTTCCCAGTCATGATGCCAGGGAATCAATCACCCCAAGTGAAGGGGTGTCTGTAGCCCTGTCCACCTACCCACATACATGCCAGGGACTTAACTGGCAGGGACACAGAAATCACCAGTGGTGGCCAGTGCCAGCAAGCCAGCTCATCCTGAAAATCCAGCAGTGGGTGGTGGGTAGGTGTCTTGGCAAGCAGACAGATACTAGAATCAAGAAGGCTAGCAGTGAGTAGCCAGATCCAGCCCCAGGGGCCAGGGGTGTCAGGCAAGGAAACAAGGGAAGATGACAGGAATTTCTATTCCAGGCAGTAAGACAGGCATAAAGTGGATACTTTCTCAATGCCAATACTTTCAGGAAGAATGGGATGGGAAGGATCAAGGTGATTCAGCCTCAGAGAGCTTTCCCCTTTCCATCCACTTGTTCACATTCAGCACACAGTTACAGAGTACTTACATTGTGCCAGGTATTGAACCTGGTCATGGCCACGGAGAGCTCCCAGTTTAGAAAGGGAAATGGACACAGAAAAAAGTGGGCTACACAATGTGATGGGTCCTGCAACAGAGGTAGAAGACAAATGTAACGAACACAAAGGAAGGCAAGGAAAGGCTTCTTGGAGGTGATATTTGAAGAGTAGAAGCTCAGCAAGAGACAGTGGGAGAAGGCAGAGGAGACTGCATATTAGAGTGTGTTCAGGGAATGTTGAGTGGCCAGTGTGCCTGGAGCTTGGGGGAAAATGGAGGTGGGAAGCTAGGCTGGAGGCTAAAGTCGGCCCGGTTGTGAAAAGTCTTGACTACCATTCCAAGCAGCTTGGGCTTCACTCATCCTGTGGGCAGTAAGGAGATAACTGAGGAAGCCTCCCAAAAATTCCACACCACAACAAAGCATACACATCTAGTCCTGGAGTACAAACAACATTATTGCTACGTGGTTTTTTCTCTTTTCCTGATCCCATATCATCAGCCCAACTTCCTACAAGGCTCTGGGAACTTAGGCAAGTAATTTTAGCCTTTATGGGTTAAATAAACATGATAATAATAATGTTATCATCACTGTGTTGTGGGGAGGCTAAAGCAAGACACTGTGTGCACATACCTTGAAGATTATTACTTTATAGCTGTGAACATTGTAACTCGGGCTCCCATAACCAGGTGGTCTTAGAGGGCTCCTGACACACCAGAGAGCTCTTAAGGCAGATTAGAAGGAAAATCATTCCCCGGAATTGGTTCATTTCAAGAAAGGAAGGCTTAGGAAGCTGATGACCTCAGCTCAATAACTCAGTCCCTCAGGGAGTTTGGATGTGTCTATGAAGCTTCTGTGACTTTGCCTTGATCAAGTTGCGCTGACTTCCCCAGTATTGTGTACTGTCTTACCCTTCTCCATCAAATTAGACGTTTTAAAGCTTTTTTTTTTTTTCCTTTCTTTTTCAGCCCTGGGATAATTTTTTTCCACACAAAATCTTTGTGATACACCCATTTGGAGATCTTCTCTCTCTCCCTTGAGCTCCTTTACCCTAAATGGCTTCTGAGGGAGCTCTGAGGAAGCTTTTAAAGCTCAGTGGGGCACAGTTTCAAATACACTGCACCACGTGAACCTAGGAGATCAATCCTACTCTTTGGAGGGAAAAAGGAGAAGCCAAGGGGTGTTCTGGAGCTGCTGGAAGAATGAGAGGTAGTGTAAACTCTTTCTGCCCAATGCATCCAAGTGGCAAATGCCCTTTTAAGTCCTTTCTTTCACCTGGAGACCAGAACAACAAATCCCAGGTCCCGAAGCTGTTGGATACCCCAGAGTCTAAAACAGAAGGAGTGGGCTGAGTGGAGAAGTTGAACTGAAGGAAGAATGAGAGAAGGGGGTGTCTGTTCCACCCTCTTCCTACCAGCTGCCTCTGTGGGCTCTATAATCCTCCTGCTCTCTCCCCCGCCCTCCCTCTGGCCGCCCACCTCTCTTCCACCTACCCCATTCATCAATAGGAGGGCACGGTATCAGCACAGCTTTTCAGGGCCTGACAGGTCCTTTCTGGGTGCCCCCCACATGTAAACACTTAACCTCCAGCACAAAGGGCCAGGCTGAATGGGCTTGGAGCCGGTGGCTCGTGCAAACGGGAAGGCTTCAATAGGATTTGGGGAGCTGGGTATATAAACCGCTCTGCTCCAGCAGCCCTCAATGGAGGAGCTGGAGTCGGAGCATGTGCCGAGGGGAGGAGCCCGGCAGCTGCATCCCACCCCTGAACAATGATTTATTCATTCCCTTGGCACACCCAGAGAGGATGGGCTGGGGGAACGTGGCCCCACAAATCGCCCTCTGCCTCAGCTGATTCCCATGGCAATCACCATGGTTCAGAGCACCCCCTCCCACTTGTAATTTATTGCCTAAAGCTGGTCCTCTTCCCTGTGAGGAAGTAGAGTTAAAGTCCATTATGGGAAGCCTTTTTTTTTTTTTTTTTTTTTTAGTAGCCTGAAGGTCAGGCAGGCATCGCTGTTTGAATCAGCTGCACACAATCTCAGTCTTATTCTCTCCAAATGTTTCCTGGTCAGGTTTTTCTCATACCCATTTCTCAGGCAGAGAAATTGATGCAGACCAAAAAAAATTAATAAAAGCACAATGTGGAATCAACTGAAATGTCCATCAATAGATGAATGGATAAACAAAATGTGGCATAGACATACAATGGAATATTAAACAAAAAAAAAAAAAAACAAAAAACCAAACCCAGTGCCATCGAGGGGATTCCGACTCATAGCATCCCTATAGGATGCAGCAGAACTGCCCCATAGGGTTTCCAAGACTGTAAATCTTCACAAAAGCAGACTGCCACATCTTTCTCCCCTGAGGGGCTGGTGGGTTTGAACCCGACCTTTTGGTTGGCAGCTGAGCACTTTAACCATGGTGCCACCATGAAGTCCTGATGCATGCCACTACATGGATGAACCCTGAAAACATTATACTGGGCAAAATAAGTCAATCGCAAAATGAGAAATACCGTATGATCTCACATGAAGTAAGCAAATAAATAGAAACCAAAGATTATTAGTTGTGACCAGGGGTGGGAGGGAGAGGGAAAGGGGGAATTTTTGCTTAGGGGGAATTGAGTATTTGTTAATGGTGGTGGAATATTTGGTAAAGGACAGCAAGAATGGTTGCACAACTTGAAGGATATAATGAATGTCACTGAATTATATATGTAGAATTGTTGAACTGGCATGTTTTGTTGTGTATATTTTCACCAAAATTAAAAAAAAAAAAAGCACATAACAGGGCTTGTCTCAGCACGTTCCCAAGAGGGAAGGGCCGAGAAAGAAGCAGGAAGCTGGGGAGCTTAGCCCAGAAATAACTGACAGGTATGGGAATGTAACAGAGCCTTGTTGGGTGAGCTAATGGCTGCTAACAAAAGGTACTGTTCTTGCTGTCCCTGCTCCACTCCCCAGTACCCTCTCTCTGGCCACATCTGGCTCCAATTTCCATAGAATCTTTGGGTGAACTTTGGGGATTAGGGAATAAAACAAAGACAAGTAAGCAAAGATGCTAAAAACAGTTGATGAAAAATAGTGCCGGGTGGCTGGTTTCAAGAAGCTAAATTGTGTCAAGAATAAATTTCCTCTTGCCCTCTCACCTCCATACCTCATGTCACCAGGGCTGGATTACAGAAAAATCATCATAATCAATAAAACTAAAAATCAATAACTGTAGCAGAACTGAGAGAGCCAGACTGAAGTGACCATTCGACTGGCCCCTGGGCCTCCTGGCCCCAAGCTCATAATTACCTTGTCACACAGAAAACAAATCTACTGTGGGTGGTGAGCGTGAGAAGTGGGAGATGCTGGGCAAGGAGGTTGCCCAGCTGAGGAGGGGGTTGTGGTTGCAGTAGGAAGAACGATTGGCCTTTATTGCTGAGGGTGCAAGTCGGGGCGGGGCAGGGCGGGGGGGGGAAGATTGACAAAACTAAGACCTAGAGAATTCTAGGAAGTTTTCTTCTCTTAGACAGGAGAGTGGACACACTAAGGGAAGTGATCTTGTCTAACAGTGGTGGTGGGAGGACAGGGGAGCCAGGGAAAACGCCCTGAGCCACTCCTGAGCGTCTGGAAGGCAGGTCACTATGCTGCTGCTGCCCTCTGGTGACCATAAAGTACAGCATCAGAACCTGTGATGCTGGAAACAAACTGCAAGGGAGTAGTAAGACTCGGTCCTTCCCTGTCCTAAAGCCTTGCCACCACAACTACCACACTCCAGGTTGGATTCCCCAGGAAGCAGACTCTAGAGACAGTTTTGTGTGCAGGATCTTTATTAAGGAGGGTTTTTGGGATCAACATCTGTGGAAGGGAGGGAAAGGAAGCAGGGGTGGGCAGAGGAAGAAGCAGTGGAGCTTTGATACAGGTCAACGGCAGCTTCAGCTACTATCTGAAGCTAGAATGGCCTTTCAGACTTGTACCATACTGAACTGAGATGGCCAGGCCATTACACTCCTGAAGTCTTTGGATGTGGGCCATGCTGGAAAGGATCATGACTTTGGGCAAGGTGCTCTCTGCAGCTGAGGCAATCCCTGAAGGGGCTGACGGCTGAAGGCTATTGACAGGCAGGTAGCACTCCCAGCACCTGAGCCAACAAGTCCTTCATCCAAAGGGGACAGAGTGGCACATCAGTGTCCACCCCACATACCATGATGTTGTTAGTTGCTGTTAGCTTGGCTCTGACTCCCAGTGATCCATGTATAACAGAATAAAATGTTGCCTAGTTTGACACCATCTCTATATCCTTGGTATGCTTGAGTTCATTGTTATGGCCATTGTGTGAATCCCTCTCATTGAAGGTTTTCCTCGCCTTCATTAAACATGTGTTAAATGAATCGCAGGGTTAGATCATGCCTCAGGCTCCAGACTCCAAGTTCATTGCAAGAACCCACAAACCTCAGTTCCTGGGCCTGTTACACATCAACCCCTCCAAATGGTCAGAGGAGCCTTGATGCATGGATTCATGGATTCGTTCACTCAGCAAGCACTCACTGAGACTTACTATGTGCCAGGCCTTGAGGCAGACACTTTACAAATGGTTTTTATTTAATCTTCACAACTGTAGAGCTAGTATTAACAAAGATTATTCAAATGAGCTCAAGTTATTAAGTGGCTTTCACAGTCCAATGACACTTTAAAAAATGACACTCACAATGGGACAAATGCTATTGCTGCTGCCAAGGACCCTTCAGGCCAGAAAGGGTCTTGGCTCCCTTTGGTGTATGGGCATGTGTGTGTGAAAAGGGATGGCTCCCCCCGTTTTCAGCCAGAACATTTCCTCTATTGCAGCCAAGAGCTGTGCCTCCAGAGCCTCCTGCTTCAATTCCTTCCTAATAATGTTGCTGCCCGGAGGACACAGAACCTCAGGCGTTAACAACCCCTAATTGTAGCTACAAAAGGAGCTGCTGTTACCCAGGAGGAAACTTGGAGAGCTCCTTCCTCAGCTATTTGACGGATAAACCAAAAACCAAACCTGTTGCTGTCAATTTCGACTCATGGCAACCTCATGTATTATAGGGTAGAACCACTCTTACAGAGTTTTCTTGGCAGTAATCTTTACGGGAGACAGCCCTTAATCCCCAGTGTTCTCTGGCCATTCATCATTAGAAAGGTAGGAGAGTAAGACCTTCCCTAATGTCTAACTTCCATATCTGCAGCAAATGTTCTGAGACAATAACAACTGAAGGGACAAGAGGTGGTGATTTCTGCTCCTGAAACCTCTCTGTACCCTGCATCTCTTGCTAACCCACCCACACCGTGGAAGGGGGTGAGGGCTGGAGATAGAGAAAGCTGTCAGCTGCTGTTCTATAGGGCACTGATATGTTTCATCCTTGGCCAGTTAAAACTTTCAGCACTCTCAGCCATCAACGTGAGATTTTACTTTTCTCATTTAGATTCCAGTCATAAAGAACTTGAAGGCAAAAGGCGGGGGGGGGGGGTTGTATGTTACGGAGCAATTTCTGGTTCTGACTATAGAAACATAAAGCCCCCTCAACCTTCTTCACCCCCTCCCCACAATAGACACACACACACACACGCACACACACACACACAAAAATGCCTTCCCTCCTGGCCCCCAGAACCTAATTTTTCACATTTGGAAAATCCAGATGATTTTTGCCTGGGTCCATCTGGCTTTCCAAATAACCTGTCTTTTTGATAAATAACGTAAGTTAAATTAGACAAGACAAAGAGCAGGGTGGGTAGTCAGCTTTTTTCTTTCTCAGCCTTTGAGAAAGAGAGAGATGGGGGCTGAAAAACCTAAACCATAACTCAGACTCCCAACCCTGCCCCAGCACCTTCTACCCTTCAAACTGGGCCCATTGATTCTCCAGGCTAGAGCTGGGTGCCGCCTCTTCACCCCTACCTCTAACCTACCAGCCATTAAGAATACCACAGACTATAGTTCCCTCTAAAATGAAGGGAAAGAACCCAGGCATCCAGCCCCTAGCTTCCTCCAATCTCCCTCAGGCTTATAGCTATTTCAAATCCCCTTTTCCCATTATGATCCCACCACAGGGAAGAACTAAATCAATAAGCTGAAAATGAAAAACCTTTAAGGTGAGAGAAAAGAGGAAAGAAAGAGGGGATGGGAAGGGCGTGGATAGTACAGACCAAAATGATACAATGACTGAAGACAGGAAAAGCTGACACCTGAGTCTCAAGGGGTAAAATCTGAAGCCACGTTAGTCAAACACAAAGCCGTGCCTATTTCCCCAGATCGCTACGAAAGCCCAGGCACACAGCAGACCTCCATTCCTACCATTATCACAAGTCCCAGCACATAGTCAGCCCCTGCTGGCTGTTGGGATAGGCTTGTGGGCAGTGGAGCTTTGTTGAGCCTTGGTCTCTCCTTCCCATTCAGCCAGAGAATAATGAGGCATTATTATAATGGGCAAGCCAGCATTAGCACAACCTTTTAAGTATGCACAATCCTTTCACATTAATTTGTACCTTTGATTCTAACCGTAACCTTGTGAGCTAAACCAAGCCATTTCCCATTAGCCTCATTTTTCAGTTGAGGAAAAGAATTCAGAGAGGATGACTTAACTCAAGGTCATGCCACTTACAAGTCACAGATCAAGGCCTCAGGGACTCCCACCTCTAGTCTACCTCACACTAGAAAGGATCTTTGTAAGCAATTCAGCTCCAAGCTTTTCACCATTAGCTCTTCCAGGCCTCCTAGCATTCAAGGCTCAATTAATATTTATTGAACAATTATTATGTACCAGGAATTGTGCTACTCAAAGCATTTTTTTTACAAACAGACATGGTCTCTGCTTTCAGAGTTTATAGTCTAATGGGTAAGGCAGACCTAAAACAAACATTAAGATGACAAACTGTAGTAAAAGATCCAAAAGAATAGAAAACTAACAGAGGTAACCTAATTAATGAACGATTTGCTTCCAGATTTCTGGGTGGTCAGGGAAGGTGTCCCTGAAGAAATTAGATTTAAGCTGACATTTGGAGAATTATACATTAGCCAAAGAGAGAGGGTAGAGGGAAGGACATTCAGGAAAAGGGAAGGACGCTTTGGAAGTCCCTGAGGCTGAGTGTCATGAGAAAGGGGAAGGAGGATGGGTTAGGGGACAGGGCGACAGTGTGCAGGGCCTTGCAGTCCAGCAGTTCAGATTATCTTCTTAGTGTAATAGAAGACACTGGAAGGTTTTAAGTAGGGGAATGGCATGCTCCAATTTATGTTTTTACAAAGGTCACACTTTGGCTTCTGTGCAGAGAATGGTTGGGAGGGAAGCAAGAGTAGAAATGGGGAGATCAGTTAGGAGGTTACTGCAGTCTTCTGGAAAGAAATGATGGAATCTTGAACCAGGGAGTTGGATATGGAGCTGAAAAGAAGTGAGCTGATTCAAGATGAACTTTGGAAACAGAAATAACAGGACTTGGAGGTTGTTTGATTTGGGGAGTAAGGAACAATGTGTCAAGAATGCCCTTCAGGTTTACAACCTAAATGACTACATGTGTGGAGGTACCTGTTACTGAAATGGGAAACACAGGAGGAGAAGCAGGTTTATAGGGAAGGAAGATCAAGGTTTTAGAGATTGTCATGGATTGAACTGTATTCCCCAAAAATGCCTGTCAACTTGGCTAGGCCATGATTCCCAGTATTGTGATTGTCCACCATTTTGTCATCTGATGTGATTTTCCTGTGTGTTGTAAATCCGTTATAATGTTGATGAGGTGGGACTAGCGGCAGTTATCTTAATGAGGCAGGACTCAATCTACAAGATTAGGTTTTGAGATATAAAAGAGAGAAATGAGCAGAGACATGGAGACCTCGTACCACCAAGAAACAGGAGCCAGGAGAATAGTGCATCCTTTGGACCCAGGGTCCCTGCACTGAGAAGCTCCTCAACCAGGGGAAGATTGATAACAAAGACCTTCCCCCAGAGCTGACAGAGAGAGAAAGCCTTCCCCTGGAGCTGGTGCTGGTGCCCTGAATTCAGACTTCTAGCCTCCTAGACTGTGAGAGAATAAATTTCTCTGTGTTAAAACCATTGACTTGTGGTATTTCTCTTATAGTAGCACTAGATGACTAAGACAGAGATGTTAAAGTTGAGATGCTTGTGAGACAATGGGCCTTTGAGGAGTGGTCCACAAAACATGATGCAGTTGTGATACTGGCATTTTCTTATGCTTGCAGGGAAGCATTTGATGTATACATTCACATACATTTTCCAATTTAAGCCTCACAGCAACTCTAAGACAGACATGAATTACCATTCTTGTTCTATAGATAAAAATAGAGGCTCAGAAAGACGGTGTTATTCATTCAATATTTACTGGAACCACTACATTCCAGACTGCTTGCCAGGCAGTGAGTAGGACACAGAGGTAGAAGATACAATACTTCTCAAGGATGATATAATCAAATAGTATCATGACAATATTCCCGAAAGACTCTCCCCTATAATCAGGTGCACAAATCCCGGGACAGGAAATCCTAAGAGTTATCAGACATAATTCCAGGAGATAAAAAACAGAAACACCTAGTAAAGTCTTCCAGTCTAAACCATTAGAAATTCTCAAAGTGGGGCAAAGGCTGTAAAGAAGCAGTTGAGATGAGAAATCCTGCAGGGAGCTGTGAGCACCTTGTTTGTACCTCTGTAATGCTTCAGTGAAAGTAGTGCTGCTTTATGGAGACCCGAGAATGGCTTGTGCAACTGGGGACTGACTTAATGAGATGAGTTTAGGGACCCATTTAAATGAAGTAAACACTCAGTGGGTGGAACAAGAGGGAAGTGAAAGGAATGACACTGAGCACACTCTCTCTCTCAAACTTGTGGGGTCTCATTCCTCCAAGTATGTCATTTCTAAGCTAGTGGAGCTGAGCCCTAGTGGGAGCCTTACCAACAAGCCTCAGGGCTTCACTCTCATTAAGATGTAGTTGATGCCAACGGCTCAATGCTTTTGCGTACCGGGCATATGACTAAGGTCACAACTCTCCAATTTAATCCTGTCAAGGTCAAGGCTTAGCTTGCTTTATGGAAGCTAAACTGACATGAGAAAAAGTAGCTCAGCTTAAGACTCAACTTTTTCTCCAGAGAAAGTGCTTTCTCCTTGGAGCCTAGAACAGAAACTATTTGCTCCCCAGATTTCTTAGGCATTAATTTTCTTATTCTCAGTGGTCAACTTTAACCCTTTTCTTCATCTCTTCAAAAAAAAAAAAAAAGGATGGGGAGAAGCAAGAGGGGAAAAATATCTATCCCTCCAGTTCTCGTTTGCCCAGTTAAGAGCTGCCTAGCCTTGTGCACTGTTTAGAGAGCTCAAAGGGAGGGGCAATAACTCTCACCTTGAGCCCACTGCTATAATGAAAAACAGGCAAAGTCAGCTAAAAAAAGTACCAATCCGAGGAATATAACAATAGCTACCACTTAGGTAAATGCTCCTCTCCTTGCCCTGCATGCACTGAACCCAAACCATTTGGGGTGAATTAATTTGGTCAATTCTCAGGTCTAAGAAGGCAGTGAGGAGACAGCTGCAGTGCCTCTCACTCTAGACTCAGAGGGCTCCCCTGGGAGGGACATACCCTGAAAAGGAAACACTCCTCAACATTAGACAGGTTCTGACTAAGAATGAACATTCAAGCTGGATAGCAAATCCTGCCTTCGAAGCATTGACATTTATTGAAAAACTACATAAGCATTAAAACATCTTTATATACATCTTCCCCATTACAAGATTACAAATATACAAATAGGAGTTCTATCAAAGTCAGCATCTTGAGTATCATAAAAAAAAAACTGTAGAAAAGCTGTACCCTAATTTTATCAGTTAAACAGGTGTTCCCCATCTCCCAGTCTGGCACAATTTCATCCAGCTTCCCAAGTCAAGCTCTTGACACTGAAGCCATAGCCTTACATGGAATGGTTTTCCAGAGCATTGTCAGTACTCGGTTCTGAAGGGGAAAAACAATCTGTCGAAAATTCTGAGAGCCTCATGGTACGTAGTTCAGGGAAAATGGGGAACGATGGCAACTCTCTTCAACTATATTTTGATTAAACTCCATGGTGATCTTCTAAGAAATGAAATATTTAAATGCCCTTTGACTGGCCAGGGCAATGTACTCAAGCCAGGGGAATACCGTTAAGTAATGGTTATATTTCTTCTTGTCAAGCCAGAAGGGAGGCGCTGAGCAACAGTGTTTCAAATTGAGAATTTAGTCCCAGGAGAGATCTTTGCACCATGGAATATCTTGATAGGGACGTGGACTGGGTGTAAGCCTTTATCTTCATCGTCATACTCCAAAAGTCTTACTGACTTAATGCCAGTTTAAGTCCTTATTATAAAGGCAGCAAAGATTAGCTAGAAATTTGAGACTGCCTTTTTTATAGGTTTTTCTTCAGAAAAGGCATACAAGAAAATGGAAGGGACAAGACTATTAACAGTCCCTCTGATCGTTTCCTGGGTCTTCTAAGAAGTCTCTCTCTTACTGATTCCTGGCCATGGTGGTGCTGATCTTAAGAGGTGTGAAGGAGTCATTCTGATACTTCCACTGTTTTTTATAATGCCACACTCTTTCTTCCTCTTCCTCTCTCAACAACCCTATCACAAAGAGGTATCAACTCAGGAAGCTGCTAAGATAAAATGTCAAGTGTTTAATGGAGGAAGTGAGGTTTCACCCAAGTATCCCATGAATCAATGTTGTAAACACTGCAGAATTATGCAAAAAACGATACCAGGAAAGGAGAGAGACCCAGAGCCATGCCATGGAAGGAACTGGAATTTCTGTCGGTAATGCTTAATGCATCGATTATAACGGAAGGCGGGATCATCAGTGTGGGCATCACTTCTAACCTTCAGTGCTAGGAGCTTCTCGAAGCAGTCTCAACACAGCTGCTGGCAGTAGTCCTTGATGGTGTTAGCTTTCCAAGTATCTGAAAATGCTTCGCTTCAATTCTGAAGGGCTATCATCTGCTTTGAGGCGCTTTGGTGAAGGAGATGTGATTAAAGATGGACCCCGTCTCCTCACCTAGAAAGCAAAGAGGGAGTCACGGCCAGCTCAAGATCAACAGCCCCATATAAGTGCTTATCTTCAATTGGCTCTTAAGCAACGCATAGTTAAATCACAAACAATTAGCAACAGAAAAAAAAAGAAGAGAGAAATATAAACTTTCCAGGCAAGTTTAAATGTTGATTACCTACTGGGAGCAGTAATTCCTTGGCACCTCGTTGGGGAATGCAGGATTTCAACACTGCAGCATATGCCTTTAAGCCAGAATTTTTTTTTTTTTAATTTAAAAAATCAGTTATGGTTTGGGAAGCTACCCAATCAATTCTCAAATTCCCTACCTGAGGCTTAGAAGATTCCTTTGCTGCCTCAGCTTTGACAGGAGAAAGTGTATGGAAGACAAAGTTTCTTGAGTTTCGGGGAGCAGTAGGGTTGAGGTCAGAGAGGGCAGCCAGTTTCTGAAGCACAGCTTTGGGCTGATTGAGCAAGGAGCCTGTCTTTAGCTGAGGAAAGAAGAGTCATTTGGTATCAAACCCCCAAGTGCTAAATAATGAAAAGCCAGTCCATCCTTGGTACCTCCCATGTATTGCAAGGACACATTCCTATCCTTCTCTGATATCTACTTATGTTTCACCCTCCTCCCCAATAGCAGAGAGATTCGCTTAGCCTGGCCTGAGCATTTATAACCTGCAGACCATGACATCAGGCTAACAAGATCTTCAGCCAACCTGGTGGGTACTTCCTGGTTTGATGGCTTCAAAAGGGCTTCTGAGTAAAGATTTTGATTCCTGAACAACCACAGTACGACTGGCTGGAGAGAAAAGAGAGAGAGGTTTGTCTGAGCAAAGTTGGGTATAATTACTTTTTAAAAAATTATTTTTTAATATTTTATTTTTGTTGTTTTTGTTGAAAATACACACCGAACATACTCCAATTCAACAATTTCTACATATACAATTCAGTGACACTGATTATATTCTTTGAGTTGTGCAACCATTCTCACCCTCTTTCTGAGTTGTTCCTCCTCCATTAACATAAACTCACTGCCCCCTAAGTTTCCTATCTAATTTTTCGAGTTGCTGTTGTCAATTTGATCCCATATAGATAGCTTAAGGCAGACATTCTTTACTAGTTATGCAAAAGTACTGTTTGGTTTTAAGAAGACTTCAAGGGATATTTTTTGGTTTAAGGTTTAAAGATTATCTCAGGACAATAGTTTCAGGGGTTCATTCAGCCTCCATGGTTCTAAAAAGTCTGGAGTCCATGAGAATATAAATTCTGTTCTGCATTTCGCCCGTTTCGATCAAGATGCTTCTCCAGAATCTTTGATCAAAATGTTCAGTAATGGTAGCCGGGCACTATCCAGGTATAATTACTTTTAAATCTAAACAAGCTAAGATGCCTTCTAACCAATAAACTAAAGCCATAAGAACTCTGATTTTTTTTATAATGGTGACTCTCAAACTATAATGAGTGGCTCCAAGAAGACAGACAACTAAGTTGAACTGATCAACTAATTATTAACAGTAAAAATTAAAAAAGAAAACAGGGGTGGTAAGAGTGGAAACCCTGGTGGCATAGTGGTTAAGAGCTATGCCTGCTAACCTAAAGCTTGGCGGTTTGAATCCACCAGGCACTCCTTGGAAAGCCTATGGGGCAGTTCTACTATGTCCTATGGGGTTGCTATGAGTCAGAATCAACTCAACGGCAATGGGTTTGGTTTTTTGGTAAGAGTGGAGTAGTGTTTAAAAGCTTCAGCCCTGGAGTCAGGTATATAATCCTAGGCCAGAATTCACCACTCTGAGTTGCCTTAGAACATAAAGCGAAACCAGCTGTATGTATACTCACAAGTACAACCTCTAATGACCAATATACTAAGATCCAAGAACACTGTCTCTCCCCTACTCTGTGGCACCTCTTTAAGACAGTGTTAAGACAGGGCCTATGACTAAGCTCCAAAAGTCCCTGAAGGCTGGAGTCACCCCCAACTCTCCACCACTAACAATCCAGGGGCTACACCCTGAGGAGGACTGGGAGCGCACCAGTCTTTTGAAGTGCTTTGGCTGTAACTTTCTTGGCCAGCATCATAAACTGACTGTCTTCTCCAATTTCTTCTTCTTCTTCCACTGCAATTTTCCCCTGCTGTGCCTGAAAATAAAAACCATACAGAATTAAAAAAAAAATCTACAGCTCCCCCAAACAGCATAGGCTGGGCTGTGAAGCTAGGGTAGCTGGGGTATCATTTGTTCTTTTTTGCAACCTTTTGCTACTTTAGGGGAAAAAATATTTTGGACAAACAAACATGAAGAAAACTACTCATTGTAACCTTATCTCAAAGCACATAAGAAAACTTCAAGGATTAAAAACAACAGCAATATATTGCTGAAGATTTTGAAATTATCATGACAGACTAGGCAACTGGGTCCTTTCCTCAACTGACTAGGGTCAGAATAGGCATTTTCTTTTTGTTTAATTTATTGTGCTTTAGGTGAAAGTTTACAAATTAAGTCAGTCTCTCATACAAAAAGTTATACACACCTAGCTATGCACTCCCAGCTGCCCTCCTCCTAATGAGACAGCACATTCCTCCTCTCCACCCTGTATTCCCCAAATCCATTCAACCAGCTTCTGTCCCCTCTGCCTTCTCATCTCGCCACCAGACAGCAGTTGCCCACATAGTCTCAAGTGTTGAATAGGCCTTTTCTTGTAGACTTCCTACCTGGTCCCGAAGCCACTGCTCTCGTTCAATTCGCTCCTTTCTCCATCTGGCTTCTGTCTCATCAAACTGTTCTTCAACGTGATCATCATCAGAGTCTCTGTGGAATAAGTCCATCTGGGAAGCATCATCTAAAGCAGAGAGTTAAGGCTATCAGCACTGTGTAATCCCCGCTGGAGAGGGTGCCTGGACAGGCACAAAACGAACCCTTATTATTTCTCATATAGTGACATATACTTTTCCAATCCACTAAAGTTGCAACCTTTGTTTGCAACCTTGCAAACAAACATGATGAGAATGGCTCATTGTAACCTCATCTCAAAGCACATAAGAAAACTTCAAAGATTAAAAGGGACAGCAATACGCTGCCTAAGATTGTGAAATTATCGTGATAGACTAGGCAACTGGGTCCCTTCCTCAACTGGGCCCTTTCCCCTAAAGTAGTTTACTTTACTTCCAGGCCCTCTGCCACTGCCTGCTATAGTTTTGATTTCCAGTTGCCACCTTAGACTGAACAAACAAGTACACATGTACATTATAACCATCTGCTTCTAAACCAACAATCAAAGATACCTATGTTTTTCCATCGGAATTTCCTCATTCGCCCAGGACCATCACTGTGCAGATCCCCATCAGCTAGGTACCTCTCTTGGTACAAACGCAGCTGTCGCTTATCATCATCCAACATGGTTTTCCTACAACAGGAAAAATAAGGTGTTCAAAACCAACTACCCTGGCTGGTTATAGGGCCTGCCTTAAGATGCAGACCACTCCTCAGAAGGACTTGCTGGGATACTGACATGTGTATTTTCTTGATTTGATTCTGCAGTTCCTCATCAGAAGGAAGTGCTTCATCAATTACATCCTCTTCATATTCATCAATATCATCCCCATCATACTCGTCTTCACTTCCCACGTCACTCCCTGATACCTCTGCCTCGTCTTCCAAATATTTCTTCAATCTCCTAGAAAGCAATTTTGAAGATTAGAAAAGGCAACAATGAATATATATACCCACAGAATATGAAAACAATAAAAATACAGAACCAACTCTAGTAGCAACAATAAGCTTAAATTCATAATAATACATTTTAATAATACTAAAAAGAATATCATTTAATGCATACTATGTGCCAAGAACTGTGCTTTATGGGCATTATTTCAGGAGTGGAAACCACTATGGAGTCCCTGGATGGTGCCAACAGTTGGTGCACTCGGCTGCTGGCCAGAAAGTTAGAGGTCTGAGACCATCCAGACATACCGTGGAAGAAAGTCCAGGTGATACGCTTCTGAAAAATCAGCCGCTGAGAACCCCATGGGGAGCTCAGGCCTACTCTGACACACATGGGGCCACCGTGAGTTGAAGTCAACTGGACAATAACTGGGGTTTTTGGGTACTACTATTCTCTTCATTTTACCATTGATGAAACTGAGGTTCAGAGAGATTAAATAACGTGCCCGAGGTCACACAGCTAGAAGGTACCAAGGCCAGGATTCAACCTAGGTTCAGTGACTCTAAAGGAAGAACCTCTTAAAACCCCCTCTATACAATTAGGATGTATCTGCTGGAATGTTCAAACAATTTTGTCTTGCATTTAAGCACGTCAGCTTTAGGAGACAGACTACAGATAGTATAGAATAAAAAGGTGACAGACTGACTATTCTTCGTTGTTGCATTGCTGCTGAGTTGGCTATAACTCACGGCAACCTTATGTATAACAGAACAAAACACGGCCAGTCCTGTGCCATCCTTACAATTATTGATATGTTTGAGCCCACTGCTGAAGCCACTGTGTCAGTCCATCTCATAGAGGGTTTTCCTTAGCTTCTATTTTATCACACATGATGTCCTTTTCTAGCAATTGGTCTTTCCTGATGACATGTCCAAAGTAAGCAAGAAAGTCTTGCCATCCTTGCTTCTAAGAAGCACTCTGGCTGTACTTCCTCCAAGACAGATTTGTTCATTTTTCTGCATCACTGGCCAACAAATCTTGACCCCCAAGTCAGAGGCATGACTGAGGCTCAGAGTTCTTGGTAATCAAAACCACTCCTAGTTACTTTTTCCGACTTTAGCTCCCATTGAGAACAGATTTGGCAATTGTCACCCTGCATTCAAAGTCCTATTATCTACAGTCATGAAAGGCAGGAGTCTGGTAGCTTTTTGAAGCCTGATTTTTATTTTTAAAAAACTTGTTATTAATTATTTTTTTAGCTGAGCTTGTCTAAATTCTAGGGTCTCTGCGGAATTCCCTCAGGGACTACTAGCTATTAAGGTTCCTAATCTTTTCACCCACCCCCACTCTGAGCAGTTCGACTTATAGCTGTCATTCTTCATAAGATTTCATTTGAACAAAGAGCTCTGCAGTTAAATAAGATTTAAGAACTACTGCCTTAGAAAAATCTATGAATGACCCAAAGCTGTATGAAAGTTAATTTGACAGGTGACAAATTAGAACCAAAAACTGATCTTAATAGAATGGAACAATGGGCTAAAACAGCAATATAGATCTAATAGGGATCAATATAATGTCCTAAATATAGCTTACAAAAGCCATTCACACACAATGTAACAGTGAATACCAATAAAATTGTCTTTATAAAGGTTTTTAGAGCACGGAAAAACGCTTATGAATATGTTAAGTGGGAAAAAGCAAGACGCAAAATTGTACATAAAAAACTGTATATACATTATGATCTCAGTGCAGACAGACGTATATGCACAAAAAAAATTAAGAGGAAATGATCACCATCAACACTTTCACAGATATATTCTTGACAATGGAGTTGGATAATTTTTTTATTTATATCTTTCTTTCTTCTTTTTAATTTGCTAAAATAAATACTGTACTTTCATGATAAGAGCAACAACAAAACACTAAAAATATAAAGGGGCATTTGCTCAAGACCAGGACAAGAGAGACCTGGAATGACAGCAATTCATATGCAAAAAGACCCAGGAATTTACCCTGGTGCATAGTGGTTAACAGCTATGGCTGCTAACCAAAAGGTTCAAATGTACCAGGTGCTCCTTGGAAACCCTACAGGACAGTTCTACTCTGTCCTATAGGGTCGCTATGAGTTGGAATTTACTTGACTCGACGGCAATGGGTTCAGTTCGGTTTGGAGTAGACCTTTTGGAGTTCTGGTGGTACAGCGGTTAACAGCTCGGCTGCTGACCGAACGGTTGGCAGTTTGAATCCACCAGACGCTCCTTGGAAACCCTATGGGGCAGTTCTACTTTGCCCTATAGGGTTGCTATGAGTCGCAATTGACTGGACAGCAATGGGTTGGGGTTTTTTTTGGTTAGTAGACCCTTGGGATCTAGAGTGTGACCCAGCTCCTACAATCTTCAGTTTCATAATAAGGTAGCATGCATCCAGAACAAGGGCTACAGCTGTACCACCACACTTGGGAGTAGTCAGACCACACATGAGAATAAAGAGAACATCCAGGACATAAGCGGTCTGGAAGCAATGTCATGTCCAAAACAGCCAAAGGAATTACAGATGTTTAGTGTAGAAGCCACTTCATGAAGATGGTAGTGAAGATGGACATGACCATCATCTTCAAATATTCAAGGGATATCATGTGGAAGAAGGGTTTTGTTTAACTTGTGTTAACCACAAAAAGCAGAAGTAGGCCCAGCCAATTTACGTAAAAATTAACTATTAGGAGAACTTTCTAGCAACTGAATAAAATGTATACCACACTTACATTTGCCTTTTCAACTTCTCTGACTGCTTTTGGAGCTCTTCTTCATCATCATCTTCATGGTCTTCCAGTACCAGATCTTCATTACCAGAGTCACTGTGGTCACTGTGTTCGTCCTGTAAAATCAGCATTACATGCAAAGTTAAGCATAATAAAATCTGGCTTAAGCTGAAACAGGATTTATAAACTTCTGTCCAAAAGCCTTATTCTAGCAAATTGTTTCTGATAAGATGCCAAACCTAGAATTTTCAAGAACTTAGACAAGAAAAAAAGCTGAGGGCAGCAATACACGGAGTTCAGTTATGATTACTTTGTTCCTTTCATACTCGCCTCGTCACTATCAAACTCATTATCATCTGGGACAAGTTGAAAGTCTCCAAATTCCTCCTCTTCACCTTCTTCTTCCCTATAATACAAACCAAAAAATCAATAAGTTGTTAAAAGCAAACCATAAGCAGCCAGCTGAGTTGAGAATTAAAAAAAAAAAAATTATTTTTTTATTAGTATACTTTAGATGAAGGTTTACAGAACAAGCCAGTTGTTCATTAAACAATTAGTACACATTTTGTTTTATGACATTGGTTACCTACCCCACACGACATGTCAACACTCTCCCTTCTCAACCTTGGGTTCCTTATTACAGCTTTCATGTCTCCTTCTGCCTTCAAGTCCTTACCCCTGGGCTGGTGTGCCCCTTTACTCTTGTTTTGTTTTATGGGCCTGTCAATTCTTTGGCTGAAGGGTGAACCTCCGGAATGACTTCATTACTGAGCTAAAAGGGTGTCCGAGGGCCATACTCTCAGGGTATCTCTAGTCTTTGTCAGGCCAGTACGTCTGGTCTTTTTTTGTGAGTTAGAATTTTGTTCTGCATTTAGAATTTAAAATATTTTGTTAGTACCAATAATCTCTTCAAGAAACTACAACATGGTATCTTGCCTTTTTTCACTCTGTTCTTCACCAACGAAATGAAAGTTTTATAATTTCCTTACTATGCAAATATGTGGCTCAAACCTCCTGCAAGACTCTCAGACAGGGTATGAAGCCCCTAAGATGACCGATTATCGGTAAGCCCAGAGAACCTGATCCCAGAATTTTATTAGAAGATTGGATCCTCCCAAGGTCCCATCAATCCCTGAGACTCACCTGTCAGTTGGGAAGGAGCCTGAGCAAAGAGCAAGTGCTTCTTCCATTGGATCACCTGTGCTGCTCTCCTTCTCCTGCTTATTTAACTCTGATGGAGCCAGAGTGGAGGATTCTACAGCACAAGGAAAGATCTGTCACCAAGGAATGACAGCTTTCACCTCTTTTCCAGCCATCTAAAGGTGTGCCAGCTCAATACAGTTCTAAAGTAAGCTTGCCAGAAAGAGCCCACCATCCATTCACTTAACAAATTCTTACTTAGTATTATGTGCCAGGCACCATGAAAAGAGTAGTGAGCAAAACAAAGATGCCAGCCCTCATAGCGTTTGCATTCTAGCAGGTGTGGGCATGGAGCACAGGTAGAGAAAATAAGTTAGCATTTATATGAAATTTACTCTGCACCAGGTACTATGCTAAGCTTTCTAGATATAAACCAAAAAAAACCAGTGCTGTCGAGTCGATTCCGACTCATAGCGACCCTATAGGACAGAGTAGAACCACCCGATAGAGTTTCCAAGGAGCGGCTGGCAGATTTGAACTGCTGACCCTTTGGTTAGCAGCTGTAGCACCTAACAACTACGCCATCAGGGTTTCCTTTATAGATATATTATCCATAAATGACAAATCACATGGCCAAAGCTAAAGCAGTCTTAAGTTGACACTTTATTACCCTAAGAAAGGGAGAGTTCTGTCAGGGAGCTAGGCAGTGAATTCCACCTACATGCAGATCCCATCTGTTTTCTGAGAGCTTTTCACCTGAGGGTAAAGGGCTTCTTCTCAGGACACTGACTTAAGGTATTTAGCTGTGGTAAGCCTGGTGTTCTCTTAGATATTTACCCTGAGAAGTGAATTTTCCTGAACAAAGATTCAGAAGCTCCTCCATGTTCTCTTTTTTGTCATTCTTACTAGGTAGAGGTTTCTCCGCCTGGGATGTGAACTTTCCGGTACACAAATCCAACAGCTCATCCATGTTAGCGTCCATAGCATTCTCATCCATACTGGCCAATGGCAGTCGAGGTTTCAAAGCTTGGTACTGATTCCTGTGGTTCCTAACATTTAAGAACCTACGAAAGCACCGTGAATAGTGTGAGAACTTCTCCAGGCAAGCAGAGTAGTCGGGGAGAACTCTGAACTCATTTACAACACCAAAATCAGAAGCTGAATCCCAAACTAGAAAATTAAAGATTCAAACTTTAGGCTTGTGATAATCTAACATGTTGGGGGCAGGAAGGGGTGAGTTAGTAAAAGGATAACTGCTATGTAACAGGTAAAGGATCGTTTCTGGCTTCAGATGATGCTGGAGTAGGACTCGGTGTTATGTCATACAGTGTGCCACAGGTCTGATAACTCTTGGCCATACCAACAGTCGTAACATAGTAGGATGGATACAGGGAAATTTAATGCATTTACAATACAAGATCTATGCATTTCAAATAAGGCAGAGATCGAAAGATCAGGATGCCAGCAAGTGCTATTTACATTTTATTTTCTGGAGACTGTTCAAATTTGTAGAATGTATTACTAATCGTCTGTACACCTTCTCTTTCTCAGAAGAGAAAGCACAGATGGAGTGGCAGAAGCTCATTTTATTTTTAACCAAAATTAAGCAGTACCCAGCACCGTTCCCACCCACAGAAACATAAAACTACCTACCCATCTGCATCCAACAGTTGGCTCTGAGTATCATCTTCTAAACAGAACTGGAAGTCTCCTGCTCCTAGGAAAAGTGTCTTAGGCTCTGGGGAGGCGTTATACAGATCCTGGGAATCCTCTATGGGAAGTGAAGGCTCAGACAGCTTCCCTGAACTCTGGCACCAAAACAAAACAAAACAAAAACAAAACATTTTACAAATGTCATTCATTGTCATGACAACAACAAAAGTTGCTATTTGCAATATTTAATCTACTCTCAGGCAACTGCAGTTGAGGAGGACAATGCATAGCCAAGAGCAGCATAAAGACAAATACCTCCAAGAAAATAAGAGCACTGGATGAAGCTCGTTTTTAGTACACAAAGCGGGTGGATTTTTTTAGACTGAACATATATAAGCTCTGTGCCACTGTGGTGGGAGTTGGTTGGCTTGGACACACTTTATATAGCAATGTGGGAAGCAAAATGAGGAGGAGATCAGAAAACCATTACCATCTTACCTTAGAAGCTGAGCTGACCAAACTGGCTCGAAATAGCCCAGGGGAAGGAGATCTGAATCCTCCTGCTGTAGGGAAGAAACTGGCACCACGGCCTACTTGTCTGTTGCAAGGCTGATAGGATGGAATCGTGGAACAAATAAACTCAAAGCTGCTATTGTGGCTACTCTCTTTTGTCAGCAATGAGCATGAATCATCTTCATCTAAAGAGAGAGAAATAATTTTCAAGTGAGTGATTCCAAAAATGAGGTGGATTTGTCTAGGAAAAAAGAGTTGATAATGAAACTGTCAGGTAAAACTCACAGGCAAAAACCCCTTAACTTATATGTTCTAAAACATTAAAGATAAATTATAGTACTAAGATAGCATTATACAGTCAGGGTTTATCACTCTGAGCTAAATGACGCCTGAAAGTTCCTTCTTTCTCTAATCTGCCTAATGCCATTGATTACCTTCTCCACTATCCAGTCAATCACTTATCTTCCTTTGATCTACAAGTGACTGAAATATTTCATGGTTTGCTCAATCAGCACACACTCACGAAGGACCTACTATGTGCCCGTGATCAACTATAAAGAAACTTCATGTAAGTTTTTGAAAAATGGTCCAAGAAATTTTCTCTAATTCTTAAATTCCAATCATTGCCTCGGATAAGACTGGAACATCACCAGGATTCAAAAAATGGAAACTCAGAGTCCTCAAGTATCAAAGCTGGAGAACCAGAAAATACTCAAGTTCTACATAAGAGTCACTACTCACCCAGTTTGCTGGGTCTTTTGCTTGAGTTTTCATCTGTTTCTGACTTTTCTTCAGAAGCAAAGTAACTACAAAATAAGAAAGTAAAGTATTTGAGTATCTGCTCCTGCTTCTAGCCAGTTCAAGGGAATCTTACACTTCCTTAGAGAAAATTCACTTACCCCATCTTAGAAGAGTTGTCCTTAAATAGAAGTAAGGTAGAATCTGATGAGAGAGGCTTGGGCACAGAGAGAATGCCAACTGACTTGCCACTTTCACTACTGCCATCATTGTTTTCTTTATCCATTTCTTTCTCATCTTTCGTTTCTGTTTCTTCACTATTAAGGAGGAATTCTGCAATCTTTACCAATTACGCCACCAAAAACAAAATAATTTTCAAGTCAAAAACTTTTAAAGTAAACACAATGTTAACCTGAAATATATGTTTGATCACAGGTCACATCTTAAATCTGAAAAGCTAAGCATGAAGGAAGTTTCTGACCATTATCATCAACATAATTTTCCATATCACTTCTAGAGCTCTCTTATACTTATTTTACCTTTTACCCTCCCGATAGTGCTACAAGATTATAAAGGAAGACAGGATTATCATTTTATTGAAGCAATAAGAGATTAAATGATTAGCCTGAGATTGCAGTAGGATTACTGACCTCAAACCAACCAGACTGTAATGTGTTGCCCAGCTCAGACATTGCTTTCTTCTTCCTCTACCCAGGGTTAAATATTAACTACCCCATTCAAGTGACCCCAGTATCCAAACAAGAAAGCTTTTCTTTTTTTCTCGTACCTACCAATCCTATCACCTATCTTCCCTAGGTGGAGAACAGTACTATGGAACAAGAGCAAGAGACTCTTCAACAAATATTCTCATAAATGTAGAATGAAATTAACTCAGGAAGGTCTCTGCCGAAGAATTTTTTCCAAACCTAAACCTGGTCAAATTTAAGACTGCTTTTTATTCTGAGGAGAGAAATATAAATAGACAAAGCTAAAAGTCCCTATCAATACAAAGCCATTCCAATATTAGCATTATATTAAAATATGTAAACTAACAGGTAGAAGTCAAGGCTATGGCTCCAGGAACTTTAGGTGTTTGATAGTGCTAACAGAACTGATTGTGCTAAGATTTAGGCACATCATCTCCACCCGTTAAATCTTTTATACAATTGAATATGTTTACTTTTATTCAAATCTGACTTTCTTTTTCCCTATTCATCATACTTGGGAGCAGATATTAAAAAGGTAACTAAGTTACACAATTGCCAGAGACCTCCTGATTGCCTTCTTCCTCCTCTTCCACTTCCTTCTCCTCTTCCTCTAATTCTTCTTCTTCCTCCACCCTCTCTTCTCCATCTTCCTCAGATTCATCTGTCATTTCTTCTTCTTCCTCCTCCTCCTCCTCTTCCTCAAATCCATCTTCATTATCTAATTTAAATAACGCTTGGCGCTTTTGACGCTCCTCAAGTCTTCGGAGTTTCATTGCTTCTTGCAGTTTAGCTTTCAGCACTTGAAGCTTTTCACCTGGACAAGAATATGTAGAAATGCGTTAGACGTAATTCAGACTACATCCTACAATAACGTAAATATGCATTTTGGGCAACTCCAGAGGATTCCGGTCACATCCACCCCTAAAAATTAGAGACTTTACTACTCTTGGCTTTTATTATTTCAACAAATGGGGATTATTATTAATTGAAGTTTAAAAGAGAACTCCTATAATTAATGTCCTACATCCTGGGATAATATACTACTCAAAGATTATAAAATTATTGTAACAAGGGGCAGAAATAATGGAGTAGAGTCTTCAAAAGTCTCTGGCTCAGAAGCCATGAAGGAAAACATTGATAAATTTTATCTACATTAAAGAAAGAGAAACAACTCAAGAGTAAAAGGGACAAAGATATGAACTAGTAGTTCACAGAAAAATAAATACATATTAATAAATAAAGGAAAAAAATGCTTAACCTCACTTCTAATTAAAGAAATACAAATCAAAATAATGAGATACCATCTTCCATATATTAGTTTGGCCAAAATTAGAAGATTTAATAATGTACATTACTGACAAGAGGAAACAAGAACATTTACAAACTGGGATTTAGACTATAATATTGGTACAACTTTTTGAAGGACAATTTCATGATACATATCAAAATTTGATTCAATGATTGCACGCAAGGAATTTTCTATCCAGGTATACCAGTATATAGGAACTAGGATGCAACGCTGTATGAAACAGCCAAAAACTGGAACAAACAAGATGTCCATCAATAGGAGCGTGATTAAATAAGTCATTCCATAGCCACACAATGGAACATTACACAGATATTGAAAAAAGTCAAAAGCAATACAGTGAGGTTTTTAAGTGTCTGATCTCTGGAGTTCTGTGTTCTGGTTCTACCACTCACTAGCTATGTATACACAACCAAGTTGCTGAAAGGCTCTATCAGTTTCTGCATATACAAATTAAGGAAACTAATACTATCTACCTCAGAGGGTTGTGAGGGTTCAGTGAGGTATTGTACTTAAGGCACCTAGTGCAGTACCTGTCAGAGAGGATGTGGTCAGTGTCACGCACTAACACACACACATACACACAGGTATATGCATGTAAATTGCCTTAGAAGAACACACAAGAAATTATTAACAGTTACTTTTGGGAAGACTAATTTCTCATTTTATACCCTCTTTTCCAGTGTTTTAATTTTTTTCTATGTAATATATTACTTATATTTTTGGTGTTAGGGAGACAGGGGACAACAGACCTGTCCCTAATACATTGTATTAGAAAAAGCAGGTTACAAAGCAGTGTACATGGTATGACCGTATTTTAGTTTAAAAAAAATATACACAAACATATAAGCAAAGAAGAGAGTTTAAAAGAACAGATATGAGAAAATGATAATAGCAGTTGTCTCTGGTAGAGGGCTGTGGATGTTTTTTATTCTTTCTATGTATTTTCTGTAATGGATATATATTGCTTTTTATAGTAACACAAATGTTATTTTAATAAATAAAGCCATCTTGCCCACCCTACACCTCGAGGCAGCGTTACACGTGAATCATGCAAGACGTATTACAATCCAATTTCCAAAGTTTCAAAGAAAAAGGTTTTGTAACTTTTTACCTTAAGGTTTTCAGTAGCCAAAAAGACCTGTCAAAGTACAAAGCAAAACGCAAAAAACTGTGGACTCGAATACCTGGCTTGGTGTGGCTTGCTCCATCCAGCTTCTCAGCTGCCAGAGTCACAGGCACCACATCTGCCTTTAGCTCTTCCTTTCCATCCATGCCCACGTCTTTCACGATGACATTCACATTCACCGTATGACTGGCCCGAGGTTTGACTGTTGGACGAGCATGCTTCCAGAAACGCTGTTTCAAGGCTTCCAGTTCTAAACCCAAATAAACACCAATGAGTTTGTCAATTTGTGATGCTTAAACACTTTCCTTTAAGATTCCAATTAAGAATTATAAGCTAAGTTTTTTAGCTCAAGAAAGTTGCAGGGAAAACACACACACACACACGGACAGAAACCAAAAATCCCTTTGCTATTAATGCCTTATGTCAAATTCACACAACTGTAACCCATAAGGACTACTGCAATTGTTCTTCCTTGACATGTTTCAAAAATCATAGACTTTTTAAACAGAAATTTACAATGGCAGTCTCTAAATATGTGTATTCAATTCTAAAAAATATATTAAACTGGTAGGAACAAACACCATAATTTTCAACTATTCAAGGGCTTAATTTTTCATGGGTCTCAGGTTCCTCTTTTTTTATTCCCTACTTTGAACACTTCACTATTTATTAGCAATCTTACTAAATATAGGTACTTCAAAAAAAAAAAAAAAAAAGGAAACAGAAAAAATACAACTCAGCACCAAGACTGGGAAAATTTCTCTTAATGAGAGAAACTGTTACACAAGTACAACCAGAAAAGAAGATCCTACTCGCTGGTAGTTACTGAAACCACGAACCCAGCTTGTACACAGGTGGGAATATATATACTCAGAGAGGTAAGATCGGCAGTCCAGTGACTACAGGACCTTTCCCCAATACTATTGCTTAGAATTTTCTTCTTTCTCCCTCAGCCAGCTGCTGCCTGGCACCATTCCATACTCACTCTGCCTAACACATCATACTGTAGTAGGATCTGCTGTGAGAGTTGGCAGTTAGAAAAAGAAAGGAAAGGCAAAGGAAAAAAACCTCTTTGGGGTTGAGGGACTCTGGGTATTTTCGTGGGGCCTCCTCCTTTTCCACGATACAATGTCCAGGATACTCTGAGTTTAGCTAAAATCCACTTGAATCATACTTTAGTAGCTTTGTGATAAGCATCTACCGGTACATGTAGTTTTTCTTTCCCTAGAGGGACTCAGCAGAAAAAGAGCTGGAAGGGAACCTTTTTATTCTGAGTCCCTAATATTATTAGCAGCAAAAACTCAACTCCAAAGAGTTGTTATGTTTACATTACAGACAAGTGTAGGGAGACAAGCTGTAAACCTATCTCCTATTTTATAGTGGTCCACTAAGGTAATAAGGTTGGAAGCAACAGGTGGTGGCAGTGGAAAGGGAAAAGAAATAGGGAGGTCATCATTGGTGCCAGTTGAATAAAAGAAATGGTACAGGTAGGGAGATTACTTGGTACCTAATATACGTTTTTTTTTTTAATATACTAGTGAGGCAAAAGGTGCCTTGGTTCATACCTGCAGAAAGCTAGAACCCTCAAAGTTTTTCATGCTCCAACACACTGGAGCACCCATTCTCCTTGCCCTTTACTACATGATTCAACCATCACACTCCTTATCCCAGGATCCCTGTTCAAGCTCCTCTCCCTCCACCTGTCTTTTCCCAGTACCCTTCATCCCCTCTCTTAAGTGAAAAGTCTCTGTCCCAGCTCAAGTCTCCACCAGTAGCTTCGATCTAAGACTGTTCTCATTCCCATTGCTCTTAGCCCAGAAAGTAGAGGAAAAAAGGGCAGGGATTATCTCCTCTCCTACTGCAGAGAAAAGGAGTAATATATTTCTGGCATCCCATATTTTAAATCTACACGCATTTTCTCATGGGAAGCCTTATTTTACATGAAGATAAGGAAACTGAGTTTTTCCCACTGCCTTTCTTCTTAACCCTTTCCAATGTATTTGCCACACTAGCCACCAGATTGGACTCTGACCTCTGTTCACCAATCCCCTTGCGATCTTCACTTCAACCAATCAGCTTTCTCTTGTCTCTGTACCTTTTGCAGGTCTGTCCCTCCAACAAGAAAGGTTCCCTTACCTCTCTGCCTTGGGGTCTCCTACTCAGCTTTCAGGACTCAGTTCAGGTATCAGCTCCTTTCAGAAGGCTCCCTGACTCCCCAGTTCAAGTGAAGTACCCCTCTTCTGGGCTCCCAATGCATCTAGCACACCTTGACCATAGCACTTACCAGCCAGTAGTATAATGGTCTGTTTGCCTGTCTGTCACTCCTACTAGACTTTAACTGAAAGCAAGGGCTATGTCCTACTTGTACATGTATACAGCACCTGGCAGTGCTAAATAAAAGTTTATTGCATAAGTGAATGAGCTGATACTCACCTTCATGTATATCATGGAACAGGCTGGTCTGGGAGCCCAACTTTCATGTCAAGTATTATTTCTAAAGGAAAATACGTTGAGTTCAAAATAAGTGCCTACTGTGTGGAAACCCTGCTGGCATAGTGGTTGAGAGCTACGGCTGCTAACCAAAAGGTCAGCAGCTCAAAGCCCCGAGGCGCTCCTTGGAAACTCTCTGGGGCAGTTCTACTCTGTCCTACAGGGTCGCTGTGAGTCAGAATCAACTCGACAGCAACAGGTTTTGGTTTATGTTCCAGACACTGTGCTATGGTCCCTGAATAAGCCAAGTGTAATGCTGGAGAAATTATCTAACCTCTCTAAGCCTCATTCTCTTCATTTGCAAAATAACACGTGGGGCTATTAGAATTAACCCAGTGCCCCCGAGTAGCTTCTGACTCAGTGACCCTGTAGGATTAGGTAGAACTGCCCCATAGGGTTTCCAAGGCTGAAATCTTTACGGAAGCAGACTGCCACATCTTTCTCCTGCAGAGTGGATGGTGGGCTCAAACCACCAACCTTCCAGTTAGCAACTGAGCGCTTAACCACTGTGCCACCAGAGCTCCTTATAAGAATTAACAAAGATAACTAATAATGAATCTATCAGTGTCTAGTATACTAGGTACTCAAAAAAAAACGATTCTTCCCTTCCCTATCTTAGTCTGGAAACTATTTCGATAACTTCTAGTTCCATATAACAAAACTTCCCCTCAGTGTTCTGGGCAACAGCTCATTCTCATGCTTCTTTACTAATGGAGCTGTCTCGTTCTGTTCCACACTCCCTTCACCCCCACCTCCTGCTCCGGTCAAACTGACTCACACATCCTCCCAATATGCACCATGCGCAGCTCTTTCTGTCCCTTCCAGGAAAGTCCTTCTCTCCACCTCCAAAAAGTCATCCATTTAATCAACGAAGAGTCAGTGAGCATAGTTTACAGGCCAGATACTGTGGCCGACAGCACTTACCAACAATAAGCTGTTTAATGAAGGAGTCTTGATATAAACAATTACACTAATAGTAGAAGCAGTAGCCACTATTTGAGTGCTTCTTTATGCTATCCATTTGTGTGCATTCTTTCAACATATATTCACTATAATCCTGTGAGCCAGACGGTACTATTTTATCTTTTTGAAAAGATGGTTCAGAGAGGTCAAATAACATATCAAAGTTAAAAAATAAGTAACAAAGTCCAGATTTAAACCCTGTTCTGGCTACAGAGCCAAAGCTTAACCACTAAGCCACGCTGCCTCAACACACAAGAGGGAGCACCCAACTCTATCCAAGAGATGCAGGAAGTTTACCAATGTGGTAATACTTGAGTTCAGTCTTGAAGGCTCATTCATTTATTCCTTCTTCACTAAATATAAATGCCCACAATGTGCCATGCACTGTGGAAGCGCTAGGGTTAAAGTAGGGTACAAGACAGAACAAGATCACTAGTCATAGCATAACAGCAAAAGCAGTGAACAAGTAATTACATACACCTACTCTCCAACTGGGGCCCTGGTGGCGCAGTGGTTAACAGCCTGGCCGCTAACCAAAAGGTCAACAATTCTAATCTACCAGCCGCTCCTTGGAAACACTATGGGGCAGTTCTACACCACCCTAGAGGGTTGCTGTGAGTCAGAATCGACTTGACAGCAACGGGTTTGGTTTTGGTTTACTCTCTAAGCATTCCCTTAACTATTCATTTGGAGTCCCTGGGTAGTCAAATGGTTAAGCACTTGGCTGCTAACCAGAAGGTTGGTGGTTTGAGTCTACCAGAGACACCATGGAAAAAAGGCCTGTCAATCTACTTCTGAAAGATCAACCACTGAAAACCTCATAGAGCACAGTTACACTCTGACATACATGGAGCAGCCATGAGTCTAAATCTACTCTGTGACAAGTGGTTTTGTGTTTTTTTTTTTTTTTTTTTAATGTAACTTATCCTTCATCTGAACTTCCACTGGGCTTCATTCTAAATATTTCTTTTAGCAAACAATACTTTTCCTTTGTCTTCCCATTATTTAACAGTATCTTACATACAGTAGACAGTTTAATATTTGTTGAATGAGTGAAAAAAAGAAGTCAGTTTTGCAGACAATTTACTGAACCAAAATGTTTCTCTTCAGCTGTGATAAACTGAATGTTTTAAAAAAAAAAACTTAATAAGATTTGACACACACCCTCTCAGAACTGCAATGTACCTCTTTTGCATATTGTCTATCTATAAGCTTCCACTTTAGACAAAACTTGGGTCATTCTGACACCCTGCCAAATTTATTAAAATGGGGTTCTACTTGTATCTGGTACATCTGCAGAGTACGACCATGTGTGGGTATCGGTTTCTCCTGTGTTCCCTGTCCTCCACAGTGGCAAATAATTGAAAGCTGTCAGGATAAATTGTGAGGAGATGCCCCACACTTCAAAGGATTACCTCTGTTAGTTTCAGGTTCATCAAGTATCACAAAGGATTCTTCATCAGCACCCAGCCGAGGTTTAATGGAAACATCTACTCCCAGTTGCTTAAGTCTATCCAGAGTGAACCGCCTCGCTTTTTCAGGTGGCACAGCTGCTGCTGATTTTGTTTGCTGCCTGGGCTCTTCCACTCTGCCATCTGCTTCTTCTGTTTTTTTCAGGCCTTCTTCTCCCTCCAGGGCATGAGGTTCAGGTGCCACAAGCCCTCCAGCCTGATACTCCTCACTACCCTCCTTGGTTCCTACGAAGCTGGATTCCTTTTGTTCCACTGAGCTGCCGCCAGAAGCATCAGTTTGCTTCTGTTTCTCCTGAATTTCTGGCTCTTCGCTTCCCACCAAATCCTTACAGCAAGATTCATCTGATCCAGCAGTGTTCTGGGGTTCCTTTAAAGCTGCAAGGAGTGGATTCATTCCCATTTCACATTCTGTGCCTGTCGCCTGCTCAGAACTTTTGCTATGGGAGTCACTGTTCATTTCAGTTGTACTTATGATTTCTTTGTTATGGCCTGGCTGATACTTAAATGACCTAAAGAAGGGAAAATGAGCTGGAGTTGAAAATTATCCTAAATGTGAAACATTCTTTTCCCACAGCACATAATGAATCAATTTTAAGGGAGTGAGGAATCTGAATTTTTTATGCCAGATGTTTGCTATAAAACTGAATGCTTCCCTGAGAACGGGAACCAGACAAGGATGCCCTTTATCACCACTCTTATTCAACATCGTACTTGAAGTCCTAGCCAGGGCAATTAGGCTAGACAAGGAAATAAAGGGTATCCAGATTGGCAAGGAGGAAGTAAAGCTATCAGTATTTGCAGATGACATGATCGTATACATGGAAAACCCTAAGGAATCCTCCAGAAAACTACTGAAACTAATAGAAGAGTTTGGAAGAGTCTCAGGTTATAAAATAAACATACAAAAATCACTTGGATTCCCCTACATCAATAAAAAGAACACTGAAGAGGAAATAACCAAATCAATACCATTCACAGTAGCCCCCAAGAAGGTAAAATACTTAGGAATAAATCTTACCAAGGATGTAAAAGACCTATACAAAGAAAACTATAAAACTCTGCTACAAGAAATTCAAAAGGACATACTTAAGTGGAAGAACATACCCTGCTCATGGATAGGAAGGCTTAACATAGTAAAAATGTCTATTCTACCAAAAGCCATCTATACATATAACGCACTTGCAATCCAAATACCAATGTCATATTTTAAGGGGATAGAGAAACAAATCACTAATTTCATATGGAAGGGAAAGAACCCCCGGATAAGCAAAGCATTACTGAAAAAGAAGAAGAAAGTGGGAGGCCTCACTCTATCTGATTTCAGAACCTATTATACAGCTACAGTAGTCAAAACAGCCTGGTACTGGTACAACAACAGGCACATAGACCAATGGAACAGAATTGAGAACCCAGATATAAATCCATCCATGTATGAGCAGCTGATATTTGACAAAGGACCAGTGTCAGTCAATTGGGGAAATGATAGTCTTTTTAACAAATGGTGCTGGCATAACTGGATATCCATTTGCAAAAGAATGAAACAGGACCCATACCTCACACCATGCACAAAAACTAACTCCAAGTGGATCAAAGACCTAAACATAAAGACTAAAACGATAAAGATCATGGAAGAAAAAATAGGGACAACCCTAGGAGCCCTAATACAGGGCATAAACAGAATACAAAACATTACCAAAAATGATGAAGAGAAACCAGATAACTGGGAGCTCCTAAAAATCAAACACCTATGCTCATCTAAAGACTTCACCAAAAGAGTAAAAAGACCACCTACAGACTGGGAAAGAATATTCAGCTATGACATCTCAGACCAGCGCCTGATCTCTAAAATCTACATGATTCTGTCAAAACTCAACCACAAAAAGACAAGCAACCCAATCAAGAAGTGGGCAAAGGATATGAACACACATTTCACTAAAGAAGATATTCAGGCAGCCAACAGATACATGAGAAAATGCTCCCGATCATTAGCCATTAGAGAAATGCAAATTAAAACTACGATGAGATTCCATCTCACACCAACTAGACTGGCATTAATCCAAAAAACACAAAATAATAAATGTTGGAGAGGCTGCGGAGGGATTGGAACTCTCATACACTGCTGGTGGGATTGTAAAATGGTACAACAACTTTGGAAATCCATCTGGCGTTATCTTAAACAGTTAGAAATAGAACTACCATACAACCCAGAAATCCCACTCCTCGGAATATACCCTAGAGATACAAGAGCCTTCACACAAACAGACATATGCACACCCATGTTTATTGCAGCTCTGTTTACAATAGCAAAAAGCTGGAAGCAACCAAGATGTCTATCAACGGATGAATGGGTAAATAAATTGTGGTATATTCACACAGTGGAATACTACGCATCGATAAAGAACAGTGACGAATCTCTGAAACATTTCATAACGTGGAGGAATCTGGAAGACATTATGCTGAGCGAAATGAGTCAGAGGCAAAAGGACAAATATTGTATAAGACCACTATTATAAGATCTTGAGAAATAGAAAAAACGGAGAACATATACTTTTGTGGTTACAAAGAGGGGAGGGAGGGAGGGAGAGGGTTTTTTATTGATCAATCAGTAGATAAGAACTGCTTTGGGTGAAGGGAAAACAACACACAATACAAGGAAGGTCAGCCTCATTGGACTGGACTAAAAGCAAAGAGGTTTCCGGGATAAAATGAAAGCTTCAAAGGTCAGCGGAGCAGGGGCAGGGGTCTGGGGAACATGGTTTGAGGAGACTTCTAAGTCAACGGGCAAAATAATTCTATTATGAAAACATTCTGCATCCCACTTTGAATTGTGGCGCCTGGGGTCCTAAATGCCAACAAGCGGCCATCTAAGATACATCAGTTGGTCTCAACCCACCTGGAGCAAAGGCAAAGGAAGAACACCAAGGCCACACGACAACTAAGAACCCAAGAGACAGAAAGGGCCACATGAACCAGAGACCTACATTATCCTGAGACCAGAAGAACTAGTTGGTGCCCGGCCACAATCGATGTCTGCCCTGCTAGGGAGCACAACAGACAACTCCTGAGGGAGCAGGAGGCCAATGGGATACAGACCCCAAATTCTCATAAAAAGACCATACCTAATGATATGAATGCGACTAGAGGAATCCCAGAGACAATGCTCCCCAGAACTTCTGATGGCACAGGACAGGAACCATCCCCGAAGACAAATCATCAGGCATGAAAAGGACTGGTCAGCGGGGGGTAGAGAGATGCTGATGAAGAGTGAGCCAATTAAATTAGGTGGACACTGGAGAGTGTGTTGGCAGCTCTTGACTGGAGGGGGGATGGGAAGATAGAGAGAGAGGGAAGATGGCAAAATTGCCACGAAATGAGAGACTGAAAGGGCTGACTCAATAGGGGGAGAGCAAGTGGGAGAAGGGAGTATGATGTATGTAAACCTACATGTGACAGACTGTTTGGAATGCTAAATGTTCACTTGAAGCTTAATAAAAATAAATTAAAAAAAAAAACAAAAACTGAATGCTTATAACATTATAATCACAAGAAAAACGGGTTCTTACTTCAGCAGTGCCATGGCATTTCCCCGGCAAGTGGGTCGGGGTTTACGTTTGAAGAAATCATGAATGGTTTTATTCTCAGGCATATGATATGGAAGATTAAGTGCAGACTCTGTAATATGGAACAAAACAAGTAACTACAAATATTGTACATCGTGAAATGTCACTTCATATACGACTAACCAAACAGTTAACCAAGGCCAGTTAACCAAGGAGCTAGGTATAAAAGCAGCTCCCTGAAGACCAGTGGCTTTTAAACCTGTGGTGAAATTGAAATTATTCAAGAAGTATTTTTAAAATATACATTCTTGGACCCTATTCCAAACTCAATGAATCAGACCTCTGTAGGGCCTGAGAATTTATATATTTGAAAAGCTCCTGAAGGAATTCTGATGCAGCTAATCCATAGACAACCACTAAAAAAAAAGTACTCCTTACCTCCACTATAGTTCTGGAAATACGCTCAGTTTACACTAATATTCCACAGACTTTAGAACAATACCCATTCACCAAGATCAAGTCTAAACTTGATATTATATTCCAAACTCTTATGAGGAGTGTTTAAAAAAAAAAAAATCTCCCACATCCAAATTGAACCTACATAGAAAACACTGTGATTTGCCTTAAAGTTTAGTGTACTGGTTTGCATTACCTCGAATAAGCCGCTGAGTCTCACTATGCAGTTTTTTTAATGCTTCCTTACTTAGCGTGGCTGCCTTCCTTTCCTTAAAGAACACAGAAAGGGAGACTACATTAACGACATTATCCAGAAACACAGATATTCATCCCTCAAGAGTTTGCTCTCTCCAGGAAAAGAGGATGGAGAGAAAACAATAAGCACTAATTGACTCAATACAATATATACTCAAGGGGTTCACTTATTTGCAAGTCTCAGAGAATTAATTCAATCCAATCCATACATGTATCCCCACTATGAACAAAGCAATATGTTGGGTAGCAGGAAAATATTACAATAAACCAAAAACCAAACCCACTTCCATCGAGTCGACTCCGACTCATAGCGACCCTATAGGACAGGGTAGAACACTGCCCAATAGTTTCCAAAAAGCACCTGGCAGATTTGAACTGCCGACCTCTTGGTTTGCAGCCATAGCACTTAACCACTATGCCACCAGGGTTTCCATTACGATAGATAAAATATTTGTCCCCAAGAAGTTCATAATCTCCTGGTGAAGGAGCTCAGAAACTACACGATTACTACGAAGACTTTATTTCACCTTCCTCATGGAGCCTTCTGATAACTCGTTCTCTTCTTCCAATGAATAGAATCCACTTTCCAAAGATGGTTCCTTGTTTTAAAAGAGAAATGATTAGTATGGACAAAAACCAAAGTGAAATAAGATGATGTTTCTCATTCAAAGACTGCTTTTGTACTCCAGCATTCACATCATGCTGCATTAAAAATAAATCAGTAATTATCAAACAGAAATTTTTAAACACACAGCATCCTATAATGCCCAGAAAACAAATGACATGTGTCAAAAAGAGCTGGAACCCTCATTTCTTATATCTCTCTTACATCTTTCCCTAGGAAGGGACAATGATTCCGAAAGAACTAAAGAAAATCCTAGGAAGAACAATTAACACTTCCAGATACTCAGGGAAGCCATGTTTTGACTGATGCCTCTCTTTGATTCCCTTCCAGAAACTCTATAGGGTTAATTTCTTAGAGCCCATAGGACTGTAAAATTTACTTCTTTGCTCTATTATTTACCTGCTTCTTATCACAGGATAAAGGATCTTACTTTCTTTCAACATTCCTAAAAGGGTAATAACAAAATACTCGTTTCCAAACAAGCCAGCATGTCTATCACTTGTACTGCAAGTTTCCAAAATTAACAGCTGAAAACTTAATTGACACATTTTCCTTAAGTTAAAAAAATTAAGGTAGTAACTGTAAACCAAAAGATAACACAAAGGTTAGAAGCAGTTGGTTAGCTCTTATTGCAATCATCCGGTACTTGCCTTGTGCTTTTTTACTTTGTTTTTCACAGCTGCCCTTATTGATTCTAATGACTCTTCATCTTCCAATGGAGAGTTATTTTCCTCCTCCAATCCAGTTTCAAAAAGATCTTTATCCACAAGAAGACAGCCACTGTCATTAAATGGCTGTTTCACACCCTCTTCCTGGATAATGTACAACGGAAGAATAGAATCCAATCATTTTAAAATCCAGTATTTCAAAATATAAGGTAATTTGGATCAGGCCAGAAAAAGCCCATATTTCATCAACAGTTAAGTATATGGCACTCTTGAACATTCTCTATGGTTCCAAAGCCAATTATCCTTTGAAGGGCAAGCTGTGATTTTATGAACTGTCCAAAATTAATAATCAGTAACTATTTTTTTGAAAAGTCAATTAAAAACTAGTTGCCATTGAGTTGGTTCTGACTCATGGTGACCCCATGAGTATCAGAGTAAAACTGTGCTCCACAGGGTTTTCAAAGGCTGTTTTTTCAGACATAGTTGAACAAGCCTTTCTTCCGAAATGGGTGGACTTGGCAGTCAAGCACGTTAACTACAGTAAAACCTGCAAAAGCCAGAACTTGTGTAAGGTAGAAACCAGTCAGAGAAGACCATTAAGACAAGTGACACAAAAGTGGTAAGACTGTACCCTGTCTAAGGTGGAAAATTTGCAAAACCTGGAAAAACAAGGCAGTCCCATCCAATTCTGGCTCTCACAGGCTTCACTGTATTTGTACCACCCAGGGACTCCAAATACTTATTAACTAGTTTATAAAACTTGAGGATTTTTTTTCTGGTTAGCAGACAAGACCTCTGACTGACGGATGCATGAAAAATCCTCCTTTGAAATTTAATTTTCATCTGTTCAGAAGCAGTGAAGTTTACTCCATGTGTTTACAAAGAAAATCAGAAACTCATTTTTTTGGAGGTGTCCTCTGCATATCCAATATGGAGAATGAGACCAACAAGTTTTAAATCACATACCCCGTTAGTCCCAAAGCAAAGCAGTCAATTCAAAGCTCTATTCTGAGTTCAGGAACAATCTCAAGAACTAAAAGCAAAATATTTCTAAAACGTTAATCTGCCTTAGAAAAAGCAAACTATTCTTTAAAACGTACCTCATTTTTTGTTTCCTTCTTTTTTAGCTGCCTAATTTTTTCCATCTTTCTTTCCTCTTTCTCAAGTCTTCTCTTTGATTTTACTTTTGCTTTCCCCCCAGTTCCTTCTTTATCATGTATGGCTTTTTTGGAAATCTTTCTGTCAACTGTAAAGTCCACAGACTTTTCAGATTGGAGATCCAGCTCTAAGCAAGGTGTCGCTTGGGTTTCAAGATGTTTCTGATATAAAGACCCCTCAACGTCACTCTCATCACTGTCGGCCAGAGTTTTGTAAATTCTTCTGATGTTTCCATGTTTGCCAGCATGTAAGTTCTCTTTATCTTCCTCCTCTGCATTGTCATAGGCCGTTTTCTCTGGAGAGGCATTTATGTCCTCGGTTTCAGAATCACTGTCTTGTAGCACCTTCCTGCTTTTTAATTTCTTACTCACAAAAATCTCTTCATCTGAATCTGAAGGAAACACAATTTAAAAAAAAATTTATACAATCATTTAGCCTAGCTCTTTGTCACCCTACTCCTCAAAAAGATATTGTTATACAAGTGAGTAGCACATGTGAAATTCTGTAACAACAAAGAAATGATTGCAGTAAAGCAAATCTAAAAATACATTTTGAAAACATTTTCTCTGGAAAAAAATGTCTCTTACTGAGAAATGTAATTATATATATATTTACAATGTGGAAAGTTGGTCTAATCCTTCCAACAGGTGTTAAAAATCCTTTTATTAACCAACCAGGAGGAATGCATTCACCCAGGCAATGTTGTAACTTCTAGACATTTTATACATTCAATAATATAAAAAAAATGGCTATTTTCAAAAATGTACACAAACCGTTAATTTGCTCTTATAATAAATAAAACAAATACGATTAGGACATAAGTAATTTGATAAATCAAGAAAATAGCAAAATTAATCCAATTCTTTTACAACACAGGCTCTCACATTCTATTCCTAAAGATAGAAGTACTGAATATTACAAACCTCGTTCACTCAAGGCCCCAGTTGTTTCACAGCTGCCTTGTCCACTGTCTGAAGGACTATTTGCTTCTTCTTGTGAAATGAGTTTTAGATCATTGATTTCTAGGTGAACCTAGAAAATGTGAATATACTTTGTATTAACCAACAGGTGACAGAATGCTCCACACACATGATGCAAAAACCATCAAGGAATCATCAGGAAGGAAATAAGGAAGGAACTAATACGATGGTTCAATGAAGGGATGACATTAAGAGTTACTAGACAAAAAACAAAAATTCATTGGTCAGCTTTGGGGGATGCTACACCAACTGGTGGCACAGTGGTTAAGCACTCTGCTAACCAAAAGGTCACCAGCCGCTCCGAGGGAAAAAAATGTGGCAGTCTGCTTCCTTAAAGATTACAGCCTTAGGAACCCTACGAGGCAGTTCTACTCTGTCCTAAACGGTCACTACGAGTTGGAATGGACTCAACAGTAATGAGTTTTTGGCTTATAGAACCAACAATTTACTTTGAATAATTGTAAAAAAAGAAAAGAAAAGAATCAAGCATGTATTATGCTTTCCTTTGTGAACTGTTCCTCAGCGTACCCAAATGACTGATGAGGGAAATTTCTCTTTAAAGAAATAGCTAATCAATGAAGAAGAAATAATAGAGTTAGACCATCAGAATTTTAGCAACCTAAAATCAAGTAACAGACCTAGGCAATGATCAATGGCTGCTAACATCACGAAAAGAGAAACAACCAGTCATTATGTGCCACCTGACAGAAGTACCCAACACCAGGTATGAAGCATTCTTGCCAAAACAATCAAATCTGAGTCTGACCAGATCTAGAGAATCTGTTTCTAGATCTAACTGCCCATTTGCAGGAGACAGAGGTATATGTTAACTAACACCACAGAGATGGAATTCAGAATGTGGGAAACTCTACAAAACAAACTATATGGTTTCTCTAATAAATTGCAAGAAAAAAAGAGAGGAAGGGGAACCTATATATTAGTGTTAAGACACATAACAAAAAATAATGAAATTAATCTAATCCACTTACAACACGGGCTCTTGTATTATATTCCTGAAATTAAAAGTACTGAATATTACAAACCTCTTTCACTCAAGGTCCCAATTATTTCACAACTGCACAGCAATATACAGACTTTGGATTCTGATTTTTTTTAAAAGTACTGAAAAAAATGTATGCGTCAAATCTGAACACTGACTTCTCGTCGTGTGCCACTGAGTTGATTTTGACTCAGTGACCTTATAGGACAGAGCAGAACTACCCCATAGGGTTTCCTAGCAGAAACCTTTACAGGAGCAAATTGCCATGTCTTTTTTCTCTTGAAGCCCCTGGTGAGTTCAAACCACTGACCTTTCTGTTAACAGCCAAGCGCTTAACCATTCTGCCACTGGGGCTCCTTGAACATTGACTGCTGTTTTAGGTGGCATCGAGTCAGTTCTGGTTCATAGCAGCCCTATGTACAAAAGAACAAAACACTGCCTGGTCCTGCACCATCCTCACAATCGTTATGCTTGAGCCCAATGTTGCAATCACTGTGTCAATGCATCTAGTTGAGGGTCTTTCTCTCACTGATTAAACCAAAAACCACACCCACTGCCGTTGAGTCAATTCCAACTCATAGAGACCCTACAGGACAGAGTAGAATTGCCCCATAGGGTTTCCAAGAAACAGCTGGTGGATTGGAACTGCTGACCTTTTGGTTAACAGCTAAGCTCTTAACCACTACACCACTCACACTAACTAGCTATTTAATAAACCAAAAACCCAACCAAACCCATTGCCATCCAGTCGATTCCGACTCATAGAGACCCTACAGGACAGAGTAGAACTGCTCCACAGAGTTTCCAAGAAGCACCTGGTGGATTTGAACTGCCGACCCTTTGGTTAGCAGCTGTAGCACTTAACCGCTATGCCACCAGAGTTTCCAGCTATTTAATATTGAGCAGTAATTCTAAATTTTTTAGGTGTGGTAATAGTTTTGTGGTTGTTTTTTAGGAAGCTATTATTTCTTAGAGATGCATACAGAAATATTTGTGGATGAAATGATATCAAGGATTTGCTTCCAAATAATCTAGTTAAGCGGAGGGAGTGGGTGAGGGTACAGATGAAACAAGACTGACCACGATCGGATAACTGAAGTTAAGTGATGGGTTCATTATACCAATCTCTCTATGCTTGTCTAGGTTGAAAAATTTCCAAATAAAACATTTAAAAAAGTCACAAATAAAAAACCCCAAGGAGTTTAAACACAGAAGAAAACATTCTTTGATGTTTATGAGGGTGGAGAGGGAAGGAAAGGGGAATTCACTATCTAGATAGTAGACAAGAATCATCTTAAGTGAAGGGAAGGACAACACACAATACAGGGGAAGTAAACACAACTGGACTAAACCAAAAGCTAAGAAGTTTCCTGAACACAACCAAACACTTCGAGGGACAGAGTAGCAGGGGCGGGGGCCTGGGAACCATCATTTCGGGGGCATCTAGGTCAACTGGTATAACAAAGTTTATTAAGAAAACATTCTGCATCCCACTTTGGTGAGTGGTGTCAGGGGTCTTAAAAGCTTGTGATCTGCCATATAACATGTATCATTTGGTCCCAACCCACATGGAGCAAAGGAGAATGAAGAACACCAAAGACACAAGGAAAATATTAGCCCAAGACACAAAAGGGCCACATCAACCAGAGACTCCATCAGCCTGAGACCAGAAGAACTAGATGGTGCCTGGCTACCACCAATGACCACCCTGACAGGGAATACAACAGAGAGTCCCTGATGGAGCAGGAGAAGAGTGTGGAGCAGAACTCAAATTCATATAAAAAGACCAGACTTAATGGCCTGACTAAGACTGGAGGAACCCCCAAAGCTATGGTCCCTGGATGCTCTGTTAACCCAGAACTAAAATCATTCCTGAAGTCCACTGTTCAAAGATTAGATTGGACTACAAAACATAAAATAATACTCCTGAAGCACATGCTTCTTAGTTCAAGCAGATAGATGAGACCAAATGGGTAGCTCCTGTCTGGAGGCAGGATGAGAAGGCAGGAAGGACAGGAGCTGGAGCTGGTTGGAGGGACACGGGAAACCAGGGGTGGAAAGGGGGAGTGTGCTGTCACATTATAGGGGTTGCAGCTAGTGTCACATAACAATATGTGTATAAATTTTTTGTATGACAAATGAACTTGAGCTGTAAACTTTCACTTAAAGCACAATAACAAGATAAGAAAATAAAATGTTGGTCATGAGAGAAATGAAAAAACCTAAGGAGGAGTATGTTAGGTGACTTGGCCAGTTAATGACAAGGCTGACCCTAGATGTCAGGTCTCCTACCTCCTTAGTGTTCTCAGGGCACTGAATCAGAAGTTTCTTAACCCAAAAATACCAAACCCACTGCCCTCAAGTCGATACCAACTCATAGTGACCCCCCAGGGTTTCTAAGGCTGTAAATCTCTAGGAAAGCAGACTGCCACATCTTTCTCCCACGGAGCCACTGGTGGTTTCCAACCACCAACCAGCTGATCACTTTAACCACTGCACCATCAGGGCCCCTAAGTTTCTTAATAAGGGGTAAATTTTAACATCTGTCATGTAACAGGACTAAAGCCCTGACTCTGGTATTGATTTGAATGCTTGGTAGAAGTATCCAAATCATAACAAAAAATAACAAAATACCGAGGCGTATTAGTTACATGCTGTGGATTCTCTGAAGGATCCAAGGTGGTTGGATTATTTCCATTTGCCAATGCAGAAACTGTGTTTGGGTAAGCACACAGCTTAATACATGGTGATGTATTAATCACTTTTCCGTTCTAGGCAACTTCCAGCAGTATCAGCAAGTCTAAGGCAGGGCCAGAAATAGGATAAGGCAAGGGGCTGCCAAAAAACTCAGTACCCACCCGCCCAAAAAATCCATTGCCGTTGGGTTGATTCTGGCTCATAGGGACCCTACAGGACAGAGCAGAATTGCCCCACAGGATTTCCAAGGCTGTAAATCTCTACAGAAGCAGACTGCCACATCTTCCTCCTGCAGAGTAACTAGTGAGTTTGAACAGCTAATAAAAAAAAAAAAAAAACTCTCAGTAATCAAGATAAATAATATTTTAATGCATAAAATACTTAAAAAAAAAAAATCAAATTGGCAAACTACGGCTCCTGGGCCAGCCACCTGTATTGGAACCAGAGTCATGATTAGGTGAAGTGAGTCAGGCAAAGTCCTGCAAGTTGAGTCGGATTTTGTTTTTATTTAAAATGTTGATATTTTGTTCAATGTCAAATCATGGAATTTTATGCATTAGTTTCTTTTCCTTTTTTTAAAACATTGCATTAAAAATGTTTGTTTTGCAATAAAGATCATGGAAGAAAAAATAGGGACAACCTTAGGAGCCCTAATACAAGGCATAAACAGAATACAAAACATTACCAAAAATGACGAAGAGAAACCAGATAACTGGGAGCTCCTAAAAATCAAACACCTATGCTCATCTAAAGACTTCACCAAAAGAGTAAAAAGACCACCTACAGACTGGGAAAGAATATTCAGCTATGACATCTCCGACCAGCGCCTGATCTCTAAAATCTATATGATTCTGTCAAAACTCAACCACAAAAAGACAAGCAACCCAATCAAGAAGTGGCCAAAGGATATGAACACTCACTTCACTAAAGATATTCAGGCAGCTAACAGATACATGAGAAAATGCTCTCGATCATTAGCCATTAGAGAAATGCAAATTAAAACCACGATGAGATTCCATCTCACTCCAACAAGGCTGGCATTAATCCAAAAAACACAAAATAATAAATGTTGGAGAGGCTGCGGAGAGATTGGAACTCTCATACACTGCTGGTGGGAATGTAAAATGGTACAACCACTTTGGAAATCTATCTGGCGTTATCTTAAACAGTTAGAAATAGAACTACCATACAACCCAGAAATCCCACTCCTCGGAATATACCCTAGAGAAATAAGAGCCTTCACACAAACAGACATATGCACACCCATGTTTATTGCAGCTCTGTTTACAATAGCAAAAAGCTGGAGGCAACCAAGGTGTCCATCAACGGATGAATGGGTAAATAAATTGTGGTATATTCACACAATGGAATATTACGCATCGATAAAGAACAGTGACGAATCTGTCAAACATTTCATAACATGGAGGAACCTGGAAGGCATTATGCTGAGCGAAATTAGTCAGAGGCAAAAGGACAAATATTGTATAAGACCACTATTATAAGATCTTGAGAAATAGTATAAACTGAGAAGAACACATACTTTTGTGGTTACAAGGGGGGGAGGGAGGGAGGGTGGGAGAGGGTTTTTTATTGATTAATTAGTAGATAAGAACTGCTTTAGGTGAAGGGAAGGACAACACTCAATACACGGAAGGTCAGCTCAATTGGACTGGACCAAAAGCAAAGAAGTTTCCAGGATAAAATGAATGCTTCAAAGGTCAGCGGAGCAAGGGCGGGGGTTTTGGGACCATGGTTTAAGGGGACTTCTAAGTCAATTGGCAAAATAATTCTATTATGAAAACATTCTGCATGCCACTTTGAAATGTGGCGTCTGGGGTCTTAAATGCTAACAAGCGGCCATCTAAGATGCATCAATTGGTCTCAACCCACCTGGAGCAAAGGAAAATGAAGAACACCAAGGTCACACGACAACTAAGAGCCCAAGAGACAGAAAGGGCCACATGAACCAGAGACCTACATCATCCTGGGACCAGAAGAACTAGTTGGTGCCCGGCCACAATCGATGACTGCCCTGACAGGGAGCACAGCGGAGAACCCCTGAGGGAGCAGGAGATCAGTGGGATGCAGACCCCAAATTCTCATTAAAAGACCATACTTAATGGTCTGACTGAGACTAGAGGAATCCCGGCGGTCACGGTCCCCAAACCTTCTGTTGGCACAGGATAGGAACCATCCCTGAAGACCACTCATCAGACATGAAAGGGACTGGACAGTGGGTGGGAGAGAGATGCTGATGAAGAGTGAGCTAATTATATCAGGTGGACACTTGAGACTGTGTTGGCATCTCCTGTCTGGAGGGGCGATGGGGGATAGAGAGAGTTGGAAGCTGGCGAAATTGTCACGAAAGGAGAGACTGGAAGGGCTGACTCATTAGGGGGAGAGCAGGTGGGAGTATGGAGTAAGATGTATATAAACTTATATGTGACAGTCTGAGTTGATTTGTAAACGTTCACTTGAAGCTCAGTAAAAGTTAATAAAAAAACTATTATTTGTTTTGCATTGATAAAGAACAATGATGAATACATGGAACATTTCATAACATGGAGGAATCTGGAAGGCATTATGCTGAGTGAAATTAGTCAGTTGCAAAAGGACAAATATTGTATGAGACCACTATTATAAGAACTCGAAAAATAGTTTAAACAAAGAAGAAAATATTCTTTGATGGTTGTGAGAGTGGGGAGGGAAGGAGAGAGAGGGGTATTCACTATTAGATAGTAGACAAGAAGTATTTTAGGTGAAGGGTAAGACAACACACAATACAGGAGAGGTCAGCACAACTGTACTAAACCAAAAGCAAAGAAGTTTCCTGCATAAACTGAACACTTCGAAGGCCAGCGTAGCAGGCGCGGGGGTTTGGGGACCATGGTTTCAGGGGACATCTAGGTCAACTGACATAATAAAATCTATTAAGGAAACATTCCGCATCCCACTTTGGAGAGTGGCGTCTGGGCTTTTAAACACTAGCAAGCAGCCATCTACCATGCATCCATTGGCCTCAACCCACCTGGAGCAAAGGAGAATGAAGAACACCAAAGACACAACATAATTATAAGCCCAAGAGACAGAAAGGGCCACATAAGCCAGAGGCTACCTCAGCCTGAGACCAGAAGAACTGGATGGTGCCAAGCTACAAGCGATCACTGCCCTGACAGGGAACGCAACAGAGAACCCCTGATGGAGCAGGAGAGCAATGGGATGCAGACCTCAAATTCTCATAAAAAGACCAGACTTTATGGTCTGACTGAGACTAGAAGGATGCCAGAGGTCATGGTTCCCAGACTTTGTTAGCACAAGACAAGAACCATTCCCAAAGCCAACTCTTCACATAGGGATTGGACTGGACCATGGGACAGAAAATAATACTGGTGAGGAGTGAGCTTCTTGGATCAGGTAGACACATGAGAATATGTGGGCAGTTCCTGTCTGGAACGGAGATGAGAGAGCAGAGGGGGTCAGAAGCTGGCTGAATGGACACGAAAATAGACAGTGGAGCCAAGTAGTGTGCTGTCTCATTAGGGGGAGAGCAACTAGGAGTATAAAGCAAGGTGTATATAAATTTTTGTATCAGAGACTGACTTGATTTGCAAACTTTCACTTAAAGCACAAAAAAAATTTTTTTAAAAGAACCACCACACACACACAAATATATACACATATACTTTGTTTTGACTGCTGAGTTTGTTGGCGCCCCCTTAAATTGTGCACCCAAGATGTGTCCCTCACCCTAGTCTCGGTCCCAGAAAAGAATACACTGGTCAGAAGACCAAAGTGGTTTCCTTCCACACCCAACTTCGCCGGCTACCAGACGGGTTACTTCCTCGCTTTGGGATCAGTCGGAAAAGGAAGGGGTCAGAGCGCATGACATCAATGGCCCCTTCCGGATCCACTCTTACTCCCCAACACCCGGTCCCCCGCCTGTATTTATCGACAATTCTGCCCGGCACCCGAGCGGCTCCTACGGCCTGGGGCTTCCTTTCTTTTGGGACGCTGTAGGAGGAAGGGGTCCTGCAGCAGGAAACGCGCCAAAGGGGAGGGCAGGTGTGACCGACGGGATGAGGAGGGGCTCGGCGGCTGGCAGCGCGCGCCGCAAAGAGCAGGAGCAACACAGCCAGGAGAGCCAAAGCGCGGGAGCCCCAGCACCCCGACGGCGAAGCCCCGAGCCCTCCGGGTAGTGTCCGCCGGGCAGCCCGGGCTGGAGCGGTGCACGCCGGGAACTGTAGTCCTCGGTCCCTGGGCAAGCCGCCCTCGCCGGTCTCTCGCCCTGTCCGACCCCTAGATGCCGGGCATCCGCAGCTCGGGTTTGAGGGATGTGCCTCTGCTCACCTCAGAAACCACCTCGCCCGTCATGATTTCTGCTCGCCAGGGCTCTGCCTGCCTCCTGTTCCCTCAGCCTGGGTTCTGCCGCTCCCGCCGCCTCCAGCTCCGCAGAGCCGTTCGTTCTTTCGCGCCCAGCCGGCGTGGAGGCCCCACCCCCGATGATTTACACCAATCCAAAGGAGGCTTTCTAACTGAGGCCCGCCTCCTCGACCCCACTCCATCCTACCTATCACGAAGCGCCTTCCGGCAGGCTCCACAGTATAATCTGAGTTTGGTTGGCGGGTCCTGGCTGTTGTCAGCTGAGGCTGTGGGAGGCCCGAGCTTCGCTGGGTGCGGGGGTCGGGGTCTCTGGCTTTGCAAGAAGGTACCACGCGAGTGGTGGTCTTTGATCTTTGGCCCCTGCCAGGACTCGGCAGCTCCCATCTAGCGCAATCTGAGGAGTGAGCCCTCTAGGCCGGAATTGAACTAGGAGAGGGCTCCTAGGCACCTGGGATTGTCCTGTACCTGATCTTTTCAGGGGGAGTCCCAGGACCCCCATGGTGATTTTCTCCAGTAACTCCATCCAGAACAGCAAGATCTTGCCTGCCCCTTCTTGTACATGACACACTATTGAACATCAAAAAAGAAAAAGCTTTGTGGATTGCTCAGATACAGAATAATACCCTTGGTTGCTTGTTAGCTGCTATGGAGTCGCCCTGACTCATGGCAACCCTCTGCATAACATATTAATGCTGCCTAGTCCCGTGCCACCTCTGTGTGACCCATAAGGTTTTCACCGGTTGATTTTTGGAAGTAGATCGCCAGGCCTTTCTTCCTAGTCCATCTTAGTCCAGAAGCTCCATTGAAACCTGTTCAGCATCATGTGTTGTGTGCTGTGGAGTGGATTCTGACTCATAGTGACCCTATAGGACAGAGTGTTGTTAGGTGCCATCGAGTCAGCTCTGACTCATAGCGACCTATGTACACTGAAGGAAACACTGTCTGGTCCTGCACCATCCTCACAATCGTTATTCTTGAGCCAATTGTTGCAGCCACTGCGTCAGTCCATCTCGTTGAGGGTCTTCCTCTTTTTCGATGACCTTCTACTTTACTAAGTACGATGTCCTTCTCCAGGAATCGGTCCCTCCTGATAACACGTCCAAAGTATGAAGATGTAGTCTCACCATCCTTGCTTCTAAGGAGCGTTCTGGCTGTACTTCCGAGACAGGTTTGTTTGTTCTTCTGGCGGTCCGTGGTATATTCAATATTCTCCAATACCACAATTCAAAAGCATCAGTTCTTCTTTGGTCTTCCTTATTCATTGTCCAGCTTTTGCATGCATATGATGCAATTGAAAATACATCAGTCGATTGAAAATAGATGCACATACTAATTACATGTAACCAATCACCTCATGAAATTAGTTGTCTTGATTTGGGAGCTTAGGGCCATGGTCTCGTGGGACAATCCAGTATCCATAGGACAGAGTAGAACTACCCTAAAGCATTCCCAAGGCTGTAATCTTTATGGAAGCAGATTGCCAGGTCTTTTCTGCCTCCAGAGTGGCTGGTGGGTTCAAACTGGTGACCTTTCATTTAGCAGCTGAACACTTCAACCATTGTGTCACCAGGGCTTCTTGTTCAGCATCATAGAAACACACAAGACTCCATGAAGAGATGGATGGTTGCCGCACGTGGAAACCATTGGCCAGAATCAAAACCGGGTCTCCTGCATGGAAGGTGAGAATTCTACCACCAAACCACCAATGCCCCCTTATCCTTAGTTAAAAACCAGATCAGTTGCTGTTGAGTGGATTCTGACTCATGGTAACCCCATGCGTGTTAGAGTAGAACTGTGCTCCATAGGTTTTTCAGTGGCTGATTTTTTTGGAAGTAGATTGCCAGGCCTTTCTTCCAAGGTGACTCGGAGTGAACTTGAACCATCAACATTTGGTTAGCAGCAAACGTGTTAACTTTTTGCACCACCCAGGGACTCCTGTCCTTGGCTAGACCTCAAAAAATTTTATTTGAGGTTAATTTGAGGATGCATAAACACTCATCTCACTCCTAAAGGGCCTTCTACCTTTGGACAAGGCAGGAAAAAGAATAAAAGCTCTGAAGACAGTCTAATCCCAGACAATTTTAATACCAGCTTTGCCACTGTGCTGGTTATTATTTTTTTGACCTTCCATGTCCGTTCTCTAACCTTTCTTTGACCTGCTCTATGTCCAGCAAGGCTGACCTCTCCCGACTGCATTACTTCAGCTCCCTTGCCCTTTGACTTCAGGTTGGGTTAGGCCACCGGAAGTCACTCAGAGGAGATCAGAGGGCACCAGGAAAGAAAGTTCAGGGTATTTACCACCTCCACCTCACCCCCCGCCACCACCATGGTCCTATCCATGTCGGGGTGGCCAACTCATCCCAGTTTGCCCAGGATTTTCCCAGTTTTAGCACTATAGGTCCCACATCCCAGGACCCCTTCGGTCCACGGCAAACTGGGATGGTTGGTCACTTGATCCACTGGCCTCCTATTCCAGTTGTCCAGCTTTAGCTGGATTTAGGTAACGGTTCCCTCTACTCATCTTATTCAACTCCCATTCATTCAACTTCTCTGTAAAATGCTTTCTACCCTCACACCCACCAACAAGATCCTGCCATCCATCATCTCCTCTCATGATCCACTCTATCCACCTTTTCATCCACTTTACTATTAATTTCCACACTGGTGATTCCAGAATATACATCTATGGATCTATAGCACCACCACCCCCCCCCCGACTCATGTTTGTAGGGCTAGCATTTGTTAGGGGGAGCTTACTTTGTGCCAGAAACAGTTATGAGAATTTTACAAGCATTATCTTATGTAATCTTTGGAGTAACTTTGTAAGGCAAGTAATAATATTATCTCCATTTTATCAGATGAGGAAACTAAACTTTTAAAAGGGTAGTAACTGGTGGAGGCAGTATTCACACCCTGCTCTTTCTGACTTCAGAGCTCATACACCTCAGAGAGACCTTGCTTAAGCACTCTCTGCATTCTCCCTCCTTCCCCTATTTCAGTTTACCCAAAAACACTTACCTCTGCTTGGAATTTTATTTATATCCACTTGTTTATTATTATTCCAAGAGGACAGGCACTTGTATTTCTTTACTACCCTATTCTCACTATCTAGGGTAGTCATCCTCAAACTTGAGCATGCATCAGAATGATCTCAAGGGCTTTCTAAAACATAGATTACTGGGCCTCACCTTCCCTCCCCCAGAGTTTCTGATTCAGTAGGTCTGAAGTGGGGTCCAAGAATGTGCATTTCTAACAAGTTCCCGGGTGTTGCTGATACTGCTGGTCTGGAGACCACACTTTGAGAATGAAGGACCTAGAGCATCCCTGCCTCATGGTAGGGAGATCAATAACTATTTGTTGAATTAATTAGTTCATGTACTTGACAACTGTTTATTCTTCCTGAACTCTCTTTGGAGATGAATAAATCAGATAACACTCCTTGTGCCGTGCTAAAGTGAGTCTGTATTGGGAACTAGCAGCCTGTATTCTGAATTTTGATGAACGATACCATAATCCATTCACCTGCCAATCCAGAAGCCTGGAAGTCACCCTTGACTCCTCTCTGGCCCTTTCCCCTCAAAGGTTAATAGTCCAGCAAGCCCTGCCTGTGAAGTTAAGAGACAGCAGCAAGGGAAAGATCTGGAGTGTTCATTTTACCTGTTGTATAGATGGCTTCGAGATCTTGTTGTTGTTAGGTGCTGTTCAGTTGCTTCCAACTCATAGTAACCCTACGTACAACAGAACAAAACACTGCCCGGTCCTGCACACTTGTGACCTTATGGAAGTCATTTAGCTTCTAAAAGCCTTGTTTTTCTCATTTATAACTAAAAAATATTGGATCAGATCATGATTCTCAAATAATGTCTTAATCTGGTCATATAAATTAGGAAACATTTTTATTGGCAGGAGCTATCATTATATCACTAAAAATCAATGTTAAAAAAAAATCTGACATGAAAAGGTGCTCAATGTAATTAGCCATCAGAGAAATACAAATCAAAACCACAATAAGATACTATTTCATTCCCACTAGGATGGTTAAGATTTGAAAAAAAAAAACTGAAACTAACAAGTGTCAGGGGGATGTGGAGAAATTGGAACCCTCATCTGTTGCTCGTGGGAATGCAAAATGGTACAACCACTGTGGAAAACAGTCTGGTGGTTCCTCAAAAAACTGGAGGTAGTTTGAGGCGGAGCCAAGATGGCAGAATAGACAGACGCTTCCATCGAGCCCTCTTTACCACAAAGACCCGAAAAAACAAGTGAAACGAGTATATTTGTGACAAGCTGGGAGCCCTGAGCATCAAAGGCAAGCTTAGACAACGAACTGAGGGGCAGGAGGAGAAAGAGGCCTTTCAGAAGCGGAGAGGAGTTACCAGACCCGAATCGCGGGGAGCCCTCCAGCGCCATTCCCAGAGCAGTGGTGGTGGCGGCGGCAGAGGCGGGCTGGTCCTAGCGTTCGGCCGCAGTTTCCTCAGGGAGAAGCAGCCAGCCACACAGCCCACTCACACCTCCAGAACCTGAGCAGAAGGGCGCTCTCGGCAAAAGCTAAGTATTTGCGTATATTTTACCGCGCCCCCCACCCCCAAGCCAGCTTCAGTGGCTGAATCCCTGAGCCTGAGATAGACCCTGGTGAGCACCTACAGCCATCCTCCCAGCCTTGGGGAAGGAAAAAATTTGCAATGGGGGGGAAAGATAATTTGCTAGCTCCATTAACTGGGGGAGCTCAGGACAGAAGCGGCTCCTGTCCACGCATAAACCATCCGTGGACCTTGAGCACCTTTCCCTTCTGCATGGACCTGTGTGGGCCTATTTCAGGAGAATAGGCCCTTGTTGGCAGACTCCAACCATTTCAGCTCTGCGGTGGAGAGGTGGGTGTTTGATGTTTGACATTGCTTTGCCTATTAAGCAAGGTCCTCACCTACCCACATCAGGGACCTAAGGACTGGTAGCTCCACTCAGGTTACCCAACCACCCGCGACAGGGGTCCAGAGATAACTGGTACCTCCTAGTCCTTACAACCAAAAACTTTGGGTGCCCGTGGTCCCTCTGCAGAACCCACCCACCAGCATGCTCTAGGGAACAGAGACACATTTTCTTCAGAGACACTTGGGGGTCAGTTCTCAGACCCCTGCCTTGTTTAAAGCATGACCCCCTGCTGCAATCAGATACAGGTATATGCGCCAATCACCCCTGCCCCTCTAAGACTGTAGGACAGAGCCTATACCACACACTTGATGATCAGCTACCTGGAAACCTGAGCTGAATTCATACAAGAGAACTGAATGAACTCCTAGACTGATATACCTGATAACAGCTCTAGCCAGCTGGGGACAGGACACAAGAGCTCCAAAGGCGAAAATAATCAAGCTAGCTCACTCAAGCAACCCATAGGGGTATACCAAAACAAAACAAAGCAAGCAGCTACGACACTGTAAGCAAGCATAAACTAATACAATAACATTTAGATGGCTCAGAGACAACAGTCAATATCAAGTCACATAAAGAAACAGACCACGATCACCTCAACAGGCTCTCAAAACAAAGAACCCAGGGATCTTCTAGATGAAAGTGCATTCCTGGAATTACCAGATGCAGAATACAAAAGTTTAATATACAGAACCCTTGAAGACATCATGAAGGAAATCAGGCAATACACAGAACAAGCCAAGGAACACACAGATAAAGCAACTGAAGAAATTAGAAAGATTATTCAGGAACATAATGAAAAGTTTAATAAGCTGGAAAAATCCATAGACAGACAGCAATCAGAAATTCAGAAGATTAACAATAAAATTACAGAAGTAGACAACTCAGTAGCAAGTAAAAGGAGCAGAATTGAGCAAATAGAAGCTAGAATTTATGAGCTTGAAGATAAATCACTTGGCACTAATATATTTGAAGAAAAATCAGATAAATTAAAAAAAAAATGAAGAAACCTTAAAAGTCATGTGGGACTCTATCAAGACAAATAACCTATGAGTGATTGGAGTACCAGAACAGGGAGGGATAACAGAAAATACAGAGAAAATTGTTGAAGATTTGTTGGCAGAAAACTTCCCTGATATTGTGAAAGATGAGATGATATCTATCCAAGATGCTCATCAAACTCCACATAAGGTAGATGTTAAAAGAAAGTCACCAAGACATATTATAATCAAACTTGCCAAAAGCAAAGATAAAGAATTATAAGAGCAGTGAGGGATAAACGAAAAGTCACCTACAAAGAAGAGCCAATAAGAATAAGCTCAGACTACTCAGCAGAAACCATGCAGGCAAGAAGGCAATGGGATGATATATTTAAAAAATTGAAGGAAAAAAATTGCTTGCCAAGAATCATATATGCATCAAAAATGCCTCTTAAATATGAAGGTGAAATTAAAACATTTCCATATAAACACAAGTTGAGGGAATTCGTAAAAACCAAACCAAAACTACAAGAAATACTAAAGGGAGTTCTTTGGTTAGAAAATCAATAATATCAGGTTATCAAACCAAGACTAGAACACTGGGCAGAGCAAACACAAGTCAACCCAGACAGGGAAATCCAAAAAAACAAAGCAAGATTATAAAAAAGAAAAAATCCCAAAACAGGGTAACAGCGATGTCACTATATAAAAGAAGACAACATTAAAATAATAAAGAGGGACTAAGAAACGTAATCATACACCTTCCATATGGAGAAGAAGATATGGTGACACAAAGAAATAAAAGTTAGTTTTAAATTTAGAAAAATAGGGGTAAATAATAAGGTAACCACAAAGGAGACAAACTATCCTACTCATCAAAATAAAATACAAGGGAAAAATACAGACTCAGCAGAAACAAAACAACAACAAATATGAGGAAAGAACAACTCAGCACATAAAATCAAGTGGGAAAAAGAAACTCAACACACACAAAAAAACATCAAAATGATAGCACTAAATTCATAGCTGTCCATAATTACCCTGAATGTAAATGGACTAAATGCACTAATAAAGAGACAGAGAGTGGCAGAATGCATTCAAAAAGAAGATCCGTCCATATGCTGCCTACAAGAGATACACCTTAGACTTAGAGACACAAACAAACTAAAACTCAAAGGATGGGAAAGAATATATCGAGCAAACAAGAATCAAAAAAGAGCAGGAGTGGCAATATTAATTTCTGACAAAACAGACTTTAAAGTTAAATCCATCAGAAACGATAAGGAAAGACACTATTTAATGATTAAAGGGACAATACACCAAGAAGATATAACCATATTAAATATTTATGCACCCAATGACTGGGCCGCAAGATATATAAAACAAACCCTGTCAGCATTGAAAAGTGAGATAGAGAGCTCCACAATAATAGTGGGAGACTTCAACACACCACTTTCGGTGAAGGACAGGACATCCAGAAAGAAGCTCAATAAAGACACGGAAGATCTGAATGCCACAATCAACCAACTTGCCCTTGTAGACATATACAGAACACTCCACCCAACAGCAGCCAGGTATACTTTCTTTTCCAACACACATGGAACATTTTCTAGAATAGACCACATATTAGGTCATAAAGCAAGCCTTAGCAGAATCCAAAACATTGAAATATTACAAAGCACCTTCTTTGACCATAAGGCCATAAAAGTGGAAATCAATAACAGGAAGAGCAGGGAAAAGAAATCAAACACTTGGAAACTGAACAATACCCTGCTCAAAAAAGACTGGATTATAGAAGACATTAAAGATGGAATAAAGAAGTTCAGAGAATCCAATGAGAATGAAAACACTTCCTATCAGAGCCTTTGGGACACAGCAAAAGCGGTGCTCAGGGGCCAGTTTATATCAATAAGTGCTCACATACAAAATGAAGAAAGGGCCAAAATCAAAGAATTATCCCTACAACTTGAACAAATAGAAAGAGAGCAACAAAAGAGACCCACAGGCACTGGAAGAAAACAAATAATCAAAATTAGAGCTGAACTAAATGAAATAGAAAACAAAAAAAACAATTGAAAGAATTAACAAGACCGGAAGCTGGTTTTTTGAAAAAGTCAACAAAATTGATAAACCACTGGCCAAACTGACAAAAGAAATACAGGAGAGGAAGCAAATAACCCAAATAAGAAATGAGATGGGCGATATTACAGCAGACCCAACTGAAATTAAAAGAATCATATCAGATTACTATGAAAAACTATACTCAAACAAATTTGAAAACCTAGAAGAAATGGATGAATTCCTAGGAAAACACTACGTACCTAAACTACAAAAACAGAGGTAGAACGACTAAATAGACCCATAACAAAAGAAGAGATTGGTAATCAAAAAACTCCCAACAAAAAAAAGCCCTGGTCCTGACGGCTTCACTGCAGAGTTCTACCAAACTTTCAGAGAAGAGTTAGCACCACTACTACTAAAGGTATTTCAGAGCACAGAAAAGGACGGAATACTACCAAACTCATTCTATGAAGCTGCCATATCCCTGATACCAAAACCAGGTAAAGACACCACAAGAAAAGAAAATTATAGACCTATATCCCTCATGAATGTAGTTGCAAAAATCCTCAACAAAATTCTGGCCAATAGATTTCAACAACATATCAAAAAAATAATTCACCATGACCAAGTGGGATTCATACCAGGTATGCAGGGATGGTTCAACATTAGAAAAACAATTAATGTAATCCACCACATAAATAAAACAAAAGACAAGAATCACATGATTTTATCAATTGATGCAGAAAGAGCATTTGACAAAGTTCATCACTCATTCATGATAAAAACTCTCAGCAAAATAGGAATAGGATAAGGGATTTATACAAAGCCAACAGCCAATATCACCCTAAATGGAAAGAGCCTGAAAGCATTCCCACTGAGACCAGGAACCAGACAAGGATGCCATTTATCACCTCTCTTATTCAACATTGTGCTGGAAGTCCTAGCCAGAGCAATTAGGCTAGAAAAAGAAATAAAGGGCATCCAGATTGGCAAGGAAGAAGTAAAAGTATCTCTATTTGCAGAGGACATGATCTTATACACAGAAAACCCTAAGGAATCATCCAGAAAACTACTGAAACTAATAGAAGAGTTCAGCAGAATATCGGGATACAAGATAAACATACAAAAATCAGTTGGATTCCTCTACACCAACAAAAAGAACACCGAAGAGGAAATCACCAAATCAATGCCATTTACAGTAGCCCCCAAGAAGATAAAACACTTAGGAATAAATCTTACCAGAGATGTCAAAGACTTATACAAAGAAAACTACAGTACACTTCTGCAAGAAACCAAAAGAGACTTACATAAGTGGAAAAATATACCTTGCTTGTGGACAGGAAGACTTAACATTATAAAAATGTCTATTCTACCAAAAGCGATCTATACATTTAATACAATTCCCATCCAAATCCCAATGACATTCTTTAATGGGATGGAGAAACAAATCACCAACTTCATATGGAAGGGAAAGAGGCCCCGGAAAAATAAGGCATTACTGAAAAAGAAGAATAAAGTGGAAGGCCTTACTTTACCTGATTTTAGAACTTATTATACCACCACAGTAGTCAAAACAGCCTGGTACTGGTACAACAACAGGTACATGGACCAATGGAACAGAATTGAGAATCCAGACATAAATCCATCCACATATGAGCAGTTGATATTTGACAAAGGCCCCAAAACAGTTAAATGGAGAAAAGACAGTCTTTTTAACAAATGGTGCTGGCGTAGCGGGATATCCATCTGCAAAAAAATAAAACAAGACCCATACCTCACTCCATGTGCAAAAACAAACTCAAAATGGATCAAAGACCTAAATATAAAATCTAAAACGATAAAGATCATGGAAGAAAAAATAGGGACAACATTAGGAGCCCTAATACATGGCGTAAACAGTATATAAAACATAAGGAATTTAGAAGAGAAACTAGATAACTGGGAGTTCCTAAAAATCAAGCACCCATGCTCATCCAAAGACTTCACCAAAAGAGTGAAAAGACTACCTACAGACTGGGAAAAAGTTTTTAGCTGTGACATTTCTAGTCAGCGCCTGATCTCTAAAATCTACATGATATTGCAAAAACTCAACTGCAAAAAGACAAATAACCCAATTAAAAAATGGGCAAAAGATATGAATAGACACTTCACTAAAGAAGACATTCAGGTATTTAACAGATATGTGAGGAAATGTTCACGATCATTAGCCATTAGAGAAATGCAGATCAAAGCTACAATGAGATTTCATCTCACTCCAACTAGGCTGGCATGAATCCAAAAAACACAAAATAATAAATGTTGGAGAGGCTGTGGAGAGACTGGAACACTTATACACTGCTGGTGGGAATGTAAACTGGTACAACCACTTTGGAAATCGATTTGGCGCTTCCTTAAAAAGGTAGAAATAGAACTACCATATGATCCAGCAATCCTACTCTTTGGAATATACCCTAGAGAAATAAGAGCCTTTACATGAACATATATATGCACACCCATGTTTATTGTAGCACTGTTTACAATAGCAAAAAGATGGAAGCAACCAAGGTGCCCATCAACCAATGAATGGATAAATAAATTATGGCATATTCACACAATGGACTACTACTCATCGATAAAGAACAGTGAGGAATCTGTGAAACATTGCATAACATGGAGGAACCTGGAAGGCATTATGCTGAGTGAAATTAGTCAGTTGCAAAAGGACAAATATTGCATAAGACCACTATTATAAGAACTTGAGAAACAATTTAAACTGAGAAGAAAACATTCTTTTGTGGTTATGAGAGGGGGGAGGGAGGGAGGGTGGGAGAGGGGTAGTTCACTAATTAGATAGTAGATAAGAACTACTTTCGGTGAAGGGAAAGACAGCACACAATGCAGGAGAGGTCAGCACAATTGGACTAAGCCAAAAGCAAAGAAGTTTCCTGAATAAACTAAATGCTTCAAAGGCCAGCGTAGCAGGGGCAGGGGTCTGGGGACCATGGTTTTAGGGGACATCTAAGTCAATTGGCATAATAAAATCTATTAAGAAAACTTTCTGCATCCCACTTTGAAGAGTGGCTTCTGGGGTCTTAAATGGTAGCAAGCAGCCATCTAAGATGCATCAATTGGTCTCAACCTACCTGGATCAAAGGAGAATGAAGAACACCAAGAACACAAGGTGATTACGAGCCCAAGAGACAGAAAGGGCCACGTGAATCAGAGACTACATCATCCTGAGACCACAAGAACTAGATGGTGCCTGGCTACAACCGATATCTGCCATGATAGGGAACACAACAGAGAACTCCTCAGGGAGCAGAACAGTGAGATGCAGACCCCAAATTCTCATAAGACCAGACTTAATGGTCTGACTGAGACTAGAAGGACCCCGGTGGTCATGGCCCCCAGACCTTCTGTTGGCCCAGGACAGGAACCATTCCCAAAGCCAACTCTTCAGACATGGATTGGACTGGACAATGGGTTGGAGAGGGATGCTGGTGAGGATTGAGCTTCTTGGATCAGGTGGACACTTGAGACTATGCTGGCATCTCCTGCCTGGAGAGGAGATGAGAGGGTAGAGGGGGTTAGAAGCTGGCAAAATGGACACGAAAAGAGAGTGGAAGGAGAGAGCGGGCTGTCTCATTAGAGGGATAGTGATTCGGAGTGTGTAGCAAGGTGTATATGGGTTTTTGTGTGAGAGACTGACTTGATTTGTAAACTTTCACTTAAAGCGCAATAAGTTATTAAAAAAAAAAAAACTGGAGGTAGAGCTGCCATGTGACCCAGCAATTCCACTCCAAAATATACATATCTTGGGGATGATAGAAGTGACATGAACGATCATATGCACACCTATGTTCACTGCAGCAATATTCACAATAGCAAAAAGGCAGTGTCTTAGTTATCTAGTGCTACTGTAACAGAAATACCACAATTGGTGACTTTAACGAACGAATTTTTTTTTTTTCTCTCACAGTTGGGAGCCTGGCAGTCCAAATTCAGGGCTCTAGCTCTAGGGGAGGGAAACCCTGGTGGTGTAGTGGTTAAGAGCTACGGCTGCTAACCAAAAGGTCAGCAGTTCAAATCTACCAGGCGCTCCTTGGAAACTCTATGGGGGCAGTTCCACTCTGTCCTATAGGGTTGCTATGAGTTGGAATCGACTCGACAACAGTGGGTTTTTTAGCTTTAGGAGAAAGTTCTTTCTCTCTGTTGGCTCTGGGGGAAGGTCTTTGTCTCTTCAGCTTCTATTCCTTGGTTCCTTGGTGGTCTTCATGTGGTGTGGCATCTATCTTTCCCTGTATGTGTTTGCTCACTTGCTTGTTTAATCTCTTATATTTCAAAAGAGATTGACTTAAGACACATTCTATAGTAATACTGTTCATTAACCTAACAGAAAACGCATCTCCAAATGGGATAATAACCACAGGTATAGGAATTAGGATTTATAACACATATTTCTGGGGACACAATTCAATCCATAACAGATGGAAACAACCTAAGTACCCATCAACAGATGAATGGATAAGTAAAATGCGGTACATACATACAATGGAATACTATTTGGGGATGTAGAAAAATGAGTTCCCAAAACATCATATAATGTGGGTGAAACTGGAGGACATTATGTTGAGCAAAATAAGTCAATTACAAAAAACAAATATTGTATGTTATCACTTTTATGAAATGATATGAATAGGTAAATATACAAAAACTAATGTTCATTAGTGCTTACCAGGGGCTGGAGGTGGGGAGAAGGGAGAAGTACTTTCTAGGTAGCAGTCACTTACTGTTTACAGAAATGGGAAAGCTGGCACTGAATATGGGTGAAGTTTGCACAGCGTGACTGATGTAACTGATGTCAATAAGCTGTACGTAGGGAAAAGGGAAGAATGGGCAAAGGCTAGCTTGTGTATGATTTTGCAACAATAACAAAAACCAAAATGGGGGGCGGTTATAGATGCACATACTATTAAATGTAACCAATCACCTCATGGAATTAGTTCACCTGATTTGGGGGCTTAGGGCCATGGTCTCATGGGACAATCCAGTCAACTGATATAATATAGTTCTTAAAGTTTATGTTCTAATTTCCAAAGAGTGTCTGGGGTCTTAAAAGCTTATAAGTGGCTATCTAAGGTAAAACTATTGGTCTTTATTTGTCTGGAACAAAAGAGAAAGAAGGAAGCTGAAGAATCAGAGAAGGAACTTATAAAAAACAGCTTGCCAGCGGCATCAGACCTCCTTGTCTATGTATGCGAGGGAGAGAGAGAATCAACAGCCCAAGGCTGATTCCTAGGAGGCAGAGGTCAGGCATACCTCGTCTCTCCAACCTTCTTAGCAATTCTGACACCAGCCGTCCCTCCCATGGCACTCTCTACTTCTCTGCTGGGTTTGATAATTCATTGCAGTGGCTACACAGAACTCACAAACAATACTCACAATTATGGGGTTTATTAGGGAAGTAACAGGTTACAATTCAGGATCAGAAACAGCTCAGGACACAGCTCTTTGATCGGGGCAGCCTCTTCTTAGCCATGTCCACAGGCAGGCCTCTCTCTAGCCTAGGCCCCTCGGTCCCTTGGCCCAGCCTCTGCCCCACTCAGTCAAGAGTTACAAAGCACTTTAACTCCACAGATAAATCTCCAGAGGCACCCTACTCTGCCAGAAAGCCTCCTGCCCAAAAGCACTCAGCTCTCTCTTGCTCCGTTGGGTCGGTTTACTGCTTGCCAGTCCCCTGGTTCTGCTGCTGCCATTTCTCTGTCACCACTTTTTTTTTTTCCATTTTCTAATTGAATTTTTTTTATTGTACTTTTGATGAAGTTTTACAGAACAAACTAGTTTCTCATTAAACAGTCAGTACACATACTGTTTTATGACATTGGTTAACAACCCCACGACATGTCAGCATTCTCCCTTCTCAACCTTGGGTTGCCTATTATCAGCTTTCCTGTCCCCTCCTGCCTTCTAGTCCTTGCTCCAGGGCTGGTGTGCCCCTTTAGTCTCATTTTGTTTTATGGGCCTGTCCCATCTTTGGCTGAAGGGTGAACCTCAGGAGTGACATCATTACTGAGCTGAAAGGGTGTCAGGGGGCCATACTCTCAGGGTTTCTCCAGTCTCCGTCAGGCCAGCAAGCCTGGTCTTTTTGAGTTAGAATTTTGTTCTACATTTTTTTCCAGTTCTGTCTGGGCCCCTCTATTGTGACCCCTGTCAGAGCAGTGAGTGGTTGTAGCCAGGCACCATCTAGCTGTACTGGACTCAGTCTAGTGGAGACCATGGTAGATGTGCCACCACTTGTGCCATTTTGCACCATCTCCCCGGTCTTACAGCTCTCTCTGTGTGTCTCCTGGTTCTAGAAGGTTCTCACCACAGGGACCCCAGATCCAAAGGACACACTCCACTCTCATTTCTTCTTCTTGGTGGTATTGAGATCCCTCCTGCTCTGTTCACTCTCTTTCCTTTTATCTCTTGTAAGACAAAAAGTGTGATTCAAGTAAGGGCATGACTTGAATAAGGGTGGGGACTGGGGCAAGGGCGGTGACTTGAGTCACACCCTCTAGTAAGGTGGTGACTCAAGATACATCCCACCTTAATTCTGCCTCATTAACATAAAAGTAAACTCACTCCTAAATGGGACCATAACCACAGGCACAGAGGCTAGGATTTACAACACACCACAAAATGGAGGATGATTATATCAGATCACAAAATGAAAGATAACTACATCATTACATAACTGCCAAACCACTGGAAATCATGACACAGCCAAATTGACACATAACCTTAAATGTCACAGGTTCCATACACCTTATTTGCATAGTCCCACCCAATCACTGTGTAGGAGTCATGAAGACTATGGCTAAAAAAAAAAAAAAAATGGCTAGAAGGGCAATATTAAGTAATTCACTGCAACAAAACTGGACTACAGGACTAATTGTCTACGTGAACCACTGCTTCCTTCACCTTGAAACTGAAAGACTAGATTGTGCCCAGCTACCACTTCTGAATATTCTGATCAGGAACACAGTAGATGAATCCTGGTAAAAAGAGAGAAAAATATGGAACAGAATTTCAAATTTTTAAAGAATCTAGCCTTACTGAATCTATTGAGGCTGCAGAGATCCCCAAGACTATGGCTCTGAGTTGCTCTACAAACTTAGAATTGAAACTACCCCCCTGAAGCCAACTTTAAACTAAGTAACAGTTTAGCCCAAAGAGTAAAGATCATCACTGTTATGGATTGAATTGTGTCCCCCCAAAATATGTTGTAAATCCTAACCCCTGTAGTGGTTATAATCCCCTTTGGGAATGGATTTTCTTTGTGATGTTAATAACCCAGTATTGGTGTAGAGTGTGTTTTAGGTCAATCCCTTTTGAGACATAAAAGAGATCAAATAAGCAAGCAGAAAAGCGGAGAGAAGACATTCCACGCTACATGAAGATCACCAAGATGCCAAGGAATAAGGACTGTCCCCAGAGCTGACAGATAGAGATAGAGCCAGCACTCTGAATTCTGACTTACAGCCTCCTAAACTGTGAGAAATAAATTCTCTTTGTTAAAGCCACTCACTTATGGTATTACTGTTATAGCAGCACTAGAACTAAGACAGTCAACCTTGAGTATTGCATTTAAAAAAATTTTTATAAATAAGCCAGAAGGGTCAACAGCTTTTTTTTATTTTATTGTGCTTTAGGTGAAAGTTTACAGCTCAAGTTAATTTCTCATTAAAAAATTTATGCACATATTGCTTTGCAACATTTGTTGCAATCCTCACAATGTGACAGCATGCTCCCCCTTTTTACCCCCAGTTCCCTGTATCCATTTGTCCAGTTGCTCTACCTTCTTGCCTTCTCCTCTTGCTTTAGGATAGGAGTTGCCCATTTTGTCTCATATATTTGGTCAAACTAAGGAAGCACGTTTCTCATGTGTGTTATTTTTTGTTTTACAGGCCTGTCTAATCTTTGTCTGAAAAATGGGCTTTGGGAATGGTTTCAGTTCTGGGTTAGCTGAGTGTCCAGGGGGCCATGGTCTCGGGGGTTCCTTCAGGCTCTGTCAGGCCAGTAAGTGTGGCCTTTTTCGTGAATTTGAATTCTGTTCTACATTTTTCTCCTTGTCTGTCTGGGACTCTTTGTTGTGATCCATGTCTCAACAGCTATTTTAAAGCATAGATGAGAAGGTTTCAGGGCAGGGAGATTAAGTAAATGGAAGTGAAACAACTAGAATAGAAATAAGGAGAGTATTGACACATTAGAATGTAACCAATGTCAGTAATCATTATGTTTAGAAACTCTGGAATGGGCGCAGGTTTTGCTATGCATATTTTCACCAAACATAAAAAATGAAAAAACTAAAAAAGCAAAAAACACAATTCTAGAGATTACATGTCCATGAAAAAATAAAACAGAATTTACCCATTGCTTGCTGGCAGACAAATAAAAGCAGGTATCAAAAGCTTAAAGAAGTTTGTTGTTTTGTTGTTAGGTGCCGCCGAGTTGGTTCCAACTCATAGTGACCCTGTGTACAACAGAATGAAACGCTGCAACAGTCCTGCGCCATCCTCACAATAGTTGTTATGGTTGAGCCCGTTGTCGCAGCCACTGTGTCAATCCATCTTGTTGAGGGTCTTCCTCTTTTTCACTGACCCTCTGTTTTACCAAGCATGATGTCCTTCTGCAGTGATTGATCTCTCCTGATAACATGTCCAAAGTATGTGAGGCATAGTCTCGACATCCTCACTTCTAAGGAGCACTCTGGCTGTACTTCTTCCAAAACAGATTTGTTTGTTCTCTGGCAGTCCATGATACATTCAATACTCTTCATCAGCACCATAATTCAAAGATGTCAATTCTTCTCCGGTCTTCCTTATTCATTGTCCAGCTTTCACATGCATATGAGGCAACTGAAAACACCATGGCTTGGGTCAGGCACACCTTAGTCTTCAAGGTGACATCTTTGCCTTTTAACACTTTAAAGAGGTCTTTTGCAGAAGATTTGCCCAATAAAATGCATCATTTGTTTTCTTGACTGCTGCTTCCATGGGTTGTTGATTGTGGATCCAAGTAAAATGAAATCCTTGACAACTTCAATCTTTTCTCCATTTTTCATGATGTTGTTTACTGGTACAGTTTTGAGGATTTTTGTTTCCTTTATGTTGAGGTGTAATCCATATTGAAAGCTGTAGTCTTTAATCTTCATCAATAAGTGCATCAAGTCCTCTTCACTTTCAACAAGCAAGACTGAGTCATCTGCATGTTGCAGGCTGTTAATGAGTCTTCCTCCAATCCTTATGTCCCATTCTTCTTCATATAGTCCAGCTTCTCGGATTATGTGCTCAGCATACAGGTTGAATAAGTATGGTGAAAGGATACAACCTTGACACACACCTTTCCTGACTTTAAACCACACAGTATACCCTTGTTCTGTTTGAATGACTGCCTCTTGATCTATGTATAGGTTCCTCATGAGCACAGTTAAGCATTTTGGAATTCCCATTGTTTGCAATGTTGTCCATAATTTGTTATGATCACAGTTGAATGCTTTTGCATAGTCAATAAAACACAGGTAAACATCTTTCTGGTGTTCGCTGCTTTCAGACAGGATTCATCTGACATCAACAATAATATCCCTGGTGCTACGTCCTCTTCTGAATTCAGCTTGAATTTCTGGAAGTTTGGAGGGAAAAAATTAACTAAATTATGTCTTTTACTTCATCTTTTCAGAAAATTGAGAAAGCTTCCATGTTAAATTTTTAGTATTGCTATTCCTTTGGAATAAGGTTTGAGAACTACTTGCTTCTCTAAAGTCCTACACATTGCTGTCTAGTCAATTTTGACTCATAATGACTCTAGAGGACAGAACAGAACTGCTCCATAGGGTTTTCAAGGCTGTAGTCTTTATGGACCCAGACTGCCACATCTCTGTCCCGTGGAGCAGCTGGTAAGTTTGAACCACCTACCTTTCAGTTAACAACCAAGTGCTTAACAACTCTAAAGTCCGAGACCGTTAAAATCATCAAAGAAGGGCATCCTTGGAGAAGCACTGCCACCATGAGGCATGTTTTGGTCATGTCACTCCATCTATGGCCTTTAGTCACTCTATCCTAAAGTCTTTTAATTTTGGTCATTTTAAGATTGTTCAGAGTTACTTAAACTTTTCTTTGGTGGCATGGAATGGTTGCATCTCCCAGCACCTGCTTTCAAAACTAATTCCACACTATAATTCCATGAAGTTATAAAGCTTCTCTTGGAGAGTGTCCTGCTGGGGAGCTGGGCTGTTTGTCTTGCTTACTGTACTATTCCTGAGCCTTTCAAGAATGGCACAGGACACATCATGGGTGCTTAGCAAATAATTGTTGAATGAATGATTGAAATACCATGGCCTAAAAAAAAAACAAAAACAAAAACAAACAGAACCAGGGCCTTTTCCCAAGGCAAAGGGCACATAAACTATCAGCTATTGTGTGTGCAGAAGCTCCTTTGCCACAGCTTTTGATAAACCTAAAGTATCTGCTATATATTCATCCACTCGTTCTATAAACCTTGAACACCTATTTTAAGCCTGTGCTAGATGTTAAGAATATAAAGATAAAGAAAATATAGTCTTATTCTCAGAGAGGTCCCATTCTGTGTTGAAGACAAGCAAGCAAACAAGACTGTGCAATAGTGGAAATGTGTTCAAGTAGCTGTGGGGGCTCTGAGGCATGAGTGACTGACCTTCCCCAGGGAGAGGTGACACCTGAACTGAGTTTTGAAGAGAATTTGGCATTCTCCAGTCTGGTACGGGGAGAAGAAGGCGTTCCAGGTATGTGTAGGAACTTGACAAAGCATGTTGTGTTTGGAGAACTGAAAATAGGTCAGGATGACTAGAACATAGGTTGGCGGGGGGGGGGGGGGGGACGGGGAGTGGCCAGAATGAAGGCTGAAAGGTAAACAGGAAATGAAAGTCCTGTAATGCTGTGCTTAGAGTTAAATCCTTTTTTTTTTAATCGTGCTTGAAGTGAAAGTTTACAATTCAAGTCAGTTTCTCATACAAAAACTTATACACACATTGTTATGTGACCCTATTTGCTCTCCCTACAATGTGACAGCATACTCCTTCTCTCCACCCTGTATTTCCCGTGTCCATTCAACCAGCTCCTGTACCCTTCTGCCTCCTCATCTTACCTCCAGACAGGAACTCCCCACATAGTCCCATGTGGTTACTTGAGGTAAGAACTACACTCCTTATCAGTATCGTTTGATGTCCTATAGTTCAGTCTAATCTTTGTCTGAAGAGCTGGCTTCGAGAACGGTTTTAGTTTTGGGCTAACAGAGCCCGTGGGCCATGTCTTCTGGGGTCCCTCCTGTCTCAGTCAGACCATCAAGTCTGGTCTTTTTACTAGAATTTGAGTTCTGCACCCCACTTTTCTCCCGCTCCATCAGGGACTCTCTATTGTGTTTCTTGTCAGGGCAGTCATTGGTGGCAGCCCGGCACCATCTAGTTCTCCTGGTCTCAGGCTGATGGAGTCTCTCGTTTATGTGACCCTTTCTGTCTCTTGGGCTCATATTGTCCTTATGTCTTTGGTGTTCTTCATTCTCCTTTGCTCCACATAGGTTGGGACCAATTGATGCATATTAGATGGCCACTTGCTAGTTTTTAAGACCCCAGATGCCACTCACCAAAGTTGGATGCAGAACGTTTTCTTAATAAATGTTATTACACCAGTCGGCCTAGATGTCCCCCAAAACCATGGTCCCCAGACCCCTACCCTGCTATTCTATTGCTCAAAGTGTTTGGTTGTATTCAGAAAACTTCTTTGCTTTTGGTTTAGTCCAGTTGTGCTGACCTCTCCTGTATTGCGTATTGGCTTTCCCTTAACCTACAGTAATTCTTGTCTACTACCTAGTTAGTGAATACCCTTCTCCCTCCCTCCCCACCCTCGTAACTATCAAAGAATATTTTCTTCTCTGTTTAAAACTTTTCTTGAGTTCTTATAATAGTGGTCTCATACAATATTTGTCCTTTTGTGACTGACTAATTTTACTCAGCAGAGTGCCTTCCAGATTCATCCATGTTATAAGATGTTTCCCAGCTTCATCATTGTTACTTTATTGTTACGTAGTATTCCGTTGGGTGAATATACCGTAATTTGTTTATCCACTCATCTGTTGATAGGCACCTAGGTTGCCTCCATCTTTTTGCTATTGTGAACAGTGCTGCAGTGAACATGGGTGTGCATATATCTATTTGTGTGAGGGCTCTTATTTCTCCAGCATGTATTCTGAGGAGCGGGATTGGTGGATCTTATGGTACTTCAATTTTTAGCTTTTTAAAGGAAGTGCCAAATTGATTTTCAAAGTGGTTATACTACTTTACATTCCCACCAGCCATGTATAAGTGTTCCAGTCTCTCCACAACCTCTCGAACATTTATTATTTTGTATTTTTTGGATTTATGCCAGCCTTGTTGGGGTGAGATGGTATCTCACTGTAGTTTCGATTTGCATTTCTCTAATGGCTGATGATTATGAGCATTTCCGTACATTATCTGTTAGCTGCATGAATGTCTTCTTTGATGAAGTGTCTGTTCATATCCTTTGCCCATTTTTTAATTGGTTTGTTTGTCTTTTTGTTGTTGAGGCTTTGCAGTATCTTGTAGATTTTACAGATTAGATGCTGATCGGGTTTGTTGTAGCCAAAAATATTTTCCCAGTCTGTAGGTTGTCTTTTTAATCTTTTGGTGAAGTCTATGGATGAACGTAAGTGTTTGATTTTTAGGAGGTCCCAGTTATCTGGTTTCTCTTCTGGTGTTTGTGCATTGTTAGTAATGTTTTGTATTCTGTCTGTGCCACGTATTAGGGCCCCTAGTGTTGTCCCTATTTTTCTTTCATGATCTTTATCATTTTAGATTTTATATTTAGGTCTGTCTTAATCATCTAGTGCTGCTATAACACACAAGTGCATGGCTTTAACAAAGAGAAATTTATTTCCTCACAGTAAAGTAGGCTAAAAGTCCAAATTCAGGGCGTCAGCTCCAGGGGAAGACTTTCTCTCTCTCTCTATCTGTCTCTGTCTCTCGGCTCAGGAGGAAGGTGTTTTTCACAAATTTTCCTCTGGACTAGGAAATTCTCTGCTCAGGAACCCCAGGACATGCTCTGCTTCCAGTGCTCCTTTCTTGGTGGTATGAGGTCCCCAACTTTCTGCTTGCTTCCTTTTCATTTTATCTCTTGAGAGTAAAAAGCGGTGCAGTCCACACTGCAGGGAATCTCCCTTTACATTGAATTAGGGATATGACCTGATAAGGGTGTTACAATCCCACCCTAATCCTCTTTAACATAAAATTACAATCACAAAATGGAGGACAACCACAGAATACTGGGAATCATGGCCTAACCAAGTTGATATACACATTTTTGGGGGATACAATTCAATCTATAACAAGGCCTTTGATCCATTTTGAGCTGGTTTTTGTCCATGGCATGAGGTATGGGTCTTGTTTTGTTTTTTTGCAGATGGATATCCAGTTATGTCAACACCTTTTGTTAAAAAGACTGTCTTTTCCCCAGTTAACAGACTTTAGGCCTTTCTCAAATATCAGCTGCTCATAGGTGGATGAATTTATGTCTGGATCCTCAATTCTGTTCCATTGGTCTATGTATCTGTTGTTGTACAAGTACCAGGCTGTTTTGACTACCGTGGAGGTATAATAGTTTCTAAAATCAGGTTATGTGGGGCCTCCCACTTTGTTCTTCTTCAGTGATGCTTTACTTATGTGGGGCCTCTTCCCTTTCCATATGAAGTTGGTGATTTGTTTCTCCATCTCATTAAAAATTACCATTGGGAGGAGGCGGGGCCAAGATGGCGGACTAGGTAGACGCTACCTCGGATCCCTCTTGCAACAAAGACTCGGAAAAACAAATGAATCGATCACATACATAACAATCTACGAACCCTGAACAACAAACACAGATTTAGAGACGGAAAACGAACAAATACGGGGAAGCAGTGATTGTTTTCGGAGCCTGGAGCCAGCGTCCCAGTCAGGTAACCTTGGCGCCCGATTTAGGGCAGGGCCCAGGGGAGCTGACGGCGCAAACAAGGGGCGCAGCCCTACCCCCCTGAACTCACCCTGGGAGGGGGCCCAGCCCGTCCGTGCCGGCAGCGTGGGGATGCAGCCGGTGGGAGAAGTCCCCAGGAGGCAGTGACTGGTCTTGGAGCTGGGAATGCAGCGTCCCAGCCGGGGAATCTTGCCACCAGACTTTTGACTGGGCGCTGTCATGGCGCAAGCATGGGGAGCAGCTCCACTCCCCTGAACTAACCCCAGGAGGGGGCCCAGCCGGTCCGCGAGGGCGGCGGGGTGACGCGGCTGGCGGGACTAGAAGTCCCCGGGAGGCAGCGACTGATTTTGGAGTCGGGAGTGCACCGTCCCAGCAGGGGAACCTTGACGCTGGGCGTGGGACTGGCAGCGGAGGATCTGACCTCGGCTTTAGTGGGCCAGATCCCCGGGGGCAATCTCCACACAGCCAGCACACATAAGCGACAGGCCCCTCAGGAATCTCAGATACAATAGTCATTCCAAGCAAGACAAGCATCTCTGGCTATATTCTGAGGTGCTACTCTCCTATCTCTCTGATCCCTCTCCCACCCTCCCCAGGCGGCTTCATTAACATTGGAATTTCCTGAGCCAGAGGGAGAACAGCTCCGGCTCCGCAGCGGCTTTGCTTCCCGCCCCCCCCCCTTTTTTTTCCTTTTGGTCTTTTCCTAACCCACTCTTCCGGCCTGAGAGAAGGAACCACAAAAAAAACCAGGGACCAAAAATGCACCCCTAATTGGACTAAAAACACAGAACCAGCTACAGCCAAGCATATATGATCCAAATCTCAGAGGTTATAATCCAAAGGCAGTTCTGATAGGGATCTGACTACATTTTTTTTTAGCGGATTTTCTGGAAAAACTAGTTTCCCAGTGATGGCTCAGAGACAGCAGTCCATATCAAACCACATAAAGAAGCAGACCATGACAGCTTCTACAACCCCCCAAACAAAAGAATCAAAATCTTTCCCAAATGAAGATACAATACTGGAATTATCAGATACAGAATATAAAAAACTAATTTACAGAATGCTTCAAGACATCAGAAATGAAATAAGGCAAACTGCAGAAAAAGCCAAGGAACACACTGATAAAACAGTTGAAGAACTCAAAAGGATTATTCAAGAACATAGTGGAAAAATTAATAAGTTGCAAGAATCCATAGAGAGACAGCATGTAGAAATCCAAAAGATTAACAATAAAATTACAGAATTAGACAACGCAATAGGAAGTCAGAGGAGCAGACTCGAGCAATTAGAATGCAGACTGGGACATCTGGAGGACCAGGGAATTAACACCAACATAGCTGAAAAAAATCAGATAAAAGAATTAAAAAAAATGAAGAAACCCTAAGAATCATGTGGGACTCTAGCAAGAAGGATAACTTGCGTGTGATTGGAGTCCCAGAACAGGGAGGGAGGACAGAAAACACAGAGGAAATAGTTGAAAATCTCCTGACAGAAAACTTCCCTGACATCATGAAAGACGAAAGGATATCTATACAAGATGCTCATCGAACCCCATTTAAGATTGATCCAAAAAGAAAAACACCAAGACATATTATCATCAAACTCGCCAAAACCAAAGATAAAGAGAAAATTTTAAAAGCAGCCAGGGAGAAAAGAAAGGTTTCCTTCAAGGGAGAATCAATAAGAATAAGTTCAGACTACTCAGCAGAAACCATGCAGGCAAGAAGGGAAAGGGACGACATATACAGAGCACTGAAGGAGAAAAACTGCCAGCCAAGGATCATATATCCAGCAAAACTCTCTCTGAAATATGAAGGCGAAATTAAGATATTTACAGATAAACACAAGTTTAGAGAATTTGCAAAAACCAAACCAAAGCTACAAGAAATACTAAAGGATATTGTTTGGTCAGAAAACCAATAATATCAGATACCAGCACAACACAAGGTCACAAAACAGAACATCCTGATATCAACTCAAATAGGGAAATCACAAAAACAAATTAAGTTTAATTAAAAAAAAAATGCTCATAACAGGGAATCACTGAAGTCAATATGTAAAAGATCACAATAATCAAAAAGAGGGACTAAATACAGGAGGCACTGAACTGCCATATGGAGAGTGATACAAGGCGATATAGAACAATACAAGTTAGGTTTTTACTTAGAAAAATAGGGGTAAATAATAAGGTAACCACAAAGAGGTATAAAAACTCCATAACTCAAGATAAAAGCCAAGAAAAACGTAACGACTCAACAAACATAAAGTCAAACACTACGAAAATGAGGATCTCACAATTTACTAAGAAAAACGTCTCAGCACAAAAAAGTATGTGGAAAAATGAAATTGTCAACAACACACATAAAAAGGCATCAAAATGACAACACTAAACACTTATTTATCTATAATTACGCTGAATGTAAATGGACTAAATGCACCAATAAAGAGACAGAGAGTCTCGGACTGGATAAAGAAACACAATCCGTCTATATGCTGTCTACAAGAGACACACCTTAGACTTAGAGACACAAACAAACTAAAACTCAAAGGATGGAAAAAAATACATCAAGCAAACAATAAGCAAAAAAGAAGAGGAGTAGCAATATTAATTTCTGACAAAATAGACTTTAGACTTAAATCCACCACAAAGGATAAAGAAGGACACTACATAATGATAAAAGGGACAATTGATCAGGAAGACATAACCATATGAAATATTTATGCACCCAATGACAGGGCTGCAAGATACATAAATCAAATTTTAACAGAACTGAAAAGTGAGATAAACACCTCCACAATTATAGTAGGAGACTTCAACACACCATTTTCGGAGAAGGACAGGACATCCAGTAAGAAGCTCAATAGAGACACGGAAGACCTAATTACTACAATCAACCAACTTGACCTCATTGAGTTATACAGAACTCTCCACCCAACTGCTGCAAAGTATACTTTTTTTTCTAGCGCACATGGAACATTCTCTAGAATAGACCACATATTAGGTCATAAAACAAAACTTTGCAGAATCCAAAACATCGAAATATTACAAAGCATCTTCTCAGACCACAAGGCAATAAAACTAGAAATCAATAACAGAAAGACTAGGGAAAAGAAATCAAATACTTGGAAACTGAACAATACCCTCCTGAAAAAAGACTGGGTTATAGAAGACATCAAGGAGGGAATAAGGAAATTCATAGAATGCAACGAGAATGAAAATACTTCCTATCAAAACCTCTGGGATACAGCAAAAGCAGTGCTCAGAGGCCAATTTATATCGATAAATGCACACATACAAAAAGAAGAAAGAGCCAAAATCAGAGAACTGTCCCTACAACTTGAACAAATAGAAAGTGAGCAACAAAAGAATTCATCAGGCACCAGAAGAAAACAAATAATAAAAATTCGAGCTGAACTAAATGAATTAAAAAAAAAGTGAATTAGAGAACAGAAAAACAATTGAAAGAATTAACAAAGCCAAAAGCTGGTTCTTTGAAAACATTAACAAAATTGATAAACCATTGACCAGACTGACTAAAGAAATACAGGAAAGGAAACAAATAACCTGAATAAGAAACGAGAAGGACCACATCACAACAGAACCAACTGAAATTAAAAGAATCATATCAGATTATTACAAAAAATTGTACTCTAACAAATTTGCAAACCTAGAAGAAATGGATGAATTCCTGGAAAAACACTACCTACCTAGACTAACACATTCAGAAGTAGAACAACTAAATAGACCCATAACAAAAAAAGAGATTGAAACGGTAATCAAAAAACTCCCAACAAAAAAAAGCCCTGGTCCGGACGGCTTCACTGCAGAGTTCTACCAAACTTTCAGAGAAGAGTTAACACCACTACTGCTAAAGGTATTTCAAAGCATAGAAAATGACAGAATACTACCCAACTCATTCTATGAAGCCACCATCTCCCTGATACCAAAACCAGGTAAAGACATTACAAAAAAAGAAAATTTTAGACCTATATCCCTCATGAACATAGATGCAAAAATCCTCAACAAAATTCTAGCCAACAGAATTCAATAACATATCAAAAAAATAATTCACCACGATCAAGTGGGATTTATACCAGGTATGCAAGGCTGGTTTAATATCAGAAAAACTGTTAATGTAATCCACCACATAAATAAAACAAAAGACAAAAACCACATGATCTTATCAATTGATGCAGAAAAGGCATTTGACAAAGTCCAACACCCATTTATGATAAAAACTCTCACCAAAATAGGAATTGGAGGAAAATTCCTCAACATAATAATGGGCATCTATGCAAAGCCAGCAGCCAACATCACTCTAAATGCAGAGAGCCTGAAAGCATTTCCCTTGAGAACGGGAACCAGACAAGGATGCCCTTTATCACCGCTCTTATTCAACATCGTGCTAGAAGTCCTAGCCAGGGCAATTAGGCTAGACAAAGAAATAAAAGGCATCCGGATTGGCAAGGAGGAAGTAAAATTATCTCTATTTGCAGATGACATGATCTTATACACAGAAAACCCTAAGGAATCCTTCAGAAAACTACTGAAACTAATAGAAGAGTTTGTCAGAGTCTCAGGTTATAAAATAAACATACAAAAATCACTTGGATTCCTCTACATCAACAAAAAGAACATCGAAGAGGAAATCACCAAATCAATACCATTCACAGTAGCCCCCAAGAAGATAAAATACCTAGGAATAAATCTTACCAAGGATGTAAAAGACCTATACAAAGAAAACTGCAAAGCTCTACTACAAGATATTAAAAAGGATATACTTAAGTGGAAAAACATACCTTGCTCATGGATAGGAAGACTTAACATAGTAAAAATGTCTATTCTGCCAAAAGCCATCTATACATACAATGCACTTCCGATCCAAATTCCAATGTCATTTTTTAAGGTGATAGAGAAACAAATCACCAATTTCATATGGAAGGGAAAGAAGCCTCGGCTAAGCAAAGCATTACTGAAAAAGAAGAAGAAAGTGGGAGGCCTCACTCTACCTGATTTCAGAAGCTATTATACAGCCACAGCAGTCAAAACAGCCTGGTACTGGTACAACAACAGGCACATAGACCAATGGAACAGAATTGAGAACCCAGATATAAATCCATCCACGTATGAGCAGCTGATATTTGACAAAGGCCCAGTGTCAGTTAATTGGGGAAAAGATAGTCTTTTTAACAAATGGTGCTGGCATAATTGGATATCCATTTGCAAAAAAATGAAACAGGACCCATACCTCACACCATGCACAAAAACTAACTCCAAGTGGATCAAAGACCTAAACATAAAGACTAAAACGATAAAGATCATGGAAGAAAAAATAGGGACAACCCTAGGAGCCCTAATACAGGGCATAAACAGAATACAAAACATTACCAAAAATGACGAAGAGAAACCAGATAACTGGGAGCTCCTAAAAATCAAACACCTATGCTCATCTAAAGACTTCACCAAAAGAGTAAAAAGACCACCTACAGACTGGGAAAGAATTTTCAGCTATGACATCTCCGACCAGCACCTGATCTCTAAAATCTACATGATTCTGTCAAAACTCAACCACAAAAAGACAAACAACCCAATCAAGAAGTGGGCAAAGGATATGAACACACACTTCACTAAAGAAGATATTCAGGCAGCCAACAGATATATGAGAAAATGCTCTCGATCATTAGCCATTAGAAATATGCAGATTAAAACTACGATGAGATTCCATCTCACTCCAACAAGGCTGGCATTAATCCAAAAAACACAAAATAATAAATGTTGGAGAGGCTGCGGAGAGATTGGAACTCTTATACACTGCTGGTGGGAATGTAAAATGGTACAACCACTTTGGAAATCTATCTGGCGTTATCTTAAACAGTTAGAAATAGAACTACCATACAACCCAGAAATCCCACTCCTCGGAATATACCCTAGAGAAACAAGAGCCTTCACACAAACAGATATATGCACACCCATGTTTATTGCAGCTCTGTTTACAATAGCAAAAAACTGGAAGCAACCAAGGTGTCCATCTACAGATGAATGGGTAAATAAATTGTGGTATATTCACACAATGGAATACTACGCATCGATAAAGAACAGTGACGAATCTGTCAAACATTTCATAACATGGAGGAACCTGGAAGGCATTATGCTAAGCGAAATCAGTCAGAGGCAAAAGGACAAACATTGTATAAGACCACTATTATAAGATCTTGAGAAATAGTATAAACTGAGAAGAACACATACTTTTGTGGTTACGAGGGGGGGAGGGAGGGAGGGAGGGAAGGAGAGGGTTTTTTACTGATTAATTAGCTGAAAAGAACTGCTTTAGGTGAAGGGAAGGACAACACTCAATACGTGGAAGGTCAGCTCAACTGGACTGGACTGGACCAAAAGCAAAGAAGTTTCCGGGATAAACTGAATACTTCAAAGGTCAGCGGAGCAAGGGCGGGGGTTTGGGAACCATGGTTTAAAGGGACTTCTAAGTCAATTGGCAAAATAATTCTATTATGAAAACATTCTGCATCCCACTTTGAAATGTGGCGTCTGGGGTCTTAAAAGCTAACAAGCGGCCATCTAAGATGCATCAATTGGTCTCAACCCACCTGGATCAAAGGAGAATGAAGAACACCAAGGTCACATGACAACTAAGAGCCCAAGAGACAGAAAGGGCCACATGAACCAGAGACCTACATTATCCTGAGACCAGAAGAACTAGTTGGTGCCCGGCCACAATCGATGACTGCCCTCACAGGGAGCACAATAGAGAACCCCTGAGGGAGCAGGAGATCAGTGGGATGCAGACCCCAAATTCTCATAAAAAGACCAGACTTAATGGTCTGGATGTGACTAGAGGAATCCCGGCGGTCATGGTCCCCAAACCTTCTGTTGGCACAGGACGGGAACCATCCCCGAAGAAAATTCATCAGACATGAAAGGGACTGGACAGTGGGTGGGAGAGAGATGCTGATGAAGAGTGAGCTAATTATATCAGGTGGACACTTGAGACTGTGTTGGCATCTCCTGTCTGGAGGGGGGATGGGAGGATAGAGAGAGTTGCAGGCTGCCAAAGTTTTCATGAAAGGAGAGACTGGAAGGGCTAACTCATTAGGGGGAGAGCAAGTGGGAGTAAGGAGTAAGATGTATATTAACTTATATGTGACAGACTGACTTGATTTGCAAACGTTCACTTGAAGCTCAATAAAAGTTAATTAAAAAATACCACTGGAATTTGGATTGGGATTGCATTGTATCTGTAGATTGCTTTCGGTGGAATAGACATTTTCACTACGTTGAGTCTTCCCATCTATGAGCAAGGTATGTTTTTGTACTTATGTAGGTCTTTTTGGTTTCTTGCAGTAGTGTCTTATAGTTTTCTTTTAATAGGTCTTTTACATCTCTGGTTAGATTTATTCCTAAATATTTTATCTTCTTGGGGACTACTGTAAATGGTATTGGTTTTGTAATTTCCTCTTCAAAGTTCTCTTTGTTGGTGTAGAGGAATCCAGCTGATTTTTATATGTTTATCTTGTTCCCTGATATTTTGCTGAACTCTTCTATTAGTTCCAGTGGTTTTCTTGTGGATTCTTTAGGGTTTTCTGTGTATAAGATCATATCATCTGCAAACAGGGGTACTTCTAGTTCTTCCTTAACAGTTTGGATGTCTTTTATTTCTTTTTTCTAGCCTAATTGCTCTGGCTAGGACCTCCAGAAGAGTGTTGAATAAGAGTGGTGATAAGGGGCATACTTGTGTGGCTCCTCTTCTCAAGGGAAATGTTTTCAGACTCTCCATTTAGGATGATGTTGGCTATTGGCTTTGTGTAAATGCCCTTTATTATGTTGAGGAATTTCCCTTCTATTCCTATTTTGATGAGAGTTTTTATCAGGAATGGGTGTTGGTCTTTGTCAAATGCCTTTTCTGCATCAACTGATGAGATCATGTGATCCTTGTCTTTTGTTTTATTTATGTGATTGATTACATTAATTGTTTTTCTAATGTTCAACCATCCCTGCATACCTGGTATGAATCCCACTTGGTCATGGTGAATTATTTTTTTGATATGTTGTTGAATTCTATTGGCTGGAATTTTGTTGAGAATTTTTGCATCTATGTTCACGAGGGATATTGATCTGTAATTTTCTTTTTTTGTGTTGTCTTTACCTGGTTTTGGTATCAGGGTTATGCTGGTTTCATAGAATAAGTTTAGGAGTATTCCATGCTTTTCTATGCTCTGAAATACCTTTAGTAGTAGCGGTGTTAACTTCTCTCTGAAAGTTTGGTAGAATTCTTCAGTGAAGCAGTCAGGGCCAGGGCTTTTTTGTCATTGTTGTTGGGAGTTTTTAAATCACTTTTCAATCCCTTCTTTTGTTATAGGTTTATTTAGTTGTACCTCTGTTTATGTTAGTTTAGGTAGGTAGTGTGTTTCTAGAAATTTGTCCATTTCCTCTAGGTTTTCAAATTTGTTAGAGTACAATTTTCCAGAGTATTCTGGTATGATTCTTTTAATTTCATTTGGGTCTGTTGTGATATCACCCATCTCATTTTTTATTTGGGTTATTTGCTTCCTCTCCTGTTTTTCTTTTGTCAGTTTGGCCAATGGCTTATCTATTTTGTTGATCTTTTCAAAGAAGATCTTGTTAACTCTTTCAATTGTTTTGCAATTCTCTATTTCATTTAATTCTGCTGTAATTTTTATTATTTGCTTTCTTCTGGTGACCAGGAGCTTCTTTTGCTGCTCTCTTTCTATTTGTTCAAGTCATAGGGTTAATGCTTTGATTTTGGCCCTTTCCCTTTTTTTGGATGTGTGCATTTATTGCTATAAATTGACCTCTGAGCACTGCTTTTGCTGTGTCCCAAAGGTTCTGGTAGGATGTATTTTCATTCTCATTTGATTCTGTGAATTTCCTTACTATATCCTTAATTTCTTCTATAAGTCAGTAGTTCCTAAGCAAGGTGTTGTTCGGTTTCCATGTGTTTGATTTTTTCCTTGCTTTTTCTGTTATTGATTTCTGCTTTTATGGCTTTATGATCACAAAAGATGCTTTGTAATATTTCCATGCTTTGGATTCTGTTAAGGTTTGCTTTATAGCCCAATATGTGGTCTGTTCTGGAGAATGTTACCTGTGTGTTGAAAAATAAAGTATATTTGGTTGCTGTTAGGTGGAGTGTTCTGTATATGTCTATGAGGTCGAGTTGGTTGATTGTGGCATTTAGATCTTCCATGTCTTTATTGAGCTTCTTTCTGGATGTTCTTGTCTTTCACTGAAAGTGGTGTGTTGAAGTCCTCTACTATCATTCTGGAGCTGTCTATCTCTCTTTTCAATGCTGTTGGAGTTTGTTTTATGTATTTTGGAGCATTGTTGTTGGGTATGTAAAAATTTAATATGATTATGTCTACCAGGTATACGGACCCTTTAATCATTATATAGTGTTCTTCCTTATTCTTTGTGGTGGATTTTATTTTAAAGACTCTTTTGTCAGAAATTAATATTGCTGCTCCTGTTCGTTTTTTGATTGTTGTTTGCTTGATATATATTTTTTCCATCCTTTGAGCTTTAGTTTGTTTGTATCTTTAAGTGTAAGATGTGTCTCTTGTAGGCAGCATATAGACGGATTTTATTTTTTTAATCCATTCTTCCACTCTCTGTCTCTTTAATGGTGCATTTAGTCCATTTACATTCAGGGTAATTATTGATAGATATGAGTTTAGTGCTGTCATTCTGATGGGTTTTTTTTGTGTGTGCTGTTGACAGTTTCTTTGTTCCACTTAATTTTCTGTCCTGAGTTGTTTTTCTTTATGTATTTTCTTTTCATCTTTTTCGTTGTTGTTGATTTTGTATTTGCTGAGTCTTTGTGTTTTTCTTCTTTTTTATTTTGATGTGTAGGACTGTTAGTTTCCTTTGTGGTTACCTTAATATTTACCCCTATTTTTCTAAGTTTAAAACAATCAATTATTTCTTTATATGGCCTTGAGTTCCTCTCCATATGAAAGATCTATGACTACATTTTTTGTCCCTCTTTTTTGTTTTAGTGTTGTCATCTTTTACATAATGATGTCTCTGTTTCCCTATTTTCAGTGTTTTAGCTTTGATTTATTTTTGTGATATCCCTGTCTGGTTGCTCTGTCCTGTGTTCTAATCTTGGATTTTTATCTGATATCATCAATTTTTTAACTGGAGGACTCCCTTTAGTATTTCTTGTAATTTTGGTTTGTTTTTTGCAGATTCCCTAAACTTTTGTGTATGTGGAAATGTCCTAATTTTGCCATATTTGAGAGACAGTTTTGCTGGATATATAATTCTTGGCTGGCAATTTTTTTCCTTCAAAAATTTATGTATGTCATCCCATTGCCTTCTTGCCTGCATGGTTTCTATTGAGTAGTCTGAGCTTAGTCTTATTGACTCTCCTTTATAGATGACTTATTGTTTATCCCTAGCCACCTTAAAATTCTCTCTTTATCTTTGATTTAGGCAAGTTTGATTATAATATGTCTTGGTGACTTTCTTTTGGGATCTATCTTGTGTGGAGTTTGAAGAGCATCTTGGATAGATATCTTCTCGTCTTTTATGGCATCAGGGACATTTTCTGCCAAAAAATCTTCAACAATTCTCTCTGTATTTTCTGTTGTCCCCCCATGTTCTCGTACTTCAGTCACTCGTAGGTTATTCCTCTTTATAGAGTCCCACATAATTCTTAGGTTTCCTTCATTTTTTTAAATTATTTTATCTGATTTGTCCTGAAATATTTTGGTGTCAAGTGCTTTACCTTCACTCTCACTAGTTCTGACTTCCATTGCCTCAGTTCTACTCCTGTGACTTTCTGTTGAGTTGTCTAATTCTGAAATTTTAGAGTAAATCTTCTGGATTTCTCTTTGCTGTCTCTCTATGTATGCTTGCAGCCTGTTAAATTTGTCATTATGCTCTTCTGTAATCTTCTTAACTTCCTCTGTCTTTGTCTGTGTGCTCCTTGGCTTGTTCTGCGTTTTGCCTGATCTCCTTCCTGATCACTTGAAGAGTTCTGTATATTAATCTTTTGTATTCTACCTCTGGTAATTCCAGGAAATTGTCCTCATCTGGAAGATTTCTTGATTCTTTGTTTTGGAAGCTTGCTGAATCCATCATGGTCTGCCTCTTTATGTGATTTGATATTGACTGTTGTCTCCAAGCCATCAATTGTTATTATACTTATTTATTTTATGTTTTCTTACTGTGTCCTAGCTTCTTTTTTTGTTTTGATATGCCCAAATAGGCTGCTCACGTGAGCTAGTTTGATTACTGGTGCTTAGAAGCTCTAACATCCTGTCACCAGGTGGTTAGAGCTGTTACTAGGTATGTGAGCCCAGGAGTCTCCTTACTTTTCTTGTAAGGATTCTACTCAGGTATCTAGGTAGCAGGTGACCAAGTGTGTGGTGCAGGCTCTCACCTACAGTCCTAGGTGGGCAGGGGTGGTTGGTGCAGGCACAGGTTATCTGGCTTCAGTAGGGGGTCATGTGCTAAGTAAAGCAAGGGGCTGACAGCCACCCCTGAGTGTCTATGAAGAAAATGTGTCCCTGTTCCCTAGAGTACATAGGTGGGTGGTTTTTGCAGCTGGACTATGGGCAGCCAGTGCTGTTGGCTATAAGGACTGGGAGGCACCACTTATTCTTGGACTCCTGTTGCAGGTGGCTAGGTGGTGTAGGTGGAGCCACCAGACCTCCGGCCCCTGATGTGGGTAGGTGAGGATGGTGCTTAATAGGTAGAGCGGTGTCAAATGTCATGAACCTACCTCTCCACCATTTAGCTGATCCAGTTGAGGTTAGACTTCAGGTATATATCCTGTTGTACTGTGCTAATGAGGGCCTACGGTGTTGTAAGCGGCCCACACAGGTCTATGCAGGGATGAAAGCATTCAAAGTCTGTGGACCTCTTATGCCTGTGCCTAGCCAAAGGAGCTGTTTACGCCCTGAGTTCCCAGCTTAGAGGAGGTGGCAGATTATTTTTCCCCCCTATTTGTTAATATGTTCCCTCTCCAAGATTGGGAGAATGGCTCAAGACGTGTGACAGGTCCTATTTCCAGCCCAGGGGACGAGGCAGTCTCTGAAGCCGGCTCAGACCCAGAGCAGAGCAGGAAGGGGGCAGGTAAATGGGAAAGAGGTTTTTCCCAACGGGTGTTTTTTGATCTGCATGGTAGGTTAGATGCATGCACTTATCTTTTGCCAATTGAGCACTGCTTTTCACTGATTCTGGAGGTGTGAGTGTGCTCTCTGCAGCTCAGTCTCTCCCAATGTGGAAAACGCATCCGGAACACCACTGCTTGCCTCACCATGCTCAAGCCAGTGGATCCAGCCTTGGGGTGCCAGTTCCCACTGGGTTAGGTCTGGGAACTCCTCCCTGCTTCTGAATCACCTCTCCCTCTCCTTGCCACTCGGTCTGATTCCTCAACTTTGACTTTGATGTTCAGGGCTCCTAGATTGTCATATATAAGTGATTCACCCGTTTTTTCGGGTTTTTGTTATAACAGGGACCACAAGAAGTCTCTGATTACTCCACCATCTTGGCCCTACCTCTAGAGTTTAATCTTTAGACAGTATGAACTGGGCAGCTGGGGCAGCAGTTCAGAAGGAGAGTGGCGTGATCACGTATATGTTTGAGAAAGATCATTCTGGCAGCGGCATGAAGAATGGATTGAAAGGGGGTTAGAATGGAGGCCACAAAACCAGGGGCCTAAGTGGGAGATTATGGGGACCTGAACTAGGTCAATGGCAGTAGTAATGGAGAGAAGGCAGTGGATTGGAAGAAGAGGTAAAATTGACAGGACTTGTTGGATGATTAACCTCAAGGAGGAAGGGACAGAGAGGAGTTGAGGGTGACTCCCAGGTTTTTGGATTGGTTAGTGAGTGGATTATGGTGCCATCCACCAAAACTGACAATACAAATTTCCAATTTCAAATACAGATTCACTTTAGTGTGACACAAATTAAAATGGGGAACAAAAAGTTTCCGCTTCCTGGCTCACCCCTGTCTGCTCTCTTTTAGCTTCTCTGGTAACTTAAAGAGGCGTTTTGCAGACCTGTGCGTATTTCTCCATTCCATTTCCAAACTGCTATCCTTGCAGCAGAAGCCCTGGAGGCGCAGTGGTTAAATTCAGCAGCTGGAACCCACTAGTAGTTCTTCAGAAAGAAGATGTGGCTGTCTGCTTCTGTAAAGATTTACACAGCCTTGGAAACCCTATGTGGCAGTTCTACTCTGTCATATACGGTGATTATGAATTGATATCGACTCAACCACAATGGTGTTACCAGGTGGAAAACCCAGGATCTTGCTTAGCATGACTCGTATTGGCCAATAAATGAGAGACCAAGGTGGGAGAACAAGAAAGACACCTTTATTTCATTGTACGAGGAAAAAGAGTCAGTTAGAGCTGCTACTGCCAAGGCTGCTTGCCAAAGGCGGGCAGGCAAATTACTTTTAAGGGGGTTACAAGCAGGAAGTTCATGCAAGTTACATCACAACATTCTTAATCATACTTTGCAGGTGCAGTGGGGTTTACAGTATAACCTCCGAGCAAAAGCAGAATTCAAATGCAAAGCTAGGGGAGGGAGGGAACCCAGCAAAGGAAGCAATTTTTCAATACAACACTGTGGGGGAGGAAGCCAGGTAAAGAAAACATGATTTTTAATACAGCACTGTGGGAACTCTGTCTCAATGTTTTTGTTTTTGTTTTTTTTAAATCCTTGCAGTGCCCAAAACTTTAACCCAGCAGCTTTTTGTATTCCATTCATTTATTTTCTCTTGAATTCCCTTTTCCCTTTCTGGCTACCTACCCAGGAAAATGTATAAGAGAAATTCCTCTGGCCTCCTGTATTCAGTTTTTCCTCAGAATTTTTTGCTTCAGTTTCTGTAAAATCTCAAGTGTTTTCACTACCCTCCCTCCCCTAAAATCCTGTAGAAACTTAATAGCTTGGCAGTGCTAGTAGAGTTTATTTAGACGTTAGCATCTCCAGCATCTGGCCAGTTACACCTCTGTCACATATGCTTCAGCCATACGAGGGAAAGTCTGTCCACATGTGTATATTTGGGGGAGGACGATCCTACCACAGAAGGGCAGAGGGAGTCTGGTCCACTAACACTTTCTATTACATTTAGTTGCTTCTTGGTTGGCTATGCCTGACCGCTTCAGACAGGTCAGATAATTCGACTGTACCTATGCAGGTGACACAACCTTGCTTGTTGAAAGTGAAGAGGACTTGAAGCACTCATCGATGAGATCAAAGACCACAGCCTTCGGTATGGATTACATCTCAACATAAAGAAAACAAAAATCCTCACAACTGGACCAATAACCAACATCATGAGAAACAGAAAAGATTGAAGTTGTCAAAGATTTCATTTTACTTGGATCCACAATCAACACCCATGGAAACAGCAGTCTAGAAATCAAACGACACATTGCATAGGGCAAACCTGCTACAAAAGACCTCTTTAAAGTGTTAAAAGCAAAGATGTCACCTTGAAGACTAAGGTGTACCTAACCCATATACTTATGCCTATTCCCAAGAAAGGTGATCCAACCGAATGTGGAAATTATCAAACAATACCATTAATATCACATGCAAGCAAAATTTTTGCTGAAAATCATTCAAAAGCGGCTGCAGCAGTGTAACAACAGGGAACTGCCAGAAATTCAGGCTGGATTCAGAAGAGGACATGGAACCAGGGATATCATTGGTGATTTCAGATGGATCCTGGCTTAAAGCAGAGAACACCAGAAGGATGTTTACCTGTGTTTTATTGATTATGCAAAGGCATTTGACTGTGTGGATCATAACAAATTATGGATAACATTGTGAAGAATGGGAATTCCAGAGCACTTAATTGTGTTCATGAGGAACCTGCACATAGATCAAGAGGCATTTGTTCGGACGGAACAAGAGGATACTGTGTGGTTTAAAGTCAGGAAAGGTGTGCGTCAGGGTTGTATCCTTTCACCATACCTATTCAATTTGTATGCTGAGCAAATAATTTGAGAAGCTGGACTCTGTGAAGTAGAACATGGCATCAGGATTGAACAGGACTCATTAACAACCTGTGTTATGCAGATGATACAACCTTGCTTGCTGAAAGTGAAGACAACGTATAGCACTTACTGATGAAGATCAAAGATTACAGCCTTCAGTGTGGATTATACATCAACGTAAAGAAAACAAAAATCCTCACAACTGGACCAATAAGCAACATCATGACAAATGGAGAAAAAATCAAAGTTGTCAAGGATTTCATTTTACTTGGATCCACAACCAACACCCACGGAAGCAGCAGTCAAGAAATCAAAAGACGTGTTGCTTTGGGCAACTCTGCTGCAAATGAGCTCTTTAAAGTGTTGAAAAGCAAAGATGTCACCTTGAAGAATAAGGTGCGCCGGACCCAAACCATGGCTTTTTCAATTGCCTCATATGTATCCAAAAGCTTGACAATGAATAAGGAAGATTCCAAAGAAGAATTGACGCCTTTGAGTTGTGGTGTTGGTGAAGAGTATTGAATATACTATGGACTGCCAAAAAAATGAACAAATCTGTCTTGGAAGAAGTACAACCAGAATGCTCCTTAGAAACAAGGATGGCGAGACTATGTCTTACATACTTTGGACATGTTGTCAGAAGGTATCAGTCCCTGGAGAAGGACATCATGCTTGGTAAAGTAGAGGGTCAGCAAAAAAGAGGGAGACGCTCAATGAGATGGGTTGACACAGTGGCTGCAGCAATGGGCTCAAGCATAACAACTATTGTGAGCATGGCACAGGCAGTGTTTCATTCTGTTGTACATATGGCCGCTAGGAGTAGGAACCGACTCGATGGCACCTAAAAACAACAGTTGTGGTTGAAGCCTTGGTGGCACAGTGGTTAAGAGCTACAGCAGCTAGCCAAAAGGTCAGCAGTTCGAATCAACCAGCTGCTCCTTGGAAACCCTATGGGGCAGTTTTCTCTGTCCTATAGGGTCGCTATGAGTTGGAATTGACTCGGGGGCAACAGATTTTTTTTTTATATTTGTGGTTATAATTCTGTCTGGGAATGAGTTTTTTTTGTTATATTAATGAGGCAGTATTAACGTAGAGTGTGTCTTAAATCAATCTCTTTTGAGGTATAAAAAGAGCAGTTTAAGCAAGGAAGCAAGCAAGCAAGCACAGATGCCTGGGAAGATAGATGCCATGCCATGTGAGATCTCCAAGGAACCAGGAAACAGAAGCTGAAAAGAGACAAGGACCTTCCTCCAGAGCCAAAAGAGAAAGAAAGCTTTCCTCTATAGCCCTTAATTCAGACTTCTAGTCTCCTAAACTGTGAGAAATAAATTTCTGTTTGTTAGATCTACACACTTATATTATTTCTGTTATAGCAGCACTAGATAACTGATACAAGCCCACAGGATGGTTTTACTAGCGGTATTCAACCAGAGGATTTATCAAGGTTATCATAATGACTGGGCCTTAAATGGCATTAAGCAGGTGGGACCAAGATTGCTAATCATCAGTGAGAATCACTGAAATAGGCAAAGAAGAAGAGGAATAGTATTTTAGGCAGGGAAAATGGAATGGGAAAAGGCATGAAGGCACAAAATGGTTCAACTAGTGAGTTCAGGAAAGGACAAGCAGGTAATAATGATGTAAAGGAAGGTAGGGAGATAAGATACAGCATGTCTATTTGGAGCCTGAATCTCTGTTAGACACATGGAGTATATAGAGAGAATAAGACAAAGTGCCTTCTTTAAGGATAAAACAAACACACAAATAAATTACAGAGCCGATTGTGATGAGTGCTCTGGAGCAGGGTCGTAGTAGACTTTTAATATTAAATAGAACTTTCGACTTGATATAATAAGTCACTTACTCATTCCATGAAACTTTGTTGAGTATTGTGGTAGATTATTAGAATAATCACAACTCTCTGTGCCCTCCACCTTTTGCAATGTGACTTTGCTTCTTCTCCTATCAACACGTGGAGTCTAATTCTCTATCTCTTGAATCTGGGCTGGCTTTATGACTTGCATTGAGTAACACAATGTGGTGAAAATTGCATTGTACGACTTCTGAGGCTAGGCCTTAAGGACCTTTGCAGCTTCCACTTTCATTATCTTAGAACACTGCTGCCACCATTTAAGAAACCCAAGCTGTCCTGTTGGATGGGCCACATGGAGAAGAACCAAACATTCAAGCCGATACTAACTGCTGTTGACCATCTTGGACCATCCAGCCCCACGAGCCTCCAGATGAACGAGTGACCACAGGTAAGACCAGCAGAAGTTCCTCCCAACTATGCCCAGCCCATATTATAGAATCGTGGGCAAATAAATGATTATTGTTTTAAGTCACTACATTTTAGGGTGGTTTGTTATACTGCAATAAATCATTCAAACAAGTTACTATCATGGACCAGCCACAGGAGACACAGTTTTAAACACAGTTTCTACTCTCATGGAAATTACGTTTTTGTAGCAGAAGATAAATCATGAACAAATAAATAAATAGATATGCAATATGTCAAATAGTGATAATTGCTTTGAAGAAAAATAAAAGAAGATAAGGGATTAGAAAGTGACAGGTATTTTTCAGAGCTAGAGGGAATTGCTGCTGTTTTAGAAAAGGAAATCCTTTGAAGAAAATACTGGGTCTGTTCTAGAAGAGGTTTTCATGTTTGATGACCCTCTACCAATTATCAAAAAGTTTTCTCAGTAGCCTAACTCAGGTCCTTCTGACTGCATTAAAATCCATTCATAGAAGCACAGAAAGTCAACTCTAGAAGGAACTTCAGATATCAGTTTATCCTCCTCTTTACATCAGCAAACTGAACCTCAGAGAGGAAAGGTGTTATGATGTCTAATCTATTTTTGGTACTTCAGACTACAAAATGTGAAATATATGTGTTTTATTGTAAACCTCGGAGACCCTTAGTTTACATGTGAAGTATGCTAATAAGAAATATACCCTCTAGGAATTTCTGAGAAATTCCAGTCAATAGTTTGCATTCCAGTAGAAGCTGCTGTAAAAATTTCAACTATTTTTATTATCAGCCAGCACTAGTAGTACCAGTTGCCACTGAGTCCATTCCTACTCATGGTGATCCCATGTGTTTAAGCATAGAACTGCCCTCCATAGAGTCTTCATGGCCATGACCTTTTGGAAGCAGATCACCAGGCCTTTCTTCTAAGGTGACTTGGGTGGGTTTGAACAGCCAATCTTTCAGTTAATAGTTGAAAGCTTACCATCTGAGCCACCCAAGGACTCCCAATCAGCACTGGAGGGCTGTTGTATATAGTTAGATGTTAATAAAAACCAAAACCAAACCTGCTGCCATTGAGTAGATTTTGACTCACAGCTGAAATTTTTACAGAAGCACACTGCACATCTTTTTCCTGTGGAGTGGCTGGTAGGTTTGAACTGCTGACCTTTTGGTTAGCAGTTGGGCGCTTTATTACTGTGCCACCAGGGCTCATTATTTCAATGTTAGATATGCTCTTTCATGGGTAAAGTGAGTGGCATCAAGATATGTGATTTGGCTGGAAATATCGCACAGGTGCCTCTACCCTTGCATGACCAAAATACAAGAATCTAATGAGCCCAGCACCTACATTCTTCAGAGTTATGTTATGAGCTAGGACCTATTCAGTCCTTTCCTCTTCATTTAGTGGAGGAACCAGTCACCTGATTCTGACTAGGTTAGATGAATCTTGCTGCTAGAATATTATCTTGCTTACCCAAATTTTCCTCGCAAGGTGCTTGGCAGAGTGCCTAGAAGAACCAAGAACTTCACTGAGCTTACAAGTTGTATGACTCGTTTTGCCTGCTTGTTAATAAATATTTGAACATGTGGCAGATTTCAGTCTGAGGCTTGCTTTCATAATAAAACACCATTTGGTAGTAAGATTTAGGGGAGGCACTTGTGGCCCTTCTCTAGCTATTAGAGGCTACTGACGTCTGCCCACCCCCTCAATAATTAATAAATAGATATTTATAAACATAAAATAATTAATAAATAGACAAATTGGTTTGAATCAGTTTGCAGCAGAAGATGATTCTCTCCACTACTAAGTGCCAAAGCAAACGATTTGGATGCATGTTACCAAAGAGATGTCATCTAATGTTGGGTATAGGTGAGCAATGCAGTATTTTAGGACGTCAAGCATATTGCAGCCTGGTTGGTGAGAAAAACACTGGGGAAAGGAACACCAGTGAGGAGATTGTTGCTATAGCCCAGGTGAGGCAAGAGTCAGAGGTGCAGCATGATGCAGTGGAACCAGCAGTGGAGCTGGCATCAGAAATTCTAGTTCAGATCATGGGTCTGCTACTTATTAACCACCTAGCAGTCGGAAAGTTACTTCTCTCTTCTCAGATTCAATTTTCCCCAGATGAAATAATGATGAAATGTCATGGTATATATTAAGGCCCTAACTCAGCAATTGGCATGCAGTAGGCACTCAATAACTGCCAATTCCTTTCTCCACCATTAAACCATAAGATGGAATGGAGACAGAAAGACTAGTCAATTTAGGGCTTAATCTTTTGACTGTCACCAAACATTACAAGCAACATTTGGGCTATAATTTGATAAATTTGCTTGTTCTTCTTGTCTGACAAGATCATTTCAATTCAATAAGCATTCGCTAATCAGGGCACTAGTAATTATATTCAAAGTACAAGAATGATAGAGAAATAAAAAAGATGTTGTCTGCTTTCAAGAAGCTTCCAATCTTACTGTTCTGTCTGTGTCTGTTAATGCTGTTCCCCCACCCCCTCCCTGAACTACCACTAGCTTTCCAAATACAATAACATTAGATTCAACTATTATTTTTGAGAAGCAACTGATATCAGGCACTAAACTCGGCCCTTTGTATATGTTATTTAATCCACACAACAAACCTACAAGGTAGGTGCTATTATTATCCCCATTTGATAGATGAAAATTGAGACTCAGAGAAGGAACGTGGATATATTATTCAGGATCACACAGCTAATTAAAAGCTTACCTAGAATTTGAATCTAGATTAATCCACTGTTCACTCCACTGCTCCAGGCTGTTTCTTTTCTGTATTTGAAGATACATACTACTGTTATTGGAGCCCTGGTGGTGCAGGGGTTAAAAGCTACAGCTGCTAACCAAAAGGTCAGCAGTTCAAATCCACCAGTGACTCCTTGGAAATGCTATGGGGCAGTTCTATTCTGCTCTATAGGGTCACTATGAGTCGGAATTGACTCTATGGCATACAACAACAACTCCTGCTTTCTTATTAAAAAGTAAGCATCAACTCTGTTAGAAATGCAAAGTTTTTTGGAGGATGTTAGATATGAGTTTCTAATATAAGGATATGTATACAATCATTGAGCCAGGACACGGCTCGAACTTGCATATGAGCAATGATATTCTGTTCCACAGTCGGCCCCTGGTTTTGTTTTGACTGATGATATTGAGCTTCTCCATTATCTCTTCCCACAGATACAGTCATTTTGATTCCTGTAGAAACATTGGTGGCACAGTGGTTAAGAGCTATGGCTGCTAAAAAAAAGGTCAGCAGTTCGAATCCACCAGGCACTCCTTGGAAACTCTATGGGGCAGCTCTACTCCGTTCTATAGGGTCGCTATGAGTCAGAATCGACTTGATGGCAACAGGTGTGGTTTTTTGGCTTTTATCATCTCTTTCCACAGATGTAGTTGTTTTGATTCCTGTGTATTCCATCCGGCAAGACCCACGTGTATAGTTGCCATTTATGTTGTTGAAAAAAGGTATTTACAATGAATAATTCATCGTTCTTGCAAAATTCTATCATGCAATCTCTGGCATTGTTTCTATCACCAAGGCCATATTTTCCAACTACCGATCTTTCTTCTTCGTTTCCAACTTTTGCAATGCAATCACCACTAATTACCAATGCATTTTGATTGCATGTTTGATCAATTTCAGACTTCTGAAATTGATAAAAATCTTCAATTTCTTTATCTTTGATAGTAATGGTTGATGTGTAAATTTGAATAATAATCATATTAAGTGGTCTTTTACTTATAAAATTCTATAAACCCCACACTATATTATACACAAACATGCATGCATGCATGTGTGTGTTCGTGTATATATGTGTTAGAGATCATTTTTGAAAGATCTTTTATATTTATCCAATATTAACCATTTCTGGTGCTCTTCATTTCTTCCTGGAGATCTGGACTTCTATCTGGTATCATTCGCCATCAGCTTCTAGATCTTCTTTTATCATTTCGTATAACACAGTTCTGCCTGAAACAAATTCACTCAGCTTTTGTCTATTTGCAAGTGTTTTTATTTCACCTTCATTTTTGAAATTCTTTTTTTTCCTTCGAGAACTTTAAAGATGTCATTCCATTGTCTTTTGGCCTCCTATTTCTGACTATAAGTCATTTGTCCTTTGTATCATTGTTCCTCTATAGAGAATATATCTTTTTTCTCTGGCTGCTTTATTCATCCTTGGTTTTTAGTCTTTTGATTATGATATACCTAGGTGTATATTTTTTTCCCTAACTTGTTGAATTAATTTAATGAATAAGTGAATGGTGAAAAGATGAGAGTAGAAATAAGGTGTTGTTGCTGTTGTTAGGTGCCGTCGAGTCAGTTCTGACTCATAGCAACCTTACACACAACAGAATGAAACACTGCCCTGTCTTCATCCATCCTTACAATTGTTATGCTTGAGCTCATTGCTGCAGCCACTGTGTCAATCCACTTCATTGAAGGTCTTCCTCTTTTCCGCTGACCCTGTACTCTGCCAGGCATGATGTCCTTCTCCAAGGACTGATCCCTCCTGACAACATGTCCAAAGTATGTAAAATGCAGTCTCACCATCCTAGCTTCTAAGGAGCATTCTGGTTGTACTTCTTCCAAGACAGATTTGTTCGTTCTTTTGGCAGTCCATGGTATATTCAATATTCTTCACCAATACCACAATTCAAAGGCGTCAATTCTTTTTCGGTCTTCCTTATTCATTGTCCAGCTATCATACGCATATCATGCGACTGAAAATACCATCGCTTAGGTCAAGCACACCTTACTCTTCAAGGTGACATCTTTGCTCTTCAACACTTTAAAGGGGTCCTTTGCAGCAGATTTACCCAATATAATGCATCATCTGATTTCTTGACTGCTGCTTCCATAGCTGTTGATTGTGGATCCAAGTAAAATGAAATCCTTGACAACTTCAATCTTTTCTCCATTTATCGTGGTATTGCTCATTGGTCCAGTTGTGAGGATTTTTGTTTTCTTTATGTTGAGGTGCAACCCATATTGAAGGCTGTGGTCTTTGATCTTCATTAGCAAGTGCTTCAAGTCCTCTTCACTTTCAGCAAGCAAGATTGTGTCATCTGCATAATGCAAGTTGTTAATGAGTCTTCCTCCAATCTTGATGCCATGTTCTACTTCACAGAGTGCAGCTTCTCAAATTATTTGCTCAGCATACAAACTGAATAGGTATGGTGAAAGAATACAACCCTGATGCACACCTTTCCTGACTTTAAACCAATCAGTATCCCCTTGTTCTGTCTGAACAACTGCCTCTTGATCTATGTAAAGGTTCCTCATGAACACAATTAAGTGCTCTGGAATTCCCATTCTTTGTAGTGTTATCCATAGTTTGTTATGATCCACACAGTCGAATGCCTTTGCATAGTCAATAAAACATGGGTAAACATCCTTCTGGTATTCTCTGCTTTCCCCTACATGTCTGTCAGTTTGTCGTACTGTGGGGGCTTGCATGTTGCTGTGATGCTGGAAGCTATGCCACCAGTATTCAGATACTGGCAGGGTCTCCCATGGAGGACAGGTTTCAGCTGAGCTTCCAGACTAAGACAGACTAGAAAGAAGGACCCAGCAGTCTACTTCTGAAAAGCATTAGCCAGTGAAAACCTTATGAATAGCAGCAGAACATTGTCTCATGGAAATTAAAAAAAAAAAGGTAGGGTATAAATATCCCCACCAAAAAAACCGAAACAATTGCCTTTGAGCTGATTCTAATACATGGTGATCCCATGTGTGTCAGAGTAGAACTGTGCTCCATAGAGTTTTCAAAGGCTGACTTTTCCAAAGTATTAGTGTAGTTTTATACATATTTATTCTGCTGGAATTTGCTAAGCTTCTTGGATCTGTCCATTGTTATATCTATTTAGAAAATCTCAGCCACTATCTCTTCAAATACTTATTTTGTCTCATTTTCCCTCCCCTCTCCCTCTGGGAAACCAATTATACATATGTTAGAACATTTAATATTGTCTCAGTTCTTAAATACTTTGTTCTATTTTTTCACTCTTTGTATTTCAACTTATACTGACCTCTCTTAAAGTATATTTATCTTTTCCTCTGCTGTGTTCAATCTGTTATTAATCCCATTGGAAACATTCTTCATTTCTATTTTCTTTTTTATTTCTAGCATTTCCATTTGGCTCTTTTTCCTAGTTTTCATTTCTCTACTAAAATTCCCCATCTGCTCATGAATTTTATCCACCTTTTCCACTAGAACCTTTACATATTTATCATAGTTATTTTAAAGTCCTTTTCTGACCATTTTAACCTCTAAGCTTCCATTTCATCAACTTCTAGTACTGTTTCCTCTCTTCACCATGGGTCACTTTTTTTTTTTTTTTTTTTTGGTGCTTTGTGCTTCTCATATATATACTTTTTTTTTTTTTTTTTAAATAAAAGAAGAATAGAAACTGAAACAAATAGAACAGGACAAACTCCTTTTTGTCAGGTCATTAGTGTGGTGAGATGACTCAGTCTAACCTGTAATCAAACTGCATTTGAGCTTTGTTGCAGATTTAGTTAGATTCAGGTCACCAGTGGCTTCGTATGTTTTGGGAGTGGATCAGGACTTTCCCTTTGGCAGGGTTTGGACTCTGAGCACCAGCCATATTCTAGTAAATTCTTTATGCTTTAATTTGGCCGCCAGCCTTCTGCACCAAGGGAAATCTCTCTATTTAACAGCTCAGCTGCCATATTTGGGAATGCTGTCGATTCGGTCCCACCTTTGGATTTCTGTGCCTTGAGAGATCTCTATTCCCCTTGCTGCCCTGCCTCCAACTTTTGCAAGGCTGCAGCATTCTTGGTTAAGGCCTACAGTGCCCCTACTCAGTTTTTTAAAAGACAGATGCATCCAAAAATAGAAAGAAAAGATTTTTTCCTTTGTATTCCAAATAAGAAAAAAATTATAATTGAATTTCACTATGGGCCCATGAATTCTGCCCCTAGGGAAAATAATGAAAATGATCAGAATGACCCTTCCCTCTTCTTGAAACTACAATCCAGACCAAGTGCTCAAGTACTCAGAGACTCTGTTATAAGATTGCAGACTTCCACTCCATTACTGACCCTAATTACAGAGGAACCAATACCATCCCTGGGTTCAGGACTATTAAGACAGTTGAAGAATCCCGTTTTTAAACAGTAGACTAAATCAGTGAAGGTGCTATCAAGATGTTAAATATAATAGGAAATAAAGGGTATGTAAAAAGTCTTTGACTGATTTCTGAGAGTTGGTCTCTTAAAATCTTATGAATTACAGAAAGCAAAATATGATCTAACTCCAAGAAGAAAGGCAGCATAACCTCGTGGTTAAGCATATGGGCTCTGGAGTTAGAATGTCTAGATTAAATTCCCTTCACCTTGGGCTTGTATTTAACTCCTTTGTGCTTTGTGATGAATTGGTCATAATGGCAGTATCTGCTTCATCTGATTGTTGAGGATTATATAGTTAATATTTAATTATATATTTTATAAGTTAATATATAAGCACTGTCTTAGGCTGGGTTCTCTAGAGAAGCAAAACTGGTAAAGGGTATAAATATATACAGAGAGAGATTTATATCAAGGAAACAGCTCACGCAATTGTAGCGGCTGGAACGTCCCAAATCTGTGGATCAGGATAGAGGCTTCTCTTGATTCATGTAGCCACAGGGGCTGGTGAACCCAGGATTGGCAGGTTGGAGAGCAGGGCTCCCGCTTACAGGCTGTGAAGATCGATGAATTCAAAGATCAGCAGATAAGCTGATAGCTCAGGTCCCAAGAACCAGAGGTCAGGTGAACAGGAGGCAGCTGCAGGATCCAGAGCAAGCAAAAAAACAAAAACATTTGTCTATATTTAGATGCAGGCCACACCTGCAAGGAAACTGATTGGCTACTCATGGCAGACTCACAGATCATGGGAGCAATCACATATAAACACTGAGAATCATGGCCCAGCCAAGTTGACACACAATCTTAACCATCACAAGCACTTAGAGTAGCACTGGCTTATAACAAACATTATGAAAATGTTTTATATTGTTATTAGCACCAACTCAGCCAATTCAGAAGCATCGGGATGTGTGAACAATCATATAAATTAACATTTGCTGCCCAAATTACCCTCACTCACTTCACACACGTACTCTCAGCCCAAAGTTTGCAAGTATTTGCTCCAAATAGCTTGGAGATCCTATTCATAACTATTGTCATTTTAAGGACTTTATATGGTTGTGCATATATTTCTACAGTGTGGATCTCCTGGACACAGAAGGCTTGGTAACAGGGAGAAGTCAACCTAAGTTGGCTCCTGCGGAAGTAGTAAATGCCTTCACAGTCAGGTAGATGGAAACTGGATGGATGGACCAAGCAGATATACTTCTGGCCCAGTTCTAGCCTCGGGGAAAAAGAAAAGGAAGGATACTCTGGAAGACCAGAGGCCCCTAGAATTCTAAGGTATGTGGCTTCTACATGGCAGAACTCATAGCTGTCATGAAATTCTGGTCCCAGAACCCAGTAAACTGCTATACATCTGATAATTTCAAAATAATGTTGATGGGTGGGATCAGGAGGGGGGAATGGCAATTTGAACATATATGTTTATCTCTTCTCCTTCCTGAAACACCACAAAGATGAGAGTAAATGAATAAAACCAGATTAAACCCACAAGGATAAAGAGAGTGGGAGAAGAAACATCAGAGTATGAGAAGATGGAAAGCCAAATGAAGGAATTAGCAGAACTGAGAAAGATGCATACCAAGCATCTGCAGAGGTGGTGCTAATGCAAAGCAAGCCATATCCTGCCACAGAACTCCAACTAAGCTCAAGCATTAGAGGACCCAAGAACACAGAAGGAAACATGCAGGGAGATAAATAGCTTGAAGACAAGAGGATTAGTTAAAGTCTCTGCAAGAATCAGTTAGCCTTCAGGTTTTCCCACAATCTTGCACATGTCACGATTACCCTTTCCTGGCAGAAGTCTGGAAGTTTAAGTCTATGGGGCAACTGAAGCAGAGAGGTACCTTATACTGGAATAAGGCAGATTCATTGGAAGTCTACCTACTGAAGGATGAGACCATACACTCCTCTGTCTACTCCCAGCCCAGCCCCCACAGGTTGCTTGTGCTGGTGGCTAGGCTACTCCCTTTCGAGGTGTGAAAATGGAGAATTCTTCTCTGAAAAAACAAAACAAGCCCAGACAAATGACCTAAAGTTAGAGCTTCTATTATGAAAATCTGCTGACTGACAAGCCCCTCCCAGAGATACAGAATTCCAATCAACTTTTTAATACCTGGCTCTTAGATGTAAATGGACAAAAAAAAAAAAAGGGGGGGGGATAGCCAGATATTTGAGGAAAGCCTGAAAAATAAACAACAGAGATTAAAACAAACAAAAAGAAAAGGGACTTAAGAAAAAACAAACACTTGCCTCACTTAGTGTCTGGGATTTCTCATAGTCTTTTTTTTCCTCCTGTGTCACTGATTATTCCTTCTCAATCTCTTTGCTGCATCTTCCTCATTTCCTCGATCTTTAAATGTTATAGTGCCTAGAACTCAATACCAGGATCTCTTCCCTCATGGCTTTAAATATTATCTATGCTATTGGGTACACTAAGGAGCCCTGGTGGTGCAACGGTTAAGCGCTTGGCTGCTAACCGAAAGATCGGAAGTTTGAACCCACCAGCTGGTGTGTGGGAGAAAGATGTGGCAATCTGCTTCCATAAGGATTATAAGGATTACAGCCTTGGAAACCCTATGGGGCAGTTCTACTCTGTCCTATAGGTTCACTATTAGTCTAAATCAACTCGATGGCACACAACAACATTGGGTACCTTGGGTGGTGCAAACAGTTAAGTACTCAACTCTGAGCCAGAAGGTTGGTGGTTCAATTCCTCCCAGAGGCACCTTGGAAGACAGGCCTGGAGATCTGTCTCTGAAATGTCACGGTTTTGAAAACCCTATAGAGCAGTTCTACTTGCACACACAGGGTCACCATGAGTTGGAATCGACTTTACGGCAACTGAGAACAACGATATGCTGTTGACTCTCAAATGCATATCTCTACATCAGATCTCTTCCCTGACTCCAGACTATATATGCCTACTCCACCTGTCCACTTGGTGACCTAATAGGTACCTCAAAACTAATGTGTTAAAGAATGTACTACTGATATTCCCCCCCAAGAATCTACACCTACCAGTTTTCTCCATCTTGATAAAAGTCAATTTATTTATTTTTAAAATTTATTTTATTTGTTTTTGTTGTTGTTTGTGATGGTTAAGATTGTGTGTCAACTTGGTTGGGCCGTGATTCTCAGTGGTTGGCAGTTAGTTGTGTAATGATGTAGTTTAAAAGTTATGTAATGTTGTAGTTATCCTCCATTCTGTGATATAATATAGTCATCTCGATGATATAGCCTGATGTGATCAGTTTAAGGGGAGTTTCCTCAGGCATGTGGCTTGCATCCAATATATATGGGTGTTCTGCCAAAGTTTGTTGGCTTTTGCTCACTCTGGATCCTGCATCTGGCTCATCATCATCTGACTTCCGGTTCTTGGGACTTGAACAAGCGGCATGCTGTATTCCCTGCCGATCTTGGTATACATCAGCCTGCCCTCTGGCCCTCTGACCTTGGGTTCATCAACCACTGGCAACTATGTGAGTCAAGAGAAGCCTCCACCCTGCCACCTGATCAGACTTGGAACTTGCCAGCCGTTACAACCACATGAGCCATTTCCTTGAAATAAATCATTGTCGTTGAAAATATACTCAGCAGAACGGTTGCTATAGGGTTGCTGTGAGTCAGAATCGACTTGGTGGCAGTGGTGGGTGGGTATACATGTACAATTCAGTGACATTGGTTACGTTCTTCAAGTTGTGAGACCATTCTCACCCTCCTTTTCCAAATTGTTCCTCCCCCATTTCATAAACTCACTGCCTTCTAAGTTTCCTATCTCATCTTTCAAGCTGTTTGATCTCATATAGATAGTTCTCAAAAGACAACAATGCTCAAGGCAGATTAAATATCAATTTATTAATAAATAAATATTAATAAACGTCTTTCCAGTTGCTCAAGCCAACAATCTTGTGTATTAGTTTGGGTTTCCCTAGAAACAGACCCTAAAACAAGGATTCAAGTACAAGTAGTTTATTTTAGAGAAGCAGGGACCACTAACAGGGACCAACTTGTTTACCACTGATTGACTGAGGCTTAATTCTGCAGGGAAACCCTGAGAAACAATGTTAAGGCACATGCCTCAGAATTATTCCACTTGAAGGGTAAGGGAGAATCACTGGCTGAAGGCTGCTGCTAAAAAAAAAAACAAAAACAAAAACAGTTGCCGTCAAGCTGATTCTGACTCATTGGTGACCCCTTGTGTATCAGAGGGTTTTCAATGGCTGATTTTTCAGAAGTGGATTGCCAGGCCTTTCTCCCAAAGTGCCTCTGGGTAGACTCAAATCTCCAACCGTTCAGTTAGCAGCTGAGCATGTTAACTGATTGTACCACCCAGGGACTCTAGGGGCTGCCCCTAAAACTAAAAAAACTAAGCCCAACTCATAGTCAATTCCAACTAATAGCGAATTAGTGAAAAAATTAACATTTTTTAATGTTGTTTTTGTTATTTATTTATTTTATTGTGCTTTAGGTGAAAGTTTACCACTCAAGTTAATTTCTCATACAAAGATTTATACACATATTGTTGTGTGACACTAGTTGCAATCCCTGTAATGTGACAGGACACTCCCCCTTTCCACACCTGGTTTCCCATGCCCATTCAACCAGCTCCTGTCCCTTCCTGCCTTCTCATCCTGCCTCTGGCCAGAAGCTGCCCATTTGATCTCCTGTATCTGTTTGAACTAAGAAGCACGCTCTTCCGGAGTATTATTTTATGTTCTTTGGTCCAATCCAATCTTTGTCTGAAGAGTGGGCTTCGGGAATGGTTTTAGTTCTGGGTTAACAGAGCATCTGGGGGACATGGCTTCGAGGGTCCCCCAATCTCAGTCAGGCCACTAAGTCTGGTCTTTTTACTAGAATTTGAGTTCTGCTCCACACTTTTCTACTGCTCCATCAGGTACTCTCTGTTGTGTTCCCTGTCAGGGCAGTCATTGATGGTAGCCAGGAACCATCTAGTTCTTCGGGTCTCAGGCTGATGGAGTCTCTAGTTTATGTGGCCCTTTTGGGCTAATACTTTCCTTGTGTCATTGGTGTTCTTCATTCTCCTTTGCTCCATGTGGGCTGGGACCAATTGATGCATCTTATATGGCTGCTTGCAAGCTTTTAAGACCCCCCAGTGCCACTCGCCAAAATGGGATACAGAACATTTTCTTAATAAACTTTGTTATGCCAGTTAACCTAGATGTCCCCCAAAATAATGGTCCTTAGACCCCCACCCCTGCTACTCTGTCCCTCAAAGTGTTTGGTTGTATTTAGGAAACTTCTAAGCTTTTGGTTTAGTCCAGTTGTGCTGACTTCCCCTGTATTATGTGTTGTCCTTCCCTTCACCTAAGATGATTCTTGTCTACTATCTAGTTAGTGAATTCCCCTCTCCTTCCCTCCCCATCCTCATAACTATTAAAGGATGTTTTCTTCTGTGTTTAAACCTTTTCTTGAGTTCTTATAATAGCGGTCTCATACAATATTTATCTTTTGTGACTGACTAATTTCACTCAGCATAATACCTTCCAGATTCATCCATGTCGTGAGATGTTTCATGGATTTATCATTGTCCTTTATCATTGCATAGTATTCCATTGTGTATATGTACCACAGTTTGTTTATCCATTCGTCTGTGGACAGGCACGTAGGTTGTTTCCAACTATTTGCTATTGTGATCAGTGCTGCAATGAACATGGGTGCGCATATGCCTACTTTTGTGATGGCTCTTATTTCTCTAGGATATATTCCAAGGTGTGGGATTGTTGGATCGCATGGTACTTCTGTTTCTAGCTTTTTAAGGAAGCACCAAATTCATTTCCAAAGTGGTTGCACCATTTTACATTCTCACCAGCAGTGTCTATCTTTTCCAATCTCTCCACAACCTCTCCAACATTTATTATTTTGTGTTTTTTTGATTAGTGCTAGCCTTGTTGGGGTGAGATGGTATCTCATTGTAGTTTTGATTTGCATTTCTCTTATGGCTAATGATGGTGAGCATTTCCTCATGTATCTGTTAGCTGCCTGAATGTCTTCTTTGGTGAGGTGTCTGTTCAGACCCTTTGCACATTTTTAAATTGAGGTGTTTACTATTTTGTAGATTTTAGAGACTGGACCCTTAATGGCTATGTCGTAGCCAAAAATTTTTTCCCAGTCTGTAGGTTGTCTTTTTACTCTTTTCGTAAAGTCTTTTGATGAATGTTAAGTGTTTGATTTTTAGGAGCTCCCAGTTATCTAGTTTCTCTTCTGGTGTTTTGCTCATCGTTAGTTATGGTTTGTATTCTGTTTATGCCATGTATTAGGGCTCCTAACATTGTCCGTGGAACCCTGGTGGCGCAATGGTTAAGAGCATGGCTGCTTACCAAAGGTTGGCAGTTCAAATCCACCAGCTGCTCCTTGGAAACGCTATAGGGCAGTTCTACTCTATCTATAGGTTTGCTATGTGTCGGAACTGACTTGACAGCACACAACAACAACAAGCACTGTCCCTATTTTTTCTTCTATGATCTTTATCGTTTTAGATTTTATATCTAGGGCTTTGATCCATCTTGAGTTAGTTTTTGCCCATGGTGTGAGGTATGGCTCTTGTTTCATTTTTTTGCAGATGGATATCCAGTTATGCCAGCACTGTTTGTTAAAGAAATTATTTTTTCCACATTTAACGAACTTTGGTCCTTTGTCAAATATCAGCTGCTCATAGTTGGATGAATTTACATCTGGATTCTCAATTCTGTTCAGTTGGTCTATGTGTCTGTTGTTGTACCACTACCAGGCTGTTTTGACTGCTGCAGCAGCATAATAGGTTCTAAAATCAGGTCGTGTGAGGTCTCCCACTTGGTTCTTCTTCAGTAATGCTTTTCTTATCCAGAGCCTCTTCCCTTTCTGTATGAAGTTGGTGATTAGTTTCTCCATTTCATTAAAAAATGTCATTAGAATTTGGATCAGGATTGCATTTTATCTGTAGATCACTTTGGGTACAATTTACATTTTCACAATATCGAGTCTTCCGATTCATGAGCAAGGTACATTTTTCCACTTATGTAGGTCTCTTTTGGTTTCTTGCAGTAGTGTCTTGTAGTTTTCTTTGTATAGGTCTTTTACATTTCTGGTTAGATTTATTCCTAAGTATTTTATCTTCTTGGGGGGTATTGTAAATGGTATTGATTTTGTAATTTCCGCTTCAAACTTCTCTTTGTTGGTGTAGAGGAATCCAGCTGATTTTTATATGTTTATCTCGTTTCCTGATACTTTGCTGAACTCTTCTGTTAGTTCCAGTGGTTTCCTTGTGGATTCTTTAGGGTTTTCTGTGCATAAGACCATATTATCTGCAAATAGTGATACTTTTACTTCTTCCATACCAATCTGGATGCCCTTTATTTCTTTTTCTAGCCTAATTGCTCTGCCTGGGACCTCCAGCACAATGCTGAATAAAAAGAAAAGAGTGGTGATAAAGGGCATTCTTGTCTGGTTCCCATTCTCAAGGGGGTACTTTCAGACTCTTCATTTAGGATGGTGTTGGCTTTTGGCTTTGTGTAAATGCCCTTTATTATGTTGAGGAATTTCCCTTCTGTTCCTATTTTGCTGAGAGTTTTTATCATGAATGGGTGTTGGACTTTGTCAAATGCCTTTTCTGCATCAATAGATAAGATCACGTGGTTCTTGTCTTTTTTTTTATTTATGTGATTGATTACGTTGATTTTTTTCCAATGTTGAACTGTGCCTGCATACCTGGTATGAATCCCACTTGGTCATGGTGAATTATCTTTTTGATATGTTGTTGAATTCTACTGGCTAGAATTTTATTGAGGATTTTTGCATCTATGTTCATATTGGTCTGCAATTTTCTTTTTTTGTGGTGTCTTTACCTGGTTTTGGTATCAGGGCTATGCTGGTTTCATAGAATGAGTTTGGGAGTATTCCATCCTTTTCTATGCTCTGAAATACCTTTAGTAGTAGTGGTGTTAACTCTTCTCTGAAAGTTTGGTAGAATTCTTCAGTGAAGCACTCAGGGCCAGGGCTTCTTTTTTGTTAGGAGTTTTTTTAATTACCTTTTCCATCTCTTTTGTTATAGGTTTATTTAGTTTTTCTACCTCAGTTTGTGTTAGTTTAGGTAGGCATTGTTTCTAGAAATTTGTCCATTTCCTATAGGTTTTCAAATTTTTGGAGTACAATTTTTCATTGTATTTTGTTATGATTCTTTTAATTTCAGTTGGGACTGTTGTGATAGCACTCATCTCATTTCTTATTTAAGTTATTTCTTTCTCCAGTTTTTCTTTCATCAGTTTGACTAATGGTTTATCAATTTTGTTGATCTTTTCAAAGAACCAGCTTTTGGCTTGTTGACTCTTTCAACTGTTTTTCTGTTCTCTATTTCATTTATTTCTGTTCAAATTTTTATTTTTTCCTTTCTTCTGGTTCCCAAGGGCTTCTTTTGCTGCTGTCTTTCTATTTATTTGTGTTGTATGGTTAATGTTTTGATTCTGGCCCTTTTTCCTTTTCGGATGTATGCATTTATTGCTATAAGTTGACCTCTGAGCACTGCTTTTGCTGTGTCTCAAAGGTTCTGGAAGAATGTGTTTTCACTCTCATTTGATTCTATGAGACCAAGGCTATAATCTTTACAGAAGCAAACTGCACACCTTTCTCCCATGGAGCAGCTGGTGGGTTAGAACTGCTGATGTTTTGATCAGGGCTGCCCCTACAGGTGTTAATTTCCCAGCACTTTCAGTTGGCTGTGGGCACTGTAAGAGTGACTCTCTTTTCACACTTCTGGGAAAGCCCTCAGGCACAGAGATGCAAATACCAGGGGTACTGACAGCTCCGAAACTTTGGGAATTATCCTTAAGGCTTTTCTTTTTCTCACACTCTATATCCAGTGGATCAGCAAATTCTGTCGGTTCTACCTTTCAAACAAGTTCAGAATCCACAGGTATCACCTTCACTCAGGCCACCATCAACATTCAATAGCCTGCACTGAATCACTGCTACTTGGTCAATAGCTTACTACTCGGTCTCCCTGCTTCCATTCTTGTTCCCACCCCCTATAATCTATTGTGATCCTTTTAAAACTCAACTAAGTTTATGTTACTCCTGTTCAGAACCCTCTAGTGGTTTCTCAACTAATTCAGAGTGAAATCCCAAGTTCTACAAAGCCCCAATTATTACCTCCTTTCATCACTCCTTGCTCAGTCTGTTCCAGTCCATGGTCTTCTTTGATGTTATTTGCAATTCTGTGATGAACTATGCTCAAACACAATTAAGTGAAAGGGTGTGTACTGAATGGTGATACCTTCAGCCCTCCTCCTCTACTCAACTCTGAGAATACTAGCAGCCAAGTTTGTATCTCCCAGTTTGGAAATCGTGGGGTCTTCCCTAGGGAAACTGACGAGACCATGAGAAAGTCTATAACCTCAAATAGTTTGGAATCCTTTAACGGAAAAATTCAAACAGGTCACCTTATGCATGAAGCTTACCAGAAAATAAGCCATGCCTTTATACACAAAAATTTTAGTCAACTTTTTAATGCCACACTCTAAAATTTAAATGAATAATCAAGGATTACCAGACATTGAAGAAAAGCCCTCAAAATTAAAAACAGATCACCCGCCAAAAGGAAATCAGGGAAAACATAATCAGCGCAAGAAGCAGAATAAAACGTTAAGTTGAGATCCTTGTAAGTAAAAGAAGATATTACATCAATAAAACAAGTACAGGAAACTATAAAAGAGCTCTTAGAAGTTAAAAATGTGGTGGCTAGAATTTTTTAAATTCAGTAGAAGTGTTGGAAAGTACAGTAGAAGGAACCTCCCAGAGAACAGAACAAAAGGATATAGAAAAGGTACAAAAAGTTGAGGATCAGTCTAGCAAGCTCAACAGAAGATCAAAAGGGGGAAAAAAGAGAAAAAAGGAAGAGAAATTATCAAAGAAATAAGACAAGAAAGATTTCAGAATTTAAGAACAGGGTTTTTAGAATATTGAGATTTCCTTGAGCGAATGATAAAAAAAAAAAAAAAGCCACATCCAGGTATATTATTTTGAAACTCTAGAATGCCAAGGATAAGGAGAACATTCTATAAAAAGATCCAGAGAGAAAAACAGGTCACATACAAAGGATCAAGAATCAGAATAGAATCAGTTTTCTCAGCAACAACACTGGAAAACAATGAAGCAATGTCTTCAACATTCTGAAGGAAAATTATGTCTAATTCTATATCCAACCAACTTTTGGTCAAGTGTGAGAATGGAATAAGACATTTTCAGACTTGAAATGCATAAATAAAAAATTTATCTCCCTTGTACTTTTTTTCAGGAAGCTCCTGAAGGATGTCTTCCACCTAAATAAGGGAATAATCCTAGAAAGAGGAAGTGTGAGATTTATTAAACACAAGCCCAGTGCAGGAGAAGGGGAAGGAAAGTCCCAGAACAACCACTGTGTGGCAGGCCTAGGCAGCAAATCCAGACTGGGGCAGGAAGACAGACCTCCAAGGAAGATGTTTCCTAGAAAAGAATTGAATTGATCAATTATGTGATGTACTTGACCAAGAGGAAGTAGTATTAAGAGATATTTTGTAATATGTTGAACAGTTGGGAGGAACAAGAAATAGTCACACTGAAAACTTTGCAAACGAAAAACACGGTAATTATTAACTCTAAGAAGAACAAAAACGTAAACAAGAAAGGAAGTTGTATTGTGTGCCATTGAGTCAATTCCTATTCATAGCAACTATCAGTATAATCATACTAACCAAAAAAACCCCAAATCAGATGCCCTCAAGTTGATTCCAACTCATGGTGACCCCATGTGTTGCAGAATAGAACTGCACTCCATAGGATTTTCAAGGCTGTGACCTTTCAGAAGCAGATTCACCAAAAACCAAACCAAACCCAGTGCTGTTGAGTTGATTCTGACTCGTAGCAACCCAATAGGACAGAGTAAAACTGCCCCATAGAGTTTCCAAGGAGCACCTGGTAGATTCGAACTGCCAATCCTTTGGCTAGCAGCCATAGCACTTAACCACTACGCCACCAGGGTTTCCAGAAGCAGATTACTAGGCCTTTATTCTGAGGTGCCTCTGAGTGGATTCAAACTGCCAACCTTCCAGTTAGTAGTTGAGTGTTTAAATATTTGCAGCACCCAGGACTCCATAAATCACAGTAAGAAGATGTCTTAGTTATCTAGTGCTGCTATAACAGAAATACCACAAGTGGATGTCTTTAACAAAGAGAAATACACTCTCTCACAGTCTAGGAGGTTGGAAGTCTGACTTCAGGGTGCCAGCTCCAGGGGAAGGCTTTCTGTCTCTGTCAGCTGTGGGGGAAAGTTTTTGTCAACAATCTTCCCCATTGAGGGGCTTCTCAGAGCAGGGATCCCGGGTCCAGAGGACATGCCATTCTCCTTGCTCTTGTTTCTTGGTAGTGTGAGGTCCCCAAGTCTCTTTGCTCACTTCTCTCTTTTGTATCTCAAAAGAGATTGACTTAAAACACGACCTGATCTTCTAGGTTGAGTCCTGCCTCATTAACGTGACTGCCTCTAATCCTGCCTCATTAACATCATAGAGGTAGGATTTACAACACACAGGAAAATCACAGCAGATTACAAAATGGTAGACAATCACACAATACTGGGAATCATGGCCTAGCCAAGTTGACACACATTTTTGGGGGACACAGTTCAATCCATAACAGTAGGTAATCATAGTAGGTAGTTAAGAAGTAGGGCAAAAATTTAACAAATGTAATGAGAGAACGGAAGGAGGGAAAAGGTAGATAAATTAAATTCATGTCATGGAAACCCTGGTGGTGTAGTGGTTAAGAAGTATGGCTGCTAACCAAAAAGTCAGCAGTTCTAGTCCACCAGATGCTCCTTAGAAACCCTATGGGGCAGTTCTACTCTGTCCTTACAGGATGGCTGTGTGTTGGAGTCAACTCTACAGCAATGGGTTGGGTTTTTACAATAGTCATTAGTGTTCGTGATAAATTAAGCAATATTATAAACACATTATTTTAAAATATGACGTTAGATATCCAAAGAAACATCTAAAGGAGTTGAAAATGGTTGCCTTTGGGGAGTAAGACTCTGGGATGTGGAGGTATGGAGCACTGAAACAATGTGCTTGAACTACTTTGGTGACATTGCTGATCTGGTGTTTAGGTGAGAAATTGTTTTCTCTTTATTTTCCAAACTTCTATATTACTTTTTATAACTATTTTATTTTTATGCAAATACTAGATGAGTACATTACCTCCATTTTAAACATTCTGTGAAAACAGGTGTATACAGAATAACACGTATAGTCCCCTTTAGCTGCCTCCCATTTTCCTCATCAGAGGTAACCACTATGAATACTTTATGTGTGTAGCCCCTGACCTTTTTCTATGTGTATATAGTTGTGCAGATACAAGTATATGCCATATTTTGTATCCATGAGTTCATATGGTACATATTATTCTACAACTGGATATTTTTTTACCTTAACCATGATTTTAGAGATTCTTCCATGGCAGTAATACATGTAGATGTACCTCACACATTTCAATTGTTGCATTGTTGTTAGGTGTCATCAAGTAGGTTCCAGCTCATGGTGACCCTATGAACAACAGAATGAAAACACTGCCCAGTCCTGCGGCATCCTCATGATCATTTGTTGTTATGCTTGAGCCCATTGTTGCAGCCACTGAGTCAATCCATCTCGTTGAAGGTCTTCCTCTTTTTCGCTGACCCTCTACTTTACCAAGCATGATGTCTTTCTCCGGGGACTGATTTAAAGTATGTGAGATGTCCAAAATATGTGAGATGTAGTCTCACCATACTTGCCTCTAAGGAGCATTCTGGCTGTACTTGTTCTAAGACAGATTTGTTCATTCAATATTCTTCCCCAACACCACAATTCAAAGGCATCAGTTCTTCTTTGGTCTTCCTTATTCATTGTCCAGCTTTTGCATACATATGAGGTGATTGAAAACACCATGGCTTGCGTCGGGTGCACCGTAGTCCTCAAAGTGACATCTTTGCTTGTCGACACTTTAAAGAGGTCTTTTGCAGCAGATTTGCCCAATGCGATGCATCATATGATTTCTTGACCGCTGCTTCCATGGCTGTTGATTGTGGATCCAAGTAAAATGAAATCCTTGACAACTTCAATCTTTAGTCCATTTATCCTGATGTTGCTTATTGGTCCAGTTGTGAGGATTTTTGTTTTCCGTATGCTGAGGTATAATCCATACTGAAGTCTGTGGTCTTTGATCTTCAGCAGTAAGTGCTTCAAGTCCCCTTCACTTTCAGCAAGCAAGGTTGTGTCATCTGCGTAACAAAGGTTGTTAATGAGTCTATGTCCAATTCTGATGCCACGTTCTTTTCATATAGTTCATCTTCTTGTATTATTTGCACAGGATACAGATTGAGTAAGTATGGTGAAAGGATAAGACCACGATGCACACCTTTCCTGACTTAAAACCACACAGTATCCCCTTGTTTTGTTCAAAAAACTGCCTCTTGATCTAGGTACAAGTTCCTTATGAGCACAATTAAGTGTTCTGGAATTCCCATTCTTCCCAATGTTATCCATAATTTGTTATGATCCACACAGTCAAATGCCTTTTGCATAGTCAATAAAATGCAGGTAAATATCTTTCTGGTATTCTCTGCTTTCAGCCAGGGTCCATCTGACATCAGCAATGATATTCCTAGTTCCACATCCTCTTCCGAATCTGGCTTAAATTTCTGGAAGTTCCCTGTCGATATACTGCTGCAGGCACTTTTGAATGATCTTCAGCAAAATTTTGCTTGCATGTGACATTAATGACATTGTGCAATAATCTTCACATTCGATTGAATCACCTTTCTTGGCAGTAAGCATAAATATATATCTCTTCCAGTCATTTGGGCAGGAAGCTGCCTTCCAAATTTTTTGGCATAGATGAGTGAGTGCTTCCAGCACTGCATCCGTTTGTTGAAACATCTCAATTGGTATTCCGTCAATTCCTGGAGCCTCGTTTTTTGCCACTGCCTTCAATGCAGCTTGGACTTCTTCCATGAGTACCATCAGTTCCTGATCATATGCTACTTCTTGAAATGTTTGAACATCGACCAATTCTTTTTGGTGCAGTGACTCTGCATATTCCTTTCATCTTCTTTTGATGCTTCCTGTGTTTAATATTTTCCCCGTAGAATCCTTCAGTATTGCAACTCGAGGCTTGAATTTTTTCGTCAGTTCTTTCAGCCTGAGAAATGCTGAGTGTGTTGTCCCTTTTGGTTATCTATCTCCAGGTGTTTGCACATGTCATTATAATACTTTTTCTTCTCAAGCTGCCCTTTGAAATCTTCTATTCAGCTCTTTGACTTCATTTTTTCATCCTTTAACTTTAGCTACTTGACGTTCAAGAACAAGTTTCAGAGTCTCTTCTGACATCCATTTTGGTCTTTTCTTTCTTTCCTGTCTTTTAATGTCCTCTTGCTTTCTTCATGTATTATGTCCTTGATGTCATTCCACAACTAGCCTGGTCTTCGGTCATTAGTGTTCAATGCGTCAAATCTATTTTTGAGAAGGCCTCTAAATTCAGATGGGATATACTCAAGGATGTACTTTGGCACTAGTAGATTGGTTTTAATTTTCTTCAGTTTCATCTTGAACTTGCGTATGAGCAATTGATGGTCTGTACTGCAGTCAGCCCCTGGCCTTGTTCTGACTGATGACGTTGAACTTTTCTTTCGACTCTTCCCACAGATGTAGTCGATTTGATTCCTGTGTATTCCATCTGGCAAGGTCCATGTGTATAGTCGTTTATAGTGGTGAAAAAAGGTATTTGCAGTGGAGAAGTCACTGGTCTTGCAAAATTCTATCATGTAATCTCCAGCATCATTTCTATCACAAAGGCCATATTTTCCAGTTACCAATCCTTCTTCTTTGTTTCCAACTTTCACATTCCAATCACCGGTAATGATCAATGCATCCTAACTGTGTCTGGAAGCTCAGCTGAAACCTGTCCGCCATGGGTGACACTGCTAGAATTTGAATACTGGTGGCATAGCTCCCAGCATTACAGCAACATGCGAGCCCCCACAGTACAGCAAATTGAGAAAAGTTTCAATTTTTTATGTAATTAAATCCATCAGTCTTCATCTTTATGGCTTCTGAATTGTATGTCTTATTTAAGAATGCCTTTCCTACCATGAAAATTTGGAAATATTCTATATTTTCTACTATTACTTTAGTTTTACGGTTTATCTATTTTAATCAAAATATTTTTGCATATGGTGTGAGCAGTGGTTGAAATATGTTATTTTTTTCCGAATGGAAAACAACAACAACATTTGTTATAGCCATTCTTTACCCCTCTGATTTCAAATGCCATTTTTATCATGTATGAAATTCTGATAAATGTATAGATAGATCAATAAATATATGGACAGATACCTGGTTTTGGACTCTATTCTACTGATGTTCATATATTCTTGGCCCAACAATATTCTATTTGATTATAGCTTTATACCACATATTGATACCTCATATGGCAAGTCCCTCCTCCTTTTCCAACATTTTTGCTTATTTTCACATTTTTTGCCAGCCTGCCAGGTTTTATTTTCAAAAATAGATTAATTTGGGGAGAACTGACATCTTTCAAATAAGTGATTTTCCATGTGTCTTTCTTTATTCTGATTCTTTACATCTCAGAGTAAAACTTTATAATTCTGTTCGTATAGGACCTTCACATTTCTTAAGTTTATTTATTGTTTTTTTCCATAGATTTTGTAACTATTGTGAATTGATTCTTTTCCATGATATATTCTAGTAAGCTATTGTTGATCTATAGGAAAGCTATTTATTTTTATATGGTAATTTTATATTTAACCATTTTATTAACTCTCTTATTCATTCTAATAATTTTTCAGTTGGTTCACTTAGATTTTCTTGGTAGCACCTTTTATCTTCGAGTAATGACAGTATTATCTCTTTTTTCCAAGACTGGTACATCTCTTTTTCTTATCTCTCAATAGTAGTTATGTATTCTAATATGATGCTGATGAACAGAGGTGATAATTGGCATGCTTTATCTGTTCTTCATTTTAGTTTGCCATTATATATTTTAACAGAAAATTTGGTGGCTTGACCCTCAATTATCAGGTGCATGGAATGTATTACCTAAACAAATTGTTTACTTAGAGATGCTTCATTGGGCAAGCAGCAAGACATATTGGAGGTGATATTCTGCAGATGATCTTCCTTGGGTTCATGGAGATACCCTGGCCAAAATATTAAGAGTTTGCCTGAGGTGAATCATGAAGAGTTAAGGAGCTGCCCAGATACTTTCAGTTACCCAGTATACCCCCTTGCTTGCATGGGTAGCACAGCCTGCATATATTACAGTAACATGTTCAACTTAACAGGGTACATCTGTATTTAATATAAACTAGTAGAATTAAAAAAAAAATTTTTTTTTAGTAGAATTCTAAAAAAAATAGTTTTTTTTAGTAGAATTCATCTGGATATAACATTTACATACTAATTTACAGCTTGTATTTGTGGGGGATTCATGATGTGGGTATATCCTTCAAGTGAACCTCTACTACAAGTACAATGTTTCCCTTTAGTTTCTGGTAGATACTTTTTATTAAGTTATGGAAAGATGATAATGATTACAATAATAGCTAAAATTATTATAATGCTTGCTATGTGCTAGTTACTGTTGAAACTGCTTTACATATATTAATTCACTTAGTTACATTTATTAACTCATTTAGGAAGTTTCCTTCTAGTCTCAGTTTACTAACAGTTGTACGTGTGCATTTGTTTTAAATAGGAATGCATGTGGGAGTTTATTGAGTGCCTTTTCACCATCTCTTGGGTTCCTCACATGATTTTTCTCCTTTTTTCTGCTACTAAAGGGAATAGTATGAGTAGATCTCCTACTGTTCGATCAGAACCTCACGGAGCCCTCTAATCCACTGACACCATCATTTTTCATCAATTATCCCGCCTTCCTCATGTTCTCATTTTTTTTTTTTTCTTTCCCAGTCCGGATCCCATGGTACATCATTGTAATCACCCTCTTGTAAATATTATTAACACCCTTGCCACTCTTTCTCTTCATTGTACTTGCTCACAAAATTCCACCTCCCCCCAAACTCATGTCTGTAGTCCATTTCTGCACCTGAGCAGCTGGACATGGCTGGAGAAAATCACACAAACATGCAGTCTCAACTGAAATATATGACTACAAACCTGAATAGGTACTCAATACTGTCCAGCAACCCTGCTATATTCCCCTAGCAGTTTTGTTTCTCTACTCTCCTATATAATGTTTTCCTTTCCTTTCAAACCTCCAAAACACTCTCCCTTCTCCCCCTCATTCTCGTATGATCTCAACTTATAATTAATTGTGAAAATAGAAGCAACCAGATGGTTATGCCTTCATCTTCCTGCTACTGAATCTAGCAACATGTCTGATTGCATCAGGGTACAGTCTCTGCTTTTTGCCCTGGATCTGCTCTAGATCCCACACTCTCCTGCCTTCTCAAGGATCAAATTCCTTCTCTCTTTTGTATCATCAGTTGGGGATGCAGAAATGAATGACACAAGGTCCCTGTCTTTAACATTTCCCACTGGCTATAAAAAAAATAGGTTTAAGAAGAAAATCTAATTGTCCTCCCTTCATCCCTCCTTCTCCTGATGTCATGAGGATTTAATTCTCTTCCTCCCCTTCCTTTTCCTCTTCATGCTCCCCTTCCCTCACCCTCTTCCTCCATATTTTCCATCTCCTCCTGCTCTGCTTTCTCTTTATTGTCCTCCTTTTTCCTTCTACTTTTTGTAAGATTCAAGTCATGTTTCCACTCATTTATACTTGCAGGACGGAGATCCAGAATTGGAAAAGGAAAGGAAAAGAAACTTGACTGTTGCTGTTATAGTTATCCATTGCTGAGTATCAAATCACCACAAAACTTAGCAGCATTTAAAAAATAAAAAACTTAGTGGCATAAAGGAACAACCATTTTTTTGTGTGTTCATGGATTCTGTGGGTCAGAAATTCAGACAGTGATAATGGTTTTTTTCTGCTCTTCAATGTCTGGGGCAAGACTCAAATGGCTAAAGGCTGGAATCATCTGGAGGCTTTTTCACTCATATGTCTGGAACCTTTTCGGGGATAGTTAGAAGGCTGGGCCCAGCTGGGATAGTCAACTGGAGTATCTACTCATGACTTCTGAAGCAAGGTGGCCTCAGGGCAGTCACACTTTTTTATTTATTTATCTTATTGTGCTTTAAGTGAAAGTTTACAGTTCAAGTTAGTTTCTCATACAAAAATTTATACACACATTGTTATGTGACCCTAGGTGCTCTCCTTGTAATGTGACAACACACTCCTCCTTTCTACCCCAGATTTCTCATGTTCATTCAACCAGCTCCTGTCCTCTTTTGCCTTCTCATCTCACCTCTGGACAGGAGCTGCCCATTTAGTCTCATGTATCTACTTGAGCTAAGAAACACTCTCTTCATGAGTTATCATTTGATGCCTTATAGTCCAGCCTAATCTTTGTCTGAAGAGTTGGTTTGAGGAATGGTTTTAGCTCTGGGCTGACAGAGTCTGGGGCCCATGTCTTCCAGGGTCCCTCCAGTCTCAGTCAGACCATTAAGTCTGGTCTTTTTACTAGAATTTGAGTTCTGCACCACGCTCGTCAGACTTCTTACATAGTAGCTCAGGGCTGCCAGAGATAGTGCTCCAGTGAGCAGGGTGTAAACTGCCTGGTCTTTCAGGACTTAGCCTTGGAAGTCACATACTCTATTAGTCAAAGTCATCACAAGCCCACCCGTACTCAAGGGAAGAGGACACTACCTCTTGAGAGTAATGTCAGAGAGTTTATGGCCATATTTTAAAACCACAAGTTCTCAGCTCAGATGTCACTGTATTAGGAGAGGCTCTCCCTTTCTACTTTTTAAAAACTGCCTCCCGCTTCCAGGTGCTCTATCTCATTTTATTTACATATTCTACAAGTCTCATCAGACTTTGTGATTCCTTTATCCTTTTGTTTTGGTCTGTTTTGTTTTTTATTGTCAGTCTCACCTGCAAACTGTGAACTCCTCAAGGACAGGAACACCGCTCTCACTCACCTTTGTATTCCCATTACCTAGCACAGGGTCTGACACATGATATAGTACTCACTAAATATTTGCTTAAAATAAAAAATGAATAACACATTAGTCAATAAATGTTTTTTACGTAACTTAATAGACTACAGGATCACAAGAATCATCTGATCCTACATTTTCATCATTCCTAATGTGATCGAACACTCCTAGTGCCTGGAGCTCATTACTTCCTGAGATCCCTTCTCTCTGTGGGTCATTCTAAGTATTAGAAAATTCTTCTTAGATTAATCCGAGAACCTGGACTATATAAAGAAGAACACAGCATTAAGATTGAGGAAAACTCATTAACAACCTGCAATATGCAGATGACACAGCCTGAGAGATCAGTAGTAGAAGTGGTAGCGACGACTAATATTGATTCACTCAGCAAATACTAGATAGTTGTGGTTGCACTTTCAAGTGGTGAATTTTATGTCATATGAATTATATCTCAGTAAAAAATGTAAAAGAGCCAGGCTGCCAGCTGGAGCTGGTAAAGCAGAAATTCCATTTGGGTCACAGGCACTGGCCTTCGCAAGCTGGTCTAGTTCAGTAGCATTCAATGTGGGTCCCTGTCCCCCTCAGCCAGAGTAACTACACTTTGTTGTTGTCATTGTTAGCCGCCATCAAGTTGACCCCTAACTCATGGCAACCCCACGACGACAACAGAACAAAATGCTGCCTGTTCCTGCACCATCCCCATGACTGGGTGGGGATCAGACTGTTGCAATCCGTAGGGTTTTCACTGGCTGATTTTCGGAAGTAGATTGCCAGACGTTTCTTCCTAGTCTTAGTCTGGAAGATCCACTGAAAACTGTTTAACCTCATAGCAATACACAAGCCTCCACTGACAGATAGGCAGGGGCTGCACATAAGGCGCGTTGGCTGGGGATTGAACCCAGGTCTCCCTCGTGGAAGGGGAGAATTCTACCACTGAACCACCACGGTCCCTCTGGCTCCACTTCAACTTTCACTTGGGGTTTTTGTTTGAACAAGCGGTTTCCCAGCTAAAGAAGAGTGAAAGCCCCCAGCCTAGTTAATTGCAAAGAAGCTCCTCCTGGACTGCTAAGCTCCAGGCCTTGTGGAAAGCGGTGTGAGGAATGACTGGGGAGTCAAAGCCCCAATAGAGACTAGCCGTTCAGACAAGAGTTGGAGTGTCACAAGCAGCACGGGTGGCTGGAGCCCGGCCTTCTGGCACAGTGTCCAAATGGCTCTCCCCGGCACGGTCTGGCCTCAAGGGAGCATTGACACATTCGAGAAGTGCAGTTCCATTCATAAACCTTGACGAGCATATTCTCTGTGCCAGGCCCTGGCACCCAGATGGATGAGCCAAGCCCCTGCCCTCAGGTAGCTCAGGGACAGAATGTGTAAACATGTTCAGTCCCAGCTCTGCTTCCCTCTCTTGAACTGACCTGAGATCTTGAGTTCATTGTCTCTCAAGAGATAGCGAGGAGACATGCTGGGTAACAGGACACATCACATTGTAGCTTTTAGCTGGGGGAGAGGTGGGAAGCATGAAGAACTAGCACTTGCTGGGGACTTATTCTGTGCCAGACACAAAGGACCATGTACATATAGGATTCAACTTCCTCCTCATAACAGCATTCAGCAGTAAGTAAAAGGACTTGCCCAAGCTAATACATTGTGAAACTGGGATTTAAACCCAGGACCGTCTGACTCAAAAGTCTATACTCTGGAGAAGCTGGAGCTTTCTCCAGATTTTTTGATATAGGCCTCTCTACTGGACCATTTTTACTGGACCATTTCTAGCCTTCACCATTTACCATATGTTTATGCAAATAACACAAGCCTTCTGCGTTTGTTTGCTGGCCACACCCTCCCCCCACAAAGGTATATGGAAGAGGATTGGCATGGCTGCTTTTGTGAAGGTGCCTTGTGGGGGGGGGGGGGTTGGGGGGGTGGAGTGGAGGGGAGGCGTGGCTGGCAAACAAACTTAGAAGGCACACGTTATTTATTTGCTTAAAAATACAGTACACATTCACTTGCTCACTTGCTGTAAAAATTGTGTGGTGGTGTCAGACCTTGTCTAATTTCACAGGGGGAGGAGAGAGAATCAACATCAGCCCAAAGCTGATTCCTATGATGTGGAAGTCAGACATACCTCCTCTCCAACCTTTTCACCAATTCTGACACTAGCCATCCCTCCCATAGCACTCTCTACTTCTCTGCTGGGTTCAGTAATTCACTGCGATGGCCACACAGAACTCACAGATCATACTCACAGTTGTGGGTTTTATTAGCAAAGTAACAGGTTATAATTCAGGATCAAAAACAACTCAGGATACAGTTCTTCAATCAGAACGGCTTCTCGGCTGCACCTGCAGGTAGGCCTCTCTCTTGGCTCTCAGCCCCCACCCCCTTGGCCCTGCATCACCTTGGCCCTTCACCCCCTTGGCTCTTGGTCTGGCCTCATCCCTTCTCCGGTAAGTGTTACAGCTCTTTCTTTAGCTACTCCAATAAGTGCCCAGAGGCACCTCACTCAGCCAGCAAGCTTCCTCCCCAAAAGTGCTCCCCTGTCTCACTCCGTGGGTTGGCATGCCCAATGTAGCCACCTTGCTTCATAGGCCAGGAAGCCCACTGCAGCCATCTTGGATTGGTCTCCTGGTTGTGCTGCCACCACTGTTTCTCTACCACTGTTTTCGACAGCTCATGTCATCTCCAGTGTTACAGCTCTCTGTCTCCTGGGTCTAGGAGGTTCTCAGCTCAGACACAAAAGACATGCTCCACTCCCAGTTCTCCTTCTTCTTGATGGTAGTGAGGCCCCCCTTCTTTGCTTCTGAGATTGGCTCCCTTTAAGCCTAGTGAGATGGCAAAAATGACCAATTTCCTCATTAGGGTTCCACACATGTTATTTGCATGCTCCCACCCCCACAAGGGTTCCATGCACCTTATTTGCATTAGCAGGCTGTCTAATCCCCATGGTAGGGGACAAGCACCTTATTTGCACGGTCTCACTCAATCATTTTGTGGGAGTCACAAGACCACGGTTAGAAGGGCCATATTAAGGTAATTCACTATACCACACTTGCTCATTCCTTCATTCCACAAATATCCCGGAGTAGGCATTTGGTGCCAGACATGGTGTTAAGCAACAAAGACACAAGCATGAACACCTGAATAAAACATGCGCCCTGCCCTCAAGGATTTACAGTGTTGTGAGAGACACTGAATTGAGACATAAAACCAGGAACTGAGTTAATTACACTACCAAGGGAAGGCTGGTGGTAGTTCAGCAAGATGGCAAGAGCATAAAGGAGTGGTTTGAATGTGAGAATGAGGATTTAAGGTTTGGAATCTGCAATGGAGGCAAAAATATTGCCAATTCTCTTTCCACCTCCCCATTTCTCTCCTTGAAGTGTGTAAGGTTTGGGAGAATGAGCAACCACCAGAGAGATCTTCAGGGGAAGTGGTATGCTGGGGCATAACTTCTTGGCCACACAGGAAGTGGAAGGAGTGCTTGCTGAACAGGCAGGACTTAGGGGAGTTTGTTGACTACAGAACTTTGGTTTTGGAAGGGGCTCAAAAGGAAGAGTTTTCAGGAAATGGAAAGTGGGTGCCTGAATGGGAACAAGTTTTGGAATCAGAATGTAGATCTGAATGATCGAGAATGACAGGGGTGAGAGACTGAGGGACTGAGAGACTGAGGTCTGGACTGAAACTGTGGGGTAAAGACTTTTCATACTGAGGTTTCTGAGGCTAGGTGATAACACTATTTTCAGTCCAGGGAACAAGATACAGTCTCTTCTAAGGGTACCAAATAGAATGTGGGGAAAAGTCATTAGTATGCGGGAGGAGGGAAGTTAGCCTTCCCAGGCTAGAAGTCACCACCACTGTTTAAACTGTGGGAGAAACTCAGCCCAGAGGGAAGGGAGGTAGCCACTCAGTTTCACTCAAAACTTGACCTCTAGTTGCTTTTTCTTATCTTAGCTGTAACCAGTCAGTTTATTTAGAGGCTGCTTCCTCCCCACCAAACTTTCTGTCCCCTAGGGCTGTTTCCAGTTGGTATCTGGTTTAACAGAAGGGAGCATGGTACTGTGGAAAGAACGTGGAATATGGTGTCAGTAAGTCTAGATTAAATTTAGAATTTAGGTCACTAGATTAAAAGCCCTGATAACACATTCAGCCAGGAATGGGATCAGCTAGGACTTGAATGCTAGCCTTTGAAGTCCTTTTTTTTTTTTTTAAATATTTCACTGCTGTGTCATATCACACGAAGCCTGACTTAATTTACCTGAGCTTCAGTTTGTTCATCTGTATAAAAGGTTTGTGAAGATTAAATGACACGTGAACCCGTAATACAATGCCTGGCCATGATGTGCCCTTAAAATATTTCTATCATTACATACAAAAATGCCCTGGCTCTATGCCTAGCCATGGTAGGTGCTCGAATGCACACCTCACTGCACACATTGTTCCATTTTAACTGGTGAACTGAGGGCTCCCTGCTTCTGCTTCTTGGCCTGTAGTTCTGCGTTCTCCAGCTAGAACCCTGAGAGCCCCAAGGATGCTGAGCCTGCTGGGCTGACCATGCTGCCTTGGAAGGGTCGCTGTTCCTTTGGTTCCTGGCTGCTAAGGTGAGTCTACCTGAGAAAGCAAGACCTTGGTCTCTTCTGAGGTGACTGATGACTTGCTGGCCAGAGGTGCTTGTCATGAGACCATCCCTCGTGATACTTCCCAACTGCACCGGGAGGGAAGGGCCACTGATTGTGTAGTGCTGGACGAAGAAATAGGAGGGACAGTCAGAAGGATGCTGCGTCTGAGGCGACCCTAGGGTTCTGTGTCCCAGGAAGAGACAGAGAAGATAGAAGTGATCTGGGGTGGCAGAAGACATGCCATAGACCAAAGTGAGAGTCCTGTGTCTGCGAAGCAGCCGCGACTGGATCCAGATCTTGTGCAGGACACTGCGGATTGGGACGCCCTGGGAGGATCTCATGTAGCCCCCCAGAGCCGTTTGCCCCTGGACAGCAGCCCTGCGCAGACTGGGCAGTGCGGGCGGGCACGTGCCCTCCACGTCCTGCGGACACTGCCCCTCCGGGCGCGCGCCCGCCCCCGCCCCCCCGCCCCCCCCGCCCCCAGCTGGGCTCGGTGGGCCCCGCACCTGGGGCCGCGCACGCCACCTCCGCGAGCCAGGACCCTGGGTCGCGCGCGCCCCGCGCCCCCTCCCCGCCCGGCGGGCGCGCGCGCTGGCTCCCGCTCCCGTTCCCGCTGGCAGCGGCAGCGGCGGCGGCGGCGGGGATTGTTTTGTTGTCGCTGAGACCGGAAGAGCAGTGGGAGCCGGGTCCCTGTCCCCGGGCCGGGCGCCGCCGCCGCCCCCTGCTCAGCGCCCGCGTCTCCGCGGCGCCCCCCACAGCGCCAATATTCCGGAGATCAAGCGATACGCGGCGGCGGCGGCGGCGGCGGTGCCCGGAGCGGGAGGCCCCGGGGACCGGGGCGAGGCGGCCCCCGCCGCCGCCATGGAGGCGCTGGGACCCGGTGAGGAACGCGCTTGGGCCGGGGACGGGGCTGGGGCCCGGGACCCGCTAGCCGGCGGCGGGCGGGCTGGCGGGACTATTGCTGTCCCGCCCACCGAGCCAGCCCGCGCGGACCCAGGTTCGGGCCGTCAGGCCTCAGGAAAGGGGATCCGCCTCCCATTGCACAAGGCCAGAGAAGCTGACCCCGGCCGGGGGAGGGGGGAGGGGCGGGGGCCGCGCCCCGGACTGGAGGGATGGTCTAGATCTCAATATCTAAGGGAGGGAGGCCTAGGAAGGTGACCTGCGTCCTCAGGTACAGGGAAGACCCTGATCCAGGGTGGTGGTCTGTGCTTCAGGGTCGCGGTGAGGCCAGTCTGAGCCTCAGAAGGGACAGTCTGTGCCACGTGCAGAGAGGAAGGCTGGGTTGGTCAGGGAAGGGCTCCCCACCTACTCCCAGGAGTGTTCTTGGTTTTGAACCGCACCCCTATTTTCCTTTGCACTGGTCGGTGATCCAGAGCCCTCAGATGAGGAAGGAGAACTTCCCTCAAACACCTCGCATGACTCCTAAAGGCCAAGGGACAGAGTGCCCACCCATCTTGGAAGGCCCTGAAGTCTGATAGAACATGGTGCTATGCCTCTATCTGTCAGCCTCTGTGTCAGCCCCAGGGTGGCCTGAGCTAGTCCCTTAGTGACAGGGGAGTCCCCAGCCAGCCGGCCCCAGCACAGGTTTCAAGGTCCTGAGTTCTCTTCTCACTGGGTTATGGCCTGTTGTGAGGATCAAATGAAGGAGAGTTTTGTAAACTGTGAATTCACTGTGGAGATGGCTGGCCTCTGCTTGTCTCTTCCACTCTGCCCAAGTTCTCTGCCGAGGATGTTACAGATGCCCTGAGGATTGGAGCCTGGTGCTCCCACCTGGAACTCCAACGGGTTTCTAATGCTTTGGCTAAGGAGGGCAGGGTTTAGGGGGCTGTGGTGGAATTAACTTTAATATTCAAACTTTATCTACAAAGTGGACTTAGTTGTGGAACATTTCATCTTTTTAGTGCATAGAAAACTCGACTTACCATTTGAGTTTTGAAACTTTGCAGATTTGTTTACTTAGAACTTGTTTGAATAGCTGAATGATTAAGCCCCACCTTAATTTACTGCTTAAAGTGTTTTTAAAGGCATTTATAATCAAATTTCATATACCTTTAAAAATAAATTAGTTTTGGCACATTAATATTATTTGATCAACCTCAGTGTGAGTATTATGCTAGGTTACTTCAGATATGTCTCTGGCTAAAGGCATGATTAGGTCTTTAGAAATGTAACAAGACTGACAGACTTCTTTCTGTTCAAATTCAAACTGGTAATTTAGTAGTTGTACGACCTTGGGCAAATTACTTAATTCCTTTGAACTTCCATTTCCTCATCTATAAAATAAGAGTAATAATGTTTATGTGCTGCAGGGTTGTTGTGAGAATGAATTGAGATAATATATGTGAAAAGTCTTATTGTAGAGATTACAGCATGGTAGATGCTCAGGAAATATTTCTTTCCTCCCACTTCTGTTGTTAGTTGCCATCGGTTCCAACTCATATCGACCCTAGGGACAACAGAATGAAACAATACCCAGTCCTGTGCCATCCTCACAATCATTGCTATGTTAAAGCCCATTGTTGCGGCCACTGTGTCAGTCCATCTTGTTGAGGGTCTTCCTCTTTTTCACTGACCTACTCTACCAGGCATGGTGTCCTCCAGGGACTGGTCCCTCCTGATAGCATGTCCAAAGTCTGTGAGACAAATTCTTCCCATCGTTGCTTCTAAGGAGCATTCTTCCAAAACAGATTTGTTTGTTCTTCTGGCAGGCCATGGTATATTCAATATTCTTCACCAACACCATAATTCAAATGCATCTTTGGTCTTCCTTATTCATTGTCCAGCTTTCACATGCATATGAGGCAATTGAAACTACCATGCCTTGGGTCAGGCACAGCTTAGTCCTCCAAGTGACATCTTTGCTTTTAAACACTTTAAAGAGATCCTTTACAGCAGATTTGCCCAATGCAATACATTGTTTCATTTCTTGAGTGTTGCTTCCAATGGGTACTGATTGTAGATCCATGTTAAATGAACATGGCCTCCTCTGTTAGTATCTGTAATTGAAGCAACAGTTGCATTTATGAACTGATACCAAAAGAGACTATGTAAACATGTGCAAAAACTTGTAGTGTCAGGAAGGGCCCATGGACACCGTTTTTTTTCTTGGGAGGGCCTGATTTTTAGTCTTTGCAGGTTTGAGGACTTATCCTGGTTTATTCAGATTGTGGAAAATTAACTCTCCTTAACCACATTTATAAGACACTAATGAATAAGCCAGAATGTCTCATAGAGCTTTCCTGTTGGCTGGAATATTTTCCAGTCTGCTGTCTAGCAGACTCCTTTTTTGGTGTTGCAGTACCTTGGAAACCCGATTAATAACAAGAAGATGCTTGCTGAGCATAGAATCAGAGCAAAGGGAGTTGAGAGTCTTGTGGGATATTTCATCCAGGCTGTTTTAGAACCTAGGAAAACATCCCTGCTTCTCTGTTAGAGCACACCTACCTAGTGCTTTGTGTCTCCCTCCCTTGAACAATCACCGAAGCATTCTTAGTCTTGTTCTGTCCCCCCACCTCACTCTCCAGTTCTGTTTCTGACAGTAACTCAGACATATAACTAATATGTCACCACTTATTTTGGTTATATTGAGGATAGCCTTAATTTTTGTAGTGCTTTATAGTTTAGAAAGCACTTTCATATCTATTAGCTCATTGGATCTTATGTTAGGTGGGCAAGGCAGGTATTGTCCCCACTTTACAGATGAGAAAACTGGAGTTCAGAGAGCTTAGGTGACTTCATCAAGGTCTCCAGGCTGAGTGGTGAAATGAGGACCACAGTCTGGGTCATCTGACTCCTAGTCTAATGCCTTCCTCTTCATTTAAAGCTGACCTCATCTATTCTCTGTTGAGTTATATTTGTTCCCATTTCAGATGATGTAATTTCTGCTTTGCCATTAAGTTTTGGGAATGCCCCCCTATATACAGGCCAGGGACCTTTGAGCACTCATTAAAATATTTCTATGAATACAATCATAATAAAACCAAAACCAAACCAGTGCCATCGAGTCGATTCCAACTCATAGCGACCCTATAGGACAGAGTAGAACTGCCCCATAGAGTTTCCAAGGAGTGCCTGGCAGATTCAAACTGCCGACCTTTTGGTTAGCAGCCGTAGCACTTAACTGCTACGCCACCAGGGTTTCCACAATCATAATAGCTATCGTTTATTGAGTGTTTACTATTACCAGGCATTGTGCTGAGTCTTTTACATACATCATCCCATTGAATCCTCACAATAGCCTGTGAGATAGTTGCTATTATTATCCTCCCCATTTTATGGTTAAGGAAACTGAGGCACCGTGAGGCTAAGAAACAGACCCAATATCTTGCAGCTAGGGAGCAGTCAAATCAGGATTCAAACCCAGGCAGTCTGGTTCCAGAGCCTTAGCCACTGTACTTTATTGCCTCATAAGTAGAGATTTTGCTAAACTCAAGGAAACCAGCTTTTGGAATGAAAAGTTTAGGGTATAGTTTTCTAACTAAATCTAAATTTTTTAAGAGAAATGTTCACTCACCTTCTAATTTTTCTCACTTGCCAAGAAAAAGAGACACATACAGTATTTATCTTTCTCCACTTTTTAATTCCTTACCTTATAATTCCTCTGCTCTTTTGGCATCAGGTATTTCAGAAAGGTATAGATACTATAAAATCAAAAAAACCAAACCTGTTGTCATCAAGTTGATTCCAACTCACACCGACCATATAGGAGTAAAACTGCCCCCTAGAGTTTCCAAGGAGCAGCTGGTGGATTTGAACTGCTGACCTTTTGGTTAGCAGCGAAGCTCTTAACCATTGTACCACCAGGACTGCAAGTTAGGAGACCTAATTCCTGTTGTCCTTTTTAAAGTTAAAGTCATATGACCTTGGGTAAGTCATTTCTTTGAAGTTTCTGTTTGCAAATTTCTATCATAATGGCAGATTTCTTCCAGCTTTTATGATACATTGAAATATGCAGAGTTGACTTATCTATATGACTTGACTGGGTTATTTTAGTATGCCTGTCACCTCTGACATTATTTATTACTAACCTCTTTCATGTTTATGGAGACCCTGGGTGGTGCAGGAAACCCAGGTGGCATAGTGGTTAAGAGCTGCAGCTGCTAACCAAAAGGTTAGCAGTTCAAATCTACCAGGTGCTCCTTGGAAACTGTATGGGGCAGTTCTACTCTGTCCTTTAGGATCATTATGAGTCAAAATCAACTCAATGAAAATGGCTTTGGTTTTTGTTTTTGTTTTGGTGGGTGGTGCAGATGTTTAAGTGCTTGACTATCATCCAGAAGGTTGGTGGTTTAAACTCACCCAGAGACACCTCAGAAGACAGGCCTGTTGATCTGTTCTGAAAGGTCACAGCCTTGAAAACCCTATGGAGCAGTTCTGTTCTATACACATGGGATCGCCATGAGTCAAGATCAATTCAATGTCAACTAACAACAACAAGGTTTCTGTTTAGCTTTCATTTGGAACTGCCACAAGGATTATTGGTACTTCTCAGTTAAACATTTATTGAATTCATAAAATGTGCTGATCAGGGAGACAGCATGAACCAGAGGTCCATTTCTTCCAGGGCTGAAACAGTCTAGTGGAGAAGACAGTAATTTAACAAGTGGCTTCTACATGCTTACATTAAGTACTCTGTTATCTAGAGAGTCTTGAGAACACAGAGGATAGATTTACCTGTCTGGGAGAATCAGGAAAGGCTTTCCAAGGCAGTCGTACCTGACCTGAGTTTCGAAGATAAGTAAAATCAGCCATTGAAAACTCTGTGGAGCACAGTTCTGCTCTGACACACATGAGGTTGCTGTGAGTCAGAATCGATTCAATGGCGACTGGTAATTTTTTTTTTTTTTTAAGAATTTAAAGGAAGGATTTAATATGTGAAAACATTTTCAATACTTCAAAAATTAAAGTAAAAATTAGTATAAGGTGATCTGTCACCAATAGACACAAATTTCATTAAAGGTCTACTCTGATGTTCTTAAGTGTTGGAACAGAGTAGCTTCTTGCTTTGGAGTTCTCTCTCCTAAGTGAATTGTCTCTGTTCTCAGTGAAATATCATTGCAGTAAGAGAACCTGCTGTAACCACAGCCCAGTTTACCCCCCCCCCCCGAAAAAACAAAAAAAACAAACTCATTGCTGTCTAGTCAATTCCAACCCATAGCAACCCGATAGGACACAGCAGAACTGCCCCATAGGGCTTCCAGGGAGTGGCTGGTGGATTTGAACTGCCAGCCTTTTGGTTAGCAGCTCAACACTTATTCATAGCAGAAAAGATGTTTATTTTTTTAGGCCAGCATCCATGTGATATTATCATCAAATGGGAGTAAGGTTTTGTCTAGACAAGTATCTCCCAAACCGTGTTGCATAAGACCCTTTCTACTGAATATTAATAGATGTTGGATAAAATTAAAAAACAAAAGTTCTGGGGAAAATAAGTTGAATAAATGATGAGTTAAACAGGTTAATTTAATACATGACTAGAGAATTTACTATGATAACATACATTGTAGAGTTTTAAGAAGGGAAACAAATATGCAAGGTTTCTTTAACTTATGGAATCTTTCTTTTGTGGAACATCTTGTGAACCATCTTCTTGATGTCAGCACTATTGATATTTTGGACTACATAATTCTTTCTTGTGATAGACTGTCATGCACATTGTAGGATATTTAGCTACATCCTTGGACTTTACCCACTGGGTGCTGGTAGCACCCTCCACGTTCTGACAACCAGAAATGTTTCCAGACATTTGCCACACGTTTCTTGGGGAGTGGGGCGGGGGGAGGGGGACAGCGGGAAAATCGCCTCTGGTTGAGAGCCGCCGGTCTAGACTGTAAGTTCCTTGAAGTCAGGGACTCTGTTTTGAGTCCACAGTGCAGGTTAAACATGTCATAAATGAATAGATATCTGTTGAATGAATAGACCAAACCTTATGATAGGGAGAATCTTAGATTGCCCACACTCTGAAATGCAGATTGTAGACAAGAATGTCTAGCCAGCATTACTGGTATTATTTCACTATCAAAATTAGCAAGTAAATTGATAAATATTGCTTCTGTTTAATCTCTCCTGTAAGTACAGCCAATGATAATGCAAACTAATTTAATGGATCATCTCCAGTCTGAACACTGTGATGACCCCCAGAGTTTAGAGATGGTTTTATTTTAAAATGCATATAATTTTGCAACAACGGTGTGCATCAGTGTTGTATCATTATTCAATCTGTACACTGAGCAAACAATCTGAAAAACTGGACTATATGAAGAAGAACATGGCATCAGAATTGGAGGAAGACTCATTAACAACCTGCGTTATGCAGATGACACAACCTTGCTTGCTGAAAGTGAAGAGGACTTAAAGCACTTACTGATGAAGATCAAAGACCACAGCCTTCAGTATGGATTGCACCTCAACATAAAGAAAACAAAAATCCTCACAACTGTACCAGTAAGCAACATCACGATAAACTGAGAGGAGATTGAGGTTGTCAAGGATTTCATTTTACTTGGATCCAAAATCAACACCCATGGAAGCAGCAGTCAAGAAAACAAATGATGCATTGCATTGGGCAAATCTGCTGCAAAAGACCTCTTTAAAGTGTTAAAAAAACAAAGATGTCACATTGAAGATTAACGTATGCCTGACCCAAGCTATGGTGTTTTCAGTCCCCTCGTATGCATGTGAAAGCTGGACAATGAATAAGGAAGACCAAAGAAGAATTGATGCCTTCGAATTGTGGTGTTGGCAAAGAATACTGAATATATCATGGACTGCCAAAAGAACAAACAAATCTGTCTTGGAAGACGTACAACCCGAATGCTCCTTAGAAGCAAAGATGGCGAGACTACGTCTCACATACTTTGGACATGTTGTCAGGAGGGACCAGTCCCTGGAGGACATCATGCTTGGTAAAGTGGAGGGTCAGCGAAAAAGAGGAGTACCCTCAACAAGATGGACTGACATAGTGGCTGCAACAATGGGCTTAAACATAGCAACGAGTGTGAGAATGGCACAGGACTGGACAGTGTTTCGTTCTGTGGTACAAAAAGTCGCTATGAGTTGGAACCAACTAGACAGCACCTAACAACAACAACAAAATTTTGCAAGCCACGCTATAGAGATACTAATGCTCATGAAAGGTTTTATATGGTAGTCTGCATCTGAGAGGAATTAATCAAACTATCTAATTCTGACATCTTCAAATTAAAAAAAATAGCAACATGGAAAAATATTTAGAAACTTAAATTTAAGTCGAGACACCCCAAACTCTTTATATCAGCATATGTTTGGTGAACAATAAGAGCTCAATAATTGTAGCTGTCATCATCATCGAACATCATTATTAAGGGATATTATCCTCCATGACCAAATAAACAGCATATCAAATGTCTTTCAATCTTAGGACCTCCAACCAACCTGTTTCAGCCACCACGTCGTCCTGGCCTTGGGACTGTTGGAAAACCAATTCGACTGTTAGCCAATCATTTTCAGGTTCAGATTCCTAAAATAGATGTGTATCACTATGATGTGGATATTAAACCAGAAAAACGGCCTCGTAGAGTCAACAGGTAAGGATTAGAAAAAGTAGAATTCTATACACTTAAATGCTTATAATTTATTAGGTGACTCCCATATCGTTCCCTCAATTCTTTCAACACATGGCCTTTGTTTTTCTCTAAGATGGTAAGCTTCTTGATGGCAGGTTTGCTGTCTCATACTTGGTTATCCTCCACAGATCCTAGCAGAGTGCTGGATATATCGCTGGTCAATCAGTAAATAGTTACTGAATGAGGAAGAAAGATCACTCTTTTATTCACCAAGGGTAACAGAAATTTATAAAATGAGTGAAGACATTAGTGTTCATGGGAGAGAAAACTACCTGGAAATTAAAATTTTATTATTAAGTGTTGTAACTGGGCATGAAAAAATGTAAGTGTAAAGACAGAAGAATCATCTTGGAGCATTGTAAAAAGTAAGCTCAGAGAGAAGCTCTATTTCTAGGATTATCCAAGAGGGGTCTTGATGAGAGATAGAAATATTGTGTTCTGTATGGGAGGACTATACAGGTGTGAACATATAGACCTGTAGCAAATATTCTTACAGTGTGCCGAGAATACCCACTTTCCTTTTCCCTGATTCTGTGCAGTGTTATTTAAGCAGTCTTTGATGTTAAGGTTCTTGCTTTTTTAAGTATGCTCTTTCTGTTGTGTGAAATATTTTGTGCTGTTTGATTTTTTTCTCATTACAAATCAATAATTTGACCTTCTGGTACAGTTCAGTCTCATGTGAGGTCATAATAGTTTGGCTGTTACATGACTTCGAGATCAGTCATAGTAAATGGCTAACACTGAGTCATTCAGCAAATATTTTACTGAGTGCTTACTACGTGCCAAGTATTGTTCTAGGCTGTGGGAATGAAACAAAACCGACAAAAGTGCCTACCTTTAAGGAGTTTATATCTAGTAGGAGAAGACCACAAATAAATAATTAAAAAAAACATGTTATTTGTTAGAGTTGATAAGTGCTATGGAGAAAAAGCAGGGATGGAATATAAGGAATAGGGGTAGGGCAGACCACTGATATATCTGTATTTACATTCATATAAAATTTGTTTTAATATAGTTACGGAAGGTCTCACTGAAAAGTGACATTTGAGAAGAAATATGGAGATAAGCGGGATATAGGTGAAGAATATTTCAGGCAGAGGCAACAGCTTGCTTGGTGTATTTAAGGATTAGTAAATAGGTCTGGATTGCTGGAGTGAGAGGCGAGGGTAGAGAGTGATAGGTAGGTTAGAGAAACTTCACAGGGCCCTAACCATGCAGAATCTTGTAGGCAGTGCCACATATAATTGACTTAGATTTTTAATGGATTGCCCTGAGTGTGATTAGAGAAAATAATACTCCAAGACTGAGCTTTGAGGCACTCTAATATTTAGAGATTGGGAGATGGAGAAGTATCAGCAGCAAAACTGGAATCGAGGGGCCATCGTTATTGTTGTCGCTAGGTGCCATCCAGTTGGTTCCAACTCATAGCAACCCTACGTACAACAGAACGACACACTGCCCAATCCTGCACCAACCCCATGATTGTTGCTATGCTTGAGTCCATTGTTGCAGCCACTGTGTCACTCCATCTTGTTGAGGGTCTTCCTCTTTTTCGCTGACCCTCTTCTTTACCAAGCATGATGTCCTCCAGGGATTGGTCCCTCTTGATAACATGTCCAAAGTATGTGAGACAAAGTCTCATCATCCTCACTCGTAAGGAGCATTCTGGCTGTACTTCTTCAAGATAGGTTTGTTTGTTCTTTTCACGCCCAATGGTATATTCAGTATTCTTCCCCAACACTACAATTCAAAGGCATCGATTCTTCTTTGGTCTTCCTTATTCGTTGTCCAGCTGTCGCATGCCTATGAGGTGATTGAAAACACCTTGGCTTGGGTCAGGCACACCTTAGTCCTCAAAGTGACATCTTTGCTTTTTAACACTTTAAAGAGGTCTTTTGCAGCAGATTTGCCCAATGCAGTGCATCCTTTGATTTCTTGACTGCTGCTTCCATGGGTGTTGATTTTGGATCCAAGTAAAGTGAAATCCTTGAGAACTTCATTCTTTTCTCCATTTATCATGATGTTGCCTATTGGTCCAGCTGTAAGGATTTTTGTTTTATGTTGAGGTATAATCCACAGCGAAGGCTGTGGTCTTTGATATCCATCGGTAAGTGCTGTAAATCTGCTTCATTTTCAGCAAGAAAGGTTGTGTCATCTGCATATTACCTAATGCCGTGTTCTTCATATAGTCCAGCTTCTCGGATTATTTGCACAGGATACAGATTGAATAAGTATGGTGAAAGGATACAACCCTGATGCACACCTTTCCTGATTTTAAACCATGCAGTATCCCCTTATTCTGTTGGAACGACTGCCTTTTGATCTACGTACAGGTTCCTCATGAGCTCAATTAAGTGTTCTGGAATTCCCATTCTTTGCAATGTTATCCATAATTTGTTATGATCCACACAGTCGAATGCCTTTGCATACTCAATAAAATGCAGGTAAATATCTTTCCGGTGTTCTCTGCTTTCAGCCAGGGTTCATCTGACATCAGCAAATATATCCCCCTTTCCACATCCTCTTGTAAATCTGGCTTGAATTTCTGGCAGTTCTGTCAATGTACTGCTGCAGGCACTTTTGAATGATCTTCAGCAAAATTTTACTTGTGTGTGATATTAATGATATTGCCTGATAATTTCCGCATTCTGTTGGATCACCTTTCTTTGGAATGCGCATAAATATGATCTCTTCCAGTCAGTTGGCCAGGTAGCTGTCTTCCAAATTTCTTGGCATAGATGAGTGAGCACTTCCAGCGCTGCATCCATTTGTTGAAACATCTCAGTTGGTATTCTGTCAATTCCTGGAGCCTTGTTTTTTGCCGATGTCTTCAGTGCAGCTTGGACTTATTTCTTCAGTACCATCAGTTCCTGTCATATGCTGCCTCCTGAAATGTTTGAACATTGACCAATTCTTTTTGGTACAGTGACTATATTCCTTCCATCTTCTTTTGATGCTTCCTGTGTCATTTAATATTTTCCGTGTAGAATCCTTCAGTATTGGAGCTTGAGGCTTGAATTTTTTTCTCAGTTCTTTCAGCTTGAGAAATGCCAAGTGTGGTCTTCCATTTTGGTTTTCTATCTCCAGGTCTTTGCATGTGTCATTGTAATACTTTGTCTTCTCGAGCTGCCTTTTGAAATCTTCTATTCAGATCTTTGACTTCATCATTTCTCCCTTCTGCTTTAGCTACTGTACATTCAAGAGCAACTTTCAGAGTCTGACATCCATTTTGGCCTTCTCTTTCTTTCCTTCTGTCTTTTCAATGACCTCTTGCTTTCTTCATGTATGATGTCCTTTATGTCGTTCCACAATTCATCTGGTCTTTGGTCATTAGTGTTCAGTGTATCAAATCTCTTCTTGAGATGGTCTCTCTAAATTCAGGTGGAATATACTCAAGGTCATACTTTGGCTATGGACTTGTTCTAATTTTCTTCTTCAGCTTGAATTTAAATATGAGCAGTTGATGGTCTGTTCCACAGTCAGCCCCTGGACTTTTTCTGACTGATGACATTGAGCTTTTCCATCGTCTCTTTCCATAGATGTAGTCAGTTTGGTTCCGGTGAGGTCCACATGTATAGTCGCCATTTATGTTGTTGAAAAAAGATATTTGCAATGAATAATTCATTGGTCTTGCAAAATTCCACCACGAGATCTCAGGCATTGTTTCTATCACCAAGGCCATATTTTCCAACTACTGGGTCCTTCTTTGTTTCCAGCTTTTGCATTCCAATCACTGGTAATTATAAATGCATCTTGATTGCACGTTTGATCAATTTCAGACTCCAGAAGTTGGTAAAAATCTTTAATTTCTTCATCTTTGGCCTTAGTGCTTGGTGGGTAAATTTGAATAATAGTTGTATTAACTGGTCTTCCTTGTGGGCATATGGATATTATCCTATCACTGACAGTGTTGTACTTCAGGATAGATCTTCAAGTACAACCATTGGCATAGGAGAAAACCAGTAGAGTGTTGTCCTGGAGGCAAGGGAAGAAGATGTTTTACATTGGAAGAATTTGTCATCTAATGATCAAGCAGCATTGAATTGAGCAATGTGGAGCTCATTGAAGACCTTGATAAAAGTGGTGGAGGAAAAGCCTGACTTGAGAAGGTTTAAGAAAGAAAGGAGAAGAATAATTAGAGATAACTCTTCCAAGCGATTTCGAAGAAGAGCAGAGCAAAGGGACATTCAGACAAGGAGGAACTGGGGTCAAGAAAGTTAACTGTTTTTTTAGGATTGGAGAAATTATAGCATCTTTATATGCTGAGAGAATAATCCAATAGGGAGGAAAATTTTGATGATTCAAGACAGAGGAAAACTGCTGAGGTGATATCTATTAGCTGACCAGAGTAGGTAGGCTAATCATGTGACAAGCACTCTTCTAAATACTTTGTGTATTTATTCACTTAATATAACAACTTTCTGAGGTAGATATTATTATTATTATCATCACTTTACAAATGTAGAAACAGACATGTGGAAGATTTAGAAACTTGTCCAAGTTTATGCAGCTCTGTCACTTGATAATTGTGCTAGCATGGGCAGGCCCTTGCCGGTTCTGAATTTTTATTTCTTCTCTTTAATATGAAGGCAATAATAGGTGCTCTGCTTGTCTCATAAGGTTATTGTGAAGATTAAATGAGAATAGAGGTGAAAATATCTTGGTCATTGTGAAACTCTTTATAGTTATAATTTAAGAATATAAAGCGAGAGACTACCCTTTTCCAGTATGGGAATGCACAGTTCTTAAGTTAGCTTTATTATGGGAAATATAGAATACTATATTTTTCCGTCAGTTTTTTTCAGTTGCGTGTGACTTTACCGTATGACTCTACCACAAATTTCATTCATAATAATATTAACACATTAGCTAGTTGTGATGTGTTTTGGCTTTTAAGATACTGTTCCCACACATGGAGCTCATACATGTTGGTAAGGCTGCATATGTATTAAAAAAAACAACCAGTTACTGTGAAGTCGCTTCCGACTCATGGCAACTCCATGTGTGTCAGAGTAGAGCTGTGCTCCATAAGGTTTCCAATGGCTTTTATCTTTCAGAAGTAGATCACCAGGCCTTTCTTACCAGGCTTTTCTGGATGGACTTTAACCTCCAGTCTTCCAATTAGCAGCCAAGCACGTTAGCTGTTTGCACCACCCAGGAGCTCCTGCTCCTATATAGCACCTGATTTTTTATTGACTCTAGTATTCCAAAATTTCACAGATCCAGGTCTGTCCATACCTGGTCATATCATAACTGTGTATGCTCCAGTTTTCCTTGCAGCTGCATGTATTTCATGGCCTGGGTACAGTATGATCTTTCATACATGCAAGAACACCTAAGTAAAGCTACCTATGCTTGACTGAGAGAATTTTAAAAATGAATTTTAAAAAGAAATAAACTACATCAGTAATTATTTTGCCATGACAGTGTTTTACAACATTCCCGTTTCTACATTGCTTCAGAACACCATGGAATTAAAAAATAATGATAATAGTAACAGTACGCAGAATAATAAATTACCAGCATTAGGCAAAGCGGTTGACTTGTTCCTTTGGATGTGATGTATCGTAGATACATCGATCCTCAGATTTCTAAATTCTGTCCACTCTCTTTTCTAAAACCAATGTACTTAAATAAGGATGTTGATTTGATAACAAGCTTATCATTATTTGGTGGTGAATATCCATGCCAAACTTAGGTGCCCAAGATAGGTTATTCTTATAAAGCTACATGTATTATAGGAGAGGGTTTTGGAAAGTGGGAGTTTGAGAGGACACCATCCACTTTATACTCTCTTTCCTTTTTTTTAACCTCCTTCTGTTATCATCTCATAGTTGCTTTTGATAACATGTTGCTACCTTTCTTTAGTTAGCTACTTTTTAAATTACTTGACTCAATTATAACTTTAACTCTTACTCTTTCTGAGTAGATTTGCCCTGAATTTAGGTGATTATAGGTATGGTGATACTTGCCTTACTGTTCACCATTTCACAAAGCTAACTGCCAGTGTCTCCATTACTGTTAAGGGAGGTAGTAGATACAATGGTGCGGCATTTCAAGATGCAAATATTTGGTGATCGGCAGCCTGGCTATGATGGCAAAAGAAACATGTACACAGCACATCCACTGCCAATTGGACGGGATAGGGTGAGTGTTAACAGCAAGAAATATTTTTTAGACTTCAATCATGTAGTGGTAATTACATATGATAAAAATGTTTTCCTTCTAATAAGAATTTAATTTTTAGAATTTTCTCATGGTAAGGATAGATATGCGTTTTTCTGTCCATATTCTCTGTCCCTTAGTTAATCAAAAATTGACGATGAGACTAACGTTAGAATTTAGGTTGATTATGCCGTCATTACCTATAGCCAGAGTTCCTCACATTGTTAAAGTGCTACCTGAATCTCAACAGTGGAGTTTTTATAAATTATGGAAATTATACAATACTCAGGAAGATAGGTTTGGTTTAGATTCACAATACCATAATAACTTTGTTGTTGTTTGCATTTTTTTATTGCGGTAAATGCACATAATATAAAATTTACCTTTTTAACCATTTTTAAGGGTATGATTCAATGGCATTAAATACATTCACGTTGTTGTGTAATATCATCACAGTTTATTTCCAGAATGTTTTCATCATCCCAAACAGAAAATTTGTGCCCATTAAAGAAAAACTCTCCATTTACCTCTTCCTCCAGTCACTGGTAACATTTATTCTACTTTCTGTTTCTATGAATTTGCCTGCTCTGGATACCTCATATAAATAAAATCATACAGCATTTGTCCTGTTGTGTCTGGCTTAATTAGCGTAGTATTTTCAAGGTTCATCCATGTTGTAGCATTATCAGTACTTCATTCCTTTTATGGCTGAATAATATTCCATTGTATATGTATAGGACATTTTGTTTATCCATTCATTAGTTGATGGACACTTCGGTTGTTCTGGCTACCGTGAGTATTTGGTGCACAAATATCTATTTGAGTTCCTGTTTTAAATTCTTTTGGTTATATACCTAGGAGTGGAATTGCTGAGTCATATGGTAATTCTGTGTTTAACTTTTTGAGCACAATAACTTTAAAAATATTTACTTTTGAAATTAGAAAAGTAATACATGAATATATGCTCATTTAAACTTATTCAGACAATTCAGAAATTTTGTGGTTTCCTGCTTCCCCTACCTTCCTATACCCCTCAATTCCATTTTTCTTTTCAGCAGAAACTACTGATAACAGTTTGGTATGTATCCTTTCATATATTTTTATGTGTACTGGATTGGCTATGTATATTCTGTCTTGCTCTCTCTCTTTTTGCATATTCTATGATTAGTTTTTTCATTTAACAATGTGTCTGGTAGATCCTTCCATCTCTGTTCATTTAGATCTACCTTATTTTTTAACTGTTGCATAAGATTCCATATTAAATTAGTCCCCTATTGATGGATACTTTCCAATGTTTTACAATTGCAGAAAATGTTAACAATAAACATTCTTATGCATATAGCATATTGAATATTCCTGGGATCTTTCCCACAGCCTTTGTAAAAATGTGTGTATATATGTATTTTTTTTCCTTTAGGTTGATATGGAGGTGACCCTTCCAGGTGAGGGTAAAGATCAAACCTTTAAAGTGTCTGTCCAGTGGGTGTCAGTTGTGAGTCTTCAGTTGCTTCTAGAAGCTTTGGCCGGACACTTGAATGAAGTCCCAGATGACTCAGTACAAGCACTTGATGTTATCACAAGACACCTTCCCTCTATGAGGTTAGTACTGTGGTTTGAATTCTTTCCCACAAATATCAGGCTTTTTGGGAGACTGCCTGGAGCCATTGAAAAGTTTCTGCATAAGTCGTATTTCAAGCTTGGTTTCAGTTCATGAAATTGAGAATGACGTGAAAGACCTTTCAAATTTTTACTGTAAAACATGCAAACTCTTATTTCTTCAGGTACACTCCAGTGGGCCGTTCCTTTTTCTCACCTCCTGAAGGTTACTACCACCCTCTGGGAGGGGGCAGGGAGGTTTGGTTTGGCTTTCATCAGTCTGTGAGACCTGCTATGTGGAATATGATGCTCAATATTGATGGTAAGATGGAGCTCTCTACAAGGTACTCTTTTGACTGTTTTTTGGTCCTTTTCCTTTCCCTGGAGCTAAGTACCCTTCCTCTCTGTTGTTAGTATCTGCAACTGCTTTCTACCGGGCTCAGCCTATCATTGAGTTTATGTGTGAGGTTTTAGACATTCAGAACATCAATGAACAGACCAAACCACTAACAGACTCCCAGCGTGTCAAGTTTACCAAAGAAATCAGAGGTAGGTGTTTGCATTAATGCAGTCCTGAAGGGGCAGCTCAGCATTGTTCCAGGAGCATGGGCTTTGGAGTTAGACAGACCTGGGCTTCCATCCAGCTTAGCCAGTGGGGCCATGGGCAAATTACTTAACCACTGTGAACCTTAGTTTATTCATCAATAAGATAAACATAAGAATATATATCTTATAGGGTTGTTGGGAGAATTAAATGCAATTAGGTCTATAAAGCTTCTAGCATAGTACCTGGCGTGTATATGGCACTCAGTAAATGTTACCCTTACCTCTTAAAAACTTCCGTCTTAATAAAACAAGACAAGTTCATTTAGTCTCCTTTTGGAATTTCTTCTCTTGTTTACTTGTTATTAGCTATCTTCTCTCACTAGAATATAAGTTTCATGAGGGCTGTCTCCAGACCCCAGAATAAGTGCCAGAACATGCCAAATCAAAAACCAAACCCACTGCCATCAAGTCAATTCTGACTCATAGTAACCCTATAGCACAGAGTAGAACTGCCCCATGGGGTTTCCAAGGCTGTAATCTTTATAGACGCAGACTGTCACATCTTTCTCTTGCAGAGCGGCTGGTGGGTTTGAACTGCCGACCTTTCGGTTAGCAACCAAGCGGTTAACTACTACACCACTAGGTTTCTTGCCAGAACATATGTGTGTGTGTGTATATATGTATATAAATACATAGCCAGATCATAGTGAATGCTTAATAAATGTATATTGAATGAATTAAGAAATTAAAGTAAAATGAGCACCTAAGTCTTCCAGGTTCTAATTTCTCCTGCTTAGTTGTTGCTTTTTGCCCACAGAAGATGAAATTTTCCCTGTATCTTTATAACTTTTGTCCTGTACAATGTCATGCATGCATCTGTTTTTCTCACTATGATTTTAACTAATACTGATGTTTTGTCTTTTTTTTTTTTTTCTAACTTCAGGTCTTAAAGTTGAAGTGACCCACTGTGGACAGATGAAACGAAAATATCGAGTCTGTAACGTGACTAGACGGCCAGCCAGCCATCAAACGTATGTTAACCACGTCTAAAAATATACCACAACATATTTGGTAACAGAGTGAAGCTACTATAATCCTTAGAGATTTTTTTACTGTAATTTTCAAGATCACTGAGCTCTTCACTTGAAGCACCAACAGCTTTAAGAAATGTTTTGCATATTTTTGGTAGAGATATTTATAAAACATTTCCTGCCTTTAATTTGATTCACCTCTCAGTGTATGCTAAACATAGATCAACTTTTACTTAAGGATGCAGAGCCATCATTATAAGCGTTATTTATTATACTGCTATAATTCTTAATGTAGGACCCTCAGGGTCTAGGAAGGCCTGTAAGTCATATGAGGCTGTCGTGTGAAGACATATATTGTTTTTGAGTTTTTGCGTAGTTTTTTTCCCCTCCCTTTGTAGCTAGTTCTCACTTCTTCCATCTGTCAAGATGTATGGCATGCTGTTAGCAGCACATCCTTTCTACGTCTTCAATCTCATTTTTCTAATCGCCCAGCTTCTATTCCACTGTGAGCTATGCCTAAAGGAGACAATATATATGAAAGTGCTTTTTAAATTACCATGTTTGTATGCTTTATTCTTGTAATCAAGATCATTAAACTCATGTCTGACCTACATGTAAATACTAGCTCTTCTAAGTAAAGTGTGTGAACTTAAATATACAAACTTTACATTATTTTGGTTGTTTAGAGACCCCCTCCTTTTTTTTTTGGCTTATGTTGTAGTCTGTTTTAGATCAATGGTTCTCAATTTTCAAACTTTAGCATACATCAGAATTATCTGGAGGGCTTTGTCCTAGATAGTTGAAGGTTTTTTTAAAATTTAATTTAACTTTATTTTTTGTGACCTTGAATGAGGTATATTTACTCAGTCTGATTTGAATAAATTCTTCAGCATCACCTTATGTACCCATGACATGAATTTCTCAAGAGTTGTGAGGTGAATTCTATATCTTGTTCATATTATACCATTGACTTTATTTTCTAGGAAAAACTGTTACCAAAACCTTCTGAAGTCACTATTGAGAACTGTAACATTTGTTTCAAGAACTTGTGCCTTTTTCATTATTTACTTCACATAATCCTAAAAAAATATTTGCCTTTATAGAGCTGTATAATCTTTGCACGAAGTTTAAAAGCGCATAGATTTAAATATCACGTAAATGATCCTTCCTGCATTGTTACCTCAAGGGGCTGTAACAGTTGTAAAAGCAGCATTAAAGTTATCATTGTGCCAAATATTTGGGAGAATTCACCCACTAGAACAGCTAAATAAAGAATCTTTAAATCATGGTCCCCAGTTTATATGAGATATCCTTGCACAGTCTCAGTTTCATGTATTTGGTCTTGTTGCTTCCAAATTGATATGTATTAGTCCTGGTTTAGAAATCTGAAAATGTCCCAAGAACTGTGCTACACTCATTTTACAAAAAGTTCTGTTAAACGAACGTAAGTCCCGTGTGGATGACTCTGAGTCCTTATTTGAGTTACAGTACCTTTAAGAAAGCAGCAAGAGATATTACTTGTATCTGTAGGTGTTACCTGACCTCTACTGAGTCTGTATATTTTTTGGTTCTTCAGCTTCTTTTTTAAGTTCTTTAAAAGTTTTTAATTTACAAATTTTCTCATCCTAGCTTCAACAAACATGGAAAAGCCCAGCAGAACCGCTGTTCTGGTTAAAGTCTGAAATGACTTAAGTGAAAATGCTCAAATAAAGTTTGACTTTGTTTTTTAAGTGACTGGTAGAAAATGTTAGTTGATTATTTGTTTTCTTAAAAAAAAAAAAGAACTTGAAGAGATTTCTAAAAAGACATTCTCTCCTGTAGATTTCCTTTACAGCTAGAAAATGGTCAAGCTATGGAATGTACAGTAGCTCAATATTTTAAACAAAAGTATAGTCTGCAGCTGAAATACCCCCATCTTCCCTGTCTCCAAGTGGGACAAGAACAAAAACATACATACTTGCCACTTGAGGTAAGATCAACTACTTTTTTCTTTTACCAATCTGACAATCTTTTGAATGAGTTAAAAAAAAAAAAAAAGAGTTTGTTCTAAACTAGTGGTGAAATTTGGTGTTAATTCCTAAAACATTTTGGGTCTATAACTTCACTACGTACAGAATTTTCATTTTACTGCAAATGGGGCACGTAAGATACAGTTTGGCAAAGGCTTAAAATATAGAAGCTCATTCCACAAACTCTAATTTCTCTTTGCCTCTTGGTAGGTCTGTAATATAGTGGCAGGACAGCGATGTATAAAGAAGCTCACAGACAATCAGACTTCCACAATGATCAAAGCAACAGCAAGGTCTGCTCCTGACAGACAGGAGGAAATCAGCAGACTGGTCAGTAAGGCGTGGTCTTCAAAATAAGCTGGCTTTCAGATGAAAAAAAGAAAAAACTCCTGATGGAACACAGTTACTCTTTGGTTTTTATATATGCAGGCTTTCCTGTTCTTTAGGTGAAGAGCAACAGCACGGTGGGTGGACCTGATCCATACCTTAAAGAATTTGGTATTGTTGTCCACAACGAAATGACAGAGCTCACGGGCAGGGTGCTCCCGGCACCGATGCTGCAATATGGAGGCCGGGTGAGGTTTTTATTTTATCAAGTAAGCTTCTTCTACAACCAGCTAAAAGCAGAATAATACACTGAATTTACCCTTAGTTTTGGTCATTATTACTTGTTTTCTTTTGGCTGATACCAAAAAGAGTTTTGTTTATCCCCTGCCAATATTAAAATGGTCTTGGTTTATAATGTCTTTCTTTCTTTCTTTTTTTAAGAATAAAACGGTAGCCACACCCAACCAGGGTGTCTGGGATATGCGAGGAAAGCAGTTTTATGCTGGCATTGAAATTAAAGTTTGGGCAGTTGCTTGTTTTGCACCTCAGAAACAATGTAGGGAAGATTTACTGAAGTGAGTATCTTCATATTGCTGTGAAATGCCGTCTGTGATATGAATGTGCTATGTACCCTGGAACTAGCTCCCCGCCTCCTGTAGTGACACCATCTGGCTATATGAAAAAGACCTTGTATGCTTCAGATTTCAAACTCGGGAATTACATTTAGAATCTGATTCAGCTTCCTTACATTTAGGGCAGAAATGTGTGACTAACAAGCCTCAAGAAGTCAGTGCTGGTTGAATTCTTGAGTTCTTGCTGAAGCTTCCACAGCTCACCTCCTTTGATATTAATTGTATCTTTTGAGTAAGATAAAAACTAGTTTATTTTTAATCATTATAATTTACTAGTGAGTATGTTTAGCTGCAAGGTCACTAACTAAGATCATTGGTTCACATCTTACAGATGCAGCTATCTATATAAAGGAAGTTAGTGAGAAGAGTGGAAAAATCAAGGCAAGGAAAGGGAATGGGGATGAAAATTAAAGATTCCAATAAAATGTTGGCAAATGCACAAAAGAAATTATTCTGAAAGCTTTAGCTTTATGCATAGTGCAAATAACTCAAGTCCAAAATTTAAAACTTCAAAATGAGTTTTACTTTTTTAAGTGATGATTTATTTTTTTCAACAATTTCTACATGTATATAATTCAATGATATTCATTATATTCTTCAAGTTATGCAACCATTTCGCTACCTTTTTCCAAATTATTCCACCACTATTAACATAAACTCAGTGCCCCTAAGGAAAACTCCTCCTCCCCACCCCTGGTAACCACTAATAATCTTTGGTTTCTATGTATTTCCTTATTTCATATAAGTGAGATCATGTTCTATTTGTCCTTTTGTGACTGACTTATTTCATTCAGCATAATATTTTCAAGGTTCATCCATGTAGTGGTGTGCACCAGGACTTTGTTTCTCTTTATGGCTGAGTAATATTCCATTGTATGCGTATACCACATTTTGTTTGTCCATTCATCTGTCGATGGACGTTTTGGTTGTTTCCACATTTTGGCTTTTGTGAAAAATGCTGCAGTGAACATTGGTGTACAGGTGTGATGATTTCTTTTGACATTTCCATTGAACCAAATCTGTTATAAGTCTGAATATAACCTAAATACAGTCATTTTGTGACGGTGTGTTTCTGTGTTGTCAGGTGAGCACAAGCTTACCCAAGTGTTCTAGTACCTTTTGACCTTGCTTTTCTTTACTCCAGAATTACTGATTTGAAAGTTTTAAACAGCAATGCTGTTCTAGTCCTGGAGGCCCAGCTGAGACATAATTATTTAAAAATTAAAAATGATAATATTTAATAATATAGATTCTTCTCGTTTATAATTGCAGTGATACAACTGCTAGTCTATTTTTGGGAACCAGCTAAAGGTTTTTTTTTTTTTTTTAATTTTGGCTAAAGTCCTAAAATGTACTCTGTAATGAAAGCACAGTGTCACTGGTTCTGTTTTAACAGGAGTTTCACTGATCAGCTACGTAAAATCTCCAAGGATGCAGGAATGCCCATCCAGGGTCAGCCATGTTTCTGCAAGTACGCACAAGGCGCAGACAGCGTGGAGCCCATGTTTAAGCACCTAAAAATGACATACGTGGGCCTGCAGCTAATTGTAGTTATTTTGCCTGGGAAGACACCAGTGTATGGTACGGACCCTGTTTAATGCTGAATGACAAATAGTAGGTGTAACAGTCAGGATAAACTAGGTCGTAACAAATAGCCCCAAACTTTAAGTGGCTCAAAGCAACAACAGTTGAGTTTTCATTCCTGCTATGTGTCCATTGTGGGTAGATGGGGATCTGCTCCACGTTATCATGTCATTCTTACTCCTAGACCCACACTGGCAGAGCATCTGCTACTTGGAATATTGTTGGCCCCAAACCAGAGGGAAAGGAGAGCTCTGGAGGGTCTAAGCAATAGCTTGGCCATAACCAGCCTTACGGCTCTACCCACCCTGGGTAGGGGGAGTGGGGTTGAGGGGCAGGAAATGCAATGCAATCCTACCCAGAGGTCCAGAGCAGGGAGAGCTGGACGTTTGGTGAAAAGTACTTAGGAACATCAGAGTGGGAGAGCCTGACACTTCCAGAAAAGAATCTGTTTAGTTTGTGTCTATTATAAGAATGATACAAAGTTCTTTCGGTTATCACCTAAGTAAAGAATTTAGGAACTACAGACCAGCAGCTAGAACTTTGTGAAATTTCTTCAACCCTGTCTATGTTTGCTTCTTTTTATCCCTAGTGTCTACAGGGGAAAAATAAATAAAATAAAGGTGGCGGGCGGGGGGGGGGACTCTTTAGAATTCAAAGGGCTGGTGTGTCTACTGAGAGGGCAGGGCTGGGAAGACTGGTTCCTTTGCCAGAACAGCCATGTGGGAAAAAGAACCTCAAGGGATCCAGCCAGCAGTGGCAGGCAGCACCAGAGAATAAAGGAAACAGGCTGGTTTCAAGGCCTGCAGGAGGGAAGAAAAGCAGAGGGAAGAGGGCCTATCTAAATTGGGAAAAAAAATTTAAAAATTGCCCTGAGGGTTTAGTAGATGAAAGAGAAGCATCTGGCACAGTGTACAGTATATAGTAGGTGCTCTGTAAAGTTAATGTGTGATTTTTTCCCCCTTTACTCTTAATAATTAGGAAAATATTTATGCATTCTTAAATTAATTAATTTTTATTAATTAATTTTTGTAGCGGAGGTGAAACGCGTTGGAGATACCCTCCTGGGCATGGCCACACAGTGTGTCCAAGTAAAAAACGTAGTGAAGACCTCACCCCAAACCCTTTCCAATCTTTGCCTGAAGATAAATGCAAAGCTTGGAGGAATTAACAATGTGCTTGTACCTCATCAAAGGTAAGAGTCTTCAACTGTTTTTCTTCCTGTTTTACTAAAATCTCACTTACATAATGGGGGCAGTGGTGGTTCAGTTGTAGAATTCTCACTTTCCGTATGGGGGACCCAAGTTCAATTTCTGGCCAATGCACCTCAAGCTCACCCACCCCTGGACTGACAGTGGAGGCTTGTGAAGAGGTTTTAAAAGAGCTTCTGGCTAGGACAGGTGAGAAAGAAAGGTCTGGTGATCTACTTATAAGAAAATCAGCCAGTGAGAACCCTATGCATTGTAACAGTCTGATGCTGTTGTGCCTGGGGTCACCATGAGTCGGGGGCCAACTTGGCAGCAGCTAATAAGAATTTATATAATTTATAGCAAAGCACACAAATCTCAAGTGTGCATTTCAATTACTTTTTCTTACATATGTATATACCCATGTAACCAACACCCAGATTAGTGTGTAGAATATTTCCACCATCCTGTCAGGCTTTCTGTGGGCCCTCTCAATAGAAAACCCCCAAAGATAACCACTATTCCGACCTCTAGCACCTTAGATTAGTTTTGCCTGTGTTTAAATTTCATACAGTGTGTATCTTCTTTTGCTCAACATTATGACTGTGAGAGTCATTCATGCTGTTGCATTTACTAGTTATTCTTTTTCATCGCTGTGTATTATTTCATCATATGACTATAACACAAAATTTTAATCTATTCTACCATTGATGGATATTCTTGTATATTCATTGTACAATTCTTTTACATTTTTAGTGAACTTAAACACTCTTTCTCCTGTATATATCTATAGCTCAGGAGTGGAATTGCTGAATTATAGAGAATACATGTGTTTAGCATTAATAGATACTATCAAATAATTTTCTAAAGTGTTTGTATTCTGTGTACATTCTGCAATTCTGTATCAGTTGTAGAAACCGATACCAAGGGAGACTGTGCTGGGAAGTTTTTCTCTTCACACACTGAGATTTTGTTAAATTTGAGTTTTTTTTTTTTTAATCTCCTCTTCCTAGTATTATCAAAGAGCCATGTTCACTTCTTCAGTCAATTCAGATTCATTGTGTTGGGTTGTACAGATACCAAAAAAACCCAAACCCATTGTCACCGAGTTGATTCTGACTCATAGTAAGTGAACCTAGAGGACAGAATAGAACTGCCCCGCAGGGTTTCCAAGGCTGTAAATCTTTACAAAAGCAGATTGCCACATCTTTCTCCCACGGAGCAGCTGGCGGGTTCGAACCACTGATCTTTGAGTTAGTAGTCAAGCACGTAACCACTGTGCCAGCAGGACTCCTTATACAGATACTTAGTGTGTTTTAAAGTTGTCTCCCAGTGGGCACAAGTCTTTATTTTCTTTTATGAGATTATATCTGGTGAGTTTACTAACCCCAGATATTTTCATATGTGTGTCTGATAGCAGCAACATCTCCTTAAATCTGAGCAGGCCATCGGTGTTCCAGCAGCCTGTCATCTTCCTGGGAGCGGATGTCACACACCCGCCTGCGGGGGATGGGAAAAAGCCCTCCATTGCTGCTGTCGTTGGCAGTATGGATGGCCACCCCAGCCGGTACTGTGCCACCGTTCGGGTGCAGACCTCCCGTCAGGAGATCTCTCAGGAGCTCCTCTACAGTCAAGAGGTAATCCAGGACCTTACTAACATGGTTCGAGAGCTGCTGATCCAGTTTTACAAATCTACCCGCTTCAAACCCACACGGATCATCTATTACCGTGGAGGGGTATCTGAGGGACAGATGAAACAGGTACTTTCTCATTATTCCATTGTTGCCCTTTGGGGCTTCTAAGAGTCTGATGGAGCTTCCTCCCCTCCACTACCCTGGGAAAATCAGATCTGAGAGATGCTAGGAGAGTTCGCAATTAAACATAATTCTGCTTCTAACTCCTAGGTAGCTTGGCCAGAGCTAATAGCAATTCGAAAGGCATGTATTAGCTTGGAAGAAGATTACCGGCCAGGAATAACCTATATTGTGGTGCAGAAAAGACATCACACACGACTCTTCTGTGCAGACAAAACAGAAAGGGTAAGAAGACATAGTATAAGCCTTATTATCTGAAGCTGTTGCAAGTGAATGTGTTTTTATGTGGGCATATATATAATTTTTTTTTGTCTAAAAGTAGAGGTGCCTAATAATCATTTAATAAAATGATGCACTAATGGCAGTTGAAAGTTAGATGATGAATTCTGAAAGATACAGGTTTTAGGACTGAATATTTCTCTTGCGTGACAGAAATTCTGGTTTCTGGAGTTTTGGGGAGTCAGAAACGTGCCAGGTACACTGTGGTGATATAGGCAACCACCAAAGGAAACACTTATCTATTTGGACTTTATTGCCATCTGCTACTTTTTGTTGCCAGTGACTGAGCCAAGGCTCTAGGAAATTCTAGAAGAATTTGTTTCAAAATGTTTTACTTCAGTGGAGATTCTTAGAGCACAAACTCTGATGATTATAATGTTACACTTTCTAACTATGGGCAAGTTACTCAGCTTCACCAAGTCACAATATTCTCCTCAGTAAAACGGGAGTTAAGAACAATACCTATCTCACGGGGTTGTTGTAAGGATAAATTAATACATGAATGTCAATTTTGGGTACAATTTCCAGCACTGGATAAAAGGTATTTTATGTTATCTATTTATAATCTGATAAAAAAAAAATGTGTAAATTAGGTAAGTTAAACAGTTGCCGTCAAGTTGATTATGACTCATGGCAACCCCATATGTGTAGAGTAGAACTGTTTCATAGGGTTTTCAAGGCTGTGTGACCTTTTGGAAGCATATCACCAGACCTTTCCTCCAAGACACCTCTGGGTAGGTTTGAACCACCAACTTTTTGGTTAGTAGACAAGTACTTAACTATTTGTGTCACCCCGTTACAGATGCATACCATTGGATCACTTTGCTCCTTTACTCTTGCTTATGACATTATTTTTTCTTGTCCAGGCCCTCCCTGTTTTATCCCCAAGGAGACCAGATCCTTGTGTTGCCTAATATTATGGGTCACTCTCATTATTTTCTAGTACATCCTTAGTTTTTGTCTCCAATCCAAGGCTGAGGTGTTTCTTTCTGTTTTCTGAATCGTTAGTGTATCCTTGGCCACAGGTCCACCGATCAGCTCAGATTAAAAGCGCTGTCTTCTAAATTGCCCAAATTCTGATTCGACAGTACTTCTTAGACTTTGCTAATACAAATTCCTGGAACTCTTGCCTGAACTATGAGTACAAAACATCCTGCCAGCCCCTCCTCAACTGCTGTTGTCATCCCTCTGTTGACTTGTTTTATGACCTGGATATCTTTCTAAAACCTCAAGCTATTTCATGGTTTTGTTCTTTACCATTCAGTGTCACTACTAATCTTTCAAGATTGACAGTCTCAGACCTTGGTTTATGTTGCCCCTGGACATGCCCCAATATCCTCAATTCTCTACTAAAATCCCCGTCTTGCCAATATTCAACTGTAAATCAGTCCATTTGTTCATTCAACTTGTTCGTTGGCTTTGCTTCTACTCTTAGGCTGATAGGGGTTGATGGGTGGAAAAAATCATTTGTTTAACAGTGAACCTATTACAAATGTATGATTGCAAATCTCAGCCAGGTCTCTGACGCTGCTTGCCAATTCTTTTCATTTATACTATTTCCCAAAGCATCTGTTTCAAGCCTTTATACTCTTCTCAAGTCCCTTCCCTGTCCACGATGCCTTCATTGCCTGCGAAATCCTACCTTCTATTTCCCCCAGAAAACAGAATCTAGAAAGAATGAATTTGCTCAGCTTCTTCTCTTCTACCCTCATTAAATCTTCACGTATCTATGCTTCTCCCACTTATGCTTTGGATTCTAATCCTTTCTGCCTTCTCTAGAATCTTACGTCATTAATTACCTGTTATTTTTCAAAATTTCAATCTTTCCAATTCTCTTGTCTCCTTCCCTCACCATATAAAGTTGCTCAAGTCTTCCTCAGTCCCCCCAGTAAATATCCCTTTGCCCTACCTCTCCCTCAGTCTACCTGCCACCTTACCTTTCCTCTCTTTCATGATCAGACTTTAAAAAAAAAAAAAAAAAAAACTTGACTTCTCTAGTTCTACCTTCTCACATGATATTTCAATTCTCTGAAGCTGGGGTTCTATTTCAGTGACTCTGTTGAGTTCTCTCAATGACTTGCTCTTTTCAAGTCCAGGGATAGCTTGTCAGGTTCCCTTACTGACCTCTTTGTAGCACATAAAACAACCACTCCCCTTCTGACCTTAGCAATGTGACTTTCTAGGTCCACTGCCCACCTCTATAACCAGGCTTTCTTTGACTTCTCTTCTTCCTTCTGTCCATTAAACACTGATGTTTCCAGGCATTTCCTACTTCTCCTTCTTCTCAATCTCAGCTTTCTCACTTAAGCCTCATCCACTTTTCTGGGTTCACTTATTTGCTTATAGGCAGTAGGAGAACATCCAACTTATGTACAACCCATAGTTACGAACCAACCACCATAAAGCCTATTATATTAAAAATTCAAGGTAGATATAATGGTTCTTAATAACAAACAGGTGCTACTTTCAAAACATTATTATTATTACTGTATTATTATGTTAAAGATGTTTTAGTGTATCTAGAAGTGTTTCTTTAATATTTTTTATGCATAGAAAGGTACATCATATACTACATACTAAGACAAACATTTAACTAACTGACGTTAGAAACAAAGCACACCTAACTCTTCTGACTTACGTACAAATTTGACGTAACAACAGATTTAGGAATGTAACTCATTTGTAATCCAGGAACTGCCTGTACTTGTTGTTGTTGTGTGCTGTCGAGGCGATTTTTGACTCAGTGACCCCATGTGAGAGTAGAATTGCCCCATAGGGTTTTCTAGGCTGTAATCTTGGCAGAAGCAGATCACCAGGTCTTTTCTCCCATGGAGCCACTGGGTGGGTTTGAACTGCCAACCTTTCAGTTAGCAGCTCCGTATTTAACCGTTGGTCTACCGGGCCCTCGTTATTTGTTATAGATTCCTAAATCTGTATTTCCAGACCCAAACCTCTCTGTGCAGCTCCTGATCTGCACGTCCAATTGTCTACCGGACATAATCTACTTAGATGCCCTATAGGCAGTGTATCAGGCAAGATAGGCTAGATTATGCAGTGGTAACAAAAACCCCAAAATCTTCCTGACTTACAAAGCTTTATTTCTTGCTCGCATTACACATTCATTGTGGGTCTGCTGCAGCTGTGACCCTGTGTCCTCCCTTTGGAACCTAGGCTGACAGAGAAGCATCTATCTGGAACCTCACCAGTCATTGTGCCAGAAGGGAAAAAAGATACACAACAAGCCACATGCTAGCCCTTAAAGCTTCTGCCCAGAAGTAACACAGTTCAGACCACATTTTATCAGCCAAAGCAAGTCACATGGCCACCCTCGAGTTAAGTGGGTGGGGATGTGTAATCCTCTCCCCAGGGAGGAGCACTGAGGGAGGGAGCTGGAATATCTGGCAACAGGCATACAATCTACCACAGGCATTTCAAGCAAAACACGTCTAAACCTTCTGCTTATTGTTTTATCCCCATCCATATCGTATTCCTCCCCCCTATTTTCCTTATATTCTCTCTCTGTATATTAAGTCAGTCAAGCTAAAAACTTCAGAGTTGTGTATAAATTCTTCTCCCCCGTGCTGTCCCCATACCCAATTGGTCAAATAGTCCTCTGTGCTCTGCCCTGAAATCTTTCTTCTATCAATCCTTCCTCCTGTGTGTTCCCACTGGCCTGGACTCAACTCTTCTGGATTGCGGGAGACTCCACGCTGTCCTCCTGACTCCATTCCTCCCTCACAAGTGTACCTTCCACCCTGCTGTCAGGGCTGGGTTTTTAAAATACAGATCTTATTGTGCCACTCCCCTGCTCAGAAACCTTCAAGGTTTCTCTGCTGCCTACCAAACACTTTGCTGTAGTGTTCAGTGTTTTCCCAAGGTAGACAAAACATAATATTTTCATCTTTCACCATGCCCTCATCTACCTTCTGTTTCCCGTAAACACTGTACATTTTTATCTCACCCCGCCCCCTTTTTCATTGTTTTTGTTCAAATATAATTTAGATACAATAAAATTGACCCTTTTTAGTGTAGAGTTCTGGAGTTTTAACAAAGGCATGTACTCTTGTGACCACCATCACAATCAAGGTATGGAACAAGCCTGTCACACCAGATTCTCCCGTGCCCTTTTGTAGTCAACCCTCTCTCCCACACCAGCCTCTCACAACCACTGATCTGCTTTCTGTCCCTATAGTTTTGCCTTTTCCAGAAAGTCGTATAAATGGAATCAGACAGCCTTTTGAATCTGGCTTCTCTTACTTAGCATAATGTATTTGAGATTCATCCAAATTCTTGTGTGTGTCAGTAGTTTGTTCCTTTTTATTGCTGAGTTGGATTTCATGATATGGATGTACCACAGTTTGTCTATCCATTCCTGAGTTTAGGGGTGTGGCGGGGGTTTTCTAGTTTTCATCCCACCCCCCTTTTCAACTTCTACTTATCCTATAAAGCACGACTCAAATATTCCCCCCTTACCCCGCAGCTCTTGCCAGTGTCATCCATAATGGCCTTTTCACATTGCATTGCAGTTCACTGCATGTGGCTTTCATTAAGGCCAGGAGGACAAGTTCATTTGCTCTGTCCATGCCTCTCCCTGTTCTCCCCAACATCTGCGGCGCAGCCTGGCACGTGGGTACTCAGGCAGTAATTGTTGGATTGAATGTGCCTGGCTCCCCTTTTCTCTGGGGCATTACCTCTTTAGGCTCTCATCTTTTTTTTTTTTTTTTTAAAGAGATTCCATGATCAAATATATTTGGGAAATGCTGTATACTCTCATCTCCCTCTTTCAGATTATGCATTACCAAATAAAAGTTTTGAGAAATCATACAGTAGAAAAATCTTTTTTAACTTTGGTCTAACCCAAATCAAAAAACCAAACCTGTTGCTGTCAAGTTGATTCCGACTCATAGCAACCGTGTAAGAGAGTAAAACTTTCCTATAGGGTTTCCAAGGTTGTAAATCTTTATGGAAGCAGACTACCACATCTTTTGCCTGTGGAGCAGCTGGTGGATTCAAACCTTCTGGTTAGCAACCAGGCACTTAACCATTGTTCCACCAGGGCTCCTTATGGCTTAACCCAATGTTTCTCAAATTTGTCTGACCATAAAACACCTAAATACATTCTGCAGAGCTAATATTCCTAAAGACCACACTTTGGGAAACTGACATACAATACTAGAACCATTATAACTCAATTACATTTTCTCTTTTTTAGCTGGGTACCCAACAGCACATATGAATTTGATGGAAGGAGATTTTTTCCCCCTATACTCATAGATGTTGTTGTATGCATGGGTGTACGATTGTCACCTGAAGGTAACAGTAGTTACAAGGGAACCAAATAAATCTCCATCATATTTGTGCCTATATGCTAAATAGACTTCTTCATATTGAACCCTGCTGTACCACAGAAGAGAGTGAAAATTGACCAAATCACAAGATTTAATTCCTTTCCTCATAAATGCACTTCTGCAGTTCTTCTCTCTGCCTCCCTAGAAGTTTGATTTTAGAGTTCTGGCTATAGAAGAACTGTAGCATTTTAAAGGTATAAGATATCATCACCTAATTTTATAGATGACTAGATTAAGGACCAAAGATATCATGCCTTGTTCAAGGGATGTAGTGGCAAGGCTGGGCCTAGATCTGAAACTCTGCCTTCCTGAGTCCCATTTCAGTGCCTCCTTCCTAATGATGCATGTGCCGGCGACTTAAATTCTTTTTTTTATTTTTTATTGTACTTTAAGTGAAAGTTTACAAATCAGGTCAGTCTCTCATACAAAAACTTACACACACCTTGCAATGTAACCCTAGCTGCTCTCCTCCTAATGAGACAGCACACTCCTCCTCTCCACCTTATATTCCCCATGTCCATTCAACCAGCTCCTATCCCCCTCTGCCTTTTCATCTCCCCCTCCAGACCGGAGCTGCCCACATAGTCTTATGTGTCTACTTGAGCCAGGAAGCTCACTCCTCACCAGTATCATTTTCTGTCTTATAGTCCAGTCCAATCCCTGTCTGAAGAGTTGACTTCGGGAACGATTCCAGTCTTAAGCTAACAAAGGGTCCAGGGGCCATGACCTCTGGGGTCCCTCCAGTCTCAGTCAGACTATTTAGTCTGGTCTTGTCAATGATTTAGACTCTTTTATTGATACCCAAAAAAGCATTTGTTATCTTGAACCTGGTGAACCAGTTTAAAGATTCCTTCACCTGAATTTTTACTGAAAGTTGTGGATACTTTTTACTCCATATAAGGAATAAATCTGATTTTTTTGGAGGGAGAGTCCATATTAAATGTCAATTTTGTTTTCCTCTGGGAACACACCAATGTTCTTTGTCTGGATTCCCCTAGAGAGATTCTGGAGTATATTTGTTTGAGAAAATACTTAAAGATGAAATGGTTGGGTTACGGGAAAGTTACAGGGAATTCAGTGCCTTGAATTATACTGGTTTTCAGTACTTGCCTTCAAAGCAGTTTACCAACTTGTTGCCAACTTAAACATTAAAAAAAGAAAAAAGGCCTGAACACAGTTTGGCACTTAGATGACTAATTACTGTCTTCTTTTTGGTAGGTGGGGAAAAGTGGCAATGTCCCAGCAGGCACTACAGTGGACAGTACCATCACACATCCGTCTGAGTTTGACTTTTATCTCTGTAGTCATGCAGGAATTCAGGTAATTTGAAAGCTGATCCAGATCTTTGACCTGATAGGGCACTGTTTGTAAATTCAGCGACTAGCTTGAGTAGAGTTGTTATTAAACACTGTGCCTGACTCTGCTAATGCTTGTAGCCTAAAACTATTACCTTTTAGTCTCGGTATCAGCTTGTAGGTGTGCTGGGTAGAAGTACTTCTGAGTTTCACGAGTAGGTTTCAATTCTTCCCTCCTCTCGGGTAGTCAGCCCATCTCAGAAATATATTAATGATAAAACTCTCTCTCCAGGGAACCAGCCGTCCTTCACATTACCAGGTCTTGTGGGATGACAACTGCTTTACTGCAGATGAACTCCAGCTACTGACTTACCAGCTGTGTCACACCTATGTGCGGTGCACGCGCTCGGTTTCTATTCCAGCCCCTGCATACTATGCCCGGCTTGTAGCATTTAGAGCAAGGTATCATCTGGTGGATAAAGATCATGACAGGCAAGTTTCTCAGGCAGAATAAAATCTCCTTCTGTCTATTTAAGCTGCCTGTTGAAAAATGAGTTACTATAGAAAAACTTTTTGGAAGATTTAAACTTCCTTTTAGGGTTTAGATTGCAAGGACCGAATAAAATTTCGTGTCTTTGAGAGCGTATAATGTGACTTTTGGTCCAAGAAGTGCTGAACTTGTTTATACTTGTATGGTTTGCCTAAACCCTGCCCAAGGAAAGTTTGGAACTGTCTGTGGTTTTCCCACAGAACCAAATGTATTTCAGTTCTGCTGCAGTCGTGGGCAGCCTCAAAAGGTGGTCAGCAGCGTGCTGTCTCATTGAGGGAGAGCAGCTAGGAGTACATAGCAAGGTGTATATAAGTTTTCGAATGAGAGATGGACTTAATTTGTAAACTGTCACTTAAAGCACAATAATAATAATAAAAAAAGGATGGTAGCCCAGCACCCTGGCTCAAGTTAGAGACAGGCCTGTGGATTCCACCTCATGCAAGGGGGAGGTCCTTACCAGTTTGCTTTGCTTGCAGTATAACCTGGAAAAATGGACCAGAGTAAACTTGAGTGTATGTGGAGGGGAGGAGTGCAACACCATTCTTACCCCCAAATAGGGATCTCAACATTTAGACCTGTTACTGAGCTACAATTAAATACCTAAACAAGCTCTCTGCATTAATTTTCTTTTCCAAATGACCATCTGTGAAGTATAGCAGTTTCTGGGCTCTTCCCCAAGTCTGAATTCAGCTGCTAAATAGTAGACATTCCATTGCAAGTCTATTTCTGTAAGGACTGAAGATATGCTATTACGGAAAAAGTCCAGCTGTGGCTTTGCACCTTCCATTCTGTAATATACATTCATTCATTCAGCATGTTTATAAGGTAATGACTGTGTGCCCAGTATGGTGCTAACCCGCCCCTCCCCCCCCCCCAAAACAAACCCACTGCTGTTGAATCGATTCCAACTCATAGGAACCCAATAGGATGGAGTAGAACTGCCCCATAGGGTTTCTAAGGCTGTAAATATTTACGGAAGCAGACTGCCACATCTTTCTCCCACCCAGCAGCTCTTCAAACTGCAGACCTTTTGGTTAGCTGCCAAATGCTTTAACTACTGTACCACCAGGGCTCCTCAGTACTCTGCTAGGTACTAAAAATACTAAGATGAGTAAGACATGTTTTCTGCCCATGGGGAATTGATGATTCATTTTAGGAGACAATACAGGCAAATATAAAAACTGACAATTAGCCCAAAGCAGTATAGATAAAAATGCAATGGGATGTACAAAGGAAACTGGATGGGCAAGATTTGGCTCTACCAAGAAGGGAAAAAGGTTCACCAGGCAGAGGAACAATGGACCCAAAGGAGGGAAAAGCAGTGACATGTTTGGTTAATAACAAGTTTTCTTTGACTGGAGAATATTAAAGAGGAATAGCAAGGATGAGGCTGGAAAAGTATATGAGAGCAAGCTCGTCTTTGTTAAATGAAAAATTATATTCCTGGGATAGAATAGACAGGACTTGACTGTTAATTGGGAATGAATGGCTGAGGAGAGGATGAAGTAAAAGATGACTGATATTTTAAGCCTAGATGATAAGGGTAATAATAATAACTAGAGAAGTCAGAAGAGGGGTGATAATTTACAGTGAACAAAGTCTTTTATATTACATGGTACCCTTAACAGGAATGTTCAGAAGTTTTTATTGTTGCACCAAGAAACCACAGTTCAGAGGAGTTGTTACTTGTCCAAGGCCATACAGCTGGCAAAGGGAAAGCAAGAAGAAATCGGTAGCACATTAACATTGGCTGAGTAGGTACAGTCATTCATTCATTCAACAAATGTTTATTGAGAATATACAATGTGCAAGGCACTAGGTGAATAAGAGGCAAATTTGCTGGTTTCTTGGAGTTTACATTCCAATAGAGAAAGAAATAATTATCAAATTAATAATTTAATTTCAATTGTGTTTAGTACCATGAAAGAAAAGTACAGGATGCTGTGAAAGCTGTTCCAGGTGGCTCTGACTTGGACTTTGGAGTCAAGAAAGATTTCTTTGGGAAAAATGATATTTGAAAGAAGGCTGAAGGATAAGTAGGAATTAACCAGATATAGGCATTGTTAAGGATTTGGACATTACTTTATTAACTCTTGCAACAATTTGTATTGATTGTTATTGCTTTATTAATCCTTGCAACAACCCATTAAATAAGTTGTATTGCATTTTTCAGTTGAGCAAAAAGAGGTATGTTGTTGTTGTTAGGTGCTATTGAGTCGGTTCCAACTCAGAGCGACTCTGTACAACAGAACTAAACATTGCCCAGTCTGTGCCATACTTGCCATTATTGTTATGCTTGAGCCCATTGTTACAGTCACTGTGTCAGTCCATCTTGTTGAGGGTCTTCCTCTTTTTTGCTGGCCCTCTACTTTACCAAGCATGATGTCCTTCTCCAGGGATTGAGCCCTCCTGATAACATGTCCAAAGTATGTGAGACATAGTCTCGCCATCTTTGCTTCTAAGGAGCATTCTGGTTGTACTTTTTCCAAGACAGATTTGTTTGTTCTTTTGGCAGTCCATGGTATATTTAGTATTCTTTGCCAACACTGCCACAATTCAAAGGCGTCAATTCTTCTTTGGTATTCCTTATTCACCGTCCAGCTTTCAAATGCATATGAGGTGATTGAAAACATCATGGCTTGGGTCAGGCACACCTTAGTCTTCAAGGTGACATTTTTGCTTTTTAACACTTTAAAGAGGTCTTTTGTAGCAGATTTGCCCAATGCAATGTATCATTTGATTTCTTGCCTGCTGCTTCCATGGGTGTTGATTATGGATTCAAGTAAAATGAAATCCTTGACAACTTCAGTCTTTTCTCCGTTTATCATGATGTTGCTTACTGGTCCAGTTGTGAGGATTTGTGTTTTCTTTATGTCGAGGTGTAATCCAGACTGATGGCTGTGGTCATTGATATTCATCAGTAAGTGCTTTAAGTCCACTTTCAGCAAGCAAGGTTGTGTCACCTTCCTCCAATCCTGATGTCTCATTCTTCTTCACATCGTCCAGGTTCTCAGACTATTTGCTCAGCATACAGATTGAATTAATATGGTGAAAGGATACATTCCTGATGTGCACCTTTCTTGACTTTAAACCACACAGTATCCCCTTGTTCTGTTTGAATGACTATCTGTTGGTCTATGTGTAGGTTCCTCATGGGTACAATTAACTGTTCTGGAATTCCCACTCTTCGCAATGTTATGTTATCCATAATTTGTTATGATCCACATAGTCGAATGCCTTTGAATAGTCAATAGTACACAGGTAAACATCTTTCTGGTATTCTCTGCTTTCAGCCAGGATCCATCTGGCATCAGCAGTAATACCCCTGGTTCCACATCCTCTTCTGAATCTGGCTTAAATTTCTGACAGTTCTCTGTTGATATATTGCTGCAACCACTTTTGATTTATCTTCAACAAAATTTTATTTGCATGTGATATTAATGATATTGTTCAATAATTTCTGCATTTGGTTGGATCACCTTTCTTGGGAATAGGTATAAATATAGAAATCTTCCACCAAGTTGACCAGGTAGCTGTCTTCTAAATTTCTTGGCATAGATGAGTGAGCACCTCCAGCACTGCATCCATTTGTTGAAACATCTCAATTGGTATTTCGTCAATTCCTGGAGCCTTGTTTCTCACCAGTGCCTTCAATGCAGCTTGGACTTCTTCCTTTAGTACCATTGGTTCCTGATCGTGTGCTACCTCCTAAAATGGTTGAACGTTGACAAATTCTTTTTTGGTATATTGACTGTATTTTTTTCATCTTCTTTTGATGCTTTCTGTGTCATTTAATATTTTCCTCGTAGAATCCTTCAGTATTGCAACTTGAGGCTTGAGTTTTTTCCTCCATTCTTTCAGCTTGAGAAATGTCAAGCTTGTTCCTCCCTTTTGGTTTTCTAGCTCCAGGTCTTTGTACATGTCATTATAGCACTTTGTCTTCTCAAACCACCCTTTGAAATCTGTTTAGCTCTTTGACTTCATCGTTTCTTCCTTTCGCTTTAGCTACTTGATGTTGAAGAGCAAGTTTCAGAGTCCCTTCTGACATAGATTTTGGTCTTTTCATTCTTTCCTGTTTTTTTAATGACCTCTTGCTTTCTTTGTGTATGATGTCCTTGATGTTATTCCACAACTCATCTGATCTTCTGTCATTAGTGTTCATGTGTCAGATCTATTCTTGACATGGTCTCTAAATTCAGGTGGGATATACCCAAGGTCATACTTTAGCTCTCATGGACTTGTTCTAATTTTCTTTAGTTTTTTTCAGTTTCATCTTGAACTTGCAATTGATGGTCTGTTCCACAGTTGGCCCCTGGCCTTGTTCTGACTGATGATATTGAGCTTTTCCATCGTCTCTTTCCACAGATATAGTCAATTTGATTCCTGTGTCTTTTATCTAGCGAGGTCCATGTATATAGTCACCGTTTACTTTGTTGAAAAAAGTATTTGCAATGAAGAAGTCATTGGTTTTGCAAAATTCTATCATGTGACCTCCAGTGTTGTTTCTATCATCAAGGCCATATTTTCCAACTACCGACCCTTCCTCTTTGTTTCCAACTTTCGCATTCCAGTCACCAGTAATCATCAATGCATCCTGATTGCACGTTTAATCAATCTCAGACTGCAGAAGTTGGTAAACATCTTCAATTTCTTCTTCTTTGGCCTTAGTGGTTGGTTCGTAAATTTGAATAATAATCATATTAACTGTTCTTCCTTGTAGGCATATGGATATTACCCTATCAGTGACAGTGATGTATTTCAGGATAGATCTTGAAATGTCCTTTTTGATGATGAATGCAATGCCGTTTTTCTTCATGGTGTCATTCCTGGCACAGTGGACCATATGATTGTCCGAATGAAAATGGCCAATACCAGTCCATTTCAGCTCACTAATGCCTAGGATATCAATTTTTATGTGTCCCATTTTATTTTTGCCTATTTCCAATTTTCCTAGATTCATACTTCGTACATTCCAGGTTCCAATTATTAATGGATGTTTGCAGCTGTTCCCTCTCATTTTGAGTTGTGCCACATCAGCAAATGAAGGTCCTGAAGGCTTGACTCCATCCACGTCATTAATGTCGACTCTACTTTGAGGAAGCAGCTCTTCCCCAGTCGTCTTTTGAGTGCCTTCCAACCTGAGGGGCTCATCTTCTGGCACTATATCAGACAATGTTCTGCTGCTATTCATAAGGTTTTCACTGGCTAAGAGGTATAGCGAGACATAAGCAGTTAAGGAGCCAAGGCCTGGGCCCAAGATCTTCTTGAATCCAGTACTATCTGTGCTATTTGGAACATGTGAAGTTTGATATGGTCTTCCATTACACCTGGCTTTTTGGTTTTTTCTCTTTACAGTGCAGAAGGCAGCCACGTGTCAGGACAGAGCAATGGTCGAGATCCTCAGGCCTTGGCTAAGGCTGTGCAGATCCACCATGATACCCAGCACACGATGTATTTTGCCTGAGAGTCTCAGAAAAAGAACTCAACCGATTTGGCACCCCATGCAGCCTCAAAATGTTTCAAATGCCTACCACCTCTACATAGAGCCAAGTTGACTTCAGGTGATCTTCTACCAGCAGCTCGGAATAGTTGCACTGAATTTATACTTCGCAGCACTGTCTGATGCATCCACAAAATTGAGCCATTTTTAAAAAAAGTAATAGGTACTCATAGATTATCTTTTCTGATGCACTGGACTAAATTTTTACCTCAACGAGCAAAGGCTGATCAGCCTGAACTTTATAAAGGACTTTGCAGGAAAGGTTTCTATGGAATATTTTGCTAGCTGTGGTGTTCACCGCATCCCTCTAGTCTTATAAGAGAAGATTATTTGTTTTTTTGGTATTCATCGAGTGGGGTATAAGCATAAATGGGAGGGAGAAATCAAACAACCTACTTCAGTTCAGTGTAACTATTTAATTGTATGGGTCCATAGACTTTTTAATGGAGATTTCTGACTTCACCACTGTAAATGCCTTTAATGAGCATTAATTTTTGAAAGTTTTACAGAGTTTTATTAGTTTTACTACTTTATCTTATTGATCTCTGCAGACTTGTGCTGGTGCAAGTACAAGCTGCCAAGCAATTGCACTATATTTGGCTGCAGATTCAGATAGGCAGTTCTCTTATTTAGTTGGCTTTTGTGAATGTGTAACATAAACAGGTGTAATGCATGTCACGGGGACAGATAACACTGCCATGGTAAAAATACTCGTGTCTCCCCCTCTTTAAAAAAAAAAAATAGCTTTTAGTATTTTTCCAAGTCTTCAAAAGTGCCCATTTTATGCTGCTGTGTGATCTGTTAGATCTAAATGATTTTTAAACTTTTCTCATACAAAGTTAACTTTGGCAATAAACATTTTTTAAGGGCCCTCCACTTCTTTTGCCTGACAGCAGCGTAGTTTTCTAGATGAGATTTTGGTATGATTTTATGAACTACTTCTTATATATCATAATCTGGCAATTTCTGAAACCGGTCAGAAAAGACGTATATTTCCATGCCTTTTTAAAGACTTATTTTTATCTGTTTTATAGCCACATTTGGTGTCCTGTCATTTTGTTTTAAAATAAGCTAGAACCAGGATGCTTCCTTATTGGGTAGGCCTTGCCACTCCTTAAGGTACATTGAGTGATGCTGCAACTTGCGAAAATGTACCAGCATTTAAAGCCCCCCCACCGCCCACCCTACCTGGAGAACCAAGGTTACTCACAGAGTAACTTGCAGTGCAAATTTTTTGCTTCTCTTTCAACCTGAAATGTACTTGGTGGGGTTTTCTACCCTTTATTAAACTAAAGCTGTATAGAAAAGCTTGATTGTTCTTAATGAATTCTGGATTCCACTCACAGGAAGATGGGATTCCTTTCTTGTCCAGAAAAAGAGAGTTGATCTAAAGTAAGCATCAGTTAAAATATAAGGGAAAATGTATTCTGTATTTGTTGTTGTGTGCCGTCGAGTCTATTCCGACTCATAGTGACCCTATAGGACAGAGTAGAACTGCCCCATAGGGTTTCCAAGGCTAAAATCCTTAGGAGAGCAGATTGCCAGGTCTTTTCTCCTCAGAGCACCTGGTGGGTTCGAACCTCCAACCTTTCGGTTAGCAGCCAAGAGCTTAACCATTTCGCCACCAGGGCTCCTATTCTGTATTTACTGTAGATAATACTTTGTGAATGGACAACAGTTACATAGAGTCTTGGTAGTTCCAACCTGTGTTTCCCAGCCCAAATTGGACTGACTCGTAATTCTGTATCCTGGAACCTTAGGAGTGAGAGATGGAGAAGGGGATAAAAGGCCTAGAGCCATACTCCATCTATACGGTGGAGGAAGAGATAGACACAAGGTCGTAAAAACAAACTTACCTCCTCTGTCTGGAGACTGCTGGTGGGGAAACACTGGATCTAATGGTGAAGGGTGTTTGCTTAAACTCATTAGCCAGCCCACATCTCTTAAACTAGCCTTCTCAAAATCCCAGCAATATAAAACACTGTTTTTCTTCAGTCTTTTAACAAACTTGTATATACATTGATGTTTACATTTCCATGTCCTGTTGATCACAAGCACCGCTGGTGTTTGCTGAGACGGGTCTTCAGAGTGTATCCTAGTGTTTGTTGAGTCCTGTAGCTCATTAAGATGAATACAGACGTTCTTATCCTCTGCAGATAGTGGGATGAAAGCAAACTCTGTTGCTGAGGCACAACATAGGCAGGAGCAAAGAGATGGCAGATGTTCATTTCTTAAGATTTTCCTTTGGCAAATACCTCAGTTGGATAATACAAATCAGGACATGTTGGTGAGGGGCTGACTGCTGCTTTTATTCACACTCGTTCAGGGAGAGCACAGAAAAATACCCTTCAGCACGACCACTCTGGACCCAAGAGGAGAAAAAAAACAAGTGTTTTTAGGAGGAGGACTCACTGGAGTCCAGGATGTGAACTCTTAGTGGCTGGCTGGCTGGCCAGCTGGCACCACACCTGCACTCGAGTGCCTCGGGCTTGCTTCCTTCTCACCATCTCCTGGCATGTATGGAGCAGGGAGCAAAGGTGGAGGGCTGGAAAGCCCTGGTTTGCTGGCCTGAGGTTGGGTTGTATGTTCAGCCTCGAACAAACAATACAGTTTGTAAGACCTCAGTCAATCCTGATACGCTGGGCAAATCAGTGTCATGGTGGAGGAAAATCCGGGAAGCCTATTTTTATAGGAAAACAGTACCATTAAGTGTGCAATGCTGTCATTTTTGGACAAAAGGTAAGAAATATGGAGGAACTAGAATTACTGGGGAAAAAAAACTTGCTGAAGGGTGAATCTTTAAGAGGTAGGTAATCATTGTGAAACCAGACTGGCAGAAATAGTTCTGCAAGCAAGTCTGAATGCATAGTTTTAATTTAATTCGGCTTGACAATTTGAATTTGTGACCTCTTGAAACTAACTGAATCATGCATGTGTCAATCAATGGGAGGTGTGCATTCTGTAGAAGTAGTTTTAGGGTGTTTGGTTTTTTACAACGCAGCCTATTTAGGCGTCGTCACGTGGTGTGAAAGATTTAAATGTAGCAATGTAAAAGAGTAATAATTTGGGGAGAAGGAGCAGGTAAGAGAGCCACGAAGACCCAAATATTGATTCAGTTGTGTTTTGTTGTTGTTAGCTATTGCATTTTGAATGGTTTATAAAAGTGAACTAGCTGGTTTAAAGCAGCCAGCAGTCCAGGCAGGCAGAATGTATTCATTCTTACTGTTAAGTTCTATTTGCTGCTTCCAAAGGGGTTGCCTTACAAGCAGTCAAGCTCTATGTGATGTGTATTTTAGGATCTGGTGCCCAGCCTGTATCAAAGCTTACCTATGTACCCTTCCAATGGGAAAAGGTAATCCTTGTGCAGATACACTGTTTAACAAGGATCACCCTCTCTGCCCGACCCTATCAACCCTTTGTGGATGTGCTGTTAAGATTTTCTTGCTCAGTAGCAAGGTGGTAGCTCTACTTTCATTTTAAGAAAGCAGAGACTGAGGGCATTGTATCAATACTATTTCAATTCCAAGGATTTTTCTTTGTAAAATTAAAGGAAAGGTCTTGTTATCGATTAATAATTTTCTTACCCTTGCTATTGACATATTCATGCTCTTTCTATGTCTAGTGGCTGAAAATGTTTGCATCTGTTCATTTGATTAGTGGTGTAATTTTTGTTTCTATACTGTTAGACTTGTAATGTTTTAAAATGTATTTTATAAATCTGGACTGGATGTATGTCTCTGGCAATACGAGGTACTTTCTCAGCTATTAAGGGAGGGGTCGTATCCTCATGTTGTGATCAAATGATGGCTGTTTAAATTTTGAAAAAAAAAATTTTTTTTTGGCCTGCAGGGATATTTTGTGTTCATGTGTCCAAAAAAAAAAAAAGAATAAACTGGCCTTCTTGTGCCAAAAGTTGTTTTTTTCTTGTCAATTGTCTAATAAATATGGAGTACACTGTAATGGCAACACACATGGTTGCTTTTAAAAAACCATTTCCTCATTTGGGTGACTTATTGAGAAAGAAGAGTGGGAAAACGTTGTGTTCTTAAATCCTAGGTCTCCCTATTTTTAGAAATTGCCACTTGGGAATTTTAGAAGAGCTTCTCAGCAACACTTCACATATGAAAATTTTTACAAGATTTTTCAGGACCCTAAGTGCAGCTCTTAATGGAAAGATCTATTATTGATCTTCAATAGATCACTTCAACAGAAGTGATGTCTTAAGAAAAAATCTGCAGTCTCCAGAGGGCAGTAAGGCCACATACTTTATAAATTTTAAGACTGACTCTCTCTCCAGAGGAGAGGGGCCTCTAAGTTGTCCAAATCACCCAGGCTGGGGCTATCCAATCTCATATGTCTTACTTTAAATTCTCACCAGCAAAGCCCTTTTGCTAATGTGTGGCAGGGACAGTGCAGACATTTATATACTATGGCCTTATCCTCAGGGAATTTATTACCAAGAAGCAAGTCCTGCATATAGCTAACTACTACAAGGTAGTCGTTTTTGTCATAGCACAGTATTCCCTTCTCCAGATTTGTCGTTTATCAAAGATTTATCATGAATTAGCTGCATGCCAAGCTCTGCGTAGGTGCTGGGGACACAGAAGAGTAAAAATTCTTCAAAGGATTCATTTCTAATATGGAGCATGGGATGGGGAGAGGAGGAGGTGAGATTGACATTACCTGAGTGCCTACTATATGCCAGTCTATTTATTGACATCTTTAATCCCAGCCACTGTCCATTGAGATTGATAATGGTGTCCTCATTTTAAAGATGAGGAGACAGGTTCAAAGAGGTTAAGTAATACAGTTATTCAGTGGCAAAGCTAGAATTTGAATCCAGGTCTGTCTGATTTCGTTACACCTGCTGTTGGGCATAAAATTCCAGGGTGCTGTGGGGAACTAGGAAACCCTGGTGGTGTAGTGGTTAAGACCTATGGCTGCTAATCTAAAGGTCAGCAGTTTGAATCCACCAGGCACTCCTTGGAAACCATATGGGGCAGTTCTAGTCTGTTCTATAGGGTCGGTGTATCGACTTGACAGCAACAGGTTAGGGTTTGGCTTGGTGGGGAACTAAGGAGCCCTGGTGGTGCAGTAGTTAAAGTGCTCGCCTGCTAATGAAGCAAAAAGTCAGCAGTTCGAACCCACCAGCTGCTCCATGGGAGAAAGATGTGGCAGTCTGCTTCCATAAAGATTACAGCCTTGGAAACCCCAGGGGTCAGTTATACTTTGTCCTATAGCATTGCTATGAGTCAGAATTGACTCGATGGCAATGGGTAACAGGTGGGGAACTTAGAAGAGGGAACAACTTTTCCCATGGGAAGTCAGAAAAGACTCTACAGTGAATTTGGGGACAAGTCATGAAGCTTGAGCAGGGGATTTCTAGAGGGGTAAGGAGGACCCATTGTTCCCTTACAGTAGATTATGGTAGCTACGATTTTTTATCTACCCAAGTGCTTTTCCTTGCTCCTTTTGGTAATGGAACCCCTCTTTCTTATGAGAAACCCATGATTTTGTGTGATTCAAGTGAGGCCAATGGCCTACCTCCCACCTTATCATCCACCATGTTTAGGTCCATCCCTGCATCAGTTACTGGGAATATGTTATACTAGCCAGAAATGACTCATGTACCCACTCCTGTGAGGGGTTGGGGATGGGGTGGCTAGCGAGTATGGGGAGGCACAGACCTATCAGCACCATTACAAGGAACGTGTCTCTTTTTCTCCATCTCTAGGCTCTAGTTTCCTCTCTTTATTCTCTAGAAGATAGTGGCAAGTTTTAAAGGAGAAGAGAGACAAAATCAGATGGGGCTGGAAGAAGTGTAGGGGAAGTAGCAACTATATTGCAAATTGGAGAAGGAAATGAATGAACTTAGTTTAGCAAACATTTCTGGAACTTCTGTTATGTGCTGGAAAATATACAGATGAAAAACACAAGTTCTGGTCATCAAGGAGTTCACCGTCCAGTCTGGGGGCAACACATTTAAAAAGGGGGCTTTGAGGGTTAAGTGTTATAAGAAATATATACACTGAATAAGAAATATATGCATGAAGCCATGGAATCACTTAGGTCCCTAACCCAGGCTGGGGGATCAAAGAAGTTTGCATAGAGGAAATGATGACTGAGCTGTCTCATAAAGAGTAAGAGTTTTATAAATGGACAAGGTAGAAGAAGGCATTCCAGAAATGTTAGTCCTGGGCAATAGCACAGAGAGAAAAAAAATCATGACTTTTTTTTGGATGGTGTCTTAGTTATCAGTGCTGCTGTAACAGAAATACCACAAGTGGATGGCGTGAACAAAGAGAAATTTATTCTCTCACAGTCTAGAAGTCCGAATTCAGGGTGCCAATTCCAGGGGAAGGGTTTCTCTCTTTGTCAGTTATGGGGGAAGGTCCTTGTCATCAATCTTCCCCTGGTCTAGGAGCTTTTCAGTACAGGGACCCTAGATCCAAAGGACACACTCCCCTTCTGGTTCTTCATTCTTAAGTGATAAGAGGTCCTCTCCTTTCTGCTGGATTCTTTCTTTTATATCTCAAAAGAGATTGACTCAAGATACAACCTAATCCTATAGATTGAGTTCTACCTCATTAACATAACTGCCTCTAATCCTGCCTCATTAACATCATAGAGGTAGGATTTAGAACACATAGGAAAATCACATCAGATCCCAAAATGGTGGACAGCCACACAATACTGGGAATCATGGCCTAGCCAAGTTGACACACATTTTTGTGGGATACAATTCAACCCATAACAGATGGATTACAAATAGTTTTAGTACTCTTAGATTATAAGGGGTGAGGGAGGGGTGGGAATGATAAAATTGGACAGGTACAGAGGCAGGCACCAGTTCTTGACAGGACAGGACATGTACGGCATTTTAAGGAGTTGAGATTTTATCCCATAGGTGCAGGGATGAATAGCAGAGTCTGATTTGTGCTAGTTATTCTAGCAGTAGTATAAAACTGCTGGAATTATACTTTGCTGAAAACAGGAAAGTTAAGAGTTTTATTGCAACAGCCCAAGCAAAAGATACGGCTTGAACTTGAGCAGTGACAATGCAGTTGCAGAGAGGAATGAACACAAGATATACTCAGAAAGTAGAAAAAGCAGAACTTGGTGACAGAGTGGATATGGAGAGTGAGGGGAAGGAGGCAGACCTGTTAAATGAACTCCCAGGTTTCTGTCTTGGGTAGCTGGGTAGCTAATAGGAGAAGAAGCAGATTTGTGCAAAGGATGAAGATGACAAATTCAGCTTTGGACAAGATGGATTTGAGGGCTGGTGGATGTAGACTGGAGAAAGAGATCTGCAAATCATTGGTGTAGGTGATGATTAAAACCATTAAAATGTGCGCCCAGGGAGATCATGCAGAAGAGATGAGAAGCCTGGCGCCCTAGCATTCACAAATATTTAAAAAGCAGTCAGAGGAAGGAGTCCCTGGGTGGTACAAATGGTTAATGTGCTCAGCTGCTAACCTAAAGGTTGGAGGTTTGAGTCTACCCAAAGGCACCCTGGAAGAAAGACCTGGTGATCTAGTTCTGAAAAATCAGCCCCTGGAAACCCTATGGAGTACAGTTCTGCTCTGACCCACATGGGTCACCATTAGTCAGTTGACTCAATGGCAACTAGTTTTTGTTGAAGGAAGAAGCACATTCAAAGGACTATAAGGAATGGCCAAAGAGGTCAAAGAAAACTAATTATCCTAGAAACCACAGGAAAGGACCGTTTCATCAAATACGTATGGGATGGGAGTTAGTTAACTGGGCAAGTTACTTAACCTCTGCTAGCCTCAGTTTTCTCATTTATAAGATAGAGGTAGTACTTGTTTACATCCTAGAGTTGTAAGAGTTAAATTAAATATTATTTGTAAAGACTTGGAAGCACTTAGATATAAGCTAGAAAGAAGAAAGAAGTGGTCAAGTCTCCAATACTGGTTAAAAAAGCAAGATCTGAAAAGTGACCATTGCAATTTGCATCAAGGAAGTCATGGGTGACCTTGGTGAGAGGAATATCTGTGGCTGGAATGACTGGAGGTCAGATTGCAGAGATTTGAAGAATCTATGGCACAGACTCTAGTTGGCAGACTGGATATTAAGGGAAAATTGAATTCTGATATTACCTGGTGTAGGAAATTTTTTAGGAAATAGGTTTGTTTTCAGAATGGGAGAGATTTTAGTACATTTACACTCTAAGGAAAGAGTCAATAGTGAGAGAAAATTAGAAATACTGGTAAGAGAAAAGATGCTTGATGGAGAGAGGACTTGAAGGAAGTTAGAGGGATCCAAAGTACAAGTAGAAGAAACTGGGAGAAGAACTCAGTGACTGAGGGAAAGAAGTGAGAGGAGACTAACTTGTCAGTGTATTTTTTGTAAAATATAATATATATACACATAGTAAAGTATACAAATCTTAAGTGTATAGCTCAGATTTTCACAAAACAAAATCATCCATGTAACTCTCACCAAGATTTTAAAACAAAAGGTTACCAGCACCCCAGAACTCCCCCAAAGATCCTTTCCCAATCGCTACTGGAGCCCATTCTGCCCAAAGATAACCACCATTTTGACTTGTAGCATCATAGATAATTTCACTTGAAGTTAATACAGATAGAATTATGGAGAACTCAATTTTATGTTTATGAGATCCATCCATGTTATTACTGCATGTAGCAAAAATTGGTTAATTTTTATTGCTGTGTAGTATTTCATTGCATGAATATTCCACAATCCATTAACCAGGTTTTGGCTATTACATTCTTGTGTATGTTTTGTGGTTTCATCTGTTTCAATTCTGTTGGTTCTACCAATTCATACTCTCACCACCAGTGTGTAAAAGTTCTAGATGTTCCATATCCTTGTCAGTACTTGATAATTCGACCCTTTTAATTTTAGGCATTTGAATGGGGGTGCGGTGCTATTTCAATTTACATTTCTCTGTTGAGTAATGAGGTTGAACATCTTTTTGTTTGTTTTTGAATTTTCATATATCCACTTCGTGAGGGGACTGTTCGAGTCCCTTGCCCATTTTCTTCTATTGTCTATCTTTTCCTTACTTTCATCTGGTCTCATTTTCATTATACCTAAAAAACTACCTTTACTATTTCTTTCAATGTGGGTCTACTGATGACAAATTCTATCCTTTTGATTGAAAAATTCTTTATTTTACCTTTTTTTGTTGGTCAAGTATTTTTTATTGGTTCCTCCCCTAAAGAAGGTAGCTAACAAGGTCTTTGGAACTTATTACAGAACATTGAAAGATTTTGAAAATGAGAGAAAAATACCAAATCAAGCATAAGATTCCATTACAATATTTTTATAATATTGCTCATAGAAAAGAAACTTACTTTATTGAACTGTGAGCTTTGCTCAGCAATCATACATCATTTATATCCCCTTTTTAGATATCTCATTTGTTTGAACATTCAATATACTCGTAGGTTTTTAATTTTTTATTGTGGTTAAAAAATATATATATATGTGACAAAAAATTTGCCATTTTAATCATTTTTTACACATACAATTTGTTGTTCTTAGGTATCGTTGAGTCAATTCCAACTCATAGCGACCCTATGTACACAAGAATGAAACACTGATTCATCCTGCGCCATCCTCACAATTGTTATGCTTGAGCCCATCGTTGCAGCCATTGTGTCAGTCCATCTCGTGGCAGGTCTTTCTCTTTTTCGCTGACCCTCTACTTTACCAAGCATGATGTCCTTCTCTAGGGACTGGTCCCTCCTGATAACATATCTAAAGTTCGTTAGATGAAGTCTTGCCATCCTTGCTTTTAAAGAGCATTCTGGCTATGCTTCTTCCAAGATAGACTTGTTTGTTCTTTTGGAAGTCCCTGGTATACTCAATATTCTTTGGCAACACCAAAATTCAAATGCACCAATTCTTCTTGGGTCTTCCTTACTCATTGTCTAACTTTTGCATGCATATGAGGTGATTAAAAATATCATGGGTTGGTTTTCTAGCACACATGGAACATTCTCTAGAATGGACCACATATTAGGTCATAAAACAAATCTTTCCAGAATCCAAAACATCAAAATATTACAAAGCATCTTCTCAGACCACAAGGCCATAAAAGTGGAAATCAATAACAGAAAAATCAGGGAAAAGAAATCAAACACTTGGAAACTGAACAATACCCTGCTCAGAAAAGACTGGGTTAAAGAAGACATTAAGGAGGGAATAAAGAAATTCATAGAATGCAACGAGAATGAAAATACTTCCTATCAAAACCTCTGGGACACAGCAAAAGCAGTGCTCAGAGGTCAATTTATATCGATAAATGCACACAAACAAAAAGAAGAAAGAGCCAAAATCAGAGAACTGTCCCTACAACTTGAACAAATAGAAAGCGAGCAACAAAAGAATCCATCAGGCACCAGAAGAAAACAAATAATAAAAATTAGAGCTGAACTAAATGAATTAGAGAACAGAAAAACAACTGAAAGAATTAACAAAGCCAAAAGCTGGTTCTTTGAAAAAATTAACAAAATTGATAAACCACTGGCCAGGCTGACTAAAGAAATACAGGAAAGGAAACAAATAATCCCAATTAGAAACGAGATGGGCCACATCACAAGAGACCCAACTGAAATTAAAAGAATCATATCAGATTATTACGAAAAATTGTACTCCAACAAATTTGCAAACCTAGAAGAAATGGATGAATTCCTGGAAAAACACTACCTACCTAAACTAACACAATCAGAAGTAGAACAACTAAATAGACCCATAACAAAAAAAGAGATCGAAACAGTAATCAAAAAACTCCCAACAAATAAAAGCCCTGGCCCGGATGGCTTTATTGCAGACTTCTACCAAACTTTCAGAGAAGAGTTAACACCACTACTACTAAAGGTATTTCGAAGCATAGAAAATGACGGAATACTGCCTAACTCATTCTATAAAGCCACCATATCCCTGATACCAAAACCAGGTAAAGACATCACAAAAAAAGAAAATTACAGACCTATATCCCTCATGAACATAGATGCAAAAATCCTCAACAAAATTTTAGCGAATAGAATTCAACAACATATCAAAAAAATAATCCACCACGACCAAGTGGGATTTATACCAGGTATGCAAGGCTGGTTTAATATTAGAAAAACCATTAATGTAATCCACCATATAAATAAAACAAAGGACAAAAACCACATGATCTTATCAATTGATGCAGAAAAGGCATTTGACAAAGTCCAACACCCATTTATGATAAAAACTCTCACCAAAATAGGAATCGAAGGAAAATTCCTCAACATAATAAAGGGCATCTATGCAAAGCCAACAGCCAACATCATTCTAAATGGAGAGAGCCTGAAAGCATTTCCCTTGAGAACGGGAACCAGACAAGGATGCCGTTTATCACTACTCTTATTCAACATTGTGCTAGAGGTCCTAGCCAGAGCAATTAGGCTAGACAAAGAAATAAAGAGCATCTGGATTGGCAAGGAGGAAGTAAAATTATCACTATTTGCAGATGACATGATCTTATGCACAGAAAACCCTAAGGAATCCTCCAGAAAACTACTGAAACTAATAGAAGAGTTTGGCAAAGTCTCAGGTTATAAGATAAACGTACAAAAATCACTTGGATTCCTCTACATCAACAAAAAGAACATTAAAGAGGAAATAACCAAATCAATACCATTCACAGTAGCCCCCAAGAAGATAAAATACTTAGGAATAAATCTTACCAAAGATATAAAAGACCTATATAAAGAAAACTACAAAGTACAACTACAAGAAACTAAAAAGGACCTACTTAAGTGGAAAAACATATCTTGCTCATGGATAGGAAGACTTAACATAGTAAAAATGTCTCTTCTACCAAAAGCCATCTATACATACAATGCACTTCCGATCCAAATTCCAATGACATTTTTTAATGTGATGGAGAAACAAATCACCAACTTCATATGGAAAGGGAAGAAGCCTCGGATAAGTAAAACATTACTGAAAAAGAAGAAGAAAGTGGGAGGCCTCACTCTACCTGATTTTAGAACCTATTATACAGCCACAGTAGTCAAAACAGCCTGGTACTGGTACAACAACAGGCACATAGACCAATGGAACAGAATTGAGAACCCAGATATAAATCCATCCACATATGAGCAGCTGATATTTGACAAAGGCCCAGTGTCAGTTAATTGGGGAAAAGATAGTCTTTTTAACAAATGGTGCTGGCATAACTGGATATCCACTTACAAAAAAAATGAAACAGGACCCATACCTCACACCATGCACAAAAACTAACTCCAAGTGGATCAAAGACCTAAACATAAAGACTAAAACGATAAAGATCATGGAAGAAAAAATAGGGACAACCCTAGGAGCCCTAATACAAGGCATAAACAGAATACAAAACATTACCAAAAATGACGAAGAGAAACCAGATAACTGGGAGCTCCTAAAAATCAAACACCTATGCTCATCTAAAGACTTCACCAAAAGAGTAAAAACACCACCTATAGACTGGGAAAGAATTTTCAGCTATGACATCTCCGACCAGCACCTGATCTCTAAAATCTACATGATTCTGTCAAAACTCAACCACAAAAAGACAAACAACCCAATCAAGAAGTGGACAAAGGATATGAACACACACTTCACTAAAGAAGATATTCAGGCGACTAACAGATACATGAGGAAATGCTCTTGATCATTAACCATTAGAGAAATGCAAATTAAAACTATCATGAGATTCCATCTCACTCCAACAAGGCTGGCATTAATCCAAAAAACACACAATAATAAATGTTGGAGAGGCTGCGGAGAGATTGGAACTCTTATACACTGCTGGTGGGAATGTAAGATGGTACAACCACTTTGGAAATCTATCTGGCATTTTCTTAAAAAGTTAGACATAGAACTACCATACAACCCAGAAATCCCACTCCTCGGAATATACCCTAGAGAAATAAGAGCCTTCACACGAACAGATATATGCACACTCATGTTTACTGTAGCTCTGTTTACAATAGCAAAAAGCTGGAAGCAACCAAGGTATGCATCAACAGATGAATGGTTAAATAAATTGTGGTATATTCACACAATGGAATACTACGCATCGATAAAGAACAGTGACGAATCTGTGAAATATTTCATAACATGGAGGAACCTGGAAGGCATTATGCTGAGTGAAATCAGTCAGAGGCAAAAGGACAAATATTGTATAAGACCACTATTATAAGAACTTGAGAAATAGTATAAACTGAGAAGAACACATACTTTTGTGGTTACGAGGGGGGAGGGAGGGAGGGTGGGAGAGGGTTATTTGCTGATTAGTTAGTAGATAAGAACTACTTTAGGTGAAGGGAAGGATAATACTCAATACAGGGAAGGTCAGCTCAACTGGACTGGACCAAAAGCAAAGAAGTTTCTGGGATAAACTGAATGCTTCAAAGGTCAGCGGAGCAAGAGCGGGGGATTGGGGACTATGGCTTAAGGGGACTTCTAAGTCAATTGGCAAAATAATTCTATTATGAAAACATTCTGCATCCCACTTTGAAATGTGGCATCTGGGGTCTTAAATGCTAACAAGCGGCCATCTAAGATGCATCAATTGGTCTCAACCCACCTGGATCAAAGGAGAATGAAGAACACCAAGGTCACATGATAACTAAGAGCCCAAGAGACAGAAAGGGCCACATGAACCAGAGACCTACATCATCATGAGACCAGAAGAACTAGATGGTGCCCGGCCACAACCGATGACTGCCCTGACAGGGAGCACAACAGAGAACCCCTGAGGGAGTAGGACAACAGTGGGATGCAGACCCCAAATTCTCATAAAAAGACCAGACTTAATGGTCTGACTGAGACTAGAGGAATCCCGGCGGTCATGGTCTCCAAACCTTCTGTTGGCCCAGTACAGGAACCATTCCCGAAGACAACTCATCAGACATGGAAGGGACTGGACAATGGGTAGGAGAGAGATGCTGATGAAGAGTGAGCTACTTGTATCAGGTGGACACTTGAGACTGTGTTGGCATCTCCTGTCTGGAGGGGAAATAGGAGGGTAGAGAGGGTTAGAAACTGGCAAAATTGTCACGAAAGGAGAGACTGGAAGGGCTGACTCATTAGGGGGAGAGTAAGTGGGAGCATGGAGTAAGGTGTATATAAGCTTATATGTGACTGACTTGATTTGTAAACGTTCACTTAAAGCTCAATAAAGATTATTAATAAAAAAAAAATATATCATGGGTTGGGTCAGGGGTGCCTTAGGCTTCAAAGTGATGTCTTTGCTTCTGAACACTTTAAAGAGGTCTTTTGCAGCAGATTTGCCCACTGCAATATGTTGTTTGATTTCTTGACTGCTGCTTCCATGGTGTTGATTGAGATCCAAGTAAAATGAAATCCTTGACAACTTCAATCTTTTCTCCATTTATCGTGGTGGTGCTTACTGGTTCAGTTTTGAAAATTTTTGTTTTATGTTGAGTTGTAATCCATGCTGAAGGCTTTTCATGGATTGAATTGTGTCCCCCCAAAATATGTCAACTTGATTGGGACATGATTCCCAGTATTGTGTGGTTGTCCTCCATTTCGTGATTGATGTAACTTTCCTATGTGTGGGAAACCCTAATCTCTACCTGTGGTTAATAAGGTAAGATTAGATTATGTTAAAGAGGATTAGAGTAGGATGTAACACCCTTACTCAGGTCACATCCCTGATCCAATGTAAAGGGAGTTTCTCTGGGGTGTGGCCTGCATCACCTTTTGTCTTAAAAGAGATAAAAGGAAAGAGAAGTGAGCAGAGATCAACAGAACCTCATACCACCAAAAACACAAGAGCCAGGAGAATAGCGCATCCTTTGAACCCAGGGTCCCTGCACTGAGAAGCTCCTACCGGGGTAAAATTGATGACAAGGATCTTCCTCCCGTGCTGAGAGATAAAGCCTTCCCCTGGAGCTGGCACCCTGAATTTGGACTTCTGGCCTGCTAGACTCTGAGAGAATAAACTTCTGTTTGTTGAAGCCATCCATTTGTGGTATTTCTGTTATAGCAATACTAGATGACTAAGACAAGGCTGTAGTCTTTGATCTTCATCAGTAAGTGCTTTAAGTCCTCTTTGCCTTCAGCAAGCAAGGTTGTGTCATCTGCATATCGCAGGTTGCTAATGAGTCTTCCACCAATCCTGATGCCATGTTCTTCTTCAAATAGTCCAGCTTCTCAGATTATTTGCTCAGCATACAGATTGAATAAGTATGGTTAAAGGATACAACTCTGACGCACACCTTTCCTGACTTTAAACCACACAGAATCCCCTTGTTCTGTTTGAACGACTGCCTCTTGGTCTATCTGCAGGTTCTGCGTGAGCACAGTTAAGTGTTCTGGAATTCCCATTTTTCACAATGTTATCCATAATTTGTTATGATCTACACAGTCGAATGCATTTGCATAGTCAAAAAAAACACAGTTTAGTGACGTTTATTACATTCACCGTATTGTGCAACCATCATCACTATTTCCAAAAGTTTTTCATCACTCCAAACAGAAACTTAGTACCCCTTCAGCAATAAACTCCTCATTTTCCCCTCCCTCCAGTCCCTGGTTACCACTAATCAACTTTTGTCTGGATGCATTTGCCTGTCCCAGATATTTCAAATAAGTGAGATTATACGATATCAGTCCTTTTGTGTCTAACTTATTTCACTTAGCATAATGTTTTCAAGGTTAATTACCAGTAATGAAAGACTTAGTCTGTCATTTTGCTATTTGTTTTCTGTGTATCTATACCGTTTTGTCCTTAATTTCTTCCGATGTTATTGCTCTGTGCCATCAAGTCAATTTTTGACTCATAGCAACCCCATGTAACACAGCAGAATTACTCTATAGGGTGTTCTAGGCTATAAGCTTTATGGAAGCAAATTGCCAGGTCTTTCTCCTGTGGAACCACTGGATGGGTTTGAACCACCAACCTTTCAGTTAGCAGCTAGGCACTTTACCATTGCATCACCAGGGCCCATATGGAACCTGTACATGGCAGTCATTTGAACAGGAAAACTGGAGGAATGGAAACAGGGAACCCAGGGTAGAGAAGGGGAGAGTGTTGACACGTCACAGGGTTGGTAACCAATGTCACAAAACAATTTGTGTATTAACTGTTTAGTGAGAAACTAATTTGCTCTGTAAACTTTCACCTAAAACACAATAAAAGAAAGAAAGAAAAACATCATTTGAAGAGAGCAAGGGGATAATGTGTGGTTCAGACATGGGAAAAGTATGCAGCAGCATTGTATCCCTTCACCTTACTTACAGAATTTGTATGCTGTACAAATAATCCCAGAAGCTGGGCTATATATGAAGAAGAGTGTGGCATCAGGACTGGAGGAAGACTCTTTAACAACCTCTAATATGCAGATGACAGAACCTTGCTTGCCAAAAACAAAGATGACTTGAAGCACTTACTAATGAAAGTAAAAGACTACAACCTTTAGAACTGATTAAAACTGAACATGAGTGAGTAGCGTCAGAGGTCTTAAAAGCTTGTGAGAGGCCATCTAAAATACTCCACTAGTCCCACCCCATCTGGAGAAAGGGAGAATGAAGAAAACCAAAGACACAAGGGAAAAATTAGTCCAAAGGACTAATGGATCACAACTACCACAGCCTCCACCAGACCGAGTCCAGCACAACTAGATGGTGCCTGGCTACCACCACAGACTGCCCTGACAGGGAGCACCATAGAAGGTCCCAGACAGAGCTGAAGAAAAATGTAGAACAAAATTCTAACTCACAGAAAATACCAGACTTACTGGTCTGACAGAGTCCGGAGAAACCCCCAGAGTATGGCCCCCAGACAGCCTTTTAAGTCAGTACTGAAGTCACTCCTGAGGGTCACCCTTCAGCTAAAATTGGACAGGCCCATAAAACAAAATGAGACTAAAGGGGCACACCAGCCCAGGGGCAAAGATGAAAAGGCAGGAGGAGACAGGAAAGCTGGTAATGGGGAACCCAAGGTTGAGAAGGGGAGAGTGTTGTCATGTCATGGGGTTGGCAACCAATGTCACAAAACAATATGTGTATTAATTTTTTAGTGAGAAACTAATTTGCTCTGTAAACCTTCACCTAAAGCATAATTTAAAAAAAACTGAACATGAAGAAAATAAAAATCCTTACAACTAGATCAATAAACAACATCGTGATAAATGAAGAGGAAATTAAAGTTGCCAATGATTTAATCCTACGTGGATCTACAATCACTATCCATGGAAGCAGTAGTCAAGAAACCAAACAATGTATTGCATTGGGCAGATCTGCTACAAAAGAGTTCTTGAAAGTTTTCAGAAGCAAAGATGTCACTTTGATGACTAAGGTGCATCTGACCCAAGAATGGGCTTTTCAGTTTTCTCATATGCATGTGAAATTTGGGCAATTTAAAAAGGAAGACAGAAGAATTGGTGCATTTGAACTGTGGTGTTGGTGAAGAATATTGAATATACCGTGGACTGCCAAAAGAATGAACAGACCAGTCTTAAAAGAAATACAACCAAAATGCTCTTCAGAAACAAGGATGGCCAGACTTTGGTTCACTTACTTTGGACACGTCATCAGGAAAGATCAATAACTAGAAACGGGCATCATGTTTGGTAGAGGAGAGGGCCAACGGAAATGAGGGAAACCCTCAGTGAGATGGACGGATACAATACCTATAACAGTGGACTCAAACGTACAAATGATCACGAAGATGGTACTGGACTAGGCAATGTTTAGTTCTGTTATACACGAAGTCACTATGAGTTGGAGGCAGCTTGATGGCGACTAGCAACAGTCTTTTCAACAAATGGGCGTAGAACAATTGGGTAGCCATGTACAAAAAAATGAACCATGACCCTTCCCTCTCATCACAAAAATGAGCTCAAAATGGATCACAGACCTAAATGTAAGAGCTAAAACTATAGAATTTCTAGAAGAAAACATGGGAGAAAATCTTAGTTTTGATCCTGAGTTTGGCAAACATTTTTAAGACAAGACATAAAAAGCACTAACTATAATATAAAAAATAATTGGATTTCATAAAAATTTAAAATTTTGTTATTCAAAAGACACTGTTAGAAAAATGAAAAGGCAAGCCATAGCTTAATGAAAATATTTACAAAACATATATCTGACTAAGTACTTGAATCTAGAACATATAAAGAATTCTTACAACTCAATAAGACAAATGACCTAATAAACAAGTGGGTAAAAGATCTGAACAGACACCTCACCACAGAAGATGGAGAGATGGCATATAAGCGCTTGAAAAGATGCTCAACATACTCTGTCATTAGGAAAAAGCAAATTAAAACTACACTGAGATACCACCATACTCCTACTGGGAGGGCTAAAATTAAAAAGGCTAACCCATACCGAGTGTTCGGGAGGATGTGGAGCAAATGGAATACTCATGCACCTCTGGTGAGAGTGTAAGATTACAAAATTGCTTTGGAAAATAATTTAGCTGCTTCCTAAAAAGTTCTTTAAATTTTTCCTTAAAAGTTATGCACTTGCCATAAGACCTAGCCTCTTCTCTTATAGATACTAGCCCAAGAGAAAAGAAAATATGTTTCTTAAAAAATTGTATAGTTTTCCCTCCCTGATGCCGCAGAGGTCTTAAGCGCGAGGTCTTCGGCAGCTACCGAGATGCAGATGCCATAGGTCGCCACCCGTGGGCAGCTCTCCGGGCAATGCCTTCTCCAGCGCCAAGGACATCAAGAAAATCCTGGACGGCGTGGGCATCGAGGTGGATGAAGACTTGCTCAACAAGGTTATCAGTGAGCTGAACGGGGAAAACATCACTGCCCAGGATATGGGCAACCTTGTCAGAGTGCCTGCTCTTGGGGCTGTCGCCGACTCTGCCGCCCTGGGCTCTGCAGCTCCTGCCACTGGGTGGATCCTAGCTACAACAGAAGAGACAAGAAAGAGGAGTCAGCAGGGTGGGATAAAGCCTTGGGATTTGGCTTGTTTGATTAAATCCCTGCTCCTGGAAAATAAAGCCTTTTTACGTAAAAAACAAACAAAACAAAAAACCCTAAAACCCCAAAGCAAATAAATGAAACAAAAAAGACTTGTATACAAATGTTCATAGCAGTTTTATCTGTAATACCCAAAACCTGGAAACAACTCAAACGTCCATCAACATATGAAAGAATAAACAAATTATGATCTGTCAGACAAAGAAATACTACTGAGCGAAAAAAAAGCAATGAACTATTGGTACAATCCACAACCGATCATGGGGGTGGTGCAGGACCGGGAGGCATTTTCATCAGTTGTGCATGGGCCACCACGAGTCGAGCTCACTGGACCTCCACTAATAACAACCGATGCACACAACCAAGTAGATGAATCTCAAAGTAACTGCGGTGAGAGAAGCAAACAAACAAAAAAAGAGAATTTAGTCCAATATGTAAAATACTAGAAAATGAAAGCTAATCCGTGGTGACAGCAGATCAGTGGTTGCAGGCGGTAGGTTAAGAAGGAACCAGAGGAGGATCGCAAAGGGGCCGGAGGAAACTTGGGGGGGTCATGGATGTGCTTGTTATCTTTCTTGTAGTGATGGTTTCACTTGTGTATACTTACGTTAAAACTCATGGAGTTGCACACTTTAAATGCGTGCAGTTTATTGAATGTCAATTGTACCTCAACAGAGTGAAAACAAAACAACCCGTTGCCATCGTGTGGACACCGACTCATAGCGATCCTATAGGACAGAGTAGAACTGCCCCATAGTTTCCAAGGAGCGCCTAGTGGATTCGAACTGCGACCTTCTGGTTAGCAGCTAAACCCTTAACCGCTACACCAACAGGGTTTACTCTGCAGACACCAAAAAACAAAAACCAAACCCGTTGTCGTAGACTCGATTGAGACCCTATGGGACAGAGCAGAACTGCCCCATAGAGTTTCCAAGGAGGGCCTGTAGATTTGAACTACCGACCTTTTGGTTAGCGGTCATAGCACTTAACCACTGGGCCGCCAGGGTTTCCTCGGTAGATTCGTCGACCTGAAAATAGGAATGGAGGGAGGACCTAGCCTCCGCATGCTTCCTCGATGCTCAGCAACCAGATGTCTCAGTGTGAAGAACCTGGCGAGAAGCAGCTCAGCGGGGGTGTTACTTTAATTGAAGCACTTCCACGTGGAAATTCGAGGCGAGACGAATAACAGTTCCGTTCGTCACCAGAGGGATGAAGCATCCCTTGCAAGAGGGGGCGCCCGAGAGAGCCGCTTGGATGGGGCCAGATGATGACGTGTCAGGGCGCTGTGGTCAGAGGCAGGCGAGTAAGGTGAACGCGTTCGGGGTGCGCGAGGCCCTCACACCGAACTCAGCACTGTGACTTTTTGTCCAGAGGGCTCAAGGGAGCATTTGAAGGACTTTACTCAGGCAAGTAATATAATCTGGTGTTCGGTTTGAAACAGCATGTTGAAGCTGCGTGGAAAACGTGCCCAGAGGGCCAGGAACCGACCTGTTCAGAGGCTGTAACAATAATAGGTGTTTATCCTATTGGTCTCCCCATTCAACTGTGAACTCTGGGAAGAAGGGACCATACCTTACTTACCTTTTAAGTGTCCCTTCCCTACATGTGCCCTTCCCCCCATGCCTGTCAGTCAATTCATTTTTGTTGAGGAATTGAGTAATGTCAGGGTCACACAGCCAGAATCCAAATCTAGGTCTTTTTGACTTAAAGCCTGAGGTCTTTACTTCAAAGCATAATGAAAACATAAAAATATTTGGTATTCATCAGTCTAATCTATGAGCTGATTTTGCCAGCCCTAAATGCCCGCCTAAATAATGATGGATTCGTGTGTTTTCAAAAATTGGACAGGTTGATTCAAGAAAAACTATGTGCCTACTCCTTCGCATTTACTGTGTTAGGCCCTGGATATATTAGAGAAGGGCAGACATTGTCCCTGCCCTCACATAAAGCAGACAAAATAAGAAATAACAAAAAAGTGTCCTAGCTGCTCTGATAGGAAGCTTCGAGATCTCTTTTAAGTTTTGAAATTTTAATGTGATATGATCTTTTTTGTTTTTGTTTTCCCTTTCTCAATATATTCAGCACAGAATGGTCCCCTTCTCTCTGGTAACTTATGCCTTTTAGTTCTGAGAAAATTTCTTGCATTAGATCTTTGATAATTTCCACTCCTTGATTTTTGCCCTTCTTTTCCCAGTCACATCTTCAGTTGGTCAAGTGTGGGACCTAATGAATGACTCCTCTAATTTTTCTTTCTATTTTCCATCCCTCTCTCTCTTTTTTTAGTTCTACTTTCTGGGATAATTTCCTTTATCTTTCATCTCATCTATGAGTTTTTAATTTTTGCTATTTTAATATTTTCTTTTAAATTATTCCTATTGTTATACTCTCTTGCTTAAAGAATGTGGTATATTCTTTTATCTTTTGAGCATATAAAATTCAATTGGTAGGGGAGAGAATTTTTCTTGTATTCCCTTTGAGTGGTCTCTGTTTTGTTTGAGTTTTGTTTATTATCTTAGACTATGACTTTCAGGTTGGAGATTTTCCTCAAATACTACTACTACTACCACCACCCAGTGCTGCAAATAATAATAAAAAAATAATAATAATAGCTAACCTTTATTGACCACTTATAGTGTTATGGGCAAAGTTCTAAGTTCTTTCAAATATTAATTTATTTAATTCTCCTAACATGAGAAATGAGGAAACATATGAGAGCTTGAGTAATTTTACAGAGATCATACAGCTTGAAAGTGGTGGAGCTGGTATATTAACCCAAGCAGTCTTGCTGAGTTAAGCACTTGACTAACCAAAAGGTTGGTGGTTCGAATCCACCCAGAAGCACCTTGGAAGAAAGGCCTGTGATCTGCGTCTGAAAGGTCACAGCCTTGAAAACCCTATGGAATGCAGTTCTACTCTGCATACATGGTATCGCCATGAGTTGGAATCAACTCAACAGAAACTGATTTGGTTTTTGGTGTATAAAACCAAACGAAACCCATTGCCTTTGAGTCAATTCCAACTCATAGTGACCCTACAGGACAGAGTAGAACTGCCCCATAGAGTTCACAAGGAGCTCCTGGTGGATTTGAACTGCAGACCTTTTTGTTAGGAGCCGTAGCACTTAACCACTGTGCCACCAGGGTTTCCAGTTTTTGGTATATATGTAATATATTTAAATATATCACTGGATTTGATTTCCTATTATTTTGTTCAGAATTTTTATATTTTGGTTTAAAAATGAGATTGGCCTGTAACATACTTTTGCTACAGTTCTTGTTATTTTTGGCATCTAGTTTATGCTGACTTGGGGAATACTCCATCTTCTATTCTCTGGAAAAGTTTGTAAAAGATTGAAATTACCTGTTACTCTTTGAATGTTTGGCAGAACCGATCTATAAAACCATTTGATCGTTTTTTTTGGGTTTTCTTTTTTTTTTGTGGGAAAATTTTTAACTACTGACTCGATTTCTTTAATCATCATAGAGATATTTTAGCTAATTGTTTGAAAGTTGTACCCTCTATTTCTATTTGTTTAGTTGTGTGTGTGTGTTTTTGAGGTTTTACCTTCTGTGTGTACCAAAGCCTAAAGTAAATCAGTACCTTTTCCTTGTCCTAAACAGTATAAAGACAGTTAAAAAAAAAAAGACAGAACACTTAAAATCTGGTTATGCCACCTCTAATTTTCCTCTTATTCTGTCTCACAGCTACCACTATTCCTTTCCTTCATAGCATTTATCTCAAAGTATGTTTCATTTACTTGTTCATTGTTTATTGCCCTTTTCATGTGGGCAAGGGCCCTGTCTGCTTTGTTCACTGACGGGTTGGCATTTAGTAAATGTTTGTTGAACAAATGAATGAATATTTGTATTTTAGTTTTTTTTTTTTTTTATCCTGGATGCAATGGAATAATGTCTCTGAGGGAGCAAGACTAGAGGTAGGCAGTTAGGAAGCTGTTTCACTTATCCAGGCAAGTGTTAATGGTGACCTGGACATGGATAATAGTGTGGTGCAGTACAGTGAATTACTTAATATTACCCTTCTAGCCATAGTCTTTGTGAGACTCATAGTTGCAATGGCCCCAGACTCACAGAAGCACAGGACTTTGTAAGAGAAAGAACAAAGGGGCGTGGGAAGTGAAACTTTTGATTCGTAGGTTGTCGCTGAAAGTAGGGATGTTTTGCTATAGCTGAGGAGAGAAAAACTGCATCTGGAGTGGCTTGGGGCAGAAAGCCAGGCTTATTAAACAAGATGATTGATGGGGGCCAGGGTCCTCTGGTTCCACCCAGCCAGAGGCCCAAGGTCATATGCATATGAATGGGAAGATAGTTAAGTGTGGAGATGAAACTAGGATGTTTTAAAAAGGGTTATGTGTTTATCTGAATGTATTGTGGATATTGAAAGTTTCTCCTACCCAGTGTTGTAAAACAGACCTAAATGTATGATGGAAAGAATATTGGGTATTATAGATAACAGAGAGCATAGAACTTCGCTTTCAGCCAGTGCCTGATTGGATATGCTGAAAGGGGAACTAGGATTTGCGCTAAAGAAACACAGGTTGTTGCTTTGAATGCAGTAGCCTGTGTATAGAGTATTGGGGGCTTAGGCTGAATACTGGAGCCCTATCCAGAACCTTCAGAGTCAGGAAGTTTCCATTTGAAAAAACATGCAGACCCACTCAGAATTGCTGGGAGAGCAGGAAATTTGAATTTGAAGGAAAGACCTACAGAAAAAAAAATGACTGTTTTACTTTTTTAATTTCAATCAAGCAGTTTGTTGTTGGTGCAGGAAAAGTCAGTGCACATTGGAAGAACCTCCCTCCAGGACTGAAAGTTAAAGGGAGCCGGGAGTAAACATCCTGGTATGCTTGCTTGTTGTGACCACCTGGGTCTACTTGATGAGTGGAAGTGGGGGCGTTTGAACATGTTCCACTGGCACCCATTGACCCAACCCACAGGGACTAGGGATGAGAGAGAGAGAGAAGAGGCTGGCTGGTCTGAAGTGCAGGGAGGCATGTGAACTCCTGAGCCTTCGACTGGTAACCATTGACCTAGCCCATGGGGGCTAGAGGTGAGCTGATCAGAACCTGACTGAATGAAGAGAAAGATGTTTGAAATCTTGAACTGGTGTAGATTGCTGCAGTTAGGCTTCCTCTGGACTGGACTTTGGTTATGAATGCAGATGCTCAGAGATATAATGGGAACGGAAGATTCTTCAGGTCAAGAAACACGCTTGTCTCCTCAGAGTACTAGTTTAACAGGGGCTGGCAATTTAGAAAATTGGCTATGTAAAATGGGAGGAGATAGAGGCATGACGTGGCAGGCTTACAAACTTTCATGTGTGCACTTAACACTTGAAATGAGAGGGAGAAGGGAGGATCCCTATTGAATAGATTCCTCTTTTCCTGATGGGTCTGGGGAAGAGAAGATGGGGGAAGATGTTGACAGGATTATATAATTGGAAGGTGTTGATTGTTAACAGGGTGAATTGTGATTGTAAAAACTGTAATTGTCGAGGCACTAACTGTGAAAGAGTGAACTAAGGGGGAGGCACTGTTGGACTGAAGTACAGTGGCAAAGCCAAAAGTCCCTTAAAGTTTCTGCTATGCTGGTACCTCATGAGGCTGCAGAGCAAGAGAATAATCTTCTCTCAGTTAAATTTTATCAGATACTGGAAATGGTGTAGCTGAGATGACTTTTGGAGAACCTGATCAGATCAAATGGATACCTGCAGCAGCCCTGAGTGGCTGGGCCTGAGGAACCTTACGCTAAGTCCCCCTCTGAAGGACTTATCATTAATGACTGTTTTGGACTGGTAAAATGATTGGGAGGGGGAAGTTAATCCTTCAAATATGAAAAGGCCAATGCCTAGAAGAGCCAGGGGGTGGCCTCTGGTGCAGTGAATTACTTAATATGGTCCTTCTAGCCATAGTCTTTGTGACTCCCACACAATGATTGGGTGGGACTATGCAAGTAAGGTGTTTATGGCCCACCAAGAGGATTGGACAGCTTGCTGCTAATGCAATTAATAACCTTAATAATTAAGGTTATGTGTCAGCTTAGCTGGACCATGATTTTCAGTGGTTTGGCAGTTATGTAACACTGTAGTTTGGCAGTTATATAATGATGTAGTCATTCTCCATTTTGTGGTCTGATATAGTTACTCTCCATTTTGTGATCTGATACAATTGTCTTCCGTTTTGTGATGTGTTATGAATCCTAGCTTGTATGCTTATGGTTATGGTTCCATCTGGGAGTGAGTTGTCTATTATGTTAATGAGGCAGGATTAGGGTGGGATGTATTTTGAGTCACTGCCTTACTAGAGGGGTGACTCAAAGTCACCTCTCTTACCACCCTTATTCAAGTCACACCCTTACTTGAGTCACACCTTTTATCTTACAAGAGGTAAAATGAGAGAGAAGTGAGCAGAGGAGGGGAACTTGAATACCACCAAGAAGAAGAGACAGGAATGGAGTGAGTCCTTGGGACTCAGCAGCTCTATGCTGAGAACCTCCTAAACCCCGGAGACAGAGAGAGGGAGCTGTACCATGGAAGACAGTGAGAGACGGCAATGCAGCAGTAGCAAGAGTGAGAAGCAGTGGCAACAGCAGCAGCAGAACCAGGAGACCGGCAGATGGTGTGGTGGGCTTCCTGGCTCATGGAGCAAGGCAGTTACAGTGGGTATGCCAACCCATGGAACGAGAGAGCTGAGCATCTTTGGGCAGGAGGCTTCCTGGTGGAATGGGATATTTCTGGACACTTGACAGCAGAGCTAAAATAGCTTTATAACACTTGCCTGAGCAAGCAGTGTTATAAAGTTATAAAGCATGAGGGGCTGAGGGCCAGAGAGAAGCCTGCCTGCAGACATGCTGAGAAGAAGCCATCCTGGTCGAAGAGCTGTGTCCTGAGTGTTCCTGAACCTGAATTGTAACCTGTTACTTCCCTAATATGCTCCATAACTGTGAGTATGGTCTGTGAGTTCTGTGTGTGGCCATTGCAACGAATTATCAATCCCAGCAGAGAAATAGAGAGTGCTCTGGGAGGGATGGTTGGTGTTAGAATTGGTAAAAAGGTTGGAGGGTGGAGGCAGGTCTGATCTCCACCTTATAGAAATCAGCCTTGAGCTGTTGATGCTGGTAAAGACTCTCCTTCCTTCTTGTGAAGTTAGAGGACGTCAGACACCTCTGCCACTCCATTTTTACACAGGCCTTTTTTCCAACTGGTTTATTCTGGTTCGAACCCCTGCTGAGAATTTGTATTTATAAGAAGTTCCCAGGTGATGCTAATGCTGCTGGTTAGGGACCAATCCTGAGAACCACAAGTAGAGCAGTGGTTCTCAAAGTTTATAATAGGTAAGTAACGCCTGGGGATCTTGTTAAACTGTAGATTGCGATTCAGTACGTCTGAGGTGGAATTGCAAATTCTCAGCTGGGGCTCAAACTGGAATAAACCTGTTCAAAGCCCTGGATAATAACAATGTTTGTTGTTAGGTGCCATTGAGTTGGTTCCAACTCATAGCAACCGTATGTACAACAGAATGAAACACTGCCCAGTCCTGCGCCATCCTCACAATTGTTGCTAAGTTTGAGCCCATTGTTGCAGCCACTGTGTCAGTCCATCTTGTTGAAGGTCTTCTTCTTTTTTGCTGACCCACTACTGTAGGGTCACTATTAGTTGGAATCAACTCAATGGCAACAGGTTTTTTTTTTTTTTTCCCCCTCTACTTTACCCGGCATGATCTTCATCTCCAGGGACCGGTTCCTCCTGATAACATGTCCACAGTATGTGAAATGAAGTCTTGCCATCCTCACTTTTAAGGAGCATTCTGGCTGTACTTCTTCCAAGACAGGTTTGTTCATTCTTCTGGCAGCTCCTGGTATACTCAATATTTTTTACAAACACCATAATTCTTAGGCATCAGATCTTCTTTGGCCTTCCTTAGTCATTGTCTGGCTTTCATATGCATGAGGTGATTGAAAATACCATGGCTTAGATCAGGCACAACTGAGTCCTCAAAGTGACATCTTTGCTTTTTAACATTTGAAAGAGATCTTTTCCAGCAGATTGGCCCAATGACTGCTGCTTCCATGGACATGGATTGTGGATCCAAGTGAAATGAAATCCTTGACAACTTTTAGTATTTTCTCCATTTGTCATGATGTTGGTTATTAATCCAGTTGTGAGATTTTGTTTTCTTTGTGCTGAGGTGTAATCCCTACTGAAAGCCGTAGTCTTTGATCTTCATCAGTAAGTGCTTCAAGACCTCATCACTTTCAGCAAGCAAAGCAGTTGTGTCATCTGCATATCGCAGGTTGCAAGTGAGTCTTCCTCCAATTCTGATGCCATTTTTTTCTAAATATAGTCCAGTTTCTTGGATTATTTGCTCAGCATATAGATTGTATAGATATGGTGAAAGCATACAACCCTGACATACACCTTTCTTAACTTTAAACCACACAGTATCCCCTTGTTCTGTCTGGACGACTGTCTTCTTGATCTGTGTACAGATTCAGCATGAGCACAATTAACTGTTCTGGAATTCCCATTCTTTGTAGTGTTGTTCAAAATTTGTTATGATCCACACAGTTGAATGCCTTTGCATAGTTATTAGAAACACAGGCAAACATCCTTCTGGTATTTTCTTTTTTTTAATTTATTGTACTTTAAGTGAAATTTTACATTTCTGGTATTTTCTGCTTTCAGCCAAGAACCATCTGACATCAGCAATGATATCCCTTGTTCCATGTCCTCTTCTGAATCCAACTTGAATTCTGGCAGTTCTGTGTCAATATACTGCTGCAACCGCTTTTGAATTATCTTCAGCAAAATTTTTCTTGCATGTGATATTAATAATATTGCTTGATAATTTCTGCATTCTGCTAGATCCCCTTTCTTTGGAATGGACACAAATATGGATCTCTTCCAATTGGTTGACCAGGTAGCTGTCTTCCAAATTTTTTGGCATAAACAAGTGTGCACCTCCAGTCCTGCATCCATTTGTTGAAAACATCTCTATTGGTATTCTGTCAATTCCTGGAGCCTTGTGTTTTGCCAGCGGCTTCAGTGCAGCTTGGACATTGAAAAGTAGAAAGGATTGATATACATTAGTGGGTGGAATTCCACAGAATTTTGTTATTGTTTCTACATGGGGATATGAGTTATGTGGTGTTTTGAAGGGTTTTGTTCTTGTTCTGTTTTGTATTTAGGCAGCATGCCCTCTTTGAGGGTTCTCAGTGTGGATCTTTAAGTGAAACTTCTTTTCTGGGTTCCACACTATATATCGAACCATGTACTAGGGTATCTTGCAGGCATTCCAAGCTCAACATGTCAAAAACCATACTTAATGTTTTTCTTGCCAAACCTGTTCCTCCTGTAGCTTTTTCAGTCTCAGGAAGTGGTACCACCAACCCTCTGCTTGTTCAAGCCAGGAACCTATTAGGGGGTGGCACCTGCTGCCCAGCCTATGAGGATAAGGATATAAGTACTAGCCTTTTAAAGGGTATGACTAATTTGCTTTCCTTTTTTATTTTCTATTTTTAAAAGACCAAAAGCAAATAGAACCATGAGAATGGATGAGATGATGTAGATCTGAAAAAGGACTCATCCCAGAAGCAGAGCAGCAGATAAGGAAAAGAAGGAATGATCATATATTCAGCACCTATAAGTGCCGAACTCTGTGCATGGCATTTGCCATTCATTAACTAATTTAATCCTCCCACAACCCTATGGGAATTTTATAGATGAGGAAATTACAGTTCATAGTGGAAATATGGCTTATGTCTGTGTGTGACAGAGTTGAAATTTGACCTAGGTTTGTCTGATTCCAAGTGTTTCCGTGTATAACTGGACGGAATTATAAATCAAAGAGCAGAAACATTGTTATTACTATTAAATTGTCAAATTGCTTTCCAAAGTATCACACCTGTATAATATGCCAGTGTAACACTTCTATCATAAAGTCTTGGTCATTGAGTATATAATAAAAAATTTCAAAATTAATAGATGTAGAATGATGCCTTATTATTATTCTACCTTAACTTTCTTATGAATGAAAGATAACTATGTATTTCTACTTCTACATACTGTCTTTTTCCTTGGCCCGTTGATTTACTGAAGCCATATTTATTGTAAATACTTTTTCATTGAGCCCCCTCTTGAGTTAGTGGAGGTGAAGGAAGGAAGTGAAGACTCCCTTCCTGGTCATACTTGATCCTAAACTTCAATATCCAAGAGTTCTGTTCTTGGCCTTGGATTTTCCAAGAACCTCCAGCCCAGTCAGGGGCATACTCTGCAAAGCTCCTGGGTGCTCCTGTTCTGCCAGGTCAAGTTTAGCATTTGGGGCCTTCCATGTGTGCTACAGAAGGCCCAGGGAAATAGGTTTGATCCTCTGTGAATCTGGGTGGAACTAAATTGTGCATCTGCCTTGGGTGTCAGAACCAGGGACAGCTCCTTTGGTCACCTTTGCTGCCCTTCCCTTGGTTTGGGCTAGTGAGAGAGTAGACAGATCTGGGTATGGTGTACTTCTCTAGCCTATTTTCTCAATGTTTCTTGTTTCCATCTTTATGCTAGAATATCACCACTCATAGTTCCTGGCATTTGTGTTGTTTCTCGCCTTCATACCCTCTGCTAATGCTGCTTGGTACACCTTTCTCCTACCCCTCTTTTGCCTATCTAATTCCTGCTCATCCTCCAAGGCCAGTTTAGGTAGGCGTCTTTTCTAGGAAACCTACTCTGATTAACCCAAGCTAGGTTAGATATACCTCCTTTTAGTTCCCCTGGCACCCATGCTTCCCTCTGTCATTACACTCAAGCCTACATTGAAATTATAATTTGTGCTGTCCAGTACAGTAGCCATTGGCCACATGTATTAAGCACTTAAGAAAATGTGGCCAGCCTGAACTGAGATGTGCTATAAGTGTAACGTGCACACCAGATTTCAAAGACATATGAAAAAATAATGTAAAATATCACAATAATTTTTAGTATTGATTGCATGTTAAAATGATAATATTTTTCATATATTAGGTTAAATAAAATCTATCATTAAAATCAATTTCAACTTCTTTTTTTTACCTTTTTAAAGGTGGTGGCCACTAGAAAATTTAAAATTGTGTGTGTACCTTGCATGGTATTTCTATTGGACAGCACTGATGTGTGTATATGTGTCTCTCCTTTAGAGGTAGGGACTGGCTCGAATCCATTCTTATATCTTTTCATCTTCAGAGCATAATACATGGAGATGGGGGTATAGCTGAATCTAGTCCTCAGAACTTGGGGCTAGAGTAGCAAGAGCCCAACAGACATTTATTATATTATTTGTATTTTCCATTCAGGAACTTGATCTCTCTCCCTACTTAACTCAGGCTTTTGGGTATGCCTTCTTATTAATTTTAGTAGGTTTACCACATAGATCACAAATATCTCTCATGAAGTTCTAGGTATTTTGAATTGGATATTTTATCATTATAGTTTCCCATCAGTTGTTACTGGCATCAGCACTGCATGCTATAGATTTTTGTTTATTTTCTTGAGTCTTTCCACTTAGTGTTACTAATTTTAGTAAGACTGCTTATTTTTTTAGTTGCATCCTCTGCAATAAAGGTACTTTCTTATATACTTACTATCATGTATTTCTAGTTTTTTTCATATCTTATTTTTCTGGCTAGAACACCCAAACAAGTATTAAAATGGTATTAGTGATGAGACGTGACCTTGTTTATTCCTGTTTTCAAAGGGAAAGTATCTACTGCTTTCCCACTAGTTAAAAATAGATGCTCTATTATGTTAAGGATAAGTGATTTTAATTATTTTATTAGGAATGAGTGTTAACTTTTATTAAATCCTATTGGTTATCACAATTATGATATATTTATTTTCATTAGTCTATGATATAGTATATTACATTAAGATATTTCATTATTTTTGAACTGTCCCTAAATTACCCTTGTATTTATGATATGCTATTTTTAAAATTAATAATGCTGTATAGTGTAGTGGTTAAGAGTGTTGACCTTGGAACCCTACTACCTGGGCTCAAATTCTGTCTCTGCCAGTTGCAAGCTATATGACCTTGAGCAAATTACTTATCCTCTCTGTGTCTTCATTTTTAATAATTGTACCTGCCTGTGTTGCTTATTTACTTATTGCTTCTCAGCGTAAGCCTACTCATCTCTTCTATGATGCCCAGAATTTTAATGAAGATTATATGAGGAAGCATATATAAAGTTTTGGGACAGAGCCTGACACTTAGTAAGTTCTTTATAATGTTAGCTATTATACTAGTGACCAAAGACCAGACAAATTGTGTAATGACATCAAGGACATTATACATGAAGAGAGTAAAAACCCAACCAAAAGAAAAGAACAAAATGGATGTTAGAAGAGACTCTGAAACTTGCCCTCGAATGTAAACCAGCTAAAATGAATGGAGGAAATGATGGAGTAAAAGCTGAACAGACGATTTCAAAGAACAGCTCGAGAAGACAAAGTAAAGTATTATCGTGAAATGGGCAAAGACCTGGAGTTAGAAAGCTAAAAGGGAAGAACATGCTTGGCATTTCTCAAGCTGAAAGAACTGAAGGAAAAACGCAAGTCTCAAGTTGCAGTATTGAGGGATTTTTACAGGGAAAATGTTAATGCAGGAAGTATCAAAAGAAGATAGAAAGAATACAGAGTCACTGTACCAAAAAAAAATTGGTCAGTGTTCAAACCATTTCAGGAGGCAGCATATGATCAAGAATCGGCAGTACTGAAGGAAGAGAAATCCAAGCTGCACTGAAGACATTCGCGAAAAACAAGGCTTAAGGAGTTAATGGACTATCAATTGAGATGTTTCAACACACAGATGCAGCATTGGAAGCACTCACTCATCTATGCCAAGAAATCTGGAAGACGGCCACCTGGCCAACTGAATAGAAGAAATCCATATCTGTGCCCATTCCAAAGAAAGGGGATCCAACAAAATGCAGAAACTATCGAACAATATCGTTAATGTCACATGCAAGTAAAATTCATAAAATACATCCATAATCCTGAGATCTCTTTTTTATAATATCATCATCTGATTAAGAGATCAGGATCTTTCTCTGCTAGTAAGAATAAATTAGGAGAATTCCCGTTTCCCCTGTGCTCTAGAACAGTTCATATAACATGAAACAGAATTATCTCTTTTGGGAAAGATTGGAAGCATTAAACTGAACCTTCTGGGCTAGATGTTCTTTGGTCACCCTTGATCACGTTCTCAGTGTCCTTCTTAGTTATTGCTCAGATCTTGCTTTTAAGTCCTTGTTTTGCATTTTTGATGAAAACACACATACACACGTAATTAAATTTTTTTTTTACTCAAAGTTTCAGATTCATTAGCCTATGGGTATATAAACAATTTCCTTATATTTGTTAAAATCTCTGTGGTGAGTTTTAAAATTTGGGACTAATGGATATGTTCACTATTTTGGTTGTGATGATTTCACAGATTTATATACACATCAGAACTTAACAAGTTATACATTTTATATATGTATATTTTATTATATGTCAATTATACCTCAATTTATAAAAAGCTTACCAATTTTATAAATCTTTTCAAAGTAACAGTTAATACTTATTAACTCCATTTTTGATGATTTCTGATTTTTAAAACTATTTCCTGAAATATTTAAGAAATACATGTTTATTGTAGATAAAGGCATGCTGCATGCAAGAGCTGTTGATTCATTTCCTGATAGTAGGGTATACAATTTGTCTTAAATCTATTAATTATACTACATTGCTTTCATTGTTCCTAGATTGATTTTTTAAAATAATTTTTATTATGCTTTAAGTGAAAGTTTACAAATCAAGTCAGTCTCTCACACAAAAACTTATATACACCTTGCTACACACTCCCAATTACTCTCCCCCTAATGATACAGTCCGCTCCCTCCCTCCACTCTCTCTTTTTGTGTCCATTTTGCCAGCTTCTAACCCCCTCCACCTCTCATCTCCCCTCCAGGCAGGAAATACCAACATTGTCTCAAGTGTCCATCTGATCCAAGAAGCTCACTCCTCACCAGCATCCCTCTCCAACACATTGTCCAGTCCAATCCATGTCTGAAGAGTTGGCTTCAGGAATGGTTCCTGTCCTGGGCCAACAGAAGGTCTGGGGGCCATGACCACCGGGGTCCTTCTAGTCTCAGTCAGGCCGTTAAGTCTGGTCTTTTTATGAGAATTTGGGGTCGGCATCCCACTGCTCCCCTGCTCTCTCAGGGGTTGTCTGTTGTGTTCCCTGTCAGGGCAGTCGTTGGTTGTACCCGGGCACCATCTAGTTCTTCTGGTCTCAGGATGATGTAGTCTCTGGTTCATGTGGCCCTTTTTGTCTCTTGGGCTTGTAATTACCTTGTGAGCTTGGTGTTCTTCATTCTCCTTTGATCCAGGTGGGTTGAGACTCATCGATGCATCTTAGATGGCCGCTTGTTAGAGTTTAAGACCCCAGACACCACTCTTCAAAGTGGGATGCAGAATGCTTTCTTAATAGATTATATTGTGCCAATTGACTTAGATGACCCCTGAAACCATGGTCCCCAAACCCCTGCCCCTGCTACGCTGGCCTTTGAAGCACTCAGTTTATTCAGGAAACTTCTTTGCTTTTGGTTTAGTCCCGTTGTACTGACCTCACCTGTATTGTGTGTTGTCTTTCCCTTCACCTGAAGTAGTTCTTATCTACATTCTAATTAGTGACTTAGATTGATTTTTTAAATATTAAAATGAAAATATAGATGGAGATGCAAATTTTTTTCAAGGTGTTCTTGTAGTTTTGGGACCAGGAAACTTTGGGTGTGAAGAATATGTATAGGTGGAAAAACCTGGGTACTGGCCCACAGAACAGAGGACCTTCAGTGTGAGTTAGCTAAGGACTAAGATGCAAGGATTGAACTAGAAACAGAGAGAAGCTGTTAGATTTCTGGGAAGGTACATCAAGAATTACTGAAAGAAGTTTTTTTTTTCTTCTTTTTAAAGAAAAAGGTTTTATTTGGCATATATTCAAAGAGGCAAAAGTAGGAAGTAGACAAGAATGCTGCTAGAGCCATGTCTGCCTGAGTCCAAGGAAATACTACAGAACAGACAAAAGTGGAAAAACGGACAAGCATGTTGCTAGAGCCATGTCTGCCTGAGTCCAAGGAATATGACAGAATGGACAAGAGTGGGAAAACAGACAAGCATGCTGCCACAGTGCTAGAAGAAAGTTGTCAGCATAAAAAGCAAAATGCTATCTGGATTTCCCTTATACTCTACTGCTTTGTCAAGCCAAGAGTGAAATCCTTGATGATGGAGACACCCTGCAGAAGGACCCTGAGAGTCCAGAGTCAGGATTGACTCCACTAGCCACTTTGAAAATGAATCAGAATAGTGGCCAGTGCCTTTCCACAAAGTTAAGTGTGAGCCTGGGCATTCAGAACAGGGGATTCAAACTCTTATGGAAAAGCTGAGCTCCCAGCTCAGTTACACCAAGGCAAGGACCCTGCTATTTCTGAGGGTTTTTTTTATGCCATCTGTTTGATTCAGGTCAAGCCAAATTTACTTCTCACTCTAGACACAGCTTTTCCCAGGCACCAAAGGGGGACAGAGATGCATTTGATATGGTCTCTGTCCTTAAGGAGCTTAGAATATAGTGTGAAAAGCAGACAGCGATTATGATAGCAGCTAACACTTTTCTTGCATTCTTCTAGGCATTGTTCTCAGGTCTTTACCGGCTAATTTAATTTTCACAACAGCCTAGTGAGGTAGGTATTGTGCTTACTTCTAATTTACAAAGGTAGAAATTGAGACACAGAAAAGTAATTTGCTCACTGTTACACAGCAGGTAAATGGTAGTACCAGGATTGACACCAAGAAAGTATGACTCTAGAATCTTTGTTCTTAACTACTACTTTATGCTGTTGAGCAGTGGTTTCTCAAAGTGTGGTTCCCAGGCCATCAGCATAAGCCTTATCTGGAAACTTGCCAGAAACGCACATTTTTGGGCCCTACCCCAGACCTGCTGAATCGGAAACTCTTTACCCCAGACCTGCTGAATCGGAAACTCTGGAGGCAGGGCTCAGCAATCAGTGCTTTAACAAGTCCTCCAGGTGATTCTGATACCAGCTGTTTGAGAAGACTTGAAGAAGAATTAACACATCTGAATTGTGGTGTTGGTGAAGAATATTGGGTATACCGTGGACTGCCAAAACAATGAACAGATCTGTCTTGAAAGAAGTACAACCAGAATGCTCCTTAGAAGCAAGGATGGCAAGACTGCATCTTACATACTTCGGACATGTTGTCAGGAGGGATGAGTCCCTGGAGAAGGACATCATGCTTGGTAGAGTACAGGATCAGCGGAAAAGAGGAAGACCCTCAACAAGATGGATTGACACAAGCTACAACAATGGGCTTGAGCATAACGATTGTGAGCATGGCACAGGACTGGGCAGTGTTTCATTCTGTGGTACATAGGGCCACTATGAGTCGGAACCAACTTGATGGCACCTAACAACAACAACGCTGGAGAGAAGGAAGACATGCTATGGTGTCAGAAATTAAGCTCCGCATGAGTAGGAACTGCATATAGTCCATCTCAAGTTCCTTGCCCTTTGCTCAGCATCAATAGGCATCAAAAATTACATATATGGATGAATATATGCAAAAGTGATGTTTGAGCTGGGTCTTTCATCATTTATCACTGATGGAAGGAAGGCCTGTGTCAAGAAACTGACTAGCAAGGATGTAGTCGTTCTGGCAAAATAGGATAAGGGTCTGCACCAGCACAGGGACCATTAGAATGGCAAGGGAATCATGAAAGAGCAATTCAGGAGGTAAACATATCAGGAATTGGTGAACAGCTGAACGGGTACAAGAAGCAAGGGAAAGAGAGGAATTGCCATTTCTATGAAGGTGTCATTCACTGAGACAGGAAACAGGACAAGCACGTTTGTGGGGGAAAGAGTTTGTTTTGGCAAATGTTTATGTATATATATTTACTACAATAAAGCAAAAAAAAAAATTTTTTTTTGTTCAGTTTTGGACTCCTTAAATACGAAGTGCTGATAGGCTATCCAGGTGGAGCTGTCCAGCAAACGCTTGGGAATATGAGACTTGGCTGGAGATAGAGATTTGAAAGGATAGTGGATGAGACCTTCAAGGGGAAAGTGGAGAGTGGAATGAGAAGAGAACGGGGTTGGGAACCAGGTGTACACTATTATTTAATAGAGCAAAAGCAAGAGAGGGCCCTCAAAGGAGACTGAAAAGGAATTGGACAAAATGGAGACCTCAGAAAATACAGAAGCCAAGTAGAAGATTCAAAAAAGGAGAGGCACGGATGATGTCAGATAAATAAGAACTGAAAATTATCAACTGGATTTCGGCACAAAAAGTCATTTAAGTGAGGTGATGAGGGTGAAAGCAGATTGGCGGAGTTACGGCGTGAGCTGTAAATGAGAAAGTGGAGGCAGGTCCTTCCCGAGTACCGCAGATAGAGCTCTGTCGCTGCACTTGAGTTGAGACTGTACATCTTTCAGGGTAGGCAGGCTCTGTTTCGTATCTCTGGTCTCAGCGCCCAGTACACGTCCTGGAAGACAGGGTGGCGTCAGTGAGTTCATCGACTGGGGACGGAGAAAGACTTTGCGGAGGCAGTCGCTTTGCAGCCGAGGCTTGAAGGATGAGGGTGATTGGGAGGAGAGGTGGGAGGCAGGGCTCCTGGGTGATGGGGCGCTCGAGTGTGTAGGGGGGGGTCTGGGTATGAGGTGGGGTCCCTGTAATATGCGCGTGGTCCTGTGTGAAGGAGGGTCTGTGTGTAAGTTTGGAGGGGATTATTTTGGAAAAAGATACAGGGCCGGAGGCTGTTGCGGGGGTGGGCCTCCCAGCCTCACTAACGCCGCTGCGCGGTTTCGCGGCGCCTCTACGGGAGCCCTCCCGCTGGGCTGCATGGCGACGGGTGACCACCAGGGGCCGCTGCCTCCGGTCCCCGGTGCCCCCGCCCCTCTCCATTGGCCTTTGTTGCCGTCGGAGCGCCCCGCTTGACTCGTTCCCGTCCGCCCCCTGGGCCTGGCGGCCGCGCCTGCGCACTAGCAACTGGCCGGGCGCTCGAAGGGGGAGCTGCTGCAGGCTCCGCGGCCGCGGCGGCAACGGAGGCTGCGGGGGCGGCGGTGCGAGCGGCCGGGCTTCGGGGGGGGAGCCGAGCCCGGCCCGGGAGCCCAAGCAGCTAAAGTGCGGGGTACCTAGGCCCCTCACGCTGGACTCCAAAGTCTCCAGGCCGCCTGACCTCCGCACGGGTATATGGGATGGAAGCGGGACCCTCGGGAGCAGGTAAGGGCCCCGGGGAAGGGGGGTGCTGTGCGTGCTCCAAGGACCAGAGAGCTCCCGCGTGAGGAGCGGGATTTCCGAGTGAGGGAAGGGCTCCTGAGTGAGGAGAGGGGCTCTCTTGGGATGGGGGCCCAGTTTGAAGGGGGCTGTGTGCAGTTCCGGGAGAGAAGACCTTGTGAAGGGAGCCCTGAGATGGGGGCCATTTGTAGAAGGAGGCTGTATGCAGTCCTGGGGGTGGGAAGTAATCTTGGAGAAGGCCCTGGTAGCACGCAAAGACTCGCGTATATCCGAGGAGGCCTAGGGAGAGGCCCGGCAGGTGGCAGGGGGCGGGCTCCAGGTGTCCCGGAGAGGAGGGGGCGACACAGATGGGCCCGGAGCAGCCGCATGCCGGGGGCGGGGGCTCAGCCTGGCTGGGCTGGGTTAGTGTCTCGGGGAGAAGGCGCCAGAGCTGGGCTGGAATCCCAGCCGCGGGATTCCCCCCAGTGAGTCTGGGGAGCCGGAGCAGAGGCGCCGGAGCATGCGCGGAGGTGGCAGCTGGAAGGGGCTGCCCAGTGTGGTGGGGGCGTGGCTGCCTGAGATCGTTCCCCCACCCCTTAGTCCCGGTTTGGCCTGGAAGAAGGAGCGAGCTGATGGGGTGGATTCTCTAACGTTATGCTGGGAGGGCCAAGTGGAAATGGTCCCTTCCCCCATCTTGGGGTCTCTTACACTTGGCCCTGAAGCCCCTCAGTCACAGTTTCCCAATTAAGGTTAAGAGAAACTGCCAAAGTGCTCCTCTTTGCCAGTAGAGTAAGGAAAGACTGAGACTAAAGCAGTGTTTTGGGGGGTGAAGGTGGGTCCTCCCTGAAGATAGGCCTTAGAAAAGGTGTTCGTTACTGAGGGACCAAGGCCAGGACCAAGTCTACCTGGAAGGGATTTTCTGCCTTCTTTGCAAGTTTCTGGGCCAATACTGAATAGAGATTGAAGCTTTTAATCCAAGGATGAGGACCTTTCTATTGAAATGTGTATTAAGGTGACAGCCTGATCTTTTCCTATACCTCAATATTTTCACGGTTCCTATACTTCACTGGTTATCTGTAGTCTTTCTTTCCTTTTCCCTCTCTCAACCCCCCAGAAACTGTCAGAGCCATGTCATTAGACTCTAGGTTGCTCAGCTAGGTCGGGAGGGACTAGGGTGGGAGATTTTAGCTTGCACCTTGGTGTACTGAGTTCCCGCTGATAGCCTTAACTTCTCCTTTTTTACATGCAAGCAGGAGAAAAGGAACTAAGAACAGAGGAGAAATGGAGGCAGGCCTCCCCAAGAAGACTAGGGCCCGCAGGATGATCTGTGGGGTATTGGGATGTCTTGTGTCCTAGGTCTCTTTCTTACCCTGTGATGGGAGAAAGAACATTCTGGATCCTGGAATTCTTTAGGTGACCTCTTATCACCTCCTTCCATTTGGTCTAGGAATGGAAATAGGATTTACTTCTCTGGTGGAAAGATCTTTGTCTTTTAGATCAAACCTTCTACCTTCAAGGAAATACCTCCTACGAACTCACTCAAATTATCCATTCAGTGATCTATAAATATTTAGTGACTACTCTTCTCCCGAAAAGAGAAACAACCTTACAGAGACTCTGTGGGCCCTAAGGTATGGGAATAGAGTTCAGGAAGCAACTGACTTCAGTGGTCACTACTTTCTCCCTCCCTTAGGTGCCTGTCATCATCTCAGGAGCTCTCTTGGTTTTCTAGGCTGGAGCCTGTTTGCAACAGCCTGTGGACTAGAGAAGTGCGGTGGGTCACAGAGATCCAGATGAATTTCTGAGGGCTTGCACCAATACCAACACCAGACTGCTGATGATTTTATCCTGATGAATTTATAATGGGCTCTGGAGTGATGGAAAAAGTTGACCTTTTTGTTTGTTACAAAAAATAAGGTTCTAGGGAAGGGACAAAGCCTGGTGTCTGCGGTAGCCTTAGGAAGAGCCTAGTGGGACAGGCTTCGCTTCATTAAAGGGTGTAATTGAAATTAGTTCTGGAAACTTCAGGTGGAGGAACCCCATAACTGCCTCCTTCCCAGGCTCAGACTATTAGGAGTTAGGGTGATGGCTTGAGATAGCCCGAGGACACACACAAACTGAGGCATTGTTGCAGGCCTCACTGGGCTTATGCCCAAGTATGCCAACTCTGGTCAGGTGCAGAGGCAGTGTCTGATTTATCTGTGGAACCAGCAACTGCCTAGCATAGGCCATGACACAGAGTATATTCACACTTGAACTGAATCATGTTCAAGTGTGAATATATATATGGTCAAGCGCATAATTGAATATTTGATAACCAGTGTATACTCATGTGCGGACAGATTCTTTTTGGAGAGGTTGGCCTGTTAGCCTTTGCTTATCTACCAGCTAACCCAGCCTTGGATTTGTGTTTTTTAAATAGATAGTCTGGCTCCCTGAGAGATATGTAGGCCTCTGAACTGCTGGGAAGGAATCCCTGGGCCAGGGCTTTCAGCTCTGTTACTTTTCCCTCTCTAGGCCAGTTGGGGATGGGGGAGGGGGAGTGTCCTTTTCAGGGCCCCTCCTTCCTTCCTTCTGTCTGCAGGGAAGGGCCCGCCCCTTTCCCCCAAGGCCCAAGCTTTGTCCTTCTGCTGGGGCCCTCATCTGCATCACAAAGTGGCCGTCTGTCCCTGTCTGGGTCTGAAGGGAAGTGTCTCCCTTTCTCAGACTTAAAGCTGGGGGTGGGGTGGGATGGGGGGCTTTGTACAGCTGGGAGGCGTGTAGGGGGATGGGATGAGAGAGATTACCACCTCTTCCTGCCTTCCCAAGTTCCAGGATGAAGGAGGATGGGGGCTCTCCTGTTTTCCCAAAGCATTCTTGGAGTAGAGTGTGCTCCAAGACTAAGTCTGGCGTGTACTAGTTCAATTTTGGGGGAAGGGAAGGCTTTGAGGCTAGAGTATCTGTCCCATCCCCCATCATTTCCACCCAGCCCCCAGCTCTAGGAGATGTATTTCTCCCAAGGCCCCAAACATTTATCCAGTTTGGGACGCTGAAGGAGGTAAATGGAATCTAAGAATTCAGAGGAGGGTCTCTCTTACTGGCCACATGCACAAGGGTGATATATGTTTGTCCTGTGCAGGATTTGTAATTGTTTCTGGTCAGTTGCAGGTGTTCAAGTGTTTTGTGTGCTATGTGTGGTTGTGGTGTGTCTATGGATATGTTCATTCATTTAATGTCAGTATATTGAACAGCTGTGTGCCAGGCACTGGGGAGTCAACAGGGACCAAGGCAGGTACAGTCCCCAGTCCCTGCCTTTGAAGAAAGTGCAGTCTAAGGCAGTGAGGGGCATATGTATAAAGGTAAGCTGCCTAGGTCTGTGTGTATGTGTTTGGATGTATGTGATAGAAGCGTGTCTATGTGTGTCTGTCTGACTGTGGGCTTGTGTTCAGTTTCTGTCCAGCTCTTTTGGGGTTAGGTGGCCAGATACTAGTAGTTAGGCTTTCACTTCCCCATGTAGCTGAGTTCTGAGGGCCTTGTCCGCCCTGGCTGGGCCTCCATTTCCCTGTCTGCCCAGTGGGGCTGGGCTTGACAGGTAAAGGAGACTTGAGCAGCTCAGCTCTGGGAAGTGTACCCCTCCCCTGAATGGATCTGACCTCTTCCTGACCCTCCAGCTGAGGATATGCCCCATCCCCCCCAGCCTGGCTGTGAAAGCAGAGCTCTGATGATGGGAGGCTCTGGGCTGGTTTATTCCTTTCCCTCCCACCTGGGCTGGTCCTCTACTGTGCGGGACAATTAAGCTGAGGACAAAGGCTCCTCTCAGACCGTGTTCCTTCTTTCTCCCTTTCCCCTCAAGCTGGAAAAATAAGACTGGAGGTAGCAACCAGACTGGTGACAAGAGAGGAGAAAGGAGCGGGAGCTGGCTCCGCCCTAGCCCCCTCCCAAGGGCCCCCTCTGTCTTGAAATTGATCCCTTCTGCTACTGTCTGGGCCCTCTGTGTAGAAGGAACTGTGGGACGTGAAGGGGTCAGCTGAATATAAACTGAAGGGACTGCAAAAATTTTGTATTCTCCTTCCCAGAGCCAACGTCTTCCCCTTTTCCAGCATCGTAATTGCTTCCTCTCCTTCCCAAGGCCCCTAATTCTTGCCTCCTCTTGCCTCAGTCTCCTATATTTGTTCCCCAGCTCTTACTTCGTTTGAGGATTTTCTTCATTAGTTTCTTCCATTGCAGCCTTGCTTCCTGCCCCAGTTCCCAACTCTAACCTATCTTGCCTCAGCCCCTAATTCCAGCCTTCTCTCCTTCCCCGGGCTCCCATTTCAAGCTTTTTTGTTGTTGTTGTTGTGACCCCCAGTTCCGGCCTTTTTTCTAGCCCCCTACTTCAGCCTTTCTCTTTTCCTTAACCTCCAAACTATCCTTTTAGCCTTTTTTCCTTTTCTGTTTCTCTAACCCTAGCCTCTTAGTTGCCTTAACCCTGTCTCAAATACCACCCCTACCTTAACCTGGCCTCCTTTGGCTCTTACTCCTGCCCACATTGTAGAGGAGCATTCAAAGATGATGCCTTTTTACATTTAGGATGGTGATGAAAAAAAAAGGTGATGAGTGAGAAGAAAATCCGGATGGCGGAGGACATTCTTGGTCTTCTGCTAGACACCTGGTAGGGGCAAATGTCTCAATCTAGTAGAAAGAAAAAATGGTTTTATTTACTGGGAACCAGATTTAGCCTCTTTGCCTAACATGTAATAGGAACTTACTGTGTATTCACTTGGTGAATTTAAGATAGACAATAGGGATAATTTTCCCGACTGGAGAGAGGTTTAAAAAAAAAAAAAAATGAGCCTGAGGTGTCTGAACCAGCAGAAGCCTTCAGCTGGGTAGGCAAGAAAGAGGCTTCCTCTATGCTCTCCTGTTCCTGTTCTGGGAGGCCTGTGCCTTCTCTGATCAGAGTGTTGATGAGGTTGCCAGATTCTGGCCTCACCAGGCTCTTTGTCTTATAGCTGCAGGCGCATACCTGCCCCCCCTGCAGCAGGTGTTCCAGGCACCTCGCCGGCCCGGCATTGGTACTGTGGGAAAACCAATCAAGCTCCTGGCCAATTACTTTGAGGTGGATATCCCTAAGATCGACGTCTACCACTACGAGGTGGACATCAAGCCGGATAAGTGTCCCCGCAGAGTCAACCGGTGAGTGATCCATATCTAAGCCACCAAGCCTAGGATCTTCCCTTTCCTGAATCTCAGAATCTTAAAACAGGGCCGGAGAGGTAAAAGAAAAAACCAGGAGAGGGTGGTACTACCAAATCCCAAGAAAGCTTTTGAAGGGGAGATGGCCAGCATTTTCAGATGCCAGAAAAAGTAAAGTAGATGCTGAAAAAGGTCATTGGATGGGGCTATTAGATAATTGGAAACCCTGGTTGCATAGTGGTTACGTGCTATTAGTGGTTACATGTTATTAGATAATTAGTGGCTTTTGCCAGACCAGTTTCAGTAGGGTAAAAACCAAAACCAAACCCATTGCCGTTGAGTTGATTCCAACCCATAGCAACCCTATAGGACAGATTAGAACTGCCCCATAGTTTCCAAGGAGCACCTGCTAGATTTGAACTGCCGACATTTTGGTTAGCAGCTGTAGCCCTTAACCACTATGTCATCAGGGTTTCAGTAGGGTAGTTAGGCTAATGATCTACTGCATGACTTAAGGAATAAATGGGAGGTGAGGTGGTAGGGATAGTGAGAGCCAATAGCTTTTTCCAGAAGGTTGGTAGTGAAGTGGGGAGAGAGGAAATCTGTTGGCTAGTGAGGACTACAGGGGTCAAGCACACTTTTCAATATTTATTGAAATGAGTAAATGAAGACTTTTAAGGAAGGAAACATGGATATGTTTATGGACTGGGAAGAGCCCATGGAGAAGGAGAGGTTAAAGGTATAGGACAAGAGAGGAGGAATGAGAGTGGAATGTTTCTGCTGAGGAGGACATTGCAGGATACACATTGGAGTGATTACTCTTAGACACAAAAAGCAATATTTCTTTTTGGAATTATTTTATTTGAAAACTATATAACCCACCCATTGCTGTCAAGTCAATCCTGACTCATAGCAACTGTATAGGACAGTGTAGAACTGCCCCATACAGTTTCCAAGAGTGCTTGGTGGGTTCATACTGCCGACCTTTTGGTTAGTGGCTGTAGCTCTTAACCACTACGGCACCAGGGTCTCCTGAAAACTATACGTACAATGTAAAAACATCCAAATATTACAAAAAGAGTAGCAGTGAAAAATGTCTCGTTACCTTGCTGTCCAGTCCCCCAGTGTCTCTCTCCAAAGGCATTCATTGTTACTATTCCCAAATATGTTTCCAGAGATTTCTCTCTCTATATATACAAGCATGTATGCATATATGGCATTTTTAAAAACCTGTAAGATATGGGGTCCTTGTTCTGCAACTTGTTTTTTTCCACTGGGGGGAATATATTTTGGGTAATAATACATATCAGTACATACAGATCTGCCTTAATCTTTTGCATAGCTCCTTAGGTATTCCATTGAGTAGATGTATTATAATTTACTTAATAGATCTACTGAGCCAGATTTAGGTTGTCTAAACTTTTGCTACAAAAGCGAAACTGAGTTGAATATTATTATACGTGGATACATTTTTGCACTTAGGAGTGTATCTGTAAGATAATTCTTAGGAGTGGAATTGCTGGCACAATTCATTGTTAAATTTCTCTTTTTTTTTTTTAAAGTAAATTGTACTAGTTTATACTTCATCAGCAAGGTATCAGGTTCTGTTCCCCCAGCCTGAACCAATCCCGTATGTAAAATTTTTTCATCTTTGGCATTCTGATGGATAGAAAATTATATCTTGGTCTAATTTTAAATTGTGTTTTTAATGGGTAAAATTGAACATATTTTCATATCTTTAAAAAAGTACATATAAAAGGGAAATTTTGGTGGCTACAGGAAAGAAGGAAAAGATGAGTATATATATAAATGTTTATGTGTATTTCTGAGAACTTGAGAGCAGCCTTTCAATACTCTTTTCAGCCATGTTAGAGTTACATTCTGATAGGTGGGAATGGGCTCTGGAGAGAAGGCTTGACACAGTTAATGAAGGACATGAAAAAATTGCTGGGCGTTACTGAAGTCTAACTGGGTTTGAAACTATGTGTTTACCGTTGTTCCCAGTCTACATTTTGAGTGTTTTCATCCAGTGGTATTCAATAGCTTTGGTTTAAAAAGTTGAGAGGTTAGATGGTTGGATGGGCTGAATTTTGAACGATAAATGGACATTCTGGGGCTCATCAAAGAGGACAATAGGAAGTGAAGTCAAAGAGATACTAATGGAGAGAAAAAGGGGTGATAGGACTGAGGGCTTCAGAGAGATGGAAGAGATGAAGTTCTTCCAGTTTGTTTCTACTCTAGTTCAGATCTCTTCCTTATCTACTTTTGCTTATCAGCTTGAGGAGTGGAGAGGGGAGCAGCTTGGATTCTTTTCCAGTCCCTGGGGTTAAGCCTTTTTCTCCTCAGCCTCCCCTTCTGCTCAGTGGGCACTCACACCCACTCTTGCGGTCCTTTAAAGCCTGGGTGGTCAGCTGAGGACCAGAAGCATCACCTGGGAGCCTGTTAGAAATGCAGACTTTCAGGAACCCTGGTGGTACATGGAACCCTGGTGGTGCAGTGGTTAAGAGCTACGGCTGCTAACCAAAAGGTCAGCAGGTCGAATCCACCAGCCATTCCTTGGAAACCCATCTTGTAGGGTTGCTATGAGTTGGAATCAACTTGATGTCAGTGGGTTTGAGTTTTTTTTTTCCCTTCATCTACTGAATCAGAATCTGCATATAATAAGCTCTCCAGGTGCTTCATATGAATGTTGAAGTTTGAGAAGCACTTCCTTAGAATACATGAGATTAGAGTAGCTGTCAGGAGTGAGAGTAGTAGATGGGACATTGTCTGGACTTAGAACTACTTCCAGAAACTTGAAGTGGTAGTCTCTCAGCTTCTACAGGCCATTCCTATGCCCCACAGGGAAGTGGTGGAATACATGGTCCAGCATTTCAAGCCTCAGATCTTTGGTGATCGCAAGCCCGTGTATGATGGAAAGAAGAACATTTACACTGTCACCGCACTGCCCATTGGCAATGAACGGGTAAGGCTGGAATCATGGTAGGCCTGCGTCAGGGACCTGGGGTGGAACAGAGCTCATGTAAGCCTATTTAGAGTGTGGCTGTCCATTGTTTGTGCAGAGAAAGTATGTTTTAGGGTGAGGGGTGGGTAGGTGCTGGTGGTTATTTGTCATACTGTGTGCCTAGCCCCATCCCAAGCAGACGGAGATTAGACTTAAAAATAGACCTAAAGGACTTCCTGCTAGGTGTGGTTGAAAGGGACAGAAGCAGTGAGCCAGGGAGACTGAGGACAGGGCCTTGTTTCATGAGCACCTAGCATGTGATGGTGGCTGGAGACTGAGGGGCTGGATTTACTCTGGGGTCCCCATTGGGATCCCTGTCAGCTCAAGGAGCATTCTTGGCAAATCCTTAGGATGGGAGGCATTTGGGTACGGCAGGGAATAGCAGAGCGTGGGAAAGAAATGACAGTCCTTTACACCTTTCTCTCACCTTCCTGAAGGTGGACTTTGAGGTGACAATCCCTGGTGAAGGGAAGGATCGAATCTTTAAGGTTTCTATCAAGTGGCTGGCCATTGTGAGCTGGCGCATGCTGCATGAGGCCCTGGTCAGCGGTCAGATCCCTGTTCCCCTGGAGTCCGTGCAAGCCCTGGATGTGGCCATGAGGCATCTGGCATCCATGAGGTACTGGGCATAGTTAGCATCTGGGCTACAAGTGGTAGAAGAACTGTTGTAGGGGGAGGAGGTGAATGAGTACATTAGTAAGGTCTCACTGCGTGCCTTTCAAAAAAAAACTTTTTTAAGCCCTACTGTGTGCCAGGCCAAGTGTCCATATACAATTAGATGGTTTAAAGCCCTGCCCCTGTCCCTCTTAAATCTTTTTGGGCCTTACCCCATCTGTCTCTGCAGGGCAGACAAAGGGTAGAGACTTGCACAAGGTTACACAGCTAGTAAGGGATCAGAGCTGGAATTAAAGCCCTGGTGTCCTGCCTTCCAGGCCCGGGCTCCTCCGTGCCCAGGATGCCTCACAGGGTGGGGACCTGTGCCCGAGGGACCAGTTCTCTGCCTGTCCCTGCCAGGTACACCCCCGTGGGCCGCTCCTTCTTCTCACCGCCTGAGGGCTACTACCACCCGCTGGGGGGTGGGCGCGAGGTCTGGTTCGGCTTTCACCAGTCTGTGCGCCCTGCCATGTGGAAGATGATGCTCAACATTGATGGTGAGTGGGGAGAGCTGTGGAGCCGGGGCACCCCGAGCCCAGTGACCATATTCTCAGCCTGTCCCTCCCAGTTCTGCAACCACACTCCTAGTCTAATCCCTACAGCCCTGGGGCCTCCCCTATCCCACACCAAAGAAGAGGGTGTAAAGAGCAGTGCCTCCATTTATCCTGGAAGACAGAAAGCTGAGCTATTCCTGCTCTGTCCCCCCAGTCTCAGCCACTGCTTTCTACAAGGCGCAGCCGGTGATTGAGTTCATGTGTGAGGTGTTGGACATCAGGAACATAGATGAGCAGCCCAAGCCCCTCACGGACTCTCAGCGTGTTCGCTTCACCAAGGAGATCAAGGGTGAGGACCAGGCGGGGAGGAGAAACAGTGCTACTGTCTCTTTAGCCCTAAGAGGAAATCCCCTTGGGGTATGTTCAGGGGAGAGGCCAAGGTTGGGCACGTGGGCAACCTATTCCAACCCTGACACAAAATGTATGTATCCTAGGGCTGAAGGTGGAAGTGACCCACTGTGGACAGATGAAGAGGAAATACCGTGTGTGTAATGTTACCCGCCGCCCTGCTAGCCATCAGACGTAAGTTAGCAGGGCTGCTAAGCCATATTCTGTTCATGGAAGAGGGCTGAGATTTCAGACACACTCCCCTCCTTTGTTCCCTCCCCTACTGCCCCTGAGAATGACCTTGAACTGGCCCTGTCTTTGAAGATGAGTGGTGGTAGTTTGGCATCCCTCCCCCAACTTTACTAGATCCACTGATACTCTGTACCATTTTTACCTTTTTGGTCTCCACCTTTCCTCCTTGGGCCTTTACTATAGAACAGGCATGTTACCCCTATTCCTGTTCTGCTTCTGTAAATGTTAGAATCTCTCTCAATTTATTCTTCCCTTAAAGAAGTAATCTGGGTCCCTGAAGCTATCACTGATTCCATTCCTCCTCTTGACCTCAGACTATAGTAGACTATGTGTGCCTACTCTGTGTCAGGCTTTATACTGGGCCCTAGAAGTACAGATGAGTTAGACATGGTCCTGACCTTTGTGGAACTTGCCTCTGAAATCTTTGACTTTTCCATGGGAGCTCCATATTGCCTGCTTTCCCATGAGTGGCAGTGCTAAGAGAAGAGGATGGGTAGGGATGAGACAAAGTCCGGGACTTCCCATGGCTGTGCATCTAGAGAGGTGGGATTGAATACCTCCTTCCCTTCCCCCAAACAGGTTTCCCTTGCAACTGGAGAGTGGACAGACTGTGGAGTGCACAGTGGCACAGTATTTCAAGCAGAAATATAACCTTCAGCTCAAGTATCCCCATCTGCCCTGCCTGCAAGTTGGCCAGGAACAAAAGCATACCTACCTGCCCCTAGAGGTGAGGCTGCCAAGTAATGGCTGGGCTGGGAAGAGGCATTATACCTGCACACTGGTCATCAGAGGTCTGTTCTTCCATTTATAGTCTTATACTCATTTTGAAGTTTGGAAAATTGACATTTTGAGTGATATGAGGTAATTCTGCTATGAAATGTTCTTACCCTCTATCCTGTTGTCTTGTGTTTTCCTTTCAGGGCTGTGAGACAGAGGTGCAAACCGTATTTACTATTTAATAAGTAATTAGTTTCCCCAGGACAGAGATTTCAGATACTCACACTCATGTTTTTCACTTCATTCTTCTTTTCCCTGATGTCAGGAGCTGGGGTTCCCAAATGAGTTAGAGATACAGGTTTATCTTATTCTACAGAAAATGGAAATGAATGTAATATGACGTAAATCTTATTTCCCCAAGGATTCAGTGTGTTCTTTTTGAAAAAAATTTTAGCCCTAAGATTGGTATACTTCTGCAGATCTTTGAAATCCTACAGTAAAGAAAGTATAATAATGCTATTTAAGCCATCGAATGCAAATACAGAATCAACAGACTGTATTTGGTTTGGTATACACTAACCAAAATATTTGATAAGAAACTGCCACTGAATGCCTCATTGTCCAGTCCAGTGCTACTCAAAGTGTGGCCAGTGGACCAGTAGCATCAGCTTCATCAGGCTCTACCCAGACTTACTGAGTATGAATCTGTATTTTAACTAGCCCCAAAAGGGGATTCATATGCACATTAACGTTTGAGAAGCACTGGCTTAGACTACCCTCTTTATTCTAGCATAGGAGTCAGGTGGTGGGACTAAAGAGCAAACCTTCTGTGAGCTTCTGGGATTTTAGAACTAAGCAGAGGGAATTAGGTCGAAGAGAGAGGAGATTTCAAAATTTAAAAACTTGGATTTGGTGAATAGCCGCTGATGTGCAGAAAATGGGATGAAGGCAGTATGTTCTCTGAGGTATAAACGAATCACTGTGGGGACAATCCCACCTAAATAGATAGGCTTTAGATTATACCTACTGGAAGCTGAGATGTGTTAGTAAATTAACATTACTTCTATTTAAACAACGGTTCCAAGCCTGAATAATTTATGTAATTTCTATCTTGATTTTTACTGTTGTTTGTTTATTTAACAAGTATTTATTGAGCTACTATGTATGTGGAAACCCTGGTGGTGTAGTGGTTAAGTGCTATGGCTGCTAACCAAAGGGTCTGCAGTTTGAATCCACCAGGTGCTCTGTGGAAACTCTGTGGGGCAGTTCTGCTCTGTCCTGTAGTGTCACTATGAGTCAAATCGACTCAGCGGCAACGGCTTTTTTTTATGGGTTACTGTGTGTGCCATACACCTTCTATGTGCCAGGTGTATACACATTTAAAAGTTAACAAGATAGACAACGTCCCTGCTGTCATGGAGCTTACATTCTAAAGGTTGGGCGGGGGCGGTGATAGACAATAATTTGATAGATAGGACAGTTTCAGATAGTGGAAGCACTATGAGGATAATTGTGTCAGTTTCCTATGTCTGCCGTAACAGAGTATCACAAACCGATTGGCTAATCAGAGCAGAAACGTGTTGTCGCACAGTTCTGGAGGATAGCTGGCCGAATTCAGGGTGTTGGCAGGACCATGCTCTCCCTGAAGGGTCCAGGAGAGGATCTTTTCTTGCCTCTCCCAGCTTCTGGTAGGCCCAGGTGTTCCTTTGGCTTGCAGCTGCAGCGATCTCTGCCTCCGTCCTCATACGGTGTTCTTCCCTGTGTGTTCCTCTCTGTCTCTTCCCTTCTTTTATAAAGATACCATTCATACTGGATTAGGACCCACCCTACTCCAGTACGACCTCATGTAGACTGATGGCATCTTCAAATACACCTTTTTCCAAACAAGGCCATGTTCACAGGTACAGGGGGGTTAGGACTTCAACATAACAATAATAAAATCCATAACAATAATAAACAGGTTAAGAGGATAGAAGTAAGAATGAAGAGGGGTGGAGAGCTACTTTAATTATTATGGTCAGGGAAGCCCTCTTTTAGGAGACATTTAAGCTGAGTCCTGCATTATGATAGAACTAGCTTTATAATAACCTCAGGGAAAATCCTTCCAGGTAGAAGGAATAGCAAGTACAAAGGCCCTGAAACAGCAGTGAGCTTGGAGCATTTTGAGGGATTGACAGAGGGCCGTGTTCGCTGGCATGTAGTATAGAAATGGAAAAGTAGTAGGAAACAATGTTGGGGAGAGGTGCAGGGTCAAGTCATACAGGATATGGCAGGTGGGGTTTTTTTTTTTTAGAATAACTTTTTTGAAATATAATTCACGTACCATAAAATTCACCCTTTTAAAGTATACAATTCATTGATTGTTAGTGCATTCACAAAGTTGTGCAGTCACCACAACTATCTAATTCCAGAACATTTTGATCACCCCCAAAAGGAATCCTGTACCCTTTAGCAGTCACTGCCCACTCCTTCCTCTCAACCTCTGGTAACTGATTTATTTTCTGTCTCTGTGGATTTGCCTGTTCCGGACATTTCATATAAATAGAATTGTACAGTATGTGGCCTTTTGTAATTGGCTTCTTTCACTTTGCATAATATTTTCAAGGTTCATCCATGTTGTGGCATGTATCATTCCTTCATTCCTTTTCATTGCCCAGTGGTATTCCATTGTATAGATATACCACATTTTATTTGTCCATTCATCAGTCAGTGAGTGTTTGGGGTTGTTTTCGTTTTTCAAGTATTATGAATAATGCTGACATGAGCATTCATATGTAAGTTTTTATGTGGACATATATTTTTATTTCTCTTGGATATATACCTAAGAGTGGAGTCATATGGTAACCCTGTGTTTAACATTTTGGGGAACTGCCAGGCTATTTCCCAAAGTGGCTGCACCATTTTACAATCATCAGCAATGTGTGAGAATTCCCAATTTCTGATAAGGTGGGATTTTTTTTTTTTTTTTTTGAGTTAACAAATATCTATCTATTCGTTTAAAAAATAATGATTTCCAAGAGTATTTTAAACAGCTTTATTGAGATATAATTCATAACCCATACAATTTACCTATTTAAGGTGTATCTTTTTTTTTTTTTTTATTAAATGTTTTTAGTATATTCACAGGGTCTTGGCAACCATCACCACAGTCTAATTTTAGAACATTTTTGTCCTGCCCTAAAATGAACTCATACCCATTAGCTGTCAAATCCTATTCCTCCCTCATTGCTCCACCCCCTTCCAGCCCCTGGAAGTCAGTACTCTACTTTCTGTCTCTATTAATTTGTCTGGTCTGGACATTTCATATAAATGGAATCATATAATATGTGGTCCTTTGTGACTGACTTCTTTCATTAGTTTTTTTTAAATTCTGCTTTAACTGAAAGCTTACAGCTCAAGTTAATTTCTCATACAAAAATTTATACTCACATTGTTATGTGACCCTAGTTGCTATCCCTGTGTCAGCACACTCCTCCTTTCCACCCTGGATTTCCTGTGTCCATTCATCCAGCTCCTGTCCCTTTCTACCTTCTCATCTTCTCACCTCTGGACAGGAGCTTCCCATTTAGTCTCAAGTATCTGCTTGAACTAAGAAGCATACTCTTCATGAGTATCTTTGTATGTCTTACGGTCCAGTCTAATCTTTGTCTGAAGAGTTGGCATCAGGAATGGTTTTAGTTCTGGGTTAACAGACAGCCTGGGGGTTTCATTAGTTTTTTTTTTTTTTATTAACTCTTATTGAGCTTCACGTGAACGTTTACAAATCAAGTCAGTCTGTCACATATAAGTTAATATACATCTTACTCCTTACTCCCACTTGCTCTCCCCCTAATGAGTCAGCCCTTCCAGTCTCTCCTTCCGTGAAAACTTTGGCAGCCTCCAACTCTCTCTATCCTCCCATCCCCCCTCCAGACAGGAGATGCCATCACAGTCTCAAGTGACCACCTGATATAATTAGCTCACTCTTCATCAGCATCTCTCTCCCATCCACTGTCCAGTCCCTTTCATGTCTGATGAGTTGTCTTTGGGGATGGTTCCCGTCCTGTGCCAACAGAAGATTTGGGGACCATGACCGCCGGGATTCCTCTAGTCACATCCAGACCATTAAGTATGGTCTTTTTATGAGAATTTGGGGTCTGCATCCCACTGATCTCCTGCTCCCTCAGGGGTTCTCTATTGTGCTCCCTGTGAGGGCAGTCATCGATTGTGGCCAGGCACCAACTAGTTCTTCTGGTCTCAGGATGATGTAGGTCTCTGTTTCATGTGGCCCTCTCTGTCTCTTGGGCTCTTAGTTGTCGTGTGACCTTGGTGTTCTTCATTCTCCTTTGCTCCAGGTGGGTTGAGACCAACTGATGCATCTTAGATGGCCGCTTGTTAGCTTTTAAGACCCCAGACGCCACATTTCAAAGTGGGATGCAGAATGTTTTCATAATAGAATTATTTTGCCAATTGACTTAGAAGTCCCCTTAAACCATGGTTCCCAAACCCCCGCCCTTGCTCCGCTGACCTTTGAAGTATTCAGTTTATCCCGGAAACTTCTTTGCTTTTGGTCCAGTCCAGTCCAGTTGAGCTGACCTTCCATGTATTGAGTGTTGTCCTTCCCTTCACCTAAAGCAGTTCTTTTCAGCTAATTAATCAGTAAAAAACCCTCTCCCTCCCTCCCTCCCTCCCTCCCTCCCTCCCTCCCTCCCTCCCTCCCTCCCTCCCCTTCTCGTAACCACAAAAGTATGTGTTCTTCTCAGTTTATACTATTTCTCAAGATCTTATAATAGTGGTCTTATACAATATTTGTCCTTTTGCCTCTGACTGATTTCGCTCAGCATAATGCCTTCCAGGTTCCTCCATGTTAGTTTCATTAGTTTTTAAGGCTCATCCATGACGGTATGTTTTGAGGTACAGAGTCCCTGGGTGGTACAAACAGTTAACACATTTGGCTGCTGACTGAAAGGTTGGGAGTTTGAGTCCAGCCAGAGGCAGTGAGGTGGAATTTTGTTATGATTGTAATAGGAGCCCATTCCCACTGAGTCAATGCCAACTCATAATGACCCTATAGAACAGAGTAGAACTACCCCATAGGGTTTATAAGGAGCAGCTGGTGGATTTGAACTGCCGACCTTTTAATTAGCAGCTGAGTTCTTAACCACTGCACCACCAAGGCTCTAACCAAAAAACCAAAACCCAGTGCCATCGAGTCGATTCCGACTCATAGCGACCCTATAGGACAGAGTAGAACTGCCCCATAGAGTTTCCAAGGAGTGCCTGGCGGATTCAAACTGCCAACCCTTTGGTTAGCAGCCGTAGCACTTAACCACTGTGCCACCAGGGTTTCCCTAGGAGCCCATTAGAGGACTTTAAGCAGAAGAACGATAAGGATTGTTTGAATCCCTACAGCTAGAAACCAGAACTGGCCAGTGCCTCCAGTCCAGGTTTTTTTTCAAATAGTCATCCAGACTCGTGAGAGTGTTAGCAAAATTTGTTCATTTCCTGATAGTTGCTCTCTGCCTCAGTCTTTTGCTAGTGTTAATTCAGTGGCTGAAATCATCTGTAGAGAGTGCTACAACTTCAAGGTGTCTTCAGGAGCGCAACTTCACAAATTTCAACAACTCTGGATTTTCTTTAAGTGAATTGACTATTTTGCATATTCTTTAGAGTACAGAGTTAAAGGCGGGTTAATCTGTCCTGGTTTCCCCTCCTATTGTTCAGCATGAATTCTGGGAGTTAGGAAGGGAGCCAGTGCTACAGAATGTTGGCCCTATGGGAGCAAGTTACACATTTCATTTTGTCTAAATCTTCACAGCAACCATATGGGATAGCGAGTGATTTTCCCATGTTAGAGATTAAAGAAGTAGAGTCTCAGAGTGGTTTAGGGACTTGCCCAAGGTAAAATCACCTAGAAATGACAAAACTGGGCCTCAAACACAAGTCTTCTGAACATATTGGTCCTCTCTACTCTGTCACAAGGTCTCCTGTTCATGACATCTTGAATACAGTATATTGGAGAATGAAAGTCTTGTACATCACTGGAAAGCCTCTTTTGATCTCCGTGGTGTCCTGTTGGATCTGGAAGTGAGGAACCAATGGGCGGAATGTTCCTCACATGGATGTCAGGCCAGCAGAGGCAGTGATTTCTGTAGACTAGGCTCGAGAGTTTAGATCCAGGCCCAGTCTTCCTGGTGGGGTACAGGATGTAGCCACCGATGGAGAACTGCCCATTTCCTTAGGAATCCAGTTGTGTATATTGTGTTTTTTTAGTATTTAGAAGAGGTGTATATACTGGGTACCTTTGGTAAAGAGTAATATACACTACAATTTATTGAGTGTTTGCTATATCCCAGAACTGTAGTCAGCCCTTCAAGTGCTTTATTTTTTTTAATCTCCAGATAACCCTATGAGATTGTTACTGTTCTCCCCATATAACTTAGGAGACCTGAGGCTGAGAAACACTGAGTAACTTGGTCAAAGTCAAGTAACTGCTAAGTGGCTATGACAGAATGTGAGCCCAAATCTGGTTTTGGTTCCCAGACTCTTAATCATGAAGTGGCCATCCTGCCTTTTGTGTTGCACATGGATGTTTTCTAACGTACTTATCAAGTAAAATTCAATAGGAGAATATACGTGTGCACAAGGGGGTTTTGCAGTCCCATTCCCCAGGGCTGATAGCCAAGGCCTCTTCTCTTACTGTGAGGCTCTGGGTATAGAGGGGACTGCACTCAAGCCAGAGCTACCTGTCCTTTTTGTTTCCTCAGGTCTGTAACATCGTGGCTGGGCAGCGCTGCATCAAGAAGCTGACTGATAACCAGACTTCGACTATGATAAAGGCTACAGCCAGGTCGGCGCCGGACAGACAGGAGGAGATCAGCCGTCTGGTCAGTGGGGCTATAGAGAAATGCATGCTCGGTTGCTCAGTCACTGGGGACCCTGGTAGCATAGTTGCTCTTCTGCCCCATCAGGACCCTTGAGAGAACACAAGTCTGGATTTTGTGCCAGAGACTCCATGGGGTTGCTCTTGCTTCTTGACCCTGTAGCTACTTCTTCTTTTTCCTTCCTGTATTACCTCCTTGTGTTATCCACTCCCACTTTCCCTGATCTTCTTTCCCCTTTTTTCCAGAGCTATTCCTTGCCACCCACAGCCTCTCTGCGAGACTCTCTCCTTGGGATTCAGGGGGTGAGCAGTATTGCCAAACTGCTGTTCTCATTAGATCCCCTTCTTTTGCTCTGCAGATGAAGAATGCCAGCTACAACTTAGATCCTTATATCCAGGAATTTGGGATCAAAGTGAAGGATGACATGACGGAAGTGACAGGACGAGTGCTCCCGGCACCCATCTTGCAGTACGGTGGCCGGGTGAGCAGGGTCAGGGCCAGACAACATCTCTGGGGTATATGGGGAGGTTGGGTTGTATAGCAGGGGCCTTTGCCGCCCTACCCACCTGGCTCTCCTGAGGCTCACCCGGGCGCCCCCTCTGCCTATCCTCAGAACCGGGCCATTGCCACACCCAATCAGGGTGTCTGGGACATGCGGGGGAAACAGTTCTACAATGGGATTGAGATCAAAGTCTGGGCCATCGCCTGCTTCGCACCCCAGAAACAGTGTCGAGAAGAGGTGCTCAAGTAAGGAGGGTTGGGAATATGGGTGGAAGGGTGGGAAGGACCCTAGAACTGCCTTACCTCCTCCCACCTCCAAGGGCTAAGATTTGATCCGTAATCTCCTCTTTTTGACTCTTGAGTTTCTGCCTCCCTTGCACTTTTTGGCTCAAACTTCTTCTTGTCCCTTTTCTGTTCATTGTAGTTGGGAGTCTGGATGAGCTGCCATATATGTCAGAGATGATGATTTCAGGACATGAGTCTCCTAAGGAGGCCTGAATTATTTTATTGTTAGAGTTATAATTAAGAGTGGTAGTAAATAGTAGGAGTGATGACTATTAATGTTTACACCAACATTGTACTAATTACCTAATTTATGTTCTCTCATTGCACCTTCACAGTGAGTAAATAGTAGGAGTGATGACTATTAATGTTTACACCAACATTGTACTAATTACCTAATTTATGTTCTCTCATTGCACCTTCACAGTGAGTAGGTGGTGATATTTCCATTTTCAGGAGACTGAGGTTCGAAGAGGTTAAGTAACTTGTCAAAGTCTGCATGTTAAGAAAGTGTCAAGGTGGAATCAAATCAGATCTGAACCTTCAAAGGTTGTATTATTAATTGGAAACAAACAAACAAAAAAGCGGCTTGTTCAGCTGATCCTCTGAACTGCCCTCTCCTGCATGTGGAATTTTTTTAGTCAGGTCCAAGTGACCTGAATTAGGTGAGCATGAGTTGTCAGGGCCTCTGAGCCACCTGTGGCTGAGGGGCTGGGTATAGGTGACAGCAGTGAGAAAGGCGATGTAGCCAAATGATTTAACAGGTTTGGTGGGGGCAGGGGACAACATTTGGTTAGTGAACGAGCAAGTGAAGCAGACACTGACTTTCCTCTGTAGGTTTTTTCTTTTTAATAGCTTTTCTTAAGATATATTTTAAATACCACAAAATTTACCCATTTAAAGTGTACAGTTCCATGGTTCCTGCAGTCTTTTGCAGTGGTGGCCTCTTATTCTCTGGATCTGAAGTGGGGTCAGAGCGTTTTGTTGAGGATGCGAAGAGTCAATGGAGCTGGTCACTTTGGGCATTGATGAGGACAATAGAGATATGTTCCTGGTGGATTCAGCTGGCCGTGGGGTTTTTGTAAGAATTAGTTCCAGCAGCCCCTGAGGAATGTGGGGACTCTGGCTGCCCTGCTCCTCTCACAGACACACAACCACTACCATCACAAGTATAGTTTTTCTTAATGGATTCTTCTTGTTCCATCTCTTGGATTGCTGGGATTGTAGCCCCATTTCGGCCAGGCTGTTCCTGGTCCAGGCCTGGCATTGGAAGACTGGCCCTTAGCCATACTGGAAAGGCTCCCTTGGAGCTCCAGTTCTCCCCCTTGGTGCCACGTCACCTCATGGGTAGTCCTGTTCTCTGGGTGCTTCTTCTCTTATTCCCATATCTTTCCCCTGTCCATTTCTTTTGGGACACAATCTACTTGTTTTGGATATTTTGGAATTTAGAAACTGATAAACTTAGATTCTTATAGTTGGAAGGGTTTAGTTCATTAAATACCCCCTTCTCCCAGGGACCCCTAAATGTAGTGGGGAGTAATGTAGCTTGTGCAGCTGGGTTGGTGGTCCCTGGTTGGATATGTGGTTTTGGGGTAAAGATGAAGATTGATAAATCCTCAGGCATGGAAGAGGATGAGATTGTCCAGGGAAAATGTACATAGTAAGCAGATAGCTAAAAATAGAACCCAGAAAACCTAGAAAGTAGATGGAGCAAAGTCCCTAAGTATGTATGAGAGTATGGGATCCAGAGTACAGTGGAAGGGCATCTTTCTACCAAGACAGAAGGGCAAGAGAAGAAGGTGGTGTGGAATTGAAGAAATTGGTAGTTGGGGATGGATGAGGGAACTCTAGGTTCAACCCTTAGAATTTTTCTTTTAAAGAGGCCCCATTACTTCAGCTATGTCACTTTTAGGACAGGATTTTAAGACCTTCTCTATCTTAGATGTGTCTCAGCACACTTTGTGAAACCCAGCACAGGTCACAATATCCCAGGTATGATCTGGCAGTAGAGAGAAGATTGGGAATGCCACTGTCCTTGTGGTGGAGATCCACCGTTAATGGCATCTGGTAACACTTTGGCTTTGTGAGTAGCTATGTGCAGTTGCATACAAGGTGGAGAAATGGAAGAACTACTGTTAGTAGCCCATCAAAGTCTTAGCTCCTAATCACATCAAGCAATGGCTAGACTGTATCTTTTTTTTCTTACACTGTATCTTTTTTAACATTTATTTTGAAAAAAAAAAAATTATAAATAAAAAAAGATAGAGAATAATACAGCAAACACTCATGTACCCACCATCCAGAGTTTTGTCATATTTATTTTATCCTTTTTTAAAAAAAGTAAAAAAAATTACAGATAAATTTGAAGTTTATTTTTTTATTCACTTCAATGTAATTTAATGTCCCACCCTCACATCATTCCACATCTCCCAGTTTTTCATTCTCAGTCCTCAAACCCTGATTCTACAAAAGACATACACTATAAAATCATGAGGACTTTTTCTTTGAAGAGAACAAAAAAAATTTTTTTTTAAAAGAAGGAAAAGTATCTTCTTTCTGATTACATGTAAAGTAAGGAAATAATTAGATTATAAAAAATATATTTTGCTTTTGATACTGTAACTGACAAAAATAGGACCTTCACAGGCTGACTGAGTATCAGGGACCTATTTTTGTGCTTATTTGCCAAACTTTTAAATGTAGATCTTCACAATGGTGGGGGAAAAGCCCTTGTGAAGAAGTGACTATGATCTAGTGAGTGTTTTTTTTTTTTAACAACTTTATTCTATTTTTGGTGAAAATAAACACAGCAAAACCTGTTCCCCTTCTAGTTTCTAGACATAATGATCAGCGACGTTGGTTACATTCTTTGCATTGTATCAACATTCTTTTTTTCTGTTCTAGTTGTTTCACTTTCATTTACTTAATTGTCTTGCCCACTACCCTTCTCATCTATGCTTTAAAGTAGATGTTGATCCTTGGGTTTTCTATAAATTTGAGGTTCTTTTATTTCCTCCATCCTAGTCCTTTTTCTCCCTTCTGATGCAGCCACTGTCACATATTATTGTAACTTTCCTATCTTATTTAAATATTTTGTATACATATATGTATGTAAATGATTTTGAATTTTTTACATATAGTTATACTGTGTTTGTCCTTGAGTTTTTCACTAAATGTTTTTTAATCTATCATAGTGATACTTATATACTATATTATAAAAGCCGAAACTGTTGCCCTCATCCCCTAAATAACTGCTTCCATTCTCTATTTGTACACTATTTAATCTAAATGCAGGATTTTCACAAATTAAATTTCCTGTTGCTCGTTTCAGTCATTATATGTATATAGTTTGTTCTTTTTTAATCTACTACATAGGCACCCCCTCTTTGTCTTCCTTCCTTAGGGTAAAGCCCTAAAGCCAAAGGAAAGAAGCATGTTTAACAATTTGCTCTCAGGGTTCAGAGAACCAGTAGGAGAGGAAGGAAGCTCATTTTTAACATCTCCTACATTCTCATCACTGTAGGAACCTCACTTATTTTATTTTGAGCAGAGAGGCCTACCTCTTGGGCATCTGCCTCTTGCTAAGGACATGTAATAGAGCACAGGAATCAGCTTCTTGGGTGGGACAAGGTGGGGACCCTGAGAATTCCCACAGGTACATTCTCTGGGCTCCTCCAGCTCTCTGCTAGTACCTTGAGCAGTTAGCAAGCTCTGTCTTGTTCTACTTGAGTATATATGTTTTTTTTTTCCACTAGCTGTATTTGTACCTCAGTTGCCTTAGAATCCTTCATAGCCGGTCATAGTAGTGGGCATCTAAGATAGAAGTGTTCAGTCAGAGGCATTAACGTGGGCCTCACTGCCTCCTGTCATGACCATCCTTGTGCTGCAGGAACTTCACGGACCAGCTGCGGAAGATTTCCAAGGATGCAGGGATGCCCATCCAGGGCCAGCCTTGCTTCTGCAAATATGCACAGGGGGCAGACAGCGTGGAGCCCATGTTCCGGCATCTCAAGAACACCTACTCTGGGCTACAACTCATTATCGTCATCCTGCCAGGGAAAACGCCAGTGTATGGTACGGTTCTTTTGGGATAGTGATAACGCTGATGGGACTCTTCTCAGGGCAGCTACCTGGAAGCTTCTGGGGAGGACTCTATATGGATTCATGAGAGTGGCCACAACTGTTCCTTAATGTTAGTGCTCCTCTTATAGGAGTATCAGCCCATGTGAGCCGTTTGAGTCATCTCAGAGCCTGTTTATCTGTTTACACCCCCTCTTAGTAACATTTTCCGGGGTTCTTTGTGTGCTGATCTCTATGGTGGGCTAAGATGGGTCAGACCATATTCCTATCCTTAGGAGTGTGTTGTTTTATCAGGACATTGGATGGCTCTGCTCATGTTCCCTTGGCTGGATTTTTTGAGAGATTTTCTCTTTCCCTCTCTTTTTTTTTAAGAATAGGAATGACTACAGACCTCTCTGTACCCAATTTTCCCTCTCCATTTCTCCTGCCTCAAGGGGAAAGGTCTCATTCCTCTTACATCGGTCAATCCCCTGTGCTCTTGTTCCCATCCCACCCTGCTACCTGTGGGGCTTCAAACCCTTCAGTCCTCAAGCATCTTTAGATTTCCCATCCTATATCACGTTGCCATAATATTCCCATCTCCTTTAGATTTTGTCCTCCTGCTATTTTTTTTTCTTCATCAGACTTTGAATGAGTTCTCTACATTCTCTACTCCCAGTTCCTCACCAGTCACCCACTCAACCTCTTTCATCTACCTTATCTCTACCAAACCTCCTCTGCACAGAGTTACTAGTGGCCTTTCTCAGCTCTCCTCTTCCCTTGATGTCTTGATATTTTCTCCTATCTATTTTTATTTATCTTTGTCATTTTATCTTGTTGTTTGCAGTCAAGTTGATTCCTATTCATAGTGACCCTATAGAACAGAGTAGAACTGCTCTATAGGGTTTCCTAGGCTGTAATCTTTACAGGAGCAGATAGCCAGGTCTTTTCTCCCTCAGAGCCACTCATGGGTTTGAACTATGGGGCAGTTCCACTCTGTCCTATAGGGTTGCTATGAGTCAGAATCAACTTGACAGCAGTGGGTTTGGTTTGGATCTTAGTTTAGTCTTCTTAACTTTGTCTTGCACCATCTGCTTTGACTACCATAAGCCACAATATAGTGGAAATATCACTGGCTCTGGAATTAGCCCAAACTGAATTTCAGTGCTGGCTATACCAGTCTACTGGCTTTAGGCAAGTTACCTAATCTATCTGAATCTTATTAATTAGTTATATAAAAAACAGTATCTAGCACAGTGCCTAGCATGTAGTTGTTGTTGTTAGGTGCCATCGAGTAGGTTCCGACTCATAGCAACCCTATGACAACAGAATGAAACTCTGCCCGGCCCTGCACCATCCTCACAATTGTTGCTATGCTTGAGCCCATTGTTGCAGCCACTGTGTCAATCCATCTTGTTGAGGGTCTTCGTCTTTTTCATTGACCCTCTATTTTACCAAGCATGATGTCCTTCTCTAGGACCTGATCCCTCCTGATAACATGTCCAAAGTATGTGAGACTTAGTCTCGCCATCCTTGCTTCTACGGAGCATTCTGGTTGTGCTTCCTCCAAGACAGATTTATTTGTTCTTTGGGCAGTCAACACTACAATTCAAAGGCATCAATGCTCCGTTCTTCATTATCCATTGTCCGACCTTCGCTTGCGTATGAGGCAATTGAAAACACCATAGCTTGGGTCAGGTGTACCTTAGTCCTCAAGTAGTATCACACAGTAGATACTCTAAATGCTCGTTGCTTGTTGGTGCTTTCAAATCTGGTTTTGCTCACATTATTTGTCTTTGCCTGGAATATCTTAGTACTCTTCTTCTTATCCTCCAACTTGCCCTTAAAATTCTCTCTATCCTTCTTGACCCAGATTAAATGCTATTTATTCCTTGAAACTTTTTCTGTTCATTCCACCTGGAGGATGAACTTGCCTCTTTCCTCATTCCTCTAGAGATTAGTTTATCAATCCTCTGATTAATTATTGCCTTGCTTAATATTATTTTGATTGCACTCTGAAACCTTCTTTCCTCTTCATATATACACCTAAGGTAGAACTTTCAGCTAGCATGATACTCAATAATTACTTATGGAAGGAGATTGGGTGATCTCTAAGCTATATCTCTCTTGATTTCTGAATCAATGGCCTTGGGTAGAAGGTGAGGAAGATTATCAGGCATACTGCTTTGAGTGGTTATCCATGTTTCTGGTTCTCTCCATTAAAGGAAGAACCAATGTTTCGGCTTGCTTCAGGAATATAGTACAACATGTTTGGGGAAGGCAGTGTTTCCTTAGAAGTTTCCTTACCCTGGGTTCAATGTTACCCTTATCTCCAGCCTCATACCTTGATTAGGACGTTAGGCCTCTTCCATTTATATGCTATTTCTTGATTATACGACCTGGACAGTGGGGTCATCTGCCTAGTAATTAAGCCAGCAGATAAGAAAAGCAGTCAGATTCTTCCAAAAGACCCTTTTAACCCCTCTTCCTGGAGGCTGAGTGAGTGGAATTCTTTCTGTGTTGGACAAAGCAAGGGCCACTTGGCATTGTGGGTGTCCTGATAGTACAGAAGGGCAGTGTCACATTTGCCCATTTCTGATCAGTTGTTATGCCTCATCCTGTCTTTAGTATATTTAATTCCTTCCTCTCAACTAAATTGATAGTTTTTTCACTGTAAACTTTTTTTTGTGTGTGTGTCTGGTTTCTTTCACTCAACATTATAGTTGTGAGATGCACCCATGTTGTTTTGAATAGTTGTAGTTTCAGTTTTTCTATCATGTGAATATACCACCATTTATGTATACATTCTGCTGTTAGTGGACATATTGAGTTGCTTCTGGTTTTTGACTACTGTGAGTGATGCTTCCGTGAACATTCTTGTACATGTCCTTTGAAGAAGTGTACCCAATCAACTGGGAGTATTATGTAGGAGTGGAATTTAAGTGTACCCATTTACATTTCCAACAGCAATGTATGAGAATTCCAGATGCTTCACATCCTTACCCAACTTGATATTGCCTCTTTTATTTTAGCTATTCTTGTGGGTAGTTAGTGATAATCTGCATTTTTCTTACTGATTTATAGCATTCTTTATAACCCCTTTGTAGAATAATATGTGTGTTGTACATATCCACCTTGTTCCATGACTTGCCTTTCTACTTTCTTAATGCCGTCTGGTTCAACAGAACTTTAAAATTTTAATGTAGCCCAATTTATCATTTTTTTTTTCCTTTATGACTAATACTGTCTGTATCCTGTTAAGAAATCTTTGCCTGTCCCAAGGTCAATATACTCTTCTATGTTTTCTTTAAAAAACTTTACATTTACAATCAGAGTTTATCTCTACCAACAATTCTGTTGGTTTCTTTGACCCCTAGCAGCAGTCCTCTGCTGGTACAAAACCAGGAATCTCAGCCCCTTGCCCACACCTAAAGCCAGCAAATGTACTCAAGGTACAAAAAAACTGCTACAGAAGATAGCTTACCTTTGTGAGATTCTCTCCCTCTGGAGTTTTAGCAAAACCTTCCAGTTCTTGTTGTCTTAACAACTCCCTGATGTCAGAAAGATGATTTCAGATTTTTCCTGGCTTTTCTGAATGTTCTCTGGAGGAGCACTGGTTGGCCACTAATTACACCATGTCTCTTCAAAGTGGAATGGTCCTTTTAGTTTTTTTTTTTTTGTTTTCTCTAAATTTTGTTTATTTTGTTGTTTTTGGGAATATACACAGCAAAACATACACGAATTCAGCAGTTTCTACATGTACAATTTAGTGTCATTAATTACATTCTTTGAGTTGTACAACCATTCCCACCCTCCTTTTCTGAGTTGTTCCTCCCGCATTAACATAAATTCATTGCCCTCTAAGGTTAAGGTTCCTATCTAATTTCCTAGTTGTTGTTCTCAATTTGATCCCACGTATATAGTTCTTAAAAGGGCATAGTGCTCAAAGCAGGCCTTTTTTACTGGTTAAGCTAAACTGTTGTTTGGTTTTAAGGTGACTTCAGTGGATATTTTTGGTTTAAGGTTTCAAGATTATCACAAGGCAATAGTTTCAGGTGTTCACCCACCCTCCATGGCTCCAGAAAGTCTAGAGTCCATGAGAATTTGAAATTCTTTTCTGTATTTTCTTCCTTTTGATCAGGATTCTTATATTGAATCTTTGATCAAATAGTAATGGTAACTGGGCACCATCCATTTTCTTCTGATCTCATGGCAAAGGAGGCAGTTGTTCATGAAGGCAATTAATCGCGTATTCCATATCCTCCTTGTATTCCTGACTTTGCTTCTCCTTCTGTTGCTCCAGGTGAATAGAGACCAATTGTTGTGCCTTGAATTGCCGTTTGTAAGCTTTTAAGACCCCAAGTACTACACAACAAACTAGGAGATAGATCAGAAGCACTAAACACGTTATTAAACCATTAACTGGGATATCACATGAAACTATGACCCTTAACCTCCAAACCAAGGAATCGAATCCTTTGAGGTATTTGGTTGTGCTTAAACAGGCTCAGCAGCTACTCTTTTTTTTTGGGGGGGGGGGGGGGTCATCTGTTGCAAATGCATCTTATCACACAACATTTGCCAGTTCAACTTTTTACAGGTGAACAGCGTATTGACAGCAATTGCAATAACTGACGGTGCAAACCCTACCCTTAATCAATGTGATTTTCCTTTAGTTTTTTAAACATGTGCAAGTCTTACTTTGAAAAATACTAAACCTTCACTGATCCTACATCTCCTCCTTGATACTTTACTTCACTTAAACAGTTTTTACCTGTATATCACTAAATCCTGAAGACATTTCTATCGTAATTTTACTTGACCTCTTAGCAGCATATGACTTTGTGGAACACTTGCTGCTTCTTGAAACACTCTCTTTCTTCCCTTGGTATTCATGATCAATATTGTCTTGGTCTTCCTTCTAACTCTCTGGATTTTTCTCCTTTGCAGACTCATCATCTTTCTCTGCTCTGCAAATATTAGGAATTCCTCAAGATTCAGGTCTAAGCTCTCTTTTCCTTTTACTCTGTTTTTGTTTTGGTGATCTCTTCTAAAACCTTGCCTTCAATTACTATCTGTACTCAATAGCTCACAGATTTACATCTCCGTTTCAGACTATTCTTTTGAGCTTCTGATTGCTATACCCAGTTGCCTAGTTGATACTCTAATTGGGATGACAAAAAAGCACTCCAAGCTCAAAATGTCTCAAAAAGAATTTATGATTTATCTATCCTATGACAAAAGCCAGAAACTCAGAAGTTATTCTTTAAAGTTATTTTCCATTATTTGCATTCAGTCCATAACTGAATCCCTTAAATATCTCTTCAATCCATTTCCTTCTCTCCGTGTCTGTGACTACATTCTTAAGCTACCCTCATATCCACAGATAAGCCTAATGACCACATTCTTTCTTTCACACCATCGTCCCTTTGCTCTCGTTTTTAACCACTCTCGCCTTCCAGTTTCTCAAATGTACCTTGCTGTCTCCTAGCAGAGTGCGTTTTTGCATGCTGTTCCCTCCGCCTGGAACGCTCTCTCCCAAATTCCTCCTCTCCTTCAGGTCCTTTGCTGCCATCAGATTTTAGTTCAGTCTTTATTTACTCAAGAATCCTTTCCTGATGAGGTTATTACCCCTCATGGTATGCTCGCATAGCTCCAGGAAGTTTTCTTTCATAGTACTTATCCTTGTTATTCTCATAATTTTTAAAATTAGTTACTAGAAAGTAAGCACCATAAGAGTAGGGACGCTGTGTGTTTCTGGTCACGAATGTGTTCCTGGCACCTCATGCGAAGTCTGGCATCTAAGCATCCATGAATGTATGTTGATTGCACTAATCAGTTGTCTCCCTACCCACAGCTGAGGTGAAGCGTGTTGGAGATACACTCTTGGGAATGGCTACACAGTGTGTGCAAGTGAAGAATGTGGTTAAGACCTCGCCTCAGACTCTGTCCAACCTCTGTCTCAAGATCAATGTCAAACTTGGTGGCATTAACAACATCCTAGTCCCACACCAGCGGTATGAAACTCTTTTGCCCACTTCTTCTTGTCAGGGTACATGCTGGGGGCTGGTACCATGCTGGGTATTGATGAACATACAGGACTCTTGCCACACAGAGAATCAGCGACAAGGGGGAGAGGACCAAAGTGGGTGTTAGGATGGTGCCAGGAAGAGAAGACCCAACTCCTCACTGTTTGTTTTGTCTTCCTTGCTCAGCTCTGCCGTCTTTCAGCAGCCAGTGATATTCCTGGGAGCAGATGTTACACATCCCCCTGCAGGGGATGGGAAAAAACCCTCTATCACAGCAGTGAGTGATACTCTCCAGCTTAATCTCATAAGGTTCTCCTCTTAGCTCTGAGCCCCCAAGGCCACACATGATTTCCTTCCCTCAGTTCTAACTCTTGACCTTTTATAAGATATCAGCTAACCATCCTCATTACCCACACCCTTGTTATCTTTTCAGAACTAATTGTATGGTATCTTTTTTGGGGGGATAGCAGTGAGAGTGCAGGCTGTGGCCAGAGACTTGCCCCAGTCTCCATCACTCTTGCTCTGTGTTTGAGTCTCTCCCTTCCTCCATGTCTACTTTTGGGATATAGTGGGGTGACTGTACCTCTTCACTGAAATCCCTTTCAAGAAAGTTACATAGTGACTGGGACTGTCCTTCCTGCTCTGCCTCCATCCTGCCCCCCCCACTCGGATCCATCTAGTAGATATCTCTCCTTCTCTGTTCCCCTAGGGCTTCCAAACTGCTAAGGATCGAGCCTTCCTTCCCACTTCTTTCTCCTCAACCCTCACATCTCTCTAGGCAGACTGGTCTTATCTCAGTAAGTGCAGGGAAACCTTACACCATGCCTATCCCTCTTATCCTTGTGGCCGTCCATTCTATACTCTGGCCACTGTCCCCTTTGAAAATGGTATTGCTCCCACCAACTCCAAGAACACTCTCACCACAGTTTCTGAATAGATTAGCACTTGAATGAAAATAAAGACAAACTTATGGTTGGGTGAGGTCACGCTTTAAGTTAGAAGTGCCAAATCCTCACATGCCTCTCTGCAAGTGACAGGGAAATCAAATTTATCAGCTACTTACATGGGCCAGGCCCTGTGCAAGGTGCTTTATGTATACCACAACAACACTGCAAACAGGTATTCTTAGCTCCTTTTGAGAGGAGGAAAAGATCAGATGAATTAAGTAAGTTCTGCAGGAGTGATAGAATGGAGGTTGAAACCCAGGGCTTATTGAATCCTAAGCCCTAGTCATTCAGTTGCACAGTTGTTTTCTTGTTAAGCCTTTCTCCAAACCCACAACCTGACATGTGGGCAGGTGGAGGTTCTGGTGACTGATCCCCCTCTTTGATTGACAGGTGGTAGGCAGCATGGATGCCCACCCTAGCCGTTACTGTGCTACTGTACGGGTGCAGCGACCACGACAGGAGATCATTGAAGACTTGTCCTACATGGTGCGTGAGCTACTCATCCAGTTCTACAAGTCCACTCGCTTCAAGCCTACCCGCATCATCTTCTACCGAGATGGGGTCCCTGAAGGCCAGCTCCCCCAGGTAGGGCCCACAGTAGGTGCAGAAAACCCTCACCTTGAGGCCAGAGTGCTAGGTGCTGCCAACTTTTCTAAGCTATTGGCACTAGGAGATGCTACTTCAGATGGAGCTCTGTTAAATGGATACCTTTGGGGGCAGGAGTAACCACTGAGGGGTGGAGTGTACAGCATTGATAGACCTTTCTTCTTTTAACAGCAGACCCTCAGTGCCTATTTACTAGTTGATTCATGTTGAAGACTAATTCTGTAGGTCAGTGGTTCTCAAACTTTAGTGTACATTAGGATCATCTGCTTATTAAAAGTTTGTAGGGCTCTAGCCTTAGAGTAAGGAGCCCTAGTGGTTCAGTGGTTAAGCACTCAGCTGCTAACCAAAAGATCGGCAGTGTGAACCCACCAGCCACTCTGCAGGAGAAAGATGTGGCAGCCTGCCTCCATGGAGATTTACAGCCTTGGAAACCCTATGGGGCAGTTCTACTCTGTCCTCTAGGGTCACTATGAGTTGGAATCGACTCGATGGAAATGGGTTTGGGGTTTGGTAGCCTTAGAGTTTCTGATTCAGTGAATCTAAGGTGGGACCCTAGAATTTGCCTTTCTGACAAGTTCCTAGTTGATGCCATTGGTTTGGAGACCACACTTGGAGAACCATTGCTGTAGGCATTCATTCATAATGTCCCACCTATTCATTCTCACTGCCAAGCCTTCATATTCTGCTGTTTAGATAGAGGTGGTTGCCTTGACTACCACTTAATAGTAACAATAGCTACTACCATTTATGGAGCACCTCTTATGGGCCATGAACTACACTAAGCTCTTCATATATGTTCTATTTAATGCCTTCCATAGCTCTATGAAATAATAATAATTATTATCATTCCCATTTGACAGATGAGGAAACTGAGACTTGGAAATGTTAAATGATTTCTTCTATGTCACCCAAGCTAATAAATGGTGGAGCTGGGACTCAGACAAACTGATCTGATTCCAAAGTCAGTGATCTTAACCATTATGCTCAGTTTCCTTCAAGTTATCTAGTGTTTCCTGTGAGATAAATTTATCATATCACTTCTCTGTTAAGATATGCCTAGGACCTTCCCATAGCCTTAGGTTAAAGTTCAGACTGTTCAGGAGAGCAGTCAGCATTATTAGGCTCCTACTAGGTTGTGTATAATTTTACATAATAATCTGTCTTAGCCTTCACAACAGCTTTGTCAGGCAGGTCTTAGTAGTAGTATTAACAGATATGGAGAAAATGAGACCTAGGGGAGCTAATTATTACAGGGTATCAGGGCAATACAACTAGATAAAATTTGGAATTAAACCTAGCTTTGATTTCAAGTCCCATCCTTTTCTACCATATGCTTTGCCCCTCTCTCTGACATCCAAGCCCATGGCAACTATTGCCTGTTGTTATTTACCTGTGGCTTCTTTAGCTAGTTCCTTCTCTTATAATCCTGCTTCCTTATAGGACTGAATTCATCTCATACCTCTGTACCCATTCATGATCTATTTATCTGCTCTTCTCTGGTGGTCCAAACTATGTCTGCTCTTGGAGCTCATAGTGGCAATTCCCATTGTCCTCTTAATCCTGAAATCGACATAGTTTGGGGCATTGATTTTGGTGATTTCTCTGTGAATCTTGACATTAGGTCTTTTTATGCATAAGAACCAGGTAAGTGCTCCATGCTGATGCCAAGCCTCCCAGTCAGGGTTTTATAGGAGCATATCAGGTAAACTGAGTATAAGGCTGATTTTGACTGGAGGGGTTTGGCATCCCCAGTGGTTGGGCATCAGCTTATAAAGGGAGGCTGAGCAAAAAGGGATATTAAAAGTGGCAGACCCTTAGTTCAGAAAGGTGTATGAACTCAAGAGGAGCTGTGTGTCTCTTTGTTTCCCTCCTCACCCTGTGCCTAGATTCTCCACTATGAGCTGCTGGCCATCCGTGATGCCTGCATCAAACTGGAAAAGGACTACCAGCCTGGGATCACTTACATTGTGGTGCAGAAACGCCATCACACACGCCTTTTTTGTGCTGACAAGAATGAGCGAGTGAGTTAGGGATTGAGGAGGTCACCCATACCGGCATCCTGCCTCCCTTCTCTTGGTAGGGAAGAAGCCCTTGAGATAAAATCTGAGTATTTAGTTCTTGGTCTGTCCATCCTCCCTAGCCCCTTCTTTCCCTTGTGGCCCTTCCTGTAGCACTTCTCTCCCTTAGTTTTCCCCTCTTCCACTCCTTCCCTTATACTTCCTCCCACTCCCCCTAGCTCCCTGGCCTAGACCCCATATTTAGACCAACTCCCAGACAAGGGAAAGGGAACTACCATTTATTGAACTTCTCCTATGTGCCAGATACTGTACAAGGCGTCTTCCTCACAGCAACCCTGTGAGGTAGGTAATATTATTATCGCCACTTTAAGCTCAGAGAGTTTAAATAATTTGCTAAGACTATACATCTAATAAATGGAAAAACAAGGACTTGAACAAAGGTCTGTTTGAATTCAGAAGCCCATTATTTTAGTACCCTGTACCCTCTGGGAACAGCAGTGTCCACGTCACTCTTGGGGTTCTGGTAGAGTCAGAATAGGATTGAACCAGGGCCCTAGTTAGGGCCAGGCAGGTCTTGGGATCTTGGTTGTGTTTGTTTCTCTACAGATTGGGAAGAGTGGCAACATCCCTGCCGGGACCACTGTGGACACGAACATCACCCACCCATTTGAATTTGACTTCTACCTTTGCAGCCATGCAGGCATCCAGGTAGCTGGGCTATGTTCTGGTGTTTCCAGTGGGTCAAAGATTAGTTGATTATTACCACTGCCTCTAGAATATATCAGTCATCAGTGAGTGGCGTTCACATCAGGATTGTCCTGAGTGCACCTTAAACAGAAGTGCACTTTGAGCATCTTGGGCAGGTTGCCCATAAGAGGGGTGTTTTATGAATACACAGCTTCATGCCAACTTGTTCATGGGTAGGTCATCTATTCTAACAATAGTCTTGACAATGATCCTGTTCCTTGTCATCAGCCATTTCTCTGCCAAATCTGGGGCCCCTCACCTTTTTATCTTCCCAGGGTACCAGCCGACCATCCCATTACTATGTCCTTTGGGATGACAACCGTTTCACAGCAGACGAGCTCCAGATCTTGACATACCAGCTATGCCACACTTACGTACGATGCACACGCTCCGTTTCTATCCCAGCCCCGGCCTACTATGCCCGCCTGGTGGCTTTCCGGGCACGATACCACCTGGTCGACAAGGAGCATGACAGGTGAGGCCTAGGGTCAGGCTGATTTCCTTTTTGCTCTAGCCTTTTGTACCAGAACCTCTCAACTTCTTTTGGATAGAAGGAAATGACGATGTTGAATATGGTGTCCTTGGGCTCATCTGCTGGAACCTGGATTGGGGTTTTCTCTTAAATTGGTATGGGAATTGGCTCCCCAGGGATAGGTCAGGGGATTAGCAGCAGCTTTGTTGACCAGGAAGGACTTCTTTCATTTTTCTTTTTCAGTGGAGAGGGGAGCCACATATCTGGGCAGAGCAATGGACGGGACCCCCAGGCCCTGGCCAAAGCTGTTCAAGTTCACCAGGATACTCTGCGCACCATGTACTTTGCTTGAAGGCAGAACGCTGTTACCTCACTGGATAGAAGAAAGCTTTTCAAGCCCTAGGAGCTGTGCTACCCGAATCCAGAGGAAGCAGGGAGGAGGGAGGTGGGGTAGGGAGGAATGTAGAAGGACATGTTTCCTTCTACAGAGTATGTGAAAGGGTGGGGAACAGGGCCGGCAAGCCAGACCACCAGCCAGAAATCTGACATTCACCTCATGCTCCCACCCTTCACCCCATTTTGTCACATCTGGCCCTGACTCCGCTGGACCAAGAGGGGCAGCACCGGTGCCCACCATACACACAGGTGTCTCATGTGACTCACAGTGCTAAAGACCCATGCCTGACAGCTTGGTAAGGTCGGCTCTTCAGCCCTGCGGACAAAAGCTGGTAGGTTTGGGTTCGATATTTCAGACGAGAAAGTGAGGGGCTTGGGAAAGTGGGTGGGAGGAGGGAAGGAATTTTATAGGAGCCTTAATCAGAAAAGGTCTAGATTTGTTTAAGAAAAAAAAAAAAAAAAAATGAAAGCAGACCCAGATGAATATTTTAGGATACTAGGTGTTTTAATGGGTTCAGAATCCAGTTTGTAGGAACATTTTTATTGCTAATGGTTTTGGTTGCTCCTCCCCCAGCTGCCATCCCCTTGCCCATATTCCTATCTTTCTGCCCTTTCTGCCCCACCTTACACCCCCTCCCTAACAGACACCCAGCCCCTAATAAGACTTAAGGCACTATGGCACTTAGCTCTGAAGTGACACGACCCTGTCTTCCTTCCGCCTGCTGGTGGGTAACCAGTGCCTTCCCTGTAATGGTAATGCTGCAGAACTGCAACCTTTTGTACCTTTCTTTTGGGGGATAGGGTAGGGGTGGGAGAGGAGGTAGGTGGGGAAGAAATACCCCTAACTCAAGCCTCCTGCCAGAATGCCAGCTATTTTGCATTTGAAGGAATTGAGGTCCACATTCATTAAGCTTTTAAAAAGATCACACCCTCAAGATGGTTGAAATCCATTGACATTTGCACTTTCAGACATGACAGGTTTCAGAGCTGCTGAGATGACTGGCCCCTGGCCTTTCCATTTATGTCTCTTTCTCTCCCTGTCCCCCCACTTCCCACCTTGGCCGGGTCTGGAGTTACTTTCATAGCGTATCTCATTCTTGGCTTCTTTTTTTCTGATGGTCAAGTCTCTTATGTTTCAATATTTCTTAACTGGGGTGTCTTATAACAAAAGATACTTAGGTTTAAGATAAGAAAAAAGAGAGAAAACTAAATGTTATTTTTATACCGTAACTTGAGTCTATTGCCAAAATCTGGAAATCCCTCCCGTGCCCACTGAGTTTACATCCCAGAAACATTGAGCCATCAGAAGGAACTGTGTATCTGACTTGTTCTCTGGCCTCACCGGGTAAGGGGGTGGTTATCTCGCCAAGGTGGGGCTCAGGCTCCAACTTTCCTCTGTGCAGATAATACCTTTTTCTTGCTGCAGGCTTCTGCCTCGGCACTGCTCTACAGTTTTTCCTGCAAGTGCATCCCTTCCTTTGGGCTGTCCTCTGACACTTTGGCTCATCCCTGATTCCAGTGTGTCCTGTGGATGCTCTGGGAGATTTTGCTGCTCCTGTAGCTTCTGTTTACACGAATGAATTTTTCCTGGTTTCCCACTAGGGCATGTGAGTGGGCAGCATGGTTTGTATTTTTTTAAGTCTCCTTGGACAGAGATGGGCTCTGGGCTCGGCTCTCTTGCAAGACTGTAACGGTAGGGGGTTCTAGCTTGGTGCCTGCTGGCCTTGAGGCAAGCCCCCCTCCTTCCTTGACTGTTCATTTTTACTGCCCCACTGCCTGGGATAGGGAGTTACAGCTACAACGTGGATATTTCTCTTTTTGAGGAGCCTGGGCTTGGGTTTGCTCCAAACTGGTGATGAAGCCATGACACTTTAGACTTAGCCCAGGCTTGGAGGCCAGCTGGAGGAAGACTGATCTGAATCCTGGCCTGTGCTGTTAGAGCTACCCTTTCCTGTCCCCAGCAGCCCTTGTACAGACCCAGATTTGCTATGCAAAACAGTCTATCCCAGATTCTGTTCTGGTTGGCTATATTGTTCAGCGACTTCACAAAACGTAGCATAAACATTCATTATGGAGAAAGCATAGGACTGTTGAGCAACTCCTCCTTTACTGCTTTGCTGCTGGCTACAACATGGGCTGCCCCAGGGGCGTAAGCCCAGCTGAAGAACAGAAGGGAGAGCTTTGGGAGGAGGCAGCTCACTGGAGAGCCTACATTCCTTACACAAGTGCCTAAAGAGAGTGATGCCAACACTCCATCTGCCCTGTCCATCGCCTTCATATCCTGTCTACTTCATGTTCAGTCACCCTTTGGGGGAGGGGAGCTCTCTTGGGACAGTGGGCTCTGCACATTCTCTTCTTGGGTGCATTTTGAGGCTGGGATCAGGGCACTATTCCCGGAGGGTCCAGTCATTCACCAGCATTTGCAAATGTCCGTAGGGAGCAGGTGGCAGCCACCTATTCTCAGCAATGAGTTTGTGTTCTCTTCTTTTCTCTCTCTCACTCTCTCCAGTCAGGTTTTGAGCTGGGGCTTGAAATGCTTTTTTAGCCCTTTTGGCATTGCACGTGCCATTCAAGAAATAATAGCAAGAGGAGCAGCTTGGGCAATGGCAAGAAAATGACTTCTTGCTTGGATTTTTTTTTTTTAATTCTGAGACTTGAAAGATACCCTTGACTTTGAGGCTTGTTCTTGTTTGAAAGGTGATGCACACAGGTTGAGAAGTGGTGTTGGCAGTAAGCTTTGACTTGCTTGGATTTGGTTTAAGCGGTGCTTCTTACCCAAGCTCTGAAGAAACTCTGGGGAGGGGACCCCAGCCTCATTCTTTTAGACAGGTTTTTTCCTTCCTCCATTCCACTATTTTGCCTTCCTTTTCCTCTCCTCTCTTCTGGTCTTCCTCTTCCTTCTTTCGATTCATTCAGCTAGCTTGCTGGCCTGCTTGCCTGCCTGCCTATGTGACGATGAATTCTCTGCATGGCTGCAGTAGTCCCACCGTTAGCTGGCAAGATCAGGGTTAGCTCCTTGATTACAGAAGACCAAGAACTTGTTCCCCGAACCTGGTGGTGTCTTCCCTGGGCTGGACTGCCCTCAGGCTTATACTGGAGCAGCAGGCCTGCCCAACTGGCATGAAATCAGGAGAGCTTCTGGCAGCTTTCACACCTATCCACTCCTTGGGGATGGTTTATCCTCATTACTTTTTCTAGATCTGGCTCCTTTTCTCTGTACCTGGGGCCTCCCTTTTCTGAGGATGTCCTAGGGTTGAGCTACTCGAGTATCCAGGATTGGAGAGGTTGGAGTTGGCTGTGGGGGAAGAAGAGCGTGATGAGAAGAGAAGGGAGAGAATTTGGATAAAATGTGGAAAAGGAGAGCACTACTCTTTTATCGTTCTTACAGGCCAGTGGGTCACATTAGAGATTGAGGTGCTATTGCTGGCCTCTGGGGATAAGCCTGGGGCTGTTGCTGGGAACTTAAGACTTAGTATAAATTCTTCAATTTAGGCTGAAGAATATGATACTTAAAAGTATGAACTCTCCCTAAAAAAGTTCCTGGTTCCCACCTGTTTCATAGCTCCTCTGTTGTCCTCCTCTTTGGCTAAGCAACAGTGTTCTTGGATAAAACTTTTTCGGTCCAGAATTCTGTGAATGAAGCCAGCACCCAAGATGGGCAGCCAGGGAGACTCTATGACACTTTTGCTGGCCCATGTGATGTCTGCAAGGCTAGTGGAACGATGGTCTAGACTTGCACCATGTGGAATGAAGAAGGATGGAAGTTCTTTCCCCATTAGGATAGAAAAGTCAATCTAGTCAAAAGGCAGTTTTGGGAACTGCATTAGAAGGAAGTTATTTTTATTTATTTACTGGGCCTAGGCCAATCCAGGATGGTAGCTGGGATGCCTTCCTTAAAATCTCATCATGGCAGGGATATGCAGGGCACTAGTTCCTATTTGGCCTTCTAAGCAGATTAGGGAGAAGAGCTTCTGTGGTTTTCTGTTTCCCCCCACTTATTAGGACTTGCCTTCTCCCTGGTCAGGGAGAGAGGGTGGGTTGGTGCTCTCCCCTTACTCTACTCCTACTGACTTAGAACCTCTGGCTGCTGCTTGGGAGCCCAAGAAAGGGAGTGGAGGGAATGGGCTAAAAAAAATAAAAAACACACAGAATGGGGGTGAAGGATGATTTCCTTCTTTAAAAAGGAAATAGGAAACCTTCCAAGGATTGTGCAAGTAAAGACAATGTGTCAAATGCACTGAGTCCCCTGGTGTAGTAGCAATAAGGAAAAATGAAAAGACATTTCCTGTGCACACAGTCCAACCTGACTGGTGTGTGCGATGTTGCACTTAGCAGCCATGTGCTGGGCATGTGTGACTACTCTGGGTTTCACTTTAGTTTCTAAAGTTTTTATCCCTCTCAAGTCCAGCATGGATGGGGAGATGTCCCTGGAGCCCCACAGCTGTGTACTTGTTTGCATTTGTTTCCCTTTGAGACTTGTGTTTGTGTCCTGCTTTGAGCTGTACCTTGTCCAGTCCATTGTGAAATTACCCCAGCAGCTGTAATGTACAGTTCCTTCTGAAGCAAGCGACAGCAGCAGCAGCACAATTCTGTGTTTTATAAAGACAACGGTGGCTTCTATTTCTAAAGTGCGGTCTCTTTTTTTTTTTCTATCAGCAGAGCAGAACTGTTGGGATTAATTACATTTCTGACAAGTTTTAGGTTAGAATAATAGATGGTTATTAAGAGCAGAACCATCACATCTTAAGGAGGAAAGTGTGGATAAAACGAATTTCAGAGTACTGAAACTGCAGCTGTTCATCTGGCTTGTATGCAGTCGTACTTCACGGGGCCTCCATTATTCTTCACTCAACAAACATGCAAAACACTATGTCCAGTCGTACTGCAGAAGAGGAAGAGGCAGGAACAAATCAAAAATGAGAAAAACAGTATCTCCTTAAGGAGCTTAAAGTCTGGTGGGGGATATGAGTAGCCAAATAGTTCCCTGGTAGAGAGAGAGAGATGAAGGACTGGAACAAGGCAGTAGCAATGAAGATGGACAGGAAAGGACAGATTTGAGAGATACTGAAGAGATCTAATTAACAGGAAGCAATAAGTGATGGGAGCGGGAGAGAGGAATAGAGACTAAAGACCAGGTTTCTGCTCGAGTTAAAGATTTGGGAGTCATAAACGGTAGTTAAAGCCAAAGGAGTCCTCGTACCACAATGGTTGAGTGATCGGATACTTACTGAAAGGTTGGTAGTTCTACTCTGTCACATGTGGTCACTATGAGTTGAAATAGACTCAGTGGCACCCAACAACAACAAAGCCATGAGAATGAAGAAGATGGCTTAGGTAATAGAAGCATAGTGTACAACTCTAGGAAACACATTTAAGAGATGGAGAGAGGAAGCAGAATGTAAGGTGACAGTCACATCACTGCTACATAACTTGTATTTTCCTTGACCAATGAGATGGGAGAAAAATCTGGAGAGTGGAATAGGGCCTGAAAAGGGAGTGATTAACAACATAAACAGCTGCAGAGAGGAGGAGGTATTTTATCTACTCAGTTTAGCATCCTACACCTCATTTTCTCTGGGATCTTATAACTACGTGATTTATCTTCAGTATTTTTGAAAGTGAGCATTGGAAAAACCTAATTTAAATAAGGGTAAGACTGAAACTTCCCAGTTGTTTACCACAATCACCATCCCCCCACCCCCCGCCGGCTCCTCCTGTCCTCAAGAGGTACTTGTAAAAGAATAAAATGAAACCTACTTTTGTTCCTAACCAGAGTCATGGGTAGTGTTCCAGTGCACTCTTTAGCACTTAGCAAATTGCTGTATTTACATGACTGTCTCTGGGGAGCTTGTGAACTCTCAGGAGCAAAAAATACATTTTATATTCATTTTTGTCATCTTAGGGCCATAGCATATACCAAGGGGTCAATATTTGTGAATAGAATTGAAATGAGCTAGAAATCTGGTTCATGAATACAGATGAGGGAATCAAGAAGTGATATTGAGTGCCCAGGATGGACTGAGCATTCCTGAATCTTCAGGTAAGCAGAAACTTAAGCAGGTTGCCATTATCTTTTCCCACTCTCACCCCAACTTGGAGGCTCCATAGTTTTTTACTGGAGCTGGTGGTGGAATTGTAAGTTCTGGTATTCCTCCCTGGTACTGCTAGGGTACTGTCATTTCTGTGCACTGGGGGAAGGTGATTCAGAGCTAGATTCTGGCAGAGGCCCCAGTAAGAAATCTTCAGCGGCAGCCACTGTGTGTGTACATGGGTCTAGCATTCCTCTGGAGGCCAAGTGTTGTAACTTTCCAAATGCATAGCTAACCTGTGGCTACCACCTGCCAGGTTCCCATGGGAGAGAAGCTTTTTAAAGGCTGGCCATATCTATGCTTTTCAGCAGTAAGGGTTAGGAAGACTGGCTGAACTTGAAGAGCAAATTGGAACATGGAGCAGATTTTTCCCAAGAGAAATAAGATTTAAAATAAATTTATGAGCCTGAAGGAAGCAGAAGTGATGTTTAGCAGAGAGAGTGGGAGGGTGACCATTAGGGGAAATTTTGCTATAAACTTCAGTTTTAGAAATGATTGAGGCTGGACAATCTTCAGGATTTGGCCACTGGTTGTTACCCAGGAGCCTGGGGCCTGTATTATCTGGGCCTGAAGCCCAAAGTTTTTAGTTCAGCCTTCTAGTTCCTCTGGACATCCGTTTTCAGCGTTGGTTGAGCAGCCTTCACTCTGACCTATCAACTGGCAATATATACTGTAGCACATTCTTATCTAGCAGGTGCTTTGGGACAGAGTGAGGCTGGATATTTGTGGTTATCTCTTGACTTTAAAAAACCGAAAAACCAAACCCACTGCCATTGAGTCAATTCTGACCCATAGTCACCCTATAGGACAGAGTAGAACTCCCCCATGGAGTTTCCAAGGAGTGCTTGGCAGATTTGAACTGCCAACCTCTTGGTTATCAGCCGTAGCACTTAACCATTACGCCATCAAGGTTTCCCTCTTGGCTTAGGAGACCCAGAACCTGATGGCAAAGATTGGTGGCTAAAAGGAAGGGTTGTGTAGTACAAGGAGAAGATTAGTTTCAAGTCCTGAGCCTGCATCATCCCAAGGCTGCTGTCTGCTGCTGGAATGGATAGCATTGAATTAGAAAATGAGCTCTCCCATTCTGTTTCTAGCTTTCAGATATTTGTTCCTCCAGCTATAGGCTGAGGAAATCCAGTAGGCTTAGAAGGTACACAGAGCCTGATAGAACTTCAAAGCAGCTCTCAAGGAGAGGAAGCTAGAAAAGTAGACTTGCTGGGACATTAGGGTGCAATTAGAAGTTCTCCACTTATACACCATAACTGCTTTCACCAGGACACCATGTATTATGGATTGAATTATGTCCCCCAAAAATACGTGTTGTGCATCCCAACCTCTGCCTGTAGTTATAATCCCATTTGGGAATGGGTTGTCTTGTTATGTTAATAAGGCAGAATTAGTGTAAGGTATATCTTGAGTCAATCTCTTTTGAGGATATAAAGGAGATTAAACAATTGAGCAGAGCAGAGATTGGGTAAGATAGATGCCAAGACACATGGAGGAGATCTCCCAGGAAGCAGCAGCTGAAGAGAAGGACCTTCCTCCAGAGCCAACAGAGAGAGAAAGCCTTCCTCCAGAGCCAACAGAGAGAGAAAGCCTTCCTCTAGAGCTGGAACTCTGAATTCAGACTTCTAGCCTCCTAAACTGTGAGAAAATAAATTTGTTTGTTAAAGCCATCCACTTAAACAAACAAATTTATTTCCGGTATTTCTGTTATAGCAGCACTAGGTAACTAAGAATTTGATACCAGGAGTAGGATGCTGCTGTAACAGATACCTAAAACATAGAAGCAGTTTGGAGTTGGATAATGGGTACAGGCTGGAAGAGTTTTAAGGTGCCTAGTAGTAAAAGCCTAGATTGCCTTTAAGAGACCGTTGGTAGAATTGTGGGTGTCAAAGGCAATTTGGGCGAGGGTTCAGAAGGAAGTGAGGAGAACTATAAAGTCTCTGTCGTCTTAGAGAATACATATGGCACCAGCAACAGAATGTTGCTAGAAATGTGGACATTAAATGTGCTTCTGGTGAGATTTTAAAAGAAAATTACAAACGTGATTGAACAATGGAAGAAGGGTGACGGTTTTTATGAAGTGGCAAAGAACTTGTCTGAATTGTGTTCAAATGTTTGATGGAAGGTAGAACTTGTAAGTGATGAACTTGGACATCTGGCTTATGAAACTTCTAAGCAAGATCTTAAAAGGCTGTGTGGTTTCTCCTTGCCGCTTATAGTAAAATGTGAGAGAAAAGAGATGAACTTAAAAATGAACTGTGCAAAATGAAAACAGAACTTAAAGATTTGGAAAATTCTGTTGTATATGCTAAGGTCTCATGTCCTCAAATGTTCACCAAGGAGGTGGCTACACAATCTTTTGTTAGAGATTAAGCCTGTAACTAATGGATCTAACCAACTACCACAGCAGAAAACCCATCAGCTTAGACTGAAGGGGACAGAGAAAGAATGAAAGGAAAGAATACTGTCTGCCTTTTGGAATTCTACAGGGAGGGAACAGGCCGAAAGAGCTACATCTGTTGTCTTCCAAGAAAAGAAAAGGACTATCCCTGGAGTAACTCAGAGATCAGCAGAACTGTTGGAAGGAGCATGGGAAGCAGGGCCTTCTCAATTTTAAAGGGTAGGGCCATGGTTTCCTGGATCTCAAAGGGTGGGGCCACAACCTCCTTGGTTTCAGAGTTGATCTTTGCCAACTTGATTTCAGAGTATAGGGCTGCCATTAAGAGTTCACAGATCCAGAGATGATGAAGAATTTTGCCCCAGGATGGAATATGCCTAAAGTCTTACCCATATTAGATTTAGATGATTCAGAAGATGAGGTTTTGAACTTGGAGTTGATTTAAGACTTTTGGGATGATGTGATGGGGTAAATTTGTTCTGTGGCAAGGACATGAATTTTGGGGGGCCAAACGATGGAGTGTTATGGGTTAAATTATGTCCTCCCAAAATATGTGTTGTAAATCCTAACCTCTGTGCCTGTGGTTATAATCCTATTTGTGAATGGATTATTTTGGCTATGTTAATGAGGAAGGATTAATGAGTCAATCTCTTTTGAGATATAAAAGAGCAGAGATGGGGTAAGATAGATGCCAAGACACATGGAAGTCTCCAAAGAACCAAGAAGCAGAAGCTAAAGAGACAAGGACCTTCCTCCAGAGCCAACAGAGAGAGAAGGACTTTCCCTAGAGCCGGTGCTCTGAATTCGGACTTCTAGCCATCTAAACTGTGAGAAAATAAATTTCTGTTCATTAAAGCCATCCACTTGTGATATTTCTGTTACAGCAGCACTAGATAACTAAGAGACCACATCAAAGTCTTTTAGGCTACTGTAGCTTATGCTGCATTAACACACTGTCCTGCTCTTGTTTTGGACTGCAGCAGCTTCACCATCCACTTGGCAATGTTTTGGGAAGACAAAGTAATATAGAGGGACCTTTCTGGGAAGCCTGCAGTCCCTCTCCCCCCACCTTCCAAAGACAAGGAAGTTTTCTGTTAAAAGAGGCAGTGAGGCTCCCAGCCAGGTTTTTGGAAAAGGGCTACTGACTGTTAATGGGAATGGACTGGAAAAGAGGAGTTTGGGTACCTGAAGTACCTAAGTGTTTTGTACAGTTTTTTGTCTTATTTAACTGCATTGTCATGCATAGTTTATTGGTTACTTTGCCTTAAATTGCATATAACAAAATCTCAATTTAACTGGTTTAAGTAAGGAAACTCATTTTGTTTAAGAAGTCCTGATTTAAGATGGCTACCATATTGGTTAATTGATTCAATTATAACATCAAGGAATCAGGTTCTTGCAGTTGTTTTGCTCGCTATTCTCTGTGTTGGCTTATCCTCATGCTAGTTCAACTCATCCCTAGATGGCTGCCGTAATTCTAGACAATGTTTAGCCGAAGAGGCACTAATTTTCCCCACTGTCCCATTTAAAAGCAGGGAAACCTTTCTCAAGAAGCCCCAGCAGATTTGACCTTATGTCTCATTTGTTAGAAATTGGTCATCTGCCCATTCCTGTCATTGGCAAAGACCATTATCAGTGACTTAAATTAACCAGGAGTTTCCCCCTGGGTCATATGGACTAGAAAGTCTAGTGTACTGGCAAGAAATAAGGGGGTAAGGGCTGTTTGGCATGCATCCAGCAGTGTCTGTTCTAGGTAGGTGCTCTGATTTTTACAAATAAAGAACATGAGTCTCAGAGAGGATCAGTGACTTTCCCAAAATTCCATCTAGTAGCAGAGGACCTTCAGTCTCAGTTCTGTCTACGCCTAAAGTCCCTATGTTTTATATTGTGTCGTGCTGCACTTGGGGAAAAGTACAAAGTAGCTTTCTTTTTGCCTTATAGAAGGTGCTGGTTCAGGTGATGAGATTTGAACTCAGGTGCCAAGTTGGGTGTACCCCAGCCCATGTGAGAGGAAAGGACTCTATCCATTTGCTCTCCTCATCCAGTAATGATGATTCTTGTCTAACACAGGAAGCTAGGAATACAAAAGTCCTAAGTGAAGGGAAATATTACTGGTAGCAAGGAAGAAGACCAGGCACTGTGAGTCCCTTAGCCTGATTTGCTGGGCTTGGGTTCGTACCAACAGTTAAAGCAGGCTGCTGGCCATCTTTTCTTTCCTGAGTATACTGGGTGTTTTATAGCTCATTTTGCTTTTTCCTAATGAGCAATGATAGAGATCAACTTTTCATGTGCTATCCAGGTATCTTCTTTAGTAAAGGGTTCATATTTTTTGCTCATTTTTAAATTGAGTTGTCTTATTACTGAGTTGTAAGGGTTCTTTGTAAATTCTAGATACAAGTCCTTTTTTGGATATATATTTTGCAAATATTTTCTCCCAATCTGTGGCTTGCCTTTTCATTTCATTTTAAAGAGCAGAAGTTTTAAGTTTTGCTGTGCAGTCTATTAATTTCAGTCAGATTTGTTGCCTTTTTTTTTTTTTTCCTAGTTTGTGTTTTCTTAATCATATTTTAAGAAATTTTGCATTGGGTGTTTTGGTGGCTGCTGAGGCAGCACAACTTTCAGAGGGCACTGATTTCCATGCTCCTAAGATTTCTGTGGAAACCCTGGTGGCGTAGTGGTTAAATGCCATGGGTGCTAACCAAAAGGTTGGCAATTTGAGTCGACCAGGCGCTCCTTGGAAACCCTGTGGGGCAGTTCTACCCTGTCCTATAGCATTGCTATGAGTCAGAATTGACTCGACAGCAACGTGGTTTTTTTTTTTTTTTTTTTTTAATATTTCTTTATACACAAGGCATAAAGGCAGAGTTCTAGCCTGCTTCCAGAGCCCCGTACTTGTAGCACATTTATTTATTTATCCATCTATCCATCCAGCAAATATTTACTGATCCTGCTGTTTGCCAGGCACTGACCCAGTTCTAGGAACTGGGGCTATGGTAGTGAGCCAGATACACAAAGATTCTACCCTTATGAGCAGCTCAGTTGAGAATGAGGTTATCCAAAAATTGTGTGTGGGGGGCTACTTAAAGGGAGTGCCTAATTCAGCTTTGCCTTTGATAGAATCATTCAAACCTCTTTGCCTTCCCACTTCCCAATATTACTATTCATAAGCTTTTAACGTTGGCTTAGTCTAAAGAGGAGGAGTTTCTGGATAGCAGAAGTAGATGGGAAGGCATCATAAATATTTATTAAATCCAAACCCTCCATCAGTGTCAGAAAAGAAGATAGTGGCCACCTCCACGTTTTATCACCATGTCTCCTCTAGAGGATGAAAAGGCCTGGAATCAGAGAACTAGATCCAGAATGGGGGATAGAGGGTATGATAGACCCTTACACAGGAGTTGGTATTTACCCTGACAGATGCTGCTACCACAACTTGGGTTGTGTACAGTCAAGGATTCAAAAACTTTTCAGATACAGTTTCATCTGGTGACAGATTTGAAATTTTCAAATTTGGGTAGGGCATTATCTTTCACAGAGGTAGAGGTGGGAAGGAAGAAGAAAGTGAAGCACAATTGGAGTCAGACAGATGTGGGTTTGAATCCCATCCCCTTATTGTTTACCGTATGGTAGGTACATCTGATAAGTGCTTAGAAATCATAACTATAGTAAATATTATGGGTATCCACTAACATTTAGGGAGGGTTTTCTCTGTGCTTTATGTATATTCCCAAACCTCACAACAACTGTGTAAGGTACATATTCTTTCCATTTTTTCAGATGAGGAAACTGAAGCCCAAAAACATCAAGTGACTGATTCAAAGTCCCACAGTTGAGTGGAGGGAACTGAAGATATTTTTTCTCCTTCATCTTCTCAAGCTTTGAGAAAATGTATTTTGATTAAAAAAAAAAAAAGTCTAAATCTTTTGATATTTAGGGATGTAGGAAAAAACCATGAATCAGCCTAAATAAAATGGTATCATGTTTCATTCAGGCAACAAATATTTGCCAGTGTGCTGGCTCTGGTTTCCTTATGAGGCTTGCACTGTAGTGGGAAGGGGCCACACAAACTAGTGAAATAATTAGATTGAAATAAGGGCTACCAAGAAAGTGTTGAGATAGAATAACAGGGAGCGTCCTAACATAGCTGAGTGGTCCGAGAAGGCCTCTCTAAAATGCCTTAAATTGAGGGTGGGGAGGAGGGGGCAGGAGGGCTGACTGGAAAGGAAGCGAGAAAGGAGGAGAAGGTTCCTGGCCAAGTGCACCAAAAGCAGGCTCCTAGACGGAAAAGCAAAATGCTTTGCCGGTTAAGGGAATCAGAAGCTGAACAGTGTAGCTGTAGTAAAATGATCAGGGAGAGCCTTACTTGGAGAGAAAGGCAGGGGCCCCTTAACGGAGTGCGTTTTGGCCCTGGAAAGGAGTTTGGATTTTCTCAGTGTCAAGGCGGTATTAAGGAGTTTTAAACGTGGAAATTATTCGATCCGATGTTTGTGTAATGTCCTGTTCCTTAATCACCTTTTTCCAAAAGTCGTTAAAGCAACCCTACCGATTTGGGAGATAATCAATTGTGCGGGTCACTTGACCTCTTGTTGAGGGGGAGGCACTTGAGGCAGCCCAAACTAGGGGGCGGGGAGGGACGGACCAAACGTGCTCAACCGGGGGGGCCTCAGTCTCAGCTGCAGGTCCGGATCCTTTACTTGGACAGGCCTAGCTTTCAGGTAGGCTCCTCCCCAGGTAAGCTCCGCCGCCATCCGCGACGTCGCCTCTGGCAGGCCCCGCCCCCAGCAAGGTCGCGCGAAGAGCCCCGTCCCTCGGGGTTGTCTCCGGCCGGCACGACCAGCGGAGAACCGCTGATGGGCCGGCCCCGCCCCGCTCTCCTCCCGGGCCGAGGCTCCGCCCAGGCTCCGCGCCCGCTCCCGGACGCCTCCTCTGCGTCCTCCGCGCCGGCCGCGCCCGCACCGACGTCGCTCTCGCACGGCTTGGGGCGGAGAGGCGAAGCTTCGACGTCGGGCGAGCCGGGGCAGCGGAACTGACGCCAGCGGGCTTCCGGGGGCGTCCCCCGGGGGAGGTCGGTGGCACGGCAGTCGTGGAGGAGCAGTGGGAGCGTAAGCAGTCAAGGGCGACGCAAGTTCCGGACCGGGCTCCCCTTTTTCGCCTCATACCTCTCCTTCCTCTGGTTTAGTCCTGTGTGGTTTCCCGACGGCGGCTCTTCCTAACGCGAGCTTTCGGAGTGCAATTGCTGAGGAGGCGCAGTCGCCGCCCCCGTCCCGGGGCCGAGTGAGGGTGTCTGTCGCGCCGCGTCGCCCCCCGCGCCGCCTCCTTGCCCCCAGTGGTGGGCGCTTTTCTCACTCGGAGCACTCCCCCCAGCTCCATGAATGGAAATCGGCTCCGCAGGTGAGTCTGGGCCGGGCACGGTCGGTGGGGGTGTCACCCAGCTGTTGTCCCCGGAGCCGAGCATCGTCGCTCCTTCCACCCCGGCCCAGGTGCGCGAGGTGGGCACCCTCCGGGCGTCGTCCCTCTTCCCGCCCCCACGCCCGGCCTCTCCGCATCCGCGCCGCAGTTCTCCGGCGGCCACTGAGTTAGCTAAACTGCCTGGAGGGGAAACTGTGCTTAAAAGATTTAAGTTCATTGTTGTTTAGGCGATATTACTCATTTTTTGTGGAATACTCGTTCTCGAGTCAGGAACGGTTTGCCATCGGTTTTGTTTTTATAGTTGAAGAAGTAACGGTGTCCGTGTCCTCTAACTGGGTTGTGTGTCCCGTTCAGTCTCTGGGTGGCGAGCCACCTCCCTTACCTATCTCTTGAGGTAGTTGTGAAGATACATTGAGATAACGGAGGAAAAATGTTTGAAGTAGGTATTAGGTGCAACGTCAAATTTAAGATGGCATTTCTTCCATCCCCTAGTTATCTGTTAATGCTTGTGGCAGCGTGGTGTATAGTTCTGAGTAGCTTGGAGATGTCATATCAGCCTGGATCACTGCTTATGTGAGGAGGTGGATCTTAAAATTACTGAAAATATATATATTTTTCCATTCTCTGTACCCTAGAGAAGCAGTTTTCATTTTCCTGGGAATTTGGAATTTAGGAAAACTGCTTTCTCTCCTGGGGAAAACAGCAGTCTTGAAAAAAATTGCGATGTGGGCAGTTCTTTTAAAGAAAAAAAAAACAAAAAACATGGTGTGGTTCTAAAGTAATTACTTGAGGGACATAGAATAGCTGTTACATAACCGTTTGTTCATCAAATGATGATGCTTGGTATGTTAAATTTGGATGTATGCCTCATCCCGATGGTCACAAATTTATAAACTAATTTAAGAAAAAAAAATTTTGGGGGGGGGACATCTTGTTACAAATGGTATTATGAGTCTCTGAATTTCACATTTTCTTTTGCCAGTTTGAGAGGTACCTCAATATGATATAAAGAATTTTGTTGATAAGGAGTATAATTGTCAATTAGATGCAAAAAGCACTCAGAAATTGGGGGAGTGAAATGGAGAGGAGGTTTATTACAAGTTTTATTACATGGAATTTTCTAAAATCAGCTTCCACATCCTTTTAAAAATGGAAAGTTTGCCTAGATTGTGAAGAGCTTTGAGACACTTTTATTATTAATTCATGTATTTCAGAAGCTGCCCTGGTTTTGAAATTTCTACCATGCTCTTTGTTCTTACTGTATAAAAGGTGCAATGATTTGGGGCTATTTTACATAATTTTCTCTCATAGAAGCCCCTGGGTGATACAGATGGTTAATGGCTGCTAATTGAAAGGTTGGAGGTTTGAGACCACTCAGAGGCATCTTGTTAGAAAGCCTGGTGAACTATTTCATAAAATCAACCATTGAAAACCCTGTGGAGCACAGTTCTACTCTGACACACATGGGATCACCATGAGTTGGAGTTGACTTGGCAGCAGTTGGTTAACTGGTTGGTTAATCTTGTTGTAAAGCTGGAAAACAAAACATGAAAGTTAAACATTTAGTTATTAATCATAATAATCATACCAAAACTTTTAAAGATATATAAAAAAAAATTATTTTCTGTTTCTCTCCGCCCCTCACCTTTGGGTTTTTCATGTGAAATTATGCCCAAATATATGGGCAACAATTTAGAGTAAATACTTCTGAATTCACAATGCCTTAGCCAGCTATTACAACTAGCCGAAGTACAACTGGGTAAATGTTCTTACGAATTCTTGAGCTGTAGATAAGTTTTGTGTGTGTGTGTGTGCCATTGCTGAAATACTTACTCATTTAACTGTCTTCACATATGGGCAGGTATAGTTAGATGTATCAAAACTATATATATGCTTGGACATCTTAATGGGGTTTATACATGACAGGACTATAATAATTAAGATAAGCTTTATAGCTTAGTTCAGGATTGTCGTTAGCAAAAAACAAAATTTTCATTTTCCCAGAGATTTAAATATAATCGTTACGCTGCACATGAAATTGAAAGCATAGTTAGGAAAAAATGTGCAACTAAGTTTTATATCAAGAATTTGACAGATATGTTATATATTTTGGTTTAAAAACTTTTAGATATAAATGTGCTTTAATAGTCTATTGGTCAATATTGGATCTTGGCTCTTTCTGTTATAAGTTTTTGTTTTGTGTGGAGGTTCTCAGGAATCATGACAGGATGTTTTAAATCCTAATCGTGTGGGCACATAGAAAACTTATTTACGTTAAAGGACTTCAAATACATATACTGTGTAACTTTTTTGGAAATGTTGCTCACTAAATATTAATATTTGTCTGTTCTTCCCTTTTGCATGAAATAAAATTTAAGTGATTTTTAAGGGTGTTCTCTACTATTCACTGATTTAGTACTGTCTGAATTTTGATTTAGCCAAAATATCTGGCGTTGTTCGTTTTTGAATAATAATAGTAACCAGTAGTTCAGTGTCTGTGCCTATGAATTCTTAGTGAACTTCTAATGAAACTCTGTTTTTTATGTTTAATTACAGCTGAACTAAGAGTATATGTTGTATTTTAGTTCCAAATAAAGTAGGAGTAGGGGAAGCAGAAATGTTCATTGAGATACCATTTCTCCTGAGTAGCTGTTTTCCAGAACCATACCATTCTAGTTTGTTTTTTAGGCAATGTCAGACAACTGTTTAGTGGGGAAGGAATTTATTTGTCTACCAATGGAGGGAAAACATTTACTTTTACCTTAAACTAATAATATGCAAATTGACTTGACAGGTTTGGTAGGTATCTTACAAGAGCTTTCAAAAATGAATGATAGACTATGTTTCTTTCTTACTTTTACTTTGAAATGTGGTGTCTGGATATAGTTGTTTCAGAACTCTGCATTTCTTTAATAATACAAATAAATAAAAGTTAATTTCCAAAAAAATGCATGTGTGGGAAGGTACAACTAAATCAAAACTGTGATTTGAATAAGGTGAATAAGAGCTGCATTTTCAAAATACTAAAATGTAGAATGCTATCCGAATCTCAGTTTAGAATTTAGAACAAGTAATCTTTAATTACTTTGGGAAATGTTTCTATTATATATAATTTTCTCTTATAGATTTTTGTCTTGAAGGAAAAAAAAAGTGTCAAAATGCTGCTCTTTTGGAGGGCATGAATTTTTAACCATTACTTGGGAAAGGTTTTTCTACTGGATTGTCATTTGAATTTTATCTTGTCCTGCTCTGGAGTGGCTCTTACAACTTTTTTTTCTAGTACTTGATGCTCTTGACTGACAGGGGAACTTATAAAAAACATGCAAAATTTTTCTGATTTTTGTTTTAGAATTTAATTCAACTGTTTGACAGTGATGGAACATATTGAGAAAAAACTGAGAAGGCAGCAAAAATAATCTTTTTTCTTCTAAAAGATATAAAAATAAAGAGGACAATAGAAAATATGTGTAACTCTCCAATGTAATTCAGTTAACATGATGATGAAGTTTTTGAAATTATCCACGATTCCATCACCCTGATATAATCATTCTTTTTTTTAAACCAAATCCCAATTGAGGAATTTAGTAATTTAGAAAAGCAGTTTGAATGAATGAAAAGATTGCTAGATGCTGCTTCCTTTTGGAAAATTTTATATAATAAGTTGATAATTTACAATTAATTTATATTTTCCAAAGGGTACATTGCATTTGTTTGGTTCTGTAAGCCTGGCCCGATATTATGCAAAGAGGCCTGGGGCCCTATAAAGCAGACATTTCCTGGAAGAGTTCTCTGTTGTATATGGAAAAACCCTAGCTCAGAGTAGAATACTTGCCAAATTGTCATAAACTGCTGAATTCTAGTTGAATACTATTTTGCTTTATAATACAGCCATCTTGTTTCACATAGGTTTTGATATTCTTAAAATATTTGAGGGTCAACCTGAATAATGAATTAAGCTGAAAATATTTCATTAATCTACTAACAAAACATTTTCTCTTGTAATACTTAAAACTAGGATCTTAAAATATAGCTTATAATTTTTGTTTTGTTTTTAATGGATAGAGAAAAAAAGATCAATAACAGTTCTGTTTTCAGAAATGTAAAATTAAAAAGATAATTTATTTCAGATCAGTATCCTTCCCAGACCTGTTCAGTCTCTGATTGTTGTGATGAACAGCAATTTACCAGACATTCCTACTTCTAATTCAGTTGTCTAGGATACTCAATAGACCCTCATTCTTGGCTCATTAACAAAACAGATGTGAGAAAGAATATTGTGTGGTTTTTCAACCATAACGGTTATGCTGTTAGGATACATGAACAGCCTTTCTGTATTTGGAGTTTCAGTGGTTTTCTGCCATTATCTGTGTTAATATTAATGACTTTCTTTGGCTAGCCACTGCTTTATTAAAAACCACTATTGAGATTCAGCAAAACCTTGTCATATAACTGATACTTTCTCTTATATCTTAATGTGAGCTTTTTGTGGTTTGGGTACAATAAAAAATTATGTACATTAGTCTAAAATGCCAGTTTAATGAAACAGTTTTGAAGAATTCTTTGTTTAACATCAGCCAATTATTTTATACATTGCTTCCCAACTGCCAAGTTCTTGGGAAATTAGAAGGTAACTGTAGAATATAGACACGCGGGATATTTTTATATTTTTCATTTGTGGAAGAAAGTTTGCAAGAAAATGTTCTCAGTTGTAGCCTTACATAATACTGGTTTTGAATCATTACTAGTATTTGATATTTTAACTGATTTCTAAATCTTCTAACAACATAAATTCATTATTGTATCTCTGAATTTTAAAGAAGATTAAAGAATAGATTGTAAAATGAGCTTATACTTTAGCAATGTAGTCTGTTTTTTTTAAAGAAACATTCTGGCCTCTAAATTATGAATTAATCTGTTTCTATGTTTAACATAAAAGTGGCATAACTCTAAAATTTTTGTGTGTGTGCTCATAGTTTCTTAAAAGCTACCTAGCCTTTAATTACAAAATAAACAAATCTCAAGGCATTTCTATTAGTCTTAAAAAGGGGGAAAATGCCTTTTAAAAAATTGTTCCCCAAACTACCATCTGAGAAACTTAACCCTCAACAGTCTGAATGTTCTGTAAGTGATTAATTTGGCTGTAGTGAGTAGAATAAGTGCAGTGAGTATGGTAATAAGTCTAGTATGTTTGTACAGGTTCATTGAATGCATAGGTAGAACTTTTAATTAGCAGGTAGGAGGTTACTAAAGTACAAAGCTAATACTAGTTGACCTTGTGGACTTAAAATGTTTAAAACCAGAGGCATTTTACTATGTCAAATTTTGAGGTCAACTCTGTTTATTTGGTAAGTATTGTAGTACTTACGTTTCTGTATACTGGTCCAGTGACTAGGATAAATTCCTACAAGTAGAATTGTTGAAATAAGAAGTATGCCATGGATATAAAAGGAAAAGTTAGGAGTGAAAATCCATAATTTGGTAGTATGCTGTAGTATATGCTGTAATTGATTTTGATTGATTCACTGCTTATTTTTCATCAATCACATTTGCTGTAGGTAGTCGTTTAATTTTGGTCTCACAGCTAGTACATATTGGATTGTTAGATCAGTGAATAATATATACATGTATGCTTTGAAAATGTATAGTTTTATGTTTAAAGTTTTGTTTCATTAGTTGATATTAGTCAGTATTTACTATAGCTACCAAAAGAAAAGTTTGTGGTGGAGAGAGATTCCAGATAGTACTTTGTATTTCTATGTAATTACATTTTCAACTCCAGTGAGGAATATTCGTGTTTGTTAAATAACTAAAATATGCTTCATTGGAAGTATAATAGAATTTGTTGTATTGACAGGATATCTTTTGGATACTTAAATTTGATGGTAATGATTTTGTAGTTAGTAACTGTAGAGTTCTGCTCCTTTGCTTATCTATGAAACAAAACTTGGGGTTTTGGCAAGTTTGCATAAAAAGCACCAGACAAAATAATGGTAGTGGAGAGAAAACTGGCAGCGTGATACAATGTAAAAAGCATGGGTTTTGGAGACAGATCCTGGCTCTCAAATTAACTGCGACGTTTGAGGAGTACATTTAATCTTCCTTAAATTTAATTTCCTTATCTATAAAATGGAATGGTAAAAAGAGATTAAGTATATAGAGGGATGGTACTTCCTTTCTTCCTATTTTTAAAAAACATTTTATTACAGAGAATTTAGAATGTATACAAATAGAGTTGTGTGATAAACTCCCACGTACCTACCACTTAGTCCCAACAACCATCAACCCATGTCCTGCCTTGCCCCTTAAACGAATAATTTCTTTTGTAAGGATCAGCGCAAAGCTGGCTCCTGTGAGGCAGAGGTTAAAGATGTGCCAACTTTTCCAAGCTGCTGTACCATCATCTCTAACATCAGTTACCCCCTCTCACCTCAGTACTCTCCCTCCTGTCTTGGTTCCCTAATTCACTTCAACATCTCACAGAACTCACGAAGCACTTAAAGGAAATGGCTCATGCAGTTGTGGAGGCTGGCAAGTCCCCAGTTTTTGGGTCAGGCATAGACTTCTCCCTGGCTCTCAGTCTCTGCCCAAAGGCACTCAGCTTTCTGGCCCTGTGGGCCTGGAAGCCCATTGCAGCATATCCTGGAGGTCTCTGCTGCAGGTCTGTGCTGTGGGTCTCTCCTTTGGTGATGGTGGGCTCTCCTCTCTGCTCTGAAATTGGCTCTCTTTTAAGGCAAAACTGACCAGTCCCCTTGGTGAGCCACAGTTATCTTATTTGCACAGCCCCAGTGGCTAGAAAGGCCACACACAAAAGTAATTTATCGTACCACACTCCTACTTTGCCTTCTCCTGTATTATTTTGAAGGAAATTCTGGACATAATACCATTTCATTCATAAATATTTAAATATCTCTAAAAGACATGCAGCTCTTTTTAAATACAGCCACAGTACCGTTTTCACAGCAGCGATAACAACAATAACAGTAGCAACAGTAATCCCTTTTTATCAGGTGCAGTCAGTGTTCATATTTCTACTTGTCTCAGATGTTTTAATTATTATTATTTACAATTTGCCTTTTTTTTTTTTTTTTTTTTAATTTTTGAATCAGGATCCAAGTAAGTTCCACACACTGTGATTGAATGATATGTCTTTTAATCTGTAAATTTACTCTCCTTTTTTTGCCCCTGTAATTTATGGGTTGTTTGTCCTCTTAGAGTTTCTCACAGCCTGGATTTTGCTGATTACCATCCTCATGGTGTAATTTAACATGTTCCTGTGTTCTCTCAATTTCCTGTAAACTGGTAGTGCATCTACAGACTTGATCAGATTTGGGCCTTTTTGTTTTATATTTTTTAACCTATTCCAGATAGGTTTTGGTCCCTATTTCACTGAAATTGCTCTTATCATAGTCACCAAAACCTTGCTAAATCCAGTATCCTAAATCATGATCTTATTTCTCAATCACATTTGTTAAGTTGTTTTATTCTTAAAACATGTTTTTTTCCCCATTTCACATCTGGGATACCGCTCTCTCCTCCAGTCTCAGTGCCTGTTACATTTTAGGTTCCTTTGCTGTTGCGTCTTCATCTTCCCAATTTCTAAACATTGAAAGTACCCCAGGATTCAATATTTTCTTCTGTATTCATACCACAGACTGGGCGATCTCCTCTGGTCCAATGGTTTTAAATACCACTTTTATTTTGAGGACATTAGCCTGGACCTCTTCCTGAACTCCACACTCATCTAACTGCCTATTGGATACCTACTTGTATAGACACCTCAAACTTAACATGTCCTAAAAATCATCTTGATTGGGGCCACATAAACCAGAGACTCCATCAGCCTGAGACAGAAGAATTGGATGGTGCCCGACTACCACCAATGACTGCCCTGACAGGGAACATAACAGAAAGTCCCTGATGGAACAGGAGAAAAGTGGGGTGCAGAATTCAAATTCTAGTAAAAAGACCAGATGAAATGGTCTGACTGAGACTGGAGGAACCCCAGAAGACATGGCCCCCAGACTCTCTGTTAACCCAGACAAACTATTCCCAAAGCCAACTCTTCAGACAAAGAATAGACTGGACTATAAGACATAAAATGATACTCGTGAAGAGTATTCTTCTTAGTTCAAGTAGATAACATGAGACTAAATGGCAAGCGTCTGTCCAGAGGCGAGATAAGAAGGCAGAAAGGGATAGGAGTTGGTTGAATGGACACGGGAAATCCAGGGTGGAAAGGAGGAATGTGAGGTCACATTATAGGTATAGAAACTAGGGTCACATAATGTGTGCAGAAATTTTTGTATCAGAAACTAACTTGAGCTGTAAACTTTCATGTAAAGCACAATTGAAAAAAAAAAAAAATCCTCTTGATTTCTTCTTTAAACCTGCTCCTCCGACAGAATCTTCTCTATCTTGGTAAGTGACAATTCCATTCTGTCAGTTGCTTAGACAAAAAAATTTGAGAGCTCTTTTTCTCTCATACGCCACATCTAATCCATTAGCAATTCCTGTCAGGTCTGCCTTCTGAGTGTATTCCACATCCACATCAGTCCCCCTGGACACCAATATCCTTTGCCTACTAACTGGTCTTCCTGCTTCCTTGTATCCCTTACGTATAATTTTTTCATACAGCAGTGTGATCCTTCTAAATTATAAGTCACATCATAATGCTGCTTTACTTGGGAACCCTCCACTGGTTTCTCATCTCTCAAAATAAAATTCAGAGACCTCACCATGACTTACGATCTGATCCCCTTTATCTCTGTGACCACGTCTCCTACCATTCTGTCCTTTGCTCACTCAGTTCCAGGTAGAGTGGCCTCTTTGCTGTTCATCAAACACACCAAGCAAGCTTCTGCTTTTTCCTTTATACTTGCTTTTTCTCTGCCTTGAATGCTCTTTTAGATGACTTGATCCCTCACTTATTTCTGGATTCAGCCTACTTTTCACCCTATCAGAGAGTCCTTCTTTGAAAACCCCATGTAAAATGGCTAACTACCTGATTAGCATAAAAGAAATACAGTATAATCGCCCCCTCCCCCAATGAAAGCTCCATGAGGACCAGGTTTTTGTTTGTTTTCATTATTCATTGCTGTTTCACCTGAGCCTAAGCAATGCTTGGCACTTAACAACAACAACAACAACAAAATCCATTACTGCCAAATTGATTCTGACTCATATCGACCCTATAGGACAGAGTAGGACTGCCCCACAGGATTTCCAAGGCTGTAAATCTATGGAAGCAGACTGCCACATCTTTCTCCTGGAGAGTGGCTGGTGGGGTCGAACCACTGACATTTTGGTTGTTAGCTGAGTACTTAAACACTGCACCACCAAGGCTCCTTCCTGGCACTTAGGCAGTCAGTAAATATTTGTTGAAGGAATGGTAGGCTTTCAGCAATTGTTAGTTTGTAGTATAGGATGGATAGTCCCTGGGTGCTCCACCACTAGCTGAAAGGTTTGGAGTTTGCCCCACTCACCCAGAGGCGTCTCAGAAGACAGGCCTGATAATATGCTTCTGAAAGGTCACAGCTTTAAAAACCCTTTGAAGTGGTTCTGCTGTGCACACATGGGATCGCCATGAGTTGGAATCAACTCAGTGGCAACTAACAACAACAAATACAGTGTAGTGGCTAAAAATGCAGGCTCCGAAATCAGATTACCTATTTGTAAATGCTGGCATTGTTATTACTTTCTAACTGTAACCTTGAGCAAATTATTTAACCACTCGTGCTTCAGTTTCTTCAACATAGTACCTGCCTCAAAAGGGATGCTGTAAGAATTAGATTATCTGATCAGGAACCCTGGTGGGGTGTAGTGGTTAAAAGCTACGGCTGCTTACCAAAAGGTTGGCAGTTCAGATGCACCAGGCGCTCCTTGGAAACTGTATGAGGCAGTTCCACCCTGTCCTGTAGGGTCGCTGTGAGTCGGACTTGACGGCAGCGGGTTTTTAATGTATGTCAAATACTTGACACTCACTGTGTATGTTAGCTATTGTTGTTGTTAATGTTACCGCCCTTAAATATGCTGTGAGCTGCTTAAACACGGTAACCATGACTTATTCATCTATGTATCTATAGTAATTTGAAAATAGTAGTTTTTCAATTAATAGACTGAGTAAATGCCTTTTTATGTTTTTGATTGTTTAATTTTTGTCCCTGGGGAGCGTAAGAGTTTCATAAGAGAGTGGGATGTAAAGAACATGAAGTATTATTTTTTAGCCAGTGTTGATAGTTGTTGTTAGGTGCCATTGAGTTGATACCAACTCATAGCAACTCTGTGTACAACAGAATGAGACACTGCCTGGTCCTGTGCCATCCTCACAGTCGTTGCTACGTTTGAGCCCATTGTTGCAGTCATTGTGTCATTCCATCTCATTGAAGGTCTTCCTCTTTTTCGCTGACCCTCTTTTTTACCAAGCATGATGTCCTTCTTCGGGAACTGGTCCCTCCTGATAACATGTCCAAAGTATGTGAGATGAAGTCTCACCATCCTTGCTTCTAATGGGCATTCTGGTTGTACTTCTTCCAGGACAAATTTGTTTGTTCTTTTGGCAGTCCATAGTATATTCAGTATTTTTAGCCAACACCGTAATTCAGAGGCATTAATTCTTCTTCAGTCTTCCTTATTCATTGTCCAGCTTTCACATGCATATAAGGCGATTGAAAACATGGTGGCTTGGGTCAGGCACACCTTAGTCCTTAGAGTGACATCTTTGCTTTTTAATATTTTAAAGAGATCGCTTGCAGCAGATTTGCCCAATGCAGTGCATCATCTGATTTCTTGACTGCTGCTTCTGTGGGCGTTGATTGTGGATCTGAGCAAAATGAAATCCTTGACAATGTCAACCTTTTCTCTGTTTATCGTGATGTTGCTTAGCGATACACTTGTGAGGATTTTTGTTTTCTTTATATTGAAGTGTAATCCTTACTGAAGACTGTGGTCTTTGATCTTCATCAATAAGTGCTTCAAGTCCTCTTCACTTTCAGCAAGCCAGGTTGTGTCATCTGCATATCGCAGGTTGTTAGTGAGTCTTCCTCCAATCCTGATGCCCTGTTCTTTATATAGTCCAGCTTCTTGGATTATTTGCTCAGCATACAGATTGAGTAAGTGTGTTTTGTTAACTTTAAGTGATGCAGTATCCCCTTGTTCATTTTGAACTGTCTCTTGGTCTAAGTACAGGTTCCTCATGATCACAATTAAGTGTTCTGGAATTCCCATTCTTCCCAGTGTTATCCATAATTTGTTACGGTCCACACAGTTGAATGCCTTTTGCATAGTCAATAAAACACAGGTAAACAGCTTTCTGATATTCCCTGCTTTCGGCCAGGATCCATCTGACATCAGCAGTGATATTCCTTGTTCCATGTCCTCTTCTGAATCTGGCTTGAATTTCTGACAGTTACCTGTCCATGTACTGTTGTGACCACTTTTGAATGATCTTCAGCAAAATTTTACTTGTGTGTGATATTAATGATATTGTTCAATAATTTCCACATTCTTTTGGGTCACCTTTCTTTGAAGTGGGTGCAAATATGAATCTCTTCCAGTCGGTTGGCCAGGTAGCTGTCTTCCAAATTTCTTGGCATAAATGAGTGAGCATTTTCAGAGCTGCGTCCATTTGTTGAAACATCTCAATTGGTATTCTTTCAGTTCCTGGAGCCTTGTTCTTCGCCAGTGCCTTCAGCCAGCTTGGATTTCTTCCTTCACTACTACCATTGGTTCCTGGTAATATGCTACCTCCTAAAATGATTGAATGTCAGCAGGTTGTTTTTAGTCTAGTGCTCTGTGTATTCCTTCCATCTTCTTTTGATGCTTCCTGTGTCATTTAATATTTTCCCTGTAGAATCCTTCAATATTGCAACTCAATGCTTGATTTTTTTCTTTAGTTCTTTCAGCTTGAGAAATGCCGAGCGTGTTCTTCCCTTTTGGTTTTCCATCTCCAGGTCTTTGCACATGTCATTATAATACTTTACTCTGTCTTCTTGAGCCAGCCTTTGAATTCTTATGTTCAGCTCTTTAACTTCATCATTTCTTCCTTTCGTTTTAGCTACTGTATGTTCAAGAGCAACTTTCAGAGTCTCTTCTGACATCCATTTTAGTCTTTTCTTTCTTTCCTGTCTTTTTAATGACCTCTTGCTTTCTTCATGTGTGATTTCCTTAATGTCATTCCACAACTCACCTAGTCTTTGGTCATGAGTGTTCAACGCATAAAATCTATTCTTGAGATGGTCTCCAAATTCAGGTGTGATACACTCAAGATCATACTTTGGCTCTTGTGGACTTGTTGTAATTTTCTTCACCTTCACCATGAACTTCCATATGAGCAATCAGTAGTCTGTATGCAATTGGCCCCTGGCCTTGTTCTGACTGATGATATTTAGCTTTTCCATTGGCTCTTTCCACAGATGTAGTCAATTTGATTCCTGTGTATTCCATCTGGCTAAATCCGTGTGTATAGTCACTGTTTATGTTGTTGAGAAAAGGTATATGCAATAAGTAAATCATTGGTCTTGCAGAACTCTGTCATGCGATCTCCAGTGTTGTTTCTGTTACCAAGGCCATATTTTCCAACTACCGACCCTTCTTTGTTTCCAGCTTTCACATTCCAATTGCCAGTAATTATCAATTCATCTTGATGGCATGTTTGATCAATTTCAGATTGCAGAAGCTGGTAAAAATCTTCAATTTCTTCATCTTTGGTCTTGGTTGTTGGTATGTAAATTTGAATAATAGTCATATTAACTGGTCTTACTTGTAGGCATATGGATATTATCCTATCACTGACAGTGTTGTACTTCAGGATAGATCTTGAAGTGTTCTTTTTGATGATGAGTGCGACAGCATTCCTTTCTCATTCCTGGCATAGTAGACCATGATTTTTCGATTCACAATGACCAGTACCAATCCACTTCAGCTCACTAAATGCCTAGGATATCGATGTTTATGTGTCTCATTTCATTTTTGACAACTTTAAATTTTCCTAGATTCATAGTTCGTACATTCCACGTTCTGATTATTAATGGCTGTTGGCAGCAGTTTCTTCTCATTTTGAGTCATGCCACCTCAGCAAATGGAGATCCCTAAAGCTTGACTCCACCCACTTCTTTAAAGTCGACTCTACTTTGAGGAGGCTACTCTTCCCCAGTTGTCTTTGGAGTGCCTTCCAACCTAAGGGGCTCATCTTCTGGCTCTATATCAGATGATGTTCCCTGCTGTTCATAAGGTTTTCACTAGCCAGTTTTTTTGGAAATAGACTGCCAGGCCCTTCTTCCTAGTCTGTCTTAGTCTGGAAGCTCAGTTAAAACCTGTCCACCAAGGGTGACCCTGCTGGTATTTGAAATACTGGTGGCAAAGCTTCCAGTATTGCAGCAACATGCAAGCCACCACAGAAGGACAAACTGACAGGCACATGATGGATCTTGATAGTAATCATATGTAAATAAAACGACAAAGTATTTTTAGCCCTTAAAAGGTTTTTTTTTTTTTTTTCCATTTCGAATGCTTGATGCTAGGAGGATAAGAGAGAGAAAACTGGTGATAGTAATGTATTCATGTGCCAGTTTGGCAATAGTACCGAGAGTAAGAAGCATTTTTCTGTTCATACCCTTTGACCCGGCAGTTCCACTTCTGACATTTATCCTAAGGAAAATATTCTGTGTGCCATTTCCCCTCTCCATCTTCCCAAATAAAAGAATGGGTGCTGGATGCAGGGAAATGCACTTAGCATATTGTTAGGCACATTGTTCTAGATGCTATTTTTTTATGACTTACATGCCAGGCACATCTAGAAAGTAGGTGGTTTTATCTCATTTTAAAGATAAGGTAACTGAGACTTAAAAGTTGTGACTTTCCCATGGTCATAGAGCTTAGTAATTTGATCTGAGGTCTGAGACCACTACTACAATTGAATTGATTAATTTGATTAAATTACTCTTTTATCAGTTAGGACTTTCAGTTACAAATGACAGAAATCCAGTTGGAACTGATTTAAGCAAAAAGGGAAATTTATTGGCTCATGGAATCCAAGGAAGATTGAATAGTCACAGAATAATAGGTTTGCAGCTGGGCCTGCATCTGGAGCAAGTGAACCGGAAACTCATGGTATCAGACTACTCTATCTCTTATTTTGACTTCTCTCTACATGTAGCTTTCATTTTCTCTCACTGTTGACTGGCTTTTTCTACACATGGGACACCTGGCCTCCCGCAGCTATTATATCTTACAGCCGTAGCCACTGGAAAAAAAATGCCCTAATAGTTGCTCACGTCCCAAGTTAAAGACCAAATAAATAAATGAAAGCTCCATGGGAAGGACACATTGCTCTGTATTGGATATGATGTCCATCCTGGGGCAGTGAACTATGAGATCAAGATCATGAAGGAATATAGCAACTCTGGTGGTATTTATCTAATTGATAGGGTGCACAGTTTCCAAGAGAAGAGAAAGTAGATGGAGGGCAGGGGTGGGGGTGTGTTGGGCATACAATCCCATGAATCTCTACTACAGTGGTTTATGTTTCACTATTTATAATAGCAAAAAGTTGGAAATAATTCAGATATCCTGACTCAGTGGATTATTGCATAATCATTAAAATTATGATGTTTAATGACCAAATATAAAAATGCATATGATGTTAAGTGGGAACAGAATATAAAATTTTAAATACACAGTGTGTTTGCTGTTGTGAAAATTGAAAATGTAGTTTAAGTGATTCTGATTACTTATGTAGAAACTTAGGACATATTAAAAGAGTCACTGTGTTCAAGAGTCTGGTCCCCAGCTTTGCAGGTCCTAACCCTTGGTGTTGTCATGGCATCCAGAGCTGATTATCAAAATTCCAATTTAATATTTTGCAATGAAAAATATTGTTTCCAGGGCATTAGCACTCATATTGGCTAGTCAGCAACTTACTCCCTCAGGTAGTCTGTATGGGTATCCACATGTTAATCAGAAAGTTGCTCTGTGATCATGGAATCAGAAACAGTTAAATGTCATGCTCTTATGCATTAGTGATAGAAATATGAATCACTCACAACCTCTGTCCTCAGATCACTCATCGTCTACATGAAAAGACAGGTTGTTAAACAAACAACTATAAAATTTTCTCTGTTGACAGCAGGTAGGTTACTTTATTAAGCTCAGAACTCTGAAGAAAACTTCAAAATTTGGATAATATGCCTTCTTAAAAGCATGGAAGAACAGGCATTAATCTGTTCCTGAAAATCAGACGTACTGCATGACTACTGTTCGTAAAATAACAGGAGACTATTTTCTGTTATTTTAAAAGGAAAAAATATATAATGTGTTAAATATCAACCTAACCTCAACTAATTTCCAAAAATGTAACTGAAACACATTATATATACAAACACATACCTGTACAAAAAAAAAAAAAACCTGTATGTAAGTAATGAAGTATCATGTTAGGATGTAAAATGCTTAAAAACACCCTTCCAGATCACCAGATAGTAAATTACAGTTATTCAAACAGTTGCTTTTAAAACATGGCTTCTCTTAACCCTCGCAGCATTCAAAAGTCACATTCCCTTTGTTGATACTTGTGATTTCTGATATTCTGCTAATTCTGTTTGAATATAACTTGAGACTTTTCCTATACACATTGTTTTCTTTAGAAAAAAAAGTTGTATTGAGCTTTGGGGACATACTGTAAATGTTAACTATATAAAAATAATTTGAAAAGCATTGTATTGAGAGATGTTTAAACATATTCTAAGAAATTTAGGTATTAAAAATCAGGAGAAATTTTATGGGGAAAAGTAGATTCTGTGGGGGCATGCCTGAAGTATCATTCCAAAAGGCAAAGGCAGAAACTGCAGGTCTTTTACAACCCAGCCTCAGAACTACCTCTGAATTCTAGTGATCAAAACAAGTCACAAAGCCAGCCCAGATTCAAAACCAAAAACAAAACCCACTGTTGTCAAGTCAATTCTGACTCATAGCAACCCTATAGGACATAGAGAACTGCCCTATAGAGTTTCCGAGGCTGTAAATCTTTACAGAAGCAGACTACCCATCTTTCTCCTGTGCGAGGGGAAATAGATACCTCTTGATGAAGGAATGGCAGAGAATTTGTTGCTACCTTTAATCACCACAATGAGATATTCAACTACAGATTACAACCTCTTTCCTAGAATAGGACTTGGAAAAGGGGTATAGGATGAGGTGAACAAAAACTGTCAAGTTCGTTTTGTGCCATAAAGTGGATACCTTGTTTCATTAACAAAATAAGCCTTATTCTTGTTTTTTTTTTTTTAAATAGGTAGTATCAGCATATTATTCAAAATTTTAAAAAAGATGTAAGAGGATACATAGGTGTTTCTGCTATAATGTGTCCTGATAAGCCTTAGTGGTGGAGGAGCCAACCAACTGAAAGAAAAGTATAGAGCATAATAAAAAAACAGTGACAGTTCTAATAAAAATACTAGCACCTTTAACCAGACATTCTCTTTTTTTTTTTCAAATTTTTATTGTACTTTAAGTGAAAAGGTACAAATCAAGTCAGTCTCTCACACAAAAATTTATATACACCTTGCTATATACTCCTAGTTGATCTCCCCTTAATAAGACAGCACACTGCACTCCATCCTCTCTTTCCTTGTCCATTCATCCAGCTTCTGACCCCCTCTTGCCTTCTCATCTCCCTTCCAGACAGGAGCTGCCCACATATTCTCATGTGTTTACTTGAGCCAAGAAGCTCACTCCTCACCAGTATCATTTTCTTTCTTATAGTCCAGTCCAATCCCTGTCTGAAGAGTTCGCTATGGGAATGGTTTCTGCATTGGGCTAACAGAAGGTCTGGGGACCATGACCTCTGGGGTCCTTCTAGTCTCAGTCAGACCATTAAGTCTGGTCCTTTTATGAGAATTTGAGGTCTGCGTCCCACTGCTCTTCTCCTCCCTCAGGGGTTCTCTGTTGTGTTCCATGTCAGGGCAGTCATCAGTTATAGCCGGATACCATCTAGTTCTTCTGGTCTCAGGCTGATGTAGTCTCTGATTTATGTGGCCCTTTCTGTCTCTTGGGCTCATAATTACCTTGTGTCTATGGTGTTCTTCATTCTCCTTTGCTCCAGGTGAGTTGAGACCAATTGATGGATCTTAGATGACTGCTTGCTAGCGTTTAAGTCCCCAGACACCACTCTCCAAAGTGGGATGCAGAAGTGTTTTCTTAATAGATTTTGTTATGCCAGTTGACCTAGATGTCACCTGAAACCATGGTCCCCAGACCCCTGCCTCTGCTACGCTGGCCTTCGAAGTGTTCGGTTTATTCAGGAAACATCTTTGCTTTTGGTTTAGTCCAGTTGTGCTGACCTCTCCTATATTGTGTCTTTCCCTTCATCTAAAATAGTTCTTGTTTACTATCTGATTAGTGAATACCCTGTCCTTCCCTCCCTTCCCTCTCTCATAACCATCAAAGAATATTTTCTTCTTTGTTTAAACTATTTCTTGAGTTCTTATAATAGTGGTCTCATACAATATTTGTCCTTTTCCAGCTGACTAATTTTACTCAGCATATTGTCTTCCAGATTCCTCCATGTTATGAAGTGTTTCATGGATTCTTCATTGTTTTTTATTCATATGTAGTATTACATTGTATGAATGTACCATAACTTATCCATTCATCCGTTGATGGGCACCTTGGTTGCTTCCTTTTTTTTGCTATTGTGAACAGTGCTGCAGTGAACATGGGTGTAAATATATCTGTTCATATAAAGGCTCTTATTTCTCTAGGATATATTCCAAGGAGTGGGATTGCTGGATCATATGGTAGTTCTATTTCTAGCTTTTTAAGGAAGCACCAAATCGATTTCCAAAGTGGTTGTACCATTTTACATTCCCACCAGCAGTGTATAAGTGTTCCAGTCTCTCTAAAACCTCTTCAACATTTATTATTTTGTTTTTTGGATTAATGCCAGCCTTGTTGGAGTGAGATGGAATCTCATTGTAGTTTCGATTTGCATTTCTCTAATGGCTGATGATTGTGAGCATTTCTTCATGTATTTGTTAGCTACTTGAGTGTCTTCTTTAGTAAAATGCCTGGTCATATCCTTTGCCCATTTTCTAAGTGGGTTATTTGTCTTTTTGTTGTTGAGTTTTTGCAGTAACTTGGATTTTAGAGATCAGATGCTGATCGGAAATTTCATAGCTAAAAACTTTTTCCCAGTCTATAGGTAATCTTTTTACTCTTTTGGTGAAGTCTTTGGATGAGCACAGGTGTTTGATTTTTAGGAAATCCCAGTTATCTAGTTTCTCTCTGGTGTTTGTGCAGTGTTAGTAATGTTTTGTATACAGGGTATGCCATGTATTAGGGCTCCTAGCATTGTCCCTATTTTTTCTTCCATGATCTTTATCATTTTAGATTTTATATTTAGGTTTTTGATCCATTTTGAGTTCGTTTTTGTGCATGGTGTGGGTTATGGGTCTTGCTTCATTTTTTTGCAGATGGATATCCAGTTATGCCAGCACCATTTGCTAAAAAGACTGTTTTTTTCCCATTTATGTGACTTTGGGCTTTTGTCAAATACTAGGTGCTCATATGTGGATGGATTTATGTCTGGATTCTCAATTCTGTTCCATTGGTCTATGTATCTGTTGTTCTACCAGTACCAGGCTGTTTCGACTACTGTGGCGGTATAATAGGTTCAAAAATCAGGTGGAGCGAGGCCTCCCACTTTGTTCTTTTTCAGTAATGCATTACTTATCTGGGGCCTCTTTCCCTTCCATATGAAGTTGGTGATCTGTTTCTCCACCTCAGTAAAAAATGTCGTTGGAATTTGGATTGAAATTGCGTTGTGCCTGTAGATCGCTTTTGGTAGAATAGACATTTTTACAATGTTGAGTCTTTCTAACCACAAGCAAGGTATGTTTTCCCATTTATGTAGGTCTCTTGGTTTCTTGCAGTAGCGTCTTGTAGTTTTCTTTGTATAGATCTTTTACATCTCTGGTAAGATTTATTCCTAAGTATTCTATCTTTTTGGCGGCTACTGTAAATGGTATTGATTTGGTGATTTCCTCTTCAATGTTCTTTTTGTTGGTGTAGAGGAATCCAACTGATTTTTGTATGTTTATCTTGTATCCTGATCCTCTGCTGAACTCTTCTATTAGTTTCAGCAGTTTTCTTGAGGATTCCTTGTGTATAAGATCATGTCATCGGCAAATAGAGATACTTCTTCCTTACCCATCTCGGTGCCCTTTATTTCTTTATCCAGCCTTCTCTGATTTCTGGGTCTCCTTCTGTTGGTCCAGACGAATAGAGACCAATTGTTGTATCTGGAGTGGCTGCTGGCAAGCTTTTGAAACCCCAGGCACTACACACTGAACTAGGAGGTAGAACACAAACTCTGAAGACATTATGCCCGTGGACTGGATAGATGCATGAAACCATGACCCTAAATCTTTGAGCCAAGAACATTAATCACGTGAGGTATTTAGTTATACCTAAGTAGTATCAACAGCTGCAGCCTTTTTTTTTCCTTGGCTGTTGCGGTAGTTGTAAAATTATATATAACACTATATTTGCCTTTTCACTCCACCCTTTTTTTCTGATGTACAGCTTAGTGATAGCAACTACATTAGTCAAGTTGTGTAACCATTACCCTTAGTTGATGCCAATTTTCTCATCACCATAAATAAAAATTCATTGCTTTCCAGGGAAAGATTTTCCCTCTCTCTCCCCTTTCTAGCCTCTGTAACCCCTAGTAACCATTGGTCTCTATATAATTACCTATTCTTGTCTGTTCGTATAAGTGAGACCATGTAGTGTTTATTCTTTTTTTTTTTTTTATAATTTTTGTTGTGCTTTAAGTGAAAGTTTACAAATCAAGTCAGTCTCTCACGTAAAAACGCATATACACCTTTCTACACATTTCCCAATTACTCTCACCCTAATGAGACAGCCTGCTGTCTCCCTCCACTCTCTCTTTTCATGTCCATTTCACCAGTGTTTATTCTTTTGTGATTGACTTATTTTACTCAGGATAATGTCTGTGAGGTTCATCCATGTTGTAGCATATATCAGGACTTTATTTTCCTTTAAGGCTGAGTACTATTCCATTGTATGTATGTACGACATTTTGTTTATCCATTCATCTGTTGATGGGCACTTGGGTTGTTTCCACCTTTTTGCTCTTGTAAACAGTGCTGGAATGAACATCATTGTATCTCTTATTAATTCCTAATATTTGTTTTTAGATTCCTCTGTAATGACAGGCTTATTTCTTCCTTTCCAAAGCCTTACACAGTGAAACCTATGAGAGCCGAAACTCAAGGGAACTGCCTTGTTTTCCGGGTCTCGAAAGTTTTCCGTCTTTGACAGGGTGCAGTCTTACCATTTTTCTTTTGCTCTCTATTAGTGGAAAATATTTGAGTTTTCCTTATCTGACAGGTTTCTACCTTATACAGGCCCTGGCATTCTCAGGTTTTACTGTATTTATTTTTCTTGCCTCACTTTTCTGGATAGCACCTGTGGCAAAATGTTCAACAAAAGTGATGATAGCAAGCAACATTGTCTCATTCTCAATCTCAGGGAGAAAGCTTTCAACATTTTACCATTAAGTATGCTGTTTGCTGTAGGTTGTTTCTAGAGACCATTTATCAGATTGAGAAACTTTCTATTCCTAGGTCTCTAAATCTCCCTGTTCCCCCACCCCCCACCACAAATATATATTTGACAAAAATCAGCACTTGCTTTTGCATCTATCCAGATGATCGTTGGTATTTTTCTTTATTGATTGAATTACTTATACATTGATTTTTGATTGTCAACCCAATTCTTTATTTGTGTTCTAAATCCATTTTAGTCATGATATATTACCTTTTTGATATAATGGTGGATTTAATTTGCTAACATTTTGATTAGATGTTTTGCATGTATGTTCATGAATGAGATTGGCCTATGATTTTTCTTTTTCATAATGTCCTTGTCATGTTTTATTGTCAGCGTTTTTCTGGCATTGTAAGTTGGATTGGAAGACTGTGTATAAGTTTGGTGTTTTGTTTTTTTTGTCCTTAAATGGTTGATACAATTCTAGTGAAGCTATTGGGGCCTGGAATCCTTTTTGTGTGTATGAAAATATTTTTTTAATTTTGGATTTAATTTTTTTAAATAGCTATGGAACATTTCAGATTTTGTATGCTTTTGTGTGTCAGTAAGTTGTTTTTCTTGAGGAATTTGTCTGTTTCATCAAATTGATTGGCACAGTATAACATGTTCAGTACCTGTAGTATTTTTCACTTCTGATACTGGTTATTTACATCTTTTTTCTCATTTTTTAAAAAATGAGTCTTGCCTAGAGTTTATCAGTTTTACCTTTTCAAATAATCCTTTTTATTGTATATTTTTATTTTGTTCATTTTTGCTTTTTATTATTTCCTTCCACTTTCTTTGAGTTTACTTTGCTGTTGGTGTCACACTCTGTGTCTATCTTGTGCTTGCTTATGCTCACTTGGGCTTGCAAGACTGTTCACCCTTCTCTCTACTTTATTCTAAAACAATTTTCCAGGTTTTTTTTGTTTGTTTAATAAAGAAAGGAAATTGGGGTGAAGGAAGTTGAAGTGTTAGGAATGATGTTATCTTTCAGCACTAGGCTTCAACTGTTTATCAGCTGTATTTATAATTCTAACGTACTCTGGTTGATTAGAGTATGAAATGCAGTTTATAACAATGTTACTCTTTTTCTTTTTCCTTCCCTGGCAGGACCCGTTGGGGCCCAGCCCCTACTCATGGTGCCCAGACGACCTGGCTATGGCACCATGGGCAAACCCATTAAACTACTGGCTAACTGTTTTCAAGTTGAAATCCCAAAGATTGATGTCTACCTCTATGAGGTGGATATTAAACCAGACAAGTGTCCTAGGAGAGTGAACAGGTAAGAATCATGAAGCTATGCAGCTCTTTTGCTGTTGGTATTTGTTTTTGCCTTAGTAATGATTAACATTTATATTCTGTATCTGGGAACCAACAATAATGTGTAACAGTTCAGCGAAGAACACAGGCTAATTTGTTTTGAAATTGATTGTACTTTCAGAGAAGTGATGGTGGGAAAAATATGCAAACTGCCTTGAAATTATAATTATTAATTATAACAGCTTATGTGTTTTCCCTGTGGTAATAGAAAAGGCCCAAGTTATATTTACGTGCTCTTGAAATCAGGCAGAGCATCCTGAGCGTATCTTTTTTCTTGCTGTTAGGTAATAATACAAGTATGCTTTCTTTTTTCTCCTTACCCTACCTTACTTACCCCTTTCATAATTTTCCCTTTGAGATGATGGTGGTGGTGGTAGCTGTGGTGTGTAAAGATGGTGGTATGGTTTCATGCTTTCTGTTCCTGTGCTTCTCAACTCTTGACTGTTTCCTACCCTTGTATAGGAACAAATACATATGATATATAAAGATTTCTCAGTGTACTTTCAACAAAATCACCCTCCTCCCCTCAATGCCATAATATACCTGGAGCCCTAGTGGCACAGTGGTTAAAAGCTCGGCTGCTAACCAAAAGGTCAGCAGTTTGAATCCACCAGCCGCTACTTGGAAACTCTATGGAGCAGTTCTACACTGTTGTATGGGGTCGCTGTGAGTCAGAATCGACTTGATGGCAACGAGCATGTGTGTGTGTGGTGTAATGTACGTAATGCAGGGAATATAAAAGGAATTTACATGAAGGAGGTTATAGTCCAATAAAAAAAAGACAAGAACAGAGCATTTAGAAAGCAATATGATACTCAATTTAGCGTTTTTGTTTGTACAGTCAAGTACAAACTTTTCTTAGTTGATAATATTCTTAAGAGCCTCCATTCAAGACATAGATTGTTCTTGCTATCAAGAAATTTGTCATTTAATAGAGAAGGTAAGGCATATAGAAAATACGAAGATCTGATATCTTTTTCTTGGGCTTTTCATCCTAATTATTAGCATCTTTGTTATACCTGAAAGTGAATGAGCACTAAGAGACTTTGTGATAAAACAAATATATAATGTATGTGCGTGTGTGTGTGTGTGTATATATGACTGTTATAATTAACTTGTAATTTAGGGTTCTTTGGGAAGTCAGGAAGGGCGTTGTGGAGTTTTACAGTTGGAAGGAATCTAAGAGCTGTGATACCCTTTTCTATAGCTGAAATCAAAAAGATTAAGGGACTTAAGAACACCGTTCTGATGGCAAAAGTGAGACCAGATCTCCAGAATCCTGACTTAGTAGTCATTAAGAAATATTTATAAGTGAAAAAGAAAAGAAACTGAATTGATCTAAAACAGTTGGTAGAATTTTAGATAGTTGTAGTAAAGAGAACTTTTTTTTTTTTTAAAGGAGGGATAGGATTAATAACGGTACAGTGGTTGAGAAAGGTTTAGTGAGCCTTGTTGTTAGTTGCTGTTGAGTTGGCTCCACTGCTTGGAGACAGTATTTATAACAAAACAAAATACTGTCCAGTCGTGTGCTGTCTTCAGGATTGTTTATATGTTTGAGTCCATATTCAGCTTTTTGAGGAAATGCCATACTCTACCACAGTTGCTGTACCGTTTGACATTTCCACTAGCAGTCGAGGGTTCCAGTTTCTCCAAAGCTTCACTAACACCTGTTGTTTTCCATTTTTTTTTTTTTATCATTGCCATTCTAATGGGGGCGAGGTAGTATCTCATTGTGGTTTTTATCTGTATCTACAGCAAACAGTGGTTAATGACATTGAACATCTTTTCATGTGCTTGTTGCCCATTTCAGTATCCTCTTTGGTGAAATGTCTGTTCAAGTCCTTTGTCCATTTTTTAATAGGGTTGTTTGTCTTTTTGTTGTTAAGTTCTAGAAGTATTTAATATATTTTGATATTAGACCTGTATCATATATAACGTTCCCTAAAGTCTTTATCCAGTTTGTAGGTTGTCTTTTCTTTTTTTTTTTAATAAAGTCCTTTGATGAACAAAAGCAATTTTTATGAGATCCCATTTATTTATTTTGTCTTTTGCCGCTCACGTTTTTGTTGCCAGATCTGATAATACAGCATTAAAAACTGGATCTCACAGCCTTGCCCCTAAGAATTGTATCGTTTTAGTTTACACATATAGGTCTTGAATCCATTTTTAATTGGTTTTTGTGTATGGTGTGAGGCTTGGCCCATGATACTTTCTTCTGCATGTGCAAATCTAATTTTCCCAGCACCAAAGACTCTCTGCTCATACTACTTTATTCTTTTTCTCCACCTAAATTTGAAAGCTAGACCTTCCGTTTCCTTTTTCTGTATTGGTCAAGTCCATATAACCATTTCAATGAAAAGGACTGTTTTTCTTCATCTTGTAACCCTAATCTTAGCTCAATGATTCTTACATAATAAATACTCAGTAGAGTGAATGATTGATTCCTGTGTATTCCCATCTGGCAAGGTCCGTGTGTGTAGTCACTACTTATATTGTTGAAAAACGGTATTTGCAATGAAGAAGTCGTTGGTCTTGTAAAATTCAGTCGTGCAACCTCAGGCATTGTTTATGTCATCAAGGCCATATTTTCCGACTACCGATCCTTCTTCTTCGTTTCTAACTCTTGCATTCCAATCACCAGTAATTATCAATGCATCCTGATTGCATGTTCAGTCAATTTCAGACTGAAGAAGTTGGTAAAAATCTTCAGATTTCTTCATCTTTGGCCTTAGTGGTTGGTGGGTAAATTTGAATAATAGCCATATTAACTGGTCTTCCTTCTAGGTGTATGGTTATTATCCTATCACTGACAGCGTTGTACTTTAGGATGGAACTTGAAATGTCCTTTTTGATGATGAACGCAGCACCATTCCTCTTCAAGCTGTCGTTCCCGGCATAGTAGACCATATGATTGTCTGATTCAGAATGGCCAATACCAGTCCTTTTCAGCTCACTGATGCCTAGGATGTTGAACTTTATACATTCCAGTTCATCTTTTATGGTTTCCGGTTTTTCTGGATTCACAGTTCATACATTCCAGGTTCCAATTATCACTGGCTGTTTACAGCTGTTTCTTCTCATTTTGAGTCATGCCATATCACTACATGAAGGTCCTGAAAGCTTTACTCCATCCGCATCTTTAGGGTCGACTCTACTCTGAGGAGGTAGCTCTTCCCCAGATGTGTTTTCAGTGCCTTCCAAACTGAGGGGCTCATCTTCCAGCACTATATCAGACAGTGTTCTGCTGCTATTCATAAGGTTTTCACTGGCTAATTCTTTTCAGAAGTAGACGGCTGGGTTCTTCTTCCTAGTCTGTCGTAGTCTGGAAGCTCAGCTAAAATGTATCTGCCATGGGTGACCCTATTGGTATTTGAATACCTGTGGCATACCTTCGAATATCACAGTGAGATGCAAGCCCCAGCAGTATGACACACTGACAGACACGTTGTTGGGAATGTCACATGGAATCCACAGGAATCAAATCGACTACATCTGTGAAAAGAGACGTGGAAAAGCTCAATATCACCAGTCAGAAAAGGGCTAGAGGCCAAATGCACAACAGACCATCAGTTACTCATATGCAAGTTCAAGTTGAAATTGAAGAAAATTAGAACAAGCCCATGAGAGCCAAAATACAATCTTGAGTGTATCATATCTGAATTTAGAGACCATCTCAAGAATAGATATGATGCATTGAACTCTAATGACTAAAGACAAGATCGCAAGGCTTCTCCTGATTCACGTAGCAGCAGGGGCTGATGAACCCAAGATTGTCAGGTCGGAGGGCAGGGCTTCCGCTTACAGGCTGTGAATATCAACGAATCCCAAGATGGGCAGATAAGCTGATAGCTGTTTTGAAGAAACAGAGGTCAGATGAACAGGAGGCAGCTGCAGGATCCAGAGTGAGCAAAAAGCCAGAACGTCTGCTTATATTTGGATGCAGACCGCACTCCCAAGGAAACTCCCCTTTAACTGATTGGCTACTTACTGCAGATTCCATCATGGGCGTAATCACATATAAACACTGAGAAACATAGACCAGCCAAATTGACACACAACTTTAGCCATCACAGTCAAGAAGACAGTTGTTGCGACAGAACAAGGAGATAGTGTGTGGTTTAAAGTCAGGAAAGGTGTGTGTCAGGGTTGTATCCTTTCACCATACTTACTGTGTGTGCTGAGCAAATAATTCGAGAAGGTGGATTATATGAAGAAGAATGGGACATCAGTAATAGAGGAAGACTCATTAACAGCCTATGTTATGCAGGTGACACAACCTTGCTTGCTGAAAGTGAAGAGGACTTGAAGCATTTACTGATGAAGACCAAAGAACACAGCCTTCAGTATGGATTATTCCTCAACGTAAAGAAAACAAAAATCCTTACAACTGGATTGATAAGCAACATCATGATAAACAGAGAAAAGATTGAAGTTGTCGAGAATTTCATTTTATTTGGATCCACAATCAATGTGCATTGAAACAATAGTCAAGAAATCAGATGACACATTGCATTGGGCACATCGGCTGCAAAAGACCTCTTTAAAGTGTTAAAAGGCAAAGATGTCACTTAGAAGACTAAGGTGCGCCTGAGCCAAGCCATGGTGTTTTCAATTGCCTCATGCATGTGAAAGCTGAATGATGAATAAGGAGGACCAAAGAAGAATTGACATCTTTGAATTGTGGTGTTGGCAAAGAATATTGAATATGCCATAGACTTCCAAAAGAGTGAACAAATCTGTCTTGGAAAAAGTACAATCAGAGTGCTCCTTAGAAGCAAGTATGGTGAGACTATGTCTCACATGTTTTGGACATGTTATTAGGAGCGATCAGACCATGGAGAAGGACATCATGCTTGGTAAAGTAGAGGGTCAGTAAACAAGAGGAAGACCCTCGGTGAGATGGATTGACACAGTGGCTGTAACAGTGGGCTCAAACATAACTGATGGTAAGGATGGTGCAGGACCAGGCAGTGTTTCGCTCTGTTGTACATAGGGTTGCTATGAGTCAGAACCAACTCGACGGCACCTAACAACAAAACAACAGAGTTAATGAAAGTAGCCCTGGTGGCACAGTCGTTCAAGTACTGAGCTGCTAATGGAAAGCTTGGAGGTTTGAACCCACCAGCCGCTCCATGGGAGAAAGGTGTGGCAGTCTGCTTTTGTAAAGATTTACAGCCTTGGAAACTCTATGGGGCACTTCCACTCTGTACTATAGGGTTGTGAGTTGGAATCGATTGGGTGGCAACAAATTTAGTTTTGGGTTTTTTTTTTTTTTTTTTAATAATTTTTATTGTGCTTTAAGTGAAAGTTTACAAATCAAGTCAGCCTCTCACACAAAAACCCATGTATACCTTGCTACACACTCCCAATTACTCTCCTCCTAATGAGACAGCCCGCTCTCTCCCTCCACTCTCTCTTTTCGTGTTCATTTCGCCAGCTTCTAACCCCCTCCACCCTCTCATCTCCCCTCCAGGCAGGAGATGCCAACATAGTGTCAAGTGTCCACCTGATCCAAGCAGCATCCCTCACCAGCATCCCTCTCCAACACATTGTCCAGTCCAATCGATGTCTGAAGAGTTGGCTTCAGGAATGGTTCCCATCCTGGGCCAGCAGAAGGTCTGGGGGCCATGACCAAGGGGGTCCTTCTAGTCTCAGTCAGACCATTAAGTCTGGTCATATGAGAATTTGGGGTCTGCATCCCACAGCTCTCCTGCTGCCTCAGGGGTTCTCTGTTGCGTTCCCTGTCAGGGCAGTCATCGGTTGTAGGCGAGCACCATCTAGTCCTTCTGGTCTCAGGATGATGTAGTCTCTGTTTCATGTGGCCCTTCCTGTCTCTTGGGCTTGTAATCACCTTGTGTCCTTAGTGTTCTTCATTCTTGTTTAATCCAGGTGGATTGAGACCAATTGATGGATCCTAGATGGCTGCTTGCAAGCGTTTAAGACCCCAGAAGCCACTCTTCAAAGTGGGATGCAGAATGTTTTCTTAATAGATTTTATTATGCCAGTTGACTTAGATGTCCCCAGAAACCATGGTCCCCAAACCCCTGTCCCTGCTACGCTGGCCTTCGAAGCGTTCAGTTTATTCAGGAAACTTCTCTGCTTTTGGTTTAGTCTAGTTGTACTGACCTCCCCTGTATTGTGTGCTGTCATTCCCTTCACTGAAAGTAATTCTTATCTACTACCTAATTAGTGAATACCCCTCTCCCACCCTCCCACCCCCCCCTTAACCACAAAAGAATGTTTTCTTCCCAGTTTAAACTATTTCTCAAGTCCTTATAATAGTGGTCTTATACAATATTTGTCCTTTTGCAGCTGACTAATTTCACTCAGCATAATGCCTTCCATGTTCCTCCATGTTGTCAAATGTTTCGCAGATTCATCACTGTTCTTTATTGATGCGTAGTGTTCCATTGTGTAAATATACCATAATTTATTTATCCATTCATCTGCTGATGGGCATCTTGGTTGCTGTTGTGAACAGTGCTGCAATAAACATGGGTGTGCATATATCTGTTCGTGTAAAGGCTCTTTTTTCTCTAGGATATATTCCAAGGAGTGGGATTGCTGGATTGTATGGTAGTTCTATGTCTTGCTTTTTAAGGAAGCGCCAAATCGAGTTCCAAAGTGGTGGTACCATTTGACATTCCCACCAGCAGTATGTAAGCGTTCCATTCTTTCCACAGCCTCTCCAACATTATTTTGTGTTTTTTGGATTAATGCCAGCCTTGTTGGAGTGAGATGAAATCTCATTGTAGTTTTGATCTGCATTTCTCTAATGGCTAATGATGGTGAACATTTTCTCATATAACTGTTAGCTACCTGAATGTCTTCTTTAGTGAAATGTCTATTCATATTTTTTGCCCATTTTTTAATTGGGTTATTTGTCTTTTTGCAGTTGAGTTTTTGCAGTATCATGTAGGTTTTAGAGATCAGGCGCTGATCAGAAATGTCATAGCTAAAATGTTTTCCCAGTCTGTAGGTAGTCTTTTTACTCTTTTGGTGAAGTCTTTGGATGAGCATAGGTGTTTGATTTTTAGGAGCTCCCAGTTATCTAGTTTTCTTCTACATTCTTTATGATGTTTTGTAAACTGTTTATGCCATGTATTAGGGCTCCTACCGTTGTCCCTATTTTTTCTTCCATGATCTTTATCGTTTTAGATTTTATATTTAGGTCTTTGATCCATTTTGAGTTAGTTTTTGTGCATGGAGTGAGGTATGGGTCTCGTTTCATTTTTTTGCAAATGGATATCCAGTTATGCCAGCACCATTTGTTAAAGAAGACTGTCTTTTCCCCATTTAACTGTTTTGGGGCCTTTGTCAAATATCAACTGCTCATATGTGGATGGATTTATGTCTGGATTCTTAATTCTGTTCCATTGGTCCATGTATCTGTTGTTGTACCAGTACCAGGCTGTTCTGACTACTGTGGCAGTATAATAGGTTCTAAAAGCAGGTAATATAAGGCCTCCCACTTTGTTCTTCTTTTTCAGTAATGCCTTATTTATCTGGGGCCTCTTTCCCTTCCATATGAAATTGGTGATTTGTCTCTCCATCTCATAAAGAATGTCCTTGGGATTTGGATTGGAATTGCATTAAATGTATAGATCGCTTTTGGTAGAATAGAGAGTTTTATAATGTTAAGTCTTTCTATCCACAAGCAAGGTATGTTCTTCCACTTACATAAGTCTCTCTTGGTTTCTTGCAGAAGTATACTGTAGTTTTCTTTGTATAAGTCTTTTACATCTCTGGTAAGATTTATTCCTAAGTGTTTTATCTTCTTGGGGGCTATTGTAAATGGCATTGATTTGGTGATTTCCTCTTCGATGTTCTTTTTGTTGGTGTAGAGGAATCCAACTAATTTTTGTATGTTTATCTTGTATCCCGATTCTCTGCTGAACTCTTCTATTAGTTTCAGTAGTTTTCTGGAGGATCCCTTAGGGTTTTCTATGTATAAGATCATGTCATCTGGAAATAAAGATACTTTTACTTCTTCCTTGCCAATCTGGATGCCCTTTATTTCTTTATCTAGCCAGTTGCTCTGGCTAGGGCTTAAGCACAATGTTGAATAAGAGCAGTGATAAAGGGCATCCTTGTCTGGTTCCCTATCTCAGTGGGAATGTTTTAAGGCTCTCGCCATTTAAGATGATGTTGGCTGTTGGCTTTGTATAAATGCCCGCACTTTATTATGCTGAGGAATTTTCCTTCTGTTCGTATTGTGCTGAGAGTTTTTATCATGTATGAGTGTTGAACTTTGTCAAATGCCTTTTCTGCATCAATTGGTAAAATCATGTGATTCTTGCCTTTTGTTTTATTTATGTGGTGGATTACATTAATTGTTTTTCTAATGTTGAACCATCCCTGCATACCTGGAATGAATCCCACTTGGTCATGGTGAATTATTTTTTCAATATGTTGTTGAATTCTATTGGCTAGAATTTTGTTGAGGATTTTTGCATCTACATTCATGAGGGAGATAGGTCTATAATTTTCTTTTCTTGTGGTGTCTTTACCAGGTTTTGTTATCAGATATGGTGGCTTCATAGAATGAGTTTGGTAGTATTCTGTCCTTTTCCATGCTCTGAAATACCTTTAGTAGTAGTGGTGTTAACTCTTCTCTGAAAGTTTGGTACAACTCTGCAGTGAAGCTGTCTGGACCAGGGCTTTTTTTTTTTGTTGGGAATTTTTTCATTACGTTTTCAATCTCTTCTTTTGTTATGGGTCTGTTCAGTTGTTCTACCTCTGTTCATGTTAGTTTAGGTAGGTAGTGTTTTTCTAGGAATTCATCATTTCTAATAGGTTTTCAAATTATAGTTTTTCATAGTAATCTGATATGATTCTTTTAAATTCAGTTGGGTCTGTTGTAATATCACCCTCTCATTTCTTTTTTTTTTTGTTTTTTTTTTTTTTATTAACTTTTATTGAGCTTCAAGTGAACGTTTACAAATCAAGTCAGTCTGTCACATATAAGTTTATATACATCTTACTCCTTACTCCCACTTGCTCTCCCCCTAATGAGTCAGCCCTTCCAGTCTCTCCTTTCGTGACAATTTTGCCAGCTTCCAACTCTGTCTATGCTCCCATCCCCCCTCCAGGCAGGAGATGCCAACACAGTCTCAAGTGTCCACCTGATATAATTAGCTCACTCTTCATCAGCATCTCTCTCCTACCCACTGTCCAGTCCCTTTCATGTCTGATGAGTTGTCTTCGGGGATGGTTCCCGTCCTGTGCCAACAGAAGGTTTGGGGACCATGACTGCCGGGATTCCTATAGTCACAGTCAGACCATTAAGTATGGTCTTTTTATGAGAATTTGGGGTCTGCATCCCACTGATCTCCTGCTCCCTCAGGGGTTCTCTATTGTGTTCCCTGTGAGGGCAGTCATCGATTGTGGCCAGGCACCAACTAGTTCTTCTGGTCTCAGGATAATGTAGGTCTCTGGTTCACGTGGCCCTTTCTGTCTCTTGGGCTCTGAGTTGTCGTGTGACCTCCCTCTCATTTCTTATTTGGGCTCTTTGCTTCCTCCCATTTTTGTTTTGTCAGTTTGGCCAGTGGTTTATCAGTTTTGTTGATTTTTTTCAAAAAACCAGCTTTTGGTCTTGTTAATTCTTTCAATTGTTTTTCTGTTTTCTATTTCATTTAGTTCAGCTCAAATTTTTATTGTTTTCTTCTGGTGCCCGTGGCTTTCTTTTGTTGCTCTCTTTCTTTTAGTTCAAGTTGTAGGGATAATTCTTTGATTTTGGCCCTTTCTTCTTCTTGGATATGTGCATTTATTGATATAAATTGGCCTCTGAGCACCGCTTTTGCTGTGTCCCAAAGGTTCTGATAGGAAGTGTTTTCATTCTCATTGGATTCTCTGAATTTCTTTATTCCATCCTTAATGTCTTCTATAATCCAGTCTTTTTTGAGCAGAGTATTGTTCAGTTTCCAAGTGTTTGATTTCTTTTCCTTGCTTTTTGTGTTATTGATTTCCACTCTTATGGCCAAAGAAGATGCTTTGTAATATTTCAGTGTTTTGGATTCTGCTAAGGCTTGCTTTATGACTTAATATGTGATCTATTTTAGAAAATGTTCCAGGTGCACTAGAAAAGAAAGTATACTTGGTTACTGTTGGGTGGAGTCTTCTGTATATGTCAACGAGGTCGAGTTGGTTGATTGTGGCATTCAGATCTTCCGTGTCTTTATTGAACTTCTTCCTGGATGTCCTGTCCTTCACTGAAAGTGGTGTGTTGAAGTCTTGTACTGTTATTGTGGAGCTGTCTATCTCAGTTTTCAGTGCTGATAGGGTTTGTTTTATGTATCTTGCAGCCCTGTCATTTGGTGCATAAATATTTAATATGGTTATATCTTCTTGGTGTATTGTCCCTTTAATCATTATATAGTGTCTTTCCTTATCCTTTCTGATGGATTTAACTTTAAAGTCTATTTTGTCAGAATTTAATATTGCCACTCCTGCTCTTTTTTGATTGTTGTTTGCTTGATATATTTTTTTCCATCCTTTGAGTTTTAGTTTGTTTGTGTCTCTAAGTCTAAGGTGTGTCTCTTGTAGGCAGCATATAGACTGATCTTGTTTTTGAATCCATCCTGCCACTCTCTGTCTCTTTATTGGTGCATTTAGTCCATTTACATTCAGGGTGATTAGGGATAGATATGAATGTAGTGCTATCATTTTGATGTCTTTTTTTGTGTGTTGACAGTTTCTTTATCCCACTTGATTTTATGTGCTGAATAGAGCTTCTGTATATATTGTCCTTTCCACATATTTGTTGTTACTGATTTTGTTTCTGCTTAGTCTCTATTTTTGCCTTATATTTTATTTTGATGAGTAGGATAGTTTGTCTCCTTTGTGGTTACCTTATTATTTACCCCTATTTTTCTAAATTTAAAACTAAGTTTTATTTCTTTGTATCGATGAACCTTCCTCTCCATATGGAAGGTGTATGATTACATTTCTTAGTCCCTCTTTATTTTTTTAATGTTGTCTTCTTTTATATAATAACATCGCTGTTACCCTGCTTTGGACTTTTTTTTTTATAATCTTGCTTTGTTTTTTTGGATTTCCCTGTCTGGGTTGACTTCTGGTTGCTCTGCCCAGTGTTCTAGTCTTGGGTTGATACCTGATATTACTGATTTTCTAACCAAAGAACTCCCTTTAGTATTTTTTATAGTTTGGTTTGGTTTTTACAAATTCTCTCAACTTTTGTTTGTCTGGAAATGTCTTAATTTCACCTTTATATTTAAGAGACAGTTTTGATGCATATATGATTCTTGGCAGACAGTTTTTTTCTTTGTTTTTTTCAATATGTCATCTCATTGCCTTCTTGTCTGCATGGTTTCTGCCGAGTAGTTCAAGCTTATTCTTATTGGCTCTCCTTTGTAGGTGACTTTTCGTTTATCCCCCGCTGCTCTCATAATTCTCTGTTTATCTTTGATTTTGGCAAGTTTAATTATAATATGCCTTGGTGGCTTTGTTTTAACATCTACCTTATGTGGAGTTCAATGAGCATCTTGGATAGATATCTTCTCATCTTTCACAATATCAAGGAAGTTTTCTGCCAACAAATCTTCAACAATTTCCTCTGTATTTTCTGTTATTCCTCCCTATTCTGGTACGCCAATCACTCGTAGGTTATTTCTTTTGGTAGAGTCCCACATGATCCTTAAGGTTTCTTCATTTTTTTTAATTCTTTTATCTGATTTTTCTTCAAATACATTAGTGCCAAGTGATTTATCTTCGAGTTCAGAAATTCTGGCTTCTACTTGCTCATTTCTGAGCTTCTGTCCTGAGCTCCCCCGGTTAATGGAGCTAGCAAATTATCTTTTCCCCCCAGCTGCAAATTTTTTCCTTCCCCAAGGCCGGGAGGATGGCTGTAGGTGGTCACCAGGTAGGTCTGTCTCAGGCCCAGGGATTCAGCTGCTGAAGCTGGCTTGGGGGTGGGGGGCGCACAGTAAAATATAGGCAAGTACTTAGCTTTTGCCGAGAGTGCCATTCTCCTCCGGTTCCAGAGGTGTGAGTAGGCTATTGGCTGGCTGCTTCTCTGAGGAAACTGCAGCCATAAGCTAGTACCAGCCTGCCGCTGCCGCCACCACTGCTCTAGAAATGGTGCCTGAGGGCTCCCTGCGATTCAGGTCCAGTAACTCCTCTCCACTTCTGAAGGGTCTCTTCCTTCCCCTGCCCCTCAGTTCGTTGTCTAAGCTTGCCTTTGATGTTCAGGGCTCCCAGCCTGCCACAAACATACTCGTTTCACTTTTTTTTTCGGTTCTTTGTTATAAAGAAGGCTCGCTGGAAGCGTCTGTCTATTCTGCTATCTTTGCTCTGCCTTCCTTGTTTAGATTTTTTAGAGTGAATGAAATGTGTATGAAAGTAAAATGCAACGGATGTGATGGTGGGGTACGGGAAGAGAACTGGATATTACAGGGAAGTATGTATACCCACCACCCTGTCTGTCAGTTTGTTAAAATATGGTGACTTGTGTCACTGTGTTCTGGAAGCTATGCCACCAGTATTTCAATGCCAGCAGGGTCACATGGTGGACAGGTCTGTGTGGAGCTCCCAGACCAAGATAGGCAAAGAAGAAAGGCCTCGTGATTTAATTCCCAAAATTAGCCAGTGAAAACCTTATGGATCACAGTGGAACATTGTCCAACTTGGTTGCTTTGGACTCATCACCAGGGGGGATCAGTTACCGGAGGGGACATTATATTTGGTGAAATAACGGACCAGCTAGGGCAAGAAGACCCTTGGTTCCTCTACTCTTCTCTTCTAGAATCCTTGACAAAACAGTAGAGCAGGCTTTGTCTTAGTTGTCTTCTTTCACGTCTTTATTTCTGCTGACCCTCACCCACTTCCAGAATTTCACTGCTTCATGTTACAGTGTCATTCAGATTGCCTTTTTCTTGTTTCGCAAAACTGGAGTGTTAATGTATGACTGTTCTAGAAGATGTTTGCATTTTAAGAAGACATTTGTTAATCTAAATAAGTTTCTTAACTGATAGAATGTCTCAGGCAGATATTTCCAAACTGGATTCCTTATTAGTGCCCCTTCAGCTTTCCCTGCCCAAGAAGATCACCCCTACCTTTTGCAGTATATACTGAAGAATTGTTACAGGTTATTAAACAGGAGAACTATATGATGGAAATGTTATGAAAACAAAATCATTTGAACACAAAATGGGTTGGAATTGAGGGTATAGTAGAAGATGGAGGCTTGGGACCTTAGGACAGCAATTCAGATTTTTTAGTATTTCAGATGAGTTTATGAGGGACTGGGGCAGTGGCGATAATTTAGGTAAAAAATAATCAAATTGTTTATTATATATGCTCCTCCTCCTTTTGGGGGGCGGGGTCTAGAGGTAAGGGAGTACCTGTGTATTATATATGTGTATATGAAATTTTCTAGCATAGTGTTTCATACGTAGATGCTCAACTAATTGGTTCAGTTTGAGAGAAAATATGTGTAATAACTTATTCTGGCTTTAACTTATGATCCCGTTGCCATCCCTGATTTCATTTTGTCTGTAGGTTGCTTTTTATTATTTGCCAGTAGGTAAAGGAATCATAATTTAAATGTTTCCAGGTGAAATTTTTGTATCATGTACTTTTCATTCGAGTTTTGATAGGTGCTGTAGGCGTTCTTTGGGACTCTAAAAATTGCATAAATCAAGTTTTTTTTTCCTTAATGATAGCTATTTTTAATTGTTATCAACTTGATTTTATGGCAGTATCTACAAAAGGTAATTATTTCCTCAGCAGACTTGCTTTCGTCTTCAATTTTTGTAAAATTACTCCATGACTAGTAAGTTGTAACTGTCGTGGGCTTCTGAAATTTATGGTTAAGCTTCTACACTTCAACTGGAATTCTAAAAGTTAGAGGAACTTTATAGTTCCTTCTCGATATTAACTGAATAGTTAAGGGCCAAAATACAGCAGTTCACTTATCTGATTTTAACTTGTCCAAATGATTAAAACAAGGGTAGATTGTTTAGTTTCTTATGGTAAAGGTTTTGCCCATAACGACTCAGCAAACATATATTCGACTACTATGAAAATGAGGAACACACAATTTACAAAGAAAAAAGTCTCAACACAAAAAAGTAAGTGGAAAAATGAAATTGTCAACAACACACACATAAAGGCATCAAAATGACAAACACATACTTATCTGTAATTACACTGAATGTAAATGGACTAAATGCACCAATAAAGAGACAGAGAGTGGCAGAATGGATTCAAAAACAAGATCCACCTGTATGCTGCCTACAAGAGACAGACCTTAGACTTAGAGACACAAACAAACTAAAACTCAGAGGATGGAAAAAAATATATATCAAGCAAACAACAATCAAAAAAGAGCAGGAGTAGCAATATTAATTTCTGACCAAATAGACTTCAAAGTTAAATCCAACACAAAGGATAAAGAAGGACACTACATAATGTTTAAAGGGACAATTGATCAGGGAGACATAACCATATTAAATATCTATGCACCCAATGACAGGGCTGCAAGATACATAAAACAAACTTTAACAGAACTGAAAAGTGAGATAGACACCTCCACAATTACAGTAGGAGACTTCAACACACCACTTTCAGTGAAGGACAGGACATCCAGTAAGAAGCTCAATAGAGACACAGAAGACCTAATTACAACAATCAACCAACTTGACCTCACTGACTTATACAGAACTCTCCACCGAACTGCTGCAAAGTATACTTTTTTTTCTAGTGCATATGGAACATTCTCTAGAATAGATCACGTATTAGGTCATAAAACAAACCTTTGCAGAATTCAAAACATCGAAATATTACAAAGCATCTTCTCAGACCACAAGGCCATAAAAGTGGAAATCAATAACAGAAAAATCAGGGGAAAGAAATCAAATACTTGGAAACTGAACAATACTCTGCTCAAAAAAGACTGGGTTATAGAAGACATTAAGGAGGGAATAAAGAAATTCAGAGAATGAAAACACTTCGTATCAAAACCTCTGGGACACAGCAAAAGCAGTGTTCAGAGGTCAATTTATATCGATAAATGCACACATACAAAAAGAAGAAAGAGCCAAAATCAGAGAACTGTCCCTACAACTTGAGCAAATAGAAAGCGAGCAACAAAAGAGTCCATCAGGCACCAGAAGAAAACAAATAATAAAAATTCGAGCTGAACTAAATGAAATAGAAAACAGAAAAACAATTGAAAGAATTAACAAAGCCAAAAGCTGGTTCTTTGAAAACATTAACAAAATTGATAAACCACTGGCCAGGCTGACTAAAGAAATACAGGAAAGGAAACAAATAACCCGAATAAAAGACGAGATGGGCCATATCACAACAGACCCAACTGAAATTAAAAGAATCATATCGGATTATTACGAAAAATTGTACTCTAACAAATTTGCAAACCTAGAAGAAATGGATGAATTCCTAGAAAAACACTACCTACCTAAACTAACACAATCAGAAGTAGAACAACTAAATAGACCCATAACAAAAAAAGAGATTGAAAAGGTAATCAAAAAACTCCCAACAAAAAAAAAGCCCTGGTCCGGACGGCTTCACTGCAGAGTTCTACCTAAGTTTCAGAGAAGAGTTAACACCACTACTACTTAAAGTATTTCAAAGCATAGAAAATGATGGAATACTACCTAATTCATTCTATGAAGCCACCATCTCCCTGATACCAAAACCAGGTAAAAACACCACAAAAAAAGAAAATTACAGACCTATATTCCTCATGAACATAAATGCAAAAATCCTCAACAAAATTTTAGCGAATAGAATTCAACAACATATCAAAAAAATAATCCACCACGACCAAGTGGGATTTATACCAGGTATGCAAGGTTGGTTTAATATTAGAAAAACCATTAATATAATCCACCATATAAATAAAACAAAAGACAAAAACCACATGATCTTATCAATTGATACAGAAGAGGCATTTGACAAAGTCCAACACCCATTTATGATAAAAACTCTCAGCAAAATAGGAATTGAAGGAAAATTCCTCAACATAATAAAGGGCATCTATACAAAGCCAACAGCCAACATCTTTCTAAATGGAGAGAGCCTGAAAGCATTTCCCTTGAGAACGGGAACCAGACAAGGATGCCCTTTATCACGCTCTTATTCAACATTGTGCTAGAGGTCCTAGCCAGAGCAATTAGGCTAGACAAAGAAATAAAGGGCATCCAGATTGGCAAGGAAGAAGTAAAATTATCTCTATTTGCAGATGACATGATCTTATACACAGAAAACACTAAGGAATCCTCCACAAAACTACTGAAACTAATAGAAGAGTTCGGCAGAGTCTCAGGTTACAAGATAAACATACAAAAATCAGTTGGATTCCTCTACATCAACAAAAAGAACATCGAAGAGGAAATCACCAAATCAATACCATTCACAGTAGCCCCCAAGAAGATAAAATACTTAGGAATAAATCTTACCAAAGATGTAAAAGACCTATACAAAGAAAACTACAAAGTACTAGTGCAAGAAACTAAAAGGGACCTACATAAGTGGAAAAACATACCTTGCTCATGGATAGGAAGACTTAACATAGTAAAAATGTCCCTTCTACCAAAAGCCATCTATACATACAATGCACTTCCCATCCAAATTCCAATGACATTTTTTAAAGTGATGGAGAAACAAATCACCAACTTCATATGGAAGGGAAAGAAGCCCCGGATAATTAAAGCATTACTGAAAAAGAAGAAGAAAGTGGGAGGCCTCACTCTACCTGATTTTAGAACATATTATACTGCCACAGTAGTCAAAACAGCCTGGTATTGGTACAACAACAGGCACATAGACCAATGGAACAGAATTGAGAACCCAGATATAAATCCATCCATATATGAGCAGCTGATATTTGACAAAGGCCCAGTGTCAGTTAATTGGGGAAAAGATAGTCTTTTTAACAAATGGTGCTGGCATAACTGGATATCCATTTGCAAAAAAATGAAACAGGACCCATACCTCACACCATGCACAAAAACTAACTCCAAGTGGATCAAAGACCTAAACATAAAGACTAAAATGATAAAGATCATGGAAGAAAAAATGGGAACAATGTTAGGAGCCCTAATACCAGGCATAAACAGAATACAAAACATTACTAAAAATGACAAAGAGAAACCAGATAACTGGGAGCTCCTAAAAATCAAACACCTATGCCCATCTAAAGACTTCACCAAAAGAGTAAAAAGACCACCTACAGATTGGGAGAAAATTTTCAGCTATGACATCTCTGACCAGCGCCTGATCTCTAAAATCTATGATTCTGTCAAAACTCAACCACAAAAAGACAAACATCCCAATCAAAAAATGGGCAAAGGATATGAACACGCACTTCACTAAAGAAGATATTCAGGCAGCTAACAGACACATGAGAAAATGTTCTAGATCATTAGCCATTAGAGAACTGCAAATTAAAACTAGTATGAGATTCCATTTCACTCCAACAAGGCTGGCATTAATCCAAAAAACACAAAATAATAAATGTTGGAGGGGCTGCGGAGAGACTGGAACTCCTATACACTGCTGGTGGGAATGTAAAATGGTACAACCACTCTGGAAATCTATTTGGTGTTTTCTTAAAAAAGTTAGAAATAGAACTACCATACGACCCAGAAATCCCACTCCTTGGAATACACCCTAGAGAAATAAGAGCCTTTACAAGAACAGATACATGCACACCCATGTTTACTGCAGCACTGTTTACAATAGCAACCAAGGTGCCCATCAACGGATGAATGGATAAATAAATTATGGTACATTCACACAATGGAATACTACGAATCGATAAAGGACAGTGACAAATCTGTGAAACATTTCATAACATGGAGGAACCTGGAAGGCATTATGCTGAGTGAAATTAGTCAGCTGCAAAAGGACAAATATTGTATAAGACCACTATTATAAGTTCTTGAGAAATAGTATAAACTGAGAAGAACACGTTCTTTTTTTTAATAATTTTTATTGAGCTTTACGTGAACGTTTACAAATCAAGTCAGTCTGTCACATAAAAGCTTATATACACCTTACTCCATACTCCCACTTACTCTCTGCCTAATGAGTCAGCCCTTCCAGTCTCTCCTTTCGTGACAATTTTGCCAGTTTCTAACCCTCTCTACCCTCCTATCTCCCCTCCAGACAAGAGATGCCAACGCAGTCTCAAGTGTCCACCTGATATAATTAGCTCACTCTTCATCAGCATCTCTCTCCAACCCATTGTCCAGTCCCTTCCATGTCTGATGAGTTGTCTTCGGGAATGGTTCCTGTCCTGGGCCAACAGAAAGTTTGGGGACCATGACCGCTGGGATTCCTTTAGTCTCAGTCAGACCATTAAGTATGGTCTTTTTATGAGAATTTGGGGTCTGCATCCCACTATTCTCCTGCTCCCTCAGGGGTTCTCTGTTGTGCTCCCTGTCAGGGCAGTCATCCGTTGTGGCTGGGCGCCATCTAGTTCTTCTGGTCTCAGGTAGATGTAAGTCTCTGGTTCATGTGGCCCTTTCTGTGTCTTGGACTCATAGTTATCATGTGACCTTGGTGTTCTTCATTCTCCTTTGCTCCAGGTGGGTTGAGACCAATTGATGCATCTTAGATGGCCGCTTGTTAGCATTTAAGACCCCAGATGCCACATTTGAAAGTGGGATGCAGAATGTTTTCTTAATAGAATTTATTTTGCCAATAGACTTAGATGTCCCCTGAAATATTTGGCCCTATGGTATTGATCAGAATAGTAGAATGATGTATTATAGCCAAATAAGTTTAGTCAGAGGCATTTCCTTAGACAAAATACCCAGGAAATGCTTGTGGACCATTTTGTGAGTCAATTTCTCCCCAAATTTATTCTTTAGACATTCTATCTCTTGCCCTTTTTTTTTTTTTTTTGTCCTTTCCTCCCCCCTTTTAGGGAGAGGGTTCTATCCTTCATTTCATTCCTTATTTCATGATTTTGATTAAAAATTAGCATTTGGTAGAAGAGCATGCTTATTATGCAGATTTCAGATGTTACTGGTATTTTACAAATGAATAGTCTCAATGACCAAAAATCGAGTAGTTTTAGAAATACCATGATCTAGGTTGTTCATTCTATAATTTGAGATTTTATTCTAGCTTATCTCACTACTAAATATATACGGAGATAAGCCTTGAGTAGACTGTTATGTAGTAATTCAAAACCATTAAATGGCCTAATAGGTACATGGGGAAAAATTGTATATGAGGTGTGATTGCAACTATATAAAACCTTGCTGGTATGTACGTACCACATTTTGTTGATGGGCATTTAGGTTGTTTCCACCTTCTGGCTATTGTCAATAGTACTCCTGTGAACACTGGTGTACAAGTCTCTGAGTCTCTGCTTTCAAGTCTTTTGGGTATATATGTTGGTGTGGAATTGCTGGATTATATGGTTGTTGTATTTTTAGTTTTTTGAGGAATGGCCACACTGTTTTCCAGAACAGCTATACCATTTTTCATTCCCATCAGCAATAGGTAAGGTTTCTAATTTCTCCACATTCTCACCAATATTTGTTTTGTTTTTATTTTAGCCATCCTGGCAGGTGTGAAATGGTATCTCATTGTGGTTTTGATTTCTATCTGTGGAATGGCTATTGATGCTGAGCATCTTTTCATGTTTGGTGACCATTTGAATGTCCTCTTTGGTGAAATGTCTTTTACATGTCGTTTGCCCATTTTATGTTTGGGTTGTCTTTTTGTTAAGTTGTCCAAGTTTTATGTATATTTTGGTTATTTGATTCTTGTCATATGTATGATTTTTGAAGATATTCTCTCAATTGGTAGCTTGTCTTTTCACTTTTTTGGTAAAGGCTTTTGACGAACAAAAGTTTTTAATTTTTATGAGGTCCCGTTTATTTATTTTGTCTTTTGCTGTTTGTTGTGCTTTTGTTATTAGATAATCCATTGTTAAAAGATAGGCCTGACAACGTTGCCCCTGTTTTTCCTTGCAAGAATTTTATGGTTTTTGTTTGCACATTTAGGTCCTTACTCCATTTTGAATTTGTTTTTGTATATGGTGTGAGGTATGGATACTGTTTTATTTTTCTGCATGCGGAAATCTAATTTTCCCAACACCATTTATTGAAGACTCTCCTTCCCCATCGAATAAACTTAGCACCTTCGTCAAAAATCAGTTGACCACAAATGTATGGGTTTATTTTTGTACTCTCAATTCTATTCCATCCGTCTACCTGTCTGTTATTATACCAGCACCAGGCTGTTTTGGTTACTGTGGCTGTAGAGTGTTTTAAAATCAGAAAGTGTGAGTCCTCCTACTTTGTTCTTGTCTTTCAACATTGTTTTAGCTATTCAAGGCCTCTTGCCGTTCCATATAAAGTTGAGGATTGGTTTTTCTATTTCTGTAAAGAAGGCTGTTGGAATTTTGACCAGGATTGTATTGAAAGTATAGATCGCTTTGGGTAGTATTGACATCTTAACAATATTAAGTCTTCCAGTCCATGAACATGGAACACTTTCCATTTATTTAAGTCTTCTTTAATCACTTTCAGTGTGTTTTACAGTTTGCATTGAATAAGTTCTTCATGTACCTGGTTAGATTTATTCCTAGGTATTTTATTCTCTAGGAGCCCTGGTGGTGCAGTGGTTAAAGCGCTCGGCAGCTAATCAAAAGGTTCAGCAGTATGAACCCACCAGCTGCTCCATGGGAGAAAAGTGTGGCATTGTGCTTCCGTAAGGACTTGTAGCCTTGGAAAAACTGTATGCGGCAGTTCTACTCTGCTCTGTAGGGTTGCTGTGCATTGGAATCGACTCGATGGCAACAGGTATTTTATTCTCTTAGATGCTATTCTAAATTAAATTGTTTCCCCAGTTTCCCCTTTCAGATTCCTCATTGCTGATGTAAAGAAACCCAACTGATTTTTGTTTGTTGATCTTGTATCCTGCAGCTTTGATAAATTCTATTAGCCCTGAAGTTTTCTTGTGGATTCCTTGGAATGTCCTTTACCCAATTTTATTTTTATTTTCCTTGTAAACCTTTTAATAAGTAAAGCATGGTTTAGACTTACATTTGCAGATGAGGAAAATTTCTAGGCCCAACTACGTAACAGTGAAGCTACTACAGCTAGAAGGAATGCATGCCCTACGTGTGTTTTAAACCTAAAGAGCAGAAACTTGAAGCCAGAAAATACCATACATGTCATCCTCTAGAATAGATAATTGGAGCTAGAAAGAGCATAGGGGCCCAGTGAAGTTCATACAGCCACCATCTTATCTCCTTACCTTCTTCATGCTGCAGAACCGTAAGAAAGTTGTGTTGCTTTCAGATGAACTAGAGGTTGGTTGCTGATCATTTTAAGTGAAACTTATTCCTATCAGTAACCATCCAAAGGCATTAGCTACAGTAGGGCATTTTAGAGCAGCAAAGAGGAGGTTACCTAGATAATCTTGGTTCTTCATATATCAGAAATTTCCATATTGTATCAGTAGAGTGGAATGAACTCCATCTCCAAAACGCTTAGTCCAAAAATTTTCTGTTGGCGTCAGCATTAAACAAGGCTCCTTATACTTTTGGCATCATCTGCTGGGCTATGAGATTCAGCCGGCTTTCTAGGGTGTTAGAAACCTTTATTTCATGATCCTCATTGTAGATCTCAGAGCCCTGGTGGCAAAGTAGTTAAGAGTTCAGGCTTTTAACCAAAAGGTTGGCAGTTTGAATCCACCAGCTGGTCCTTGGAACCCTGTGGGGCAGTTCTGCTCTGTCCTATAGGGTCGCTATAAGTTGGAATCAACTCGACAGTACACAACGACAACAATTATGGATCTCAGCACCACCAGCTGTGTCCTCAGACAGGCCTCCTGATCAGTTTGGACATTAACATCTTTTTTGGTGGTGATTTTGTATGTAGGGGTTGCTTTTTACACCATAGCCTTACCAAAGGGAAATCTTGTTTTCTGCAACAAACAATCATTCGGGGCTCCAGCAACTGGTACAAATTCTGATGGGGAACCAGCCCATCTAGCAGCACTTGGTACCTGGTTGTATTACTACCTTCCTGAGTCTCTGTTGTGCTTCATTTTGTAGATCTGTGATAAGGTTATCTCTTGGTCTGAGGCATTTGAATCTGCCTTGATTCAAATTGGACATCTGAATTTTCTCCTGCTGTTCAATCTGTTTTTTTTCTTCTGATAGTGTTCCATAATCTTCAGTCTTTGAGTTTGCATGTGATGACTTTTCTCAATGTTGAATTCTTCTTTGGCCTTTGTATCTATTTCTTTTGCCTTCTCATTGGCTTCTTGTTCAACGAAAGCCATCATGTGCTTAATTTGCTTTTGCATATCAGTATTGCTGAGAGCCATGGTGAAGGCATTGCCAGGCCAGTGGGCAGCAAGCTCAAGTGTAGGTTTGAAGGGGGCATGGAAGGAATGCTCCTTTGTCCATTTTTAAATTGGGTTATTTGTCTTTTTATTGTTGAGTTGTAAGAGTTCTTTTTTATACATTCTAGATAGAAATCCCTTGTCAAATATGTGATTTACAAAAATTTTCTCCCTTCCTGTGGGCTGCCTTTTCACTTTCTTGTGAATTAAGTGCTTTCAATTTTTGTATGTCTATTTTATTTTTTCTTTTGTTGCTTATACTTTTTTTTATCATATCTCTAGGGGGTATACTTTTTTATTGTGCTTTAGGTGAAAGTTTACAGCTCAAGTTAATTTCTCATACAAAAGTTTATTTACATACTGTTATGTGACATTAGTTACAATCCCTATAATGTGAGAGCACACTCCCCCTTTCCATCCCACGTTTCTTGTGTCCATTCAACCAGTTCCTGTCCCTTCCTGCCTTCTCATCTTGTCTCCAGACAGGAGCCACCCATTTCATCCTCGTGTACCTGCCTGAACTAAGAAGCACACTCCTCATGAGTATTATTTTATGTTTTATAGTCCAGTCTAATCTTTGTCTGAAAAGTGAGCTTCAGGAATGGTTTTAGTTCTGGGTTATACTTCTGATTAAGATTATTAGGGAACATTCCCCAGGAAACACTGCTGGTGAAAATCTTGACTTTCAGGTGTAGTTTCAGATAGTGTTTAGTTCTCTTGGGGAAAGTATATCATACAAAATATGTCACCTAATAAATAAGTTTTATTTTCTTTGTTATTTACCTGGAAGGTAGAAAAGCTAACAGGTGATGTATTTTATATTTCAAAATATTTATAGTAACATGTAAATAAATTAGTAGAAATTAGTCTCTTTTTGGACTAACATTCCTACAATACATATGAAATTTGAAAATACTTTTTTATATAAATAAATACATGTTTAGACATCAGGGGCTATTAAGTTGGTATTACTCCAAACATCTGTTCATTTACCCAGAATAACAAACCCGTTGCCATTGAATTGATCCTGGCCCATAGCAACCTTGTAGGACAGGGTAGAAATGACTTACAGGGTTCCCAAGGCTATAATCTTTGTGGAAACAGACTGCCACATCTTTCTCCCGCAGAGTAACTGGTGGGTTCAAACTGCCGGCCTTTCAGTTAGCACCCGAGCCCGTAAACTATTGTGCCACCAGGGCTCCTTTCTATCTAGGGAGGTTTAAAATATAATAATGGCTGTATAATAATCCATTGTACAGATGTACCTTGTATAAAAGTCCCCTATTGACAGACTTTTAGGTGTTTCTGATTTTTTTCTTGGGTTGATTTAAATGAGTATAAACCAACTGTAGGAATTCATCCTATGATTTACCAAGATAGAATGCTGTTGGTACTGGAGTATCTTAATTTAAGGGATGTATTTGAAGCCGACTAGAATTATAATTCTATATTGTACAGTAACTTAAAAACTTCACTTAAAGAGTGTCTTCGTGATACATACACCAAGCCACCTCTTTTGGATTGTCTCATGTTTTCATTAGCTATTTAATTTATTGTGCCCCTGTTTGACATCAGATACTGTGCATTGCTAGGTTCTGAAGAAGGATTTCATAGTCTATATGGAATGACAGTTCCTGTGGGATGTGCATTACTTGCTGTGATAAAAGAGTAGTGATTCCTGCGCTCAGTAGTTGTCCAGTGGACAGGAGGAGAAGAGGAAAGAATATTCCATACAGAGAGAATATGAGCAAAGGTTTGACAAGTTTGTGTAACAGAAATAGGCCAAGATGAATAGAATAGCTAAAGATGAGTCTGAAAAGTTAGCCAGAAAATAGGTTATGAAATAACATTTTTTAATTGAGCTTTAGGTGAAGGTTTACAGAGCAAATTAGATTCCCGTTCAATAGTTCTATACACAGATTTTTCTGTGACATTGGTTGCAGTCCCCACAATGTATCAGCACTCTCCCCATTATCACCCTGAGTTACCCATTTCCATTCATCTGGTTTTCCTGCCCCTTCCTGTCTTCTCATCCTTGCTTTTGGGCAGATGTTGCCCTTTTGGTCTCATATAGATGATTGTTCTAAGGAGCACTTTCCTCATGGGTGTTACTGTTTATTTTATAGGCCTGTCTGTTATTTGGCTAAAAGGTGATCTCCAGGAATGGCTTCAGTTCCAAGTTAAAAGGGTGTCTAGGGCCATAGTCTCAGGGATTCCTCCAGTCTCTCTCAGACCAGTAAGTCTGATCTTTTTTATGAATTTGAATTTTGTTCTACCTTTTTTTTCCCCACTCTAACCAGGACCTTCTATTGTAATCGTGGTCATCGTGATCAGTAGTGGTAGCCTGGCACCATCTAGTTCAGGTCTGAGGCTAGTGGAGCCTGTGGTTTCTGTGGTCCATTAGTCCTTTGGACTAATTGCTTCCTTGAGTTTTTGTTATGAAAGATCTTAAATGCCAAGTTAAGGCTTATGCATTCAGAAAACAATAGAGAACCATAGGTGGCTTTTGAGCAAATGAGGAATATGTGTATTTAAAAACAACTGATGGCAGTATGGAGAATGAATTAGAGAAGAGAAAGACTGGTGTCCTCTAGCACATTTGGAAGACTGTTGCAGTAGTCTAGATCATTGCTCTTCAAACTTTCGATAATGCATCCCCATTAGTTAAAATGTTTGATCATGTGACCCAATAATAGATAGATAAATCTATTTAATTCTCTACACACATATTTTTTAAAATTATAATTTACAGATACGTACTATTCTAATATATTACAAACTAAAGGATTAAAGATGAGACAGTATTTTAAAATAAGCAGTTTCAGAACTATATTTAAATAATTTGAAAATTTTAGATTAATGGTACCTAAAACCTGATTGAATTGTGCCACACACTTGAACTGCAGTAAGTTGCAACATGTGAAAATGAATGAATAAATGAGGGCTCTACTGTTAACCCTCATGTGTTACAGAATTCCTATTATTATCTCATATGTTACACCTGACTCTCTGACATGGACTAAGTGAAGGCATTGGTGTCAGTCCATATTCATGACTATTAGTAAGTCTTAATTTCTAATTGTTTGATGAAAATTAAATATAAATAGTTCTAGTTTTTTTCTCTCATACTGCAGCCATGGGGTCACATACCTCTGATACCTATTTTTCTAGATTAGAGGTAATGTGTTCTAAGACTTAACTAACAGCAATGACAGTGGTGACAAAGGAAGGACATAGATGTAAGATTTAGAAGAAAAACTAACAATTTAGGTTTGTGGGGAAAGCAAAGATGTAAGAATGGCTTCATAGTTCCTAGCTTGTGCAATGGCGATGGTATGTTAGTTTCCTAGGGTTGCTGTAATAAATTACCACAACTGTGACTTTAAACAACAGAAATGTATTGACTCACAGTTCTGGAGGCTAGATATCCATATTCAGAGTGTCAGGAAGTCCATGCTCTTTCTGAAGTTTCTAGGGGAAGATCCTTTCTTGTCTCTTTTAGCTTCTGGTAGCCCCAGGTATTCCTTGGCTTGTGGCAGCATAACTCTGATGGCACCTTCCTTCTTCACATGGCCATCTTCCCTCTGTGTCTGTGTTTCTGTGTCTCTTTTCCTTTTATGAAGACACCAGTCATATTAGGACCTACCCTACTCTAGTATGACCTCATGTTAACTAATTGTACCTACAACGACTCTATTTCCAAGTATGGTCACATTCATAGGTACCAGGGGTTAGACTTCAGTATCTTTAGACTTTAACAGAAATACAGATATTTTTGGACATTTGGAGGTTGAGTTGCATAGGGAACATCAAAATGGAGAAGTCCAGTAGATAACTGGAAATAAGTGCCTAGAGCTCAGGAGATAAGTCAAAATGGAGATTGAGATTTAAGTCCTCTCAGTATATAGGTGATAGTGCTAGGGAAAGAGTATAGAGTCAAGATAAGAGGACTAAGAACAGATCTCTAGGGATACTGCTTTTCAGGTTTGCCAGTGATGACACAAAGATTGAAAAGGTAGGAGAACCAGGAAAAGTAGAAGTTGTTTCAGAGAAGATAGGCAAGATCATGATTTTCAGGGAACAAGGGACTGATCACAGTAGCAAATGCTATAGAGACACCAGAAGTGTAAAGACTAAAAAGAGACCATTACACCTGACTGTTAAGATGTTGTTAGTGGCCTGAGAGAGAAGTGTTCCATAGAAAAGTTGTTAGTATAAGCCAGATTGATTTAAAATTCATCCCTCAAGCTAAAGTAATCTATCAATTATTTGTGAATACTAGAAATGTTTATTACACTGGATTAGCTGCTGTGGCTATATAAGATTATAAACAATTCCATGCCCATGGGAAATTTATTACTGAGTGGGAAAAAAAAAAGAACAAATTCATATGTGAAATAATAGCAGACTAGCAGACTAGTCTATAGTAAAATGCTCTGGTGTACTACATATTTTATGTTACAAAATATTAAAATTTGATAAAAAATACAACTTTATTCTTCACTATTCTGTATCTCTCAAACTTTTATCTTCATGTGAAAGTATTCACTGGCTACCTTCTCCACTACTTACCAGAGTTACAAAGATAAATTAGAGGTTGGAAGTATACAGAGAGACTGCCAGCTGTTTTAGTTGTGTTTTATAAACCTCTGGGTGGTTTGGCATCTTCTTATACTTTAGCAAGTATATTCTGTCTGTACTGTAATGACCAATTTACTGTAGCTGTGAATAGTAAATGAATGTGAATAAATACTTTCGGGGAAAAGGATTATTTCATGTCTTCTCCTTCTATAGATTAGAATAACATTTCCTATTCTACCTTTTGGGAGCAGAGAATTAAGCAGTACCTAAAACTCAGGTAAAGATGGGTCTCTATGAGTTTATAGTAACAACAGAAAAATAACTTTCTTCTGCATCTTCTGTTTACATTAAAGTTTCCCTCTCCTCCCATTTTTCTGCTGTATGAGTCAGGTGGTAAAGTGGAGCTTACTGAAATCACTATTAAATTTTACTTTACAGTCTGTGCACCAGAGCATGATGGAGTCAAAAGACTTGGTACCAGAATGTAGGAAGTGGTTGAGGTAAGAGTGGGAAGGTAGGCTGTAGCCCTTTATATAAGCCTTATTCAGGTTCAATTTTTGAAGTAACTCTCAGATACTCTTAAGGATTTCTAAATTCTAACCTCAAGTTATACAAAAATGCATCATGTTAAACTCTGCAAGAATTCTCTTCTCAAACTAAGGTTATTAGTAAACAGAAGCCAGTGAAGATTGATTAGAAGCTTTTATCCCCATTAACTCAGATTTTCTTTCCCAAATTATTTTCCTTTGTACTGTTTAGAAATTAAAATATTTTGTGTATTTTGGTTGTTGTAGCTTTTTTACTGTAAGCTAAGAAGCTGGCTTAACAATATACGCTTAAGTATTCTCCTGAGATTTCTACATTTGAACAAAAGATCCGAGGACCGCCCCCCCCCGCCATTGGTATAAAATAGGTAGTGTTCCACAGCCACAATATAGAGAAGACTCAGTTAACAGTTTCTGTTAATTACCAATTCATTCTTTGTGTTGATTTACTATATTTAATGTTAATGTGTCATTTTGAAGACTTCAGTGTAATTCCTGAAGTATATTTGTGAGATAATTAGGCTTAAATTTTTATTAAAAAAATAGTATCATACTTATTGCTTCTCCTTCCCCCCAGAGTACCTTCACTAATATCCCATTTGGTCTCTGTAACAGCCCTGAGACTATTATCCCATTTTTATAAAGAAACTAAAGTCAGAGAGGCCAAGTAATTTTCATAACAACGTAGTGGCAGAATAGGACTGTAAACTCTTTATCTACTTATTTCTTCTCCGGTACTTACGTTACCACATGTTTTAAAGGTTTCTCAAGTTGTCAGTTTCCCAATTCAGACTTACTTCATAATACTGTGAGTACCTTTGCTGCTATAGATAACTAGATACATTACTTCGCAGAGTTCTTCCTCCAGCTTCTTGCCTGCCTAGTAATCGTTCTAATAAGCTACACTTTGCCATAGTACCTTTCGAGATAAGAAATAAGAATTTACAGTTCCTCAATTTGTCATTTTGTTAACTAGCGTACTAAAATTTCATTAAAACTCTGTATCAATTAGTTGTATCATATTAGTGAGGGGTTAAAGTGAAGACATATTAAAATAAGTGATGCTCCTCATGAAAGCCGATTCCCTTTGAAGCATAGGTTTTGGCAGTTATGAACTTAAAAGTAGTTGAGTGTTAAAATTGCCCAGTGTACTGTAGAATTCTAACATCATTCTCTTAAGGCTCTGAAGTAAATTATCATATATCCAATGTAATTATTCTTAAAGGAGTTTCTATATTTGATGCCATGATAAAATCTTCAGTAGTTCATTATTGGGTGCTCTCTTAATTAAATTTTACTGTTTAAGTTATTTAATTTAATCTGATAGTTGTTATCTCTCTGACAGTTGCTCACATAGCTGCTCTTTGAATAGTTTAGCAATGGGTTCAGATACTTTACCAGATATATTCACTTTTTTTAATTTAAATTTTTTAATATTTTGCTTAGTGCCTTTTAAAATTTTTATTTTATTGTAGTAAAAATATACCTAACAAAACATATGCCATCTCAACAATTTCTGCATATACAATTCAGTGACATTGACTATACTCTTCAAGTTTTGCATCCATTCTCATTGTCCTTTTCCAAATTATTCTGCTGCCACTAACATAAACTCAGTGCTTTCTAAGGAAAAACTTCCCCTTCCGCCATCCCTCCCACACTTGATAACCACTAATAATCTTTGGTTTCTATATATTTGCTTATTTCATATGTGAAATCATGCAATATTTGTCCTTTTGCAACTGACTTATTTTGTTCAGGTTCAGCCATGTAGTGGCACGCATCAGGACTTCATTTCTCTTTATGGCTGAGTAGCATTCCATTGTGTGTATATACATTTATCCATTCATCTATTGATGGACAGACATTTCAGTTGTTTCCATCTTTTGGCTATTGTGGACAGTGCTGCAGCGAACATTGGTGTACAGGTTTCTGTTTGCGTTCCTACCTTCACCACTTCTGAGTATATACCTAACGTTTGGTAATGATGGGTCATGTGGTAGTTCTGTGTTCAACATTTTGAGGAACCAACAAACTGTTTTCCACAATGGCTACACCATTTTACATTTCGACCAGCAAAAGAGGAGGGTTCCAGTTTCTCTACAACCTTGCCTGCATGTTATTTTCCATTTTTTGATCATGCCATTCTAATGCATCTCTCTAATGGCTAATGATGTTGAACGTCTTTTCATATGTTTCTTGGCCATTTGAATATCCTGTTTGGTAAAGATAACCACTTTTGAACAACCCTCCTGGCTAGAAAATGTTGGAAATTTTTATTTTAGAATCTGTTGTTGTTAGGTGCTGTCAAGTTGGTTCCTACTCTTAGTGACCCTGTGTACAACAGAACGAAACACTGCCCAGTCCTGCACCATCCTCACAATGCTATGTTTGAGTCCATTGTTGCAGCCACTGTGTCAGTCCATCTCATTGAGGGGCTTCCTCTTTTTTACTGATCCTCTGCTTTACCAGGCATGATACCGTTCTCCAGGGACAGGTCCCTCCTGATCACATGTACAAAGTACGTGAGACAAAGTCTTGCCATCCTTGCTTCTGAGCAAGTACAGCATTCTGGCTGTACTTCTTCCAAGACAGATTTATTCATTCTTCTGGCAGTCCATGGTATATTGTTGGCCAGCACCATAATTCAAATGTATCAGTTCTTCTTCAGTCTGCCTTATTCATTGTCCAGCTTTCCCATGCATATGAGGCAATTGAAAATACCACGGTTGGGCCAGGAGCTCCTTTGTCCTTAAAGTAACATGTTTGCTTTTTAACACTTTAAGGAGGTCTTTTGCAGCAGATTTGCCCAGGGCAATACATTGTTTGAGTTCTTGACTGCTGCTTCCGTGGGCATTGATTGTGGACCCAACCAAAATAAAATCTTGACAACTTAGTATTTTCCTCTTTATCATGATGTTGCTTATTGGTCCAGTTGTAAAGATTTTTGTTTTCTTTATGTGGACATGTAATCCATACCTGATGCCACATTCATCTTCATATAGTCCAGCTTCTCCAGTTGTTTGCTCAGCATACAGAGTGAATAAGTATGATGAAAGGATACAGCCCTGATGCACACCTTTCCTGATTTTAATTGATGCAATGTCCCTTTGTTCTGTTTGAATGACTGCCTCTTGATCTATGTACAGGTTCTGCATGAGCACAATTGTGTTCTGGAGTTCCCATTCTTGGCAGTGTTATCCATAATTTGTTATGATCCACACAGTCAAATACCTTTGCATAGTCAATAAAACACAGGTAAACATCTTTCTGGTATTCTTTGCTTTCAGCCAAGATCCATCTGACATCAGCAATGATATCCCTGGTTCCACACCCTCTTCTGAATCCTGCTTGAATTTCTGGAAGTTCCCTGTTGGTGTATTGTTGCAACCATTTTTGAATGATCTTCAGCAAAGTTTTAGATAATTTTTGCATTCTGTTGGATCACCTTTCTTTGGAATGGCACAAATATAGATCTCTTCCAGTTGGCTGGCTAAGTAGTTGTCTTCCAAATTTGTTGGCATAGACGAGTGAGCACTTCAGTGTTGCATCTGTTTGTTGAAACATCTCAGTTGATAACCTGTCAGTTCTTGGAGCCTTGTTTTTCATCAGTGCCTTCAGTGCAGCTTGGATTTTTTTCCTTTAGTGTTATGGGTTCTTGATTATATGCTACCTCTGAAATGTTTGAATGTCAACCAGTTCCTTTTGGTATAATGACTCTGTGTATTCCTTCCATCTTTTGATGCTTCCTGCATTTATTGTTCAGTATTTTGCTCGTAGAACCCTTCAGTATTGCAACTTGAGGCTTGAATTTTTTCTTCAGTTCTTTCAGCTTGAGAAATGCTGAGCATGTTCTTCTCTTTTGGTTTTCTATCTTCAGGTCTTTGCACATTTTATTATAATATTTTGTTTCTCGAGCCGCCCTTTGAAATCTTCTGTTCAGCTCTTTGACGTCATCATTTCTTCCTTTCTTCCTTTCACTTTAGTGAAGTTTAAGAGCAAGTTTCAGAGTCTCTTCTGACAATCATTTTGGTGTTTTCTTTCTTTCCTGTCTTTTTAATGACCTTTTGCTTTCTTCATGTATGATGCCTTTGATGTCATTCCACAACTTGTCTGGTCTTTGGTCATTAGTGTTCAGTGTGTCAAATCTATCCTTGAGCTGTTCTCTAAATTCAGGTGTGATATACTCAAGATCGTACTTTGGCTCCAGTGGACTTGTTTTAATTTTCTTCACCTTCAACTTGAACTTGCATATGAGCAATTGAGTGTCTATTTTGTAGTTGCCCCCGGCTTTGTTCTGACTGATGATGTTGAGCATCTCCATCATCTCTTTCCACAGATGTAGTCAGTTTGATTCCTGTGTCTTATATTCAGTGACGTCCAAGTGTATAGTTGCCATTTATGTTGTTTCAAAAGATTATTTGTAATGAGTAAGTTGTTGGTCTTGCAAAATTCTATCATGCAGTCACCAGAATCGTTTCTTTTACCAAGGCTGTGTTTTCCAACTACTGATCCTTCATTTCTACTTTTGTAATCCAGTCACCAGTGATTATAGTTGCATCTAGATTGCATGTTCGATCAATTTTGGAGTGCAGAAGTTGGTAAAAATCTTCAGTTTGTTCACCTTTAGCATTAGTGGTTGGTGCATAAATTTGAATTATACTGCCATTAACTGGTCTTTCATGTAGGCATATGGGTATTATCCTACCACTGACAGCATTGTACTTCAGGATAGATCTTGAAATGATCTTTTGATGATGACTGTGTCACCATTTCTCTTCAATTTGTCTTTCCCGGCATAGTAGACCATATGATTGTCTGATTCAGACTGGCCAGTACCAGTCTATTTCAGGTCACGAATGCCTAGGATATTGATGTTCATGTGTTCCATTTCATTTTTGGTGACTTTGAATTTTCCTAGAGTCATACTTCGTACATTCCATGTTCCATTTATTAATGGATGTTTGCATCTGTTTCTTCTCATTTTGAGTTGTGCCACATCAGCAAATGAAGTTGCCGAAAGCTTGACACCATCCACAGCGTTGAAGTCGACTCTGCTTTAAGGAGGCAACTCTTCTCCCGTTGTCTTTTGAGTGCCTTCTAACCCGTGGGTCTCATCTTCCAGCACTGTATCAAACAATGTTCTGTTACTATCCATAGTGTTTTCACTGGACAGTTTTTTTCAGAAGTAGATCACCAGGTCCTTCCTAGTCTGTCTTAGTCTGGATGCTACACTGAAACTTGTCTACCAAGGGTGAGTGACCCTGCTGGTATTTGAAATATCAGTGGCATAGTGTCCAGCATCACAGCAACATGCAAGCCACCGCCGTATAACAAACTGAGAGATGAGTGGTGGGTCTACCTCCCTATATTTTCCCCACTATTTTTCCTAGTTCTGCCCACCAATACAAGTTGAATTTTCAAGTCAGTTTTTTACCAATCCATCAAAATAGATGGAAACTGCTGTAATTTTCCTTTGAATCCTTCATATTCCAGACTAAAGTCCTTAATTTGATTGTTTTACTCATACCACATGAGTTTCTATCATGATTACCTTCCTCTGGGTATTTTATTTTAAGGGTCTCTTAAAGTTTTCCCAGTTGAACAGAGTTCTCCAGAATGTGGAATCACCTGTTTAATATATGATGAGATGGTTATCTGCTGTATTCTAGGTACTTAAATGTATACTAATATAACCACAATCCTTTAATTTTAGGGAAGCCACTTCTCACTCTTAGCTCATTTTGGACTTGTAGTTACCTATAAAAGCCCCTTTCTACAGGAGCAGTCAGTGAGTTGAAACCTTATGATTTGTTCTTACTGCCATCGAAGCTTCCAAATCTTAAGTGTTTAGGCTTGGTCATTGCCCTTACCATGTTAAATTATCATTTAGTTCATTGTTGTACCTTGTCAGTATTAACATAGTAATTTCTCTTATTACTGTATGAGGCATGTCTCCCAAGTATATGTCATTTGAGAGTTCTTGATTATACTGTATATGGGGAACTGGATATGTTTACTTTTCTTATATTATTGATAGTTTTCTAGTTGAGGAAGTTTAGAAGTGATTCTAAAATGAAAATTTCCATGAATGTCCAAGTCATCTTGGAAAACATAAAGGAACTTGCCCTGCCACACATTACAACATTTTAAAACACCTTAATAATAGTGAAAACATGGTACTGGCACAAGGACAGATAAAATAGACCAGTAGGACAATAAGAGAACTTAGAGCCAGATTCATGTATATATGAGAACTTAATAAGATAAAAATGGCATTACAAATTGATTGAATATATACAGACTGTGTAGTAGATTATGTGGGAAATTGGCTCACTTTGTGGAGAAAAATAAAATTGGATCCTTACATGATGCTATTATAAAGAAGTATTTCAGATGGATTAATGACCAAAATATTATAGATAAGACTAGAGTTAATAAAACATAGCGTGTCTTTGTGGCTTAGTATTAGGAAAGTATTTCTTCAATAAAACCTCAAAAGCCTAAAACTATAAGATGAAAAAATGGTTAATTTGATGATACAAAACTAAGGATTTTAGTTCAACAGATAAATGGACATTGTGAACAGACGGGTTATATTTGGGAGAAGATATTTGCAATAACTAAACCTGTCAATGAATTAATAGACCTAGAAGATAAAAGAAACTCCTTTAAGAAGAAGACTAGGACCCCAATTTTTAAAAACGGACAAAATATGTCCATTTTTATTCACACTTCTATTCACAAAATGAAAACATAGAAGGCTAAGAGACATGCGAGGGGACAATCAAATTCCTGAGTAATAAGAGGAATCTAAATTAAAACAAGCTTTCAGTTTATACCCATTTTTTTGTAGTTGTTAGTTGTTGTCAAGTCAGTTCCAAATCATAATGACCCCATGTTTTCAGAGTAGAATTGCTCCATTGGGTTTTGAAGGCTGTGACCTTTCAGAATCAGATCACCAAGTCTGTCTTCCAAGGCTGCTCTGGGTGAGTTCACTTAGGCTAGCAAAAATTAGAAGTCTGGATAATGCCAAATCTTGGTTAGGATATAGGGAAATGGGAACCACCAGGAGCATAGATTAGCTCAGCCGTTCTGGAGAGCACGTTGGCAGTTCTTCATCATTTATTCGATAAGATTAACTTTGATCTAAGAGTTCTGATGCTGGGTATATACCATACCCAGAGAGTAATTTTCATATAGGTCTGTAAGGGGACATCTAAGGAGATATTTATTGCAGCATTGCTATTGGTGGTTACAAACTGATTGGACTTGTGACTTTTTTTAACACTGCATTGTCCAAGAGTGGATTAGTGCACCAATCACAAACAATGAATAAAGTGGACTATAGCAAGGTGGGTAGATTTTTGAAACCTAGTGCAGAGAGTACAGGTAAGAATATATCCAAACAGAAGAATGCACATCATCAGCACATTGAAAGAATGACTTGTTGGAAAGGGATGTGGGGATAGGAAATGGAGATGGAAGGAAGTAAATCAGTTAGAAGAACGGTCTTATACAGATGAGTGATGATAATTTATCATGAACCGAGGAATATGATTAACTCAATCTTTTGTACCTGAGGACTGAAAGCAGGGTTTGGGGACTCATTTGATGGTGGTATGTAAGTTGAGTTGGAGAAGTAAAAATTAAAGGCATAAAAATAAGAAATGTAAAGTAATCTAGGTACTAGGATGTGTGGTCTTATTTAGGATAGTTGTAATTAGGAATAGGAAGTAAAAGACTGATGCAGGAAATACTGCCAAGAGATGGAATCAAGAACTAATTGGTGAGTGGCCATCTAAGTTACATCTATTGGTCCCATCCTGTCTGGAGCAATGAAGAATGAAGAAAACCAAAGACAAGGAAAATATTAGTCCAGAAGACTAATGGACCATGTGAATCACAGCATCTACCAGCCTGAGCCCAGAAAAACCAGAGGGTGCCCGGCTACCATTACAGACTGCTCTGACAGTGATTACAATAGTGGATCCTGGACAGAGCAGGAGGAAAATGTAGAACAAAACTCAAATTTACCAAAAAAAAAAAAAAGCACACTTACTAGTCTGAAACGGACTGGAGGAACCCCCCAGACTGGCCCAAGCACGCTGATAACTCAGAACTGAAGTCACTCCCAAAATCCACCTTTCAGCCAAATGTTAGACAGGCCTATTGAATAGTAACACAGGTGAGGAACATGCTTCTTAATTCAATCAGGTATATAAGACCAAATGGGCAACACCTGCCCAAAAGTAAAACTGAGAAGGCAGGGAGGGACAGGAAAACTGGTCAAATGGACACAGGGAACCTGGGGTTGAAAGGGAAAGGGGGAGAGTACTGACATAATACAGAGATTTTAACCAATGTTACAAAATAATTTGTGTATAAATTTTTGAATGAGAAACTAATGTGCACTGTAAACATTCACCTAAAGCACAATTAAAAAAAAAAAAAAAACAGGATGAAGAGATGAGCTAGGTTTTGAATCTGGGTAACTGGGAAGGTAGATATACCATTAATTAAAGAGGAGTAGGAAATAGGAAACCCTGGTGGCACAGAGGTTAAGAGCTACAGCTGCTAACCAAAAAGCTGGCAGTTTGAATCTACCAGGCGGTCCTTGGAAACTCTATGGGCAGTTCTCCTCTGTCCTACGGGGTCACAATGAGTTGGAATTGACTTGACAGCAATGGGTTTTTTGTTTTAGGAAATAGGAGGATTACCAAATTTGATGTGGAGGAATTATGGGGGTTCTACCAGTTCATTGAGATAGATTGTCCACTGTTAGAACATTTATTTAGAATTTACTGTGTGCTGGGCATCAAAACAGGATGTTTTTTTATCCCTAAGGTGTTTTTGATCTTACTATTTCTATCTTCTCTACCATTTTGATCCTGAGGCTAGTTTGACTGGGTTTCCAAGAAAAAATAGGCTTGACAGAAAGTTTTGACACAAAATGAAATTTGTAAGCTAAGCTATACCAGTTTATTATTGAGTAAAGGATGACAAAATAGCCAAGACACCCTGACAAATTAAATCTGTAAAATTTCACCTGGGAAAACAGCTTGGTAATAATGGCCACAAACGAAAATTTGCAATGACGGAATATAATTATTGAAATTTATTTTGGACTGAAAAACTGATCAATCGAATCTTTATTGTAAAGTTTACTCTAGAAAAGACTTGGTCTTGACTTTTTATTTAAATAGGTGTGGTAAAATAAAATCGAAAGGGAGAAAAATAGAAACTTTATACCAGGTAGAAAATTGCTCTGATTATCAAGTCAGCTTAATTGTTTTTATTCCATTAAATGTTTGTTTGCCTCCCTTCCCCCTTGACTGGGCTAGATTTGAATCTTTTTTTTTTTTAATTAAATTTATTTTAAATTATACCAGCGCTATGTGGTATATTCCAAAACCAAAAAACCAAACCCGATGGTGTTGAGTCGATTCTGACTCATAGAGACCCTATAGGACAGAGTAGAACTGCCCCATAGAATTTCCAAACAGCAGCTGGTGGATTTGAACTGCCAACCTTTTGATTTAACAGGCAAGCTCTTAACCACTGGCATCACTAGACAAAATAAATGTCACTGTCTCCACTTCCCTCCCCAGAGGTAACTGCTTTATTTATCTGGTATACATCAGATATCATTTTCAGTGTTTTTACAGGTATATGCATACAAAAATATTGATTTGTGGATATCATTTTCTACATAGTCTGCAATTTAAAAAAATATTTTAAAAATATACAGCATATCATGCACCCATTCAACAATTTCTGCATGTACAATTAGTTCAGTGACATTGGTTACATTCTTTGTTGTGTCACCATTCTCGATGTCTCTCCTCATATTGCTTCACCACCATTGACTTAGACTCGTTGCCCCGTAAACTACTCCTCTGTGTATTAGAGTTACTGTTGTCAGTTTGATCTATTATAGATAATTCTTTAAAAGAGTACAATGATTAAGGCAAACATCTTTCACTAATTCACCTAAACTGTTGTTTAGTTTGAAGATGGGTCCAGTGGGTCCAGTAAGTCTGGATTCTATAAGAAATTTGAATTCTGTATCACATTTTCTCCCTTTTGATCAGGACTTATATATCAAGTCCTTGTCTAAAATGTCCAGTGATGGTAGCCAGGCACCATCCAGTTCTTCAGGTCTCATGGCAAAGGGAGGTAACCACTAATAACCATTGCACTATATATATTTACCTGTTCTTGTCACTTTATGTATGTGAGGTTATACAGTATTTTTTCTTTTGTGATTGAGCTGTTTCACTCAGCGTAAAGTCTTCCAGGTTCATCAGTGTTGTAGCATGTATCAGTACTTCATTTTTCTTAACTGCTGGATAGTATTACATTGTATGAGTGTTCCACATTTTGTTTATCCATTTATCCATTGATGGACGCTTAGGTGGTTTTTACCTTTTTGCTATTGTGAATAGTGCTGATATGAATATAGGTATACGTAGGTTTGTGCATGTCACTGCCTTTAGGTCTCTAGGGTATATTCCACCTAGGAGTGGAATTTTTGAGCCATATAATAGTTCTGTTTTTAATTTTTGGGAGAATCGCTATACTGTTTTCCACAATAGTTGTACCATTTTACATTCCCTCCAGCAATGGCTAAGGGTTCCGATCTCTGTACATCCTTGCCAACATTTATTATTTTGTTTGTATGATCATTGTCATTCTAATAAGGGTGAAGTGGTATCTCATTGTGGTTTTGATTGTATCTCTCTAATGGCTGATGACAACACTGAGCATCTTTTCATGTGTTTGTTGACTATTTGGATATCCTCTTTGGTGAAGTGTCTGTTCATGTCCTTTGCCCCATAGTCTACAATTTAAAATATAAGCCTTGAATATTTCTCCATGTCAGTATATAGGATCAAAATGTTTGCTCATCAAAAATGGAGGCATCAAAATATCCTTCCTGGACAGATACTATTGTAAGGATTGGGAGTACAAGATCACAGGTGTGTTTATCGCTCTCTAAAAGGTTATGCAGTCTAGTAGAAGTGAAGTGTATAATAATTACAATACAGTGGAGTTCAAATAGAGATTCGCACTAGTTGCAGTTTGAGCACAGAGGAAAGGACACCCAATTCTGTGTTTGAGAAAGAGAAGTTAACGTGTCAGGGAGTACTTAGAGATGATGAAAGGGATTTTGGGTCTGTTTCTAGGGAGAATTTTTTTTTTTCACTTGTTCTTTAGATGAAGGTTTACAGGATGAACTAGTTTCTCATCAAACAGTTAGTACAATTGCAGCACTGTTTACAATAGCAAAAAGCTGGAAGCAACCAAGGTGTCCATCAACGGATGAATGGTGAAATAAATTATGGTATATTCATACGGTGGAATACTACACATTGATAAAGAACAGTGAGGAATCTGTGAAACATTTCATAACATGGAGGAACCTGGAAGGCATTATGCTGAGTGAAATTAGTCAGATGCAAAAGGACAAATATTGTATAAGACCACTATTATAAGGTCTTGAGAAATAGTATAAACTGAGAAGAACACATACTTTTGTGGTTACGAGGCGGGAGGGAGGGAGGGTGGGAGAGGGTTATTTGCTGATTAGTTAGTAGATAAGAACTACTTTAGGTGAAGGGAAGGACAATACTCAATACAGGGAAGGTCAGCTCAACTGGACTGGACCAAAAGCGAAGAAGTTTCTGGGATAAATTGAATGCTTCGAAGGTCAGCGAAGCAAGGGCGAGGGTTTGAGGACTATGGCAAAATAAATTGGCAAAATTGGCAAAATAAATTCTATTATGAAAACATTCTGCATCCCACTCTGAAGTGTGGCATCTGGGGTCTTAAATGCTAACAAGCGGCCATCTAAGATGCATCAATTGGTCTCAACCCACCTAGATCAAAGGAGAATGAAGAACACCAAGGTCACATGATAACTATGACCCTGAGACAGAAAGGGCCACATGAACTAGAGACTTACATCATCCTGAGACCAGAAGAACTAGATGGTGCCTGGCCACAACCGATGACTGCCCTGACAGGGAGCACAACAGAGAACCCCTGAGGGAGCAGGAGAACAGTGGGATGCAAACCCCAAATTCTCATAAAAAGACCAGACTTAATGGTCTGACTGAGACTAGAAGAATCCCAGCGGTCATGGTCCCCAAACCTTCTGTTGGCCCAGGACAGGAACCATTCCCGAAGACAACTCATCAGACATGGAAGGGACTGGACAATGGGTTGGAGAGAGATGCTGATGAAGAGTGAGCTACTTGTATCAGGCGGACACTTGAGACTGTATTGGCGTCTCCTGTCTGGAGGGGAGATAGGGTAGAGAGGGTTAGAAACTGGCAAAATTGTCACGAAAGGAGAGACTGGAAGGAGGGAGCGGGTTGACTTATTAGGGGGCGAGTAAATGGGAATATGTAGTAAGGTGTATATAAGCTTATATGTGAGAGACTGACTTGATTTGTAAACTTTCACTTAAAGCACAATAAAAATGATTTTAAAAAACAAACAAACAATACACACATTGTTCTATGGCATTGGTTAACAACCCCAAGACATGTCAACACTCTCCCTCCTCAATCCTGGGTTCCCTATTACCAGCTTTCCTGTTCTCTCCTGCCCTTCAGTCCCTGCCTGAGGGCTGATGTGCCCCTTTAGTCTTGTTTTGTTCCGTGGGCCTGTTCGATCTTTGGCTGAAGAATAAACCTCAGGAGTGACCTCATTACTGAACTGAAAGGGTGCTCAGGGGCCATACTCTCAGGGTTTTTCCAGTGTCTGTCAGGCCAGCAAGTCTGGTCTTTCTTTTTGAGTTAGAATTTTGTTCTATATTTTTCTCCAGCTCTGTCTGGGACCCTCTATTGTGATCCCTGTGAGAGCGTTCACTGGTGGTAGCCAGGCACCATCTAGTTGTACTGGCCTCAGTCTGGTGGAGGCCGTGGTAGATGTGGTCCATTAGTCCTTTGGACTGATCTTTCCCTTGTACCTTTAGTTTTCTTCATTATTCCTTGCACCTGAAGGGGTGAGAGACCAGTGGAGTGTCCTAGATTGCTGCTCACAGGCTTTTAAGACCCCAGACACTACTCACCAAAGTAGAATGTAGAACATTTTCTTTATGAACTATGTTGTGCCAGTTGAGCTAGATGTTCCCCCAGACCATGGTCCCCACAGCCGTCAGCCCAGCAGTTTCCCTCAGGGAATTTGGATGTATCTGTGGAGGTACCATGACCTTGCCTTGTACAGGTTGTGCTGGCTTCCCCAGTATTGTGTACTCTCTTACCCTTCACCAAAGTGCTAGGGAGAATATTTTGCAGACCAGCTGTGACCCAGCATGATTAACTGATTTACTGGCTTCATTCTTTATGATGTATGATTGTCTTTTAGAATTTCAACAGGTTTAAACAGTGCCAGAAATTACTTCAGTAAAATTTTTGTATTTCGTTTTGCAGAGGATTGTGTGAATGTATTTTTTCCCTTCTTTAGGGAGGTGGTTGACTCAATGGTTCAGCATTTTAAAGTAACTATATTTGGGGACCGTAGACCAGTGTATGATGGAAAAAGAAGCCTTTACACAGCCAATCCACTTCCTGTGGCAACTACTGGGGTAAGATGTACATTTCTATATTGGAAAGTTATACTTTTGCAATGTCTTATTTTAAATACATTTATTACTATTTTATTTTAATTCATATATATGTATATATCATTTATATGTTTTAACTTTGTATTTTGAGGCAATTTCAAATTTGAAGAAAAGCTGCAAAAATAATGCAGAGAATTTGCTTAGACCTTTTACCCAGATGTTTTCGGTGTTTGCCACATGTGTCTTATTCTCTTTTCCCTCTGTTTTATTCTCTCTTTATAGCTATAGATATAGCTATAGAGAGACAGATAAGCATATGCACTTGTTTGTGTTTTCATGAACTATTTGTGAGTAGATTGCATACATCATGCCGGTTTAATGCTTAATACTTCAGTGTATATTTCCTAAGAACAAGGATAAAAACAACAGTACAGTTATCAACTGCACTAAATTTATCATTTATATAATACTTTCATCTAATCTACAGTCTGTATTCTAATTTTGTCTGTTGTTCCAGTGATGTCCTTTATAGCATTTTTTCCCCCTCCATTACAAGATCCAGCCTAGGATCATGATTTCATTTAGATATACATCTTTTTATTCCTCTTTATTCTAGAACAATTCCCCCAATCTTTTATTTTGTCTTTCATGACATTGACATTGTTGAAGATTATAGGCAAGTTATTTTAGTGACTGTCCCTCAGTTAGGATTTGTCTGGTGCTTTCTCTCAATTAGATTCTGGCTATGTATATTTGGCAGGAATATTGGAAACCCTGGTGGTGTAGTGGTTAAGTGCTACGGCTGCTAACCAAAAGGTCAGCAGTTCGAATCCACCAGGCGCTCCTTGGAAACTCTATGGGGCAGTTCTACTGTGTCCTGTAGGGTCGCAGTGAGTCAGAATTGACTCTATGGCAGTGGGTGTTTTTGGTTTGGTCATTCTTTCTACAGTTATTAGTTGGTATTCTACTAAAAGGGAGAGCTTTTTCTTTTCTCCTGTTTATTGATCTATTTCTTTGACTATTCAAATTGTCCCAGTTTTGGCCAGTGGGAGCCCCTTCAGGCTAGCTCCTGTGGCCTTTTGAATTGGCATACATCTCTCTTTCTCTTTTTTTTTTTTTTTTTAGCAGTTCTTTACTTTCCGGTACAAAATATTCCAGGCTCGTCTTACATCTTCCCTTCTGCAGCCCTGCAACTGGCCATTTCTCAAAGGAGCCCTGGTTTCTTTTAGTTGGGGGATGCAATTTACAAACCAAAATCTGGGTTCTGGGTGTGCTCATTGGTACTGGCGCTTCTGCTTCTAATCCTTTCAAAGGACAGAGGTAGGAAAGATAGATAGATAAGATATAGATAGAAATAGATAAGATAGATAATAACTATTACCTAAAACCGAAAACCCATTGTTATCGAGTGGATTCTGACTCATAGTGGGTATGAACTGGTGGGTTTGAATTGCCACCCTTTTGGTTAGCAGCTGAATGCTCAACCACTGCACCAATATTACGTATTGTATAGTAAATCATATATATATATATATATATACACACACGCACGTATGTATGTAAAGTAAATCATGAGTTTACTCTGATACTTCTAGTTCCAGTCTATCCCCACAGGATTCTTCCTTTCTTTCCTCCTTTCCATGTGTATCTTCCTTCTTTAGTAGACTCCTGGCTCCCAAAACATCACCACTTTTAATCATTTGCTCAGTCCTACAGTAAATATAAAATACTTTCCAAATTTACTACTCTTGTACCACTAAAAAAAACCAAACCTACCTATTGAAGTTCAAAGTTTTGCTTTGTATGCAGTTCTCCCTCCCCAATCACCCATTTTCCGTACCCCCAGCTTAGAAAGAGTCAATATACTGCATTCAGGAGTTACTTGCAGTAATGTTTTCTTCCCCCCGCCCCCCTTTGGTATGGTTGTGTTATTTATTTTAAATGCATTTGGGTATATCTGATTCTGATTGTATTCAGTTTTAGTTTTATCCCCACCCTTATTCATTTTATTTAAACTTTTTTTTGATATGTAGTACTTTACATGCTTTTAAAAATCAAAACTATACCAAAAAAATATACTCAGAATTGTTACTCCATTCTTATTTCTTTAATCATTCGTTTTCATCCCTTGAGAGTAAATTTATTTCTTTGTTTCTGAGTCATACTACCTGTGTTTCTTTTTTTTTATAAGCAAATAGATGATTATTTTCTCGATTTCCCTTCTCACACGAAAGATGACATGCTATTTGTAATCTTTTATACTTTGTTTTTGTCATTTAACATCTTAGCATGGAAATTATTCCATAGCAGCTCCAAGAGATGGTCCTAATTTTTTTTTTTTAATAGCTGCCTAAATGGGCATTTAGAGAATTTCCAGTAATTTGCAATAACAGATAATGCTGGTATGAATAACCATATTATTTAAATTTTAGTCCATTGGCTTAACACTGAGATTGATTTTTCATTTTTCCTTGGATATTTTTATAAATTAAACTTAGAAATACTTGTATTTCCTTTTTCAACATTTACCTGTTGGCTCTTTTCCTATCAACAGGTAGATTTAGATGTTACATTACCTGGGGAAGGTGGAAAAGATCGACCTTTCAAGGTGTCAATCAAATTTGTCTCTCGGGTGAGCTGGCACCTACTGCATGAAGTGCTGACAGGACGGACCTTGCCTGAGCCACTGGAATTAGACAAGCCAATCAGCACTAATCCTGTCCATGCCGTTGATGTGGTGCTACGACATTTGCCCTCCATGAAGTGGGTACTTTCAGCTTTTTTTTTTTTTTTTTTTTCCTCTTTAGGTTTTAACACAAGTGTGAAGGTTCCCCTCCAAAGAGTGAGTTGTGCAGGCCTCTCTTGATTGATCTTCATATGTTGTATATTTTGATTTTTTTTAATTGATTAAGAATAGCATGCATACAAGTTCATTTACAGAAGTTAAAGAAAAACTGTTGGATTTTGAAGTTAAATGTACATTATTAGCTTAACTATTTTAATGAACGCTTTTATAGAAAAATGTCTATCATAACACTTTCTCTTAGGAGCTATAAATCTTGAGTAAATGATATATTTTCAGATATATTCCTATAGATGAATCACCTTGTTTTAAAAGTAATTTCTTATTTATATAATAGCATCAATATTAGTATTAAAATTGTGCTGACATTAATCATACTTTTACCTCATATAGATACACTTATATGACCGGTGTGTCTTGTCTTTTTAAAGAAAATTTTGTCTTGCAAACACATTTATAGAAGTATTATTTATCAATAATTATTTACTCTTTAACATTTTCTAAGGTTGGAACTTAACCTTTTTAACCCATTTTTTAAGATGTATTTTAAATAAAATTTATTCTTATTCAGACATTAATCTTAAAAATAGATAATTTCATCATTGAAGGATGCTGATGGATTTTCTTTTAGAATGACTACTTTTTGCTTTCACAAATTTGGAAAATGTTTAGTTTCATGTATTTACTATAAGCATCATCATGACAAATTAATTTCATGTGCTGTAGTCTCTCCTGTCTTGCAAAGTATTTAAATATTTATGTGGGAAGGAAAAGATTGAACATGCCATTTTACTTTTGTAGATATACGCCTGTGGGGCGTTCTTTTTTCTCAGCTCCAGAAGGATATGACCACCCTCTGGGAGGAGGCAGGGAAGTATGGTTTGGATTTCATCAGTCTGTTCGGCCTGCCATGTGGAAAATGATGCTTAATATTGATGGTAAGGAAACTAAAGCCATAATATTCTGTATTGGTTACTTGATTTGTATATGGCCTGTGTTTATGTGTGGGTGTAGGTGTGTGTATAGATAATACGTTATATATATAACTTTATGTACTGATATCTTGAAGTTTTGTTTGAACATTAAGACAAACTGGAAGAACCTTTTACATTTTTATTACATTTTATTTAGAAAGCCTTTATAAAAAACTTACCCTGGAATGCTATTAAACATGAAGTACACACATGAAAACAATAGAAAAGCCCTGAAGTGATCATCTGAGCAATCTTCTATTATAACTCACTTCTGTTTTTTTAACTCTTAAGTCAACATTTCATTATGAAATACATATTTTAAAAGAAAAAAAGTCTACTGGTCCTGGTGATCACAGGCATTATGCCTGCTACTAGTACTTAATGTGATGCTAATTGAATTCTCCTTTTTTATGTGTTTTCTAACATTTTCTGGCATATATAAAAGAGAATAGTATGATGAACTGCCACATATGTAGCCAGAACCCAGATTGTTGAAATTTTTCTACCGTTATAGGGTCTCTATGAGTTGGAATTGACTTGACGGCAAGAGGTTTGGATTTGGTTTTTGCTTAATCTATCCATGTTTCTTCCTTTATTACAGTATTTTTAAATTAAATCCCCAACAGCATGTTATTTTGTCTCTACGTGTCTCAGTATGCATCTCTCAAAATACGGATGTTTTCTTACACAGCCACAATGTCATCACATGTAAGACAATTAAAAATAATTGTTTATTTATAGCCTCTAATGCCTTGTCCATAATCAGATTTCCCTGATTATGGGAAATATGTTTGTTTGTTTTTTTTTTACAACTAGTTCTAATCAGGATCCAAACAAGATCCATACATCAAATTTAATTAATATTATCCCTTTTTTAATCTAGCAGTCCTATTTCTCTCACCCTTGGTTTTTTTCCCCCCTCTTTTTATGTAGTTGATGTGTTATAGAAACCTGGTTACTTGTCCTGTAGAATATCCTCAAATCTGGATTTCTGTTTTTATTTTCTTGTGGCGTTATTACCTAGTTCCTCTCATTTATTTCCTGAGAATGGAAGTTAGTTGTAGAATCTTGATTTAATAATTGTTTGAAAATACATCATAAGTGTTTCAGATGATATCATATAAGTGGCGCAGAGTCTGGCCGTTCTAACTATAGTGATGCCAAGATTGATCAGAAGGCTCAGAGATAACAACCTGAACTCTCTGCTGTAGGTTGTTCAGTCAGCCTTTCAATTACTAATGTTACATCCATTGATGATTGTTACCTGGATCATTTATTTCACTAGGGTTTACTAGCTGGTAATTTTTTCTAATTCTGTTATTCCTTTTGTATTAGATAGAATTCTTATGTGGAAAAGAACTTATCCCCATCAACTAGGGCTACTTGGTTGATTTCCCCTCACTACATATGTGTGTGTATTATATATGTATGTGTATATATATATATATATATGTCTACGTTTATTTTCTTTTTCAGGGTTTTCTAGGCCATTCTTATTTATTTCACCATTTAAGCTTTAGAATCACCTTGTCTAGAGATTTGTGGGTGGAGGAGAAAAATAAACCAGTTGTTATTGAGTCACTCCAACTCATGTGTGTCAGAGTAGAACTGTGCTCCATAGGGTTTTCAATGGCTAATTTTTTAAAGTAGACTGAGTCACCTTGGGTGGACTTGAACCTCTAGCCTTTCAGTCAGCAACCGAGTGCATTAACCATTTGCACCACCCAGGGACTGTGGGTGGAAGGCAAAGCGTTGTTATTTTTATTGATATCTCATTGAATTTATGAACTAATTTGGAGTAAATGGGCATCTTTATGCTGTTGAGTATTCCTGTGCAAGAACATACCGTGCCTTCCCATTTATTGAATTTTTCGTTTCCTTCAGAAGTGTTTTAACATTTTCCTCACATAGATTTTGCATGTTTCTTCTTGTTATTCCTGGATATTTTAATCCTTTTTGTTGCTATTAAATGGGTTTATAGATTATAACTGGTTACTGTTTGTTTACCTTAAGACCTTTGGTTGCTATATACTGTTTATCCCTCTGCCTTACTCAATTACACTATTGTTTATAGTAATTTCAAGTGATTTTCCTGAAGTGTCTTGGTCATAATCATATCATCTGCAGGTAGTCATAGGTTTACCTCTTTTGGATTTTTATACCTCTAATTTTTTCTTGGTGGCACAAACAGTTAAGCGCTTAACTACTAGCTAAAATATTGGTGGTTGAATCCACCCAGCGGCACCTCAGAAGACAGGCCTGTCCATCTCGTTTGAAAAGGTTACAGCCTTGAACAGAGTGGAAAAAAACATGAATGAAGCAGTTCTACCCTGCACACAAGGGGTTGCCGTGAGTTGGAATCAACTAGACAGTAACTAATAACTATTTTTTTCTTATCAGATTAGATTGACCGATCAGTCAGGGTGGTTTTAAGTAGTAATGATTAATGGGCATCTTCTCTTTATCCTTTACTTTAGAAGGAACGTTTCCAGTATTTCTGCATGAGGTATGACGTGTACATATATGTATGTATACATTATTATGTTAGGAAACATCTCTTGATTCCTATTTTTATCAAGTATTTTTAATCAGGAATGGGTGTTAAATTTTGTCAGATCCCTTTTTAGCACCTGTGGAGCTGATGATGTGATATTTATCTTCTTTTTAACAAACATTGAACCAAACTTGGATTTCTGGATTCTTTTAATGTAAAGATAGATTCTGTTTGCTAAGACTTAGACTTTTTAAATCAAAATACAAAAGTAAGATTGATCTACAGTTGTCTTTTTCTGTGCAGTCTTCTTCAATTTTTGGTGTTAATAATACATTACCTAAAGAATTTGAAAGCGCTCCATTTTCTAAACTGAACAGCAGTTTTTAAACAGTGTTGAAATTATCAGCTCTTAAGATTTGGTAGAATTCCCCTGTGAAACCTTGTGGGCCTAGTGTTTCATTTCAGTGGGTAGCACTTTTAAAACTTCCATTTCTTCTATGAGAATGAGTCTGTTTAGGATCTTGAGTTCAGTTTTGGTAGGTGTCTTAGTTATCTAGTGCTGCTGTAACAGAAACACCACAAGTGGGATGCTTTAACAGATTTATTCTCTCACAGTCTAGGAAGCTAGAAGTCTGAATTCAGGGCACCAACCCCAGGGGAAGGCTTTCTCTCTCTCTCTGTTCACTCTCGGGGAAGGTCCTTGTCATCAGTCATCCCTCGGTGTCGAAGGTTCTCAGCTCAGGGGCCCTGGGTACAAAGGAGACGCTCTACCCCTGGCTCTTCTTACCTGGTGGTATTGAGGTCCCTCTCCTCTCTGCTTAGTTCTCTCTTATTATATCTCAAAAGAGATTGACTCAAGCTACAACCTAATCCTGTACATTGAGTTCTGCCTTATTAACACAGCTGCTTCTAATCCCACCTCGTTAACATCATAGAGGTTAGGATTTACAACACATGGTATAATCACATCAGGTCACAAAATGGTGGACAACCACACAATACTGGGAATCATGGCCTAGCCAAGTTGACATACATTTTGAGGGGACACAGTTCAATCCATAATGTTAGGTTATATTTTCCTAGAAAATTACTCATTTTGTCTGGGTTTTAAAATTCATTTATGTGGCATTTAAAAGTAGCTTCTTTTATATGTTATTGAGGGTTCTTTCCGTTTCTTGTATATTTGTGCTTTTTCCTTTTTACTCGTCATTGGGTTAGGAAGTAGTTTAAACAACTGATTTTTCCCAGCAAAAATGGTTTTTTTTTTTTTTAGCTTTTTCGGCTTTCTGTTTCTAACTCATTAATTGCTGCTTTGATCTTTATAATTTCTTCCCTGTTTTTCTTCAGTTATTTAGTTGTTTTGTAACTTTTTGACCTAGATTAGTAATTCATTTACTTCCACTTTTTTTGTTATTAATAGAAGTATTTAAAGCAGCAGGTTTTCATCTGATCACTGTTATACTATTTTTTCAAAGCTTCTGATAATATAGTATTTTTATTATATTACTTTCTAGAAACTCCCACAGATTTCATTTGTATTTTCCCTATGATCTCAGTGTTGTTTGAGAGTCTTTTTAAAGTTTTCAGATTGAATGCGTTTCTGTTTGATTTTGTTTTGAATTTCTAGTTTGATTATGTTGTTATTCAGAGACTGTATTTTGTATTATTTCTACTCTTAGAATTTGTCAGGGTATTTTTTGTAACATGTATTAACATGTTCAATTTTTGTGAAAGTTTAATGGCTATTTGAAAATAAAGAATATTCCATTATTTGGGTAGAGTTCAGTGGGTATCCATCACATACACCATTTTGATTATGTTGTTTAGGTCATTTCTTTATTTTTTGTGTACTTGATCTCTCAGACTGGCAAAAATAAATTAAAATTTTCTATTGCTACTGTGTTTCTGCCTGTTTCTCCTATAATTTCTGCTTTCTGAAAATTGCTGCTGTATTATTGGGAACATATATGTATTCATACCTGCCTCATTGTGAATTGTACCCTTTACAACGATCAAGTGACTTTCTTTGTCTCTTTATACTTTTGGCCAAAATTCTGTATTGTCTAATAAAAGGATTATAGTCTATGTTTTTGTAAACCTTTCCCAATCTTTTAAATTTTCTTTGACACTTTTTGAATCCCAGGTTATATGTTGATAACTCAGCATAGAGTGGTTTTGCTTTGTGAATCAGTCTAAAGTTTTTTGTTTTGTTTTTCTTCTTATGGATGAGTTAAGCTGGATGGGTGGGTGGGTGGATGGATGGGTGGATGGATATAGGGCATACATGTTTAGTCTTAGTTGTGTGAGATTATTTTGTTATGTCTTAATAGCATTTTAAATTTGAGTGAAATTCACTTAAGAATTCAGCATTTTATTTACTGTATTCACAGCGTTATGTAACCGCTAGATCTCTCTAGTTTCAAAACTTTTCCATTACCCCATAAAAACACCTCGTATCTGTTACAGAATCTCTCCTTACCTCTCTAACCGCTATCCCATGGTAACCTCTAATCGGCTTTGTTTCTATGGATTTGCCTAGTCTAGATTTGTCATTTAAAAGGAATCATATAATACGTGACCTTTTCTGTCTGACATCTTCCACTTAGCATAATGTTTTCTAGGTTTGTTCAAAGCATCAGTACTTCATTTCTTTTTATGACTAAATAATATGCCATTTTATGTACATTTTATACACAGTTCATCCATTCATCTCTTGATGGACATTTGGGTTATTGAATAATGCTGCTATTTTGACTGTTACGAATAATGCTGCTATGAACATTCGTGTGCAAGTTTTTATGTGGACCTACGTTTTAATTTCTCTTGGGTATATACCTAGCAGTGGAATTTCTGGGTCACATGATAATTCTGTGTTTAACTTTTTGAGGAACTGCCAAACTGTTTCCACAGCAGCTGCACCATTTTACAGTCCCACCAGCAATGTACAAGGGCTCTTATTCTCTACATCCTTGCCGGCACTTGTTATTTTCCTTTTTTTTTTTTTAATTAAAGCCACCCTCCCAGCTGCTAACCAAAAAGTTGGCAGTTCAAATCCACCAGCCACTCCTTGGAAACGCTTTGGGGCAGTTCTGCGCTATCCTATAGGATAGCTATGAATCGGAATCCACTCGATGCCCAACAGGTTTGGTTTGGGTTTTTTTTTTTTCCTGAGTGTGAAGTGGTTTCTCATCTTGGTTTTGATTTGCATTTCCTTAATGACCAGTGGTGTTGAATATCTTTTCATGTGCTTGTCGGCTATTTGTTTATCTTCTTCGAAGAAATTTATGTTCAAGTCTGTTGCTTATTTTTTGAGTTATATGTTTTTTTGTTGTTGCCTTGTAAGAGTTTTTTATATATTCTGGATTTTTAACCCTTATCAGGTACATTTTCTCCCATTTTGTAGCTTTTCTTTTCATATTCCTGATAATTTCCCTTGATGCACAAAAACTTTTTATTTTGATGAAGTCCAATTTATTTTTCCTTTTGTTACTCATGGTTTCAGTGCTGAATCTAAGAATCCATTGGCAAATCCGAGGTCATAAAGATATATCCCTGTTTTCTTCTAATAGTTTTATCACTTTATTTTAGGCAGTCGATCCATTTGGGATTAATTTTTTCGTATGGAGAGAGGTAGGGTGGTCCAACCTCATTTTTCTGCATGTGGTTAAATAGTCTGTTTTTTTTCCCGTTGAATGATTTTGGCATTTTGAAAATCAGATGGCCATACATGTTTGGCTTTATTTCTGGACTCTCAATTCTATTCTATTGGTCTTATGTCTATCTTTATTCCAGTACCACACTGTTTGATTACTGTAGCTTTGTTATAAATTTTGAAATTGGGGAATACAAGTCCTCCTACTTTGTTTTTCATTTGCAATATTTGTTTTGACTTGTTGGAGTCCCTTGGAATTTTATATGAATTTGAGGATTGACTTTTCCATTTCTGCAAAAAGACTATTAGCATTTTGGTAGAAATTCTATCTGTAGATCTCTTTGGAAGGTATTGCCGTATTAACAATGTTAAATCTTCCAGTCCACGAACATGGGATGTCTTTCCATTTATTTAGGTCTTTAATTTCTAAGCAATGTTTTATAGTTTTCAGTGCACAACTTTCTTACATCCTTGGTTAAATTTTATTCCTAGTTATTTTATTCCTTTTGATGCTATTGTAAATGAAATTGTTTTCTTAATTTCCTTTTCAGAATGTTCATTGCTGCATTTGGAACCACAATTGATTTTTTTGTGTTGATCTTGGCTAGAACTTCCAGTACAATATTGAATAGCCGTGGTGAAAACACACAGTTTTAACCTTGTTTCTGATCTTAAGGGGAAAGCTTTCAGTCTTTTACCATTCAGTATGATGTTTGTTTTTTTTTTTGATGTTAGCTATGGGCTTTTCATAAATACCCTTTATCATGTTAAGGAAGTTCCCTTCTATTCCCAGTTTGCCAAGTATTTTTATCAGGAAAGAGTGTTGAGGTTTGTATATTCATGTTTTTGCAACTTTACTTATATGATCTGTTTTCTGTGTCTTTTTAATGACGGGTTTGATACCTAAGAAGGTGTTTCGTTTTGTTGGTCTATTTCTTGGATTTCCTTCCTGAGTTCTACATTGTTTGTTTTACCTCCTCTTATTGTCTGGCTATCTCTTCCCTGAGTTCTTATATTTCTGATCCGAGATCTTTCTTCACAGCTGCCTTAAGAATTTTTCAATTCATGTTTTAAAAAAATAGGGTTATAATTTTCATCTATTTTGTTGATATTTTTCTTTGTCATGAATTGCACTGCTTTTTCACATTTTTTCTTGTAATATCTTTGAATGGATACTTACTGCTTTTTTGTAGTTCGTATTTGAGTGAGATAGACTTTCTCAGATCATCTAGTAGAAGGGACTGGGGAAATGTTAGGAGCAAGGTGGTCTTCAGGCTTCTCTTCTCAAGGCCTTTGTCCTCTGTTGTTCACATGGATTCTTTCTTCAAAATATATAGCCACACTTCCTCTGCCTCAATATATGGTTACATGGTTTAAGAGGTGTAAACTACCAGCCATGTGTTTCCCCAGGTCCTTACGGGCTTCTGCTTGCTACCAATAGATACAGCTCTTATACAAGAGTTCTTTGTACCATTCTTTCAACTTTTCTGTATTATTGAAATTATTTAAAAATAAGAAATTATGAAAGAAAAGTGCTTACCTTTTTTTTGAGATGTACCACTTCTAGATTACCCTCCAGTCACCCTGGTAACACTTTCTGCATCTCCTTTTTCTAACTCCTCCTCAGATTTCCCAATTCAATTTCAGTATTAAACATTGCAGTTCCCACTTAGGATAAGACCCTCACTTTCTGGGAGTGAAAATTTGCTATTCCCCCACTAGGCTTTTTCCATACTACTATTGCATGCTTTGATTTGAGATCTTGGTTTTGGTTTATAGGTTCAACTAGTCTCAAGTACTTTGGGCCATATTTACTTGTGATTTGATGTTTTCAAGTATTTATTACCACCTAGTTTTACTGATAGGAGCCCTGGTCAGTGGTTAAGTGCTTGGCCACTAACTGAAAGTTGAGCAGTTCAAACCCATCACCTGACTACTCCATGGGAGAAAGATGTGGCAGTCTGCTTCCATAGAGATTACAGTTTTGGAAACCCTATCAAGCAGTTCTACTCTGTCCTGTAGGGTCACAGTGAGCCGGAATTGACTCGACAGCAATAGGAGACAGGGAGAGTTTGACTGAAGATGTAGGGTTTTTTTCCTTTTTTTTTTAAACATTCGCTTTGTTGCTCTGTATGAGTTCTAGGAGAAAAGTGGGAAACTCGGAATTAAATTGCTGTTAATGTTCCAACTGGAACTTAAAGAACAGGTTTGGATAGTATTAAATAATTTTTAAATAACCCATTGGTCAAAGAAATCATGAAGGAAATTAAAAATATTTTTAACTGAAGGGTAATGAAAATAGTGTATATCAGAATTGATCTGATGAGCTACAGCAATTGTTAGAGGGAATTTAAAACTTAAATGTCTACTAGAAAAGAAGAAAAACATCAGTGACCTAAGCATTCATCCCAACAAGTTAGAAGAATAGAAAATTAAACACAAAAAAAATAGAAGGAAATAAGAAATAGAAACAAATTAATGAAATAGAAAAAAGACTAACTATGTCCTGCAGATCAGGTTTTTAAGGATAGTGACATGATTATATTTGTTTTCCAGAAAGAGACCTCTGGCAGCAATGTGGAAAATAGATAGAGGAGAAAAAACTAATCTGAGAAGCCAGTTAGGAGGCTTTTTCATTCACTAGTTCAGGTAAGAGGTGGTGATGGCCTGGTCTAATGTGGGATGGAGAGGAAGGAACATATTACAGGGATTGAGCTCAAAAAAATAGGTTTAAGTACCATGTCCAAAAGAAAAATTTGGGTGTGGTTACTGGCATATGGAACTGATTGGAAACAGTGGACCAGAAAATTTACTAAGTCTTTGAAGAAATTGTTTTCGCAAATAAACTACAAGTCTGGTGTATCAGTTAAGGTCCAACCAGAGAAGCAGAGCCAGTTGAAGATAAGTAAATGTAGAGACTTTTGACTTACAAGATTGTAGGAGCTGGCTGGACCAAAATCCATAGGGCAGGCCATCAGGAAGTAGAGGCTGAAATTCGTGGGCACAGGCTAAAGCTGCTGCCCACAAGTGAATTTTTTCTCTCTCAGGGAAGCCTTAGGGCAGTGCTTGCCGTCCAGATTATTCAGATAATCTCCCTCACTTAAAGTCAAGTGATATGGGTTTTAATTGTATTTACAAAATACCTTCACAGCAACACCAAGAGTAGCATTTGAATAACTGGTAACAGTACTCTAGCCAGGAGCCCTGTTGGTGCAGTGACTAAGAGCTTAGCTGCTAACCAGAAGGTCAGCACTTCGAATCTACCAGCTGCTCCTTGGAAACCCTGTGGGGCAGTTCTGCCCTGTCCTATAGGGTCGCTATGAATTGGAATCAACAGCAACGCATTTTGATTTGGTATTCTAGCCAACTCATAGCGACCCTGTAGGACAGAGGGGAACTATAAATCTTTATGGAAGCAGATTGCCACATCTTTGGTGGGTTTGAACTGCCAACCTTTTGGTTAGCAGTTGAGCGCTTTAACCACTGCACCACCAGGGCTCCTATAGGGTCAGTATAAGTTGGAATCCACTTGACAGCATCGACTTTAGTTTTGGTACTCTAGCCAAGTTGATACATCAAAAAAAAAAACCTATCAAACTGTGTGTGTGTGCTAAACCAAAAACCGAACTCATTGTCCAGTCAGTTCTGACTCATAGGGTCGCTATGAGTCGGAATCGACTTGACAGCAACGGTTTTGGCTTTTGGTTTACCACACATACTTGGTCTGCAAAATTCTGTGATTATTCAATCCTTGAGACAACGTTTGGGCTCCCAAACTTTCGGAAGCCATAAGTATGCTACAAAGCAACTTAATTGGTAATACACATCTATACACTGATGAAATATTAATATGTCCAAAGCTTGAAGAGCCTGAGGAATATATGGATAGAGGTATCCAGAATATAGTTGGAAATGTTCATCTGAAAGTCTGTAGCGATGGATGCTAAAAGTAGAGTGTTAGAACCTCCTCAGTTCTAGGAAGCCAGGAGAAGTGGAAAGAAATCTTTAGGAATTGAAAACAGGAAAGAGAATGATAAAGCCATGGGGAATACTAGCATTTAAAGAAGGAAGAAGAATTGGAGAGCAAGTAAGGATTATTAAACACAATGTGAAAGCCAAAGAATGGTGTCAGGGAAGCCAAGAGAGGAAAGAGATTCAAAGAGTAGATGATTTCACAGTTGAACAATAAAAGCTTTTGCAGTAAAATCAAGAAAAAGACAAGGATATCATTAATATGATTCTTTGTCACTGTTGTATTTGCTAAATTGTATTCTTCTTACAGGTTTCAATCTACATGTTACTTCCTTGAGAAGCAGTGTTTGACACTCTTCTCACTTCATCCAGACATCCCCCAAGTTTGAGTTAGGTATTTCTCTTATGTATTCCCACAGCACAGTGTACTTTCCCAGTAATGGCACGTGTCACCTGAATTATAGTTGTTTATTACTCTGTGTCTCTTATTAGAATGAAAGTTCCAAGGAGATAGGGGCTGTCCATCTTGTTCAGCAGTGTACTCTCAATGCCTAAATAATTATTAACCATACTAAGCAAAGAATGATTAAATAAATCCAGGAGGATAAAGGAAGCACATCAAAATGAGCCTGGGAAGTAAGAGAAATATTTGTAAAAAATAAGTGATGTCTTAGCTGAGCTTTTAACAAATATAATGAAATCAAGAATTTGGATTGAAAAGGAGTTACCCAGGAATAAAAGATCTGAGCGTTCTCTTAAATATTATAAAACTTTACTGAAAAACATAAAACCTAAATAAATGACATATATTAGACCTAATGAGAATACTCAATTTTATAAGATGTCAATTCCAAAACTAATCTATACATGTAAGTTTAATAAAAATCCCAACAGGGTATATCATGAAACTTGATAAGTTGCTATTAAGGTTTATATGGAAAGAATAAATGACCAAGTAAAGCCCATACAATTTTAATGAAGAACAAAGAGGAAGGACTTATTCTACTTATTATAAAAGCTATAACAATTATACTATACTGTGTTAAGTGCAGGAACAGAAAGATAAACAGAAAAGAGAACCTAAAAACAAGCTGCGCATGTATGTGTATGAACTTTGTCAATGCCTGAAGTAGCACAATGCCTGAAGTAGCATTTCAGATCAGTGTGGAAAGACTAGAATATTTAATAAAAAGTGCACATATAATTGTTAACCATATCAAAAAGTAACTAGATCCATCTGACATCATACACAGAATTTATTTTTAGGTGCATTATAATCCTAAATGAATCTAGGAAAATTGGAAGTTGTTAAAAATGAAGTGGAACACATAAACATCGATACCCTAGGCAATGGACTGGTATTGGCCATTTTGAATCAGTCATATTATAGTCTACTATGCTGGGAATGACATCGAAGAAGAATGGCATCACATTTCATCGTCACAAAAGAACAAGATTTATGCTGAAGTACAACACTATCAGTCATAGGATGAGATCCATACGCCTACAAGGAAGACCAGTTAATACGACTATTATTCTAACTTATGCACCAACCACTAATGTCAAAGATGAGGAAATTAAAGATTTCTACCAACTTCTGCAGTCTGAAATTGATCAAACGGGCAATTAGGATGCATTGATCATTACTGGTGACTGGAATGCGAAAGTTGGAAACAAAAAAGGATCAGCATTTGGAAAATATGTCCTTGGTAATAAAAATGATGCTGGAGATCACATAATAGAATTTTGCAAGACCAATGTATTATTCATTGCAAATACCTTTTTTCACCAACATGAACGGCAGCTGTACCAGTGGACTTCACCAGATAGAAAACACAGGAATCTAATTGGCTACATTTGTGAAAAGAGACAAGGAGAAAACTCAGTCTCATCAGTCAGAACACGGCCGGGGGTGATTGCGGAACAGACCATCAATTGCTCATACGCGAGTTCAAGTTGAAGCAGAAGAAAATTGGAATGAGTCAACAAAAGCGAAAATACAAGCTTGACTATATCCCACCTGAATTTGGATATCATCTCAAGAATAGATTTGACACATTGAACGCTAATGAAAGAAGACCAGATGAGTTGACATAATACATGAAGAAAGCAAAAGTCGTTAAAAAGACAGGAAAGAAAGAAAAGACCAAAATAGATGTCAGAAGAGACTCTGAAACATGCTCTTGAACATCAAGTAGCTAAAGCAAATGGAAGAAATAATGAAGTAAAATAGCTGAACAGAAGATTTCAAAGGGCAGCTGGAGAAGACACACTAAAATACTGTAATGAAATGTGCAAAGGCATGGAGTTAGAAAACCAAAAGGGAAGAACACACTTAGCATTTCTCAAGTTGAAAGAACTGAAGAAAAAATTCAGGCCTCTAGTTGCAATTTCAAAGGATTCTATGGGCAAAATATTGAATGACGCAGGAAGCATCAAAAGCAGATAGAGGAATACACAATCCTACCGAAAAGAATTGAGAGAATTGGTCAACATTTGACCATTTCAGGAAGTAGCATAGATTAAGAACTGATAGTATTGAAGGAAGAAGTCCAAGCTGCACTAGAGGCATTGCTGAAAACAAGGCTCCAGGAATTGACGGAATACCAATTGTGATGTTTCAACAAAGGATGCAGTGCTGGAGGTGCATACTTGTCTATGCCGAGAAATTTGAAAGAAGGCTACCTGGATAAGTGACTGGAAGAGATCCATATTTGTGTCCATTCCAAAGAAAAGTGATCCAGTAGAATGTGGAAATTATCGAACAATATCATTAATATCACACACAAGTAAAATTTTGCTGAAGATCATTCAAAAGTGGTTGTAGTAGTACATCAACAAGGAACTGCGAGAAATTCAAGCCTGATACAGAAGAGGATATGGAACAAGGATATCATTGCTAATGTCAGATGGATCTTGGCTGAAAGCAGAGAATACCAGAAAGATGTTTGCCTGTGTTTTATTGACTATGCAAAGGTATTTGACTGTGTGGATCATAACAAATTATGGATAACATTACAAAGAATGGGAATTCCAGAACACTTAATTGTACTCATGTGGAACCAGTGCTTAGACCAAGAGGCAGTAGTTCAAAAAAAGTCAGAGGATACTGCATGGTTTAAAATCAGGAAAGGTGTGCATCACAGTTGTATCCTTTCATCATACTTATTCAGCCTGCTGCTGAGCAAATAACCCGAGAAGCTGGGCTGTATAAAGAAGAATGGGGCATCAGGATTGGAGGAAAACTCATTAACAACCTGCGGTATGCAGATGACACAACCTTGCTTGCTGAAAGTGGAAAGGACTTGAAACACTGATGAAGACCAAAGACTGCAGCCTTCGGTATGGATTACACCTCAACATAAACAAAACAAACATCCTCACAAGTGGACCAGTAAGCAACATCATGATAACTGCAGAAAAGATTGACTTTGTCAAGGATTTCATTTTACTTGGATCCACAATCAATGCTCATGGAAACAGCAGTCAGGAAGTCAAATGACGTATTGCATTGGACAGATCTGCTACAAAAGACCTCTTTAAAGTGTTAAAAAGCTAAGCTGTCACTTTGAGGACTAAGGTGCACCTGAACCAACCCATGATATTTTCAGTTGCCTCATATGCGAAAGCTGGACAGTGAATAAGGAAGACCAAAGAAGAATTGATGCCTTTGAATTATGGTATTGGTGAAGAATATTGAATATACCTTGGACCACCAGAAGAACTAACAAATCTGTCTTGGAAGAAATACAGCCATAGTGCTCCTAGGAAGCAAGGATGGCGCAAGACTTCATCTCACGTACTTTGGATGTGTTTTCAGGAGGGACCAGTCCCTGGAGAAGGGCATCATGTTTAGTAAAGTAGAGGGTCAGCAAAAAAGAAGACCCTTGACAAGATGGATTGACATCATGGCTGAAACAATGGGCTCAAGCATAACAACAATTATGAGGATGGCACAGGTCCGGGCAGTGTTTTGTTCTGTTGTACATAGGGTTGCTATGAGTCAGAACCGACTCGATGGCACCTAACAGCAGCAATCATCCTAAATGTAAAAAGCAAAACTTTGAAATTCTTTTACAAAAAAAAATAAAAGAATATCTCTAATATTGAACAAGATACGAAATGTACACATCATAAAGGACAATACTGATAACAGCAGCACATATACATGGCCTCTGTGCAGGGATGACACACACATTCATGAAAGTATTCCATGTAGTTAAAAAAAGTATTCCATGTAGTTAAAAATATATATATTTTTAACATCTGTTAGTATTAGAGAAGACACCATAAACAAAGTTAAATGAGTAGAATATTTCCAGCTCACATAACCATGAGCTTCTTTAGTAAAAGAGGTGTGTTGTCGCAAAAGGGGAAACCCAAATGGCCAATAAACACCTGGAAAGATTCTCAAATTCATTAGGAATCAGGAAATTGTAAATAAAATTCATAAGATACTGTTTCACACATTAGATTTATAAAAATTTTTAAATCTTATAAAATACCAAATGGCGAGAATGAAGCAGTAGGAACTCACACACTGTTGGTAGGAATGTGATTTGATACAACTACTTTGAAGAGAAGTATGTAATATCTAGAAAAAATGAAATAAATTTTAAATTACACATATCTTAAAACCCATAATATACTTTAGAGATATTTTGCATATGTGCCTGAGGCATTATTTATAATAGCAAAAAAGAAAAAAATTATGGAAACAGCCTAAAGTCCTATAAATAGTGAATGAATGAATAAATAAATAGTTCATAACTTAGTACATAATATTGCGGACTACTGTATACAACGGGAGCCATGGTGGCACAGCGGTTAAGAGCTCGGCTGCTAACCAAAAGGTCAGCAGTTGGAATCCACCAGCAGCTCCTTGGAAACCCTATGGGGCAGCTCTACTGTATCCTGTAGTGTCGCTATGAGTCGGAATTGACTCAATGGCAACAGGTTTGGACTTTTTTTTTTTTTTTTTGGTTTATATGCAACAGTTGAGTGAACCAGGTCTGTATGTATCAACATGGATTATTGTTGAAAATAGTGTTGAATGGGAGGGTAAAGCAAAGGAATATGTTGTTATTTATATAAATTTATAACAGAACAAAGGTATATACTGAGTACCTACAAATGGAGTAAGATTACAAAAGCATACACACAAATTTCAGAATAATGGTTTTTATAGGACGTCAGAAGGAAGGGAAATGTACTGCTTGGGGTAAGGAAAAGAGATAAACCAAAAAGGCCAAGTGTTTCAAGAAAAATGGGAGAGTATGTTTATTTGTGTTAGCAAAGTATCTGTGTAGATAACTTATGGTGCCATTGCGAAACAAATAGTAAAATCAGCAGCATTTTCTTTAATTTTTATTGTGCTTAAGTGAAAATTTACAAACGAAGTCAGTCTCTCATACAAAAACTTACATACACCTTGCTGTATACTCCGAATTGCTCTCCCTCTAATGAGACAGCACACTCCTTCCCTCCACTCTATATTTTCATGTCCATTCGGCCAGCTTCTTACCCCTTCTGCCCTCTCATCTCCCCTCCAGACAGGAGCCACCCACATAGTCTCATGTGTCTTCTTGATCCAAGAAGCTCACTCTTCACCAGTATCACTTTCTATCCCATAGTCCAGTCCAATCCCTATCTGAAGACTTGGCTTTGGGAATGGCTCCTGCATTGGGCTAATAGAAGGTCTGGGGACCATGACCTCTGGGGTCCTTCTAGCCTCAGTCAGACCATTAAGTCTGGTCTTTTTACAAGAATTTGGGGCCTGCATCCTACTGCCCTCCTGCTCCCTCAGGGATTCTCTGTTGTGTTCCCTGTCAGGGCAGTCATCGGTTGTAGCCGGTCACCATCTAGTTCTTCTGGTCTCAGGATGATGTAGTCTCTGGTTTATGTGGCCCCGTCTGTCTCTTGGGCTCATAGTTACCTTGTGTCTTTGGTGTTCTTCATTCTCCTTTGCTCCAGGTGGGTTGAGACCAATTGATGCATCTTAGATGGTCGCTTGCTAGCATTTAAGACCGTAGATGCCACTCTCCAAAGTGGGATGCAGAATGTTTTCTTAATAGATTTTATTGTGCCAGTTGACTTAGATGTCCCCTGAGACCATGGTCCCCAAACCCCCGCCCCAGCTATGCTGGCCTTCAAAGCATTCAGTTTATTCAGGAAACTTCTTTGCTTTTGGTTTAGTCCAATTGTGCTGACCTCTCCTGTATCGTGTGTTGTTTTCCCTTCACCTAAAATAGTTGTTACCTACTATCTAATTAGTGAAAACCCCTCTTCCTCCCTCCCTGCTCTCGTAACAATCAAAGAATGTTTTCTTCTTTGTTTCAACTACTTTTCGAGTTCTTATAACAGTGGTCTCATACAATGCTTGTCCTTTTGCAACTGACTAATTTCACTCAGCATAATGCCTTCCCAATCCTCCATGTTATGAAATGTTTCACAGAGTCATCATTGTTCTTTATCAATACGTAGTATTCCATTGCGTGAATATACTGTGATTTATTTATCCATTCATCCGTTGATGGGCACTTTGGTTGCTTCCATCTTTTTAATCAGCAGTATTTTTTAAAAACATCTGTGGTATCTAGATCTCTGTACATAGATCAAGAGGCTGTTGTTCGGGCAGAATAAAGGGATACTGAGTGGTTTAAAGTCAGGAAAGGTGTGTATCAGGGCTGTATCCTTTCACCATACCTATTTAATCTGTATGCTGAACAAATAGTACGAGAAGCTGGACTATATGAAGAAGAATGAGGCATCAGGATTGGAGGAAGACTCATTAATAACCTGTGATATGCAGATGACACAACCTTGCTTGCTGAAAGTAAAGAGGACTTGAAGCACTTACTGATGAAGATTAAAGACCACAGCCTTCAGTATGGACTACACCTCAATATAAATAAAACAAAAATCCTCACAACTGGACTAATAAGCAACATCATGATAAATGGAGAAAAGATGGAAGCTGTCAAGGATTTCATTTTACTTGGATCCACAGCCAACACCCATGGAAGTAGCAGTCAAGAAATCAAAAGACGCGTTGCACTGGGCAGATCTGCTGCAAAGGACCTCTTTAAAGTGTTGAAAAGCAAAGATGTCACCCTGAAGACTAAGGTGCGTCTGACCTAAGGCATGGTATTTTCAATCACATCATATGCATGTGAAAGCTGGACAATGAATAAGGAAGACCAAAGAAGAATTGATGCCTTTGAATTGTGGTGTTGGTGAAGAACATTGAATATACTATGGACTTCCAAAGGAACGAACACATCTGTCTTGGAGGAAGTACAACCAGAATGCCCTTTAGGAGCAAGAATGGTGAGGCTGTATCTTACATACTTTGGACATTTTGTCAGGAGGGATCAGTCCCTGCAGAAGGACATTATGCTTGGTAAAGTACAGGGTAAGCAGAAAAGAGGAAGACCCTCAACGAGGTAGATTGACAGCGTGGCTTCAACAATGGGCTCGAGCATAACAACAATTTTAAGGATGGCGCGGGACCGGGCAGTGTTTCCTTCTGTTGTGCACAGGGTTGCTATGAGTCAGGATGGACTCGAGGGCACCTAATAACAACAGTGGGATCTTAGGAGCCCTAGTGGTGCAGTGATTAAGAGCTCAGCTTACTAACCAAAAGGTTACCTATGGGGCACTTCTGCTCTGTCCTATAGGGTTGCTATGAGTCAGGATCGACTTGACAGAATTGGATTCGGATGGTATTATCTTAAGGAAATGAATATAAAGGATAAAATTTTAAATGGGTTTAGTTATTATCTATTTATTTGGGTGAAAATATGCATAGCAAGACATACACCCATACAGTAATTTCTACACGTACAATTCGATGACATTGTTTACATTCTTCATGTTGTGACACCATTCTCGCTTTCTTTTCCTGAGTTATTTCACCACATTCTTAGACTCGCTGCCCCCTAAACTTCTCATCTGTGCTTTAGGGTTACTCTTTGTCAGTTTGATTCTTGTAGATAATTTTTTTAAAAGGGTGCAATGCCCAAGGCAAACATTCTTCACTAATTGAGCTAAACTCTGGTTTAAAGGTGACTTCAGGGGATAGTTATGGTTCAAGGTTTAAAAATTATCTCAGGGCAATAAATTTGGGGGCTCCTCCAGTTTCAGTGGGTTCAGTAAGTCTGGATTCCATAGAATTTGAAATTCTTTTCCACAAGTTTACCCCTTTTATTTAGGGCTCATCTGTTGAGTCCTTGATCAACATGTTCAGTTAATGGGAGCCGAGCGGCACCATCCAGTTCTTCTGGTCTCATGGCAAAGGCAGCAGTAGTTCATGGAGACAGTTAGTCCTGCAGTCCAGTTTGTCCTCCAATTCCTGTCTCCTTCCTGTGCTGCTCCAGGTGAATAGAGACTACTTGTATTTTAAATGCCCACTTGCAAATTTCTAAGACCCCCAGGCACTATTCAGCAAACCAGGAGATAGAACAGAAACTCGAAAAACAATTATTAGACCAATTGACTGGGCTATCCACGAAACAGTGACTCTAAACCTTTGAACCAAGAAAACTACTCCCATGAGATATTTGGTTGACCTAAGTAGTATCAGCAGCTGCTCTTCCCCCCGCCCCTTTTTTTTTTTATTTGGTTGTTGTAAAATGGTTTATGTATAACACAATATTTGCAAATTCATTTTTTTCTGGTATACAGCTTAGTGATATCAGGTACATTAGTCAAGATGCCAGTTTTCCCTCACCATGGACATAAACTCACTACTTCCAGAGAGTGGTTCCTCTTCTCATTTCCCCTCTCCTGCCCCAGGTAACCACTAATAACCATTGGTCTCTGTACATTTACCTGTTCTTGTCATTTCATGTAAGTGAAATCATACAGTATTTGTCTTTTTTGTGATTGATTCATTTCCCTCAGCATAATGCGTTCCAGGCTCATCCATGTTGTAACATGTATCAGAACTTCGTTTCTCTTTATGACTGAATACTATTCCATTGTATGTATATACCACATTTTGTTTATTCATTCATCAATGGATGAGTTGGTGGCACTAATTGATGGGCCCTTAGGTTGTTTCAGCCTTTTCGCTATTGGGAATAGTGCGGACACGAACTTAAGTGTACATATGTCTATTCCTATCGCTGCTTTTAGGTTCCTCCTACACCTAGAAGTGGAATTGCTGGATCATGTGATAGTGCTCTTTTTAATGTTTTGAGGAATTGCTGTATTGTTTGCCATAAGAGTTGCACCATTTTACATTCCCACCAGCAATGGGTAAGAGTTCCAGTCCCCACACTAACATTTGTTATTTTCTGTTTTTTTTTTTTTTTTATCGTTGCACTTCTAGTAGGGGTTAGGTAATATCTTGTAGTTTGGATTTGTATCTCTCTAATGGCTAGTTACGTTGAGCATCTTTTCATGTGCTTGTTGGCCACTTTGGTGAAATGTCAGTTCAAGTCCTTTGCCCACTTTTTATTGGATTGTCTTTTTGTTACTAACTTATAGAAGCTTTATATATGTTTTGGCTATTAGACCGCTTGGATGTTTTTCCCAACCTGTAGGTTGTCTTTTTACTCTTTTGATAAAGTCCTTTGATGAATGTAAGTATTTAATTTTCATGAGGACCCTGTTATCTATTTTGTCATCTGCTGCTCATGTATTTGTTGTTACAATAGTTTGATAATCTATCATTAAGAAAAGCTTTTCCCACAGCTTTACCCTTATATTTTCTTCTAAGTATTTTATGGTTTTAGCTTTCGCATTTAGGTCGTTGATCCATTTTGAATTAGCTTTCGTGTATGGTATGAGGTATGAAACCTGATTTTTTTCTACATGTGGAAATCCAAATTTCCCAGCACCATTTGTTGTGAGAGACTGTCCCTTCCCCACGAATGGACTTAGTACCCTTGTTGAAAATTAGTTCACCATAGATATTAAATGAGTTTATTTTTTAAATGCCAATAAATTGTAATGCTTCTGTCCAATATACCAAAAATCCGTTGCCATGAAGTTGATTCCGACCCATAGTGACCCTATAGGACAGAGTAGAACTGTCCAGTAGGGTTTCCAAGGAGCGGCTGGTGGATTTGAACCACCGACCTTTTGGTTAGCAGCCAGCCTCTTAACCAGTGCAACACCAGGGCTCCCCTCCACAGTATAGTGCTGGAAAATGAGACCCCTAGGTTGGAAGGCACTCAGAATACACAGTGGCTGCAACAGTGGACTTGAGCATACCGATGATTGTACAGATGGCGCAGGACCAGGCAACATTTTATGTTGTACATGGAGTCACCATGAGTTGGAGTTGACTCGACAGCAACTAACAACTACAACAACAGTAATTAGTAAGAAAAACTGTGCCATAAAATAAGCTTAGACGTGCATACTCAGCAACTCAAAATAAGGCCAAGTATCGTTGCACAGTGATTTGAAGATGAAAATCATTATGTATTTATGAGTAAGACCCTGCTCTAAAGTTTGTGTAATTTATGTTGGCCTGAGACAATAAATGAAGATGGTTATGTAGCTGAGGGCCTAGAAAATTTGCAGCTGCTCACGTGAACTGCACGAGCAGAGTGGCAAGCAGAAGCACCGTCCAGGACTTGCTGCTGGGATGGTCACAGAGAAGTGTCCCAGAGTCCCCAGAGACCTCCCCAGGTAGTTGCTATGGGAAAACCAAGAACATCTTTTTCCAGGTATTTCTGAGTTTTCCTATTCTTTTTTCAATAATGGGACTAGTCACAAGTTTTTGAAGTGTCAGTGTTGTCAACTGGCAGCTACCAAAGGGTGAGTCAGAATTTGCCAAAAAATATTGGTACAACCACCCATTTTTCCCTTCCCCTCCCTCTCTGTGAATTAGTCAGTGACTTATCAGTTGTAAGTGATAGTTTTGCAACATCTTAGCAGATGGTTACTATTTTTTACTTTAAAAATGCTGCTTAGTCATAGTGAGAAAGAACTTTTGTGCACCAGGTATTCCCTTTAACATGCCTTTAAGCATTTGTCAGTCTTTCAGAACTTTAAGGGCTTTCTTTTTAGAAGTTAGTGAATGAACTTTAAAGCAGCTTTACAACTTTGATGTCCTTCTTTGCATTTTTTTATAATATGAATAAACACAGGAACACACTCACAAAAAATGTAATACTTCTGTGAAAAATAATGATTGAAAATTTTGCACTGACCACTTTACTTGCTTATATTTCCTTTTTTGCTTCCGTGGGATTTCGATTTTGTAACCCTTGTACTTGGTGCGCTGCAATGAATGAAACAGTCATTACTGAGTTTGAAATCAGCTAGAGAAGACAGCTGTTGAGAAATATATAATGAGTACTACAAAGGAGAAATACTGAGTGTGGCGGGAGCATGTAACAGAGGAATCCATTCTGGTCTCAGTGGTTGAAGGTTTCCATGAAGAAGTGATAGATGGGAGCAAGGTGAAGTTGATGATGGAGATAAGCATGGAAAAGTACTCTAAGGAAGGGAGTGATTTAGTTCTAATTATGAGACTTAATCATGTCTTCAAAATGATTGTTTTAACAATACTTAATACCACTAAATACCAGTGGTATTCTTTTAGTGGTATTTAAGTGTCTTTTAACTGTGTAATTAAATTTACTGTATTTTACCAATTTAAAGCTCGAAAAAACCTTTCTTTTTTAAAGATACGTGAAATATTGTTGCATTTAATTACCAGTGACAGATTTGATGAAATGCACAGCATTTCTTTAGTTTAACCTGCCTTGAGGCCAGACTCATTTGCAACTTGCATTTCATTATTGTAATTCTCACATTTTAAGAGTATCATAGTGATGTGTTAGTTGTTTGTATCAGGTGTTACCCCCAACTGAATTTGAGAGATAGAAAGTCACTTGCCCTAGGTTACACAGCTTACATTTAAGTGGTAGAGGTCAACTCGTCTGATTCCAAATCTTATGCCCATAATAGTCACAGCTCTGTACTACATCCTTTAAGAAGATTCATGACAGGCAAATCTGAGACTTAGGACCTCTGAGTTGAGAGACTATTCTGATTTACTTTCTTGTACTTTTCAGTAAAAAATAGCTTTCTATGAAACATTCAGTATCCATTTTGCGCCTAGAAAAAGTGGTCAGAATATATCAACGGTTTATAGAGTTTAGTTGTTGTAATTTATCTTTGCTTTAGAATCAAAATTTCACACTGCTTATGCTTTCTGGGTATGCATATGTACTGGGTGTTTTTTATATGCTTTCTTTGAAAGGAAAACAGATTGCTAGTAAGTAGTGTGTTAATCACAGTATTAGTTTTGCTTGCTTCCTGTGTATTTCTTCTTGAGTTCAGGTATAAGATCTCTGAGATTAAGAAATAATTTGATTCTGTAATATTCCAACTAACACTCTCAGAAGTAGGTCAAAGCAGAATGTTTCTTTGGAGTGAAGTGAAAGTCATCAGCTGATTCAGGCAGCAGGACAGGAATATTATCAACAGATGGTCAAGCAAGGTTAAGTAAAGATATCTGGGTCAAGCTTACCCAGGAAATCTATCTTCACATTAGAAAAGCAGTATAATGGCAGTAGGCGCCTCAGTGACAGCCTTCATCAGATCTGTTTCTTGAGTCACACTGTTTAAATCTGGTTGAGTATATCCTTTATATTTGGTGCACAACTGTCCTCTTAGGACCACACTTCATTGTCTTCCTAAGGAATTCCTTTTGTCTTTTGCCTATATTTATTTCCTTTTTTCTTCTTTATCTTTTAATAAATTTTCAGAAGCTTCACGAGAAAAGAATACACAAGATGTAAATTTTTTGACACCTTACACTGGAAAATGTCTTTATCACCAAGCTTAAATGATAGTTATAACTGGGTGTAGAAGTCTGTGTTGCAAATAATTTTCTTTCAGAATTTTGAAAGCATCACTCCATTATTTAAAACAGCTTTATTTTTTCTGGGGTTTATTGAGATTTAATGTACATACCATAAAATACACCCCTTTTAAGTGTACATCTATTGTCTTTGTTGTCCTTACTTTGCTTTATTTTCTGGAAAATTTCATCAACTTCTTCTTTTAATCCTCTATTCACTTTTTCATTTCTGTTACCATATTTTTAATATCTAATAGTTCTTTTTTTATATTCTGATTTTTTTTGTGGCACACTGCTTTTATTTCACAGGTGCAGTATGTTAACTCTCTGAGCATAATTTTTTGGGGAGTTTTCTTCTTCCTGCATATACTTATCTTTCCTCCAGATTTATTTTTCTTTGTTTTGATCTCTTTTTTCCATTTCGAAAGCTTTCCTTAGATATCTAGTATCCTTGGTTACCTACTTGTGATCAGTGGGAGCCTGAAACACTGACCAGAGGCTGTAAAAGCATTGGTTGGACTTGTTGACTTTGAACATCATAGGATGATTTCAGTGAGCTGATTTTGGGAAACCACAGTGTTAGTATCTTAAGGTCTTTCTTCTTGGACTTGTCAAGTTACCCAATAATGAGTCTTCCAAACTCTTACCTGAAGCATAAGGGTCTGATTGCCTGCATGCTGAAAGCCAGGTTGGGGATTCTGGCTGGGAAGAGTTGCTACATTCAGCGTTTAATATGGTTATGGTCATTTAACTCTTTTTTTTTTTTTTTTTTTGTACAGTCCTTTGCCCTCAGCTGTGCCTGGCATCCACCCTACAGAGAGCCTTTGCTTTATATTTTCCAGAAAATAAACCTTCAGATTTATGTTGGGGTGCTGGACGTTGGAGCAGTTGTTCAGCAGTGTGAAGCTAGGGAGAGGATCTAGGGCTCCACCTGCTTCGCAGATAGCTTTCCTCTTTATTTTTCTGTACTGTTCCCATCCTTTTTACCACCGCTTTCAGAGTTACTTCTTAAGCCTTTTGAGGATTCTACAGTGCAGATGCAGTTTGTTCTTATCTTTCTCCACAGTTGTTTGGGATTTCTTTTTCTTGGCTCAGCTATGTCATTTTGGAGCCCTGGTGGCACAATGGTTAAGAGCTCTGCTGCCAGGCAAAAGATCGACAGTTGGAAACCCTGTGAGGCACTCTACTCTGTCTTACAGGGTTGCTATGAGTCAGAATCAACTCGACAGTAAAGGGTTTTTTGGGGTTGTGTCAGTTACGGCTTGTTTTGTATCTTCCAAAATGTTGATGTGTTTTCTGTTCTGTTCTGCTTCCTAGGTTTATGTATGTCTTTTTTTTTTTTTTTTTTAATTCCTTAACATAGTTACAGTGGAGTTAGAAGAATGAATAAAATAAAATGTTCATGATTAACATCTTAACCTATGATCTGTTCTTAAAGAACAGGGGCTTTTTCTAGTTCATATCTAAATTTAAACCTGTTGTGGAGTCCCTGATATTAGATAATAAATGTTTAAATGGATGATTAAGCCTTATTTAACATCTGTATTAGTTATTTGTCACTGTCTAACAAATTATCCCAATACTTAGTGACTTAAAGCAAACAATAAACAAGAGCTCAGGAGTTGCTTAGCTAGGTGGTTCTGGTTCAGTATCTCTCAAGAGGCTACAATCAAGATGTCAGCCAGGGCTACAGTCATCTCAAGGCTTCACTGGGGCTGGGAGATCCATTTCCAAGATGCTCACTCACACGGTAACAAGTTAGTGCTAGCTGCTTACAGGAAGCCTCAGTTCCTTGCCACATGAACCTCCCTATAGGGCTTGTTAAGTGTCTTCACAGCATTGCACCTGGCTTCACCTAGAGAAAGTAATCTATGAGAGAGCAAGGCAGATGCTACAGTGACTTTAAGACCTATCATTGAACATCATATTCTGCCATTTTAATAATATCCTATTGGTTACACAAATCAGTTATATTCATTGTGGGAGGAGACTACACAAAGGTATGAACCCAAGGAACCGGGACTCATTGAAGATCATCTTGGAGGCTGGCTGCCACACAAAATTTCCATCTTAAGCTAGAAAAATAGAGCAAATTAAGCCCATAGTAAGTAGAAGGTAAAAAGTAATAAAGATCAGAGCAGAAATTAATTAGAAAACAAACCGTATAGAAAATTAATGAACCCAAAAGTTGGTCTTTGGGGGGAAAAAATTGATAAACTCCTAGCAAGACTAATCAAGAAGAATAGAAAAAACCAATTACAATATCAGAAAGAAGTAAAAGAGGGAATATCACTAAAGATCCTTCAGAATTGAAAGGTTAATAAGAGAACATTATGAACAACTTTAAGCCTATTAATTTGATGACTTAGATGAAACAGACAAATTGACTGGAAGAAAATCTAAATAGCCCTGTATCAAAGAAATTGAATTCATAATCCCTTCGCACGAAAACAAAACTCTAGGCTCCCAGATTATTTCACTGGTGAATTTTATCTAACATTTAAGGAAAAAAAAAATACCAGCCTTTCACAAATCCTTTTCAGAAAATAGAGGAGGAAAGGCTTTCAGAACAATTTTATGAGACAAGTATACCTCTGATGGTAACACCTGATAAAGGCATTACCCAAAAAAAAAAAAAAAAATTACAGACCAGTATTCTTCATGAACATGGATACAAACACCCTTAACAAAATAGTAGCAGATAGAATCCAGCAGTTTATAAAAAGGATGATACATCACGATCAAGAAGTTTTGTCCCATGAATGGTTTAACATTTGAAAAGCAATCAGTGTAATTTACCTCACAGACAGAATAAAGAGAAACATAATCCTGTCAACAGACAGAAAAACCATTGGATACATTTCAGTATTCTCATGATAAAAATTTTCAACAAAATAGCATTAAAAGGAAACATCTTCAACTTGATAAAAGCATTTAGAAAAATGTACCGGCATCATCATACTTACATGGTGAAAATGCCGTAAGGTCAAGAAAAAGGCAAGGATGCTTGCTTTCACCACTTCTATTCAACATCATGCTGGTGGTCCTAGCCAATGCAGTAAGGCAAGAAAAGAAAAGGCATATATTGTAAAGGAAGAAAATAAAACTCTACTTGCCACCAAATATCCTAAGGAATTTACAAAAAATAATAAGCCCTATTAGAATGAATAGATGAATTAGCAAGGTCTCGGGATACTAGTTCCATATATAAAAATCAGTGCTAACGATATAACAAGAATAAATACCTGCACTCAACAATTGGAAAAATGAGGGGAAAAAAAAAACGTTTATAATAATATCAAAAAACAATATTTAGGAACAAATTTAAAGAGAAATGTGCAAGGCCTCTATAGTGACAGCTGCAAAACTTTACTGAGAAAGTTAAAGATCTGTATAAATAGGTATGCTATAGTTTGGACTAGAAGACTTAAATTGTTAAGATGTCCATTCTCCCCAAATAGATCTCTAGACTCAACACAATCCCAGTAAAAATCTCATCAGGCTTTTTTTGGTATAAGTTGACGAGCTGGTTCTAAAATTTATATGGAAATGTAAGGAACCTAGAATGATCATAAACATTTTGAAGAACAAAGTTCTTATTTCAAGACATACTGTAAAGCTGCAGTAATCAAAGCAGTGTGATATTGGGGTAAAGATAGACATATAAATCAACTTGCAAAATAACTACAGAAATAGACCCGCTCAGGTGATTGATTTATTTTAAACAAAGGGACCAATGTAATTCAGTGGGAAAAGGATAATCTTTTCAATAAATGATGTTGGAACAAATGGATATTTGTATTAAAAAAAAAATAACTCCTACTTCACACCACACAGAAAAATTAATTCAAAGTGTATCACAGAACAAAACATAAAACTAAAAATGGAAATTTTCTAGGAGAAAACAGGAAAAATATTTATGACCTTGGAGTATGCAAAATGTTCTTAGAAAGAAACTTTGTTTAAATTAAAACCTCTTAAAAATACCATTATGAAAATTAAAAGGCAAGCTATATCTGGAAGAAAGCATGTACCTGTGCAAAAGACCTGTATCCAGATTGTACGAAAAACTTACACAACTCAGTAAGAAAGCATGAAGGAAAAAGACTTGAACAGGCACTTGACAAAAGAAGATATGTGAGTGGTCAGTAAGTACTTGAGAAGATACTCCACATCATTGGTAATCCAGAAAATGTAAATTAAAACCACAATGTGATACTATTTCACATCCACAGTGTGCCATGCAGCTAAATTAAAAAGACTGACAACACCAAGTGTTGACAAGGATGTGGAAGAACTGGAAATGGTAGGAGCATAAAACGGTACAAACACTTTGAAGAATAGTTTGGCAGTTTCTTTTAAACATCCGTTCACCAGATGAACCACCCAGTTCTACTGACCAGTCTTTACCCAAGAGAAGGAACTTTTATGTCTACAGAAAGATTTGTACGTGTATGTTTACATATTTATAATAGCTGGAAACTGGAAACAACTCAAATGTCCAACGACAGGTAAATGGAGAAACAAGTTATGTCATTCAAACAATGAAATGCTACTCAGCAATTAAAAAGAACAAACTGCCAATGTATATACAACAGCGTGGATAATTCTCAATTACTGAGCTTAATCAAAAAAGCCAGACACAAAATGGTACATATGGTATGATTCCATTTATATGAAATTCTGGAACTAGTTAATCTGTTCCGAAGGAAATCAGGTAAGTTAAGGGAGGAATGATTGCAAAGTACCCATGATTACAAAGTGTCAGGAAAGAACTTTCTCGAATGATGAAACGTCTTAATTTGGGTGGTAATAGTATGACCAGTTGCCGTAGAGTTGACTCCAACCACACGTGTGTCAGAGTGGAACTGTGCTCCGTAGGGTTTTCAGTGCTGACTTTTTGGAAGTAGATGGCCAGACTTTTCTTCTGAGATACCTCAGGCTGGCATGAACTGTCAATCTTTTGGTTAGCAGCTGAGCACATCAACCATTCGTACCATCCAGGGACTCTGGAATAGCATAAATATATAGATTTATCAAAATCATTGAACTTTACACTTAGATGTGTGTATTTTATGCGAGTTAATCCTCAAAATTGTTTTTTTAAAAATGAAATATCACTACACAGCCACCAAAATGGCTAAAATTCAAGATTGACAATATTAACAGTTGGTGAAAACTTGACAAAACAGTGACTTTTATGCGATGGAAGGATCAATTATAAAACCCCTTTAGAAGAGAGTTTGGCATTATCTAAGAAAATTAGAAATACACTTCCCTCATGACAGAACATTTCTACTCTTAGATACAGCCTAATCTATTAGAGAAATTTGTGCATTTATCAAAAGGACATATATAAGAATGTTCATAGCATGATTCATAGTAGCTGAAGAAAGGTAACAATTCAAATGGCCACCAACATTAAAAAAAAAAAAATTGTGTATGACTTCAACAGTGTGTTATGTAGCAATGAAAATGAAGAAACTAGTTACATTTCATTGCTATGGATGAATCAAAAACAGTCTTCAGTGAACGTCTCAAAAAGATTACATGCTTTGTTTTCAGTTGTATCAAATACAAGAATTAGGAAGACTCGTATTTGGAAATGTGTACTTATGTGAATTTATGTGGTAAATCTGTAATGAAAAGGAAATGATTACTGTAAAAGTCAGGATGGGGTTACCTTTACAGGCAAGAGAACATTAGGGTAGGGAAGGGCCTCAGGAGGAGGCTTCTAGGATGCTGGCAGTATTGAGTTCTTGATCTGATTGGTGGTTCCATCTGTTAAGTGGCATATTTACATTTATAGACTTTGGTAAATATATATCTTATTTAAAAAATAGAAAAAATAAAACTATTTTATCAATTTATAAATGTTTCCTGAGTACTATGCATATTCTGGTAGGTGATGCAGGAAATGCAAAGGTGTTTGATGTGGCCTCTAACTAAAGGAGATAAAGGACTCACTGATTATTACCATAAAAAGACATCAGATGATCAGTGCTCTTGATAATTTCTGTTCTTAGAGCTTCTGAGCCATGGAAGTAAGCCTGTAAAATTGAGGCAGGTAATTACCTCTCAGGAGGTAATACATGTACATTAAAGTATAATTGTGGTTTGTTTGTTTTTTTAATTGTGCTTTAGGTGAAAGTTTACTGTGCAAATTAGTTTCTAATTCAGAAATGTAGCACAGATAGTTTTTGTAACAGTGGTTGCAACCCCTGCAACCTGTCAGCACTCTCTCTTCCACCCCAGATTCCCTGTGTCCATTCGTCTAGTTTTACTGACCCTCCCTGCCTTCTTGGTTTTACTTTTGGTCTGGTATACCTGATCGAACTAAGAAGCACATTCCTTACATGTGCTACTGTTTGTTTTATAGGCCTGTCTAATCTTTGGCTGAAAGGTAGGCTTCAGCAGTGGCTTCAGTTCTGGATTAGTATGGGGCTGTAGTCTTGGGGGTTCCTCCAGCCTCTGTCAGACCAGTAAGTTAGGCCTTTTTGTGTGAATTTGAATTTTGTTCTACATTTTTCTCCAGCTCTGTCCAGGACTCTCTATTGTGATCCCTGTCATAGCAGCCCATGGTGGTAGCTGGGCACCATCTAGTTCTTCTGGTGAAGTTCTTCAGGCTGGGGGAGGCTGTGGTTCATATGGTCCATCAGTCCTTTGGACTAGTATTTTCCTTTGGTTTTTTTCCATTCTCTTTGCTCCGGATGGGATGGAACCAAGCTTTTAAGACCCCAGATGCTACTCGCCAAAGTAGGATGTAGAACATTTTCTTTATGAACTTATCCCCTGAGACCATGGTTCCTAGCCCTCATCCCCAGTAACTTTGTCCCTCAGGGTGTTTGAATGTGTCTAGGAAGCTTCTGTGACTTTGCCTTAGTCAAGTTGTACTGACTTCCCCCTATATCATGTTGTCTTGTCCTTTCACCAAAGTTAACACTTACCAGCTATCTAGTTAGTAAGTTCCCCTCCCCACCCCTTGTGGTTATGTTCTTACCAGGATCCAAAATTATTCACTGCCCTTTTTTTTATTATTTACTTTAACCTGAATTCTTTTGGTACATGTAGTCCCAGTTATTTTAAACATGACAAAATATTTTCTTTTTCACATCTATTTTTTGCTGCATCGTAACAGAAATTTTTAGTCTTAGCACAGTGAACAGTAAACTTTAGAATCCTAATCTCTTCTTCATGGAACATTCTTCCATACAACATCTTCAAGGAGTTAGCTTACATTGGCAAAAATGGTTTTGCCTAGAATTAAGACCCCACGTTCCAGGCACAAGTAGATACCTTATGTTGAGTCTTCACCCCAATGCTCTGAGAAACAGGTATTTTTCTGATTTTACGGATGAGCATATAGAATTTCAGAGAAGTCATAGCTACTAAGTATTGGAGCTCAGATTAAAATCTGTGTTTGTATGATTTCCAAGCCCTGTGGTTTTTTCACTCTTCTAACTCTGCTACCCATGAAAAGAAGAAAATAGACCTGGGTTTTTTGGTTTTGTTTTTTTTTAATGCAACAAATAGTTAATCAGTTAAAAAGAAAAAAATAAAAAGGGATACATTTCTAATAGCAACAAAAAAATTTTATCATTTATAAAAAAATATAACAAAAAATACATGAGATTTTAAAGTATATTACAGAAGTTTAATGAAAACCATTAAAATAACTTTAAATTCAGAGATATCTTGTTCATGAATTGACAGACTATCCTGCTGGTATTCTGGACATTGTCTGTTTTGATAGATTTCTTTCCTTAGTTGTATATATGCTATGTAGATACTGGCAATCTAAGTAATTGATAATATTTCATTTTCCTCCAACTCTTCTCATGATATATCTGTACATTATTTCTCAATTTTATTTATCTGAATTATAGTATCTCCCATTAATTTTAATTGTATGACTATACTACAACTGATCGATGCTGTTGGTTGGATATTTAGGTTGTTTCCATTCTTTTTACTATAATAAGCATTCTTATTTATGTCTCCATTGGCAGATGTGGGGTTTCTCTAGAATAAATACATAGTTGTGGAATTGCTGGCTTGGAAGTTATCTACATCTTCAGAATTACTAGATATTTGACACCATAAGTGATAATATCAGTTTATATTCCTATCATCTGTGTGTGAGAGCTTTCATTTTCCCAGTGGCTTGTTGTCAGTTGATATTACCAGTCTTGAAATTTTTTTGCTAATCTCAGTGAGTATAAAATGGTAGCTCAATATTGTTTTTATATATATTTCTTTTATTACAAATAAAGATAATTAGTGAAATTTCCTATTTTTTACTGTTTAGGTTTTCTCTTCTGTGAAATACCTGCTCTTATCTTTTGCTACTTTTTACTGTCTTCTTGATTTGTAGGAACTGTTTACATATTCTACATATTAACCTTTTGTTGTACATATTGCAGAAGTCTTCTACCAGTCTGTAACTTTTTTTAACTTTGTTTATGGTGCTTTTTTTTTTTTTTTTTTAGTTTTTGTGGTTAAATTCTTTCCTACCTCCAAGATCATAGTCTATATTTTCCTCTAAATATTTGCTTTTCTTTTCATATTTAGTTCTCTGAATAAGAATTTGTTTTTGTATACAGTATGAGGTAGGCTTTCAAATTTGTTTTGCTGGTCTATGTGTCTGTTCCTACAGTTTCTTGATTTGAGTAGTGTCTTAGTCTGGGTTCTCTAGAGGAGAAAAACCAGTGAAACATATACAGATACATATGTAGAAAGAGAAATTTACTTCAAGGAAATGGCTCACGCAGTTGTGAGGGGTTGGCAGTTGTGGAGGCTGGCAAGTCCAAATCTGTGGGTCAGACAACAGGCTGAAAATCTCTGCTGACTCATGTGGTTGCAGGGGCTGAAGAACCCAAAACCTGCAGGTCAGATGATAGGCTAGAGGCCTCTGCTGGCTTACGGGATTTCGGGGGTTGGCAAATCCAAAATTTGAAGGTCAGGCGGCAGGTTAGAGGCTTCTGCAGGGTTACATTCCAAGAACCGGAGGTCAGGCGATAAGAAGGGTACAGGGTTGAGAAAAGAGAGTGAGTTTTGCCAGAACATCCGTTTACAGATGCAGGCCACACCTGCAAGGAAATTCCCCTTCCAACTAATTGGCTGTTCACATCAGATCACAAAATGGAAGGTGTTTACATAGTGTCTGCCAAACCACTGAGAATCATAGCGTAGCCAAGTTGACATATAACACTAGCCATCACAAATAGCATTGTAACATATCTTGATGTCTGATAGGGCAGACCTTATTCTTAAAAGTTGTCTTGGCTGTTTTTGTCTCATTGCTCTTTCATGTTAATTTTAGTATCAGCTTCTCAAGTTCCAGGGAGAGAGGGAAGTACTTAAAACCACTGTTGGTATTTTGATTGAAATTGTTTTGAACTTGCAAATTAATTTAGAGATAATTTACATTAATAGAGTATATTATTTTGTATGTTTAGATCTTCTGTAATATCTTTCAATAATAAAGATACTTATTACTTCTATCAGTCTTACACATCCTTTGTTTAGGTTTCATCCCAAGTGCCTTGTAATTTTTGTTGTAATTGTAAATGGTATCTTTTTTAAATTACATTTTAAGTTTGCTGTTGATGTATAAGAATGTAACTTACTTTTGTATGTTGATCTTAAATCCAGCAACCTTGCTGAACTTTCTTATTAATTCTGATAATTTATAGATTTTATTGGATTTTCTATATAGACAGTGATACTGTAAAAAAAAATTTTTTTCCCTCTTTCCAATTCTATTATTTCTGTTTACTTGCCTTACTGTGCTAGCATGGACTTCCTATGAAATGAAATTGTATTTACTGTATATTTTTGGTAGATATATTTATCAGATTACAGAAGTTCCCTTTTAGTCCCAGTACAGTAAGAGCTATATTTGCTATGGTGCTGAATTTTATCAAATGCTTTTTTGTGGCTGTCATCTATGGAGGTGATCTGTGCTTATTTTCTTTAATATGTTAATGTGGTATATTTTATTAATAGATTTTTAAATGTTAAATGTAAACATTTCCTTTTCAATAAAAATTAGCTGATTTGTGAAAGGGGAAGAAGGAATAAAACATACAGGTATGTAGATTTGTAAAATGTTAAGAATTCAACAAAGGTATAAAGTAGATCTTTGATCACTGAAATTCACTAATTCAAAGTTGTATTTTTTTTTTTATAAGAGCTTTTTATTACTAAAGTTAATATTTCCCTCAAATGGCCACCTTCCTGTAGAGAGGATGGTAAACAGTAAAATATTAGAAGACTAGTGGGATAACCAGTAGGGAAAAATAGTAGAAGAGTGAATTAAAAAGGAGAAATAATTCTAGCATGTTTGTTTAGTAATTGCAGCTCTCTGATATGAAAAACTTTAGTTATGGATGCTAGTGTTATGCCAATCCAGTGAAGAAAATTTACCTGTAGGATTAAAGAAAAAGACAAAATAAGCATGTTATTCACCATATATTTATTTTTCTTATTTACTTTTTAAAAAGTAGCCCAGAACTATTTGTGCTTATTTAAGAACTTAAACAGTATGAACACATAACTTAAATTTGGTAAGTATCCTGCCAGCCTTTTTTTTTTTTTTTACACACAACTATATTCTACGTTTTCTCAATAGAAGAATATGTTACAGTGTTTACACTTCTAAAGCTACTGTAGATTTGAATAAGATATCCATAATGCTGTTACAATCTTACCAGTCTCCTCTTTTTAATTAGTAAGAAATTGTGGGAATATTTTAAAACCTATTTAGATGAAAGTTTACCAGTGAGTATCAATTCCTCTTAAATTCCGCAAAAATGTATATATCAGGATGTTCGTTGAAATTTTTTGTAATATTAAAAAAAAAAGCAAACCAACATAAATATTCATCATTAAGGATATGAAGTACATCCCTGTAATAGGATATCCTGCAGCCATGAAAAAGAATGATATAGTTCCATATTAGCACATATAGCTCTATCTCTAATAACATAACGAAAGAAAAAAAATCAAAGCCCAGATAGTGTTTTTAATGTTTTACTGTTTGTGTTCTTTTTTTAAGAGGAGGAAATATGTATTCACTTAATTATCATGCACCCATACAGTGAAATATAGCACCATTAAAAAAAATGAGGTCTGTGTACTGACATGGAAAGATCTCTAAGATACATCGTTAATTTAAAAAAATAACAATAAAAAGCCATAGAACATTTATCATCTGATTTCTTGTAAAAAAAAGTTGCATGTACATTTTTATCTATGTAAGTGCATATTAAAAGGACAATTATGTATACGTATCTAACTACAAACGATGTTACTTCTTAAAGATACAGGGGGAGGTAGAATTGGGACTAAAGGGAGAGTCTTTGCTCTTTATACCTCTATTGTGTGAATTTTTTACGATGAGACTTCATTCACATATATTTTCGGTAATAAAGAAAACATAATATGTGCTCACTACAAAAATAAGAAAGATAAAAGTAAAAAGAAGAAAATAAAAAATACCCACAGTAAGCCCTACTACTCACACATACTCTGAGATAACCACTGTTAAAGCCTTGATAAATATTTTTCCAGAAGTGAGAGACATTTTATGGAGGACTTTTAATCCTAAACTAAGGAGAGGGAGAAAAAGAACATGATACAAAAACTGTACACTTAGCTGAATAGACTGTGAGCATGTACCAGAAAATGGAGAAAAAGAGCATCATACAAAAAATTTAGACTTAGGTCACAGATGGTCAGCATGTCCAAGGAGAGCGAGAGAAAGTGTACCAGAGAAAAAAATTTACACTCAGCCCAACAGAGTAGGCATGTTTTTTGAGTAAAAAAAAAAAAATGATAGCATGTAGTTTATTGTCCATTTTGGCTTTATCTTTCATTGTATCCCTAGTACCTTTATACAGTGCCTAGCACATAAAAGGAGAAGCCCCTGGGTGGCATAAGCAGTTAAGCACTTGGCTACTAACTAAAAGGTTGGTGGTTTAAACCCACCCAAAGGTGCATCGAAAGAAAGGCCTGGTGAGCTGCTTCCAAAAGGTCGCAGCTATGAAGACCGTATGGGGCACAGTTCTACTCTGCCGTACACAGGGTTGCCATGAGTCAGAATCAACTCAATAGCAGCTGATTCGGTTTTGGCTTAGCACATAAAAGCCATCAGTAATTATGTGTTTAAGAAATGAGTGATGGTGATTTACTAACCATTCTGAAGCTATTCCAGCTCCAAAACCCAGGGTGAGGAAAACATGCTGGCTTGCCTGTTAGAAAAGCACCAACTGTAGCTTGATAACATTGGGCACATGTCACTAGTGTTACTACCACGTAGCTTGGATTAGCACCAAAAAAGTACCACTGCCTTCTCAAATGTGTACCAAGACGTGGGAAATTTTCACTAGAATAGGTAAACAGTCTGGGGTGGCATAGAAAGCCTTGTTTAAAAAAGAATACCTGTCCGTCTGATCTGCTAAGGGTCTCTGGCCTTCTTTGTCCTATTACAGACCTTGTCTCATAGGTGGGAACACTTCTTTGAACATGTAGTAGAGAATGGAATGATTTATTTGCCATGATGAGGGAGGTAGATTATAAAAACTGTAGTATTTGGCCTCTCTGTTCTTGTAGCTGTCTTCCAGTCAAACAGATCACATTGAAACTTTGTTTAGTTTTAGAAATTTTACATATATATATATATACATAACACATACATATGTACATACGTACACACATATGTACTATGTAATATATATAAAGGGTCATTTTGATTCTATAAATAGTTAATTAGAGCCTAACAGGGAGCCTAACATGAAGTTCCTGAATTTTTTTTGGAAAATGTTAATTTTTACTATTTGTGTTTTTCTTCTTAGTTTCTGCCACTGCCTTCTACAAAGCACAACCTGTAATTCAGTTCATGTGTGAAGTTCTTGACATTCATAACATTGATGAGCAACCAAGACCTCTGACTGATTCTCATCGGGTAAAATTCACCAAAGAGATAAAAGGTGAATTAATTAGCATTTGAAACAACTTAACTATAAAAGGCATGGTTATAACAAAGTTTTATTGAAATGTTTCTTTGTAATTAAAATCTATTCATATAATATCACAAGTAAAATACAGACCAGTTATAAAATATTACATTAAATTCATAACTATAACATCTTAGGTAATGTTTAAATGAAAGAAATGCTAAATCCTGGGATTAGTATAATACTAGCTGAATTTCTTGTTAATACTTATCTAGCTGAAGGGATGAGTGTCTCATGGGAAAATGCTTCTGTAATACTGTGGAAAGGGAGAAACTTATCCCCAAACCATTGTTATCCAGAATTAGAATTATTCTTTGAACATAGTCTAATACAATGACTTCCTTGTTTTTCTGAAATAATAGGTTTGTTTATTTTATCCTTTTGCAAATGTACGGATATGGACCTAGTCTGCTTCATGTGTCATTCTGGAGCTGGAACATGATGTACATTGTAGAGATGACCATTAATCCTGCCTATTTTACTTGGCAGCCAAAGTTTGCACAGTGGTGTTGCATCATATATACGCTTAACTTGCATAGATTCTTCTATCCATGGCCTCTAAAAAAGAATAAGAAGTAGTTGTAATACTGTTCTAGGAGCTGTGTTTGTACATACTTACTCTTTGTATATATGTATGTTTCTCTATACATTTCAATATAGTACATAGCTTTATACCCAAACCCACATATACTGTACTTCATTAGCAATTTAAGGGATTTTTCAAGGATAATTTTATATACAATTCTTGCCTTGTTTATAACTTTGGAACCCAATTGTTATGTATGATACGACTCCACTGTATTTAGTTATTATTTAAACATGAAAAGAAATTGATATTCTCTCTAATCAGAGTGACTAGTATAAATTGTTTATATTGTGTTAGGTTTTAAGTAGCCAGAAGTAATTATGCTGTTTTTAAGATTTTACCTATTTATTGCAGATAATTTTTAGCTTGTGATTTGAATGAAGCATTCAAGTTTGTTCACTGACCATCTTTCGGATTCCCAAAGTCAGTTAGAGTAGCTGGATACATCCTACTTGCTCCAGTAATCATTCATTCTTTGCCATTCCATAACCAGGAGAGAGCTAGTCGTTGTAATAAAACATTAAAAGGAAAGCCCATCCTTCTTTGAAGATAAGCACCGATTTTTCGCCAGTTGCTTAAGTGCCAAAATAAGAAGCTTATGCATGTACCTGTTTTGCAACCATACCATTGTCCTTTCATAATCTGTATTAACTGCACAGTTAGCATTATCTGGAGGAGTGCATTACCTGTACCTTTAATATGGGATCATCTAAATGCCATGGTTTCCAGTGGAGTTGCTGCTTAATTACCACCTCTGATATCATGAAATCACTTATTTTGTGGTAACTATGCAATCAACTCGTATCAACACTCTATCACAGAAAATAGAAAATGTACAGAACAAGGATTCAACTGCTGCCTGAAGAGCATGGACTCAATCTTAACTTCAACTGCTCAGGGGCCCGAAAAAAGACTAGAAAGCATTATAAAGTTGATGTTATAGTGAAGGTAAAGCCAAGTTTATAGGTTAAATATTTGATTTCTTAAATCCCAAACTTTTTTCTGGTTGGATGGAGGGTTTGGGGAGGGACCTGGGCAGAGAATTATCTGGCCCATTTTTAAAAAATCTTAACTTTTTGCCAACCTCTGGATTTGAGTCTAGTTCTTAGGTGCCTATGGCCCTGGATTTGGAGTAGAAAAATCTGGGTTGGATTTAATTGACAGGTTTTTCCCCTCTTCAAAGTCATGAAGGCTTTTTTAAAGTACATTGTGTATTCCTGTTACAGTAACTTGAGAGAATGCAAGTTATGTGTTCTGTGCTGTATATTTGGGTTTAATTTTTAGCTGGCATGAGAAATTTTATGATAAATTAAATACTAATAGTATGCTGTAATGAACAGATTTTCTTAGTATATTAATGTTATTGCAGTCAGACTTTTTCCTAAATGTTTAATAATAACTTCGGGGATAGTTCCTTTGTCCAGTAGTTAAACAGCAGAAATACTGGGGTAAGTGTATGGTAAAAGTACTATATGTATATAAAAATACAAATTTATTTTTAGCAAAAGCTAATTTAGTAGGCTTTTAGAGCCTTATTAATAATTTTTTTAATTCAAGAGAGGACTTGAAAATAAGTTGTTGAGTGGTGTAAATAACAGAAATTTGTTTTAACATTTTCTGTTGTGTTTTCCCCCTAAATATAATATCTGTTTATTTTGCTTATTTCATCTGTTGGTATTGCCTTCTTATGAGGACTTCCCATGGTAGTGTTTTTATTTTCTCAGGCCTTTATAGTATAGAAGCATAGTAAATTCTCTAACTGATCTGAAATTTTAGTTTTATACACAATTACTAGTGAAAAACTACTTCACTGATTCATTTAGAAATGCTTCTCAAGAAAAATTCTTACAAATCTGGTACAGGGACGTTGTGTCTATTTAATATCTTAATTTGATATAAACAGAAGAAAGTATCCATATGAGTGAATTTTGTGTTTGGTACTGCAGTTAGTAATTAGACAGGAAAATAAGTTACACCGTAGTAGGCTTTCTTAATCTCAACACTATTGACATTTTGGGCTGGATAATTCTTTGTTGGGGGAAACGGGACTATCCTGTGCATTATAGGATACTTCGCGGTATCCCTGACCTCCACCCAGTAGATGCAAATAGAGTCCCCTAGTCGTGACAATCAAAAACATCTCCAGACATTTTCAAATGTCCCAAGGGGGCAAGATTGCACCCAATTGATAACCAATGCACTATAGGATTCACAAATATAAAAGGGAAATAATACAAAGAGGAGTAACCATAAATTCTGTCAGGGAGCTAAAAGTTATCCTCCATCTACCACTTTTATGTTTCCTCTTTTGGAGTCTAGGCCAAATTTTAGAAATGGGATTGCTGATCTATGACCAGTAACCACCATGTCTGTTAACTCTTCATTAGGTAGCTCTAAGACTGCACCGTCCAGTACTGGCCACATGTAGCTAATTCGATTTAAACTAAAAATAAGTAAAATTATAAATTCAGTCTCTCAGTCACACTAATCAAAATCATGTGCTTAGTAACCGTGTGTTGCTAATGATTACTGTATTAGCACGAATATAGAACATTCTACCATTTCAGAAAATTTTACTGGATAGCACTGCTTAAGGAAATTGATCCCAAAGAATTTGAGCCCATGGTTTAAAGACCATTGCTTCACATTCTAGAGCAGGCCTGGTATCCTCCAACCCCTAGGATCCACAGATAGGCCATAGGGATCCAGGAACACCTACAATCATAGGCTAAATTATGTGTACACCCACTTCTAACTTATCGACATGGTTAGGTTCCAAAGACCAGGTTGTTATGTGAAAATTGGCATTATGCAAAAATGGAGGATGACCACATCAGATCACAAAACGAAGGGTAACAGCATCATTCCGTAACTGCCAAATTACCTCATTACAGAACTGCCAAATTACATCGTTACATAACTCACAAACTACTGAGCATCATGGCCCAGCCAAGTTGACACGTACCCATAATCATCACAGTGTAACTCCCGCATTGCACCTCGGCATTCGTTACTGCCAGATGTACATTGTTAATACACAAAATAGCAGGATAGTAGATTTTTTACTGTTGCCGTAAATGTGAAATAGCAGATGAGGTAGTCTGTAAGTAAGGAGTAGGTGTGTATGTATTTTTCTAAGAGTTTATTGTTTCATTAGCCTCTCAAAGGGGTCCAGTCAGCAGCAAAAGGGTCACTATATTATGCTTCAATTAAATTGTCACTCCAATTCTGTTACAAGGGCCTAGATTTTTTTTCTCCCTTCTTTATAAATCTTTGAAGGACTTCCTTCTTCAGAGTTAACGAAATTCTGATCTTCAACTAGTATGTGATTACTGGCTTTCAAATGTCACATACTTAGAAGGTTATAGAATATCTTGAGAATTATTGCAACTCCCCTTTCATTTTTCCCACCCTCTCCCAGCATAAATATCTGAATTTATTATAAATAAAATTTTTTATTAATGGAATACTTTGTTTTTTAATATACAGGCTTTGCAAGTTTTATTCTATATTTTTAACATATAGAGTCTGATAGAGTAGGGAAAAGGCTTGGAGTTAGGTCTGTCATGATTATAACCATTATTAGGAATGTTATATTGAATCTTACGTTAATATAACATTGTCTATATTACAGATTTTCTATCTCTTCAGAATTTATCTGAGTTTTTGTAGTAGTGAACAGATTTTCTATCTCTTCAGAATTTATTTGAGTTTTTATAGTAGTTTTTATACAGCTTTATAAGTATTATAAATACTTTTACATGTGACGATTTTATAACCCCAGTTTTTCTTGTTGGGAACAGGTCTGAAGGTTGAAGTGACTCATTGTGGAACAATGAGAAGGAAATACCGTGTTTGTAATGTAACAAGAAGGCCTGCCAGTCATCAAACGTAAGAAAAACTGTGTTTGTCAAAGCAGATATGATGTGAGACAGCTTGCTGTAGTTAGAGAATTAGGAGTTTTGCTGGCTTATAATGGGATAAAGTTGATAATAATGTGTGTGTGTGTCTTTGTTTTTTTTCCCCCCAGCTTTCCTTTACAGTTAGAAAATGGCCAAACTGTGGAGAGAACAGTAGCACAGTACTTCAGAGAAAAGTATACTCTTCAGCTGAAGTACCCGCATCTTCCCTGTTTGCAAGTGGGGCAGGAGCAGAAACATACCTACCTTCCACTAGAGGTAATGCTTTTAGGCTGCTTAATATCCTCTTAACCATCATTCTTCTGGGGTCTTTTATGGCCTATAACCTACCTTACACTCACCTTCCAAAATAAATGTGAGCAAGTGTAAAGTAGGTTACAGGCCATGAAAGATCCCAAACTGTTTTTAGAATTTAATTTACTATAAACTTCCTGTGATGAAAAAATAATGGAAAAAATTCATTTGTCATCTTACCATTCCAGTGTAACCATTATTAGCATTTTGGTTCACTACTTTTCAGTCTTTATATCTAGTGCCCATTTTACATAATTATAATCATACTGTAAAGCAATTTTGTTTACTACTTTTTTACTTAACATACTATTAAAAATACAAGGTTTAATGATACAGATTTTAAATTTTTATTTCGCATGTAATTGGCACTGAGAGACAGCTAAAAAAAAAAAGATACATCTAGTACACAACTTTTCTTCATTTGTAGGTCTGTAATATTGTGGCAGGGCAACGATGTATCAAGAAGCTAACGGACAATCAGACTTCGACTATGATCAAGGCAACAGCAAGATCTGCGCCAGATAGACAAGAGGAAATTAGCCGACTGGTTAGTGATTAACTCTAGAAATAGGAATTTAAAACACACTAGGGCAAGCTATTAAAGAACCATGTCCTTATTAGACCATACCTAATTATCATTTCATGGACTGTCAGAATTAAAAGGGATAATGGAAATAATCTAGCAGTGTTCTGGGGGTAGGCCTTAATGGGTTCTGTGAGAAGGGTTAGATTCTTCTAATTTACCCCAAGATCTTTAATTACATCCAAAAACAGATTATCTCTGAACTATTGCTTCATTTTAGTAAACTGGAACTTTATCACCTCCCACCTATAAGAAGACAGGAAAAGTCAAGGTATTGTGACTGCTGTAGTGAGAGGTCTTTACACTTAGTCTAGGATTGCTTAGCCCCCCAGCGTTAGACTAGCAACTATACTGGATGCATAAAGAAATAAAAGACGGTTCCAACAAAAAGCCTTTTTTTGTATCTTCTATGCTGTTTCAGGAAACCCTGGTGGTGTAGTGGTTAAGAGCTACGGCTGCTAACCAAAAGGTTGGCAGTTCAGACCCACCAGGCACTCCTTGGAAACCGTATGGGGCAGTTCTACTCCGTCCTGTAGGGTCACTACGAGTCGAAATTGACTTAACGACGACAAGTTTTTTATGCTGTTTAACTGTTTCAAATAGAGGGTGAGGAAAGTTACCAATACTACTTTATAAAACTGATGGAATAAGGTAAAATGTAAAATAAAAGGGTACCTGGATCTTATCTCAGTCTCTCTTTGAATACCATGTAAACTGCCAAGCTGAAGAGAAAAAAAGTCTAGATATATGAATATTCTCCAAAACAACTTAAAACACTTAAAAAACAATTTAAAAGAATGTTAGAAATAAGTTGCAGAGCTGATTCTCTGATTTTGTAAACAAATTACAGAAAAATGGCCTTTTATTTTTTCCTTCTACTTTTTGTAAAGAATGAATGAAAGTTATTACATGATATTTAATCAGAAAAACAGTTTGGTTCTCATCCAAGATTTTTCTCTGATTCTACTGTGACAACATTTTAAAAGCTTGCCCCAAACCTTTAAGAGATTACAGACTCTCCCTAGAAATAAACCCAACCAGGTTGTGAAAAATCCAGGAAGCTGGACTATATGAAGAAAAACGCACCATCAGGATTGGAGGAAGACTTATTAACAACCTGCAGTACGCAGATGACACAACCTTGCTTGCCAAAAGTGAAAAAGGCTTGAAACACTTACTGCTGAAAGTCAAAGATTACAGCCTTCAGTGTGGAGTGCACCTCAACATGAAGAAAACAAAACTGGACCAATAAGCAACATCGTGATAAATGGAGAAAAGACTGAAGATTGTCAGGATTTCATTTTACTTGGATCCATAATCAGTGCCCATGGAAACAGCGGTCAGGAAATCAAACATGTTGCTTTGGGCAAATCTGCTGCAAAAGACCACTTTAAAGTGTTGAAAAGCAAAGATGTCACTTTGAGGGCTAGGGTGCTCCTGACCCAAGCCATGGCATTTTCAGTCAGCTAATATGCATGCAAAAGCTGAATAATGTATAAGGAAGACCAAAGAAGAACTGATACATTGGAATTATGGTGTTAGCAAAGAATATTGAATATACCATGGACTGCCAGAAGAACAAACAAATCTGTCTTGGAAGAAGTGCAGCCAAAATGCTCCTTAGAAGCAAGGATGGAGAAACTTTATCTCATGTACTTTGGACACATTATCAGGAGGGACCAGTCCTAGGAGAAGGACATTATGCTTGGTAAAGTAGAGGGTCAGTGAAAAAGGAAGATCCTCAACGAAATGGATTGACACCGTGACTGCAGTGGGGGCTCAAGCATAACAATGATTGTGAGGATGGTGCAGGACTGGGCAGTGTTTCATCCTGTTCTACATGGGGTTTCTGTGAGTTGGAACTGACTCAAAAGCACCCAGCAACAGCAACAGGGATATAAAAGACTTATACAAGGAAAACTGTAAAACACTACTGCAAGAAACTAAAGGGGATTTACATAAATGGAAAACATTCCATGCTCATGGACTGGAAGACTTAGATAGTAGACACTTGTTATTTTTGGTGATGGGAAAGGCAATACCAAATATGGGTGAAGTCAGCCCAGCTCAACCAAGGTCAATAAAGACACTAAGAAAAAAAAATAATAAAAAAAAAAAATGAAGACACTGAGAAGTACACAAGAAAAAGGGACAATTTCAGTAAATGCTATAACATACACAGTTTTGCAACAACCAAAAAAATATGTGTGGTTGCATAAGTAGATATGTATGCATATATATGTATAGGAAGGCATATGCAAGTAAGTACATGTGCATGTATAGGTGTATCTGTAGGCTTACATATATACACATCTGGTGTGTGCTGCATGAATATATATATATAAATATATGCACATACACACACATATATATAACAAAGCACATGGGGGCACAGTTAAGGAGGCTTCCTAGACATGTCCAGGCCACTCGCAGGGTTGGTTTACTGGGTTTAAAAGGCTTAGGACCTTAGTCTCAGGGATAGCTTAGTTAATTGGTATAACAGTTTATAAAGATAATGTTCTACATCCTGATTTGCTCAGTAGCATCTGCAATCTTGAACGCTTGTGAGCAGCCATCTGAGATACAACTATTGGTCTGTACTCGTATGGAGCAAAAGAGAGTGAAGGAAAACAACGGCTCAAAGAAAAAACTAGTCCACATGAGTAATAGCCCACATGAACACAGCCTTGTCTAACCTGAGACCAGAAAAACTAGATGGTGCCTGGCTATCACTCCCAACGTTTCTGCCCAGGGACACAATAGAAAGTCCCGGACAGAATGGGACATAAATGTAGAGCAAAGTTCAAACTCCTAAAAAAGGCCAGACCTACTGGACCAATAGGGACTAGAAGAAGCCCTGAGACTACTACCCTAAGATAACCTTTGAACTTGGAACTGAAGCTATTTCTGGAGGTCACCTTTCAGCCAAATAATAGATTGTCTTGTAAAATAAACAGTATCACCTGTGAGTAATGTGCTCCCTTAAACAATCAACTATATGAGACTTTCACCTAAACACAATAAATTATTATTTTTAAAAAAAGAGACTAGAACCTCTCACTGTCTCTAGTCTATAAAATCATAATAACAGGCTGTTCTTATTTATCACAGCTTAGTTGTTAAGTGAGACAATATTATATAGTCGTTAAAAGCACAGGCTTTAGGATCTAACAGTCCTGGGTTCAAAGGTTATCTTCACTTAATGCTACAAGAAGTGCAGTGATTGAGAGTAGGAAATCTAAGATCAGAACATATATGGGTTCCGATTCTATGTCACTTGTTTAACTGTGTGGTTTTAGACAAATCATTTTAACTTTACATAGTTTTATCCTCTGGAAAATAAAGATTGTCAAAGACCTACCTCATAAGATTATTATGAAAATTAATTATAAAGCTCTTAGCACCAAGCATACCAAACCAAAAAAACCAAACCCAGTGCCGTCGAGTCGATTCTGACTCATAGCGACCCTATAGGACAGAGTAGAACTGCCCCACAGAGTTTCCAAGGAGCGCCTGGCGGATTCGAACTGCCGACCCTTTGGTTAGCAGCCATAGCACTTAACCACTATGCCACCAGGGTTTCCGGCACCAAGCATACGCACAGTAAAAAAAAAAGAAAAAAAACATTGCCATCGAGTCAGTTCTGACCCTATCAGACAGAGTAGAACTGCTTCAAACGGTTTCCAAGGAGTGCCTGGTGGATTCAAACTGCCAACCTTTTGGTTAGCAACCATGGCTCTTAACCATTACCCCACCACACAGCAAGTCTTGGTAAATAGTAGTAGTTAAAGTTGTAACCTTACTATGTGCTAAAACCAAAAATGAATGGCACTTAAAAGCGAATAAAAAATGTATTAGTACCTAATTCAGAAAATGACTTTCCTACTTATTGTGAGGACATCCTTTTTACATATTTAGATTATATAGGTTTTTTTAAATGGATTATTACTCAAAGGCGTGAGCACAGTCATCTTTTTGAAAATAACCTGTGTGACATTCACCTTGAAAGCAAGTAACCATGTATGGAAAAACATGGTTACAATAGCACTCTGTAAACATGAATTATTCTGAGATCCAAGTCTATCCTTAATTATACTATATTTGATTTTACGTATGGATATATTATGAAAAAATTATAAACTGTAACTTACTGTAGCTTTCTAATCTGTCTCAAGTGTATCCCCATTAAATGAATTTTGTGATGTGGCAACGTTGTTGTTAGGTGCCATCGAGTTGGTTCCGACTCATAGCTACCATATGCACAACAGAAGGAAATACTGCCTGGTCCTGCACCATCCTTAAAATTGTTGCTATGCCTGAGCGCATTGTTGCAGCTGCTGTGTCAATCCATCTAGTTGAGGGTCTTGCTCTTTTTTGCTGACCTTCTACTTTACCAAACATGATGTCCTTTTCCAGGGACTGATCCCTCTTGACAACATGTCCAAAGCATGTGAGTCAGAGTCTCACTGGGCTTTGCTTCTGGGGAGCATTCTGATTGTACTTCGTCCAAGACAGATAAGTTCATTCTTTTGGCATTCCATGGTATATTCAATATTTTTCACCAGCACCATGATTCAAAGGTGTCAATTCTTTGGTCTTCCTTATTTATTGTCCAGCTTTCACATGCATATGAGACAATTGAAAACACCTTTGCTTGGGTCAGGTGTACCTTAATCTTCAGGGTGACATCTTTGCTTTTTAATACTTAAAAGAGACCTCTTGCAGCCCATTTGCCCAGTGCAATGCATCTTTTGATTTCTTGACTGCTGTTTCCATGGGTATTGATTGTGGATCCAAGTACAATGAAATCCTTGACAACCTCAATCTTTTCTCCATTTATCATGATGTTGCTTATTGGTCCAGTTGTGAGGATTTGTATTTTCTTTATGTTGAGGTGTAATCCATACTGAAGGCTGTGATCTTTGATTTTCATCAGTAAGTACTTCAAGTCCTCTTCACTTTCAGGAAGCAAGGTTGTGTCATCTGCATAACGCAGGTTGTTAATGAGTCTTCCTCAAATCCTGATACCCCGTTCTGCTTCATACAGTCTACCTTCTCAGATATTTGCTCAGCATACAGATTGAATAGGTACGGTGAAAGGATACAGCCCTGACGCACACCTTTCCTGACTTTAAACCGTGTAGTATCACCTTGTTCTGTTCGAAAGACTGCCTCTTGATCCATGTACACATTCCTCATGAGCACAATTTAAGTGTCCTGGAATTCCCATTCTCCTCAATGTTAGCCATAATTTGTTATGATCCACAAAGTCGAATGCCTTACCATAGTCAATAAAACACAGGGAAACATCTTTCTGGTATTCTCTGCCTTCAGCCAGGATCCATCTGACATCAGCAATGATATCCCTAGTTCCACATCCTCTTCTAAATCCAGCTTGAATTTCTGGCAGTTCCCTGTTGATATACTACTGCAGCCAATTTTGAATGATCTTCAGCAAAATTTTGCTTACATGTGATATTAATGATATTCAATAACCTCTTTATTCAGTTGGATCCACCCTTTCTTGGGAATAGGCATAAATATAGATCTCTTCCAGTTGCTTGGCCAGGTAGCTCTCTTCCAAATTTCTTGGCATAGATGAGTGAGCACTTCCAGTGCTTCATCCATTTGTTGAAGCATCTCAATTGGTATTCCATCAGTTCCCGGAGCCTTGTTTTTTGCCAGTGGGCTTCAGTGCAGCTTGGACATCTTTCTACCATGGTTCCTGATCATATGTTACCTCCTGAAATAACTGAACGTCGACCAATTCTTTTTGGTATAGTGACTCTATGTATTCCTTCCATCTTCTTTGGATACTTCCTGCCTCAAGTAATATTTTCCTCGTAGAATCTTTTAGTACTGCAACTTGAGGCTTGAATTTTTCTTCAGTTCTTTCAGCTTGAGAAATGCTGAGTGTGTTCTTGCCTTTTGGTTTTCTATCTCCAGGACTTTGCACAAGTTATCATAATACTTTGTCTTCTTAAGCAGCCCTTTGAAATCTTCTGTTCAGTTATTTCACTTCATTTTTTCCTTTTGCTTTAGCTACTCGACATTCAAGAGCAAGTTTCAAAGTCTCTTCTGACATCCATTTTGGTCTTTCCTTTCTCTGCTTTCTTTTTAATGACCTCTTGCTTTCTTCATGTATGATGTCCTTGGTGTCATTCCACAGCTTGTCTGATCTTCTGTCATTAGTGTTCAACGCATCAAATCTATTCTTGAGACCAAAAACCTGTTGCCGTCGAGTCAGTTCCAACTCATAGAGACCCTATAGGGGAGAGTAGAACTGCCTTATAGAGTTTCCAAGGAGCACCTGGTAGATTTGAATTGCCGACCTTTTGATTAGCAGCCAAAGCACTTAACCACTGTACTACTAGGGCTTCCAATTCTTGAGATAGTCTCTAAATTCAGGTGGGATATACTCAAGGTCGCACTTTGGCTCTCGTGGACTTGTTCTAATTTCTTCAGTTTCACCTTGAACTTGCATATGAGCAACTGAAGGTCTGATCCACAGTCAGCCCCTGGCCTTATTCTGACTGATGAATTGAGCTTTTCCATTGTCTCTTTCCACAGATGTAGTTGATTTGATTCCTGCGTATTTCATCTGGCAAGGTCCCTGTGTATACACGCCATTTATGTTGGTGAAAAAAGGTGTTTGCAATGAAGAAGTCGTTGGTCTTACAAAATTCAGTCATGTGATCTCCAGCATTGTTTCTGTCACCAAAGCCATATTTTCCAACTACCAATCCTTCTTTGTTTCCACCTTTGGCGTACCAATCACCAGTAATTATAAGTGCATCCCGATTGCATGTTCGATCAGTTTCAGACTGCAGAAGTTGGTAAAAATCTTCAATTTCTTCATCTTTGGCCTTAGTGGTTGGTGTGTAAATTGAATAATAGTTGTATTAACTGGTCTTTCTTGTAGGTGTATGGGTATTATCCTATCACTGACAGTGTTGTACTTCAGGATAGATCTTGAAATGTTCTTTTTGATGATGAGTATGACAGCCTTCCTCTGTAATTTGTCATTCCCGGCATAGTAGACCGTATGATTGTCCAATTCAGAAAGACCAATACCAGTCCATTTCACCTCACTAATGCCGAGGATGTCGATCTTTATGCGTTCTATTTCAGTTCAGACAATTTCCAATTTTCCTAGATTCGTACTTCTTACATTCCAGGTTCTGATTATTAATTGATGTTTGCAGCTGTTTCTTGTCATTTTGAGTTGTGCAACATCAGCAAATGAAGGTCTTGAAAGTTTGGCTTCATCCATGTAATTAAGGTACACTCTACTTTGAGGAGGCAGCCCTTCCCCAGTCGTATTCTGAGTGCCTTCCAACCTGAGGAGCTCATCTTCCAGCACTATATCAGACAGTATTCTGTTGCTATTCATAAGGTTTTCACTGGCTAATGCTTTTCAGAAGTAGACTGCCGGGTCCTTCTTCCTGGTCTGTCTTCTTAGTCAGAAGCTCAGCTGAAACCTGTCTGCCATGGGTGACCCTGCTGGTATTTGAATACAGGTGACATAGCTTCCAGCATCACAGAAACAGACAAGCCCCCACAGTATGACAGACTGACAGATACATGAGGGCAGTATGGCACTACTTATCTGAAAATGCTAAAGTAAATTTTATATAAATTGTAAATCAGATAATTAGGGGGACAAGCTTTAGGATTATCGGTGGGTGTATGGCAATATTTGCTATCAAACTCTATGTAAAATAATCCTTCATTGTATATGTTTGGATCCTCTGTGGGGCCCTGGTGGCACATTGGTTAAGAGCTATGGCATGCTACAGCTGCTCACCAAAAAGTTAGCAGTTCAAATCTACCAGTCACTTCTTGGAAACCCTGTGGAGCGGTTCTACTTTGTTCTGTAGGGTCACGACGAGTCGGAATCAACTCATTGGCAATGGGCTTGGTTTTTGGTTTTTGGATCCTCCATAATCTGGGATTCTTAACCCTTTTTACATCAAGTATTTCTTTGAGAATCTATTATAATCTACAAACCACCCTCCCAAAACCTCCTAGGTCAAATCATATAAAATTACTATTTTTATAGATCAAACACAATGAAAATTTCTTAGGATTTAACCTAATATATACATTTAAATTTTGTATGAGTTGTCAGGGAGTTCACAGACTTCTTTGCAGTTCATTCATAACCCCTGGTTCCCAAGAGTCTCTTCTCTACAGTTGGGCATCATTAGTAAGACCTATTGCAAAACGTGTTGTTGACACAGCAAAGGAAAATAAGTAGAAGGTTCTGGTGAGTAAAACAGGATTTTATGAAATTTTGTGAATAACTGTGAACTTTTTCTGTGGTTAGGTAAGAAGTGCAAATTATGAAACAGATCCATTTGTTCAGGAGTTTCAATTTAAAGTTCGGGATGAAATGGCGCACGTGACCGGACGCGTACTTCCAGCACCTATGCTACAGTATGGAGGACGGGTAAAAAACTCTTGATAGTTTCTTAATTTTGCTCAAAGTTTCTAAGTAAGGAGATAAGAGCATCCTAGCTGAGTCTGGAATTTAGAAAGTGTTTTATTGTTCCAACAATATTTTTTTGTTGTTGTTTTAAGGTGGATGTCATTGCTTCAGTTTAGTAGAATTACTTATTTAATGAGTATAGATAATATTGTCATAGAACAGTCTGTTACATGTGGAATATTAGAAATATTTCAGTTCAGCAATTTGAAATGCCTATTTCCAGCTCATTGAAATAAATTATATGTTAAGTTTTTATCCTTTTTTACCTTGTTGTATCTCTTTCTCCTTTTTTTATAGAATCGGACAGTAGCAACACCAAGCCACGGGGTATGGGACATGCGAGGGAAACAATTCCACACAGGAGTTGAAATCAAAATGTGGGCTATAGCTTGTTTTGCCACACAGAGGCAGTGCAGAGAAGAAATACTGAAGTAAGGCATGTCATTACTTTGGTTCTGAGACCTTTTTGTATTTAGATTTGTATTTCAATTTTAAATTAGTCAGCTAGTGTTCTAACCGGTGTTGCCTCAATATGGAGAATGTTTAACCACTGAACCTTTAAACATGTTTCTAAATAGTTTGATGAAGATTCCTAACTTACTTAGTCATAGTAAAGTTATTAGTTTATTCTTCTAGACATCCTGATACACTTAGTTTCCTAGGATTGCCTTAACAAATTACCGCAAACTGGGTAGCTGAAACAGAAGTCTGAAATCAAGGTGTTGTCAGGGTTGCGCTTTGTCTAAAGGTTCTGGAGGAAAATCCTTTCTTGTCTCTTCCAGCTCTGGAAGTGCTTAGTTGTGGAAGCATAACTTTAGTCTCTGCCTCCATCTTCACATTGGCTGCCTGTCATCCCTCTGTGTAGGTCTCTGTGTCTCTTCTCTTTTCATAAGGATACCAGTCATATTGGATCATGGCCCACCCTACTCCAGAATGACCTCCTGTTAACTAATTACATCCACAAAGGCCCTATTCCTAGATAAGGTCACATTCACAAGTGGGGGGCGTGTTAAGACTTCACTATTACCTTTTGGGGACACAGTTCAACCCATAACAGGCTTGTATGGTAGCGGCAGCATCATTGATTTTGATGGGAGATAAGTTAGGTTTAATTCTCAGTTTTGCCACTTCCTAACTGTATTGCCATGGATAACTTATTTAGTCTCATTATGCTTAGTTTTCACCTTTGTAAAAGAGAAAATACAGGTAGTCCCTGACTTAGGACATATTTCAGTTAATGATGAACCGCACTTAAGACCTTTGGTTTTTTTTTTGTAGTACATACATTGTTGCAGCATGTAATTTGCTGATGTTACCACTCTCAGTTGTTCACTTGCAGATGGTTATGTGTAATGCTTCCAACCCCCAAAGACAACAAAAGGATCGAATTCATAAAGATAGTGATAATAAAAGGCAATAATGAAAACTAAAAAAGAACTGACTTACCATGGAATCGAACTGAACCCCGTTGTAAGTCGAGGACTACCTGTAGTATCTACCTAAAGAGTGAAGATTGAATAAGATTATAAGTATAAAATGCCTGGCGCATAAAGTGAGCAATCAATTGATGGTAGCTATAATTTTTTTTTAATACTTGTGTGTATACCTTCTTAGCAGCAGCTACCACCAAGCTTCACTTTTCTTAAATTTAACGGTTATGGAACAAGGAAGATCTTTATTCCAACCACCTAACGTACTCCTATGGTTGGAAGGCTTATGGGAAATAAAATCAAGCTTCCCCTGAGAAAGAAATTGGGGGACCCCTGCTGCTTGGTTGTTTTTGTTTTAGCTTTTATTCTATTATGATAGAAAACAAATTTGGACCTTGAAGTTGAGGCTGTATGTTCTTAGTGTTTATATGCCTGTGTTCCCTTTCTTTCCTTCCATGTCAGAGCAAGAGATGTTCTTTTGTTCTTCTTCTACTCCAAAGCTAATTCTCCCATTTTGTCCATTTTCTCCAGGCTTATTCAATGCCAGTTCCTCTATCTGTACTCTTTATCACATCCCTTCCAGTCTCTTCTAAGACGTTTAATCATAAATTTTCTCTCATTTCTTCAACATATTTCTCACAACTGGTTCGATCGCAGTCAAAAGCATGCTTGGCTCTCCCGTTAAAAAATAAGGCAAAGAAAGTATTTCTCTTAATTCTAAGTTCCTTTACAACTACTGTCCCATTTCTCCTTATTTCTCAATTGTGATTTTTGAAAGCGTGGGTTTAAACAACTCATATCTACTTCCTTACTTTCCAAAATTTGACTTCTGCCTTTTCCCCCCACTTCCCCAGATTCCTTCCCTCCGCATATAAGTGCTCAACAATCTTCTGTTCCTTTTTTTTTTTTTTTTTTCAGTTTACCTAACTTATTCTTTCAGGCCTCCATCCATTCTCCTTCCTTGAAATCATAGTGCTTTGCTGAAACTGGGTGCTATAAGATCTCTGATATCTTTGTGCTTATCAAGTCTAATGGTTCCTTCTTGGCCATTATTTTCCTCAAAATATGTACAGCATTAGATATAATTGACTACCTTCTTGATGTATTCTTCCCTCGACTTCGTGGTTCCTTTTTTTTTTCCCCCCACTTTGTCTGGTTTCTTTTCCTGCTCTCTGTCTCTTCTTGCTCCTTTAGATCTGACACAGTCTCAGTGGCTTGTGCTGTCACCCTTGTTTGAGGAGATGTGCTGGCATGAAAGAGTACCAGCTCTGCTTCTTGTCTCTTTGATGGAGAATAGTATTCAAAACCAGCTTGATATTTAAAATCTTTTACTTGCATCTTAAGTTTTTCCTCATTACTCCCTTTTACATACTCTGAACAAAGAAACTGAAGCGCCTTATTCCCTATATCTCCCTGGCATTTTTTTGCCATGTCTGCTCATGCTCTTCTCCACTGAGAATGGCCCCCTCCTATCTCTGCCTATCCAAATACCACCCAATCTTCTGAGTCCTCATGCAGGAGATAATCTGTCTCACCCCTAAATTAACATACTAATTTATAAATATCTATTTGTGCTTGTCACTTTCTGCCTTGTATTATAATTATGTGTATAACTATTTTATCTCCCCCTCAAGATTCTAATTTTCTTAAGAAAATTGTTCTTGAGGGAGAGATAAGATAGTTATACAAATAAGTTAAAATCTCCACTAATAGCTCCTATAAAGTAGGACCATTGTGAGTAGTCCATCAGTGATTTAGAGACCAATTTAACCTAGTTCAGGCCAGAATTTGCCTTGCCTCCTTCATATGAGAATTAAAAAAATTCTGTTTAGCTCTGTTCATTCTTTCTTGTTAATACTGCATCTCTAAATTTATGTATTAATGATCAGTTAATATGATTTTTATCCCACTGCTTTCAAGTAAAGTATCATAAGGACAGTTTATTACAGTGTTATGGTTATCTTATTTGACCTCCAAAGGCCAAAGAAGATACTCCAGTTGTTTTTCAAAACTTAGAGTTATTCTTCGTACTTTACATTTGTTATTTATGATTTAAATAGAAGCCTCCTAATCACTGGGCGGAAACCCTGGTGGTGTAGTGGCTAAGAATTCAGCTGCTGACCAAAAGGTCAGCAGTTTAAATCTACCAGGTACTCCTTGGAAACCCTGTGGGGCAGTTCTGCTCTGTCTTATAGTTGCTATGAGTGCGAATTAACTCGATAGCAATGGGTTTATTTTTTGTTTTTAATCATTGAGCCTATGACTCATGTTCAGGCTGACTAAAAATATTCAACTTCATACTTCTTGGATTAAGCACTAATATTGAAAAGGAAAAGGGAATTTCTACAAGCTGCATTTCTGTCCTGAGAGGGACAGAGCAATTTTGAGCAAAGATCGCTCAGATCCTTGACTTAGGACCTTATTTGTTTTAAAAACAAATAAAGTGTTTGTAAAATCCCCGTATCATTATTCACTTATGCTAGGCTAAATGCAGAATTATGTTTAAATATGAAGTTATTTGTTTTTTGTGTTTTTCAGTGTAGCTGAAAGTACCTTAAAGTGCTGGCTGCCTCCTTTGTTTTGTTTTGCTTTTAATCTCTTCTGAGCTGATAATCTTTCCTGCTATCCTAGCTTAAGATATGTAATATTGTGGAAAGAAATTCTGGACTGGGTCATACTTCTAGCTCTGCCATTTATGTAATCACTTGACTTGATTAAATACTTAATGTCATTGAAGCTATTTCCTGATCTATAAAATGGCAATAATACATGACCTGCCTCTTCCTTACGAATCTTGTCAGAATGAAATTAGAAAATGTACAGTAGCTAAAATTTATCAAGTTCTTAACCATGTATCAAGTAATATGGTAAGTGCTTTTATATGCATTATCTCATTTAATATTCATACCAGTTCTGTAATGGAAATAATCATTTTTACATAAAGAAAACTGAAATAATTTAAGATTTTATAGCTAGTAAGTAGAAGAACTGGGATTGAAACCCACCACTCTGACCCTAGACCTGAGCTCTTAACCAGCACACTCTAGTACTGATGGCCTCTGTAAACTACAAAATACCATGTAATTGTGCAGTGGTGTTTTTAGTTCCCAAGTAGATTACTAACCCACCTTTGCTTTAACATCAGTAGTGTGGTGACGTCTTTTATATTGCACACACAAATCTTTGCATCATTTTCCATTCCCTTCCCAAACTTTCTATTAGTACTTGAAAGGTGTTGATGACTAGACAAAGGGTTTAGTTTTAGTGGTTTCTTCTAGGGGTTTCACGGACCAGCTGCGGAAGATTTCCAAGGATGCAGGGATGCCCATCCAGGGCCAGCCTTGTTTCTGCAAATATGCACAGGGGGCAGACAGCGTGGAGCCCATGTTCCGGCATCTCAAGAACACCTACTCTGGGCTACAACTCATTATCGTCATCCTGCCAGGGAAGACGCCAGTGTATGGTAAGGATATCTTAAGACTGCCTTTTTCCTTAACTACTTGATATTCCTTTTAGATGTTGCAACATATCCTAAACCTTCTAAGTATTAAAACATTTTATAGCTATAGTATGTAAAACCATGCATCGTTAATGTTAAAAAAAAAAAAAGACAAATCAGTAGAGCAAACTAAACAGTCCAGGAAGAGATACTGTGAAAAAATTTCAGTAGCTAAAAGAGACATCACAAAGCAGTGCTTAAGGGAAAAATATTCTATAAAAGTGGCAGTGAGATACCTGGAGTATCTGCATAGTATAGTAACAGACAGAAGCTCTGGAATCAGACCGTGTTGCTTAATTTTTAAGTGCGGCCAGTTGTACTATCTGTGTAGCTGTGGCTCATTTACTTAACCACACTAAGCCTTAGTTTCTTCATCTGTGAAACTGGGATATTAATAATACCTAACCCATAGGGTTGCTATAAGAATTAAAAGAGTTTACATACATAAAAAGCCTAGAATGACACCTGTGATACAGTAAGCATTCAATGAATGTTAGTTTTTATTATTGTGAACAAAATAAGGTTTTGTAAAACTTAAAGAGTTAAACATGAATTATTAAATTGCACACTTAATTGTCCTCATGTGGAATCTGTGCATAAATCAAGAGGCAGGCGTTCAGACAGAACAAGGGGATACTGTGTATTTTAAAATTGGAAAAAGTGTGTGGCAGGGTTGTGTTCTTTCACCTTATTCAATCTATGTGCTGAATAAATGATCCAAGAAACTGGGCTAGATGAAGAGCGCAGCACCAGGATTGGAGGAAGACTCATTAACAACCTGAGGTAAGCAGATGACACAACCTTCCTTGTCAAAAGTGAAGACCACTTGAAGCACTTATTGATGAGGATAAAAGACTACGTCCTTCAATATAGATTACATCTGAACATAAAAAACGAAAATCCTTACAACTGAACCAGTAAACATCATGAGAAAATAATGAATTGTCAAGGATTTCATTCTTCTTGGGTCAGCAATCAATGCCCATGGAAGCAGCAGTCAAGAAATCAAACAACGTATTGCACTGGGCAAATCTGTGGCTAGAAACTTGAAATTTTCAAGTGTTAAAGAGCAAAGATGGGGCCACATAAACCAGAGACTCCATTGGCCTGGGACCAGAAGAACTAGATACTGCCCGGCTACCACCAGTGACCGCCCTGATGGAGCAAGAGAAAAGTGGGGCGCAGAACTCTAATTCTAGTAAAATGACCAGACTTAATGGTCTGACTGAGACTGGAGGAATCCTGGAAGACATGGCCCTTGGACTCTCTGTTAACCCTGATGGACTCTTGGACTCTCTGTTGACCCAGAACTAAAACCATTCCCAAAGCCAGCTCATCAGGCGAAGATTAGACCGGACTGTGAGATATAAAATGATACTCGTGAAGAGTGTGCTTGTTAGTTCAAGTATATACATGAGACTCAATGGGCAGCTAGTGTCCAGAGGTGAGATGAGAAGGCAGAAAAGGACAAGAGGAGCAGATTGAATGGACACAGGAAATCTAGGGTGGAAAGGAATAGTGTGCTGTCACATTATAGAGAGAGCAGCTAGGGTCATATAACAATGTTTGTATAAATTTTTGTATGAGAGACTAACTTGAGCTGTAAACTTTCACTTAAAGCACAATTAAAAAAACAAAAAGCAAAGATGTCAGTTGGACGACTAAGGTGCGTCTGACCCAAGCCGTGGTATTTTTCTTTGTCCCATGTGTGTGCAAAAGATAAACAGTAAAAAGGAAGACCAAAGCAGAATTGATGTATTCATATTCCGGTGTTGAAGAATATCAAATATACCACAGACTGCCAGAAGAAGAACAAATCTGTCCTGAAGGATGTACAGACAGAATGCAACTCAGAAGGGAGGATGGGGAGACCTTCCGTGAGATGGATGGACACACTGGCTGCAACAATGGGCTTAAACATAGCAACAATTTTGAGGATGGTGCAGGACCAGACAGTGATTGTTCTTCGTATGTAGGGCCGCTATGAGTCAGAGCCAACTCAACAGCACCTAACGACAACAACGAACTGTGCAAAAACAGAAGGTGTATAATTTTCAAACCACCAAATGGAATATGATTATTTAAGTTTTAGAAATAATAGAGGAAATCACAAAGGAAAAAATATTTTATTTGCCTATGTAAAAATTAAAATTTCTGTGACAAAAATATATCTAAAATTAAAAGGAAAACAATATAATGTGAAAAATAGTTGCAGCAAATGGAAACAATAAAGGGCTAATCTATTATTAGAATAGTAATTAAAATATTCATACATGTGGATTATTGGGTTCAATAAAGGAAAAACGTTCCTCTGTTCTTTTAGATTAATGAGCAAGGAGTATAAAGCAGAATTTCTCAGGGAGAAACAAAACATGTAAATGGGTGACAAAAGGTTGGGTTTCACCAGTAGTTAAAGAAAAGTACAAATTAATAAGGAAAAATTTTATGCTGCTAACTTAGCAAATATAATTTAAATATTTTAAGACCTAGTGCTTGTGAGTACTCTACTTGTGTGTATAAAACCTAGTGACTCTGGTACGTTAATACATTGCTGGTGGCAATATAAATTGATAATACCCTTTACATCCAAAGTCATAAAAATGTGTTTTTAGTAAAAATACTTCGATTTAGTATTTCCACTTCCAAGAATCTATTCAAAGGAAAAAATTCGTAATGTAAAAAAATTTCTACGCGCAAAGATTTTCATACTGACACCTGTGATATTAAAAAACGGCAAAGAACTGGTCTTAAACAATGAGTAAACTATAATATAAAAAAAAATTTTTTTAATGTTGGTGAAATATTATTCAGTGATAAGAAATGATAGTTATAAATGTCAAAAGATAAAATCTTAAAAGTTGTGATAATACAGGAGAGGTTAGCACAACTGGACTAAACCAAAAGCAAAGAAATTTCCTGAATACAACCGAACACTTCGAAGGCCGGAATAGCAGGGGCAGAGGCCTGGGGACCATGGTTTCAGGAGACATCTAGGTCAATTGCCATAACAAAATGTATTAAGAAAACATACTGCATCCCACTTTGGTCAGTGTCGTCTGGGGTCTTAAATGCTAGCAACCAACCATCTAAGATGCATCAATTGGTCTGAACCCACCTGGAGCAAAGGAGAATGAAGAACACCAAAGACACAAGGTAAATGTGAACCCAAGAGACGGAAAGGGCCACATTAACCAGAAACTCCATCATCCTGAGACCAGAAAACTAGATGGTGCCTGGCAACAACTGATGACTGCCCTGACAGGGAACACAACAGAGAATCCCTGATGGAACAGGAAAACAGTGGGATGCTGACCTCAAATTCTTTTTAAAAAACCAGACTTAATGCTCTGACTGAGACTAGAGGACCCCGGAGGCCATGATCCCCAGACCTTCTGTTGGCCCAGGACTGGAACCATTCCCAAAGCCAGCTCTTCAGACTGGGATTGGTCTACACTGTAAGACAGAAAATGATACTGATGAGGAGTGAGCTGCTTGGCTCAAGTAGACATATGAGAGTATGTGGGCAGCTCCTGTTTGGAGATGGGATGAGAAGGCAGGAGGGGGTCAGGAGCTGGTTGAATAGACACGGGGAACAGCTCGAAAAGGAGGAATGTGCTGTCTCATCAGGAGGAGAGCAGCTAGGAGTACATAGCAAGGTGTGTGTAAGTTTTTGTATGACAGACTGACTTGATTTGTAAACTTTCACTTAAAGCACAATGAATTTTAAAAAACTGTGATAAAATACAGAAGTCCGTTATCTTTTAAACTCAATGAATTTGTAAATCAGTAAGGGAAAGACAAACAATCCAGCAAAAAATAGGAAAGGACATAAAACAGAAAAATGAATGATCTTATGAAAAGATGCTTGGCCTCATTTAATCATTAAAAGTATGTGAACCAAAATCAGGTTTTTTCCACCAACAATGATAATACCCATTGTTGGCAAGGATGTGAATAAATACACACTTTGTCCACTGTTTGTGGGAGGATAAGTTGGTATTACCATAGTCTCTAAACTGATTTTCTCTAGTTTCCTTCTAGTCCAGTCTCTACATTTGCTTGCAGAGTGATCTTTTTTTAATTAATAGACTTTTTATTTATTAGAACAATTTTAGACTTAACAGAAAAATTGAACAGATAGGACAGAGATTTCTCATATACCCTCCTCTTCCTCACACAGGTTCCCCTATTATTAATACCTTGAATTAAGGTTCCTGGGTGGCACAAGGGGTTTGTATTAGACTACTGATCTTAAGGTTGGTGGTTCTAACCCCACCCCCAGTGGCGCCGCAGAAGAAAGGCCTGGTGATCTACTTCTGTAAAGATTACAACCCTGTAGAGCAGTTCTACTCTGTAACACAGTGTCGCCATAACTTGGAATCAACTCGATTTTGGTTTGCATTGGTGTAGTACATTTGATGAACCAATATTGATAGTTATTAAGCAAAGTTCATAGTTTGCATTTAGGTTCACTCTTTTCATTGTACAGTTCTGTGGCTTTTGACAGATGTATAATGTCACGTATCCACTGTTAAAGTATCGTACAGAATAGTTTCAAACTCTGTTGTCATTGAGTTGATTCTGACTAACAGTAACCCCACGGGACAGAGTAGAACTAAAGGCTGTAAATCTTTACAGGAGTACACTGCCACATCTTTCTTCCGAACAGTTACACCACCCTAAAAATCCCTGCACTATTCATCCTTCCCTTTTCCCCCCCTCTCCTGTTGCAACCACTCATCTTTTTTTTTTTTTTAATTAATTTTTATTAAGCTTCAAGTGAACATTTACCATTCCAATCAGTCTGTCACATGTAGGTTTACATACATCTTACTCCCTTCTCCCACTTGCTCTCCCCCTATTGAGTCAGCCCTTTCAGTCTCTCGTTTCGTGCCAATTTTGTTATCTTCCCTCTCTCTCTATCTTCCCATCCCCCCTCCAGTCAAGTTGCCAACACACTCTCCAGTGTCCACCTGATTTAATTAGCTCACTCTTCATCAGCATCTCTCTCCCCCCGACTGACCAGTCCTTTTGATGCCTGATGATTTGTCTTCGGGGATGGTTCCTGTCCTGTGCCATCAGAAGTTCTGGGGAGCATTGTCTCTGGGATTCCTCTAGTCGCAGTCATACCATTAGGTATGGTCTTTTTATGAGAATTTGGGGTCTGTGTCCCATTGGTCTCCTGCTCCCTCAGGAGTTGTCTGTTGTGCTCCCTGACAGGGCAGACATCGATTGTGGCCGGGCACCAACTAGTTCTTCTGGTCTCAGGATAATGTAGCTCTCTGGTTCATGTGACCCTTTCGGTCTTTTGGGTTCTTAGTTGTCGTGTGACCTTGGTGTTCTTCCTTTGCCTTTGCTCCAGGTGGGTTGAGACCAATTGATGTATCTTAGATGGCTGCTTGTTGGCATTTAGGACCCCAGGCGCCACAATTCAATGTGGGATGCAGAATGTTTTCATAATAGAATTATTTTGCCCATTGACTTAGAAGTCCCCTCAAACCAAGTTCCCCAGACCCCAGCCCCTGCTCCGCTGACCTTCGAAGCTTTCATTTTATCCCGGAAACCTCTTTGCTTTTAGTCCAGTCCAATTAGGCTGACCTTCCTTGTATTGAGTGTTGTCTTTCCCTTCACCCAAAGCAGTTCTTATCTACTGATTGATCAATAAAAAGCCCTCTCCCTCCCTCCCTCCCTCCCCCCTTTGTAACCACAAAAGTATGTGTTCTTCTCCGTTTTTTCTATTTCTCAAGATCTTATAATAGTGGTCTTATACAATATTTGTCCTTTTGCCTCTGACTCATTTCGCTCAGCATAATGCCTTCCAGATTCCTCCATGTTATGAAATGTTTCAGAGATTCGTCACTGTTATCGATGCGTAGTATTCCATTGTGTGAATATACCACAATTTATTTACCCATTCATCCGTTGACAGACATCTTGGTTGCTTCCAGCTTTTTGCTATTGTAAACAGAGCTGCAATAAACATGGGTGTGCATATATCTGTTTGTGTGAAGGCTCTTGTATCTCTAGGGTATATTCCGAGGAGTGGGATTTCTGGGTTGTATGGTAGTTCTATTTCTAACTGTTTAAGATAACGCCAGATGGATTTCCAAAGTGGTTGTACCATTTTACAATCCCACCAGCAGTATATGAGAGTTCCAATCTCTCCGCAGCCTCTCCAACATTTATTATTTTGTGTTTTTTGGATTAATGCCAGTCTAGTTGGTGTGAGATGGAATCTCATCGTAGTTTTAATTTGCATTTCTCTCATTGCTAATGATCGGGAGCATTTTCTCATGTATCTGTTGGCTGCCTGAATATCTTCTTTAGTGAAATGTGTGTTCATATCCTTTGCCCACTTCTTGATTGGGTTGTTTGTCTTTTTGTGGTTGAGTTTTGACAGAATCATGTAGATTTTGGAGATCAGGCGCTGGTCTGAGATGTCATAGCTGAATATTCTTTCCCAATCTGTAGGTGGTCTTTTTACTCTTTTGGTGAAGTCTTTAGATGAGCATAGGTGTTTGATTTTTAGGAGCTCCCAGTTATCTGGTTTCTCTTCATCATTTTTGGTAATGTTTTGTATTCTGTTTATGCCCTGTATTAGGGCTTCTAGGGTTGTCCCTATTTTTTCTTCCATGATCTTTATCGTTTTAGTCTTTATGTTTAGGTCTTTGATCCACTTGGAGTTAGTTTTTGTGCATGGTGTGAGGTATGGGTCCTGTTTCATTCTTTTGCAAATGGATATCCAGTTATGCCAGCACCATTTGTTAAAAAGACTATCATTTCCCCAATTGACTGACACTGGTCCTTTGTCAGATATCAGCTGCTCATACGTGGATGGATTTATATCTGGGTTCTCAATTCTGTTCCATTGGTCTATGTGCCTGTTGTTGTACCAGTACCAGGCTGTTTTGACTACTGTAGCTGTATAATGGGTTCTGAAATCAGGTAGAGTGAGGCCTCCCACTTCTTCTTTTTCAGTAATGCTTTGCTTATCCGGGGGTTCTTTCCCTTCCATATGAAATTAGTGATTTGTTTCTCTATCCCCTTAAAATATGACATTGGTATTTGGATTGGAAGTGCGTTATATGTATAGATGGCTTTTGGTAGAAGAGACATTTTTACTATGTTAAGTCTTCCTATCCATGAGCAGGGTATGTTTTTCCACTTAAGTATGTCCTTTTGAATTTCTTGTAGCAGAGTTTTATAGTTTTCTTTGTATAGGTCTTTTACATCTTTGGTAAGATTTATTCCTAAGTATTTTATCTTCTTGGGGGCTACTGTGAATGGTATTGATTTGGTTATTTCCTCTTCGGTGTTCTTTTTGTTGATGTAGAGGAATTCAAGTGATTTTTGTATGTTTATTTTATAACCTGAGACTCTTCCAAACTCTTCTATTAGTTTCAGTAGTTTTCTGGAGGATCCCTTAGGGTTTTCCATGTATACGATCATGTCATCTGCAAATAGTGATAGCTTTACTTCCTCCTTGCCAATCTGGATACCCTTTATTTCTTTGTCTAGCCTAATTGCCCTGGCTAGGACTTCAAGTACGATGTTGAATAAGAGCGGTGATAAAGGGCATCCTTGTCTGGTTCCCGTTCTCAAGGGAAATGCTTTCAGGTTCTCTCCATTTAGAGTGATACTGGCTGTTGGCTTTGCATAGATGCCCTTTATTATGTTGAGGAATTTTCCTTCAATTCCTATTTTGGTAAGAGTTTTTATCATAAATGGGTGTTGAACTTTGTCAAATGCCTTTTCTGCATCTATTCATAAGATCATGTGGTTTTTATCTTTTGTTTTATTTATGTGATGGATTACATTAATGGTTTTTCTGATATTAAACCAGCCTTGCATACCTGGTATAAATCCCACTTGATCAGGGTGAATTATTTTTTTGATGTGTTGTTGGATTCTATTGGCTAGAATTTTGTTGAGGATTTTTGCATCTATGTTCATGAGGGATATAGGTCTAAAATTTTCTTTTTTTGTAATGTCTTTACCTGGTTTTGGTATCAGGGAGATGGTAGCTTCATAGAATGAGTTGGGTAGTATTCCGTCTTTTTCTATGCTTTGAAATACCTTCAGTAGTAATGGTGTTAAGTCTTCTCTGAAGGTTTGGTAAAACTCTGCAGTGATGCTGTCTGGGCCAGGACTTTTTTTTGTTGGAAGTTTTTTGATTACCGTTTCAATCTCTTTTTTTTGTTATGGGTCTGTTTAGTTGTTCTACTTCTGAATGTGTTAGTTTAGGTAGGTAGTATTTTTCCAAGAATTTATCCATTTATTCTAGGTTTTCAAATTTGTTAGAGTACAATTTTACGTAGTAATTTGAAATGATTCTTTTAATTTCATTTGGCTCTGTTGTGATGTGGTCCTTCTCGTTTCTTATTCGGGTTATTTGTTTCCTTTCCTGTTTTTCTTTAGTCAGTCTAGCCAATGGTTTATCAATTTTGTTAATTTTTTCAAAGAACCAGCTTTTGGCTTTGTTAATTCTTTCAATTGTTTTTCTGTTCTCTAATTCATTTAGTTCAGCTCTAATTTTTATTATTTGTTTTCTTCTGGTGCCTGATGGGTTCTTTTGTTGCTCACTTTCTATTTGTTCAAGTTGTAGGGACAGTTCTCTGATTTGGGCTCTTTCTTCTTTTTGTATGTGTGCATTTATCGATATAAATTGGCCTCTGAGCACTGCTTTTGCTGTGTCCCAGAGGTTTTGATAGGAAGTATTTTCATTCTTGTTGCTTTCTAAGAATTTCCTTATTCCCTCCTTGTTGTCTTCTATAACCCAGTCTTTTTTCAGGAGGGTATTGTTCATTTTCCAGGTATTTGATTTCTTTTCCCTAGTTTTTCTGTTATTGATTTCTAGCTTCATTGCCTTGTGGTCTGAGAAGATGCTTTGTAATATTTCGATGTTTTGGATTCTGCAAAGATTTGTTTTATGACCTAATATGTGGTCTATTCTAGAGAATGTTCCATGTGCACTAGAAAAGAAAGTATATTTTGCAGCAGTTGGGTGGAGAGTTCTGTATAAGTCAATGAGGTCAAGTTGGTTGATTGTTGTAAGTAGGTTTTCCGTGTCTCTACTGAGCTTCTTACTGGATGTCCTGTCCTTCTTCGAAAGTGGTGTGTTGATGTCTCCTACTATAAATGTGGAGGTGTCTATCTCACTTTTCAATTCTGTTAAAATTTGATTTATGTATCTTGCAGCCCTGTCATTGGGTGCATAAATATATAATATGGTTATGTCTTCCTGATCAATTGTCCCTTTTATCATTATATAGTGTCCTTCTTTATCCTTTGTGGTGGATTTAAGTCTAAAGTCTATTTTGTCAGAAATTAATATTGCTACTCCTCTTCTTTTTTGCTTATTATTTGCTTGATATATTTTTTTCCATCCTTTGAGTTTTAGTTTGTTTGTGTCTCTAAGTCTAAGGTGTGTCTCTTGTAGGCAGCATATAGATGGCTCGTGTTTCTTTATCCAGTCCATGACTCTCTGTCTCTTTATTGGTGCATTTAGTCCATTTACATTCAGCGTAATTATAGATAAATAAGTTTTTAGTGCTGTCATTTTGATGCCTTTTCATGTGTGTTGTTGGCCATTTCATTTTTCCACATGCTTTTTTGTGCTGAGACATTTTTCTTAGCAGCTTGTGAGATCCTCATTTTCATAATGCTTAACTTTATGTTTGTTGAGTTGTTACGTTTTTCTTGGCTTTTTTCTTGAGTTATGGAATTGATATTCCTTTTTGTGGTTACCTTATTATTTACCCCTATTTTTCTAAGTAAAAACCTAACTTGTATCGTTCTATATCGCCTTGTATCACTCTCCATCTGGCAGTTCAGTGCCTCCTATATTTAGTCCCTCTTTGATTGTTGTGATCGTTTATCTGTTGATTTCCATGATTTCCTGTTATGTGTATTATTTTGTTTATTTATTTATTTTTTAGAATTAATCTTAATTTGTTTTTGTGCTTTCCCTATTTGAGTTGCGTTGATATCAGGACGTTCTGTTTTGTGACCTTGTATTGTGCTGGTACCTGATATTATTGGTCGTCAGGCCAAACAATCTCCTTTAGCATTTCTTGCAGTCTTGGTTTAGTTTTTGCAAATTCTCTAAACTTGTGTTTATCTGTAAATATCTTAATTTCTCCTTCATATTTCAGAGAGAGTTTTGCTGGATATATGATCCTTGGTTGGCAGTTTTTCTCGTTCAGTGCTCTGTATACATCGTCCCATTCCCTTCTTGCCTGCATGGTTTCTGCTGAGTAGTCTGAACTTATTCTTATTGATTCTCCCTTGAAGGAAACCTTTCTTTTCTCCCTGGCTGCTTTTAAAATTTTCTGTTTGTCTTTGGTTTTGGCAAGTTTGATGATAATATGTCTTGGTGTTTTTGTTTTTGGATCAATCTTAAATGGGGTTCGATGAGCATCTTGGATAGATATCCTTTCGTCTTTCATGATGTCAGGGAAGTTTTGTCATGAGTTCTTCAACTATTTTCTCTGTGTTTTCTGTCCCCCCTCCCTGTTCTGGGACTCCAGTCACTCGCAAGTTATCCTTCTTGATAGAGTCCCACATGATTCTTAGGGTTTCTTCATTTTTTTTAATTCTTTTATCTGATTTTTTTTCAGCTATGTTGGTGTTGATTCCCTGGTCCTCCAGAATTCCCAGTCTACATTCTAATTGCTCAAGTCTGCTCCTCTGACTTTCTATTGCGTTGTCTAATTCTGTAATATTATTGTTAATCTTTTGGATTTCTACATGCTGTCTCTCTATGGATTCTTGCAACTTATTAATTTTTCCACTATGTTCTTGAGTAATCTTTTTGAGTTCTTCAACAGTTTTATCAGTGTGTTCCTTGGCTTCTTCTGCATTTATCCTGATTTCATTTGTGATATCTTTAAGCATTCTGTAAATTAGTTTTTTATATTCTGTATCTGATAATTCCAGGATTGTATCTTCATTTGGGAAAGATTTTGATTCTTTTGTTTGGGGGGTTGGAGAAGCTGTCATGGTCTGCTTCTTTATGTGGTTTGGTATGGACTGCTGTCTCCGAGCCATCACTCGGCAACTAGGTTTTCCAGGTAATCAGCTATAAAAAAATGCAGTCAGATCCCTATCTGAATTCTCCCTCTGGCTCAGGTTATTCGGATGTTAATGGAGCTGCCTGGGGAGGGTGGGGGAGGGATCAGAGAGCTAGGAGTGTAGCACCACGGAATATAGAGCTGATCCCCGCGTTCACGCTCCGCCCCCGTCCGCCAAAATCCCGGCGGGACGGCTCCCCGGCTGCGACGCTACTCTCCCCGCTCCGAGACCTGTCACTTCCTCCCGGAGACTTCTCCCTCCGGTGCGCGGCACCACTCGCGCGAACTGGGTGGGCGTCTCCCACACAAACGGGTGGGCCCGCCCCCGGGGTCTATTCAGGGTAATATAATTGAACCCCGCGCTCACGCCCCGCCCGCGCGCGCCCAAATCCCAGCGGGACGGCTCCCCGGCTGGGACGCTGCTTTCCCCGCTCCGAGACCAGTCACTTCCTCCCAGGGACTTCTCCCTCCGGTGCGCCGCACCGCTCGCATGAACTGGGTGGGCGTCACCTGCACAACCAGGTGGGCCCGCCCCCTGGGTCAATTCAGGGGAATATAACTGATCCCCGCGCTCACACCCCGCCCGCTTTCACCAAAATCCCAGCTGGACGGCTCCCCGGCTGGGATGCTGCTCTCCCCGCTCCAAGACCTGTCACTTCCTCCCGGGGACTTCTTCCTCCTGTGCGCCACGTCGCACGTGCGAACGGGGTGGGCGTACCCCGCACGAATGTGTGGGCCCCGCCCCAGGGTCGCTTTAGGGAAATATAGCTGATCCCCCTGCTTGCGCCACGCCCGCTTCCCACCAAACTCCCGGCGGGACGGCTCCCCGTCTGGGACGCTGCTCTCCGCGCTCCAAAATCAGTCACTGCCTCCCGAGTGCTTCTCCCTCCAGCTGTGCTGCTACGCCGCCCACGCCAACCAGCTAGACTCCCTCCCGGGATGGGTTCGGGGGCGTAGGGCTGGGCCCCTTGTCTGTGCCCTCTGCCCCCCTGGGCTCTGCCCCAGATCGGGCTCCGAAGGTCACCTACCTGGTGCGCTGGCTCCTAGTTCTGAAAACGGTCGCTGTCTGCCCGAATTTGTTCGTTTTCCATCTCTAAGTCTGTGTTTGTTGTTCAGAGTTTGTAGATTGTTATGTATGTGATCGATTCACTTGTTTTTCCGAGTCTCTGTTGCAAGAGGGATCCACGGTAGCGTCCACCTAGTCCGCCATCTTGGCCCCGCCCCCCACCACTCATCTTTTCACTGTCTCTGTAGTTTTGCCTTTTTCAAAGTGTCATATAGTGTCATATATATAGTATATAACCTTTTCAGACTGGCTTTTTTCACTTAGTAATAAGCATTTACGTTTTCTTCATGTCTTCTATTGGCTCAATAGCTCATTTCTTTTTTTTTTTTTAATTGTGGCAAAATACATACAGTTATGAGTTGCTTACCATCCGTCCATTCAGGCAACATCTGACCTCATATATGTCTGTGGTCCCATAAAGTTTCTTTGTTTTTGTTTTTTTTAAAAGGGAAAGCAGCTTTTCTTTTGTTTATTATTTTTGTCTAATGGTTTTAAAAATCCCAAACCCAGATTCTTGCAGCACTGAACCACAGTTGGGATACAGGCAGGTGTGGCAGAAGACATGGCTCTGGGCACGGGCTCTGCAGCTTTGTCCAGTGGGCAGGCGTGCTGCCGCAGCAGTGGTTTCAACACCTGGGCTATTCCTGTTGCTCAGGTGGGCGGAACAGCCCGGGTCCTGTTGGGCGCGCTCTCCTCCCTTGCTCCCTGCCTCCACGCCTAGCTTCCTCTCCCTCCTCTCTGCTTCCTCTCAGCTGCCACAGCTACTGCTGCTGCTCATTCCTCCAGGCTCCACCAGCAGCTCTAGCAGCAGTAGCAGCGACAAGGACAACCTGAAACGGGCTCCCATAAGGTTTTAATATGGTGTTTGCAAAACATCCAAATCACATAACTTCCTATTTCACAGAACGTATCATGGATGTTTTGGAGCCCTGGTGGTGGCACAGTGGTTAAGAGTTTGGTTGCTAACCTAAAGGTTAGCAGTTTGAATCCACCAGCCACTCCTTGGAAACCCTGTGGGGCAATTCTCCATCCTGTAGAGTTGCTATGAGACAGAATCGACTCAAAGGCGACTGGTTTGGGTTATTTTGGTTTTTATCATGGATGTTAAGCGACACATACCTTTATAGTATAAAACTTGCAGTTTTAACAGCTTTTAAGTGTACAATTCAGTGACATTAATTATACTTACCATGTTATACAACTATTACCACTATTTCCAAAACCTTTTCATCACCCGAAACAGAAACACTACTCATTAAACAGTAACTCCCCATTCTCTCTTCCCTCCTGCCCCTGGTAAGTTCTAATCTACTTTCTGTCTCTGTGCATTTGCCTGTTCTAGATATTTCATGTAAGTGGGATCATATTTGTCCTTTTGTATCTGTCTTAGCGTGTTTTCAAGGATCATCCATGTCGAAGCATGTATTAGAACTTTATCCCTTTTAATGGCTGAATAAATGTCTTGTCTGGATATACCATGTTGTTTATCCATTCGTCTGTTGGTGGACACTTGGGTTTTTTCCACCTTTTGGCTATTGTGAATAATGCTGCTATGAGCTTTGGTACAAAAGTATCTGTTTGAGTCCCCCTGCCTTCAGTTATTTTGATTATACCCTGGTGGTTCAGTGGTTAAGAGCTACAGCTGCTAACCAAAAGGTCAGCAGTTCGAATCCACCAGGTGGTCCTTGGAAACTCTGGGGCAGTTCTGCTTTGTCCTGTTGGGTCGCTATGAGTTGGAATTGACTCGACAGCAGCAGGTTTGATTTTTTGGCTTATATACCCTAAGGCCTAGAGTTTGCTGGGTCATATGGTAATTCTATGTTTAATTTTTTGAGGAACCGCCAAGCTGTTTTCCATAGCAGCTGTACCATGTATAGTTAGATCTCAAATTTTATTTTAAAATATTTTCCATATGTTTTGTATGTAAGAAGTTGTATACACTGTTTTATTGACTATGAAAAGTTTTATCGACTATGTGAATCATAGCAAATCATGGGTAACATTGCGAAGAATGGGAATTTCAGAACACTTAATTATGTCCATGTGGAACCTGTACATAGACCAAGAAGCAGTTGTTCAAACAGAACAAGAGGATACTGCATGGTTTAAAATTTTAAAAAGGTGTGCTTCAGTGTTGTACCCTTTACGTATTCAATCTGTATGCTAAGCAAATAATCCAAGAAGCTGGACTATATGAAGAAGAATGTGGCTTTAGGGTTAGTGGAAGACTCGTTAACAACCTGCAGTATGCAGATGACACAACCCTGCTTGCAGAAAGCGAAGAGGGCTTGAAGGACTTAACACTTATGAAGATCAAAGACTATAGCCTTCAGTATTGGTCACACCTCAGCATAAAGGAAACAAAAATCCTCACAACTGGACCAATAAGCAACATCATGCTAAATGGAGAAAATGTTGAAGTTATGAAAGATTTCGTTTTACTTGGATCCACAATCAGCACTCATGGAAGCAACAGTCAAGAAGTCAAACGACATATTGCATTGGGCAAATATGCTGCAAAAGATCTCTTTAATGTGCTGAGGACTAAGGTACATCTGACCTAAGCCATGATATTTTCAGTCATCCCATATGCACGTGAAAGCTGGAGAATGAATAAGGAAAACTGAAGAATAACACATGCATCTGAATTATGGGTGTTGTGAAGAATATCGAATATACCATGGACTGCCAGAAGAACAAACAAATCTGTCTCGGAACAAGGGCAGCTGGAATGCTCCTTGGAAGTGAGGATGGCAAGAGTTCCTCTCGTATCTCTGGGACATGTTATCAGGAGGGACCAGTCCCTGGAGAAGGACATCATCATGCTTGGTAAAGCAGAGAGTCAACGAACAAGAGGAAGACCCTCCACCGGATGGACTGACACAGTGGCTGCAGCAATGGGCTCAAACACAGCAGTGATTGTCAGGATGGCACAGGACCCAGCAGTGTTTCATTCTGTTGTACATAGATTCACTATGAGTCGGAACCAACTCAACCATACTTCATAAAAACAACATACACTGAACTGTTTGTGCAAGTCATAATGGCAGGGCAGGTACATTGTAATACCTCTGTATTTTTTTTAATTAAAGGTTGGAGGATTGAAAACTGAGCATATGTGGTTATAACCCCATAATAATAATATAAATTAGAAAAAGTGTAATGGAATGTTAACAGATTATGGTATTTTTCTCTTTATGGTTTTTTCCTTTTTATTGTTGTAAAGATATATATAACGCAACATTTACCAATTCAGCATTTTTCTTGTGTACAATTTAGTGATCTTAATTACATTAATCACACTGTGTAACCATCACCAATAGTTGTTACAAATTTTCCATGTCCATAAACAGAAATTCACTGCTTCCTAAATGACAACTCCCCTTTTCCCCCTCCCTCCTACCCCCGATGACCACTAATAAAACTTTGGTCTCTATACCTTGGCCTATTCTAGATATTTCATGTAAGTGAGATCATAAAATATTTGTCCTTTTGTGATTGACTTATTTCACCCAGCACAATGTTTTCAAGGTTCATCCATGTTACAGCATGTATCAGGACTTTATTTTTCTTTATGGCTGAGTAAAAGCCAATTGTATGTATGTACCATATTTTGTTGATCAGTTCATCTGTTGATGGACATTTAGGTTGTTTCTTCCTTACGGTTTTTAGTTATTGTGGTTATCCTATTTTTATAAAGGTAAAAATAAACCTTTTTATAAAAGAAAACGACCAGAAAAAAGTCACTAAATACTTAAGCTAACCTTCAAGACAGTATACTTTAAATTTTAACAGCATAGTTTTAGTATTGGTGTCCTGTAATACAATAACGTATATCAAAGTAGGGAAACATAGTAGCTTTATTTTCAATAACGTCTGGCCTTTTTTCTAACTAGAGGTATTTTCATTTGTTCTGTAGCGGAGGTGAAACGTGTAGGAGACACACTTTTGGGTATGGCTACACAGTGTGTTCAAGTCAAGAATGTAATAAAAACATCTCCTCAAACTCTCTCAAACCTGTGCCTGAAAATAAATGTTAAACTCGGAGGGATCAATAATATTCTTGTACCTCATCAAAGGTAAGATAAGCTAATACTTATGAAAATTATTTTTCTTTCCCTAATTTTTCTATATATTGCCAGATCTAAGTATCTCTGTGTAAGAGATAGCTTTGATGATTCCTGCCATGGGAGATAATAGAAATTTCCACAAAAAAAATAAGAGGTTCAGTTGGCAAAGTTAAGAGATTCTCTTGTGAAAATCCCCTTTCTCTCCCCTCATTTTTATTTGGTGCAAATACCTCTTACCCAGCCAGAAAGTATAAATTTTAGGACTTTAAAAGCTTTGTTTATTTCTCACTGAAGAGCCTAGCCTGAAGAATTTTCTCATTATTGAGACGTTGTCTTCGGCCTGGATTATAGATTCATGACACTACTCACGTGTCATGAAAGTGAGGGGGAGGAATGGAGGGAGGCTGAGGGGCATGTGGCTAGTCTGAGTAGCCAGATCAACACCTACAGTCAGTGGAACAATAGATACTGTTAGATCACCTCTTAGGAAGTATGAGACATCATAACTCAGAAAGAGGAAGTAGCTAATTGTATAGGTCACTGGGGAAGAGGCCATTATTTGGAGAATTGAACAACAGGTTCTCTATCATAGTTTTAAGAACATGCGTCTTCTGACATAAATATGAAGGCAAAATCATGATCCTGGATTACTTGACTTAATTCTATGACAATTCTGTGATGAAGAGGAAAAAGGGAAGGATATAGACAGGACTAGCATTTATTTGTTGAGTATTAAAATGTACTATTTGGTATACTGGGTGGTTTCATCTTTAATATATACTTGTGAGGAAGATACTACTATTCACTTTTAGTAGCTGGAGCCACTGAGGCTCAAAAAGTTAAGTATCTTGGCCAATCTACACCACAAAATAGCATTAGAATAAGGATGGACGGACCCCTGTGTGTTTGAAATAAAAGCCACCTTTTATTCTGTTTTTCCTTGTCTCTGCTTCACATCCCTGTTAAGTATGAGGTGAAATTCATAAATGAGATTAATACAGCTAATCCTGGACTTAACGACGGGGTTCCATTCCAATGACTCCATCATAAGTTGGTTCTGACATAAGTCAAATACCTTTTTTTTAATTTTCATTATTGTCAGTATATTTATAAATCCAATCTTTATTTGCCTTTGGGGGTTGGAACTATTATGTGTAAATCTACAGATATGATGACATCAGCAAATTACATGCTGCAACATTGTATGTGGTACATATTACTAATGGTAAGGTGTACCAAAAGAAAAAAGGTCATAAGTGAGGTTTGTCATAACTTGAATACATCATAAGTTGGGGACTACCTGTATAGATTTTTATCAACAAATCCAAGAACGAAGAGATAATCCTTTGAATCTTAAAAGATGTAGTTTTAAAATAAAATACTACCTACTTTATGTCTAATAAATATAGATTTATACTTTGGGCCAGGGGATGGGAGTAGTAAATGCCCATGATACCTTCTAGTCTAAAGTTTAATGATTCCTTTTCTCTTTGAGAGATTACATAACCTTAAGACTTAGACTCAAGAAAGATTGACAGAAATTGGTAGAGTGATAATAGGAAAGTTTATCATTTTAGGGTTATTATGGAGTTGCCCTTTGCATCCACCAGCACCACTGCTAAAGACGGAAACTGATCTGAGTAAGACATTGGATAGACCCATTGTGACATCTTTTATTTCATTGACTGGTCATTCGTGAATTAAGAGAATAAAGCTGTCAGTAGTTCAGGCCTATGAAGCTGTCTATAAAAGACTTCCTCTGTGCTCTGTCGGCAACTTGCAGTTGTTTTGGAGTAGTGTGAAACAGATAAGTGAATAATGAAAAAAATTAATATCTAACTCTTTTAAAAATGTGTTTAAGACCTTCTGTGTTCCAGCAACCCGTGATCTTTTTGGGAGCAGATGTCACTCATCCACCTGCTGGTGATGGGAAGAAGCCTTCTATTGCTGCTGTGAGTGTCAGTAGGCAGGTTTGTCTTTACCTAAGACTTAAACGAATATCAACATTTCGGTTTAAACTTTCATAATTTTATATATTTTCTTCGTACCATAATATACACTCAACTTTTATAAATGTTTTATAGGTGTTTTTTTTTTTAAAGGGTAATTATTTTCTAGTTTGAGAGAGCTACAAGTTCCATGTTCTTATTAGATGCAGTTGAGCCAGTTCTGACTCATAGTGACCCTATATATAACAGAACATTGCCCAGTCCTGTGCCATCCTCACAGTCATTGCTACGTTTGAGCCCATTGTTGCAGCCACTGGGTCAGTCCATCTCACTGAGGGTTTTCCTCTTTCACTGACCCTCTACTTTACCAAGCATGGTGTCCTTCTCCAGGGACTGATCCTTCCTTACAACAAGTCCAAAGTATGTGAGATACAGAAGGGAAGGACAACACACAATAAAGAAGTCAGGACAACTGGAATAAACCAAAAGCTGAGAAGTTGCCTGAATATAACTAAATACTTCAAGGGACTGAGTATCAGGGGCAGGGGTCTGGGGTCCATGGTTTCAGGGGATATCTAGGTCAGTTGTTATAACAAAGTTTATTAAGAAAATGTTCAGCATCCTGCTTCAGTGAGTGGCATCTGGGGTCTTAAAAGCTAGTGAACGGCCACCTAAGCTACATCAATTGGTCTCAACCCACCTTGAGGAAGGAGAATGAAGAGCACCAAAGACATAAGGAAAATATTAGCCCAAAAGACAGAAAGGGCCACATAAACCAGAAACTCCATCAGCCTGAGACCAGAAGATCTAGATGGTGCCCGTCTACCATCAATGGCTACCCTGATGGAACACAACAGAGAGTCCCTGATGGAGCAGGAGAAAAATAGGGTGCAGAACCCAAATTCTAGTAAAAAGACCAGACTTAATGGTCTGAGACTAGAGGGACCCTGGAAGACACGGCCCCCGGACTCTCTGTGAGCCCAGAACTGAAACCAGTCCTGAAGTCAACTCTTCAGACAAAGATTAGACTGGACTATAAGACATAAAATGATGCTCGTGTGGAGAGTGCTTCTTAGCTCAAATAGATACAGAGACTAAATGGGCAGATCCTGTCTGGAGGCGAGATGAGAAGGCAAAAAGGGACAGGAGCTGGTTGAATGGACGTGAAAATCCAGGGTGGAAAGGAGGAGTATGCTGTCATGTTATAGGGAGAGCAACTAATGTCACATAACAATATGTGTATAAATTTTTGTATGAGAAACTAACTTGAGCTGTAAACTTTCACTTAAGGCACAATTAAAAAAAATAAAGTATGTGAGGTGCAGTCTCTCCATCCTTGCTTCCAAGGAGCATTCTGGTTGTACTTCTTCCAAGACAGCTTTGTTCATTCTTTTGGCAGTCCACTGTATATTCATTATTCTTCAGCAACACAACAATTCAAACACATCAGTTCTTCTTCAGTCTTGCTTATTCATTGTACAGCTTCTGTGTGCCCGTGAGGCAATTGAAAACACCATGGCTTGGGTCAGGCACACCTTAGCCCTAAAGGTGACATCTTTGCTTTTTAACACTTTAAAGAGATTTCTTGCAGCCAGTTTGCTCAATGCAGTGTGTCTTTTGATTTCTTGACTGCTGCTTCCATGGCTGTTGATTGTGGATCCAAGTAAATTGAAGTACTTGACAACCTCAGTCTTTTCTCCATTTATCATGATGTTGCCTGTTGGTCCAGTTGTAAGGAATTATGTTTTCTTTATACTGAGGTGTAATCCATACTGAAGGCTGTGGTCTTTGATCTTCATTAGTAAGTGCTTCAAGTCCTCTTCACTTTTAGCAAGCAAGGTTGTCACCTGCATATCACAGGTTATTAATGAGTCTTCCTCCAACCCTGATGCCTCCTTCTTCTTCATATAGTCCAACTTCTGGGATTATTTGCTCAGCCTACAGATGGAATAGATATGGTGAAAGGATACAATCCTGACATACACCTTTCCTGACTTTAAACCATGCAGTATCCCCTGGTTCTGTTCTAACAACTGCCTCTTGACCTATGTACAGATTCCTCATGAGCACAATTCAGTGTTCTGGAATTCCGCAGTGTTATCCATAATTTGTTATGATCCATACAGTTGAATGCCTTAGCATAGTTAATAAAACATAGTTTATTATGTTAGCATAGTTAATAAAACACAGGTAAACATCTTTCTGGTATTCTCTACTTTCAGCCAGAATCCATCTGACATCAACAGTGATATCCCTGGTTCTACAGCCTCTTCTAAATCCAGCTTAAATTTCTGGCAGTTCCCTGCCAATATACTGCTGTAGCCGCTTTTGGATGATCTTCAGCAAAATTTTGCTTACATATGATACTAATGATACTATTCAGTAATTTCTGCATTCAGTTGGATCACCTTTCTTTAAATAGGCATAAATATGGATCTCTTCCAGTTGGTTGGCCGGTAGCTGTCTTCCAGACTTCTTGGCATAGATGAGTGAACACTTCCAGTGCTGCATCTGTTTGTTGCAACATCTCAGTTGGTATTCCATCAGTTCCCGGATCCTTGTTTTTCGCCAATGCCTTTGGTCCAGCTAGGACTTCTTCTTTCAGTGCCATTGGTTCCTGATCATATGTTACCTCCTGAAATGGTTGAATGTCAACCAATTCTATTTGGTATAGCGACTCTGTGTATTCCTTCCATCTTCTTTTGATGCTTCCTGCATCGATTGGTCCGTTCTGATAATAAGTCTAAAATAAGTGATACAGGGTCTTCCCATTCTCACCTCCAAGGAGCATTCTGGCTGTATTTCTTTCAAAACAGATGTGCTTGGTCTTCTGGCCATCCATGGTACATTCAGTATTGTTTGCCAACACCACATTTCAAATGTGTTAGTTCTTCTTCAGTCTTCCATTTTTATTGTACTGCTTTCACACACATATAAGGCGATGGAAAATACCATGGTTGGGTCAGGTGTACCTTAGTCCTCAAAGTGACATCTTTGCTTTTTAGCACTTTAAAGAGGTCTTTTGTAGCAGATTTGCCCAATGCCATATGTCATTTAATTTCTTGACTGCTGCTTCCATGGACGTTGATTGTTAAGAAGAATGAAATCTTTGACAACCTCAATATTCTCTCCATTTATCCTGATGTTGCTTATTGGTCCAGTTGTGAGAACTTTTGTTTTCTTTACGTTGAGGTGTAATCCATCCTGAAGGCGGTAGTCTTTGATCTTCATCAGTAAGTGCTTCAAGTCCTCTTCACTTTCAGCAAGTAAGATTGTGTTATCTGCATATTGCAAGTTGTTAATGAGTCTTCCTCCAGTTCTGATGCTGTGTTCTTCATATAGTCCAGTTTCTTGGATTATTTGCTCAGCATATAGATTGAATAAGGATGGTGAAAGGATACAACCCTGACACACACCATTTCCAAATTTAAACCACACAGCATTCCCTTGTTCTGTTCAAACAACTGCCTCTTGGTCTATGTACAGGTTCCTCACGAACACAATTAAGTGTTCTGGGATTCCCATTCTTCGCAATGTTATCCATAATTTGTTATGACCACACAGTCGAATGCCTTTGCATAGTCAATAAAACACAGATAAACATCTTTCTAGTATTCTCTGCCTTCATCCAAGATCCATCTGACACCAACAATGATATTCCTGATTCCACGTCCTTTTGTGAATCCAGATTGAATTTCTGATAGGTCCCTGTTGATATAGAGCTGCAGCCATTTTTTAATGATCTCCAGCAAAATTTTGCTTACGTGTGATATTAATGATTTTGTTCAATAAGCTCCACATTCTGTTGGACCACCTTTCTTTGCCTTGGGCACAAATACGGATCTCTTCAAATCAATTGGCCAGGTAGCTGTCTTCCAGATTACTTGGCATAGACGGTTGCTTCCAGTGCTGCATCCTTTTGTTGAAGCATCTCAATTAGTATCCCATTAATTACTGGAGCCTTGTTTTTTGCCAGTACCGTTAGTTCAACCTGGACTTCTTGCTTCAGTACCATGAGTTCTTGATCGTATGCTATCTCCTGAAATGGTCGAACACTGATCAATTCTTTTTGGTACAGCGATTCTGCGTATTCCTTCCATCTTCTTTTGATGCTTCCTATGTTGCTCAAATTTTTGGTCATAGAATCCTTTGGTATTGCAACTTGAAGGTTGAATTTTTCCTTCAGTCTTTTTAACTTGAGAAATGCTGGGCATACTCTTCCTTTGTGGTTTTCTAACTCTAGGTCTTTGCACATTTCATCATCATACTTTGTTTTCTTGAGCAGCCCTTGAAATCTTCTGTTTAACTTTTACTTCATCAACACTGTAGTTACTCTACATTCAAGAGCAAGTTACAGAGTCTTTTCTGACATTCATTTTGGTATTTTCTTTCTTTCCTGTCTGTTTAATGACCTTTTGCTTTCTTCATGTATCATGTCCTTGATGTCATCCCACAGCTCTTCTGGTCTTTGGTCATTAGCATTGAATGCATCATATCTATTCAGTAGAAGTTTTGTAGATATCTATTTAATCAAGTTTATTAATTATATTATTAAAATCTTCTGTAACCTACTTTGTCTACATTAAAAAAAAGAAAGTACATTGTCTCCCCATAATTGTGTAGTTTTCAGTTACTTTTTATAATTCGAGGAATTTTTTTATGTGTTTCTGTAGCATCTTTTGTTGCAGGAAGTTGAATTACATATAAAATATCTTCTGCCTTCATCCAGTTTAATACTTTGCACCCGATATTTGTTTATTTTAATACTACCACTCCTGCTTTTAACACTTCAGAAGAAAGACCTGGTGATCTGCTTCCAAAAAATTAGCCATTGAAAACCTAAGGAGCTCAGTTCTCCTCTGACAAGTGTGGGGTTGCCATGTGTCAGAGCTGACCCGATGGCAACTGGTATATTACATTTTTGCCTACTTCTGTATTGTAACCTACCTGGGTCAGTTTGTTTTAAATGTATTTCTTATAAACTACAAAAACCAGATACTATTTTACTCAGTTTGGAAATCTCTTGATTTTTAAAATGCCAGCATTTTGAAAATGTCATCGTATTTTAGGCATATTTGATAAATTTCAGAAATTAAGCTGCAAGACTGTATTTTTTTTCTGTCATCCATTGTACTAATCTGAAGATAATTTTTAAGTTTTAACCGCCTAATAAATCTTATTTGTCCTTGAGAATGATAGTGTCATTAAAATTTTTGCTTATGGTTCTAAAACTATTTTAGTCAAAAAAATTGACTTTTACCTATTGCTTTGTGTTTTTAATTTTATATATGGATTGTTTTCAAATGTTCTAGAGGTAGTATCAAGCCGTTTCTCATGTTCATAAAAATTTTCTTATAAAGAAAAAGTGACAAATGGAAGAAATTCAAAAGACTTGCCTTGGATTTACTACTTAGGGGTCATTTTCCAAGAAAGTTTAAGCATATGTGAATTCTTTTGGACTTCTAGGTAATCATTGCCCTTTACTGCTAAATCCATTTCTATTAAATACCTACTTCCTTTTATGGTTATCAGAAGTCTTGTAAATAAAATTTACTAATTGTTTCTTCTGCTATATGGCTTTTATTCCTAAAACCGTAAAGACTAGTGTGAGAAACAAATGTGAATAATCAATGCCGTGTAGTATAATAGATACTATATGATAGTGATATAAAGTAATATTTCAATTGCAAGAACCTGGTGTATTTGGGAACTGTTGAGAAATAATGAGAATTGGAATGTAGCATACAAGACTGTGAGGCTAGTAAGCTATCGTGAGGCATCCAAAAGGTTTTAGGTTTATTCTTTCATAGTGGGATACCATTCAGGGAAACTGTATACTGGATACAATTGAAGATTAGTAAAGTTGTTAGTAATATTGAGGAAGTTATACAAAATTCAGCAGAACAGATAGAAAAGGGGGAAAATGTTAAAGCGGAATTAAGATATAATGCATATTTTGAGGGGTATTGATGAAGATCAAAGGCTTTGGTATGGATTGCACCTCAGCATAAAGAAAGCAGAAATCCTCATAATTGGACCAATAAGCAACACACATCATGATAAACGAAGAAAATATTAAAGACGTTAAGGATTTCACTTTACTTAGATCCATAATCAGAGCCCATGGAAGCAGCAGTCAAGAAATCAAATGACATTGCATTGGGCAAATCTGCGGCAAAAATTTCCTCAAAGTGTTAAAAAGCAAAGATATCACTTTGAGGACTAAGGTGTGCTTGACTCAAGCCATGATATTTTCAGTTGCTTCGTATGCATTTGAAAGCTGGACAGTGAATAAGGAAGACCGAAGAAGAATTAATGCATTTAATTACGGTGTTGGTGAAGAATATTCAGTATACCATGGACCGCCAGAAGAACAAACAAACCTGTCTTAGAAGAAGTCCAGCCTAATTGCTCCTTTGAAGCAAGGGTGGCAAGACTTCATCTCATGTACTTTGGACATGTTATAAGAAGAAACCAGTCCCTAGAGAAAGACATCGTGCTTGGTAGAGGGTCAGCGAAAAAGAGATAGATTGACACAGTGGCTGCAACATTGGGCTTAAATATACCAATGACTGTGAGATTGGTGCAGGACCAGCTAGTGTTTTGTTCTGTTACACATAGGGTCGCTATGAGGCAAAACCGACTCAAAGGCATCTAACAACAACAACACTAAGACTAAGACTATAGTAATTAAGACAGTATGGTATCAATAAATATAAATAGAACAATGAGATAAAATCACCCAGAAATCTGCATGTATATGGAAACATGATTTATGATAGAAATTGCATTACAGATCTGGAGGGAAAGGATAAATTATAAAAGTGTGGGGATTGGTCTCAACCCACCTGGAGCAAAGGAAAATGAAGAACACCAAGGCCACACGACAACTAAGAGCCCAAGAGACAGAAAGGGCCACATGAACCAGAGACCTACATCATCCTGAGACCAGAAGAACTAGTTGGTGCCCGGCCACAATCGATGACTGCCCTGACAGGGAGCACAGCAGAGGACCCCTGAGGGAGCAGGAGATCAGTGGGATGCAGACCCCAAATTCTCATAAAAAGACCAAACTTAATGGTCTGACTGCGACTGGAGGAATCCCGGCAGCCACGCTCCCCAGACCTTCAGTTGACACAGGACAGGAACCATCCCCGAAGACAACTCATCAGAAATGAAAGGGAAAGGTCAGCGGGTGGGAGAGAGACGCTGATGAAGAGTGAGCTAATTATATCAGGTGGACACTTGAGATTGTGTTGGCAACTCTTGTCTGGAGGGGGGATGGCAGGATAGAGAGAGAGGGAAGCCAGCAAAATTGTCAAGAAAGGAGAGACTGAAAGGGCTGACTCAAGAGGGGGAGAGCAAGTGGGAGTAGGGAGTGAGATGTATGTAAACTTATATGTGACAGACTGATTGGATTTGTAAACGTTCACTTGAAGCTTAATAAAAGTTATTAAAAAAAAAAAAAAGTGTGGGGATAATTGGCTACCCATATGGGAAAAATATGTAATTAGACTCCTAAATCACACTGTCCACAAAAATTAACTCCAAGAGGATTAAAAATCTAAATGTAGAAAGCAAAACTTGTAGAAGAATATCCCTATGATATCAGAGTGATAAAGACTTAGAATACATAAACCATTCAAAAAAATGTTAACTTCTATGCAACAAAAGACACTTTTCAAAATTAATAGATAATTTCAGTGCATGTAACTGGTGAAGGATTAACATCCATAATGGAATTAAATTCTTAGAAATCAGTAAGAAAAATATTGTTGGAAAAATGAGCCAAGACTATGAAGAGGCAATTTACAGAAGAGGAAACATGAATGATCAGGAAATATACATTGAAGCAGTAATGAAATACTGTTTCTTACCCAGTGTATTTGGGGGAAAATACTAACTCTAAAGTACAAAAAAAGAGTCCTAGTGGCACAGTGATTAAGCACTGAACTGGTAACCGAAAGCTTGGCGGCTCAAACCCACCAGTGGCTCTGAGGGAGAAAAGACTTGCCAATCTGCTCCCGTGAAGATTGCAGCCTAGGGAACCCTATGGAGCAGTTCTGTCATATAGGGTCACTATGAGTCAGAATTGACTCAACAGCCCACAACAACAACAACAAAGTACGAAGTGTTAGCAAAGTTATGGGGAATTGATCTCATACATGGCATGTGATGGTATAAAGTGGTATAACCACTTTGGTGAGCAATTTGGAAATAGCTAATAAAGTTGAAGATGTACATACCCTACAACCTAGAAAATCCACTTCTAGGCACATACTGTAGGAGTTTAAAAGACAGATGTAGATTCAATAAAGGTACATTACAGTTTCTTAAGGTGACAGCGTAGTCCAAGTATATTTTTGTAGGATAGGGAAGATTTGATTGTAAATAAAGGAGAGCCAAAAGAGAGAGAGAGAACAAAATTATAAGAGAAAGGTTTATTGTTGATGTGACCTTATAGGATAGAGTCAGTTTAATAGGAGATATTTCCTATCATGATACAGAAAGGGTTTAAGAATTGGTGAGCATTTTCTCAATATAAGGGAATTTTGTCTGGTGATAGGAAACAAGGTAGAATGGTAGGTTCTAAGAAATCCATAAAGTTGCTGATTAGAAAAAATCAAATGTTTGCTGTGAGCAATATTAAGAATCCACAGGTACTCAGCAGTTCAAAAGTTAAAGTGCCTATTTCATGCCAGATTGGAAAGCACAAATTTATAATGGGTGTCAGGTAAATTGGGTTCTTTCGTTTTGTTTTGTTTTGTTTTATTTTATCTGTACTTTACAGCCCAGGAGGAGAATCATGGGATGCAGGGTTTCGTTGATTCGAGTTTGGCCTTGGCACATACATCAGGACAAAGTAGTGAGGAAACTGAGGAACCTGAAAATATTGATGTTGACTAACCGTGGAGTCCAGGAAGAAATGGAATCAGGAGGGAACTAAAATTATTAGAATTGGTGGGAGTTTGGGGTCTAAAGGAATCATTAAGGCAGAAGAGCAGTATTTAGTGGGAATGAGGGATGAGGAGAGATAGAGGTCATAGTAAAGAGGGAAAATTCTGATTTTAAAATTTATGAAGCATAAACATTTTAAGATGATGCCAAAGTGTCAAGTGTGGCTTCTGGAGTGGTTTGCTAAAGTGGAAAAAATATGAAGAGAAATCAAGGGTTTGAATGGGCCATTTTTTTTTTACTTCCTTCCTTCCTCCTACTAGGTTTGTGATGTCATTTTCTCTTTAGGTCAGCAACATTTGTAGATTAGATTCTAATTCTTAAATGTAAAGTGCAGCCTACTTACAGGAAAGTCATTTTTGACCCTATACGAGGGCCTTTTATTCTCTTAACTAGGAATAACCTATTTTTTATTATTCTCAAAATAAACAGTGATTAATAGTAAGGTTGTAGTAAAATACACGTCCTCTTCTGAAACCAGCCTGAATTTCTGGCAGTTCCCTGTCGATATACTGCTGCAGCCATTTTTGAACGATCTTCAGCAAAACTTTGCTTGCGTGTGATATTAATGATATTGTTCTATAATTTCTACATTCAGTTGGATCACCTTTCTTGGGAATAGGCATAAATATGGATCTCTTCTAGTCAGTTGGCCAGGAACCTGTCTTCCATATTTCTTGGCATAGACGAGTAAGCATCTCCAGCGTTGCATCTGTTTGTTGAAACATCTCAATTGATATTCCATCAATTCCTGGAGCCTTGTTGTTTGCCAATGCCCTTCAGAGCAGCTTGGACTTCTTCCTTCAGTACCATTCGTTCCTGATCATATGCCACCTCTTGAAATGGTTGAATATCGACTTAATTCTTTTTGGTATAATAACTCTGTATATTCCTTCCAACTTCTTTTGATGCTTCCTGTGTCGTTTAATATTTTCTCCATGGAATCCTTCACTATTGCAACTTGAGGCTTGAATTTTTTCTTCAGTTCTTTCAGCTTGAGAAATGCCGAGCGTGTTCTTCCCTTTTGGTTTTCCATCTCCAGCTCTTTGCACACGTCATTATAATACTTTGTCTTCTCGAGAGGCCCTTTGAAATCTTCTGCTCAGTTCTTTTACTTCATCAATTCTTCCTTTTGCTTTAGCTGCTCGACGCTCAAGAGCAAGTTTCAGAGTCTCCTCTGACATCCATCTTGGTCTTTTCATTCTTCCCTGTCTTTTCAATGACCTCTTGCTTTCTTCATGGATGATGTCCTTGATGTCATTCCACAACTCGTCTGGTCTGTGGTCACTAGTGTTCAATGCCTCAAATCTGTTCTTGAGATGGTCTCTAAATTCAGGTGGGGTATAATCAAGGTCATACTTCGGCTCTCGTGGACTTGCTCTGATTTTCTTCAGTTTCAGCTTGAACTTGCATATGAGCAATTGATGGTCTGTTCCCCAGTCGGCCCCTGGCCTTGTTCTGACTGATGTTATTGAGCTTTTCTATTGTCTCTTTCCACAGATGTAGTCAATTTGCCAGAAATTCAGGCTGGTTTCAGAAGAGGACGTGGAACCAGGGATATCATTGCTGATGGCAGATGGATCCTGGCTAAAAGCAGAGAATACCAGAAGGATGTTTACCTGTGTTTTATTGACTATGCAAAGGCATTCGACTGTGTGGATCATAACAAACTATGGATAACACTGCAAAGAATGGGAATTCCAGAACATTTAATTGTGCTCATGAAGAACCTTTGCATAGATCAAGAGGCGGTTGTTCAGATAGAACAAGGGGATACTGATTGGTTTAAAATCAGGAAAGGTGTGCGTCAGGGTTGTATTCTTTCACCATACCTATTTAATCTGTATGCTGAACAAATAATACGAGAAGCTGGACTATATGAAGAAGAACGGGGCATCAGGATTGGAGGAAGACTCATTAACAACCTGCGTTATGCAGATGACACAACCTTGCTTGCTGAAAGTGAAGAGGACTTGAAGCACTTAACTAATGAAGATGAGAGACCACAGCCTTCAGTATGGATTACACCTCAACATAAAAATCCTCACAACTGGACCAATGAGCAACATCATGATGATAAACGGAGAAAAGATTGAAGGTGTCAAGGATTTCATTTTACTTGGATCCACAATCAAGAGCCATGGAAGCAGCAGTCAAGAAATCAAAAGACGCGTTACATTGGGCAAATCTGCTGCAAAGGACCTCTTCAAAGTGTCGAAGAGCAAAGATGTCACCCTGAAGACTTAAGGTGCGCCTGACCCAAGCCATGGTATTTTCAATTGCATCATGTGCATATGAAAGCTGGACAATGAATAAGGAAGACCAAAGAAGAGTTGACGCCTTTGAATTGTGGTGTTGGCGAAGAATATTGAGTATACCATGGACTGCCAAAAGAATGAACAAATCTGTCTTGGGAGAAGTGCAGCCAGAATGCTCCTTAGAGGCAAGAATGGCGAGACTGCGTCTTACATATTTTGGACATGTTGTCAGGAGTGATCAGTCCCTGGAGAAGGACATCATGCTTGGCAGAGTACAGGGTCAGCAGAAAAGAGGAAGACCCTCAACAAGGTGGATTGACACAGTGGCTGCAAAAATGAGCTCAAGCATAACAACGATTGTGAGGATGGCGCAGGACCGGGCAGTGTTTCATTCTGTTGTGCATGGGGTCACTATGAGTCGGAACCGACTCAACAGCACCTAACAACAACAGTAAAATACACATGTAAATGAAATCCATATAGTTCTTATCATCTTAATTTCTATTTTTCTTTTTCCAACCTAGGTTGTAGGTAGTATGGATGCCCACCCAAGCAGATACTGTGCCACAGTAAGAGTTCAGAGACCCCGACAGGAGATCATCCAGGACTTGGCCTCCATGGTCCGGGAACTTCTTATTCAGTTTTATAAGTCCACTCGGTTCAAACCTACTCGTATCATCTTTTATCGGGATGGTGTTTCAGAGGGACAGTTTAGGCAGGTTGGTTACCTAAGATTTCATTATACCATAGTTAAGTATCAAACACCTTGTTTATAATATGATACCCAGTTCTAAGTTAAAAGCCTTAGTCGAGAATTCCTAAAATAAAATTTTGATGCTTCATTAGATTTTCATTTTTAAAATGTCTTAAAATGTTCACTAGAGATATGGATGTGTAAGGTTTGATTGCAAAGATCATCCTCTTATAATTGTTAAGAAAGAATAGAGAAGTATATTTGGCTATGAAATGATAAGATTAAGAAGCCTAGAGACTAAATCATTATTGTACTTTGAAGCGTGTAAAATGGCTTTCAAATCTTTATATTTCATCTCCTCTAGGTATTATATTATGAACTACTAGCAATTCGAGAAGCCTGCATCAGTTTGGAGAAAGACTACCAACCTGGAATAACTTACATTGTAGTTCAAAAGAGACATCACACTCGGTTATTTTGTGCTGATAGGACAGAAAGGGTAATCTTAAATATATTACAATACTGTTATAAACGAAGTTTATCTAACATAGCTCACAGAGCACTTAACAAGGGCCTTCCTCCAACAGCAGGGTTTCCAGTATATAGGAGCAAATGTCAGCAAAGCAGATTATGAGTCGAGAAGCATCAGATAGGTTCATTGTTACTTTCTAATTTTTTATTCTAGTAACAAGGAGCCCTGGTGGCACAGTGGTTAAAGCCCTCAGCTGCTAACTGAAAGGTTGGCAGTTCAAACCCACGAGTGACTGGGGGCCGGGAGGACGGATAAAGATGTGGCCATCTGCTCCCATAAAGATTACAGCCTTGGAAACCCTATGGGGCCATTCTGCCCTGTCCTATAGGGTCGCTATAAGTCAGAATCGACTCCACGGCAGTGGGTGTGGTTTTTGTTTTTTGATGTTCTAGTAACACTCTAAATGTTCAAAATCCCATTCCGCTTTTTTGTTGTTCTGAAGAAGCTCTTATAATTTTAAAATTGTTCTTTCTATTCATATTTTCCTTAAATGTTCAGAAGAAAAAAGGTACTTTTTTTTTTTTAGCTGTCTTACAAAAATTAATTTTTCTGAAAGCTAGGAACTGTCTAGAGTGACTAATGTAAATTCATGCTAACTACTTTGAAACAATGTTTTCTTTAAAATTCACAGAATTGTTTTCTGTATTTTGTAATGTGAATATGTATTTTTATAATTAGGAAGGGAAAGGAGATATAAATACCCAGGGAAATATGTCTTCTTGTCTGTGTGCAGCGTGGGCAAGTACAGTCTTGCTATCACTTCCAGTACCCTGACCCCATCTGCCTCTATCCTGCAAACCTTGGAACAGAGAAGCATAAGGGTAGCAAATGTCACTGTAACCTTGGGAAAAAGATTCAGTGAAAAGGACTGAGAGGAGTACATTTCCTTTGGTAAATATACTAGCTGCGTAACTTTGGGCAGGTAACACAACATCTCTGTGCCTGTTTCCTTCTCAGCAATGTGTGGATAGTATTAGTATCTACCTTGTTTGGGCTTGTTGAGAAGATTAAATAAAATGTGTAACACATTTAGATAAGTTCTTGGCACATACTAAGTACTCAGTAAAGGTTAGCTAGTTGTGGTGATGGTGGTAGTGATAGAGGAAATAATAGCAGACACTGTTATAAGTATTTTTCAGAAATGTAATTCATTTAATCCCTCCTTAAAAACTAAGGTAGTTATTATCCCCATTTTACACAAGAGGAAACTATGGCACATGGAGGTTAAATAACTTGCCCAAGGTTACTAAGCTAGTCATTGGTAGAGGTAGGATTCAACTCCTGGCAATCTGGCTCCAGAATGCTGTTAACCACTATGCTATACCACCTCTCTAATAGCAGTAGTTATAGTTGTATTATGGCTCCAGGTTGTTAAAGGCCTTTGTCCCCAAATTACTAGGTACATTTCTAGACCTAGAAAACCAAAGTTCTCTTCAAAAGTAGGATTAGTCGTGGCAGTCCTTCATTTGTTTAATTTTTCTTTCACCCTTCCTGAACATAACACTACTAATAATAGGGAATAATTATAGATGAGGAAACAGGGGCATAGAGAGGTTTAATACCTTGCCCTAGATCACACAGTGACTAAGTGGTAGAGCTGTGATATGAACCTAGGCATTTTGCTGCCTCTCTAAATAGAGTACAGTTTTTTATACATATTAATTAAACCCAGTGCCGTCGATTAATTAGGAGATATATATGTTGCTAATCTATTAGAGTTGTTTGTTTTGTTTTTAAGAATAGGCGTAATTGGATAGATTATTAACTCTTAGCAGCGGGTACACATGTGCATTTAAAGCTTTTTACTAGAAACTTTTCATTATTAGAAATTATGGAGCATTTCAGTCACATCATACCCACTCAGAGAAAATCAGGATTTCTGTTCTCTTACAAGATGTTGAAATCTGTAGTATAAAATAAAAGGAATAGGGCCTTTGAGGTTATTTCACTGTTTGAATCCCAGTTACAGCCTTCATTGTGTTCTATTGGGCAAATAGAATCTGAGCCTTAGTTGCCTCATACAAGTAGGAATAATATCTAATTTACAAGACTGTTATAAGGACTAGAGATAATGTATATAACCTAGCATGTAAATGCTTAACAAGTGGTGACTTTTATTGATGTTGTCAGCTTTCTTTCTCTCCAAAAATATAGTGTTCTCCAAGGAAAATGCTAATTTTCATAAGTTACACATTCAAGGGTACCTACTGTGCACAAGTACCATAAATTGTGGAGCACTAACATTTAAAAAAAAATGTCTTCCACCCATATCAGGATCAACTAGCAGCTAAAGCAGCAGTAGAGACTGTAACTTTTTGTTGTTTATCAACTCTCTGAGCAACTTTTAAGTGTAGGAACCAGGCTGTTCCCATAAGTGTAAGCAGCCTAAGGTGATCTTTCAAAATGGTCCCTTACTCACTTAACCCAGAAAGCTCCACAAAGTCATGCGAATCAAGAGATTCAAATCTTCGGGTCCATTTTAAGAACAATCATGAAACTGCCCACGCCACCCAGGATATATGTATCTGAAAAGCTACCAAGTTTCTGAAAGATAGCACTTTACAGAAGCAATATGTGCCATTCTGATGTTACAATGATGGATTTGGTAGGTGTGCCCAGACCAAATAGTGGGGCTGAACACAGGGTTGATGGCCTACCAAGAGTGCTGAATTTCTGCTGCACATGCTTAAAAATGCAAAGAGTAATGTCAAACCTAAGGGTTTAATGTAGATTCTCTGGCCATTGAGCACAGCCAGATGAACAAAGCCGCCACGATGTGCCACCATACTTACAAGAGCTCATGGTCTGATGAACCCAGGCATGAGCTCCCCCTGCCACGTGGAAGTGATCCTTACTGAAAAGGAACACATTGTTCCTAAATCACAAGAGGAAATTGTACAGAAGAAAAAGATAATGCCAGAAGAAACTGAGAAAACAAAAACGTATGGCTCAGGTAAATTCAGCATAAAATGCCAATAAAAGTAAAAGCAGAATTTAAAAAAAAAGAATAGGAACCAAAGCTAGAACAAAGTCTGCTTTTAGTGCTTGCTTAAGTAATTTTTCAAACTGAAAGTAGTGAAACGTCGGATTGGCCTATATATTTATACATTTTTTGACATGCTTCCAGATGCATTATTTATCTGTCTTTTTTTGAACAAACAAATCTAGGTCGGAAGAAGTGGCAATATTCCAGCTGGAACAACAGTTGATACAGACATTACACACCCATATGAGTTTGATTTTTATCTCTGTAGCCATGCCGGAATACAGGTAAGTCTGTACTTTGGATGAAATGTTTGAATTCAGAATTTTTCATTGTTATATCTACTTTTGAAATCTCAAAAAAAGGAGAAAGAAGTACTGTTCTTTCTCTGCCTTCCAAATTATTTCCATATGAAATTAGATGAAACTTTCAAGTAAATAAATTTCTCTCTCGCTTGAGAGGTGCTTATTTCTTTGAAAATACTAGAATATAAGTAAGTTAATGGAATGAATCCCCCTAAAGCGATTCCTTAATTTAACCTAAAACTTCAGAATTTTCTTTAGTACCTGATTGTTCCTTTGAAATCTACCTTTTTTGTGTGTGTGTGTGTGCTTTAGATGGTTTACAAAGCAAATTAGTTTCTCATTAAACAATTAATACACATACTGTTTTGTGACACTGGTTGCCAACCCCACAATGTGCCAACACTTCCCCTTCTCAACCTTGGGTTCCCCATTACCAGCTTTCCTGTCCCCTCCGCCCTCTTGTCCTTGCCCCTGGACTGGTGTGCCCATTTAGTCTTGTTTTGTTTTATGGGCCTGTCCAATCTTTGGCTGAAGGGTGAACCTTGGGAGTGACCTCATTACTGAGCTATAAGGGTGTGCAGGGGCCATACTCTCAGGGTTTCTCCAGTGCGTCAGGCCAGCAAGTCTGGTCTTTTTGTGTGTGTGCTTTAATTAATATGCTTCTCAAACTTCCTAGCAGCAGAGAGGGTACCCACATTGCCAGGATGTCTGAGGGTATATAGTCTAAACTATTTTAGACTACTTATGATTGATTAAAATAGAAATTCCAGGAAAATACACCTTACTGTATAGCCATGTCTTACAGCTTTTGACGTCCCATGTACATCGACCCTGATTTGAGACTCATGACTGTAAATTATTGTCTCACTCATTTTTCCATGTTGTTATATCTACTCCCCATTATAATCAATGTTGTGCATTTTCAGGATGTGTGGTAACAGCAAAACAAAGTTAATAGTGCTTTTTAGGGATTGGACCTATACCACTGGAGTACATATTTTAACCTAGTGTTTTTCCCATCTATCCCAAGGAACACTAGTGCTGTGGCTTTGTAATGTCACAGGGAAGGGAAAACATTCTCTGTTCAAATAAATTTTGGAAGTGCTGGTTAAACAGGATTTTTACTCTGGAACTTTTGGGAAACATTGATACGCTAATGATTTATTATGAAATCTTCAAGACAGGGCTATTTCTGTAATGCATTTAATCAGGACCTTTAGGGACCACTTTTCCTTTGGGACACCAATTTGAAACTTCTGCTCTTGTCAGCATATAACCAGGAATATTTAACAGGGACTAAAAACTGTATTAACATATCTTCCCAGCTTTACTAGAATTTTCAAATTTCTCTGAGATTTTTTTTTGAAAAAAAAGTCTTGTTTTTTACCAGCTAAAATTAAAACCCAGTCATTTCTAACTAGTATAATATGAGTTCACTTTTTCTCATATTACTTTAAAATTTACCAATGAGTAACAGATACTTTGCAACATTTTGGCCAAATTCTGTAACTTCTTGACACTTTTAGTTATTAATCTTACTGGTGTTTATAACTCAGTCCCATTCCCCTCTCCCTGTTTTATGTTGAGATAAAATCGCCATTTGTTTTTAAAATCGAAATTTACAAACTAAATCAAATATCAACTCTTGCCTCCTACCCTTCACCTCCCCAGCACGTGCTAGACCTTTGGTCCTAGTAGCTTTGAGGCTCCAACTCATCTGATATTGCAGACTGCCAGATGTCAGTAGTGGGGAGGTGACACTGGCCTCTCTCTAGCATATTCTGATTCTTTAATGCTGTAACCTCTGTGGAAGTGATCTCCATATGGGTTATGTTTAGCTTTATCCCAGCTCCCATTGTAGTTAAGCCTCAAGAGCAGCAGAGTCCTTCTTTGGCCCCATAAGTGGTATACACCCCCAACTCCTTCTTTAGGTTAGACATCTAAGTTTTTGGCTCTGTGGCTCCTGTCCTTTGCTCACTTTCATTCTTTTAGGCTTCCAAAACTGGTTCCAAGAACGTTTACCACTCTAGTCTTATAGACTCAGCAGAGCAGGCCTGTGGATTCTGAGCTCAGGAAGCACCCAGTTAGGGAATGAGAAAGTTCTGCCTTCCAGCAGGCTCTCCCATCTTTATAACTGATTCTCTTGGAGTCCCCCTTACTTGTCTTCAGGGGAAGAAATGTGCCTTCCTCACAACTAAAATTCCATATTCTCACAAAACCCATTATCACCTTCTTCCTATATTGAGAGAATGCATGTGAGATGAGAGAAGGCCAGAGTCTGAGAATTGATGTTAAGACCTCTCCTAAACTGGCTTCTCTCAGTAAGCCCTTGAGGGAGGATGACTGGCTCCAAAGATTGGTAGCTCTTAGAAGATAGAGTTCTTAGCACCTTTAGTACTCTGCTTTGAGCCTTAGCTGAAATTCTAGGACATCAGAAAAAAATCCTACTTGACATCCAGTTAGAAACATTAACCGGATGGAGCATGTGACCCTTCTCTGTGGCCCACCAAAGGGAATTCTCCTGTAGAAATCAGTGTTCCCTTTAAAGAAATCAGGGTGGGTAGTGTTGTCAATTATAACTTCCTAATATTGATCATAAAAATTCAAAGACAACCTTCACTATCGTATAACAGTCCTTTGACTTTTCCTTCATTAACTCTCTGCTACCATTCTCCTTGGGTTCCTAAACTTGGTCTGTTGCCCTAACACTCAGCACATGACCCCCTCCTTTTATCTCACTAAGAAATTATATTGTTAGTCATGCCTAGTTTCTTCCCTCCTTTCTCACAGGAAGTATTATAATATTGTTCTCATTCCATCTTGTTAGCTTATAGCTACCCCTATCCTAAAATACACTAAATTCTTTGATACTGCTGTTCTCCTTTAAGCTATTGCCCCATAACTTTCTTCTTTTTGCTACCAAACTTCTTAAAAGAATAGCCTAAACACACCCACCAGAATGGCAGAAATAGAAGACAATATTAAGGACATAGAGCAACTGGAGCTCTCATACTTTGCTGGTGGAAGTGGTTGATTGGATAAATAAATAGTATATATTCACACAACAATGAGACTGATGCAACAACATCGATGAATTTCACAAACACGATGTCAGATCAAAGAAACTAGACATAAAGGATACATATACCTGTGATGCCGTTTATCATAAAGATCCCTGATGGCACAGTGATTAAGCACGCGGCTGCTAACCAAAAGGTCAGCTGTTCAAACCCATCAGCAGCTGTGTGGGAAAAGACGTGGCAGTCTGCTTTCATAAAGATTTACAGCCTCAGAAATCCTATGGGGCAGCTCTGCTCTTTTTTTTGTTTGTTTGTTTCTTACCATTTACCATAAAGTTCACAAATAAGCAAAACTAATCTGTGGTGTTACAAATTAGTTACCAGGGACAGGGTGGGTAGGGTAGTGACCAAGAGAAGGCACAGAGGGGCTTCCTGGGCTCAGTTAATGTTCAATTCTTGATTGAGGTGCTGGTTTCATGAATATGTTCACTTAGTGAAAATTAATTGATCCTATACACTTATGATCCATTTTTTCTCTATATATTTATATTCCTATAAAATGTTTACATTACTTAAAAAAAAGACTACACTTGCTATTCCTTCTTCAATTTGTAGCAGCCTACCTTCTGCCCCACCACTGTTGCTCATTGATTTCTGCAGCAATAATCACTCACTCTTTAATGAAACCATCTTCCATTTGGCTTCCACACATTTTTCTCCTGTTTCTCAACTTGCCCTTCTGATTTTTCTCAGTTTGGTTCTTCTTCTATCCATATTAACGCTTATGTGCTCTGTACATGAGCCACCTTTTAAATTTTAAATATTTGTGACTTTGAAAATCTTTTTACAGATACAACCTTTCTCCTAATTTTCAGATCACAAAAGTTGTTTTTGACTGTATATTCCCACATACCGTCCTTATCTGATTAGTCACTCCAAACCAAAACCAAACCCATTGCCGTTGAGTCTGTTCCAACTCACAGCGGCAGGGAACAGAGTAGAACTGCACCATAGGGTTTCCAAGACCATAAATCTTTATGGAAGCAGACTGCCCTGTCTTTCTCCTATGGAGCTCCTGGTGGGTTTGAACCACTAACCTTTCAGTTAGCAGCCAAGTGCTTAACCACTGCACCCCGGGACTCCTCATTAATCACTAAGCCCTGTGAAATCTACCTTCTCACTCTCAAGTCTACCTCTTTTTGTCATCCTCACCTCCTCCACTGCTTAGTTCCAATTCTCGTTATTACTTTCTTATACAACTAAACATAGAGTAGCTAAAGTGAACAGAAAACTTACTTCTGCTCCTCTTTTAAGACAGCTGTCAGACATCAGTTCCTCCCAGAAGCCTTTTTGACTCCTTCCCCCAGACAAATGCTCCTCCTCCATATTGCCTGAGTACCCTATGCATACCTCTTTGTTACAGTTAATAGACAGCATTATAACCATGTTTTTGTTCCTTTCCGCTTCCCACTAGTCTGTAAGTTCCCAAAGGGCACAGGCTATTCATTCAATCAACAGGTATTTATTGTGTACCTCGTAGGACGTAGGCACTGATACTGGGTATACGGAGTGAACAAATAAACACAATTTCTTCCTCTCTCAGTTTATTGAGGAAGACAGATTAAGTTGTTACAAGTATATATTTATAAATTGAGATAACTGCAGTAAAGGGATAGTGAAGAGTAGGAATAGAGATTTTAGTGGGGCCCTGATTTAGATTGGGAAATCACAGAAAGTTTCTCTGAGAAATGACATTTAAGGTAAGATCTTAGATGAATAGGAGTTAGCCAAGCCAAGAATGGGAAAGAGAAATCCTATCAGAGGGACATAACCAGGTCCTTTTGGTGGAAAGTGTTGTCTGTTGAAGGAACTGAATGGAGACTGCTACTACAGCATGAGATAGTTTAGAGAGATAGGCTGGGGCTTAATCATACAGGTCTCATTAGGCCAAGAAAAGGATTTGTGTTTTAATCTAAGTGCAGCGGGAAGCCATTCAAAAGGTTTAAGTTGGGCACTAACATAATTAGGTGTATTAAAAAAAATTTTTATTGACATACAGGTTTTAGTAAGGAGTAAGAGTGTTACTGGGATTATCAGTTTGGCGTCAGTTACCATAGTCCAGGCAAAAGATGGTGGTAGTTGAGACTGGAATGGTGAGAGGAGAGAACTGAATGGATTCCACGTAGTTAGGGATTTTGCCCTACCTCTTCCCTGTGCCTAAAATGTTCTTTCTCTTGATTTCGCAAGCCTTCTTCACCATTCAGAGCTCACTTACATGTCTCCCCGTCAGAGAGACCTTCCGTGGTCACCCAGTCTAAAGTAGTGACAGATATAGTCTATTTTTTGTGCTGTCCTATATTTTAATTGTTTTTATTCCCCACTTTCTAGTGGCTTTATTTGTCTCTTCTCACTGGAATGTGTGTCTTATTCACAACTGTGTGCCTGGGACCTGGTACAGTACATAGCATATAATTAAAAAAAAAAAAACCAAACCCATTGCAATCAAGTTGATTCTGACTCATAGCGACCCTATAGGACCGAGTAGAACTGCCCCCTAGAGTTTCCAAGGAGCGCCAACTGCCGACCTTTTGATTAGCAGCCATAGCTCTTAACCACTACACCACCAGGGTTTCCTAGCATATAATGGTGGTCAATAAATATTTATTGAATGTGTGAGTGCATACATATATATGCATTTATAAACATATAATTTGGGGAAGGAAGAATTTGATGACTGGATTTTCTCCCCAAAATCTTATACAATGCCTGACAAATGACACTCATACAAATATTTGTTGAAGTATGAGCTCATCTTTTCCTTTTTCTTCTTTCCACTGTCCTTTCCTTATTTCCAGCCTTCATCATCTCATACCAGAACAAATGCAAGAGCCTTTAGTCCTACTCCTTTCAGTCTCTTCCCGTTCCTAATCTGTCCTCCATGTTACTGCTGATGTAACTTTTATAAAACCCCAGACTCATCACACCTAAAAACTCCCCTGCTAAAAAATGTGTGCAGTGCTTTCCTGCTGCCTACAGGTGAAAGTCCAAATTCCTAAGCATGGCATTCAGTCTGATTCCAGACTTGCCTTTCAACCTCATCTTTTCCTTCTCGTGGCCCACACTCTGCTCACACTAGCCTACTAGTTGTTACCCAAACATGCCATGAAATATTATGCCCCCTATAGAGTCGCTATGAGTTGAAATCGACTCGACGGCACTGGGTTTGGTTTTTTTTGTTTTGTGCTTTGTTAAGGCTGTTTGTTCTGTCTGTTGTCTCCTCAAGGAGCCCTGGTAGTGCAGTAGTTAAGCACTTAGCTGCTAACCGAAAGGTCGGTGGTTTAAACCCACCAGCTGCTCTGCAGGAGAAAGATGTGGCAGTCTGCTTCTATAAAGATTACAGCTTTGGAAACCCTCTGGGGTAGTTCTGTCTGTTCTGTAGGGTCCTTGTGAATTTGAATTGACTCGACAGCAACAGGCTTACAGGATGTCTCCTCACCCTGACCATCCAAAAAAGGCCACCTCTCACTCAGCGTTCAAACCTTAGCTCTAGTGTTCGTCCCTTGATAAAGCACCCACAGGCTCACCCTCGCAATTAACTTCTTTTGGTATTCTCATAAAGATTATGTGCTAGTGATACTGTAGCCATTTGTTAGTTGTTTTATAATTGTAGATGCTTCTGTCTCCTCTCTTCTCTACTGAATTATGGTTTCCAAAAGACAAGAAACCCTTGACTTTGTTTTACTTTAATCCATAATACCTAACGTAGTAACTAATTAATTAGGAGCTCAACTAAATTTTTTTTTAATTGATTATTAGAATATGTTTTACTAGTGTACAAAGCTGGTGTTTTATTTTACTTGGTCTGTGCTGCATATTTATTTAAAAGTTTAGAAATCAGCAGTATATGCCATTGCCTTCTCTACAGGGTACCAGCCGTCCTTCACACTATCATGTCTTATGGGATGATAACTGCTTTACAGCAGACGAACTTCAGCTGCTAACTTACCAGCTCTGCCACACTTACGTGCGCTGTACACGATCTGTTTCTATACCTGCACCAGCGTACTATGCTCACCTGGTGGCATTCAGAGCTAGATACCATCTTGTGGACAAAGAACATGATAGGTAATATAAAAACCATAACCAATATAGAAAAAAAAAAAATTTATAGAGTCTCACCAAAATCCAAATATGGTTTCTGTATTAAAATTTTCTTGGGGAGTTTCTCTAAGCACTTCCATGTAAATACGTGCCTCTTTGTTTGCCATAAAGTACTGCCGTTTAGAATTAAATTTCCATAAGCTATTAGAAGAGCCAACGATCCATATGAAAAGTGTGATATTCAGAACTACTGCCAAGGTTAAGATTTTCCATCGAAATGTGTATAACTTGCTACCTAGGCTCATTAGTAATATAATGATATAGTGGTTTACTTGCTTTACCAAATTAATTTGTGGTAGAGGTTATTGGTAATAAAAGTGATACGTATACAGATAAAATAGTATTTGCTTCTGAATAAATCTGGGGAGATGAGAGGAGTAATTGACCTTGAATTAATAATTATTCCAGTTCTGGGTGATGGACACATAGGGGTCATTATACTGGTCTCTATTTTTTAATACTTTGGAAATTTTCTACAACAAATAATACTTTTCAGAATTCTTACAACAGAATAGGGTTCGTTTTTGTGTTCATTGTCACTTCTCTTGCAGTGCTGAAGGAAGTCACGTTTCAGGACAGAGCAATGGGCGAGATCCACAAGCTCTTGCCAAGGCTGTACAGATTCACCAGGATACCTTACGCACAATGTACTTTGCTTAAAAATTTCAAGTATATTCTCTGAGAGGAAGAACTGAAAGAGGAATGGACATACATACACAACGTGTTTCCAGTGGAGTCAGTTGAATGAGGTTGCCTCCAGCCATACAGAAACCAACACTGTGGGGGACCAGGGTCAGATCTTTATGTTGATACAAGGTAGATTGTTTACTTCATCAAGGAACACAGCTCCATTATGCAATATGAAACCAGCCAACTGCTTTTTTGTGCGGTCTCCTGTAGGAAGTATCGCGATTGTTTTGTTTTTCACTTCTTGTAGTCTAACCCTTATAATGCCTTTACCTCAAGTTGCTTGGCAGCACAACTATCTTTGCAAAAAAAGTAAAGAAAAAGTAAATGATGGTTTAAAAACACACACACCTACACGAATAATCCAAGTGATTGTTCACAATTATGTGTGCAAAAAAATTAATGTGCATTTGTGTATTCTTGTAAAGTGTCTGTGTATATATTAAATATATACATGCATACTTCATATGTATATATATCTGGATCTAGATGATAATAGATATATATGTGCCTGTGTATATATTTTTATAGTTCATTCCATTGGGGAAATTTCTTTCCCTTTTTTTCTTCCCCATTACCACTTTAATTTCTCTCTCTACCTCCCTCCCCTTCATTTTTTTTCCTCATGCTACCAGTGACATTCAGGTGTTCATGTATCTGGTTCACCTGGATGTGAAGCATGGCAAACTAGATTTTTATTTTGCATACCCCACTTCATTTTAGCCAACTGCTGTGTCTTGTCTCGTGCACAGTTCTGAGTCCTCAACTCTGGATAGTGCTTTCTTAAGAAACAATTATTTCATATGTTTTTGTGAGCATGTGTGTGTCTCTCTCTCTCTCTCTCTGAACTTAACATTTGCCATTTGTGCAATATGTACATAAGCAGTAGCAACGTAAACTTTTCTTTTTCTTTAGTAAGTTTGTTAAAGCTGCTGTAAAACCTTGTCAGAAGTCGTAACTCTTTCTCTCTGATAAGTGACACGTATTCTAAAGCCTTCTGTTTCTATGGATTATACATAGAAACCTCTTAAAGCTTTTATAAAGAGTAAATATTTTAAAAGATTGGAACTCTGTAGGGTTGAGGCCTCTGAAATTGGGTGGAGAGAGGGGAGGGGTTGTTGGGTTTTGTTTGTTTGCTAGTTTACTTGCTGCCTCTCATACCTTAATGTGATTTTCATATATATATTTTTATATATATGTTTGTGTATATATAAACATATATGTATGTGTTTTGAAGTATAGCTTCCTTTTCTTTTATATTTATTAGAATAGTGCTTTAATAATTATAGATTAATTAACACTCTTTAAAGTGTTAAAAGCAAAGATGTCACCTTGAAGACTAAGGTTCGCCTGACCCAAGCCATGGTATTTTCAATCGCCTCATATGCATCTGAAAGCTGGACAGTGAATAAGGAAGACCAAGGAAGTACAGATGCATTTGAGTTACGGTGTTAGCAAAGAATATTGAATATACCATGGACTGCCAGAAGAATGAACAAATCTGTCTTGGAAGAAGTACAGCCAGAATGCTCCTTAGAAGTGAGGATGGCAAGACTTCGTCTCATGTACTTTGGACATGCTATTTGGAGGGACCAGTCCCTGGAGAAGGACATCATGCTTGATAAAGCAGAGGGTCAGTGAAGAAGAGGAAGACCCTCAACGAGATGAAACAATGGCTCCAACAGTGGGCTTAAACTTAGCAACGATTGTGAGGATGGTGCGGGACCAGGCAGTGTTTTGTTCTGTTGTGCATAGGGTCGCTATGAGTCGGAACCGACTCGACGGCACCTTACAACAGCAATTATAGGACATGTTGGCAACATCTTTTCTAGAAATATAATCTCGTTTATTTTAAGAACTGATGATTTGTTTTTGCTATCTTTTAGTGCAATAAGCAGTTTTAAAGGAAAGCCGTGTCTGTTTGACATCTTTACCATGGATGTGGGAGGAACAGGCACCTCCATAATTTTATAAAGGCAAAAGTAATATACCCTTAATTTCAGAAGGAAAGTTTTATAAGTTTAAAGCATGTCTCTTAAAAATCATAATGAAAATGAAGGGAAGTGAATTGCCTAAATGAGTCTGACCTTGACTGTTAGAAATAAAGTTGGATTTTGACTTAAATGACAATGAGCAGTTTAAGGGTTAGAAGATATTTAAATCCACTGAAAATGGATCATGTTTATTAAAGAATCTCGCTGGCTGAGTGCCCATTTTCATTTACTAACATGAATCAAAATGCGAGATGGTATTTCTGAAACATGTTTTGCTAATTTATCACCAATGTAACTTTCCTTTTAAAATTAGGGTGTTGGTGACAAAAGGAAATGAAGATTTTGATCATTTTAAATGAGTTAAATCACTGAAATGTGGAAGAAAGTTTTGCAAAACTTTTACTAATTCCACTTAAAGATATAAAAAATACTATAAACTGTCAATACCAAGTTTATCAGTAACATTGGATTCAGGGGTGTCTTGCACTTTGTAACTCATAAAATTGCATTTTGACTTTTTTTCTTATTCTTTTTTTTTTTTTTGCACTGGTTCAGAGTATAGATACTACAGATTGTTTCCAGTGGGCATTGTTGTTAGCCTTTCATAATTCCATCTGTACGTGAAAACTAATGGATTTAGCTCTTTAGTTTCTCTTTTACCTGTAATCCACTATTATTGCCAATTTACTGTATTTTGAGCCTAAAATCTGAGCCATGTCCTCCAGCAGGCATGAAATCTTTTGTCCCTTTGCCAGAAAACTAGAAAGTACTGTATTTTGTGTGTTTATTATATTGAAGTGTCTAAAATGCAGTTTACAACACTGTTTCAAAGCGCTTTACATAGATATTTGTTTAGTATATACATGCTTTCTCCTACCCCTTCCTTCTCCCTACCAAAAAAAAAAATTTCCTATAAAACATGTATCTTTTTTTACATTGAAATTTCACTAAATGTAGTCAGGATAAGGGCAAGAGAAGGAAATAATATATCATAGATGGTAAAAAGGAGTCCTGGTGTCTCAGTGGGTAAGCATTCTGCTGCTAACTGAAAGGGCAGTTTGAACTCACCAGCCACTCCGCAGGAGAAAGATGTGGCAGTCTGCTTCTGTAAAGATTACGGCCTTGGAAACCCCGTGGGCAGTTCTGTCCTGTAGGGTCGCTATGAGTCGGAACAGATGGCAACGAGTTTTTGGTTTTTTTAGATGGTGAAAACTTGATTGGTATATGCTTGCTCAGTGTGAAGAAAACATCTTTCTTTATCAGTGAGAGTTGCATGTATTCATGTGGGAAACTTTAGGGCCCAGGGAAGAACTATAAAATACCCTTTCCCTATTTACTATTTTACCTAATATTCAGTTTCTTAGTCATGCATGTGGTAGAGTGAAGCTCTTCATTCCCATCTATTTGGAAGGACTTTTTTAAGAAGAAAAAAAAAGGAATTTTTTTTTAATATAAAGCTTTACCTTTTAAGTGATTTCTGTTCTTGGGGTGCTCTTACACTATTCAACATTGCTGGTTTAAGTTGGTTAACTTGGAAGAATATGTACAGTACATTTCAACTTCGCTTACTAACAAGTTGATATATCACAATTATAAGAAACCTTGTGCTTAGAATTTTAAAATACAAGGCTAAGCAGCAAATACTTTTTGAAATTTACCTTAATTATTTTTATATTCCTGGTATAGAATTTCTGGTCTTTTTTATTTAAAAAAAAATAAAACACAAAACTTTTTTTTTTTTTTTAATTTAAAGGCCTTGAAACACAGCAGCCTTTCTGCCCAAGCTCACTAACTATATAATGAATGCTAAATTGTGGTGTGCTGTTTTCTGTGATATATCTTATGTAAGTGACTTTAAAATGCCAGTCACAACAACTGGTTTAATTGATTTCATGGGAAGAAGGGTTGGGAGTTTAATGTATATTCTTGCTGGCAAATGTATCTGTGTAAAGTGCTGATACATGTATTTGTTTGACAGTATCAAGTTACTGGCATTGTGGATCATACATTTATAATACTGTAGCTGCTATATTTATTTAAGTAGAGTCTGACAGTTACTGCACTAAACAATAAGGAGATGAGCAGGAATCAAGGCTAGTGTTAGACCCATTTGGGTTTTTTGTTTTGTTTTCTAAATAAGACTAAGGACATGAAATAGGAAGGTAACAAAGGGTGCTGCCATTTTAGTTTCAATTTAATATCAGGATATTCTTTCTTTGTTTTAGAAATGTGGGTTTTGACGTTTGCAGTTTTCTAAAAAGGTACCTCATCCTCCTGAGTACTGGTTTTTGGCATATTTTTACAGAAGTAGAGATGCCCTTTATTTTTTTTTTTAATAGTTCCCTTTTTAAAAGTTTCTCAGAAAAAAAAAACTATTTTATGGAAATGTTCCTGTTTATAACCTATTAATTTATTTCTCTTCCTAGAAGACAGTCCAGAAGGGATTCTAGGGGGAATGTACTAGGTGTTTTGGAAGGCACTTGATAAAGATTCATCTCTACCTTCTCTAGCATAGGGGTCCCAGCCTTCTAAAGACTTATCCTAGTTTTCCAAGTCAGGTTCTCTGATGACCCACCGTTGCCTAATGTTTACTCTGTGTTCCCCAATGGATTTTAGCATGACAGATTCAAGAGTTGTGGCAGAGTCAAGACATACCTAGAGAGAGAAAAGCTCAGTTGCCATTCAGTAGAAATAGCTGGTCGAGGATCTCGGTGTTAAAGGAAAGGGTTAGAACTCAGAGTGCTTGTAATAGATCAAAGTAATTACATGGATTACAGACCAGGAATTAGGGACAGTTATTCAAGGAACATGTGAGTCTTTTCAGAGGCTAGCATGAATTTGCCATGGGCGATGATTTTTATGAAATTTAAGAAACTAGCCACTTGGACCCAGCTAGAATATCTGTAGCCTTGCATTTCAAACTTGATAGTGTTTTGCCAAGAAACTTAACTGACAACTGTGCGTAATTTTTATTGAATATCATTAAACCTGAGTTAAATGTTTGCTTAACTCATCCTCTTAGATTGAATACTTTCAAAAACAGGTTGCCCCTAACTTGCTACTTTTTATGAGTTATCAGTCAAGCTACAAAAGGACATCATTGGCCTGGCGTTTTTCTTTTGCCTTTTTTTAATAACCATATAAAGTTTGAATCCTTTTCATTCTTTTTTAGAATTCATAGATGTCTTAAAGCTTCAATAATAGTTTGAAGACTTTACACCAAGTTAGGCTTTCCTGAATAGTTGTATAACCCTGACTCTAGAGTCTGTCTTTATTTTCCTATTTCCCTCCCATTTTTGTAATTCTACAAGAGTCAGAAAATCAGCCAAGAAGAGACATGTAAAAATCAGTAGAGAAATGTGAAAGTGAGAATTTTCTCCCAGAAAAAATTTTTTTTTTTTTTTTTTTTTTTTTTATACCAAGGACACTCTTGGTCAGTGGCAGTGTTAGAAATCATATGCGGTTAATGAAAGCTAAGCCCACTCCCAGGAAGGAAAAAAATCTGTATATGTATCAAAGGAAAAAAGTATTTTGACTTTTTTTCCTACTTAAAAACGGTACATTTAAGTTTATAATTTTCCATGCTGGTCAACTTTTTTTTTTTTTTTTTTAACTAATAATGGTCAAGGCTTATGCTACTGAGAGTTGAAATTTATTTTACTTTACCCATCAGACATAGTATTCTAGATTTTCACATTGCTGATTAAATTTCAAGAATCTTTTACTTTTAAATTTTGAAAGTTAAAGATTTTAACTTTTAAAGTTAGAAGGATAATTAGTACCAAGGGTTGGGATTTGCCAGTGAGAAGCCCTGTTGAAGTGTCAGACAATAAACAGTGTCACAAAATTAGGATCCTGTCAGATCACCTGTCCGGTCACGAGACTCCTTTCCTTTCTGAACTCAGTGTCTGAGGCAACCAAAATCTAATGTTGTAACTCATGTTAAGCTTTCAGTAAAGCAAAGATGTTCTTCCAGGTAGAGTCTGAATTTTTAAATCATTTTTTAAAGCAAGGTGGTTCTTAGAAAGTGCCTTTTGAGAAGATGGTGCTGTAGATTTTTATTTTTCAAATAGCATGAGGCTAAAAATTTTAAGATAAATTATTTTAGAACTCTAAGAGTGTGAGAGTTTCATAGAAATAGTGTTATCTGTTGTCCTGAATCAGGTCCACGGGAACGAAGGAATGTTTTTATTCAGTAAATTATCTAGGTAAATGCTCACCAGATTGATTTTGTAAGTTTGAAAACAAATTTTTTAACAGAATTAACCTTTCAGTTCTCAGTGGTGTTGGAATTAATCTGTAGGGCACATAAAACAGCAGAGCTGCTTAACTTTTAACAGGATTATTGGTATAATAGCAAGTGCCCAAAGGGAAAGGTAACTTGCCAGGAGTTATATGTCACAGGCTACCTTTCCTTTTTTTTTCCCAGCACAAATTGACACTTTTGTAATAACTATCTGCAGCCTTTCTGATTCATCTTTATTGAGAAAGGCTGCTTGTAAAGGGAGAGCCAAGTCATCACTGAGGTCAGCTTAAGAGAAAAAGCAAAATGATTATCCCTCTATCCTTAGGAAAATTTTCATGTACCAGGAAATATTTTAAATAGCTCCCTCTCTGTTTCTAGGATGGGGAAACAATTAAAAATGATGGCAGTGCATTTAAAAGGGTATGATCAGTTAATTAGAAATAGAACATGCAGAATTGGGCTTTGGTGGAAGTGAGCAAAAGGAAGGATAATAGCAGGACTGTTCATACTTAGTAGAAATTTAGTAGTCTACCAGAAAGCAATTTTCCCTGGACTAAAGCAGTAAATGATCACCTCGCCAGTCCTTGCTTGTGAATTTGGTGAGCATTCCTCCAGGAAATAGTCGGCTGAAAACAAACAAAAAACACCACACCTCAGTAACCTTGTATGCTGCATATGTAATATGATAGTAAAATTATATTAATTGTTTGGAGTGTACTGTGTCTGTTTGCAAATATATATGCACATTAAACTTTTTCATTTTTTATGTCTTCATAGCAATTATGAGGGTTTTTTTAAGATTAATTTTTCTATTGTCATGTTTATATTTATTGGCAATTCGTGTGCAACTTTTGTATTTTGCTTAGATGTTGGTTTTAGGGTGTTTTATCTTTATAGATATTTCTAGCTTTTTCCTCTTTTTTTTGGTAATATTAGCAAAGATTAGGATGGAGTGTTTAATATACCAACCAAACTATTCCATAGAGCCTAGAGTTTGGATTTTTACCAATAAACCATTAACTTTCTAACTTAGAATATTTAATGTTGTTTATATAGTGGGCATTAAAGACAGTCTTAGACAGATTTCTAAATGTGGAGGGAAAGTGGAGCTATTCTCCTAAGTAACAAACTAACACTAACAATTGGATTTATTTCCTGAACTGCGGTCTTTGGGAAACTTGTCAAATAAATGATTGTTACATTGCTTTTTCAGTTTTAGCTACATTGAAATTGCTTAAATGATCACATCACTCAACCTTAGGATTATTATACACTTTTATGGGCCCAGAAAACAATTAGCAGATGATGTAGAAGTCATTGACAATTGACTTTGAATTGGGATTTTTTCCCCCCATAATTATACGATAAAAGCTGTGAAATCTGGAACCTGTTTAAGGCAGAAACCTGTCAGAGAAGGAGAACATGAATGTTTTCCACTAGTAGAGAGTGATGGAAAAGTGGTAAGACTGCACCCTGTCAAAGGCAAAAAATTTGCAAGACCTGGAAAAACACGGCACTCCCATCGCGTTCCAGCTGTCACAGGTTTCACTGTGTTTGTTACGTGGGAGATTTGCTGCCCTGATCTTTTCCCGAATATCCTTTTAAATTAAGTCAATTTACACTCCGCCTCCCCCCCCCCCCCCCCCCCGCCAAGCATCAGTGAAGACATAGTTTAGGTGGCTAGGGAAAGACAGGGATAAAGACTGATTAATAGAGTATTTCAATTAATTAAAATTTCAGTGAAGTAGTAATAACTTATGAATGTGAGCTAACTGAAAGACAGTAAAAAGTATGATTATAAAATACTAATTTTAAGGATATACAGTCACCCAAGCCTCTTAGTGAATAGATCAAGATTTTTTGTATCAACATTTTTTTTTATAAAGATCCATGAAAAAAACATATTCTCCTAAGCAGGTAAAATATTTTCATTGTATTTTTACACTATGAACTTGCTTGGTGAGCCACTTTTCTCTGTAAAAGATTAAAAGATAAACTTTATCCCATTCTCTGAGTTTTAAATTCTAAATTATCAGGGCTCACTGTATGACATTTTGCTGTTCTTCACTGGGAGGGAGAAAATGGGAAGATTTCAAGTAATTATAAATGGGAAAATATTTTTATATTATGTAAAGTTTTACAATTTAAAGTGAACCAGCATGCGATTTCATAAAGACATTAGCCATATCATTTTTTACATTTTTGCCAGTTATATTAGTTTTCACATACTATCATGAACTATCTCCTTTACCCCCACATTAAGTACTAATTAAAGATTGGTACTTTGATTATAGAAATTTGTAATACTAAAAAATGTTTCAGTCACATATATTTGTTGCCAGTATTCCCCCTTTTAAAATTCTCTTTTTAAAGTTATTGTGCTTACAACTTTAATAGTTTATTCATTATATTTCAACATCATGCTAGTTTGACAGGCATATAATTCTTGTAGACCAACATTTTTAAAGCTGCCTCTGGTAGAAATAGTCCTGTGTTTTCTTTTTTCCTTCTGAAAGCTTGTAGGAACCTGGCACATAGAGCTTATTTTGCTGTTTAACTGCTTGACTCCACAGCTCCAGGTAATTGGCATCAGTGGTGTATTACCACGGTAACCTACCTGGTTCATGTTTATAGTCCAGCTCTGAAGAAATATTTGTGCAGTAATAGTTTACCCCAAAAAGAAGAACTGCCAGTAACAGTGTTATAAGTAGAAAACAGATGGGAGTGTTGGTCATTAGGATTTTGCATTTTTTGGTTTATTCTTTCCAAAACTTGCATGCACATCTAAAATGTTATGTTTGATGTTTGAGAATTTGTGCCAGAGACTAGAGAAGGATTTGATGCTGGTATTTAGTGCCTAAAACTTCTCATCTTTACTTCGTGGCTTTTAGTTGGAAGAACAGAAAAACAAATAAAAATTTCTTAATCTGGCCCTTTAATAATATTTTTAGAATCAAAGAAAGGTTCACTCTGCAAAAATATTGCAAATGTGACTCCATCTCCGTTCTAGAACCTGTGGAAACAGGAGGTCTTTGTAAAGAAAGGGACTAGTGGGATTGTGGCAGTATGTAGTAGGGGGAAATGAGGTTAAGGTTTCCTTGCTGAGATCCTTGGGCAGAAACCTTACAATTGTTTAATATTTACTGAGTTCTAACAGCCACACAGTAAAAGAGTGACTTTGCTGTATCAACTTAACGGAAGAAACCTAAGAAGAGTGCCTCTGTAACCTAAATTTATTGTATGTTGTCCCAGATAGCAAATAGACAAAGCTGCATCTGTTCTCATTAGATTATAGACGTCTTGGAAGTTAACTTCTTTTGAGTTATAATGAAGGCATTTATCCTTAATTAGGAACAATGGCATTGCAGCAACATTACTTCTCCAGCTTTCCCCTTCACCTAGAAAACTCCAAGCAGGGACTTCTGGACAAGGTAGTCTTCCCTGTAAAGGATTTAGGGAAAGCACTGGTAGGTTGTAATTAAGGGAGAATTTTGCCTGGCACTGACACTCCAACTGGGTTAATAGATCAAATGTGATCCCAGGGAGTAACAAGAGAAAGCCTTGGTTTTGGTGGCAATAGACTTTGAGTGGTCAGGAAAACCATTAGCTCTCCAGTGGTAATGAAATGTAGGTATCTCTCTGCTTCACGGAAAGGGAGTAATCTGCTATTGATGATGACCCTGCAAATGTGCTTGTGCTTTTTCTAAGTCAGTTACCAAGGACAGCAAACACTACCTAGAACTTTGGAATAGATTTTCCCTACAAGATTCTTTAAAAGTTTTCCAGGAGCTTTCTCATTTCTTAGCCCAGAGTACAACCCCCTTCTCCTCTTTAAAAAAAGAAAGCAAAAAATTTAGAGGCAGTCAGTATATGTAGAATAATATTGTCAGTAAATAACAGTCTTTAAAATACTCGGGAAGGGAGGATCAGATGCCACAAACTACAGCTCGATTGTGAGAGACTGTCGTAGCACATTTTTCATGTTCGGTTTCTAAAGTTTTTTGTTTCCTTTGGTATACCATGTTTGATTCACTTAGAGTGCCACCGTTCTTATTTATGATACACATAGTCCGTGTGTTATGCCGTTTATAAATTGTGCAATTCTTCTCTTTCCACCCTGCCCCCTACACACACACACAGACACACACACACACACACACACACACGCTGTTAAAAGAGCTGGGAGGAGGGTAAAACAAAAAGAAGTAAGAGAATTATTAGAATGTAACTTCAGTTAAGGTAGATGGAAGGAAACCCTAACTCAGTTAAGTGAGAATGAAGAATGCAGATGGTAATGCTGCAGGTACTCCCTCTAGCTATAGAACTTTTTTGCTAGCTATGGAGCGATAATGTGTACAGGATATATATCTGGAGTATGATATGTTATAGCAAAGTGGTAAGAGAAAATTACTCTTGAAACTAATGTTTCAACCTTCTGCAACCAGATCCCCATCTTAAGGGAAGTTAATATAGCTTAAATACATTAAAACTATATTGAATGCGTTAATGCTTAGATATTCTTTCCTCTTAACTTACATACTGATTTATTCTGACTTTAGCTATATAGATACATCTCCCCACATTTGCCTTCTTGCTATTGCAATTCTACATAAATGGTTTTTAAAACTCAACCAATTTCCTGGTCAAGCCTGGGATGAAAGGGAAAAGGCATAAGGTGTTTTCAAATGCAGGAACTTGTGAAGGATCACAGCTGGAAAAAAAGACTGTTAAGAATGTGTTGCCTTTAAGAGTAGGAAGGGCTCTCTCTAGAACATGACCCAGAGACTTGGAGTTTGTAGTCATAGCTCTGCTATTGATTTGCTCTGTGTCTTCAGGCAATTTCCTTAATCTCAGTATGTGTACTTTTCCCTGGTAAAATCATAGTGGTAATACCTGCCCTCACCTACCTCACAAGGTTGTTATAAGATGGTGTTTGTCAAAATGCTTGAGTTCCCCAAAAAAAAGCTATTTAGAAATTCAAGGTAACAGAATATGCTGTATGAAGGGTTCCTTTCCAGTTTGCCTCTGTGAAAGCATCTTTAATTACCATAGATCATTTTATGAGAAAAGTATAAGAGAAACGTAGGCCTTATCATGGTGTGGTGTTCACTTGCTAACGTATTCTGCTCTGTTTCTCCCTTGCTAGATATCCAGCACACAGGCTGGAGTTTTCTTTATAACAATTCTTGGCAAAAGTATAACTTTCCAAAAACCAAACTCATTTTAGTGGTGCTATGGCAGCTGCAGTTGTATTTTGAGTTAGATTAATGTGGTAAAACCATGAGATACTCAAAAACTAACTTCGCCTTTTGCCTTTAGGCATTTTTGCTACATCTTGGCATGAGAGGCTGTTGCACAACCAAATTATTATCCCCTTGTTTCTTGGCAGATTTTTGGTACTTTTTTTTCTTTGTTGGAATAGGGGGTTAGGTTTTAAGAAAAGTGTACTTATTTCATTCAATGTCACTTTACAGTTGTGACCCTTGCTTTACTTTAAAAACTCCAAGTATCATGTACTTGTAAAAATAGCGAACATTTTTTCTTCATTTTCATTCAATTCTGAACGCTTGCAGGTGATATCAGGAAGAACTATTGGTGTCTGACCCAGTTATCCTTATGGAGCATGGCCAGGACCTTACATTTCAACAGGTTTATCCCTTCTTCCCCTTACCCCCATCCCAGGAAGGTTCCTGTTTCAAGAAATAAGAAAGGGTACACCACCACCACCCACCGGCTGTGTAAGCAATTCCTTGTTGCAACAGACAAGAATTTTTTAAAAGAAAACAGGATGGATTTTGGGTACACAGGGTATGGATGCATCAACATTTATTTTTTATCTCTATGCTGAGCTCCCCTTGTTGTAGGCAATTGGGCTTTACCAACTCATTGCTAACATAGGAGGTATATTTTATAGGACCATGAGAATCACAAGTACTTAAGATGAAAAGTTGGGGAGATTTGTGCTTGAAAAATGAACAAAAAATCCATCTTGCTTAAGTGAGATAGCTAAGAGCATTATCTTTGATACATCAGGAATACTTTTAAACAATTTTTGCTGTAATGTGTAGCTTTAACGTCTCCAGTTATGGATCCATAAAAGTATTACTGTATCTTGTGCATAGAGATCATTCTTGTGGACTAGTGTATGGATCCCTGCAAAGGATACCCCATGACTCATAGACCGTGGGAAAAAGTAGGGGGGGTGTGTGTGTGTGTGTATAAATATTCAATGTGTATAACACTATACGTATTACATAAGTTTATGTGGGGGAAAAAAGTATTTTCTTTAGTGTTTTGGGGACTAAAATTGTAATCTGACCATTCCAGTGGACTAAAACTCACTCTAGAGAACATTTACATTACACACAATGCACACACAGACGCACACCCCAAAAGCATTGCTAGCTGATCTCACTTTAGATGATTGTAGCTATTTTTTTTTTAAAACCCCCTAAGTAGGGGAAGAGGAGATAGCACTCTTTCTAAAGGGGCTTTTCTGAAGACTAAAATGTAAATATAGGACATGTGGGCAGGGTGGGGTCACCTGCACAGTGTCCAGCAGATGGACAAATAGCCTTTTAAATTTTCTTTTTTAATCATCTTGACCGTGTGTGCCTATTTGTATTGCAGATGTGAACTACTATTTTTGGGGTTGATAACAGTATGTTTTGAAACTGAATTATTACATAAAATCAGAGTAACCTCTTTATCCATCCTCCTCTTCCACACTAACTATTCTTGCCAAATATTTCTACTCATCCCAAGTTTCCACATGGTAAAATGAGGTGATGGAACTCTCAAACCTCCTTCCTTAGCTTCCCTACCCTCTGTCTTAGGCCTGGCCCGGCCTTATATTTTTTGTTGGCTTATCATAAGATTGATTGACTATACTAATTTAAAGACTGCAGAATTTCAAAATGTTTATGTATAAGCCTTATTTTTTAAATATCTGGTTACACAGTATCATCAATTTAAGCAATGGAGTGAGTCCAACCCTGTAGTGTGCTGTAGAACCAAATGAGATCTTGAATGAGACTAAACTTGACCACAGCTTTTTATTAAGAGGAAATTGGCACTTTGTATGGGGTGGCAGGGCATGGGCAGCCTATGACAGATACGTTAACTGTTGTATCCCAAATCAGAAACACCAAATGCGGAATCCTATCACTGTGTACTTAGGGGCCAGGCTTTGGGTTTGGTTGTCATTTAATCCTTGAAAATTGTGTGTAATTATGATGAGCAGAAGGCAAATAAAGTTTTTAAACAAAAGTGCTTATTTTCAGTATTTAAAATTTGGTAGTAAATTTTCTACTTCCATTTAAATTATTTTCCCAAAAACTCACTACAAAAAAAACTTATGGTTGAGATTGAGAAGTTTAAAGAAGCTGGTTTTTAAGCAGTTCAATGACTTATAATATTTTATGTTAAAGAAGTTGTCAGAATTCTTTCTGAGCCAAGACTGTCACTAAAATGTCCTGTGACAGAACCACTCCTCCTTTTTCTGCTGTTCTGCATACTGGAAGGGTTCTATGTTGTATTGTTTTTAATCCTTTATAAAATAAATATAATAATGATTTTAGTGTTGCTTAGCTTCAGTTTGAAGTGTAACTTTCACTAATAACTGCAATAAAAAGAAAAAGCTTTGCTCCAGACTTTCTATTGTGTGGTTATCATTACAGCTGTTCAGACTTAGGTAAAGGGAGCCAGTGTGATACCGTGAAAAGAATTTAGGCTTTAGAATTAAAAAGCCCTGGATTCAAACCTTGATTACATGACACTCTGGGTAAGTTCCTTGATCCTTCTAAATCTCAGTCTCCTCCAGTACAAACGAAGATAATAGTAGGTCCCTCACAGAGCTATTGGAACATTAAATAAGATGATGTATGGAGAGTGCTGGGCACATGGTTAGAGTGGAGATTTTAAAGAGGTTCCCTACCGCCTCCTCCCAACTCTCCCTTCTTAAAAGACACTGGGTTGGCAAATTCTCATAAGACCAGACTTAATGGTCTAACTGAGACTGGAAGGAACCTGGTGGTCATGGCCCCCAGACCTTCTATTGGCCCAGGACAGGAACCATTCCCGAAGCCAACTCTTCAGACATGGATTGGACTGGACAATGGGTTGGAGAGGGATGCTGGTGAGGAGTGAGCTTCTTGGATCAGGTGGACACTTGAGACTACGTTGGCATCTCCTGCCTGGAGGGGAGATGAGAGGGTGGAGGGGGTTAGAAGCTGACGAAAACAGAGAGTGGAGGGAGAGAGTGGGCTGTCTTATTAGGGGGAGAGTAATTGGGAATGTGTAGCAAGGTGTATACGGGTTTTTGTGTGAGAGACTGACTTGATTTGTAAACTTTCACTTAAAGCACAATAAAAATTATAAAAAAAAAAAAAACTGGGTTGGAATATCTAGGTCAATTGGCATAACATAGTCCATAAGGACAATGTTCTATATCCTACTTTGGTAAGTAGCAACTAGGCCGTCTAAGATACAACTATTGGTCTCTTCCCATCTGGAACAAAGAAGAGTGAAGAAAACCAGAGTCTCAAACAATTAGTCCAAAGGACTAATGGACCACATGAACCACAGCCTCCCACTAGCCTGAGACCAGAAGAACTAGATGGTGCCCGGCTACCACTTCCTACCACCCTGAGCGGGATCACAGTAGAAGGTCCTAGACAGAGTGGGAGAAAAACATAGAACAAAATTGAAATTCATAAAGACCAGACTTACTGGTCTGAAAGAGACTGGCAGAACTCTTGAGACTGTGGCCCTTAGACACCCTTCAAACCTGGAACTGAACCCACTTCCAGAGATCATCTTTCAGCCAAATAATAGGCCCATGAAGTGGATGGTAACACCCATAAGGAATGTGGTCCTCAGAACAATCAACCACAGGAGAGCAAAAGGACAAGAGTTCCCCAAAAACAAAATTTAGAAGGCAGGAGGGGGCAGGAAAGATGGGCAAATGGAAACAGGGAACTCAGGGAAGGAGTCATATTGAGGGGATTGCAACTGTCAAAAAAAATCTGTACAACTTGTTGAATGAGAAACTAATTTGCTCTCTAAACTTTCACCTAAACCACAATAAAATGTTCAAAAAAAAAAAAAAAGACATTGGGTGGAGGAGGCAAGAAGGCAGGTTTACAAACTCTGTTGTTAATTGCCATGGAATTGGCTCTGACTCGTGGCAGCCCATGTGCAGAGCGAAATGTTACCTGGTCCTGCACTGTCTACAAACTACCAGCAGGTAAAATAATTTAAGAACGGGTGAGGAAAAAACAAATGAACTGGCAGGATCTTCCCAGGCTCAAAAGTGAAAACACAACCCAGGTGTGATCTCCAAGAAAACACTGGACTAATAAGATTTTGAAAACCAGCTCTCAACTATCCTAACTATAACTTTAGATATATCACTTCCCTTCGTTATACAGTTCAAGTTATTGGACTAAAAGCAGAGATCTCAAATTGGCAGGCCAGTTTCGCCTGAGAATAACTGTTGTTTAAAGTATTTTTATTAGTTGCCAACATTTAAAACCTCAGAAGGTCTCACATAAAAATCCAGATGTCTGCTCTTAAAAAAAATGAGATCTGGCCCCCAGACCTTCCGTTGGCCCAGGACAGGAATCACTCCCAAAGCGGACTCTTCAGACAGGGATTGGACTGGACAATGGGATGGAGAGGGATACTGGTGAGGAGTGAGGTTCTTGGATCAGGTAGACACTTGAGACTGTTGGCATCTCCTGCCTGGAGGGGAGATGAGAGGGTGGAGGGGGTTAGAAGCTGGTGGAATGGACATAAAAAGAGAGTGGAGGGAGAGAGCAGGCTGTCTCATTAGGGGGAGAGCAATTGGGAGTATGTAGCAAGGTGTATATGGGTTTTTGTGTGAGAGACTGACTTGATTTGTAAACTTTCACTTAAAGCACAATAGAAGTTAAAAAAAAAAAAAATCTGACAACTCAGGACCAGTGTTCCTTCACAGCTGCCATCAGAGGAAGCTCAGTGGTGGCTGCCCCCTTTGGTGGGAAGGAGTTTCTCCACAGCTCCCACCCCTCTTTGCCTGCTCTGCCCACTCATTTTTTGTTTGCCACCGCTGGACTCGAACCCTGGTGGTGAGGTGAGGGATGCAAGAATCCCTTTGAGGACCTGCTCTTTGCCTGGGGATTATTCACTCCTTTAAAGCAATTCAGTCTGTTAAAAACATGTCCTTTTGTAATTTCCATTTACCACACCTATGTTCTCCAGTATATCAGAGAATTAAATCTCATCCCTTCTTGCTGTTACACATTCCCCATCCCAAGTCTTCTCCCAGCTATGTGTCCCCAGACTCTGTACAGCCCCGAAAGTACAGTTGGTGTTCCTGATGGATCTTGTTGCTGATACTAGGGAAGCACTAGGTAGCTTTCTGACAAATGTTGGTAGTAGGTATTTTTTTTTAAACCATGTGTGTCAATTGATACATTTGATAAACCTAAAGAGGATCACTCTTAACATTACCAAAAAAAAAACCAAACCCAGGGCCGTCGAGTTGATTCCAACTCATAGTCGGACCCTATAGGACAGGGTAGAACTGCCCCATAGAGTTTACAAGGAGAGCCTGGCGGATTCGAACTGCCGACCCTTTGGTCAGCAGCCGTAGCACGTAACCACTACACCACCAGGGTTTCCCACTCTTATGTTAGTCTTTACCAAATAACTACACTGGTATAGAAAAATTCAAGAAGCATTGATAATTTTACCCAAATTCATACAGTTAACTGGAGGAAATGTGTGTTACAGTGATACTAAGGCTGTGCTCAGAAAAATCATAGGGGCTGTAGTGTAGATAAGGGTAGCACCAGAAAAGGATCATGGTTATAGAAAAACCAAAAAAACAAAATCCATTGCCCTTGAGCCAATTCCAACTCATAGTGACCCTATAGTCAGAGTAGAACTGCCCCACACAGTTTTCAGGGAGCAGCTATTGGATTCAAACTGCTGACCTGGTTAGCAGCCGTACCTCTTAACCACTGCTCCATGGTTATATACACAGACTGAAATCAGCCTATTGCCCTGATTAATAAAATTTACTAGCCTTGGAGAGAACGAACCACCGATTATATTACAGTTCAACTGCTTGAACGTTTGTTTGTTCAGAGACAAAGGTGCTCAGAACACTAGACTTAAGCAGGCAGAAGTGAGGTGGCCATCTAAAGGCAACACCCCAAGGTGTTTATGCTGGTTGTTTTCTTGTGGGCCCATCTTGCAGTGTAAGTCTTCAGGTTTCAGTTGTCTGCCCATTTAACAAATTGCTCTGGGTTCCTGAGACTTGCATACCTTGCGAATGCCTTTAGGAGACTAGTTAGATTGATCTGTCAGTGCTAGAATAGGACATAATTATTTTTACAGTATTTGGTACAATGCTGTTTTAAGAAAACTGGAATTTAAAGCTTTATCCGTAGAAGATTCAGATTGCTTTCCTATGTTACGTTACTTTTGCTACTTCTATAATTTCTACAGTCTAAAAAGATCTCTGGGATGCCATTATAGAGTACTGCTTTCCTTGTACTTTTCTCTCTTAAAATATTTTCCTCTATTGATGATAATGCTTGGGTTCAAAATTTATTTATACAGACATGCATTAGTGGCTCCAGATTATTAAGCCTAGTATTCATCTGATTCTCAGCTGAAACAAAACTTTAATGAACGTTTTGCTGAATGGTTTTAGAAATAGGCCAATTCAAATGTACCTGAAACCACTAAATGTACAGTATTACTCTTTGCTATATAACATGTCTTGCTAAATGGAATTTGTACATTCAGTTGCTTGAAACAAAACAACGTAAGAAAGTTTTGATGCTGCACCAGACAGGATTTCAGTAGCATCCTCATTCAGATGGTTTTGGCTTGTATTTATCCAAAAATTAAGGTTGCTTAGCCATCTTTTTATGTATTTTGTTTTGCGAGTTTAATTTTTCTAATTTATTTTTGTACTTTTAGAAAGATTTTAGATCTGTGTTATCTCCTGCAATAGTATTTTTTTAAATATACTAAGAGATGTGAGAGACATGTCACTTAATAAGTTTGACTTTTGTCTACTTCACGCCTTTTAGATGTTAATTTGAAAATCTGCACAAAAGTTTAACACTTTGCTTTGATGCAGCAAAGCTACTTTCATTCATTTTAGCTGAGAAAGAGTGGACTTTGAAGATAAGTAGGGCAAATCATGTTGGGGTGAGAAATTATCTATCACCTGCAGCTGTGCTAGTTGAAGCAGCAGTTACTTCTCTCTACTAATGTGCTAATAATGAAGGAGCCCTGGTGGCGCAGAAGTTAAAGCACTTGGCTGCTAACCAAAAAGTCAGCAGTTGGAACCTTCAGCCACTCTGCTGGAGAAAGATGTGGCAATCTGCGTCCGTAAAGATTTACAGCCTTGGAAACCCTATGGGGCAGTTCTACTTTGTCCTATAGGGTCGCTATGAGTCGGAATCAACGGCAGTGGGGGTAATGTGCTAAATGGTTAACACACTGGGCTGCTAACAGAAAGGTTAGAGGTCGAGTCCACCCAGAGGCACCACGGAAGAAAGGTTTGGGGATCTACTTCTGAAAAATCAGCCACTGAAAACCCTGTGGAGCACACTTTTACTCTGACACACAGAGGGTTGCCATGAGTCAGAATCAACTTGATAGCAACATTTTTTTTTTTACTGTGCTATGCAAAACCAGTTAGCCTTTTTCAACCTTCAGGATATCAACATCCATTTATTTAGCCTGATCAAGTGCAAGACCAACAGAGAAGTAAGCTAGGAAAAAAATCCAGAGTTGAATTCCTCTGGAATAATGAATAAAAAATTGTCTAAAACGAGAAGGGTCAACTATTCCTACCTCCCCTCCAATTAAAAAAAAATTATAATTTGGGCAATTACAGCTAACTCCCTTGGCAAACAACTCATATAAAACTCAGTACCTTCCACTATACCTTGGAGGAGGGTTACTTGATCATAAATAGCTAAAACCAGTCCCAATTTAAGACAGAAATTAAACTAAATTGCTGTGACACTAAATTACTGTTGTTTGAAAAACATTTTCACAATCATAGTTCTTCTTGTATTCCCAAAATAGCAATTTACCAGAGAGAAAGGTAGAGTTTGGTTCAATAGTAAACCTCGATTTAAATCTTTGCTCTTAGAACCACATTAGTAGGCTGTTTAGGACTTGACTTTGATGATCTTCAGATGATAGAGGGAAGATAAAGGCAAAAAAAAAAAAAAAGGCTTTAAATTTGTACCTTGCTTTCCACTGAAGGGGGAAGAAAGGTTTTTAGGATGTTTGGTTATGCATTTTTGCATTTTGGAAATAACTTGACATTTTAGCATGCTCCTAAACAGAAAACTCTCTTTATACCTATTTTTCTCTTAGATTCCCCTAAATGGAAAGCAAACTCAAGTCAACATAGAAATAGGAAATACTATTTTGTTAGCTATGGGTCACCTGAAATGCAAGAAAAATAAGGAAAGGGAGTTTATCTGAAATCCTTCCAGAGAAAAGGTAGTTAACAATGGTGGAGAAATCGTAATCTGATGTTTAGTTTACAATACCTACAACTATCAAGAAGCCTAGTTGTGTAATTCAGTAGGAAAGACTAGCTAGGAGTAGTACTAAGTAGTACTATATTTGCTTCCAGGCGTTGGTACTCTAAATTAGATAAAAATTATACTCTCTAAGGATTTTAGTAGTTAGAATTCACAGGCTAGGTAATTTACTGAAAAGAGAAAATTGAGAAGAACAGAAGAGATCCATACCATACACTGCACAGAGTTTGAGTGGAAATGGCTTCTTATTATCAAGGCACTTGATGTCTCCTTTGGTTAAAAATTCATTTAAAAAGTGGAGTTCACATTTTTCTGTTTCTGTGCACACTTGTTGTTGTTCCAAATTTCTTCAGCGTTTGTATCTCTAGGACCCTTTTTAATCCATCAGAAACCTGTATGGATACCCACGTAGTTTAAATCGAAGCAGAGAGAGCAGCCAGCTGAAGAATATTACAACTAGACAGATACCAATCAGACACACCATCTTCCTCTTTACAACGTTCATTCTAGATGTGGCAGCTTTATCTAACAGCACCATTCCCAGGAAAACGCACATATTAAACAGGGCAATGATACATGTCTCTGCTACAAACTGAGAGTAACTCGCCCTGTGGATATAATGCATATGTCCCGTGCGAGGGTCCCTTTGAGCAAATGATGCTCCTTTTATATGAGCCCACATTTGACCAGATGTCATCACAGTTACAAAAGACAAACCTAATACTGCCCACAAAGTTTTGTTAAAAATAAACTCGCTCTTCAGTAAAGACACCAGTCCGCCAGTGAGCGCCAAAATCGTCCCCAACGTGAAGAGACCACCATCATTTGTAGGCTGGCTGATTCTGATGTTGACGTTTGTTCTCTCACCTACCCACTTAGCCATTTGCTCAGCTATGATACCCCTTCCTTCCAAATGATAAATATCATCTGATGTAAATTCCCTTTTCGCAGAAAAGTGGAGGAAATTTGGAACTGACACCACTTGGATCGTTCGAAAGACTTCAGGGCTTTGATCATAATCCACCATAGCAAAAAATATCCTGTTGGTGAATTTACTGGAATGTTGCCAGGAATTTGCCAAGATATGAAATTCTTCAGCAGCATGTTTGCACATCACACACTGTCTTAACTCGTGGAGAGCAGTAAACATCACAATCATAGAGTAGTTTCTTGGTGGTTCTAGTACAAAATGATAGAACATGGTGTCATTCATTCTTATCACTCTGTTTTTCTTGGTCCAATCCATCAGCTGGCTGACCTTTTCTGCTAACACCTTCTTCCCTTGGGCAGGATCTGAGGGAGCCCCGTGAGCCATGAGCAGCAGGGCCACCACCACAGTCAGAGGTATATGCCAAAGCCACCACAGCACTGCCATATTTTTTTACGTCTTTCTGTTATAAAATTTGTTTTAAGCATATAAACCAAAATGTGATAATTTCTTACAGCAATTAATTGATTCAAGACCTTTTTATCTGTCTTCTTGAATCCCGGTAAACATGATATTAGCAGCTATATCACAACCTCTTGTGGTTATGTCTCGTGTACCAAACATATATTCAAAAATACCAGATCAAACCAGTTGCCATGGAGCCAATTCTGACTCATAGTGACCCCATGTGTGTCGGAATAGAACTGTGCTCAATAGGGTTTTCAGTGGCTGAAAGTAAGAGTGCGAGGGCTTTCTTCCCAGCTGCCATTGGATGGATTTGAACTACCAAACACATAACTGTTTGTGCTACCTAGGGACTAAACCATATTTAGAGTTTATAAAATATTTCATGGGAAGAAAATGTTCTGGGATCAAGGATGTTTGAGAAATATTGTTCTAGCTTCCGTCTTTTGGCTGAGCTCTAGGCTAGCATTTCTGCCTGCTGTGCACCACCTGGACCTACCACAAGCACCTCAAATGTCTCAAAAGCTGTCAAACTCATCCTCCTCTTCCCCACCAAGCCTTTGGTTCTGTTCCTTTCTTCCCTCTGTTAAGGATCATACCATCCTACCAATCCCTGGGGTTTTAAAACTGAGGGACTCTTTTTGGACTCCTCTTTTTCTCTCATCCATCAAACCTAAGTTTGGCCTCTGGAGCCAGACTGCCTTGAGTTTGGATTCACGCTTTACCACTTGTTAGTTATGTGACCCTGGGCACGTCCCTCACTGATCTGTGCCTCAGTTTCCTCACCTGTAAAACGAGAATAGCTAATAGAACCCACCTCATGGAATAGTTGTGCAAATCTCTCAGAACCGGGCCAGGCCCGCGCGTTGGGAGTGTCATCCTGCCTTCCGCTCTACGTCCAGCGCCACCACTGGAGGCAGTGTGGGGTGTGACTTGAGAGAATGAGGACGTGGGGATCATACACACCTGGGTTTCTATCCCCGTGTTTTAGCAGTGTACCCTTTTGTTATCTGAAAAATAAGGATAATGCCTTCCTCGCCTATTAGCTATGAAAATTAAATGTTAACATATTTCCAATACCTAGAACTATAGGGTCGCTATGAGTCGGAATGGACTGGACGGCAACGGGTTTGGTTTTGGTAGCACAGTGTATTGGGCGATAAGGCACGGTTGAATTTTCTTTTTTTCCAAAGAAATAGGTGAATTTTGAGCAACCCTTCTAATACCCCAGTGACGTTCCCCAGGCTTGTACCCTCTACAAACACAATTATCGTTCCTTCTGTGTTTTCAAGCAGATGGATTGAATTGTCAAGTACAGGGTCAAAGGAGTATGTGTAAATAATATTAAACACATATACATTTCTTGAAGGATACCAGCTGGGGAGCCAAGCCGTAGCGGGAAATTTTGATTTTTTCTATGTGCTTCTGGTATTTTATCAGGTCGAGGCATGACTTTTCGCCAAAGTAAAAATGTTTAATGGTTAAATAAAATCAGTGCGCTACCCTTCCTCCTTACTCCTCACTCCCGCTCCTGCAGCCCCAGCCCCCACCCACTCCCGCTCTCTCCGCAGCCGCGCGGCCGCCGCCACGTTCCGGCCCCGAAAGCCTTCCTTCGCCGCCCCGCCCCGGCCCCGCCCCGCCGCGGCCCGGCCACAGGCCGCGGACGCCGGTTCCCGCTCGGGGAGAGGGGCGGTCGCCTAGCAACCAGAGGTGCTTAACAACAGAGGAGCCCAGCCAGGGGAGGCCGAAGTGCGAGCTGGGAAAGGAGGTAAGAGGACCAGGGGAGCGGGGGTGGCGGGGGGCTCACACTGAGGACGAGCTCCCTCCCTCCCTCCACCCGTCCCTCCCTCCCCCCGCCTTTTTCTGAGCCTGGGTGGGGTGTTCATTCAAACCAAAAACGATCATCCTGGGAGGAGCGCGTTAGGCTGGGCTCCTCCCACTGGAGGGCCCCTCACACACCTGCTCCTCCTTCCCCAAGAGAGGGCGGAGGTAGTGTGATGGACAGATGGGGAGGGGGGCAGCGGTACCCCGTCCCCGGTGCCAGATCTTATCCACCCTGCAAAACTAGTCTGTCCTTTGCCTGAGTGGAGAATAGGGTTCCTTCTCTTCTTAGATCCCCACAGGTTCTGCCCAGAGCTGGGGGAGTAGGGGGAGAAGCTCAGCAAGACTTGGTTGCTGGCAGTAGGGGTGGGAACTGAATTAAGGGCCCTTTTTCCTGCCAACCTAGCCTAAAAGTAACTCACCCTACCAGGCACTAGACACCCCCCACCCCATCCCCACCCCCCGCCAGACTCCATTATCCCTTTTCATCTATTCCAAGATCTGCAGGGTCCTGGGGTTTGTGTCTGTGAGTGGATGGGTGAAAGGAAACCTAGCTAATGCCTCACCCAAAGCTGAGTAAAGCAAGGGCTGTTCCCAAGGTTTCCTGCAGGAAGGTGGTTTTCGAGAAAAATGGACAAGAGCACTTCCGTTAGAGGGGGATATTTTATCTATAAAAGGATCTCCTGAATGGTCTGCTGAAGCCTTGTTTTTCCTCTCTCCAGCAGAAAGTGGGTGTCTTGAAACAGGCCTAGGGGTTTCTGACCCTTCTGGCCCCTGCACCATGACCACAGTTAGTGTCAAGCCGAGTCAGCGCTTCCAGCTGTCTGACTGGTACACCAATAGCTACCTGTTGTCCACCAATGCTGAGAGGCAGCGAGATGCTTCCCATCAGATCCGCCAGGAGGCCCGTGTCCTCCGCAACGAGACCAACAACCAGGTTGGGGGCTGGGGCCTAGTTGGGTGGGCTGAGGGATTGCCCCCAGTAACTGACACCCTCCTTATCTGACTCTGTCTCTTCCAGACCATTTGGGATGAACATGACAATAGGACTCGACTGGCAGAGAGGATTGATACTGTCAACCGGTGGAAGGAGATGCTGGACAAGTGTCTAACAGATTTAGATGCTGAGATCGATGCCCTGACACAGGCAGGGAGCCAGGGCTGGGTGCCAGGAGACATCGCTTCGAGGACCCCCACTCACTTACCCCTTCTGGGTCAAAGAACTCTTGATGGTCGTAATTGGTGGCATGTCCATCTGAGTCACTCACTGGCCCCTCTGCTAAAGTGGAGATGGGGGCTACTTTCCAATGCATGGCTCCACCAGTTTCCCTGTACCCTCTTTTTTCTAGATGAAGGAGTCAGCAGAGCAAAACCTGCAGGCCAAGAACCTGCCTCTGGATGTGGCAATTGAGTGCCTTACTCTGCGGGACCGTCGGCGAGACATTGATGTGGTGAATGACACTGTGGAAGATGAGCTGCACAAAGAGGTGGAGGTCATTGATGCCACCAAGAAGGCCTTGCAACAGAAGATTGACCAGGCATTCGAGCAGCTCTGGTAAGGGAGAGATGTGGCATTCAAATGTTCGCATGCACTTGGAGGACATGTGTCTTGAATGTGGAACATAGACATTGTGGAGAATGATTAACTGACTCTTGTCCTAGCTTTTGCCCTTCCTGCACCCATGGCAGACATCACTAATTGATCATAGCATTGTTTCCACTACCTGGACATGGTCTCAGAATACTTCTCACAACCCTGCTCTAGGCAGCCATTATGAACTGATTGGAAGCAGTATGTGAGATGAAGCCTATTTGCTACCACCCCTGAGTACTTTATTGTGTGTGTGTGTGCGCCTTCGTGAATGTAGCTACATAACTGTACGCCAGTGGGTATGTGCAATCACTTGGGTGTCATTATTTTGTCATGGGAAGCTCATCCAGCTGTGTTGGTCTTTGTCCCAACGAAGCAGCAGCTTCACTGACTTCTGCTAGGAAGGGTCATCCCAGATTCCATCACTCAGTGTCCCTTAAATACAATAGGGTCTGCACCCTGGGGCCTTGGGGGATGGTTTCTGATTATGTCTGCCCCTTCCCCAGCCTCCTACAGGAAGTCCGACAGCAGCTTAACTGTGATCATCGGGGCAAAATGGAGACACTGGAGATTGACAGAGGTTGCCTCTCTCTCAACGTCAACTCTCCAAACATCTCTCTGAAGGTCAATCCTACACGCATCCCCAATGGGTAAGAAGAATGTTTCATCAGTCTCTCCTCCTCCCACCACCCACTCACAGGCCATACCCTTGTGACCCCATTATTCCTTGCCACCTGCAGCTCCTCCACACTCCAGCAGTGGGATGACTTCAGTCAATTCAGCAAGAATCGAGCAGAGGCTGAGATGAAAGCAGCCATAGAGCTGAGGGAGACCATAGCCCTAACTATTGCTGAGGTGACTGACCATTACCCACCCCTACTCCTCCACAGCTAATACGGTGGCAGGATGGCCCAAGTGTGCACTCAAGCCCTTATTCTTTGTTCCCTGTTGGCCATGTGGCACCACTTCCCCTCACTTGAACAGTATCCTCAGATGACCATGAGCTTATACTCTCCTCTTGCCCTATTTCCTGTCCTTCAGACCAATAATGAACTTGAAGCCCAGAGGGTTGCAACAGAATTTGCCTTCAGGAAGCGACTTCGGGAGAGGGAGAAAGTGTACAGTGAGCTCAGGTGGCAAGAGAAGAATGTGAGCTTTTGTGTAATCTCCCGGGGTCTGGAGTTCCTTCAGTGGGATGGGGCACCCGATACCCTGCCAAGAAGCCCTGGATTCAGTGCACCATGGTGGGTTCGGCTGGTGGAGACCCAGTCACTCTGTCCCCTGCAGACCTTGGAGGAGATTGCCGAGTTGCAGGAGGACATCCGGCACCTAGAGGAGGATCTGCGGAGAAAGTTTCTGAGCTTGAAGCTGTCACATACCCGGCTGGAGTCCAGAAGCTACCGGCCCAACGTGGAACTCTGCCGAGATCAGGTGAGAGGGTATTCCAATGGGCACTGGCCTCCTTGCTATGCTTTGCTCAGGATCACCCTCTACTACATATTCTTGATGGGGTAAGGGTGCTGGGATGGGCAGCACCCAGGCCTATGGTGGACTTTAAACTCCCAACCTGCCCCACTGCCTCCAGGCACAGTATGGCCTCACCGACGAGGTTCACCAGTTAGAGGCAACCATCAGTGCCCTGAAGCAGAAGCTGGCACAAGCACAGTAGGTTTGAGGAGTGGGCGGGAGGGGCAGGGAGACGCCTTCCACTCATGGCTTGATGTTTTCCTTGAGTTTTAGCTCCCTGACTGAAGCCTGGTGGCTCCAGCCAAAACCTCCCAGCTTTATGTAAATTATGAATGCTTCCTCCCCAGGGATGCTCTAGATGCCCTACACAAGCACCTGGCCCGGCTGCAGGCTGACATCGCCTGCAAGGCCAACTCCATGCTGTTGGACACCAAGTGCATGGACACCCGTCGGAAGCTGACAGTGCCAGCTGAGAAGTTTGTGCCTGAGGTGGACACCTTCACCCGCACCACAAACCGCACCCTGAGTCCACTCAAAAGCCGCCAGCTGGAGCTGGCCTAGCCTCAAGGGGGTAGTGGGAGAGGGAGGTTGGGTGGGAAAGGAAGAGAGAGGGGAGAGAGACTGAAATTAATAAATGCTCCAGACTGTTCCCTGCTACTCAGCATGTAGCCAGCAGGGAGTGAGAGGGTGCCTGGTCCCCCTGTGTATAAAAATATGGAGGAGCAAAAATGGGGACTATCACTCCCCAAGCGCCATGTTCCAAATCCAACTCCTTCCCCTCCTCTCAGGGAACCCCCTTCTGGGCTAGGTCAGCACCCCGTGGGTCCTAGCAGCACTCCTCCCCAGCTCTGCCCCAACTGGCCAAAGCTGCAAACTTCCCAGCCCTTTTGATGCCTACGGTAGGCCCAGTGGGGGCTAGGGTCGCAAAGGGAGGGTATGGGTGGAGGGGGGAAGGCCTGAGTAGGGGCCGGGGACTAGGGCTGCCATGGGACGGAGTGGGGCTAGGGAGTCAGGGGTGCACCGGACACATAGCGAGGCTTTGGAAAATCAGGACGCCATGCCCACCCCTTTAGTGGCCGTCCCGGCCCGCTGAAACGCCGTTTACAGGCGGCGAAGATGGGGACCAAAGGCCGAGGCCTGGCCGAAAAGAAATCTCGCAACCAGAGCTCAGAGGGTGGCTGCGGATCCGATCCACGTTACACACAAACGCTGGAGCTCCGCGGCGCCGCGACTCCGGGCCGCTAGGCGGCGCTGTGGGCGGGGGAGCGGCGCTGAGGCTCCAGGCCACTGGGAGGCGCTGTGGGGCCCGAGGGTGGGGGCGCCATGGGGGGCACGCCGACGGCACCGGAAGTGGTGAGTGGCCCGCGCTCGGATGGCGGCGGCGGTGGCGATGACGGCCGCGGGCTGCGGGGCGGCTGGGGCAGCCCGCTCCCTCTCCCGCTTCCGAGGCTGCCTGGCTGGCGCGCTGCTCGGGGACTGCGTGGGCGCCTTCTACGAGGCGCACGACCCCGTCAGCCTGACGTCAGTCTTGAGTCACGTGCAGAGCCTGGAGCCGGACCCCAGCACTCCCGGCAGCGCGCGGACAGGTGGGCGGGCTGGGCGCACAGGGGGCGAGCACCGCCCGCTGGGTGGCAGGGCCCCGGAGGGACACAGGGGCCACGGGGGGCCGAGAAGCCCTCTCGGGGAGGCAGGCGGAACCGGGGCCGGGCGAGCCAAGGAGTGGGAGAGACGCCAGGGTGCGAATGAGATGAGGCTGGCGAGGGCCAAACCACCAAACCAAACCCAGTGCCGTCGAGTCGATTCCGACTCATAGCGACCCTGTAGAGCAGCACCGGGCAAATCCTGGATGACCCGCAGGCACCTCGGACTCAGGGTGTCTAAATCGTTTTTACACGTGCCTCCAGAAACCTGCCCCCGAACGTTCCCCAGCTCGGGGAATGGCAACAACATCTCAATTGTGCAAGCCGGAAACCTGGGTGTCATTCCCCTGAATTGGGCGTGGTCCAATGTACACTGCACGCCCCGGGCAGATTTTACCTCAGTTCTCTACAGTCGTTACGCCACCAGTCCATTCTCCACATGGCAGAGAATGCTCATTACAAAAGATAAAGCTGACCGTTTTATCGGCATGGAATTCTGCAGCGATTTCCCATTATCCTTAAGACACAGCCAAATTCTTTAACAGGCCCTCTTTTGTGTCTCCAATTGAATGTTACGCTACCCTTCCTTGGTCTTGCTTTCTGCCCTTCAGTTAGTTCCTCCTCGCACCATGCTTCCTCTAGTCCCAGTCCTTTGGATGTGCGGTACCTCTGCCTATACAGCTGTCTCCCTTATCCTTCCCCCTCGCATAGTAAACTCATCACCCCACTCTCAGCTCAAGTGTCATGTGTGAGGTAAAACAGGATCTGATTCTGATTGGAGAACATGTGGGATGGTAAGATAAAGGGGCCAGAGTCTGTACCCTGGAGAACATCAATAGTTAAGAGGGAAGTAGAGTAGGAGTAATAGGAGCTAAGAAAAGAAACGATTTGAGAGATGAGAATCAAGAGAGGGGTATCAAGAAGGTCAGAAAAAAGAATTTCAGGATGAAGACACTGGTCACTGGTGGCATGCTACAAAGAAATGCAGTAGGGGGAAGTCTAGATTTAGAAAAAGCATTTTCAGATTTCAGTGGGCTAAAGAGGAAATGGAAAATGAGAAAAAAGAGTACAATATGGTATGAAGGGAAGGGGAGAGATGAGCTGTAGTTGAGGTGAAGATAGGGTGGAGGGATAGTTTTTAATTTGATTTTAGATTTAATGCTAAGATGAGGAAAACAGCATGTTTTAGGTTGGGAGGTATTTTAGGATCCTTTGGATGAAAGTGACAGAAAACTCAACTCAAAATGGCCTAGGCAAAAAAAAGGGAACATACGGAAACCATAGTGATAAAGAGCTACGGCTGCTAACCAAAAAGTTGGCAGTTCGAATCCACCAGACGCGCCTTGGAAACACTATGGGGCAGTTCTAGAGGGTCGTTATGAGTCAGAATTGACTTGACGGCAATGGGTTTGTTTTTTTTTTTTTTTGGTTTTTATGGACTGATCTAACAGAGATAAGTCCAGCTTCAAAACCAGTTGCCCTTGAGTTGACTCTGACTTGTGGCAACCCCATGTGTGTCAGAGTAGAACTGTGCTCCATAGGATTTTCAATGGCTCATTTTTCAGAATTAGATTTCTAGGCCTTTCTTCTGAGGTGCCTCTGGGTGGACTCAAACTTCCAACCTTTCATTTTGCTGAGTGCATCAACTGTTTGTACCACCCAGGGACTCGAGGTCTGGCTTCAACCAGAGCTGACCCCAGGGGCTCAAATCATGTCCTCAAGACTCAGCTCCTGTCCATTGCTTAGATCTGTTTGGGTCGGCTGCACTCACCAGCAGACACTTCTCATGGGGTGGCCCCCAGCAGCTCTTGCCTCAGCAACACCAGCAGAGGAAGAGTTTCTCTTGGCAGTAGTCCTGACAAAAATCCCAAATCAAGTCTCACTGGCTTGGCTTAGGTCGTATGTTCATTCATGAACTAGGGAATGGGTGTGCTATTTGGCCAGGTTGAAGGTGGGGATCAGCTCCACTGAGAATAGTAGATAATTGGTTCATTGCCCAAAATCAGAGTGCAGTGGCCAAACAAAGGGGGACTGGGTGCTACTCCACTGCAAAGGGAAAGGTTGAGGATAGAGAAGAGATGGGGCAGAGGTGGAAGGAAGAAGGTCCCGGGGAAATGAGCAGGGGTGGGCTTCACCTTGGACTGAAAGGAAGACTAGAGAGTGCCGCTGTGGCTAAGATACCTGGTAGCCTCTCTTCCTAGGGAAGGAGGAGGTGGAGACTGCCTAAGAGTGAGAAGGGGAGGGTGAAGTTAGGGGCTTGAGATACATGGAGAGATGGCAGAATGGGGAATGTGAGGAATGGGAAAGGGGGCTCACTGGGGAATCTGTTTCATTTATTGTAACCATCTCTTCAGAGAAGACCAAATCCCTGTCCCTAGAAGGGTTTAGACTGAGAAGTCACAAAATAACCAGTGGGGCTGGCTGTGTTAGGAGTGCCAGATCAGTGTTCACAGGCACTCAGAGGAAGGAGACGGGGTAGGATGGTGGGAGGAGAGCAGCGGCAGCTGGGAAGGATTTGACCCAAGCTCCAAGATTGGTTCTTGGGATGGGGCAGCAGTGGAATGGAAGAAGGAAGGGGCTAGACTGGGTGGGGCTTCAAATGTCAAGGCAGTGAGTTTAGACCTCATCCTGAAGGCAACAGCCAGCTATTTTGAGCAGGAGAGTGAGATGGATAGTGATATTCTACCCTCAGGAAGAGTTTTCTGGCTGAACGTGGAAGTTGGGTTGGAGGGTGGGGTATGTGCAGGGGAGTTGAGAGGCTGTCGGCATAGCCCGAGCAGGCCGTATTAAGGCTGGAGCTGCAGTGATGGCAGCCAGAGGGGATGAGAGGTTTTCCTTCCAAAATCAGCAGGACGCGGAGACTGACTCAGAATAAGGAATTGCTGAAAACTCAAAGGCCTAGAGCCCCAGAAACAATGGGAGTGAGAGGCTGACTTAAGGTCATTTTAGATGTGGTAACTTTAAAAGGAATAAGCAGGGGTCCCAAGCCTTCACCCCCACAGCCCTGCAGCTCACTCTCACACACCCCCACCCTTTCCCCACAGAAGTATTATACTACACAGATGACACAGCCATGGCCCGGGCCCTGGTGCAGTCCCTGCTGGCCAAGGAGGCCTTCGATGAGGTGGACATGGCTCACAGGTGAGGGCAGGTGACCCTGGGGTAAGTCAAAGTCATTGCTCCCCTTGATCAGAGCACTGATGTCCATGCACGTGTGGGATCCCCACCCTCAGCACACTTTCTAGGGCTGATGCTTCCCAAGCCAGACATGGTAGCACAGCTGGTACAGGGTCCTAAGCACCCCAAGGCTTCCTCTGTTCCTAAACCAGCCCAGTCTCCTGTCTTCCAACCCTGAGAGCTATGTAGTAAACCCCAACTCCGTTTCCCTTTTCTCCCCCAGGTTTGCTCAGGAGTACAAGAAGGACCCTGACAGGGGATATGGTGCTGGAGTAATCACTGTCTTCAAAAAGCTCCTGAGCCCCAAGTGCCACGATGTCTATGAGCCTGCCCGGGCCCAGTTTAATGGGAAAGGCTCCTACGGCAACGGGGGTGCCATGCGGGTAGCTGGCATATCCTTGGCCTATAGCAGTGTCCAGGACGTGCAGAAGGTACTCAGGGCTGGGCCTGCCCCTCCCTCCCTCCCTCTCTCCCTCCCTCCCTCTCTCCCTCCCTCCCTCCCTCCCTCCCTCTTTTCTGCAGCAGGCACAGGTTCTGTGACAGTGGGTTTTGCCGCCACCGTCTTTTCCCTAGTTTGCCCGGCTCTCAGCCCAGCTGACACACGCCTCCTCCTTGGGTTACAACGGTGCCATCCTGCAGGCCCTGGCTGTGCACCTGGCTTTGCAGGGTGAACTGTCCAGTGAGCACTTCCTGGAGCAGCTCCTGAGCCGCATGGAAGAGTTGGAGAGTGATGCCCAGTCCCTCTCGGATGCCAGGGAGTGAGTACTGGTGGAGGCAGGGCTGGAAGACTTGAGTGCACACGTGTGGTGGCAGGAAAGCCTGTGGCACTGCCACAAGGCTGAAACCTGTTCTTCAGTTGCAGATTCTAGGGAGCCCTGGGAAGAAGCTGCTCTGCCTTGGCTGTCAAGGCTCTTGGTCCCAGAGAATACCAGCCTGCTCACACCTAGCCCTCTCTTGCTTCTTCCCCTGTCAGGACAGCCCACCCTTCTGCCCGGGATGGGGGCAGCCTGTCCGCATCCACCTCACCCTCACACACAGCCCTTCCTTCCCCCGCATCTCCACCCTGCTGGCTCTGACCTTGCTGACATCTGTCCCCACACTCCCAGGTTGGGCATGGAGGAACGTCCCTACTCCAGTCGACTGAAGAAGATTGCAGAGCTTCTCGAGCAGGACTCTGTGACAAGAGAGGAAGTGGTGGCTGAGCTCGGTGGGTAGACCCTGATCAATTTGCTCCCCACCTGCCATCCTCAGGGTTAGACTTGGGCTTAGGAAGGGGAAGGGAACATGGAGTCCCTCCAGCCATCACGTTTTTGCCCTGGGCTGACATGACAGAGCCATGGTCTACAGGGATGTGAGCACAGTGCCTTCTTGCTCTGGGCTACTTGATTTTTAGCCTTTCAGACATGGCAGCATGTGCCACCAGTTTTTATAGCTAGTATTGGTAACTGGTGATTTGAGCACTTTCACTGTGTGCTGGGCACTCGGCAGAATGCTGTACATCTGTGATCTCACAGAATCCTGATAGCAGCCCTGCAAGAGTTACTAGCTTTACTCACTACTCACTCTACCCTGAGGAGGAATCAAATCCAAGATACAGGAATCTCGGTGATTTAAGTAACTTTCCCAGTCACACGGCCCAGGTGGTAGAGTCAGGATTTGAACCCAAGGAGTTGTAACTCTAGAGCCTGTGATCTTAATCACAGCCCAGCTTGAAGCTGAAAGTCTTAACTTGGGGCAAGTGGCAGGAAGTCTGGGGCATAGGGTGTAAGTCAAGTCCCCACAATCTGGCTTCCCACAGGGAATGGCATTGCTGCCTTTGAATCTGTGCCCACTGCCATCTACTGCTTCCTGCGCTGCATGGAGCCCGACCCTGAGATACCCTCTACCTTCAACAACCTCCAAAGGACTCTCATCTATTCCATCTCACTTGGTGGGGACACAGACACCATTGCCACCATGGCTGGAGCCATTGCTGGCGCCTACTACGGGATGGAACAGGTGTCAGAGAGCTGGCAGCAAAGCTGTGAGGGCTATGAGGAGACAGACATCCTGGCCCAGAATCTGCACCGGGTCTTCCAGAAGAGTCTGTGAGGGCCATAGCTGCTCGGCTCTGCCATGGTCAGCAGGACCAACTACAGATTGAATTGGAAACCTTGAGGTTCCTCGGCTTGGCTCCCCTGCCTCAGTCTTCCTGAGGGCACCATTGGGCCTGGAGTCTCTGGACACCGTTGGACAGTGCAGGAGGGCGGGGTGCCTCCCTGGTGCTGCGTTCCTGGTTTGCTGCAGAGCCTAAGGGCTCTTCCCAGTGCCTGAGCCAGAAGACATGGGGAACCAGGGCAGTTTTTATTTTGGAGGAATACTTCCAGCGTTCCCTTTTATCTAGGATATGGAATTTAAGGAGGTGAAAATGGTCTGCGGTAGCATCATTTCTCCCTATTGGGTTCTAGACAGTTTGCCAGAAAGCCTGTCTTTGACTGGACAGGACCCCCGAGGCAGCACATTTGTATGGACCAAGGACACAGGTACGTGCATCTAGCTGATGTAGGTACACACCTGGCCCTTGGCTTTGTGGGTTTAATAACAGCTTCCAGTGGAAGTCACTGAGCAATAAACACTTCTTGGTAAATCCCACCACTGTTGCCCATGTTTCTCCCTCCCTGAATAGATTCCTCAGTGAAGACTGACTCCTCAAGCTACTACCTCCCTGTCTGTGCTGTGCTGCCCCAGGAGCTACGAACCCAAGACAGTGAGCTGCTGTTGTCAAGGCAGATTCCTCCAGGAGTTTCTCCAGCTTTTGGCATTACGTGGCCAGGAAGGGCAGAGCAGGCATGATTTGGTGGTGTTTCCAGTTGGAGAGCACTCAGAGTGGCCCAGGAAGCTGGGCCAAGTCCTTTGCTGGAACAGTGGATAGGAACAGGCCAGATTTCCCTCCTCTCAGAACGGGCATCATCATAGGCTGCTCCCCAATTAGGACCCAGGCCCAGCTGTGCCAGGAAGGGAACCCTGTAAAAGATGGCAGAAGGAGCCTTCTGTCATCACCTTTTGGGTGGGGAGGGCACATTCCCTCAGAATGCCTTGGGTGGACTGAATGCTGTATGCCTCATTCTATATCTTGGGCTCCAGTTAAGGCCTTGCCCCGTAAGGAAGTTTTGCACAGCATCCATTTTGAGAAAAGGAAAATTGGAAGGGAGGGGACGCATCCCCTCAAGCTGTGAGGATACTTTGCGAGCGTTCTTCTCTGCCTCCATGGAAGAGAGAAGCTGGGCAGCTCTGCAGCTAGCCTGAGGCTTCAGGACTGCCCTGCAGGCCTGCTTTCAGCCAGGTTGGGGCGCACCACAGGTCTGCTGCCCCAGCTCCTCAGAGCCAGAGGTATCCCTGGGCAGGCTGTGGAACAGGTGCTTTTGGCCCTGGACAGCTCCCCCAGGCCTGTCTTCAGCATTGGGCCTGGCGTAGCTCTGCCCTCAGAGTCATGATTTCATTCATAATTTGTATCCCATGTTGAAACTTGGCCTTGGGATCCTGAGCCAGCGGTCATGCTCCACTACCCCTGAGAGCTTGCAGGAATGTCCCAGGGAAGATTGATCAGTCTCCCCCAGCTCCTGCCGCGGCCTGCCTTCGGTTTGTTAAAGTGCCTTTCAGCATTTATTTGGTGCAGAGCCTTGGCAGCTTGGGAGCATAGAGCACGTCTGATGTGGTGGTGACAGAACCCAAGGTTGGGAGCTGCTGAGGAACACACGCTCCTGAGAGGGGCTACAGCAAGACCTGGAGAACTCCCCAGGCGCCAGGAAGTCCAGAGGCTTGGGCGCCCCCTGCGTGGAGCCATGGCAGCACGGCGCTGTTTTATACAACAGGTTTTATTGAGGTTGTGTCAATATAGTCAGTATTGTTTCTTTTCAAAAAGAAGCCCCATTTTCTTGGATTCCCGAGTGCATTTTTCCCCCATCTGCTGTGACACTACACTTCCTAAACCAGGTTAGAAATGAAATTACTAACAGCAAACATTTAAACCTTAATCTTAAAAAAAAAATTTAAGAATCAGAATATAAAAACGCACAAGGTAATGTAGTTTTCATAGTTAAAACCTGACAAGTTTATCAAAGCTAGTCAGTTAAGTGGGCATCTGAAACTAAGATGCCCTAAACATTTAGGAAACACCAGCCATCCCTCCTTAAAGTCTTCAAGAATGAAACTTGGAAGAGGCTCAACTTTGTGACACAGCCTGTGTGTGTACATGTCTGTGTGTCTCCTGGTACCTTCCTTGACCCCCTGGGCTCGCACTGGAAGCTGGTTGATTGCTGCCAATCAGAAACCCTAACAGGTCAGATTCTGGTGGCTTTGACCTAGGGGAGCAGGAAGTTGAACAAGGGACCCCCACTAGGTATATGGTTTGAGACTTTCCTTATCCAGTTCTTTTGGGTGTTTGGGAGTAAGAAACCTACCAGGAATCCCAGCCAATACCTTTTCTTAAAGTGTCACTTGGCCAGGTTTGGGTTTTCATTTCTCCTTTTGTTGAAAGTTAAGGTGAGCACTCAAATAGCCTGCTGTATTTGGAGAAGTGGGGAGGGATGGGGGACTGGCAAGGGGCCTGAGGGAGCCACAGCTTAGCCTGTCAAAAGCAGTCACGCTCCATTTTCAACAGGGACAGTTTGGAGTTGGCCAGATTGTAGAAGATCACATACAGAATGACCCAAGTTCACACCTGGTATAGGGAAGTGGGCTGGCTTGGCAGGGACAAAGCCTTGAGCCACTGGGAAACTGACCATCCTTGCATCCATCCCCCAGCACTAATCTCAGCTTGATCCACTGAGAGCTAGAATTAGGCACTGAGGGGATGGGAGCAGGATCCTGTCTGTCTCCAGCAGGGGAGCACTACTTTGGGAAAATGGCAGAAGCATCCAGAGCCAACCCATTCCAAAGGGGTCTGTTGGCACCCTTCCTCTCCAAGCCCTAGCCTCCTGGGCCCTAATCCTGCTTAGAACAGGAAATTGGAACCAGAGGGTGAGAGGAGAGGAAGCCCCTACAGATGGACCCCTTTAGTACACAACATACGTATCATATGGTTCTCATTAGAGAAAAGCAAGTGGATGTCTTCATCCCCAAGCTTGGGTGTGCCTCATTGGCCAAACAAGAGGCTGTCCACCTTGGGGATACTTGGATTGGGGACGGGGAGGATCCCCTTATAATATTGTACGAGCAAATCAGCACTACCCCGACACCCCACACACACCCCACACACACCCAGCAGGTGAGAGGGAGAAAGGGAGGGGCACTCATGTTTGGTGATTGATGGTCCTGCCTCATGCCAGGGCCTGTGCTAGACACTTCACAGAGTTTGGTCTCTGGCATGTGATGGTCCCCAGGAGCCTGTGTGGCTGCCCTCAGCTGGTGGGGGCAGCATGGGAGATGGAGGAGATAAAGCAAAAAGCTGCTTCCTGCCCCAGATCACAAACAACCTTCCCCTTGGCTGCAGCTGGAGCGGTGAAAGGGGTTGACCCTTCCCAGGAGGCTGCAGAGGGTCACGCAGCTGTACCCGCCATGGACGGGCCTAAGGCACAGCATAACCACTGGGGTTGCAGTCTGGGCAGGATGTCCGCCTCGATGAGTTCCCTTCTCTCCCTTTCCCCTGATTGTTCAGAGAAGCCTCTGCCATGTGCTGGAGATCCCAGGGGAGCTGGAAGAGCCCCAGCCAAGGACCGTGGGGGAGGCCATCTTGGGCCCAGCAGGAAGGGCAGGCTTGGGAGTGTGTCTCCCCGGGTGGATGGGGAGCTCAGCCCTGCCAGCTCTGACTCACAGAGGAGCAGCACTCTTCACGGCCCAGCAGAGCCCAGGACTCAAAGGGGGTGGGGAGTCTCCTACAGCTGAGCTGAGTGTCCTGGGGCCCTGCCTCCAGACCAGACAGGTTAGGAATTGGGGTGCAGTCCCGACATGGCACCGACACTTGGGAGAGACAGGGAGAGAAACTCAAGTCAGCCTCTTCCAGAAACAATCTCAGCCCATGTGCAGGGAGAAAGCAGGTCAGTCTCCTTTGGCCAAGGCCATGGCCGCCTCTATTCCACCTTTGGTTTTTTTCTCTAAATGGAGGTTCTTTGTAAGTGAAAAGTCTCTCTACCACTACAGAGGAGGAGGCCAGGGCAGCAGGGCCCCCTTGCGGGTTATGTGGGGCAGAGCAAGAACCCTGAAAAGGAGGAGTGGATGTACTCAGTGGAGTAGAGGCCGTTGGCCTGGTCTGAGGGCATCTGCACCCAGACCTGGTCATTGGGCCTCAGCTGGAGCACGGCCCCTCCAGATGCCTGGTCCAGGTAGCCCTTCTTGTATTCGTCGTAGGTGTAGGTGGCTGGCACGTTGTTCTTGTACAGGGCCACCCACACACTGGTGCCCTTGACGTGCACATGGTAAGCAAAGTAGTAGACGCCACCCACAGGGCAGGTGAAGATGCCAGTGGCAGGGTTGTAGCCGCTGTGGCCGTTGTAGAGGGTCCGGTCAAATTTCACAGGCATGCCCGAGGCAGGAAAGGGCGAGGTCAGCACGGCAGTGAAGGCGGGCGTGGCATGGGCTGACAGCTCACCCAGCCCGAACTGCGGCTTGCCCCCCTTGCCCAGCACAGCACCCTCCACGCCACCATTGGGCAGGTGCAGGCCTGCAATGCCAGTCTCATCAAAGGCCCCAGGGGCGCCAGGAGGACCAGGAGGCCCTGGAGGCCCTGGAGGACCTGTGAGTCCAGGGGAGCCAGGGACTCCAGGGGGCCCTGTGGGCCCAGCCATGCCAGGTTCCCCCACCTTCCCTTCTCCAGGGGCCCCTGGCAGGCCTGGTTCACCCTTAAGGCCTGGCAGACCTTGGGGCCCAAGAGGGCCAGCTGGGCCCTGGAGTCCTGGGATTCCCGAGGGGCCTCTCAAACCAGGCTGCCCAGGGAGCCCCAAGTCACCCTTCTGCCCTAGCGCACCCGCCACCCCTGGTCCCCCAGGGCGGCCGGTGAAACCAGGCTCACCCTTGGGCCCCGTTGGTCCAGGGAGACCATGGGCCCCAGGAAGCCCCCTCTCTCCTGGGATTCCAGGTTTCCCAGCCAGGCCGTTGAGCCCTTGGTCACCCCGAATGCCAGGTACTCCTGGGGGTCCTATAGGCCCTGCCTCCCCCTTAGGCCCAGGGGGCCCACGTCTGCCAGGGAGCCCTGCAGACCCAGGAAGTCCAGGGGGGCCCCCAAGGCCCTGTGGGCCCTGCTCCCCTGGCTCCCCATCTTCGCCTGGCTCACCCCTGTCCCCTAGGAGCCCTGGGACTCCAGCTGGGCCCCTGTCCCCCTTGGGGCCTGGCAGTCCTGGCATCCCATAGCCAGTGGGGCCTATCAGGCCCGGGGGACCCCGGACCCCTGGCTCCCCTTTGGCTCCTGCAGGGCCCTGTAGCCCTGGCACTCCTGCTGCCCCTGGTACCCCCACACCGTCCACCCCAGGGGGCCCTTTTGTGCCAACAGCCCCAGGCTCCCCCCTGGGACCTGGCATCCCAGGAGGCCCAGACTCACCCTTGTCTCCAGGGGCTCCAGGAAGCCCATCCAGACCTGGTTTGCCCAAGCCAGCTGGACCAGGGAGGCCAGGGGCCCCGGGGGCACCCCCCTGCCCTGGGGGCCCAGGCAGCCCTGGCTGGCCCACTCCATTATCCCCCTTGAGGCCTCGATTGCCTGGGGGCCCAAGCTCCCCCTGAGGCCCTGGTTCCCCTCGGAATCCTGGCGGCCCTGGCGCTCCCTGGGGACCTGGTTTTCCAGGGACAGCTATGCCTGAGGGGCCAGGAAGGCCAGGGGGTCCTGGGGGCCCCCGGAGGCCCTGGTCCCCTCGTATCCCTGGCTCTCCCCGAAGCCCCGGCTGCCCTGGTGGTCCAACCTTGCCTGGGAGCCCTGGGGGACCAGCCTTGCCCATCCTGGAGAAGCCAGGGGGGCCGGCGGGGCCAGGCTGCCCATGTAGCCCTGGCTTTCCAGTGCCTGGTTTTCCTGGGAAGCCAGGGGGGCCTGGAGGCCCCCGAGGCCCAGGCTTCCCAGGGGGGCCAGGCTCTCCTTTCAGGTCCATTGGCAGCAGTGGTAGAGGCATTTCTGAGAGAGAGACAGAAAGGGGGACAATCAGGGGCCTGGACAGTAGGGACAGGGGACACCATCTACCCCCTTCCCCACACGAGTATGGTGTACAATAGGAAGGGGGCTCTGTAACTGCTCATGAAGACCACTCCATCTTCCCCTCTCTGCACACCCCTCCCTGACTTCACGGGAGATGGAGTTTGGGGGTGACCTAGTGGGCCATCTTGAGGCCTGCAGGGTGTCCTCACCCAGGGCTCCTAGCACCCAACCTACCCAGGCAGGGTTTTACCCAAGAGTTTCAGGTGAGGGACCCTCACAACTGCATGACCTGGGAGTAGAATGGCCACCAGGTGGCACCAGCAGGCCACCTGAGAGGCGGTCGGAGCAGCATCCCTCCCACCTCCCCATATACCTTCCTGCCGCCCATCTGAAGACCTCCTTTACCAGCCAGCTGCACCCTGCTTCCAGACATGCCAGGGATGGGAGGCCCTGGCCAGCATAAGGAAGAAATGTGGGGATGGGAAGATCTTTGGTGGAGATTGAGGGGCTGAGTGGGGGTCTGGTGGAGATGGAGGAAGCTGGGAGTTCAGGGCCAGGAGTTGTACGGTGGGGAAACACTCACCCAGGTACTGGCCCTTGCCCTCACGGAAGGGTGGTCCCACGGGTCCTTTGTGCATGGGCTGCACGTACTTCACGGAGGCGTACCCAGCTGCCCCACCAGCCCCACCGCCAGTGGCTGCCCTCGGCCCACTCTCCAGCAGCAGCAGCAGCAGAAGCAGCAGAGTTGGCGGTGACGGTGGAGACAGGGGTGTCAGAGCCCCCCGCATGGCGTCCACGGGCTTGCTGCAGGGAGGAAGAGAGGGGGTCATCAGGCTGGTTTCTGTGTGGTCTGGCACCAGGCCCAGGGGTTCACAAAAAGATCAGAATTTAGATAGTATTCACAAGCAATTCCCAAAGTCTCAGGGGTCTGCAGAAGTCACCCCTAAACCTCTCCCAAACCTCTCTCCATCCCCACCGCACCTCCCTGGGCCCAGCTGCCTCTTCTCAGCCTTCCCCAAACCAGTCACCCCCTGCAGCCAGACTCACCTTCCAAAGTGAGATACCTCTGCTAACAAGCCTTTGAGGATAACACCCCTGATCATTTACTGGGCTCTCTGGAGGTGCTGGGCTAAGCTCTTTAAAAAAAAAAAAAGCTCTTTAGAGATACAAAATCACTTAGCCCTCACAAAACTTTAATGAAGTGTTACTACTGTCATCCCATTTTCCAGATGATAAAACTAAAGCAAAGGACACTAAGAAGCTGACCTGAGATTTGTCTTAGGTCTGTCTCCACATTACATTGATGCTCTCCCAGGGCTCCCAATTACCTTCAGGATCAAGTCCATGGTGCTTAGCATGACATTCAAGGCTTTTTTAATCTACCCTGTACCTGTGTCTCCAGCACTATTAACATTGCTCCCACCACCCCTTTCTCTGGCTCTGCTCCTCCCCATCCCCACACACCTTTGCCCCAATAATAAGACACCAGGTGGCCTCACACTTCTGGGCCTTTGCACCTGCTGTTTTTCTGCAATGTTCTTCCCGTCTTCTCCACCTGGCAAACTCCTATTCATCCTTCAAGGCTCAGGAAGCTATCACCTCTTCCTCTAAGATGTCTTCTGACAGTTAACCCCTCACTCCTTTGTATCCTCAACCTATCCCTGTCACAGCATTTGGCTCAACTCGGAGACAAGGCCTGGGTGGGGAAAAAGGATGGGGCCCTGGATTTGGAAGGCCACATTGAGTCCTCCACTCACCAGCTGGGTGAGCTTGGGCAAGAGGTTTTCGCTCTTTGAGCCTTGATTTCCTTACTTGTAGAATGGGAAAACATGTCCACACAGAAACTTGTACATGAATGTTCATAGCAGAGTTATTCATAACAGTCAAAAAATGGAAGCAACCAAGATGTCCATCAACTGATGAATGGTGTATCCATGCGATGGAACGTTATTCAGTAATAAAGAGAAACAAAGTTCTGATACATGCGCCAATATGGATGAATCCTGAACAATTAGGCTAAGTGAAAGAAACCAGCAGCAAAAAATAAACAAACACGTATTTTATGCTTCCATTTATACAAATGTCCAGAATAGGCAAATCTGTAGACACAGAAAGTAGATGAGTGGTGGCCAGGGGCCAGGGGAGGGGAGAATATGGACATGAAATACATGAAAAAGCGTTGAATCGTACACTTTAAATGGGTCAACTGCACAGTATGTGAATTATATCTCTATAAAGCTAAAAAATGAGATGACAACAGTACCTGATTCTCAGGGCTACTGTGATGATTAAAGAAACCTGCCTGGCTTGGGGAAGGCACCCATCAACACCTGAATGAGGGACTATCCGGCATTCTTCACACTCAGGGCAAGTCCCCCTCCCCCTGGCACCCAGGGACCTCTCGCCTTTACCTGGCAGTGGAGGGGTGGTTGCGGTGGGTTGTACACACCCAAGGATACATGTGAGGACTAAACCGCCCCCCCTGGTGCTGGGATGCATCTGGGGCTGCAAATGGGCGTTCCTTCGGGCTCAGCATCATAAGGGGCTTCCCTAGGGCCCTGAGGGAGGTCAGTGTACCCAGCTCCTGGGTTCAAATCCCAGTTCCACCGCCAATCTGCTCTCTGACCTTGAGCAGGTCACTCAACCTCCTTGAACCTCAGCAGATTAGTAAACCCGAACTAATGAGCCAGTTTGTGTTCAGGGCTTCCCAGGCTTCATCTTACTCACTCTTCTCAAAGACCCATGAGGCTCATGCAATTACTATCCCCATTTCATAGATGTAGAAACACAAGCATAGACTAAGAAGCCTGCACAGGTCACATGACTGGCAAGTGTCAGAGCTGAGGCCTCATGCCGAGCCAAGCCTGTCCTCAACACAGACCACGTGACTTCTCCGTGATAGGCCTGAGTCCAGGACTCAATGAGGCCATGCTGTACAGGCCTGGCCCACAAGGTAATGCTGATGGCCAGGAGGGGATTATCCATAAGGAAAGTAAGCACAGTGTTCACATTTTTTTACCGCATCAAGATTCTGTTTCTAGGTAGGGCTGGCATCTGCCTCTCGCCCAGGCCCACAGCACCCTCCTACAGAATCAAAGCCTCTTTTCAAACTTACAGTCCCTGACAGGGACAGGTGACCCAGTAAGCAAGGTAAGCACGGGCTTACTTACTAATCTGTAGCGAGCAATTGGTCATTACAATTGTTCACCTTGCTTACTGGGTTATCCGCTCCTGCTGATGGTGCATTTTGCCAGGTCCTGAGTGTTTTACATTTAACCTCCATACAACCCTGTGAGGTAGATATTATGTCATCCCCATGTTACAGATGAGGAAACTGGGGCAAGGTGGTCACCCGCTAATAAAGAGCGTTGTCAAAACCTATGCTCAGCCAGTCTGACTCTTGAGTCCCTGCCCCTCCCCACCCTCTCCTGAGCAGGGTAAAAAAAAAAAAAAAAATGGTGCTTAAAAAGCAACTTCCTCTCAGGGGACATCTAGTTCAATTGGTATAACCTAGTTTATAAAGAAAATGTTCTATATCCTACTTTGGTGAATAGCGTCTGGGGTTGTAAAAGCTTGTAAGCAGCCATCTAAGATACATCTACTCGTCCACCCTGACTGGAGCAAGAGAGAATGAAGAAAAACAAAGACACAAGGGAAAGATTAGTCCAAATGACCAATGGACCACAACTACCACAGCCTCCACCAAACTGAGCCCAGCACAACTACATGGTGACCAGCTACCACTGACTGCTCTAACAGGGATCACAATAGAGGGTCCCAGACAGGGCTGGAGAAAAATGTAGAATAAAATTATAACTCACAAAAAAGACCAGACTTACTGGCCTGATAGAGACTGGAGAAACCATGTGAATATGGCCCCACCAGACACCCCTTAATTCACTACTGAAGTCACTCCTGAAGTTCACCCTTCAGCCAAAGATTAGACGGGCCTATAAGACAAACAATACACGTGTAGCCTAACCACGTGTACGAGACTGAATAGGCACACCAGCCCACTAGCAAGAACAAGAAGGCAGGAGGGGACAGGAAAGCTGGGCGAGCAGAAATGGGGAACCCAAGGCCGAGAACGGGAGAGTGTTGACATGTTACGGGGTTGGCAACAACTGTCACAAAACTGTATGTGTATTAACTGCTTAATGAGAAACTAATTTGCTGTGTAAACTTTCACCTAAATCACAATTAAAAAGAAAAAAAAAAATTTCCCCTTCCCAAGAGCCTTCTAGAAAAGGACCCCTCCTGCACGAGTCACCTGACCTGGGAGGGAGCGAGGCCATCTGTGAGTCTCCCTCTCTCTCCAAGCTGCCCCATGGGTGTGATTCGAGAAGGCTCACTGCACTCCTAGTTGGTGGGGAGGCTGGCACGTGCCAGTCCAGGTGGATGGGGGGGTGGAAGTGAGCGCCTAGTTGAAGGGCTGTAAAAAGAAATAACACCCCTGGAGTTGTACAACGTGGCAGCCCAAGTGGGACCACCATCAGAGCCAAGGTGCCTGGGCCCTCTGAGCCCCAGTGCCCACCTGCCTCCTTTGCAGTGCCACCCCTCCCCTCCCCCACCACACACTTGACTCCTGGGCCTCCAGCCTGCATGCATTCTCTTCCCAGTACTGCTTTGCCTTGCTAATTCTTACTCTCAGGCTTCTGGGAAACCTCTCGGGCTCCTGGTGCCTGTGGGTCCCTGTCATAGTTCTTTCTTCACCCTGTAACTCTCCTACTCTCTCCACAGCCATGCTTCCCTGACTCCTCACCCAGCTCAGGGCCTGGCTGCCGCCCAGCCACGCTCCATAAATGTTTAACGAACTCAATTCACCATCAAATATAAAGAGCAAACCAGTAACTCCTTGGGTCCTTTCCTCAGGGTTTGCACAGATTTGGGAGAGACCCGCCGAGGGGGCCCTCTGCAGGCCCAGAGGAGCTCATTCCTTCATTCTGACTAGAATGAGAAGAGGTAGACTGTCCCATGGCCTGGGTCAAAGAGAACTTTACCTAAGAAGGTCCAGCTCTGGGAATAGAGGGGCACACGGAAGAACAATGAATTCACTTGCTCCTTGATCTCCCCATGGGGAAAGGAGGCTGAGAGCTGCTCTTATGCCAAGCAGGAGGTCAAGGGGCAGGAGGAGGGCTCAACCTGGCTCTGCCCACTCGGGCTGTGTGAACTTTGGCAAGCCATCACCCTCTCTGGTGACCTCTTGGGAAGCAAAGGCAGGAGCCAAGGTAGCTGGCAGGGGGGAGCCTGAGGTAGGACACATACAGGAGACGCTGATTCAGAGGATTGAGCCATGGCGGCAGCAGGGTAGACGCCGTGTTTGGACAGCTGCAAGTCCTTAACGGAGATTTTTCCCCCTTTTCAACAAATCCCCGTAAAACAGCATTTCGTCCAAGTCAGCGTTTCTGTGGCAGCCTGGGCCTCCTCCCGGGGAGGCTGAGGAAGCTGGCCCATGGTAAGTAGTGCTCCAGGGCCTTTCAGACCAGGGGGCAAATGGACCCCAGCAGGAAGAAGCCCCTTTCCCCCATGGACGTGGCTGAGGGAGGAGTAAAGGAGCACCCATTAAGTGATCTCTTCCCACATTTCTGCCACTTTCAAGGGGCCTGACCCAGGAGTGATGAGCAGAGGGGGTATGGGAGATCCCATGGAACTTGAAGACCTACCCACTCCCCATTCCACTTCACAGACGAGCTATCAGAGGTCCAGATAAGAGGGTGGGCCTGAGACTTGGGCAAGCAGGACCCAGCAGCCTCCCCTCCAGGTGGCTGGAACATGGCTCTGCGCAGGCTTCCATTCTCTAAGCTTCCCCACCCCAGACGCAGCTGAGGGAGCAGTGGGGAGCGCTTGGGCAGCCCCAGGGCCTGGCCAAACCACAGGTATGTTATGAGACGCTTCCTGTTATGGAGACATTTCTGCGGGATCCGGCTGCCCTGCTTGCTTGCTGGTGTGTCCTGTCTCCTCACTCACCATCCTCGCTCTCGGCTCTCTCCCCGGGTCTCTGGCCCTGACTCATTTCTCTCTCTCTCTCCCCTCCTCTCTTTCCAGTCCTGTGTCTGTCTCCTCAATAGGTGAGCAGCCTTTCTTGCGCAAACTCTCCCTATCAGGGGCCCAGCAGTCCCTGGGCTCCCATCCCAGCACAGCTACTTTCCAGCTTCATGATTTTGGGCAAGTGACTTGACCTCTCTGAACCTCAGTGTCCTCATCTGTAAAAGAGTGACCTGAGATGATCTGAGACCCCAGCCCCTCTTGCTGTGCTGCTCCATCGCATACCTGATGGTCAGGAAGGAAGTCCTCCCTTCAGTCTAACCACAGTTCCTCCTGCTGCAAAGCAACACCTCCACTTCCATCCCTTTAAAAACTCAGATGACTTGTTGCCAAAGGCCAGGATATTGTGTGATTGACTCCTAAAGTCAATTTTCTGGCCCTCTAGGCCATTTCCCTTAGAGCTCCTGAGATGAAGCTGACGGGGTGGTGGGTGGATGGGGCAGCACAGTCTGCTCAGGACTAGGACCCAAGCTCCCCCAGCCCACCCCAATCCCCAACCCTGCTCCAGTCATGGACCTGGGGAAAGAGCAGAGGAGCCACCCTCCTCACCCCCTGAACATGATGCCCACCTCTACCCCCACTGCCAGCTGGCAACTCCAGACTTTTCCAGGGTCCCTGAGCCCCACTCCCCCATCTCTCTCCCAGCTTATAGAAATTGAGTATCAGGAAGGGGGTTCTGCTTCCTACTCAAGATCCAGCCCTTCTCACCCCACACCTCTTCCTTGGGATAGCCCCCCCCAATCTCTGGCCTCTCTATCCCAATGTCCACATACCCTGCCCAGATACGCTGGCCCCCAGGGGCAGATTAGCCAGTAAGCACGCTAGGCACTGGCTTACAGTAAGCAAAGTACACGGGCCTTAATTGTGTTTACTTACTAATCTATAGTGCACGATTTCACCACGTCAAAGAGTTTCATTAAAGATGTGGTGAAACCTAGGTGAAATTGTACACTAAAACTACCGATTAGTAAATAAGCACAATTAAGCCCCTGCATCCCTTGCTTATTGGGTAATCTGTCCCTGCCTTCCCCAGATACTCTCATCTCTCTTCAGCCCTTCTCAGCCAAGCCTCTTTAAAGAACTAGCCCTCACCCCCCACTCACCCCTCATTTCCCGGGTAGCTCCTCCCCAGAACTGAATCCCGCCTAGTGACCTTGTTCTCCCCTCTCCTCTAAAGGCTCCTCCCCAGATCCTTCTCTGCTCCCTGCCTGTGCCCACTCTGCAGACCCAGGGTTGCCCCATGCAGCTGGATCAGGCCACATCTCCTTCCTGGTTCTCCTGAGGCTCTTAGCAAGCACTGGCTCCCACGGCTCCAGCCCCTCACCAAGGACTCACACATCTGTCTTCAGCTACGACTTCTCCGCAGTCCCTGAGCCCCAGATTCTTGTGTTCAGCTATCAGCTGAGGATTTTCACCTGGCTGTCCCTAGGTACCTCCATCCAAACTGCTCTCATTACCTTCTACCCATTACCTGCTTCTCCCCCACACCCAGATATCCAGACCAGAAATCTGGACATCATCTCCAATACTTCCTTACAGGGCAGTGAGAAATCCTTCTAGCCCATACAGTGCCTTGGTGCAATTAGAAAAAGGCACCCCTCCTTCCAACAAAAGGAGCCCTGGTGGTACAAGGTTAAGTGCTTGGCTGCTAACCAAAAGGTCAGTGGTTTGAACCCACCAGCAGCTCCATGGTAAAGATTTCAGCCTAGGAAACCCTATGGGGCAGTTCTACTCTGTCCTATAGGATCACTATGAGTCAGAATCAACTTGATGGCATACTACCTTTCCAGGGTGCCCTTGTGCAGTAAACAACCTGCACAACCACACATGGCAGCCCTCCTCCTTTCCCCTCAAACCCCCAATCCAATCCTGTGGAATATGTCTCTTCTACTTCTCCCACTTCTGTCTCTTTCCTTCCTTCCCCATGGCCTCTGTCCTAATACAGACCTAGTACTCCCCCAGCACAAAGCCCATGGGCAGGCACATCCCAGCCACACAGAAATTAATTTCTTAAATTAAACTGCTAAATCCTCCCTTGGATTCTCATAACAATCTCTTTTAACAAGTCTCAGCCCCAAGCTTCTCTCTGTTTCCTTCAATACGTCCTACATACACGCCAACAAATTAAAAAAACATTTGCCATCAAGTCAATTCCAACTAATGGCAACCCCATGCATGTCAGAGTAGAACTGTGCTCCACAGGGTGTTCAATGGCTGATTTTTTGTTGATCACCAGGCCTTTCCTCCAAGTTGCCTCTGGGGGGGGACTCAAACCACCAACCTTTTGGTTAGCAGCTGAGCACTAAACCGTTTGCACCACCCAGGGACTCCATATACTTCACCAGTGCTTCTCAAACTTTACTGTGTGTCAGACTCATCTGGAGAGCTTGTTAAAATGTAGGTTCCTGGGCCCCACCCCAGAGATCCTGATTCAGAAGATACGAGGTAGGGCCCAGTCATTTGCATATCTAACTAGCACCCGGATGATGCTGATGCTGACTGTCTGGACCACACTTGGGCACCATGGCTCTATATGACTGATTTCTGTAAAGCACAGTTCTACCCGGGGTCCTCCCCTGCTCTGGGTCCTTCTATGGCTCCCTAGTACTGAGAGGATAAATTCCAAGTTATTCATTCTTGAATTCACATGGCGAAGCGTCATGCTTTAGACCCAGTACAACACAGACAGGTTAGGATGGAGGAGGCAGAGAGATGGGTGTGTGTGAAGGGCCCCAGAGTGTGTGCCATGCCCGACTGTGTCCCTTCCTCCACGTCTCTGCATCGAGTCCAGTCCTCATCAGCCTGTGTGTCTCAGCATCTCTCTACATGTCTCTTGCCAGCTAGCTCTGTGTCCCCATCCCATCTGTCTGCCCATCTCTGTGACCCTGCTTGTCTGTCTTTGTCCTCTCCTGTGTCCCCTACACTGTCTGAGTTCCAGTCTGTGTAAAGCTCTGCTGTTGATCAGCTGGTGGGACTCTCCTGAAGGCTAGCATTAGAGCCCACACCCACCCATACGAATGCCCCTGGCCTCCCTGGACAACCACTGAGCAGACCACAAGGTCTCGATGGGGCCTTGGAGGGTCCAGTACCCATAAGCTGAGCTCTCTGTCCGGCTGGATTACTATGAGACTCTGAACCCCCAACTTATTTTTTATTATTTTTGATATTTCATTTCTTTTTTGTGGTTGAGAATGTACACAGCATAACATACACCAACTCAACAATTTCTCCGTGTACAGTTCAGTGACACTGATTACATTCTTCAAATTGTGCAACTACTCTCACCCTCCTTTCCTGACTTTGAACTGCAGCTGGAGGACTGCTCCAAAGCCAAAGAGCTGCCTGGAATCTAGGAGTTGGGGGATAGAGGGAGGTGGCCAGGAGGGGGCAAGGCTGCCTGGGGCCCCGCATCACCTGGGTTGCTGGCGGGACAGGGGTTCTGCCTCTGCCTACCTCACCTGCCCCACCTGTTCACCTGAGGGTCCTAACATCTTTTGTTCTTGCAGATGAGGTTCTCAGACCACCAAATCAAACGAACCGAATCCATTATTGTTGAGTGTGACTCATAGCGACCCTAAAAGACAGAGTAGAACTGCGCCATAGGGTTTCCAAGGAGCGGCTGGTGGATTCGAACAGCCGACCTTTTGGTTAGCAGCCCCAGCTCTTAAGCACTGCACCACCAGGACTTCTCCCAGATCACCCACCAAAACCAAACCCACTGCCATCGAGTCAATTCTGACTCATAGCGACCCTATAGGACAGAGTAGAACTGCCCCGTAGAGTTGCCAAGGAGCGCCTGGCGGATTCGAACTGCTGACCTTTTGGTTAGCAGCTGTAGCACTTAGGCACTACCCCACCAGGGTTTCCTCCCAGATCACAGGGAACCTCAGTTTGGGAGGCAGCACTGGAAGGAGGCTTGAAGGAAGGTCAGAGTTCAACAGGCCCGTGGGTGCAGGCGATGGTGGAACATTGAAAGCTGAGAGCAGAGCAAAAATCGGGGCAGAGAAGATGGTGGGGCGGCGGGAGGGCACGGGGAGAGATTTCAGGGGGGTGGCCTTCTAGAGGCCGTGAATCTGTAGGTTTGGAACTTGGTGGGGGGAGAAGTAGGCTGGAGATAAAGACATGGGTTCACTGACAGGGTTGCTGCAGCCTGGACTAGGGTCACAGGCTCACCCTTGGGGAAAACACGATGTTTAGGGAGAGAGAGGAGCCCACTGCACCTGTGGCTCTATCCCCATCACCCTAGGATCCAAATAGCCCCAAATTTCTCAGTTCCTGTACCACCCACCTTCTGGCCACATAAGCCCCTTGGCCTGCACTGCCCTTCCTGCCCCTTCCTCCCTGCACAGGTAAACCAGCACCAGCGGTTGTGGGGCAACCTTCCCACCCACGGCGACCCCGTGTGAGTTAGAGCAGAGCTGCACTCTGTGGGGCTTTCAATGGCTGATCTTTCAGACGTAGATCACCAGGACTTTCTTCTGCAGTGCCTCTAAGTGGACTTGAACCTCCAACCTTCCAGTTAGCAGCTGAGAGCATTAGCCATTTGCACCATCCAGGGACCCAGGCATACAGATTATTCCTCATGTAACACCCGGTGGCGTAGTGGTTGAGTGCTATGGCTGCTTAACCAAGAGGTCAGCAGTTCGAATCCGCCAGGCGCTCCTTGGAAACTCTACGGGGCAGTTCTGCTCTGTCCTATGGGGTCACTATGAGTCGGAATTGACTCTATGGCAGCAGGTTTGGTTTTTTTGGTTTAACACCCAGCTCAAATGACTCCTCCTTCGAGCAGCCCTCCTTCCCTTCCTCAGACAGAAGAGCTCCCCCTCTTGGGCACCTATAGCATGACAGTATCTCTTCCCCCACCCCACCCTCTGACACTCTCAGGGTCCCCACCCTGAGCTCCACACCTCTGACAACCCTACCCCCCAACTCTGCTAAACCTGCAAGGGGAAGAAAGCCCCTTTCTGTCTCTGGCTCTTTCTGAGTCCTTTCCAGCTCTGGGCTGGAGGGGGCTTAGGCTGAACCTCCCTCTCCTGGTCCATGTGCCAGGCCCCCAGGCTCTACCCACCTCTGAGACTCCAGACACCCAACTACTCCCCTAGGGGAGGAGCGTCTTGGGGCAAGAAAGTGTCCAGGGCAGTAAGAGCACCAGGCGGGCGCAGATAAACCAGAACAGGCCCTCAGTGGGCAGAACCAGGGGCAACAATGTATCCACAGGTTGGCAGCCAGGGAGCTGGCCCTTCCCCACCAAGGGACACAGGCCTGCCCTCCCTCGCAGGCTCTCCAGCAGAGTTCTTGAGCTTCTGACCTGCACTAGACCACTAAAGGCCAGGAACTCCCCTCCCTGGACCCAGCCACCCCAGGCCTCAGGCCGGGCCAGGCGGAGCCTCCCTAGCCGCCAATCCCTCGCCTTCTGGTTCACATTTGCAGCCTTTTCCGGAGCGCCACCCGCCGCCCCTGCCTCCTCACGCCTGCCAAAATTCCTCGGCCTCCGTGGCTTCCCCGCATGGTGGCAGCAGCAGCGGCGACAGGAGGGGCCATGCTGGCTAGGGAGGGGGCCTGGTGGGAGCGTGGCCAGGCCACTGCACCACGGGCTGGCCAAGCAAACACGGGGCGCGCCAAGGAGCTGGGGCAAAATAGTTCACAAATGAGAAAAAGCTGCTTCTGAGTTGGGCTGGGGTTTTAAAACCCAGACCACAGGGAGCTGAAGTCACCTGTAAGAAGGGCTGCCCTCAAGGACGCCCTGGGCCTGGGAGAGGCTTCTGCTGTAGCAGGAGAGAGCAAGGATAGACAGCAGCAAGCACAGGCCTCATCCAGCCTGAAATATCAGAGAAACCCACCCAAAAAATCTAGCTTACCTTTCAGGTCGGAGGGACCTTAGAAGTTCCCAGCAGAGGCGGGGCCTGAGGATGGAGAAGAGAACAGTGAGGGAGATGCCAGGGCCCAAAGAGGCCTCTGGTCCTAACCTGCAGCCACCACATCGCCCCAGGCTTCTTACCAGGAGCCCCTGCTGGGACACCACCTGGCCCTAGTCTCTCTTTTCAGTTTCCTCCTCCCTTCAGGGAGCCAGGGTCTGTCCCACACTGGGCCCCCGTTCCATCATGCATTCTATGCACACTTAGCAGTGCCCTCTGACTGCCTGGCCCTGGGCTGATGGGGTTCCCCCTGTCTAGAGCTCAGGCTGAAGAAGCCCCTTCTGTGTGCCAGGGTCTATACTAAAGAAGCCCCTACTATGTGTCAGGCCCTGGGCTGGGGTGGTCCCTACTATGGGCTAGGGTCCCTGCTGGGGAAGCTCCTTCTGTGTGTGGGACCCCAGGGTTGGCCCTGGGACACAGAAACAGCTCAACCCCACGCCCTCCCCTGTCCTGCCCTGAGGATGCTGGGGGCTTCAGACAAGTGGGCATCACCTAAGTAAGTGGCTAAGGCATCTGGACTGTAGGAACCCAGAGGGGGAATATTGCCTCCACCATGAGTTTCCTCGGAAGGCTTCATGGAGGGAGGGGCATTGGAGCTGGATCCTGAAGGATGAATAGCAGTCTGAAAGGCAGGCAAGGTAAGAAAAGGTATTTCAGGCTGTAGGAAGCAGACTGGCAGATACAGGGAAGGGCCAGAAGTGCTGTGGGGCTGGGGAGGACAAGCAGGAGCTGAGAAGGCTGGGGCAACATGATGAGGCACCTTGAACACTTATCTTGGATTTTTCCAGAAGGGTATGGGGAGCCACGGAATGCTGTTCAGTGAGAATGCGATATGGTGAGAGCCTTGAATAGTCATTTCTGCCTCAACGCAAGCATGGTGCTGGGCTCTAACGTAAGCCTGAGTCCAGGTCACACCACTATATACGGAAGAGCTGGGGCTGTAAGCCAGGCCCAGACGTGACTCCTGGTTGGGTGGGGAGGGGACGCCCAGCCAGCACACCTGGCAAGGAGGCCTGAGGCCGCGTCACTCTCTCCCCCAGCTGCTTGCTCGCCTCTGCCCGCTCCCATGGAAACTCTGACATCCCAGCCCTGTCTCTCACTGCAGAAGCAGCCAGATGCAGAGCCAGCAGCTCCTAGGCTTCTCCCCAACTCGGCTGAGCCCAGCTTCCATCCCTGCCACTCTGAACACCATGACCCCAAGGGTAGGTCAGGAGGCCGCTTCTGAAGCCCCAGCCTGGCTGGTGAAGCCTGGATAGGGTGTCTTCACTGCCCAGCTCTGCCCCAGTTCTCTGGCCTCAACCCCCCATCTCCACCGTGGGGCATGGGGTTCCCTAGAGGGAGAGTGGAATTGGTAAAGATACCCCCTTATTCACCCACACCTGAGAGGTGACAGTCCCCACTCTACAGGTAAAGACATTGAGGCTCAGGAGAGAAAGCGGCTGATGTTGGATGTGGGCTTTGAAGTGGGAACATGGATTTAACTGTGTGGTGCAGGGAGGGGCCATCAGCCCAGGCCGAGGGAACAGCAACACAAAGGTACAGAGGTGTGAAAGCCCTGAACATATTCAGAGGGTGGAGGTAACTAATCACAGGTAACGTTTATTGTACACCTACTATATGCCAGGTACTATTCTGGGCACTTATTATGGATTATCTCATTTATTCCTCATAACAACCCAATCCTGTAATTACTTCATTTTCTCTTACAGATGGGGAAACCTAAGGACAGAGAGGTTAAGTAACTGGCCCAAAGTCACACAGCTCTTGAGAGGTAGAGCCTGAATTTGAACCACTAGGCTATTTGCTCCAGAACTTCTCCACTATACAGACAATTTGAGGCAAGAAGGGCTGTCTGGGGTCAAAATGAGAAATGCCTTGAATATCAGAATCAGATGCTTTGCCTTGAGTCCAGAGACCCCCTTGGGCGAAGCCCAAAGCTAGCTCCCACCACCTTCACCCATCCCAGCCCTTAATAATAAGCCAAAAACCGAACCCTGTTGCTTTTGAGCCAATTCCAACTCATAGCGACCCTATAGGACAGAGTAGAACTGCCCCATAGAGTTTCCAAGGAGCAGCTGGTGGATTTGAACTGCTGACATGTTGGTTAGCAGCCTGAGCTCTTAGCCACTGTGCCAGCAGGGCTCCACCCTTAATAATAATTGTCTCTAAATCCCAAGTGTATTTTATGCACTAGACACAGCTCCAAGCATTATTTTGTCAAACCTCCCATAACTCTGTAAGGCAGAAACTACTGTCCCATTTTACTGAGGAGGAGCATTGAGACCCAGAGAGATGACATCCATTATTCAAGGTTACAGGGCTAGGAAATGAAGGGGGTGGGAGTTGAACCCAAGTCTGACCATCCCCAAGGTTTTTGAACCCCTATACACTTGGGCTTTCTGGAGACATGGCTACAGATGCTACTTTCCCTACCCCCTCAACCCCCACCTGTACTGCCTGAACCCAGATGGCAACAGGGAGTGGCAAGGTTGGGAGCAGAGTGGGCAGCTACTATAAAAGGCCCCAGGAGCCCACTCCAGTTGACCAAGGTCCCCCTCCGTCCTACAAGATAGGAAGTTGGGTTGGGTGGGTGTACCAGGGTGGTGCTTTGTTCTTAGCCTCCACCCCCAGCCACCTTCCCTAATCCTCTCCGTGAACTCCTCCACTGGCGACATCTCCCCCTTGCACAGAGCCTGCTGCCAGCTAAATCCCAGGCCAGATGTGGGTGGAACAGTCTGCCCTCCAGCTTCTGAATGCTGCAGGGCTCCCAAGGAGACTGGCCAGGGCCCCAGGCTGGCTTCCCCATTTCATCTTTCCAAACTGAGGTATTAATGGCCACGAGGGAAACAACTAGCCTCAAGGGGTAGGCCTCAAAGGAGAAGGCCCCACTTTCTGAGCCCCTACCACAAGCAGGCACTGGGCTAAGAGTCTTTCTTAAAAAAATCATGCAGAACCACTTTGGGACCCAGCTGCGTATCTTCATATCCCAATCCTACCTCTTACTAGCACGTGACCTTGCCTGTCTGTGTCTTAGCTTCTTCATCAGTAAAATGGCAACAATTTCTACCTCATAAGGTGTTTGTAAGGACTCAATGAGTTAATTTCATGTACTTAGAGCAGCATGTGGCATATAAACCAAAAAAACCCAAACCCATTGCCATCAAGTTGCTTTCAACTCATGGTGACCCCGTGTGTTGCAGGTAAAACTGCTCCACAAGGCTTTAGTAGCTGTAATCTTTACAAAAGCAAATTACCAGCCCTTTTTTCCACAGCACAACCGGGTGAGTTCGAACTGCCAAACTTGGTTACTAGTCTCAAGTGCAAACCATTTGTGCCACCCAGGAACCTTGTCTGGCATGTAAGAACACTCAATAAACGACGGCACTGGGTATTATTGTAATTATCTTCACCATGACTATTCCAACAGCCCTGTGAGGTTAGTACTATAAACCCATTCTACAGATGAAAAAATAGAGGCTTAGAGAGAAGTCATTTGCCCAAGTTTGCCCAGTTAGCCAGCAGTGGGTGGTTCCAGAGTTTGAACACAAGCTGAGTGAGCACAAAGATGACAAAGACAGCCTCCCATCTCCTCTGAACTGAGGCACAGTGTGTGTGGGGAGGGGGTCCTCAACGCCTCCTCAGCCCCTCCTATCTGACCCCCAGAGGCCCCCAGCCCCTGCTGTCTCTGCAGGAGGGGACTCTGCATTCCTGGCTAAGCAGCCGGATTTGCTGTGCTCCAGGAACTATGAAAAGAATGTTTGCCACGAGCTGAGCCGCGGTAGCCCTGTCAGAGGAAGTGTGGCCTGGAGGGCCCACGCAGAGCTGCTTGGCAGCCAGCAGCCACCACAGAGGGAAGGAAGGAGGCTAGACGGAAAGGAGAACTTCCAGGCAGTTAGGGCTGTGGACGCTGGATGGGGATGAAGTCCAAAGAGTCGGCCTCCTGGGCTTCCTTCAGGACAGGAGAAATAGTCCCTCCATCCGCAAGTCAGCCTTCTCCTCACCACTGCCCTTGAGGAGAGCCAGGTGGGCATTAGTGGCCCATCTTATGGACAGGGTGATGGAGACTTAGAGGAGGACTTGAGATCACACCTTAGAGGAGCCTGAGGTGACACAGCTCCAGTGGCAGGTCTGAGACCAGAGACCAGACCCCTCGGCTCAGACTCCCCTTCCTTCCAGACACAGCCCTGCCTGACATGGACGCCCCGTACACACACACACACACGCACGCGCACACACACACACACACACACACACTGGAGCCACAGCAGATTCTTAGATTCTAGAAAACACCATCCCAGTCCTCACTGTTCTGGGCCTTCTCTGGGTGCGATCTTCTCACACCTGCTACTTCGCAGGCTTCCCCCCAGAAACACATCCTGTGCTGTGAAAATGCCTGGCACACTGTGATGCTCAGCAATTCACTTCTCTCCCCACCAGGTCAGGACCAGAAGCCCCAGAGAAGGAAGCGCCCCAGGAGGTCAGCGGGAGGAACACAGTCTGTGCATTCATTCTCACAGTCCTAGAAGGGACAATTCTCTGTGCCTCTACTTCCCCCTCTGTTAAATGGGTTACCAACCCCTGCCTTGCAGCATTGACAAAAGGCCTGAGACGTGAACCTGGCACACAGTAGGTGTCCAATAAACTCTTACTGATGCCCCTCCCCCAAAGAATGAGGGATTGAAATCAGACAGCCTCAGGCCCAGGTTCCTTCCACCCCAGGTTCCAGGAGGGCCCTGCCAGGAAGGGCTGCCTTTGGAAGGAAGGGGAGGCTGAGCCAAGGCCTGGTCTCTGGTCTCAGTTCTGCCACTGGTGCTGTGTGACATCAGCCAAGTCCTCCTCTAAGTCTCCATCACTCTGTCCATAAGATGGGCCAGTAATGCCCGCCTGGCTCCCCTCACAGGCAGCGATGTGGCACTAACCCCCCTTTACACCCCCACAAGGGCCCCTCCAGGCTGCATGGGGATAGTCACCCCCAATTCACAAATGTCCAAGAATCCAAATGGAAGCAGAGTTAGGTCCTCCCTAGTCTTCTCTCAGGATCCAACCAGAGCACAGAATCAAGAGTCTGGGGAGGGTTCTGGGTTCTGTCCCCTGATCATGTGTGTGACCTGGGACCACTCCTCACCTCTCTGCAGGCAAAAGCACCCCAGAGGCAAGTATTAGCATTCCCATTGAATAGATGGGGAAACTGAGGTACAGAGAAGGAAAACCCCTTACCCCAAGTCACATAGAAAGTAACCCAGATCTGACTCCCAAGGCTGCTCTTCCCTCACCGCACCTGCTGACTGACTCCTCTCAAAGTCCTCTGTCCACACCTCGCCCGCCCTGGAACAGAAGGGGTCTGGAATTCCCTTTCTGGAAGCGTGACTTCCATGGAGGATACGGGGCCTCACATACTCACCTGGGCTTCTGTGCACAAGAGCTAACCACATCCCAGGCCGCCCAGACACTACCCCCCAGCTCATAGACACACTAAAGGTCCGAACCTCAGCTATTTGAGTGTATCAGATCTTGGGGTCCAAACCCATGTCTCCCCCTGACTTGCCTCTTCTGAGGACGAAACGCCACCACCTAGTGAAAGGTTCCTGGGCCCCGCCTCCCCTCACCCTCTCAGCCAATCAGTCACCGAGGCCTGTCCAGTCTTCCACTCCTTCCTCTCATCCCCATGGCAACCACCCCATTCAGCCCCCATCATCTTCCAGCCTCCTCACTAGTCACCCTGCCTCCAAAACCCCTTCTACCCTCCCCCGCAAGAGCAGCCAGAGTGACTCCCAGGTTGCACCCCTCCCCAGCTCACACCCTTTCTCTGGCTCCCCCACCTAAAGAATCAATACTCTTAGGCAACAGACAAGGCCCCTGGAAATCTGGCCTCAAAGTTCTGTGTCCCTCCCACTCCCCACTGTGTAATCCAGCACTACCCAATTACTCATTATCTGTCCTGAAAGAACTCTTCCGCTTCCCACCTCTGCACCTCCGCACATGCTGTTCCCTCTGTCTGGAATACCGCCCATTCACCCTTTCCACCACCTGTACCTGTCAGAATCCCTGTTATCCTTGGAAGCCCTTACCAAAGCCACCTCTTCCACACGACTGATCGCCCGCACTTTGGCTTGCATGATGCCTCCCCTTCATGTACCCTGATGGGCCCCTCGAGACCACAGCTGTGCCCCATGTGAAAGGCTGCTGCACCTCTTTCGTCGGTCCACTCCAAATCTAAATGCCTCAGGCAGGCCCTGGATGGGACCAGCTCATCTGAGGCCCTGCTTCCCTACAAAGAGAGCCCAGTGTCTGCCATCAGAGGGCAGGGAAGCTGGGGCTCTGCCAGCCTTCCGTCTGACTCGGGCCCAAGCGAGGAGACAGTGGGGGGGCCTCAGGCTGACAGCCCTGACTCATATCCCTCCCCTCCCTCTTACTAGTAGACACATTCACTCCCATCTTTTCTTTCCCCTTCCTCTGAGCCAAAGAGCAGAAACACTCATTTTCACTGCGGTGGACAGAGTGAAATCAGAGAGAGAGCCCCTGGTGAGTGCGTCTGAGTGTGAGGGTGTGGGTGTGTGTGTTGTTCTGTCTGATTGTGTCTGGCTGGGTAGCGTGGGGCTGCAGGAGTGTGTGTCTGTAAGAGTTTGGGTGTGTGTGTGTGTGTGTGTATGCCTGCCTGTCATCGTTTCAGCTTTGTGATGATGTTTCGGCAGAGGAGTACGCCCACACGTGGCTAATGAATGTTTGAGGCTGTGTGTAATTGTGAGTGGCAATGAGTGTACCTGTGTGAGTGAGTCTGTGGTTCATCCCACTGTTGTTTTGGGGTGACTGTGTGTCTGAGTGTCTTTGGTGTCCACCAGTACAATGAGAGGGCAGTGGGACATCTATCCCCTGAGGAGACTGCTCTGACCAAGATGACCAACTCCTCAGGGTGCCTCTCCCAATCCTCATCTCCTCCCCTGGGCTCCAGAACAGGCTCCCTGAGGGCCCGCATCTGCTCAGGGTAGTGAGGGTCAGTCCTATCTTAGCTCAGTCCCAGAGAGGGGCCCCAGGCTGCTTGAGCCTCCAGCCACCATAGACCATAGCCCTCAGACCTTTCAAACACCTGGGGCAGCCCCTGGGAGGTATTTGCAAAGAGCACTCAGAGGAGGGGATGGACCCCTGCCACCAGACAAGGGCACAGGCCTTCTCAGCAAGAGGGACTGAAGGCAGACTTGAGGAAGGACTTCTGGGTTGCCAGGGTGCCCTGAGGGAGGTCAGTGGCATTTCTGTGTCAGGAACCTGACATGTTCTCACACACACTGACAAGCACACACTGACTGACACACATTAATAACACTGGCAGATACCTGTTTCCCCTCATACCTCACAAATGCACACACTGACAGGTACACACGCAGGTACACACACAGGCACACACATACAAGCATACTCAGAGGGGTCTGCCCTTCTCCAACTCACAGTTCCTGGCTCCTCTGGCTAAATAGCATTTCTCCGCCTGAGGGCTCCTGGGCCAGTGTGTCTCCAGGCCAAGGACAGAGATACTGGGGATGTTGTACTGGGGTCCTAAGACCCCAGTCCCTGTAGCCAGGCAATAATAGCACCCTCACCCCCTGCAAGTCCCCATCTGGAACTGAAGGGCGGCGCTGAGTCTCTGGCAAGGGCATTCCTCAAAATCTCACTCTCCAGCTTAGGGGGAGGCCTGTAGGGCTCCAAGAACAGGAGGGACTTGGGGGCAGAGGCAGAAAACCAGAAAAACTGGAAGGTGACCAGGAAACCAGAAATGGCAGAGAGATGAGAATGGAGCAGTGGGTGGGAGCTGAGGGGGCTTCCCTTGCCTGGTGCTGAAGGGGGCTCTGGCCCCCACTTGGCCCTCTCTCCTCCACCACACTGCGAAAGAGACTTTGTCTCCCCATTTTACGGGTGGGATACCATGTCCAAAGCCACATCGTCTGGGATTCCAACCCGGGGCCGTCTGATGCTGGAGCCCCAGTTTCTGGGAGAGAGTGGGGCTTTTTCTGGGATTCTGCCCTGCAGCTCTGGATGGAGGAAAAAAACGAAAGCAGGGAACGAAGTGGGCTCCCCAATTTTGCGCCGACTCCCTGGCCCGAGTCACCCTTCCCTTCCCTACCCAGAGACTGAGGCGCCTGCCCCGCTGTCCGGTAGAGTCTTGGCGGAAGCCCAGCCAGGGTTCTGCCCTCGGGGCACCCCTAGGTCCCAGCCTCAGTGCCAGCCTCCTGGCTTTACCTGCAGGGCGGCGGCGGGGCCCGCTCCGGCCGTCGAGTGCAGCCCCGAGGCGGCGCCAGCACGCAGAGGCGCGAGGGGCGCGGGCTCCCGAGGGGGCGGTACGGGCCGGCGGCGTCTGTCGGGGTCCGAGCCGGCGGGGCTCCGCGTCGCTCTGCCGGCCGCCCCTCGCGGCTGCCGGAGTGGGCGGGCGGCGCTGGGGAGGGGGGGCCCGGACGGCGGGAGGGGTGCGGCGGGGCGGGGCCTCCACCCTCCTCTTTCCACTGCCACCGCCAAGGCTCGTGCCCCGCCCGGCCCGAGTGCGCGCCCAGCGCCCGGGCCCGCACCCCTCCAGCCCCGGGCTCGGACACCGGCCTCCCCCGCCCCGCCACCGCGAGATCCACCCTGAGACCCCAACGCACACGCACAGCCTAGGCAGCTCACCCACCCTGTGTCTGCGTCTAGGGCCCTCGAGGGCTCCCTGTCTAGGGGGGCAGACAGACGCAGCCGATGAGGAAGGAGGACATGGCGTGGTCACTGTGGTAAAGGGGCTGCACAGCGGTTGTGGCCCGTAGAGAAGGAATCTACAGAAGGCTTCCTGAAGAAGGTGACCTAGGCTGAGCTGAGAAGGATGAGGACTTGAGGGTGGGGGAGACAGTCGGGATCTGCATTGTGGGCTTAGGGAGATGAAAGGGGTGTGGTCACAGAGGCGCTCAGGAAACAGATGCTATGGGATTTTGCAAGCCCTGCTAAAGCTGATTAGCCATCGCCTTCATGGAACTGGGGAGCCACAGAAGACCCTGGAGCAGGGCAGTGATGTGGTCAGATCTGTACTGTAGAAAGTCCCCTGACTGCTGTGTGGAGGAAGTTGGGGCAGAAGCACCAGTGATGAGGCTGCTGGAATAAGTCTGGTGTGGCCCAATGAGGTGGACAGTGGGATTGAAAGAGTCAAGTGTAAGAGGAGTTATGGAGATGGGATGGGCAGGATTTGGAGATGGGATGTTGGGGTGAAGGGTCTAGGGAGGAGGAGGCATCAAGGATGGCGCTCAGGTTTCTAGTTAGGCACTGGGGGAGGATGGTCCAGGACAAGGAGGGTGGTCAGTTGCATTGAGTTGGGTATGTCTGTGGGACTTCCAGATGTCCGGAAGGGAAGTGAGAATTCTGGCCTAGAGGTTAGGAGTTTACAGCATCCAGATGGTGAGTGATGCCACAGGGCTGAGGAGCTGGACCAGGGAAAGAATCCTGGGCAAAGAAGCAGCCCAGACCAGGGTGTGGGGAATGGCAACATTCCAAGGGCTTACCGAGGAAGAGGAGTCTGCAGAGGAGACTGAGAAGACACGGCTGGGAGGTGGGAGGAAAGCCAGGAGAGGAGCCTCTCAGAAGGCACAAGCAGAGTGCAGAAGGCAGGGAGGCCCCCAGGGTCAGGTGTCACACAAGAGCATCCTTTGGGACTGGCAGTTAGGGGTCAGTGGCTAGGCTGGGGGGCAGAGGCAGGAGCCAGGCTGCAGAGGCTAAAGGGGCAGCCATTAGGGGAGACGGTGAAGGCAGCAAGTGCAGTGGAATAAGTTTAGATGAACTGAGGCCAAGAGACAGGGTGGGTTGGGGTGAAGGTTTGTGTATTTTCTTTTTTTGTGTTTTAAGTGGGAAGGAGTTGAGAACTTCACAGGACCAGAAAAGGAGCAGGGAAGGCCCAAGGATGCCTGTCTCTGGGTCAGGGCCCACCCGGCTCGCCCCTTCCCCCTACTGTGCCTGCCCTCCTTGGGCCTCCCACTTTGCTGTTCCCCTGCCAATGTACACACCAGCCCCGCCACTCCTCAGTGGGGCCTCTCGCCCTCTCCCACCTCTGGAGTCTGCCCTACTCCTATCCCACCCCTCAGACTGGAGTGATTGCCAGGGGTCTTTGGGTCTGACTTCCTGGCCTGAGCCAGCCCAGATGATCTAGAGAGGAGCCAGGCTGGGGCACTGCTGAGGAAGGGAAAGGGGCCTGGTTGGCAGGGTCCCTAAGAGGACATGGGTGGGAGTAGAATGCTGGGCCCTTCCTAAACACTGGTGTGAAAAACAGGTCCTGGGTGGGGATCACATGGGGTTGAGTATTCAGGAAGGGGATGGGGTGCAGGGAGGGGATGAGTGTCAAGCAGCAGATACTACAGGCTGAAAGCATAGACGCCGGAGTTTCACTGCCTGGGTTCAAATGGAAGCTCCCCCACTTACCAGCCGCATTATGCAACTTAGCCTCTGGAACCTAGGTTTCCTCACCTGAAAAGCCCCGAAGGCTCGTTGTGAGGGTTGGCTGAGTTAATCACGTGAGTGTGAGCTGTTCTTAGAAAGGAAGGGGAGCTTGGTGAAGCAGGCTGGCAAGTGAGGGGGAGCACAGTGCCAGGGGAAGGGGCTCCTCTGGGCTCCGAACATACACTCACTCCATCATGAACTCGGCCAGTCCTCACCGTTGATCCCACCCTGAGTTCTCCTGACTCCTTAACTTTTCCTGAGGTCCTCGGGCCTGGTGCTGTGTGACACACACTGTCCCCAGCCTTCTCTCTTTCTTCCTCCCTCCCTGTGCCCTGCAGGAAGGGCAGCCCCAGCTGCTTCCTCTTTCAACCAGCCCCCGGGTGACCAAGCCTGGGTCTTGTCCTGTTGCCTGGTCCTGTGGCCAGTAGGGGCTGTGACAACTGTGCCATGGCCCTGCGGTGGCTGCCTCCATGTTCATCAGCTATTGGCTCAGCAAACGTCAAGGCAGGAGATGAGTGTCCTAGATCCAGAGGCCATGGATTTTCCCACCCGGGCTCACCTCTGGGCTAGGCCAGGTCAAACTCCCAGCCAGCCTTCCCATTCCTTCTACCAGGAGCTACCGCCTATGGTCTGTGTCTGGCGGGTGATATCTGGACATCAATGGGTCACTTCTGTGCGTGGTTACCTGCTGTGTGTCCTTGGACAAGTTGCTGTCCCTCTCTGGACTTCAGTTATCTCAGCCACAAGATCAGAGGTTGGTCAGAGCAGATTCAAGGACTGTTCTATGCCTGAACAGGGATGAGTGGTTAAACTGAACCAGACAGACATGTAACCTGCTTAGCACAGCCCCTAGCAGGGCTGACCTGGGCACCCGCCTGGAGGTTCAGAGTGTGGGCTGAGGAGTCAAGCAGCCCTGGGTTTGGATCTCAGTTCTGCCTCTCTGTGACTGCGGGCAAGTGACCTCATTTCTCTGAACTTCAAATTCCTCCTCTATAAAGGGGGGATAATGATAGTGCTTAATGACAACAGCGAGGAGCCCTGGTGGTGCAGGCATTAAGGGCTCAGCTGCTAACTGAAAAACCAGCAGTTTGAACCCACTAGCCACACTCCATGGGAGAAAGATGTAGCAGTCTGCTTCTGTAAAGATTTACAGCCTCAGAAATCCTATGGGGCAGTTCCAACCTGTCCCGCAGGGTCACTATGAGTCAGAATTGACTTGATGGCAACGGGTTTTTTTTTTTAAATGACAACAACAAACCCTCAGAGAGCACATAGTCCTGCCAGGCACTGTTCTGAGCATTTCACACGGATCAACTAGTTTAATCCTTCTTTCTATTGTCCCCACCTTGCAGATGGGAAAACTGAGGCACAGAGGGGTTAACTGACTTCCCCATGGTCACACAGCTAGAAAATGGGTCAGCTGAGATTTGACCCCAGGCAGGCTGGCTCCCGAGTCTTCGCCTTTCCCACAGTCCTATAGGACCTCTTGTTGGGAGGGTAGAAGAGATAGCCCATGTAAAAAACTTGGCACACAGTAATGGCTCGATAAATGCTTTTTTTTTAGATTAGGTGCCACTGAGTTGATTTCAACTCATAGCGACCCCATGTGACAGAGTAGAGCTGCTCCATGGGGTTTTCTAGGCTGTAATCTTTATGGGAGCAGATCACCAGGTCTTTGTCCTGCAGAACCACCGAGTGAGTCCAAACGACCAACCTTTGCGTTAGCAGCCGAGCTTAACCATTTTGCCACCAGGGCTTCTTCAATAAATGCTAGTAATCACTATTGCTCTTACCATTAGTCTTCCATTTTCCATTCCTTCTAAATCTCTATCTCAATCTGCCAAAAAGAAAACTCTCTGGGCTCCAACCACCCCAGGTTGGAGCCTGGAGTGGGGAGGGGCCTGGATGAAACCTTCCCCTTACCACCTCTTCTCTCCATCTGGAAAGCTGAGGGCAGGGCTGCTTGTACAGATGTGTGGCCCAGGGTGTGCGCATAGTCTGGGGAGGGGGCGTGGTGCTGGTAAGTTCCTGTTCCATCAGGGCCTTGGTGATTCTGAGACTCCCTTGCCCCCCACCTCTGACTTCAAGCATCTGTTATGAGAATGAACTCCTGGCTCTACAACTCCTGGGAAGTCATTCCCTCTGTCTAGCCCTCCTTTCTTCTTTTTCTGTTGCCAGAGGCCTCTCTCACAAGGCTAGGCAAACAGAGGCCCTTCCTGCAGCCTGAGAACCCTCCACCATTCTCCCCACTTCCACCCCAGGGGACCTCTCAGCCCCATCCTCAAAAATCCCAGTAATGCAGTGGAAATCAAATTTACCTTAAATATTCTAATCTTATAACAATTTTGCTTCAATCAACATCAAAATGTGACCACATGTGCCCAGACCACCCAGTAGCCTGATTGGTGAAAGGGGCGATGAGTTTTGGGGGATGGAGGGCAGAGGGCTGCTCTCAGACACGGGCCTGGCTCCGGAGGGGCTTCCTGGGGGGAGGACTGCAGGTCATTCAGTCCATTTCTTTGCTTTCTCCTGACCTGCCTACCCTGAGCCATCCTTCCCCTCCTTCACTTTCCCTGGGGCTGCCCAGGAAGCATGCCAGACCACATGATCAGTGGACAGTCATACTCTCTCCTGAGTAACTGGGATGCGGTAGAGTTGGGGCGTGGTGATTCTCCTCACGCAAGCGGAGGCCAGGGGCGGCTTCACAGGTGTGCAGTTTGCACTGTCACACAGGGTCCCACGCCAGGACTCCACACTTGGTTTATGCGCTACTGGATGGTCTTGAAATTTGTAATAATTTTTGAGCAAGGGGCTCTGCATTTTCATTTTGCAGTGAGCCCCATAAGTTATGTGACCAGTCCTAGGGAGGGTCCACACTGCCCACACCCCCGCTGTATGTGAGCCCTCCCCGTCCCCTACTCACATTCAGCCAGCCAACAGTCAATCAGTAAGCATTTACTGAGCACCTACTCTGTGCTGAGAAGCTGTGCTAGATGCTTGGAGATCCAGCAATGAACAAATAGACATGGTCTTGCTTTCACAAAATTACTCTCTGCACACACTCTGACACTCACATACCCATTCACAATAGTGTTTGCAAGACAGTTCCCCGTAACAGTAATGCTAATAAACCTGTTGCTGTTGAGTCAATTCCGACTCACAGGGACCCTATAAGACTGAACAGAACTGCTTTATGGTTAGCGGCCAAACTCTTAACCGCTATGCCACCAGGGTTTCCAATATTGTTAATGGTAACTGCCAATTATGGAACACTGGGCATGTGCAGGAGCCCCTGAGTGATGCAAACAGCTAACACACTCAGCTGTTAACCAAGAGGTTGGAGGTTCAAGTCCACCCAGAGGCACCTCGGAAGAAAAGCCTAGTGATCTAGTTCTGAAAAATCAGCCATTGAAAACCCTATGGAGCACAGTTCTACTCTGACACACATGGGGTCGCCATGAGTCTGAATGGACTCCACAGCAACTGGCCAGGCATATGCCAGGAAATTTACATACATCCTCTTGTTTAATCCTCAAAACAGTAAAAAAGGTAGGATTGTTATTCCCATTCTCCAGATGAGAAAACTGAGGCTCAGAGAGTTCAAACCATTTGTTCAGTGTCACAAGCCAATAAGTAGCAGAGTTAGGGCTTGCCTGTTATTCCTTATTTTCAGCCTTTCCTCTCCTCCCCACACACCACATGTACAATGTATTCAGCTGTTTCCCCCATGGGCAAAAAGCTCCTAGTAGGCAGGGCTGAGGTCTAGGTCATCTCCACTTCCTCAGTCCGCCAATACAGAGCTACTAAATGAAAGAATTCACACTCAAACACACATAGACACACTTCCTGAGGAACACAAGGAAACAGACACACACTGAGACACAAACACACACATATATCACATATAATGACAAGACCTTGGGGTCCAATACCAGGCTATTTGGGTTTAAGTCCTGAATTTACTCTGCACTAACTCTGTGCTACCGTTCCCTCATCTGCAAAATGAGAATAGTGATTGGGTTGTTGTGAATGCTAAATGAGAAATACATATAAAATGCTTAGAATGATACATGTTGTTGTTAGGTGCTGTCCAGTCGATTCCAACTCCTAGTGACCTCATGTAACAGAGCAGAACTGCCCCATAGAGTTTTCTAGGCTGTGATCTTTATGGGAGCAGATCACCAGGTCTTTCTCCTGTGGTGCCCCTGGGAAGGTTCGAACCGCCACACTTTCGGTTAGCAGAAGAGGACTTAACCATTGCACCACCGGGGCTCCTTACAGAATGGCACATAGTCATTCTTCAATAAATATTAGCTATTGTCATACATGAGGAAATGCTCACGATCATTAGCCATTAGAGAAATGCAAATCAAAACTACAGTGAGATTCCATCTCACTCCAATAAGGCTGGCATTAATCCAAAAAACAAAAATCATAAATGTTGGAGAGGTTGTGAACAGACTGGAACACACACTGCTGGTGGGAATGTAAAATAGTGCAACCACTTTAGAAATCGATTTGGCGCTTCCTTAAAAAGCTAGAAATAGAACTACCATAGGATCCAGCAATCCCACTCCTTGGAATATATCCTAGAGAAATAAGAGCCTTTACAGGAACAGATATATGCACACCCATGGTTATTGCAGCACTGTTTACAATAGCAAAAACATGGAAGCAACCAAGGTGCCAATCAACAGATGAATGGATAAATAAATTATGGTATATTCACACAATGGAATACTACACATAGATAAAGAACAGTGAGGAATCTTTGAAACATTTCATAACATGGAGGAACCTGGAAGGCATTATGCCGAGTGAAATCGGTCAGTTGCAAAAGGACAAATATTGTATAAGGCCAATATTATAGGAACTCGTGAACTAGTTTAAAGAGAGAAGAAAATATTCTTTGATTGTTAGGAGGTGGGGGAGAGAGGGAGGGAGAGGGGTACTCACTAATTAGATACTAAAGATCAAAACCCAGTAAGTTTTATTTTACGTGAAGGGAAAGACAACACACAATACAGGAGAGGTCAGCACAACTGGACTAAACCAAAACCACAGAAGTTTCCTGAGTAAACTGAACACTTCGAAGGCCAGCGTAGTAGGGGCGGGGGTTTGGGGACCGTGGTTTCAGGGGACATCTAAGTCAACTGGCATAATAAAATCTATTAAGAAAACATTCTGCATCCCACTTTGGAGAGTGGTGTCTGGGGTCTTAAACGCTAGCAAGCGGCCATCTAAGATGCATCAGTTGGTCTCAACCGACCTGGAGCAAAAGAGAATGAAGAACACCAAAGACCCAAGGTAATTATGAGCGCGAGAGACAGAAAGGGCCATGTAAATCAGAGACTACATCAGCTTGAGATCTGAAGAACTAGATGGTGCCCGGCTACAACCGATGCCTGGCCTGACAGGAAACGTAACAGAGAACCCCTGAGGGAGCAGGAGAGCAGTGGAATGCAGACCCCAAATTCACGTAAAAAGACCAGACTTAATGGTCTGACAGAGACTAGAAGGACCCCGGTGGTCAGGGTCCCCAGACCTTCTGCTAGCCCAAGACAGGAGCCATTCCCAAAGCCAACTCTTCAGACAGGGATTGGACTGGACAATGGGATAGAAAATGATCCTGGTAAAGAATGAGCTTCTTGGATCAAGTAGACACATGAGACTATGTTGGCATCTCCTGTCTGGAGGGGAGATGAGAGGGCAGAGGGGGTCAGAAACTGGAGGGGAGATGAGAGGGCAGAGGGGGTCAGAAACTGGAGGGGAGATGAGAGGGCAGAGGGGGTCAGAAACTGGAGGGGAGATGAGAGGGCAGAGGGGGTCAGAAGCTTGCCAAATGGACACGAAAAGAGAGAGTGGAGGGAAGGAGTATGCTGTCTCATTAGGAGGAGAGCAATTAGGAGTATATAGCGAGGTGTATATAAATTTTTGTATGAGAGACTGACTTGATTTGTAAACTTTCACTTAAAGCACAATTAAAAAAAATTAGCTATTGTCATGAATAAGGAGCCCTGGTATGTAGTGGATAAGTGCTCCGCTGCTAACCAAAAGGTCGGTCGGCAGTTGGAACTCACCAGCGGGAGGAAGATGGTGGCGGTCTGCTTCTGTAAAGATTTATAGCCTCGGGAATCCTACGGGGTAGTTCTACTCTGTCCTATAGGGTCCCTATGAGTCGGAGTGGACTCTACGGCAATGGGTTTGAGTATTGCCAGGAATAACATTTGTCCATACTCACACATGCTCTCCTGACCTCGCACAGCATCCTCCCACCCCTCCCCTAGCCTAGCTCAGTCCTCGATGCCCTCGTGGCTGACAGTCCAGGCCCAAGAACCAGGAAGGAAGAGCAGCTGCTTCTGTGCACCCTCCTGGGCCATACCTGGGTGGGCACACCTGTGTGGTGGTCGGCAGGGAGGGCTGCTCCTCAACAGCTTGAGATGCATCAGAGAAGGCTTCACATAGGAGGCCTCTGCCTGAGCTGGGTAAGAGAGCCAGGCCCAGGCAGAAGGGTGCTGCCCTGTACCTCGACTCCCTCCCCTGTTCCTCACAGCACCCCCCACAATCTCTGCTGCAGCACCCTCCCTCCACACCCTTCCCCACAGTAGAAACTTTCCTCTCTCTGCCAGGAGCGTATATTGCCCCCAAGAATGCGCTGTGTCCCAGAGCTCCCCTGGCAGTGGCCAGCGGCGGTCCTGGGGTCAGGCCTGGCCCCACATCAAAGGCTGGGATCCGTACCAGCAAGGCTCCTTGCCCACCGCCACTCTCCCCTCCCCTCCCACCGGCCTTTTGGCTTCCAGGGAACAGCACGTGGTAGCACTTAAGCTCGGGGAGGACGCTTTTCCCTCACTCCCACCACTGCCCGCCCCCCACTGACCACAATGAACTACTTGTTAGGAGACGCTTTTAATTTTACTTAACACAATCTGTGCTACTGGCACTCTGTCGCCATCTCCTTCCTGGATCTGGATCCCCAGCATAGGTGCAGGGGAGGCCAGCTCACCAGAGGAAGGTCTGTCCACAGCATGGAGATGTCCCTGGTGTCGGGGGTCTGTTACATCAGGGGGGTGGGGCTGGTGCTCTGGGCTCACTCAGGAAGTAAGCGGAGTGGTTAAGGGAGGGCTCAGAGCCAGCTCCTTACAACTAGGGGGACCAGCATGCGAGTTTGCGGTGTATACCCGGGCCAATGTGCTCTTTTCAATATCCTGGGTTCAGGAGGCAGGCCTGGCTGCAATACGAGCTTTGCTTTCAGAACCCGTTGAGGGTGACCAGAAGAGGGGGGCATTTCCAGCCTCTGGACAGTCTGAAATTTGCTCCATCAGGTGCATATTCCAGCAAATTCTGAAAACCAGAGGTGCAATGAGCGCTCTCTGGACAGTATAGTGGTGATCTAGTGACCTCTAGTGGCCAAAGGCCGCAGAGCATGGTCTTTCCTTAGAGCTTCGAACCAGCCAGCGCCGGCCCAAGGGCCGCCAGCGTGGACTGCTTCAGCCCCAGAACTCGCCACATTCAGTCTCCCAAGAAACCTTCTTCATTAGTCGGTCACTCCCAAGTAGCCAGGCAAAGCTGCCTCATTCTTGCTGGGAGGGAGTGTATTGGTACAAACGGAGAATGAGGAATAGCCTAACCTGGGGGCTTTCCCAGCCTCATCTTAAAGCAGTCAAAAACACCTGCTGCCATCAAGTCGATTCCGACTCTTAGCGACCCTATAGGACAAAGTAGAACTGCTCTACAGGATTTCCAAGGAGCGGCTGGTGGATTCTAACTGCCGACCTTTTTTGGTTAGCAGTCATAACACTTCGTAGCTCTTAACCATTGCACCACCAGGGCTCCTCTTAAGGCAGGGGATCTATAATTCACAATTAATCAACTACGGGGGTGGAGATAGGATGTGGGGCCCGGAAATTCCGTTGCTGGGGCTTGTAGGTTTGGCTGCTATGGGAAAGAGAGTGAGATGATGTTCCAAATAGCTCAGTAGTCCTCAGCCCTTTTCTCTCCCTTGGCCCCTGGGTGCACATCACACAATCGTGGGGCTGTAATGGGGAAAAGTCACTAGAGGGGCTTTTTTCCCACAGATCACGGACCCTGTAATGTTGCCCAAGTTTAACTCTGGGAAAGGAAATACCCAAAACCTCACGCCATACAAACGGCTGCTAGGAAGTAGGTTGTGGTACTGGGAGGGGAGGAAAGGCGAGGGGCCCCCTGGAGAAAGGAAAGGGTGCTGCAGCTGACTTTTTTTGGGGAGGGTGCAGACACCACACAAAGCTTTCCACAGCTGGGCCCCAGCATTGATTTCCTCACTCTCTTTCATTCATTCACTCAAACTCTGCTGTGACTGGACCCAGTCCTGTACTGGCTGCTAAGGATACAGATGATCAAAATAGAGATGCCTGCCCTCAGGTTCCAGATTGTAGGAGGGCAAGATAGAGGCTCAGAGGATGAAATCCCAAAGGGAGAATAAGCTTCCCTATATATCAGGATACACAAGTGCCCTTCCCTCCTCAGTGGCCTAATCCAGTTGGAGGCAGGTCCTGTGCAAACTTCCCTCTTACTGGGGTCCCAAGACCATGGCCCTACCCCTGCAGAGCCAAGGAACACTGCAAGCACAGTGCATTTAGAGCCAGTTCCCCTCACCTCAGGCCTGTCCACCAACCTTGGGGAAGGTCTGGGGGCCCTGTTTCCCTCCAACAACCTACTTGGACCTCAAGGTGCTAGACCATCCCCAAGATCAGTGCTATAAATATGGCGCACAACTTCTGTTCCTTCTCTTTAAAAGCTATCCCAAGCTCTATAAGGCTACGAAAGAGCTGAAGCTTGTCCCCTCCCTCCCCCCAGTGCTAACAAGGAATCAGCAGGGCATCATCACTGGAGCTGGGCGGAGCTTTGAACCTTAGCTTCTCCACTTCCTAGCTGTATGACCTTGAGCAACTCCTGTCCTCCCCTCTAACACTGGAGTTAGTGTGAATTAGGTAATGGCATACAAAGTGCTCAGTTGTCTGACACATGGTACACACTCAATAAATGGTACCTAATGCCAGGGTCTTTCTAGCCAAACCTTCTAACTTGGTAGTCAAGAGCCCAGAATAATTTGCTTTAGGCAGGTCTGGGATACGGTCTACTTATGTATTTCGCTGCAGACACTAGTGCCGAAAATGACTCTGAAGGGGCCTCATTTGCATGTATTAGCTCCCAGGTTTTCCAGACTCTGGTCTGTGGAAAGAAGCCCATTCCTCCACCAGGTCAAAGCAAGGCTGGGCCCAGGAACCAACTGGGTCTCCTTGTCCCATGGCAACAGAATTCCCAGAGCTGAGCAGAAAGAAAAAACAGGATATGACTGAGACTTCACTCAAGAATGTTTTTATTGAAGAGTTTGTAAGAAAAAAGGATGGACCCTCTGTATAAAGAGGAGATGTTGCCTCCAAACAGCAGGGAGGAATGAGACCTGGGTGGCTTCCCAGAAGTCAGTGTTTCTGGCATGACAGGCCCCCTTTTCCTGGCAAGCACTGCAGTGTGTCACACCACAGCCAGCAACTCCTGCCCACCCAGCTCCTAGCCTCTCTTTCCTCTTCCCCACGGCCCTGGATTCCCTATAGCCATTTGCCAATGGCTTTCTGAGGCCCAAAGGGAGATGTGCCAGGCCTCTTAATGGAGTCAAAGTGGGTTTTGCTTTGGAAAATTTGCAGGGATGTAAAATGGTTTGAACTTTTTCTAGTCCAACCAAGGACGATTACATCCAGTCCTTTGAACGGAAAGGGAACAAAAAATGTTCCACCTAAATGTACACACTTGTGCAGTAAATGGACTATATCACAATCTGCTCTTTATTAGCATGGAGAATGGAAACAAGGTTAGAAGAATATATAACATCCGTGTCAAGGAGTCACTGAGTTCTAGAGGACAGAAGGAGCACTAAGGTGTTCTGATCCAGTGAGTGCTCCAGCTGGCCACCTTGAAGTCCTGGGGTTGGTCATTCCTCTCCAGCCGGAAGATTGTCCTCAATCCGCCTGATGAACCTCATCCGGATTTCTGTCACACTGTCTCCTTTCAGGGTATCCTGGACAAACTTGGCTTCCACAGCCATCTGGACCTGGGGGACAGTGGGAAAATGAAGAGGCAGCTGCCTAGCCATGGGCTCTAGGGAACCACCAGAGATGGAGTTATAACTGGCTCACCCACAGCAGTCAAAAAAAGGGGCAGGAGGGGGGCTGGTTTCCCACAGGCATTCCCTAGGGATAAGGTTGCCACCTCCAATGTTCTCTTGCAGAACACAAGGCCTATAAAAAGAAACTCAGCAAAGAACACCCAAGAATGAGAGTGTCACAAAATAAGCCAATCTGGGAATTGATGTTCCTGAGCCTTGGGGGCTGGCAGCACTGCCTCCCAGCCTAGCAGAGGGTCATCACATGTTAAATCCTACACATGGCGGCAGCAGCACCTCAGACAGCAAAGCACTGGGGTGAGCCAAAGATCTTTCCTTTTGCACTCTCTCTCTCATTCATTCAAACATTTATTATGCCCCTACTACATTTCAGGTGTCCCAGAAAGCCAAGAACTGCACTCACCATCTCCAAGGCTCCCCGCAACACCCCACACAAGAGATTGGAATAAATGAGGGATGAGTGGTTATCAGGAAGTTCCACAAAGTCCACCAAGGGGTTATTTTCCAAAATGAGGGAGAATTCGTCACCTGCTGGGCTCCAATTGGTGATGCTTGGGGTGATGCCCAAGTACATCTTGAACGCCACCTGCTGGGAGACAGACAACAGCATCGTGGGGGAAGAGCAGCAGAGGCTATACAGCAGGGAAGGGACTGGCAAAATGGAAAAGTAAGAGAAATCAAAAATAGGGAATAAGTTTTGCTTAGGAGCAAATCTGCGGCCTCTGCAAGATGCTGAAGCTTTAGATATTCAAAGAATAAAAAAGAAAAAGCATCTGTGCCCAATTGAGCACCCCTCTCCTTCAAGGCATTGTACAATTAAGCAGTAATTCTGTGTCTGCTTGCATGTCTCAGTGGAAAGGGACACTCATCTTCTGACGGGGTGGCTGCCCTGAGCCAGCATCTGAGCACAGAACGCAGACAGGCCCTACACACGTCCCTGTTCTCTGTGCTACCTAAACCCTTCTTGAAAGCAAGTATAGGTCACTGGGGTACAATTACTCCAAATACATCTTTCCCTCTACCTACTCGCCTAATTCTAAACCCTTACAAAGTCCTCTCCGCTGTTAACCCTCTTTAGGATTTGGGCAGGGCCAGCATGGACTACAACGGTAACTGACAACACAAAGATACAGGTGTTTTATCATTTATTATCAATACTAAGATATTTAACAGCAATATTAATAATACCCGCCCCCCAAAAAAAAAACCCACTGCCGTCGAGTCGATTCCGACTCATAGCGACCCTGTAGGACAGAGTAGAACTGCCCCATAGAGTTTCCAATATTAATAATAGCAAACACTATATGCACAACACTATGTTAAGGACATTCATTTATTCATTTTACCTGAATGCTCACAATCACTATTTCATTTAGTCCTTAAAACAACCCCATGAGGTAGTTCTCATTTTAAAGATGAGGGAACTGGCAATTAAAGAGATGAAGTTCCCTAAGAACCCAGAACTAGTAAGTCCTGGAGCCAGAATGTGAAGCCAGATGTGTATGAGGCCAAAGCCTACAGTCTTAGCCCCCATGCTACACTGCTCCCCCTTCAGTGGAGGGGATCTGGCTTAGATCTCAGCGGGGCGTCAGTCCACAGGGATGGCTCCAACAGCTCTTTTTCAAAATCTGTGCTACTCCCAAACCACTAGGAAGGCTTCCTTGGTCCAAACAGCTTCTTAACTAGATACAGGGCTTCTCTAAGAGAGATAGTGCCTCCAATCCTTCAGGATGGCCAGGTGGTTCAGAATAATGACCTTGGCGATGACATCTGCAGTTTCTCGAAAGTCGTGGCACCTCCCAACATTTGACCGTGCCAAGAAATCTTCAATCAGTCGGACACCAATGTTATAGCCCCTGACAAGGAAATCAGAGAATACACAGGTATGGGGTGATAGGCTGAATGTAAGGCTGTTGGTGGCAAATGGAAAATGAGGATAATCTCAAAACACCCCAATAAATGAGCTCAGTGGAAACTGTGCCCAAAGTGTTAGCTACGATAAAGGACCCTGTTCTGTGCTCTGAAGGACAACGTAGCCCCAGTGTGCTGGTGAGCCCTATTCCTGCCTCCCCCGTAAAAGAGCTCACTCACATTTTGTCCAGCTGTTTATTCACATCTTCATCATTTTCATAGTCCTTGCAAAGCTGGGTGACCAGAGCCCCATAGGTCAGGGTGAAGAGCTCAGAGCTCTAAAAAGAGATTCAAAAGGCAGTCAGGACCAAGCAGCACAAAAGAGAAAGGGTGGGTTGTATCTGGATCAGCCCCAATGCAACTGTCAGAACTCAAAAGAAGGCTGCCTGTGTCTGGTGGGAAAGAACATCATTCCCCATGGAGCTGCCAGGGAGTATGGCCCCCAGGGTGAATGTGGCTAGCCTGCAGCTAGATCAGCACCTCATGCACTAAGCAGTCATTCTTCCAGCACACCAAGGTGGCCTTCTGCCAAATCAGGTTCCTACCACGGGTGCCAAGCCCAAGCTCAGATCACCAGTACCTGGTGCGGGAGCAGCAATGGTTCACTAGGTACTATGAAAGGCAGACCTGTGTGTCAGCAGGTATGACTGATGGCTTCCCCAAGCTGTTAGAATGGCCAAGCCTAGAGATAAACTGTACTCCCACAGCTCCACCCAGGAGCAGCAGAGGATCCAGGAGCCCAGTCCACGGGCAAGAAAGTCAGTCCCAGACCAAGCCCAGTGCACTGATGACAGCCCCTCTCCAAAGTCACCCATCTTGGGGAAAAAATGTTCCTTTGTGACACAGCAAAAATGTTTCCAGGGAAGGGTAACTCTGACACGAATGCAATCTTTTATGTACCTGAAACACAACACTGACCTGAACTGGTTTCCATTACAATCTCAGTTAAAATCACAGAAACTCTTTCTTGGATAAAGAATCCTGTCACCTACCTACCAAAAAACAGAGGGATGGGGAAGGTGAAAGGAATAGTAAATACCAAAACTACAGAATGAAAACAACAGGCTTTATTAGAATTAAAGTGAGAAACACATTAACAGCATATTTGGACCAATGGATTCACATAGAAATGAATGTGGAAAATCAAGACTTCCACCTAGCCGTAATGGCCTGGTGGTGGGTCACTGCAAGAATAATAATTTGATGCCTTTTGCTTACATACCACATTCTACTTCTCATCATTTCATTTTCTATCCCACAATAACTCTATAAAACAGAAGAGGCAGGAACTATCCCCATTTTAGAGATGAAGAAACTGTGATTTGGAATGGTGAAGGAATTTGCCCAAGCACACACAGCTAATTACAGATGAAAGTAATTTGGGGGGACAAAAATCAAGGGCTTCTAAGCCAGCATTCATTTCATCCACTATTCCCCACAACTGCAGTAATTAGCCTCCCCCCACAAACAAAACAAGACGAAACTGAGATGCACTAGTGAGTCCAAGAAAATCCATTTCAGAATTAAGAAGCACTTTGACTCAACTAAAACAGTCAGATCAGGGTGTCTCCAAGAGACCATTTACCAAATATGGCAATTAAGGGGAAGCTATTAAGAAGCGGAATGATTTTGTAGTAAAGTCAGGGGCTTGGCACTAGAATGGCTTGAGCATGAATGGATGGAGACAGTCCAGCAGTTACCAGTCTGGGGAGTCAGCTCCACTGCATTAAGTCAGTGAAGCTTCCCATCCATTATGAATGAGATTTGGATGAACACTCCAGGAGCCTCAGCTCACCATGATGCCAAGCAACACGCGAGTCATGTTATAAACACTTTATACATACAGCTGCCCCCAATTTTCCTATGAGAAAAATCAAGGTCCTGAATAAATCTGTCTATGGTCACAGAATCAATACTCTGGGATCTGGGTATGGGATCCCTGATCCAGGTTCTCCACACCCTCTCTTATTTGAAAGTCTATCTCCATCTTCAATTGTGAACCAAGCCTATTTGGAACAGTGTGAGATATCAATATATAACTTAGGGGTCACGGTAGTTTAAAAATAGGAGTGGGGTTGTGATACAGAAAAAAATCATTCAGCCAGCATTTACTATATACCAGGGGCTATCTCGGAGGAGGAAAAATAACATACATTGTTTGCCAGATGGTGATAAGTGCTATGGAGAAAAATTAAGCACAAAAGGAAATTAGGGAGTATGTACATTTGTGTGTATGTGTGCGGGAGGTCAATTTTAAATAGGTGGTCAGGGAAGGCCTTGTACAAAGACCTGAAGCTCTGAGGAAAGGGTAAGTCATGAACACAGCTGGTGAAAAAATTCCAGGCAGCAAGTATAAAGGCCCCAAGGTGCGTGTATGCCTGACATGTTTGAAAAACAGTTAGGAGACCAGTATAATTAAAGAGTAATAAGCAAGAAAAAGAACATGAAGTTAGAGAAGAGGCAGAATGGGTTCTAGGCTCATGTGACCCTTGTCACAAAAGATTCCACAGAACCTTAAAGGTCAGCCAGTCAAACCAGTCCAATTCTTCCTTAAGCATAAGCATGAGAGGTTAGCAGAACAACCACCGTTTAGCCCTCTTTTACAGGTGACAGGTCAAGTAACTGAGATTCAATAGTCTTCTTATAGTCAGCCACTATCATGTAAGACCTAGGTCACTGCTTCATCCCCCTGAGCATTAGTTTTTACCATCTATAAAATGGTGACAATATTATCTGCCTTTCAGGGTTACTACGAAATGCCAGTGAGATGATGTTTGTAGAGTACCTGCTATCCGTTAAGTACTCAAATCATAGATGTTATTTTTATTCCTGAAGTGGGTCTATGTGGCGCCAGAGAGCACCCTGAACTTGGCTCAAGGAGGGCAAATAATAAACAGGGAGATTCTGGATCAATATAAAGAACTTTCTAACAATTAATAGGGTCACTATGAGTCAGAATCAACTCAACAGCAACGGGTTTGGTTTTGGTTTTGTAGGAAGAAAATTTGGTTTGTAGTCCGAAGACCTGATTATGAGTCTGGAGATGCCACTTACTAGCTGTGGGACCTCTGGTAAGTCACTTCACTATGCTAGGTCTCAACCTCCTCACACTCAAAAACAGTAAGAGTAAAAACCTGTCACGTCAAACAAGATAATGGACTGGAAGGTGCTTTGCAGACCAAAACACCATAAAGGGTTATGGCACCTACACCAACAAGATCTCCCAGCACTTCTGAGGATACAACTGAGCAGAGTAAGCTAAGTCACACTCCACACTCAGGTGAGCCACTGCACTTGATGGTTTTCAGAAGGCCTTTCAGTTACTGCCCCAAATAAAACATCAGACCTCCCTAGAGGGCTGATCTTTGGAGCTGATGTTCCAAGAGTCAAGTTTATTATTTCTGTCAGAACACAGTACTCAGTATGACTGTCCCCCAGCTGGGGAAGGAGGGTCTATAACAAGTTCAGCCCTCATTCTTACCCTCCAAGTCCTCTGTCATGGAGACTCCAGGTGCTGCTATTTAAGTCGTAAGTCACCTGAGCTCTGGAGAATAGATTCCTGGATTGGGTTACTACTGTTGTTTGCCTTCGAGTCAATTCCAACTCAGAATGACTCTACAGGACAGAGCAGAATTGCCCCACAGGGTTTCCTAGGCTGTAATCTTCACAGCAAGATCGCCAGGTCTTTTCTCCCATGGAGCTGCTGGGTGGGTTCAAACCACTGACCTTTTGGTTAGCAGCCAAGCACTGAACCACTGCACCACCAGGGCTCTTAGGTCACCAGTAGTAACACCACCACAAAAAGAAGGCAACCCTGATTGTCCGTGGGAATCAGAAACCAACTGCTACACAGACACAAAGGCTTTACTAATAAGGAGGCTAGCTGGCATTCAGTGAGTGTCAACTGTGTCCTAGGCACACTGTTACACTGCTAGCCTTAAATATAAATAATCCTCAGAACAACTCTATGATCTATGTACTATTTTTACCTTTCTTTTTTATTGGTGAAGCTGATGCTTAGAAAATTAAGAAACTTGGCCAAGGTCACAGAGCATGTAAGCAGTGGAGCCAGTATTCAATCTCAGGCAGTACTATACCCTTTGTGTTATGTGTGTCTGCCTCTCTCATAGAGTATATGCTTCTAAAGGTTAGGAACTAGGACTTCATCTCTGCATGTCCCACAGCACCTAGCACAGAGCTTTGTTATGGAGTTGGGGTTCAGAAAAGTTTGCTGGGCAAATGGACTATTTCTGTTTGCATATTAAAAGCAGAGATCTAGTTACTTGGGTATATTAACCATTTAGGTCTTGGAAGGCTTAATTAAGAACACAGCAACTAGCAGGAGGCTGGGCTGACTGAGACAAGGACTGCTGGAGGGGGAGACTTCCCAAGCAGAGAGGAGAGGTGCATGTCAAAGCCAGGTGGCCACAAAGAGGATCATGCCCTAAGTCCTAAGTAGGCACTAGTAGGAACTGAATGAAAAGATACACTCAAACTCTCATTTCATTCATTAAACAAATATATATCGATGGCCAGTATCAGTTTAGGCGCAGGGAGCGGAACAGCAAACAATACAAATCCCTGCCCTTGCAAAACTTACATTCTCATGGGAGAGACTGCAAATAAACAAATAAATAATTTATAATGAAATATCAGACAGTGCTATGAAGAAAAACAGAATAGAAGAAGAAGAGACCTAGTCAGGTGGTGGCATTTATGTAACTGCGAATGAAGCAAGGAGTGAGTAGGTGACTGTGGGGGAAGGGAGTTCCAGGTGCAGACAGGGCAGTTGTGACTACTGGGGGATGGGAGTGGAAGCTGCAGGTTCCCGCTAATGTTGTAGTCAACATTTTCAATATTGATTTTCGGTACAAAATGTACAAAATAAGAACAAAATACGAAAACCATGCAGGAAGACCTCTCTGCTCATATCTTAGGAAAAGGAGGAGAAAACAAACATTTACCATGGTCCACACATTTCACTCTATCTCATGTAATCCTCAACTACTGTACTAAGTCGGCATTGCTGTCCCTAGTCTATAGATAAAAAAATTAAGTTAGCCAACGTAGAGGATTTCAACCCAACATCCATGTCTCTTCCCCTATGTGACACTATTTCCTGGGAAAATATTCCCTTCTTTTAAACTCTTGGTATTTCCTCCAAAACAAATTCTTAACCTGTGATCCACAGAGTATCTTCAGGAGACCCACAAGTTCCTCCCCACCCCGAAAATATAAGTAAATGTTTGTCTACTTAGTTTTTCTGGAGAGAAGAACCATATTATCTCCAGCTTCTCAAATGGGATCTGAGAGGAGAAAGGTTAAGAAGTACTATTCTAGAGTAAAAGATCCTTCTGCAGCCCATTTTTGGTTTTTGGTTCCTGCTGTAAGATGTAAAGGTGTGAGGGACGTTTACTCATCCCCTCTAGAGTTGAGGTGTTAACAAAGGGCCCCTGGTCTGCCCAATATGCAACCCAGGATACTCAGTTTTTAAAGAGGAAAACAAAGACAGGTGGCATGGGCAATTCTGGAGGTGGTAAGAATAGGCTTAAGAAATGAACACTTGCCAGGAAGGCCCCTTAGTTTGGAGAAAAATGTTATCCACCTTACCCTCCAGCCCCAGGCCCCATCAACAACCAAACTTTATGGAGTCCCATTATTCCCAGGAGAAGAACGGAGTTCCCCCACCCTTCACCAGAGGGTACCACTTACTACCCACTCTGGCCCACCTCTTACCCCACCGAATAGAAATTTCATTTTTGACAAAGCCAGTATCTGGGCATCTCTCATACTGCCCCACAGCACAGTGAAAGAGACGCAGAGCCTGGTAATCTGCGTTATTAACTTTAAAGACTTGGGTTTCAATCCTAACTCTAGCTGTAAATCTGGGCACGTTACGTAACCTCTCTGAGCTGTAAAATGGAGGTTAAGATTGTCGACCTAATAGGACTACTTTGCGAATTAAATGAGATAATGCATGTAAACTGCCTGGCCCCTTGTCTAACACAGAGAGCATTAAGTAGTAGTTACTATTATTATTACCGTCGTCGTTGTTGGTCCAGCACTCTGCGAAGGCCTCTTATTCATGGCACGGGGGAGGGGTCTCTGGGGTAACCCAGCGGTCCTAACCTGCCTCAGGCCAGAGACGTCCCCCGAGTGACTCTCCCTTCTCGACCCACCAAACGGTCTCCTCCATCCTTCCTGCGGAACCACCTCCTCCCAGAGCTCGCGCAAGGGTCCCTGCCCAATTGCACCTCGCGCCCGGCGCCGGGCCCCTTCCCCAGCGGGTCTCAATTCCGCTCCGCTCCGCCCGCCGAGGTCACGCACTCCGGGTTACCATTTTCTTGCTCTCGGTGCCACGGTTCGACTGCCTCGACATCGTGCCGGCTGTCCCACTCCGCCTCGCCTCAGCCCCGCTCAGCGACCCCCTCAGAGCCCGCTCGGCGCAGCCAAGGAGCCTCAACCTCCGGGACTGACCAGCACCGACTCACCGCGCCTGCGCGGCCTACCGCCGGGCACCACGGGACTCGTGGTCCGGCCGACGAAGGTAACTCCCGCCGAACAAACGTCGGACTACAACCCCCAACAGCCGCGTTGGCAGTACCGCCCCTTAGCGCCACCGGACTTCAACTCCCGGAGTGCTCCGCGCGCCGCTGACTTGTAGAGCCTGGCTCTCTCCCTGGGCTTCGTCGTGGCCGCTGGGTGGCGTCCGCAGCTTGCAGTGTTCCTGAGTCACTCTCCTTTTCCGCCCCCGACCCCGCGCCGTCGCTCCCACCCCCGCCACCTCAGTGATGTTCCGCAAACTCCCCTCCCGACTCGGTCGGTCTTGGAAAGTCCCCCTTTCGATCTAGCCTCTTCCGCTGTTGCAGCAATTCAGAGCCAGAAGCTCCCAGGATGTCCCAGAAAATGAACAACAGCTACACACTGATCTGGCCTCTTCATTACAAAAGTATTTAATGAATGACCACCTACTATATGCCAGCATTACATAGTGGCTTTCTCTTCTCACTGTCATCTGTCCTCAAATCCGAAGCGGAGCCAGCACCTGAATCCTACCACCTGTGGCCTCGTGATGGAATAGAATAGTTAGTCTATAATAAAATTCAGACCTCTGTAATAAAGTTCAGGCCACTTTCTCCTCTTTCCTCCCCTAGAACAGCTTCACTGCTTGGTTCCCAGGAAAGAAGGACCACCAGCTTTGGTGGCAGTCAGTCCTGCGTTTGAATCTCAGCTTTGTCATTTTAGGCAAATTGCTGGATCTCTCTCCGTTGTCGTGAGGATTGGTGAGATATGTCTGGAGAGCACGTGGACATATAAAAGGAACAAAGTAAATATGTATTCTCTTCCAGTCAGCCTCTAAAAACAACCCAATAAAGAGGCCCCAGAAGCACCAGGGGAATGTGTTGGTCACAGCCTCTCGTCCCTCACCAAGGGGAAGTACCACAGTCCCTGACCACAGCTCTTTAGTTTCAGCTCTAAGCCCCGCCCCTCGGCTGGTCAACTCTGAGCGGGTGGGGCCAATGGTCCCTGAGCACCCTCTCCTCACTTGGCCTGGTAGCCTCAATCTGCAGCAGCTGCATTCTATCCCTTAGCTTTCACTTATGACAACCAGTCTGCCCAGACATGAGCCACACTAGGGAAGGCTGGAAGGCCCACTGGCTGCTCAAGCTGGAAGCCAGTACCCAAGGTTTCCCTAGTCCCTCCCTTGGGGTGCAGGACCAATCATTATACCCTTCTCTGTGGCAGACATTCTGGGGCCTCCCTGGAGGCACTGACCCCTGACTTGCTCTCCTGTGGCAGTGTCCAGGGAGTAATGGGAGGGGGCCAAGGTTCTGGGAAGAAACACGAGGATGGGTTGAGGGGCAGGGAAGCAAGGGTCTGCTAGCCCCTGGGGGCCAGCACAGTCAGAGAAAAGCTTCCAGCATTCCCAGGAGAGAGGACAGCTGAGGTGAAAGCCGCAGTTGGTCTGCCTGTCTGTTGGTCTGGGCTCCTCCCTGCCGGCTGCCCTTGGCTGCCCACAGAAACCTGAGTCACAGTCATGGCCAGCAGCGGACCCCACCCAGCCTGCTGTTAGGCAGGAGGTTCTGGAGAGACTGAGGGAGGAGCCTCCTCCTGCCCTTCTCGCTGCCTCTGAGATTCTTCCTCTCTTGGCCTGTGATTCCTCGTCTGGGCGTCTCTTTCCTTTTGGGACTCATCCTCAAAGCGTCCTCAGTCCTGAATTAAGGGTGGGGGTGGGGTACATCTCAGTCTGATCCATAGGCTCTCTTCCTTGCTCAGATGGAAACTTAAAGCTCCTTAGTTAGCTCCTCTCAGTTAGGCTCAAATCATTCCCAAAACCCAATTCCTCCCCACCACCCCTCAGGGCCAGAACATTTAGGAACACCAGGCACCCCGTCCCCATCCTGCCCCTGTTTCCTTCTCCCTGCAAGAGAACTCAGGGACAGCTTTCTGTCACTGTCAGGGACTCTAGACAAAGATCTCCTCCCAGGAACCCAAAGGGCTGAACCATTGGTCTTGGACTCTGAGTTCCACCCCCTCCAATTCCTCACTGTTCCTCCCCCTCTTCAAGAGCTGGAGGAAGAGGGACGTTAATTATTGCAGCTGGTGGACTGCCCTTGAGGACATTCTCTGTCCCCAGGCCTCAGGGAGTGGGCCCTGGAGGCTAAGGCTCCCCCTAGAGTGGTGGTCTGGGTTAGAGGCCTCTTCTGCTTCAGTGCTGTAGGGGTGGGGAAGAGGTGAGATTCTGGTGTCTGTTGGCTCAGCTGCTCCCACCATGAGGCCCCTCCCACTTCCTACTTGTGGGTGCAGAGGCAGCCTACAGGGCCTTGGTCCTGATTCACAGCTCTTTGACAGGTTTCCTATTGATTTCCTTCACCTCTTCTTCAGGTTCAACGTGAACCGTGCCCTGCCAAAACTAGAAGGCTATAAGTGCTCTTGTATCTTCCCTCTCCCTGGACGACCAGAAAAGGGACATATTTCTGATCCCCATTCAGTGACCTGCCCCCCAGCCCAGCCTCGTGGTGAGACTAACGGCTCACTCATGCCTGTTTCCGTGGAGGGGGAGGGGACGGTGCTGCAGGGGAGGCGACAGTTCCCTCCATGACCCTCACCAAAGAGGACAGGGCGTCCTGTGGGGGCTTCAGTTCCTGATGTTGCAAGAACCCCACTTGCTCCTTCTCCGGGATGTCTGATAGTTGAGAGGCCACCCAGCCCCAAACTCAGAGAAGAGACACCCATTCTAAACCCTCTCAGTTGCTGGGGCCTGGAATCTGCCAGGGATCCTGGTCAGTTAGGGTAAGAATGGAAAGGAGCCCACCCCATCTGTCCACCCTGACTTCTCCAGTCACAGGACACACTCACTCACCCGGTTCCTCCTCAGCCATCCTCCCAGAACTCCCTGTGGATCCATCAGCTACGCAGGAAGCTTTCCAGGGCTGGCCAGGAGAACTAGCCCTCAAATCGTCTAACTTCCAGATGCCCGGCTGGTCCCTACCACCACATCTTGTGAGAAGGTACAGGTGCTGCCGCCCTTCAATCTAGGGGAAGTTTCCTCAGCCTTGGCACCACTGACATTTTGGGCCTGATAATTCTTTGTTGTGGGGGCTGTCCCATGCATTGTAAAATGTCCCTTGGCAGGAGGAATAGCCCCTGCTTGAAAACCATGATCTAGGGTAATACATTACACCATCTCTTATTGGAGCCCTGATGGCACAGTGGTCAAGAGCTCGGCTGCTAATCAAAAAGTTGGCAGTCGGCATCCACCAGCCACTCCTTGGAAACTCTATGGGGCAGTTCAACTCTGGAATATAGGGTCCCTATGAGTCCTTATGAGTCGGAATCGACTCGACAGCAATGGGTTTGGTTTGGTTTGGATTTCTTGTCAGTGAGCTCTCCTAAGTCAGTCCCAGACAATTAGATGGGCAATAGAGGATTTCCAGATCTAAGGCCCTGCTCACTCTTCCTCTGCTGCAGAACCTCCAACAGCTTCCCATCATCTACATTTCTAAGGCTTCCAAGGCTTCCTATTCAGGCCATCCTTGGCCTATCTTCTCATCTTTGTTGCTGTTGTTAGGTCCCCCTTGAGTTGAGTCGGTTCAGACTCATAGTGACCCTATGTACAACAGAACAAAACAGTGCCCGGTCCTATGCCATCCACACAATCATTGCTGTGTTTCAGCCCATCCTCATCTTTAAAAAAATCTTTAGGTACCATTTTTTCCCTCTAGTATTCTTGAAGTCTAACCAGTGTGGGTATGTCACTATTTCCCCCTATATGTCTGTCCTTGCAGTGACTTCTACCTGTCCATCCCTCAAGACCAGAGGTGGGGGATAGTGGAAGAGCCATCCCAGAAGGCTATCCTCCTGTTGGGTTCTGTTCTTGAATCTTCCTGAGTCTAGGCACTGCCTGGCTCAGGGTGGGTCTGTTCAGCTCTGGAAGATTCACACCCTGGAGGCCTCCAACCTTACAAATGATAGCTGCTTCTCACCTACCCCTGAATCCTGAATGAGAATCATCCACTCCATCATCCAATAGTTCTTTCACCCCACGGATGGAGTGGCTGACAACAAAAATGAAGGATGCACTTCCCTTCCTAATCCAATTATCCCTTCTGAAGCCCCCTCATCATCAAAGCCATCATTCTTATTTATCGTTGTTAGCTGCCATGGGGTCAACTCTGATGACTCCATGTATGCAGCACAGAACTGCTCCACAGGGTTTTCAAAGCTGTGACCTTTTAGAAGCAGATCGCCAGGCCTGTCTTCCAAGGCACCTCTGGGTAGGTTCAAACCACCAATCCTTCGGCTAGTGGTGGAGTGCTTAACCGCTACCCAGGCACCCAGTGAGTTGGAATCAACTTGACAGCAACTAACAACACTTTATTTCTTGAGCACTTCCTATATGCCAGGCTCTGTGCTAAGCACTTCACGGCATTGTTTTATTTAATCCTTACAACTACACAATGATACTTCATGGCACAGTTGTTTTCCTAATTTTATAGATGTGTAATCTGGATTTCAGGGAAGTCAAGTCACCATTTTAAGGTTACCAGGTACAGTCGCCGGCCTTCTACCACGGTCTTCTAATGTGTTTTGGCCTGAGAGTATCTTTTTGCTTCCCCCAAGCACTCCCAGCTACTGGTACCTCCCAGGGCAGGCTGCCCCCAGGTTGCCTGAGACCCAGATCCTTTGTTCTCCACCCTCCCGCCTCAAACTGCTGCTCTCTGGGAGCTGCTCAAAGGAAGGAGGCGCTGGCGGGAAAGGGGGGTGGGCTGACAGCATCTCACTGGGCCTAATCTTTGGACAATGGAGGAACTAGGGAACTGACCTTCTGGAGGTCAGGACAAAGGGCAGGGCAAGGGGTGGGCAGGGCCCAGCTGTGCCTCCCCCTTCCTGCCCTCTGTCCATCCCTGCAGCAACGTTATCGATCCACCTTCCCAGCAAGCCCCCCCTTCTCTGCCCCAGGCTGGGCCTAACTTGACTTGAGGCCCTTACCTCAGCGGGCACCAACAGAATTCAAGGATCTGCTCTAGAGGGCTGGGAGGCAGGGCTACTTTGAGGAGTCAGGAGGGGCTCATCCCCTCCATCCACAGGCTGCAGGGGAGAAAATTCCTCTGGGGAGACTGGAGGGGTTTCCTAGAGGGGGTGGGATGGGGGAGGTTCAGGGCCAGGACCACCCAGTTGAGGGCCAGAAAGGCCCCAGCAGATTAGAGACTTGGGTAAAGCAGCAGCATAGCCTGTAATTATCCTAAAGGAGCAGCAAAGACACCGACCATATGATGCTGGAGGAAGGGCTTCCCATCCCAGCCATCACCAGGGGAGAAAACGGGTAGCTCTTTTGAGGTCTCCCTGTGACCCTCCTTCATGCCCCGCTCCACTCCCGACGTCCCCGGGCCGATTTTGTTTGAGGTGGGTTTGGAAGAGAATTTAGACTTGGAGCTGCCCCCTCAGCCCCAGAGCCAGAGTCCCCAGGCTCCAGGGTGGGACTGGGGACTCCAAGCCCGGCTCCTCTACGCTCCCCCCAACCCCAGCCGCGGGTGAATCATCCGAGCGCTCCCTACATAGTCGTCTCGCGCTGCGGCACGTACCAACGCACGGCCACAGGGGGTGGCAGCTCGGCAGGCGTCCTTTGGGGTCTGGCGCCCCCTCCGCGGACACTGCAGAGGAGGCGCCCGGAGGCTCGAAGTACGACGCTCCAGAGCGAGGATGCGCGAGCCGGGCCGACGCGCGGCGGCTGGGTCCCGCTCCGCTGCGGGGGCGGGCCACCCCTCCCCGCACTTGGTACGCGCCAGCCGCTAGGCCAGGCCCAGCCCTGGTGTACAATAGGGTTGGGCCGCGGCCGGGACTGGGCCGGCGCCCGGCAGGAGCAGGGTCGCGGCCGGAGCCGACAGACACTGGGCGGCCGGCAACTCTGAGCCTCGCAGGCCACCAGCCGCGCCAGCCTCGACCTTCCCCGGAGCGCCCTCGCCTCCGAGTCGTTGCCCGCCGGGCCGGGCCGGGCGTGATGCGCCGAGGGACCCTCGTCCGGGCCACGGGCCGCCGCCACCGTAGCCGCTGAGACCCCGAAACCCCCACTGACGCTGCAGCCATGGAGAGCGGCCCGGATGCCGAGCCGGGCCTCGGCGCACCCCCAGGTATTCGGGGAGCCACACAGAGGCGAGGTGGGGGGAGGTCAAGGGCCCTCGAGGAAGACCGAGGATGGGGCTGGCCCGCTGGGCGGGGACCCCTCCCCCGCCGCGCCCTCTGACCACTTGGAAGTTTAAAAATAAAGACTGCGGTGGCGGCCGCGGCTCTGGGCCATCGACGCATCTTCTGACAGCTGCCCCCTCCCCCACCCCGAACGCTGGGACGCACTGGGCGGCGGGATCGGCTGGGACCCGGCTCCAGAGTGTTGGGGTGACCCTCTTGCCCCAGCACTGTGCCGTCTCGGCTTGTCCGCTCCCACCCCGTTCCTGATCCACCCCAGGCCCTGAATTCTCGCCTACTGCGCTGGGGCTTCTGTCCCCCTCCCCACCCCGGGTGGACACGTGTGACCCCAGTCTGGATGTGTGTATCGGGGATCCAGATTCTCAAGTCTGGTGTCCTGCATACCGAAACCTAGGCCCTGGCGCCCCTCACGCCCTGGCCCAGACCTCGCCCCCACCCCATCCCTCCAGCTGCCGCGTAAAGGGCCTGTTGCTGCTACCGGCCGGCGGGAGGGGAGGGGAAAAGAGGGGGAGGTCTCTGGCGGCTGCTGCCAAGTAACCCGCCGGATAAAGGCGAGGGGGAGGGGGAGGCGGCATTGTTAGGGGTGAGGGCGGGAGCTGGGGGAGTGGGCGCTCTCCTGCAGCCTAGCCTGTTCTGGAGCCCACCCAGCCCGATTTCGGGAGGAGGGGGCAGAAGTAAATCTGCTCAGCCTGCTGCCCTCCCTTCCCGGCCTCTCTGAGTCCGAGCCTCACTAGAGAATGAGGTGAAGGCTCAAGGCCGGCACTCCCGGGACCTGCCACATCATTGCCCAGACTGAGGCTTCACCATCTCCCGCTTACACTCACACACTCCAGGCCCTAGACCACCAAAGCTCCCCTCCCCTCACCCCGACCCCATCAGCCACCGGTGTCCAGGACATCTGCAAATCCCATTCGGACCTGGGAGCAGCTGAGGAGGGAGTTTCTGGTTGGGCCTGGCTTTGGAAGGAGGCTATTTCTTTCTCTTCCTGGAAGGGGAGGGAAGAGTGTGATTACTGAGGACCCAACTTCTGTTCCCACTGACTCAGGGGGGAGGTGGCCCCATTCCCACACCCCCATGGAGTCCTGGAGCCTAATCCTGTCACCTCCCTGCCCCCTGGGGTGTGGGCCCAGGATGAAACAGTGTCTGTGGGTGCGGAGAGCCCAGGACAAGGTGGGGCTGCTTAGCTGTGGGTGGGCTCCTCCCCACGCCAGCGTGGGTGCTTCGAGGGGATCCTGTGGGTGTGGGAGCTGAGAGAAAGGAGGAAGGAAGGCTGCCATCAGGCCGGTGTGGTTGGGAGGTTTGTAGGCCGTGCTGGAAATAAGGGCGCCTAGGTCTGTCTTGGCTCTGCGGGCCCTGAGAGGGAACAACTCGGGTAGGCCCAGCCTGAGTCTACCTCCTTTCTGGCCCTCTGCATCTGAGAGTCCCTGGCACTAGTGTGTACCTCAGGGCCTGATGGTGGTGACTGGGCAGTGTACAAGGGCCTGAGTGGGTGGCTGGTTTACAGTTAGGGCATTGGAGTGGGAGGCCTGGACAGAATATGAGGGTGTGGGGTTGGGATGGTTGGTTGTACTGGAGGACCTGGATAGAGTGGGGAGGTCTGCAGACAGGGCCCTGGATTGGGAACCCTCTTCTACATACAAGAGTGTAGATGGAATTATGTGAGAACCTGGATAGGGATGACGGCTGGTCCCTATACCAGGAGAAGTTGAAGGTGACAGAGATCCATTATGAAGCAAGTGCTTCCTGGGAGTAAATTTAACTCAACAAGCCACCAGCACCTGCCATGCACATAGCATGTGCCCTATGAGAGTTTGAGGCATGGGCTGAGACTGAGTGTGCATGACACGATCCCTGCCCTCTTTGTGCTCCCTTTACACACTTGCACACAGAGTGTTAAACGGGAGGCAGCATGGAGTAGGGGACGGGTGTGGTGCCAGCTTTAGGGTCGAAGACTTGGATGAAAATCCCAGTAAGCCATATTTTCTGTCCCTGGAAAATGGGGGTGGTGTTGCAGCCTTGCAGGGTTAATCTGAGAGTTAGAGATGATGTACCTAAAGGAACTTTGGCATATAGACACCCAGTTAAGTGTTTTTGCCATTATTGCGGTTATGCTGCCTGGACTGGTGCCAGCAGGGAGGTAGGAAGTATAGGGGGTGGGGGACGGGAATTGGGAGTCCGGTTAAGAGTGCAGATTCTGAAACAGTTGAAGTCTCCACTTTATTACTCAATACAGTGTGACCTCAGGCAAATTGCTTAACCTCAGTCTTAGGTTTCCATCTCTAAAATGAGAATCATACTAGAAATTATCTCACAGAAACACAGATCATTAAATTATATGAACATAGAAAACCCTTAGCCCAGGCCCTGGCACGAAGTGAAGTTAGTGCTCAGTAAACACTGGCTATTTAATTGTTTTTGTTGTTATTATTTTTCATTCCTTTGGAGATCTGAGAAGGAGATGATGGTTAATTAGAACTTCAGGAGGTAAATGTAGGGCAGGGGGAAGGCAGAAGACAGAAGGCGGGAGGAGAGTTCCAGACAGACATAAGCCAGGGTGTATCCAGGGAGCAGAGGGCTCTGTGCCTGGAGCAGGGCAGTGGGAGTAGGAGAGAAGGCCCCAGAGGTGGGTGCAACCAGCCATCTATCACCGGTCTGGCCAGGCTGATGGCCCACCACATGCCAGCTCAGTGCTGGCTGTGCAAATGGCAGAGAAGTAAACCAGACAGGGTCCCTACTCTTAGGGAGCTCCTAGTCTAGCTGGGAAAGCATGTATGTTCACAGAACCCTGCAGTCTGGAGGGAAGCCTAGGTACAGTGGTGATATCACTTGAGGCAGTGGGCTCTGCTTGGAAGGCTTCACAGAGGAGGAGGCATTTGAGGTAGGGCTGAAAGGATGAGTAGAAGTTAGTAAGATTAGCACAAACGGTTGCAGCTGTACACACAGTAGCCACTCTGGCCGTGGCATGTCCTACTGACAGCTTCCCAGCTTCCACCATGCCTTGGGCTGGTGGGCCCAGTAATGAGGTCTCTAATGAGTCCCTAATGTGCACTCATGCTTATGCAAATGAGGAGGATGGGGCACTAGGCCAGCTCAGGCCTCATCCCTTTCAGGCTGGGCACTACCAGCTGTTGGTGGGACAGGGCTAGGGGAGGGGAGGAGGGGCTGAAAGCAGGGCCCACACTAGAGTGTGGCACTTGAGGGCTGTCAGGGCAGATCTCAGGTCTGAGGAAGCCTGCAGGTTAGGCCACAAAAATCTGGGAACCACATCCTTGGTTCCCTGCTGGGCCTTGGGGCCAGGAAGGGAGCCAATGAGCCAGGCGACATAATGCGGCTTTGTTGGCCAGTGGTAGCTCTGCCTGGCACCCCGGGGGCACAGTGTTCAGCTTCTCTCCATCACCTCTTAGCTGCCGCTCTGCCCCATTAGCTTTCCTCACCATTCTTAAGAGAAGAAGTGGACCAGGCAAGACCCCTTGATAGACCAAATGATCTCCCATTTATTATCTGTCACTCCCATTTATTGAGGACCTTCTCTGTCCCAGGCACAATGCGAAGCATGCCACGTGCATTGTCTCATTTGAACCGCACAGCAGGGACTATTATCCCCCTTTTACAGATGGCTCAGAGAGGTGAAGTTACTTGCCAGGTCACACAGCTGGGAGTTGGCAGAAGCAGGATTTGAACCCTAGTCCATCTGACTCCAAAACCTGTGTACCAAACCTCTATGCTGGATTGTCATGGCGAAGCCCTTGTATGATTGGTCTTCTGTAGGCATCTCGGTCTTGGGGTTCCCGTGATCTTTTCTCTGGGAGGTAGAGGTGAAGCCAGCAGGGCCCCAGGTCCCCCTGGATCCTGCCAGGTTTGAGACTAAAAAAGTTGGACCAGAAGGAGACCCTTGACAGAGGCAGTGGTGACAGTCCAAGCAGTGGGCCAACCCCAGGCCCTGGGCTGAGGCTAGGCCTCTGCCCTCAGCTTCTGGGCTCTAGTCTGGGCAGCCTGCTGGGGTTGAGGGAGGGACATTGGTGGGGCCTGGCCTGTGGGATGGGGTCATTTCCTGCCGCCTAAAATAACAGGAAGTGGGTGCTTCTGATTGGAGGCTGGGAACAATGGCCACCAGCCAGCCACACAGCTCCCTTCTATCTAAAGTCTCTGCTGGGTTCCCTGGCCTGGCTCTGGTATCCTGCTGCCCCCAGGGCCTGTGGTCCAGGCTTTGAGGACTGCCTGGTGCAGACAGGCTGCCCCGCTCCTGGCACAGTCTTAGAGCTGGCTCAGTTACTCCCAGGCTGGGAGTAACACTGCCCCCTCAGCTTCCATTGGACAGCCTGAGGGTTTGTCCTTCCTGCCCACCCCCATTCTTCCAGCCCAGATCTCTCCAGAAGGAATAAAACCCAGGAGGCTGTCCCTACCGGGCAGCAAAGTAGGGGCACAGAACCTGTCACACTGCTGCCAGGTCCAAACCCCAGCCCTGCTACTCCTCACTGGCTGTGTGGCTTAAGAGAGTGTCTTAATCTCTCTGAATCTGTTTCTTCCTTTGTAAAATGGGCTAATGATAACTACCTCATAGGACTGCGCTGAAGATTAAATGAACTGATGTTATTAAAGCGTTTATGACACTTTAAACATGTGCCTGACACAAGCAGTGGTTGTTATCGTTAATCAGACTTTCCCTGGGCCCAGGTAAAGAAATGCCCAAAAAGGGCAGGCCAGGAGTGACCTGGATGAGGCCACATAAATGTACTGGGACATTGTGTCTCTGTGTGCTTGTGTGTGTCTCTGTAGCTTTGTGCCTTAGAGTGGGTCCCTGGTTCTGTGTGTGTCTTTGTGCCTCTCTTTGATTCTGAATCCCACTAGGTCTGTTTCCTGTGTTTGGGGGAGAGAGAGCGAGCGACCATGTGTCTTGAGTCTCGCTATTGTGCAGGCTCAGTCTACGTTGTCTGGATGTCTCTCTTTCTCTCTCTCCCTGCTGTGTGTACATGCCTGTCTCTGTGTGTCTTTCCCCTTTGTCTGCCTCCCTGTCTTCATTTGTCTGCTCCAGCGTTGCCACCTAGGGAGCTGCTGCTAGAGTCCGGAGCGTTCTTGCTAGAGGTGCTCATCTATCCTGTTTCCTCTCCCTGCCTCACGCCTCTGCCTCCCCCAGGCTCCCCACCCAGAAGTGCTGTCTGTACACTCCCCCATCCCTTCCCTGGGCACTCCCTGCTCTGCCCCCTGCAGGTGGACTGCTGTCTCCCACCCCTGCCCAAGTGCCTCACTTCCTGCCTCCTGCTGGCCAGCCCAGGCAGGAGCTTGCCTTCCCCACATTCCTGCACTCTGAGCTCAGTGCCTGCCTGCCCCACCTGTACCCTTCACCCTTGTGGGGGAATCTTCTTCAGAGGAACCACTGGATCACTTCCTTCTTTAGGGAACAGGCAGAAGCCTCAGGGAAGGGTGATGTGACCTCCTACCGGAAAGAGTATGATGTAAGGGCTTTGTCAGACAGACAAACCTGGGTCCAAATCCCAACTCTGACACTGACATGAGCAATTTGCTCTACCTGTCTAACACTTCTCCTACCTGTCAAATGGGGACCATCATGGTACTTTCCCTTTATGCTTGTCCTAAGAATTAAATGAGATAAAGGAAAGTGCCTGGCATATGGGAGGACCTCAGTAAATTAGTTTCCCTTGCTGGGCTTAGGAGCTGGCAGGGGGCATAGTGCCCTGATATAATCAAGACATTTAGCATTTAGAGAGGCTAGGTTTTGGAACAAGGAGTCCCTGAGTGGTGAAAATAATTAAGCACTTGACTACTAACTGAAAGGTTGGTGGTTCAAACCCACCCAGAAGTACCTTGGAAGAAAGGCCTGGCAATCTGCTTCCAATGAAGCAGCCTTGAAAATCCTATGGAGTGCAGTTCTACTCTGTACACATAGGGTCGCCTTGAGTTGGAATCGACTTGATGGCAACTGGCTTGGCTTTTTTAGTTTTAGGCTTTGGAGCAGCTTTGGGGGGCCTTTCTATATACACTGGCTGGTTAGCTTTGCACAATCCATCCGTTCATCCATGTTAAAGCTCTTTGTGCCAAGAAATAAATACAAACTGTCTGTCTGTTATCCAGTTCTTAACAAATACTTCTGGTAGATATCAGTGTAGCAAAATAAATGGACTGGCTGAAACTGCACAGTCTGAAATAGACAATAAAATTCAGTGGCCAAAGGATCACATCTGGTGATTGAAAATGGGAAGAATCAGGAATGGTTTAACAACACCTCATTGATAATTAGCCGAGGAATTAATTTATCTTAATATAATTTGTTCCAGATTACACTGTCCCAATAACATTTGATCAGGGTTGGCATAATTCTGAGGAGAATATTTGTATTCAGGTTCAGTAGTCTACCAGATCAAAAGATAAGTTCCAAACGTTTTGTTTGCCTCTCAAGAAGCTTTTCTTGTTGAGCTGCTGGAGTAAACACTTGTTATTATTTTTATTAACTTCTACTTAAGTGGCTTAGTCTAGAAAGCTGTGTAACTCGATTGAGATGGAGTTATTTTGCTTCCTTTCAAGTGTTTATCCCTTTGCAATAAATGCCACATCACCTACTCTTTATTAGCTAAGTAGGCCTTCCATAGGTGCCTACTTAAGGCTGGGTGGCCTCAGGTTCAGCATAGTATAGTACTTTATTCTCATTCAACAACATTTGGTTTCTGTCTCCATGTACTTCCACTGGGGTAGCTGCTGTTGATACGGTGGTAAGCAACACTGACATGGCCCAGCCCTCGTAGGGTTGTCTCACAGTCTGGGGGAAACTGACAATAATGAAAGAACCACACAACGAAGTTTAAAATTGTAACTGTGGCAGTGCTCCAAACAAGAGGCACATGAAACTGTGAATGTATATAATGAAGGAAGAGAGATCAGGGAAGGCTTCCCTGAGGAAATAATGACTGAGCTAAGATCTGAAGGGTGGCTAGGAGTTAACTAGAAAAAAGGGGAAAGAGTATGTGCAAAGGCCCTGTGGCAGGAGGGAGCATGGATGGTTATTGAAATTAAAAGAAGGTCAGTACACTGAAGTTTATTAGTGGCTACCAGAGGTGGGACAGATGGGGCAAAGGGGAGTCATTGTTTAAGGAAGCACTGAGTTTCTGCTTATGGTGATGGAAAACTTGGCAATGGGTATGGGTGATGGTTGCACGACATGATTAATATAATTGATGTCACTAAACTGTACATGTGAAAAATGTTAAATCGGCAGATGTTGCGCTGTATTTTTTTTTACAAGTATAAAAAAAATTACAAGAAAAGTCAGTGTGGCTGGAGTGCAGAGAGCAAGTGAGGAGCAGGGTAGGACATGAGATTCAACAGGTAAGGGAGAGGGAAGGGTGGCCAGACTATGCCGGACTTGTAGGTTGGGCACAAGAATTTTATCTTTATCCTCAGAGCAATGAGAAGCCACTGGAAGGTTGCAAGCAGCAGGGAGTAGTAGGGTTAGATTCGTGTATGGAAAAGATGACTCAGTCTGCTCAGTGAGCAGAGCAGGGATGGTGCAGGTGGAGCCCTGGAAGGACTTTGCAGTCATCTAGGTAAAAGCTGATGATGCTGCTGTCGGCCGGGTGGAGTTCCTTCATTTATTCATTCAACAAATAGCTACGAAGCACCTACATACCAGGGTCTGTTGGTCCTAGGGATACAGCAGCTAACAAAATAGACACAAATCTGTGTCCCTGTAGAGGCTATGTTCTTGTGGTGGGAGACAGTGTTAGCAAGGTGATAATGCGTATGGAGAAAAATATTGTTGGAAAGAAAAAAGTACAGTTGGAAAGGGGAGGGAGAGCTTAGTTGCAAGGTGTGATTTTAAATTAGGGGGTCAGGGAAGGCTTCATTGAGACCCAACATTAGAGTGAAAAGGGGACAATCAAGGTGAGGATGTGAGCCAAGCAGAATCTGGGTGCCGAGAATTCTCAGCAGAGGGAACAACAAGTGTGAAGCCCTGAGGCAGGAGCGTGCCTGACGTTCTTAAGGAGGGCTGAAGAGGCCAGTGTGGCTGGGGAAGACTGGGCAGGGGAGAGGAGGAGGAGATAAGAGGCCTAAGAGGTAATGGCCTTATAGGCCATTGTGAGGACTTTGCTTTTTCCTTTCTGTGAGATGGTGAGTCCTTGGAGGATTTTGGCAGAGGAGTAACATGATCTGACTTATTTTTAAACAGACTCAGTCTGGCTGCTGTATTGATAAAAGACCAAAGGAGAACAAAGAATGGGGGCAGGGAGTCTTTTATAAGAGATGATAGTGGCTTGGACTATGGTGGTAAGAGATGGAGATAGCAAGAAGTGATTGAACTCGGGATATTATTTTAAAGATAGAGCAAAAGGATTTGCTGAGAGATTTAGATGTGGGCTATGAGACAAGAAGAGTCCTGAACCCCTGAGGTTATGGCCCTGACACCCTTCTGAACTGGAACTGAAGCCATTTCTGGAGACCACCTTCCAGCCAAACCATAGACAGGCCCATAAAATAAACAATAACACCCAAGAGGAACGTGCTCCCTAGAACAATCAATTCTACAAGATCAAAAGGGCAACATTTGTCCATGGGCGAAGATGAGAATGCAGGAAGGGATAGAAAATCAGGACAAAAGGAAACGGGGAAACTAGAATGGAAATGGGGAGAGTGCTGATACATTATGGGGAGTGAAACCAATGTCATGGAACACTTTATGTACCAACTATTGAATGGGAAACTAATTTGCTCTGTAAACTTTTACCTAATGTACAATTAAAAAAAAAAAAAAAGGAGTCTAATATGACTCCAGGGTTTTTGGCCTGAGAAACTGAAAGAATGGGGTTACCATTAACTGAGACAAGGGAAAGTCAGGGAGGGCAGGTTTGGGGGGAACATTGGACGTGTTAAGTTTGGAACATGTGTTAGACACCCAGGGGTGTCAAGTAGGGAGTTGCGTGGATGAAACTAGAACTGAAGGGAGAGGTCTGGGCTGGAGATACATATTTGGTTGTCATCAGCAGACCAATGGTATTTAAAGGCATGAGTCTAGATGAGATCACCAAGGGAGTGAGCATAGACAGAAAAGTGATGAGGTCCTGAACTGAGCCCTGGGGCACACCAGCACTCAGAGGTTAGGAAGATAAGGTGGGGCCAGCAAAAGAGACGGAGAAGTAGCAGCCAGCCAGGTGGAAGGAAAATCAGGAGCCTGTGTTGTCTTCAAAGCCAAGCGAAGAAAATGTTTCAAGGACCACCAAGAGACCAACAGTGTCAAGTGCTGTTGATGAGTCAAATACGATGAGGACTAAAAAATGGCTACTGCATTTAGCAATATGGAGATCATGGGTGACATTGAGAAGCAGTCTCATGGAGTGGTAGGGCTGAGGGCCTGACCAACATGGGTTCTTGTGGCAGAGATGGGGAGACATGGACAGACTCTTCAGGGTAGCTGCTGCACACTGTGCCCCTGCCAAATGCCCAAGATGTCCTGTTTACTTGCTCTCTGTCACAACTATTCAGGGAGGAAACTGAGGCTCAGACAGGTTCAGGGTTTCCCCAAGGTCCTACAATAGAGCTGGGATCCCCACTCAGGCTTGCCTAACTTTGAAACCTAAAACCTTGGTACTCCACTGCATCCGATGCCCAGGTTTAGGTCCTTCAATGCCCCACTCTCTCTACTTCTTCCCAGGCCCCCTCAGACAGCTAATTGGAACCTAGTTGGGGATTCATGCTCTTGCCTGGTGGGTGTGATTTGCCTAGGTGTAGACAAACATCCGCCTACCAGTTTTCCTTGCGACACCTCCAGCACGCACAGGTGCTAGGAAAACAGTAATAAATAGGCCTTGCCCTTAGCCTTCAAGCTTAGTACTTACACACCCAGGCTTTGGTCCCAGACAGTCCTGGGTTCAAATCCTGGCTGTGCCATGTACTGGGTCTATGGCCCTGGGCAAATCACTTAGCAGAGTGAGCCTTAATTGCTTCATCTGTATAATAAAAAATTATGGGGACAAGAATTTCTACGTTTCAGAGTTGTGAGGATGCAAGATGGGGATACAAAGGGCTTACCTCAGTTCCTGGCATGTAGTGAGCACTCGTAAATGGTTGCCATGAGTTTTATTGCCCATTAGAGTTAGCAAAGGAGTTTGCAACTGGCTGGAAAATAGACTGGCAGTGAGCAGGCACCTGTCTCAAGCTGGTATGGGAGAGCAGGTTGGATGTCACAGAGTCTAGGGGCTGGCAGGGTTGGAGGGGCTATTGGGGAGGCAGGACCTTGGCTGGAGCTTTTGCCTAGAGCCCAGGAAGCTAGAAGGGAAAGAACGAGAGGAAAATAGTGTGAACCTAAATGATTCCATTGCATAACATGTATTACCTCATTTACTGCCTTGAACAGAAGCAGGAGGGCGTAAAGGGTAAGAGCCTGGGCTCTGGTGACAGATGCCTGGGTTCAAGTCCAGGCTCCTTCACTTACCAGCTGAGTGACCTCAAATTACTTAATCTCTTTTTGCTTTACTTTCCTCATCTGTACAAAACAGTTATTTATAGCCCCTCCTTCATATGTATTGTCACTGAGGATTTTAAAAGCTAGTATGTGTGAAATGCTTTGAACGTAGGAAGCTCTCGATCAATGTATAAATGTTAGTGGTTATTGTTATGACTAACACTCATCACAGTCCTATGAGGTAGGTACCATTTTGTCTGCGTTTTATAGACATTTCATAGCTGTGGCACAGAAAGGGTCTATAACTAGCCTAAGGGGGAGCCAGAATTCATGTTCAAATAGTCTGACTTCAGAGCCCAAACTCAGCCACTAGATTCCTCTGCCTCTCTAAAGAAGGCCCCAAAAGTCCCAAAGTCAACTCCTTAGGTGTGCCCCTTCCCCTAGCACACACCATCAACCACAGTAGTGGGGAGTCTGCCACCTCCTGAAGCGACCAGAATTCCCAGAGCAGAGGACCCAGTGTGGAGACACTTAGCGAGAGCAAAAAAAAAATGCTTCCTTAGATACACCTTCCCAGGGACACAGCTCTGCCCCCTAAGCCCTGGTCAGTGGCCCCTCAGTGGATGAGAAGCAGTGGGTAGCACCGGGCTCAACAGGCAGAGGCTTCCATTTGGGAGACCTGGCAGCTTCATAAGACTCACAGGGAAAGGGAAGGATGTGTTTGCTGCCACCTGAATTATGCCATACACTGTGCCAGGCACTTTACTGACATTAATCCCTTCTAGCTTGGGCTCATCATCCCCATTTTACAGATATGAAGATTGTGTCCTAGAGAAGTTGACTGCCTTGTCCAAAGTTACCTGCTGAGGAGGCAGGCCCTTTCTTCATCTCTTGGGGTGGTGGCATCAGAATGGGGGCTTCAAACTCTTCAGACATGGATTGGACTGGACAATGGGTTGGAGAGGGATGCTGGTGAGGAGTGAGCTTCTTCGATCAGGTGGACACTTGAGACTGTGTTGGCATCGCCTGCCTGGAGGGGAGATGAGAGGGTGGAGGGGGTTAGAAGCTGGCGAAATGGACACAAAAAGAGAGTGGAGGGAGAGAGCAGGCTGTCTCCTTAGGGGGAGAGTAATTGAGAGTGTGTAGCATCAGAATCGACTTGACAGCACTGGGTTGGGTTAGCAAGGTATATATAGGTTTTTGTGTGAGAGACTGACTTGATTTGTAAGCTTTCACTTAAAGCGGAAAAAAAAAAAAAAATTGGGAGCTTCAACTGACTGACTCCAAAGCCTGTGTTTCAACTCTCCCACAGTATACATGTGCACACATGAATACGTACACATATATACGTGTATACACCAAATTTTGCGGCCTCCTTACTTAGTACTTTGGTATCTTTTTCAAGGTCTCTGGAATATTAATGTCTTAAAAGAAGAAATCTGGGGGTCATTGAAAAAAATTACAAAATGGGATTTGTTACAAAGTTGCCCATCCCATTGAAGATTTTAGCAACACAGGCAGGACACTGGTGCCTACACTTATGTCTTTCCTCTTGGTCAGTCCCGTGTGAGAGCCTAGGCACGCTGTATGCGCCAGGCTCTGTGCTGGGCACTTTGGCCCAAATGTAAAGTAGAGAGATGAGAAAGGCAGACGTGAAAACAAATCATTGCCGTTTTGTGAGTTAGCAAGTGCCACAAGCTCTCTCTCAGTTCTTCTAGCACACCTTCCTTCCTTCCTCCCCAGGGCCTTTGCACATGCTCTTCTCTTTGCCAGAAACCCTCATCCCTGTCCTCCTTGCTTGGCCAACTCCAGCTTATCTTCAGCTTTCAGTGTGGTTGTCACTTCTCCAGGAAGTCCCCCAAGTGTAGGTTACCTGTAATTGCCTGGCTGTTTGTCTGCCCCGCTAAAGTGTAGGCTCCACAAAGGCAGGGAACATGGCTGTTTTCTCCCCATTTTATCATCGGCATCTGGAACGGGGCCTGGCGTGTAGAAGGAACTTGATAAACATGCATGCATGAATGAATGAAAGTCCGTTGGACAAGGGAGATAGGCTATGTGTTGAACTGATTGCACAGCTGTAATATTTGACCCTCTCTCTTCTCTTGCATTGATCTTCCAGGTATGGCAGCCAGGACCCCCCCAGAGCCAAGACCTTCTCCAGAAGGCGACCCCTTCCCACCACCGCCACCGATGTCAGCCCTCATCCCCGACACTCCCCCGGATACCCCTCCTGCCATGAAGAACCCTACTAGCCCTAAGCAGCTCCCACTGGAACCAGAGAATCCCTCAGAGCAGGTCGGGTGTGGGCCAGTCCCTCCACAAGAGGAGTCCCCTTCCTCTGAAGTGAAGAGCAGGGGACCCACTCCACCTGCTACAGGCCTGCGAGATGCCAGGCCTCCTCGAAGGAGCAGCCAGCCATCTCCAACAGCAGTGCCAACCTCCGACAGTCCCTCAACCAAGCAAGGTGTGTGTGCTGCCCCCACTCCTGGGCCCGACTCCTTGGTTCAGGTCTCAGCCCTACATGACACCACCTGAGGGGATCCCCTTCACCCTAGAGGAGGTGGGGAAAGAGATGGGGGTGAGGCCTGGAGGGAGGACCCCAAGGGTGACTCCCCTTTGGTGAGCCCTTTGATACAAGTCTATCTTGTTTCCCCTCCAAGATGCTAAGAAGGCAGGAGAGAGACACAAGCTGGCAAAGGAGCGGCGAGAAGAGCGGGCCAAGTACCTGGGTAAGTGTTTGGGAAGCAGTAGCACCATCTCTATCATCCTCTTCATCATCATCATCAACACCACCAGCATCCGACTAATAATAGCTTACACATCTGGAACACTTAATTATGCGTACTATGCTAAGTGCGGTACCTGCAGTACCTCATTTAATCCACTCAACAGCCTCCTGAGGTGTTATCCCCTTTTTGGGGATGAGGAAACTGAGGCCTAGGGAGAAGAAATCATTGGCCTAAGCCACACAGCTGGTGGAGTAACTAAGGTTCACACCCAGAAGTCACATCTCACTCCAAATCCCATGCCAGTAGGTGTAATGCCCAGCACAGTGCTTGGCACATGGATGTTAACTAAAGACCTCATTTCTCCTTCAGTGCTGAGAGACAACGAGGCCAGTGGGGAGAAATGGGCCTCCCCTCAGGGAAACCCTCATTCTGAGGCCTGAGCCAGGGTCCTGGAAGCCCTTCAATTTGAGGGAGGAGTCTTAGAGGGGAGGAGAAGGACCCACCCAGGGCTGAGGTAATAGAGGAAGCCCCTTGGAGAAGACCTGTTTGGTCAGCTACAGGCCACTCATGCCCCACTGGGGCTCCTTTCCCAACAGCGGCCAAGAAGGCAGTGTGGCTGGAGAAAGAGGAGAAGGCCAAGGCTCTGCGGGAGAAGCAGCTCCAGGAGCGCCGGAGGCGACTGGAGGAGCAGCGGCTTAAAGCCGAGCAGCGCCGAGCGGCCCTGGAGGAGCGGCAGCGGCAGAAGCTTGAGAAAAATAAGGTGCGTTGGTGCTGATTTCTGACTTGGTACGTGTGGATCTGTGTATATGTGTTTCCACACATCTGTATATTGGCTAAGTCTAGACACCTGTGTTCATGGTTCTGCATTATCTGTGGGTATATGGCTGTATCTGTGTCCACATCTGTAATTGTGCCACTGTGTGTACAATAACGGACATCTTTGCAGCTGTGTACCTGTTTGTTCTGTATGTGCTGGTGTGGGGCCCCGTAACTGTGTGCACTATCAGGACGTGTGTTTGCATATGTGCCCGGTGTATCTGCTTTTGTATGTACACAGATATGTGTCTGTAGGAGTGTGGCTAGCCCCACAATATAGGTAGAGCCCCAGCTTGAGCACTGATGAGAACATGGAAGAAACGGCCTGGCCCTGCCCTGGGCTTCAGGCTGAGGGAAAAACACAGCCCGAGGTCAGGACCCTCAGTTCCAGGAGGACATGGCCCTGCCCAGGGGGCCCAGGCTGAGGGGAGTCCCACATCCCACCCCATCCTCAGAGCAACAGCTCGTATACCCAGGAAATGACTCAAGAACAGTGATAAGCTCCCTAAAACAAGTCCGAATGGATCTGTTGCAAATAGTCCCTAATCATAGCTAGGATTTGGTAACCTTGGTTACCTGTGGTGAGTCTGGAAAGCTTTTGGTGGAGGGGTGCACTGTCACAGGAAGGAGAAGGGCCTGTCTTCCAGGTATGACAAATGATTCTGAGCCCAGCCCTCTCCCCTCTCCTCACTTTCCCCCAGGAGCGCTATGAAGCAGCCATCCAGAGGTCAGTGAAGAAGACGTGGGCCGAAATCCGGCAGCAGCGCTGGTCTTGGGCAGGAGCCCTGCACCACGGCTCACCAGGACATAAGACCAGTGAGTAGGCAGCGGGGCTGGTGGGTGGGTGGGCGAGGCTAGAGCCTGGGAGTTGAGGGCAGAGAACAGCTTCAGTACAAGGAGCTGGGGGACCTCTGCAGCAGGTGTGCCTGGCTTCATGTGACTTGTATCTTCTGGAATGGTCTGTCCACCAATTTGTCCCTCCCTAAGGACTTCCACTAGCACGTCAGTCATGCATTCTCTTCATTTTGGTTTGCCCTTCAAACCTCTGTCATTTTAGGGTTAGCCTTTTTTGCTCCTGTCAGTTATTGTTAGTTGATGATACATAAAAGAAGACTTTAATGCCCTGGAGGCACTTGATATTTAAAGAAAACTGTCACCCCCTTATGTATATATCTTAGAGGGTAGGTTTTTTTTTCTCCGAGTTTTCTTTACATAGGGCTATGGTGGATTTTGGTCTGGTTCTTTGCGGGCATGTATGTACCACTGTGTTTGGATCTCTTTCTGTAACGGCACGGTTCAGTATTCCTGTCTTTTGGTGTATGTGCTTGTGGGTCTGTGCTTTGTGTGTCTTAGTGTGTGTTTGCCTTGGTGTGTTTGTGGCCTTGTGTACTTCATTGCGGGCTCCCAAGTCAGACAGAAGTGGGTTATGGTCCCGACCCTGACACTTGCTGTGTGGCCTTAGATAAGTCATCAAGTTCTCGACATCTCACTTTCTTCATCTGTAAATTGGGGATAACAATATTCTCTGCCCCTGAGGAGCACTGGTGGCACAAACAGTTCAGCACTCGGCTGCTAACCAAAAGGTTTGTGGTTCGAACCCACCCAGCTGCTCCACGAGAGAAAGACATGGAGATCTGTGTCCGTAAAGATTACAGCCAAGAAAACCCTGTGGTGCACTTCTGCTTTCTCACTTGGGGTTGCTAGGAGTCAAAATCGACTTAAGAGTAGCCACCGAGGTTGTAGGTGGAGATTTGGGAGGATCAAATGAGGTAACGTGTGTGTGGCCCAGGACAGTGCCCGGCATGTGGTAAGCCTCCAACAAATGGTAGCTCTTACAAATATAATAATTAGGTTGCTTCGATGTGTTCGTGTCTGTATTTGTGCATGTCTGCACACATGTGTGCATGCATACGTATCTGTCACTGGATGTGCTTGTGTCTGCATGTATTTCTCTTTGTGGTCTGTATGAATATCTGTGTTTGTGCAAGTAACTCTGACTGTGTGGGTTCTTCTGTTCAGGACCGTCTGCATTTGTCCGAGGACGTGGGTGTTGTATCCATAGCGCCTTGGCTGGGCAGTGTCAGCAAGTGCCAACGCTGGGTGGCTGGGGGTGGAGGGGTTGCAGTGCCCAGCCCTAGGGAATGGCTTCCTCTGGCCAAGAAGGCTGTAGTTTCTCTAGTTTTACTCCATCCCCCTCTCTTCCTTCTCCGTCGGCTCCCCCAACCCAGGCTATCTCTGGTCACCTACCCCACCCCCCGCCGCCCTCCCCTACCCCTTCCAGGGCCAAGTCTGCCTCCTCCTCCCTATCCTAGCCTGCCCACTCCTCCCTCTCCCACCCTGCCCGCGGAGCATCCTGCATGGAAGGCCTCAGTGCCCCCCCTGGCTCCTGTCTGGCCCGGCCCTAATGCCGTGTCTTTTCCCCTCCAGGTGGGAGCAGGTGCTCCGTGTCGGCAGTAAACCTGCCCAAACACGTGGACTCTATAATCAACAAGCGGCTCTCAAAGTCCTCTGCCACGCTCTGGAACTCCCCCAGTAGAAGTAAGAGAAGGCCCAGCCCTTCCCCTCTAGAGGCCCTTGTAGCTCCCACCAAGCCTCCTCCAGAGCTCAGCAAGAACCCCAGGTCCCTGGAGCCTCATATATTCCAGGTTTCCACCCCCACTCTACCCCACCCAGGGCTCTGTGCCCGTCGGGGGAGCCGGCATTTGGGTCTGGGCCCTGAGGACAGAGCTGTACCCTGCAGAGGAGGAGAAGAGACAAAGAGCAATGCCCCAGCAAACAGAGCCTGGCAGGGGCCTCAGAGCAAGCTGGGGGTGGGAACAGGGAGGCAACCTCATCTCCAACACAGCCAGCTTGCTTTGCTTCTTGTGTAGGCTGTGTCTGTGTGACCCTTATTATGGTTCCACCCTAGAGGGTCCCCTCTACCTTCAGAGCCCGGCCATGGTCTTCTTGGCTGGCTCCAGTGTTGTGGGGAACCAAAGTGGCACAGTCCCTGTGCTCCCACCATGCCCTGGTGCTCACATGTGAAGGAGCCATGGTAGGAGTTATTTATAAGTTCCTCTAGCTTTTATTTGGTTGTTCTGTTGCCTAGCAACCAAATCAGCTGCTGCACCAACCCCACCTGACTGAGGCTTAAAAATAACCCAGCAGCTGAGGGGATAGAGCAGGGTGGCCAGGGGCAGCCAGGCCCACTGGATACCTCTCCCTGGCACAAGACTACTAAAAGTTGGGCCTCTCCTGAATCAGAGGAGCACAGGGACCCTCACTGTCCCAAATCCAGGAGGCATGCCTACCCTAGGCCCGCCCTCTGAGAGCAAGGGGGTTAGGGACCTACAGTGAAACATGGTCTTCTACCAACCATTGGTGGCTCCTTCCTATATCCACAACTCAGAGCCCTTTCACCTGGGGAGAGTGGTAGGAGGGGACCCTCAAGCCACGAAGGATGGTGCCCTGGGAAGTGTCTTGTTGTCTGGGTCTGCAGTGGAAGTCCAGACGGCAGTGTGGACAAGTATGGCTTCCACGTGAATGGGGAGAGCAACCTCCTGGGTGACAGCCTTTGGGCCTGGCATGGAGAATGTACCTGGTCGGCTCCCTATGCCTCCGCCTGTCTCCTGCGGCCGCCTGTGGTGACAGGATTCCCTTCACGTTCTCCCCCCAGATCGGAGCCTGCAACTGAGCGCATGGGAGAGCAGCATTGTGGACCGTCTGATGACGCCCACTCTCTCCTTCCTGGCACGGAGTCGCAGCGCGGTCACATTGCCCCGCAATGGCCGGGACCAGGGTAGGGGCAGCGGCCCTGGGAGACCCCCCGCGAGGGCAAGGGCAAGGGCCGGCCTTGCACCGGGGCCGCACCCCGACCGCACTCATCCCTCCGCAGCCGTGCCTGTGTGCCCGCGCTCGGCCTCTGCCAGTCCCCTGACACCGTGCAGCGCCCCCCGGAGCGTGCACCGCTGCGCCCCCGCGGGGGAGCGCCGCAAGCCCAGCGCTGGGGGCAGCCCGGCTCCAGCCCGCCGCCGGCCCGAGGCCTCACCGGTGAGTGGCTGCCTCGCACCTGCGCAGGGTGGGGACAGGGCCCGGCCCAGGGAGCACCACTGCTGACCACTGCTGATCCTCATGTCTTCCTGTTTCCCCGCCTCGTCAAGGTGCAGAAAAAGGAAAAGAAGGACAAGGAGCGGGAAAACGAGAAGGAGAAAAGCGCGCTGGCAAGGGAGCGCAGCCTCAAGAAGCGCCAGTCGCTGCCTGCCTCGCTGCGCCCACGCCTATCCGCAGGCGCCGCCTCTGAGCTCAGGTGGGCAGGGGCAAGGCCCAAGGCGGGAGCGGAGCTATGCAGACCCCAGGCCTTTCGTTTATTCTTTCACAAGCATTCGTTGGGCACCCACCTCTATAACGAAAGCTCCTTTGAGGGCAGGGTTTTGTTTAGTGTTTTGATTATTGAAGTACCTCCCAGCACCCAGAATAGTGATTGGCACCTGGTAAGCATGCCATAAATACCTGCTGAATGAATGAATGGACCTGCCAGGAGTGTTCTGGGTGCTGGGAATACTTTGGTGAGCCAAACCCAGTTCTTGCTGTTATAAGCTTACTGGTTACTGGAGACACAGACATTAAAAGAACCTCATAAATGAATATGTAATTACAAACTGAGATCTATGCTCTACAAAGAATGGTTCTGTGAGGGTCTATAAGGTGGGGGGTGCCAGTCTATCCTGGGGAGGAGGGCTTCCCTGAGGAGGTGACATGGTCAGGGAGGGTGAGTGGAGGGGAGCTCTCTGTGCTCTCAAGGCCTCACCCCTTCGCTTTTCTCTCAGTCCCAAATCCAAGGCTCGGCCATCCTCTCCCTCCACCTCCTGGCACAGGCCTGCCTCTCCTTGCCCCAGCTCCAGCCCAGGGCCAGGCCATGCTCTGCCCCCAAAGCCACCATCCCCCCGAGGAACAACTGCATCACCCAAGGGGCGCATTCGGAGGAAGGATGAGTCAAAGGAGAGCCCCAGCATGGCAGAGCCTGAGGACAAGAACCAGAGCAAGGGCAGGGCCAGTGACGAGAAGGAGTCAGCAGCCCCAGCCTCACCAGCACCCTCGCCTGTGCTCTCACCCATACCAGCCCAGCCCCAGAAAGAGCAGCCCACAGTGGAGGCCCCTGCAGGTGGGCATGAAGAGAGGGAACTGAGAGGTGGGCAGGGTGAGAGAAGCTGGTTTTGTGGACTGTGTGGGTGAGGTGGCCAGGGGTGCCAGGGGACTGAGTGTTGGGAGACAGAAAGAGGAGGCTCCTGCCCTCTGTGAGTCCAGGTCCAAAACACAGGCCAAAGATGAGGACCTCACCACTGGCAATTGATGGCAGCAGTTGGGTGGGTGGGTGACCCTGAGGTCCTGGAAGCATGGGGGCATGCAGGGGTGCTGGAGGTGCCTGTGCTGGTGTGTGCTGACTCCTGGTCCTGGATCCCACTCCAGGTACTGCTGTCCTGATCTCACCCCCAGCCCCTGCTCCCCCGGTGACCCCTAGCAAACCCATGGCCGGAACCACAGACCGGGAGGAGGCCACTCGGCTCCTGGCTGAGAAGCGGCGCCAGGCCCGGGAGCAGCGGGAACGCGAGGAGCAGGAGCGGAGGCTGCAGGCAGAACGGGACAAGTGAGTGCGCCCATGGGGACTGAGGGGGCCCTTATGGGAGCTGGAGAAGAAGCTTGCAACCGAACCGAGCATTTTCTGTCCCCCAGGCGAATGAGAGAAGAGCAGCTGGCGCGGGAGGCCGAGGCCCAGGCTGAGCAGGAGGCCGAGGCCCGCAGGCGGGAGGAGCAGGAGGCCCGAGAGAAGGCTCAGGCCGAGCTAGAGGAGCAGGAGCGGCTGCAGAAGCAGGTGCCGCTGCAGTGGGCGGGCGGGCGCCACCTGGTGGCGGGCTGGGGGGTGGCGCCAAGGGAAGGTTGGAGTGCAGCTGCCCAAAGCTCATGCGAGTCTTTGGCAGAAAGAGGAGGCCGAAGCTCGGTCCCGGGAAGAAGCGGAGCGGCAGCGATTGGAGCGGGAAAAGCACTTCCAGCGCGAGGAGCAGGAGCGGCAAGAGCGCAAAAAGGTGGGCAGAGCAGCAAGGAGGGTAGAGGCGGTCCTAGACGCACTGGCAGGCGGGGCTTATGTGGGGCAGGGCCTGGCGCTGGTGGGCGGAGTCCGCGCCTGAACTGGGTGTCAGTGGCAGTTAATGGAACTACTTACGCTTTGGTAGTAGGCTCTGCCTTGGCCTTTACCGGGTAGGAGGAAATGGGGCAAGCTCTGGTTCCTGGCCTAGGAGAGGTCGGTCTGAACCTCGAGGGCCCTGAGACTGGGAGGAGGGGGTAGGAGGCTGACTAGTGGGAGGTTTAGGCTTAACTGGTGTGGGCCTCCAACAGCGCCTGGAGGAGATCATGAAGAGGACTCGGAAGTCTGAAGCTGCTGAAACCAAGGTCAGGATCCCAGGGGACAGCCTTGGGAATGGGGTAGGGAGAGGAAAGGAGGCTGGAGAAAGGCATCCAGGCCAAAGGAAGGAGGCTATTGGGCAGGCCGGTCAGGGTCTGAGCTGAGGGAGAGAAGAACCTACTTGGTGGATTCAGATAACCTTTGAGTCTGACTGCTCTTCCTCTTCAAAGCAGAAGCAGGATGGAAAGGAGACAAAAGTCAACAATTCCAGTCCAGGTGAAGCCCCCGATCCCCCTCATCACCATCCCCAAACCTCTTCTCTATCACCAACCCCTAACCAGTGGGCATTTCTTCCCTGTGACAGACCCTGTGAAAACCGTGGAGGCTCAACCCTTAGCACTGCAGAAAGAGGCTGTGCAGAAAGAGGAACTGACCCCCCAGGAAACACAGTGGAGGTAGCCGCTCCCAATTCCAGGGACACTGAGCAGGGGGGGCAGGCTGGAGCTGAGGGTGGCCTGGGCTTTACTGGGATGCGAGGTACCTGACGTTGGCTTCCCCATCCACAGCCTGCCAAACAAGGAGTCACCAGGGTCCCTGGTGAATGGTCTGCAGCCTCTCCTATCGCACCAGGAGAATGGCTTCTCCCCCAAGGGACCCCCAGGGGACAAAAGTCTGGGCCGAACACCAGAGACACTGCTGCCCTTTGCAGAGGCAGAAGCCTTCCTCAAGAAAGCTGTGGTGCAGCCCCCGCAGGTCACAGGTAGGGACCCCTGATTCCTAGATGCAGGTCACCCCTCCCAGCAGCCTTCCCTGGGCTCCCTAGACCTGCCTTCTCCTGGCTCTATCAGAGGTCCTCTCATGACCCCACCCTAAGATCGCCAGCCATCAGTTTGCCCTGACTGTTTCCTCTCCCCCTTTTTCCCAGAAGTCCTTTAGGGGTTGCACTGGATCCAGAGCAGCTCTGAGGGCCCCTCTGCACCATCCCCCAGGAAGTCCGGAGGAGAAAGAGACAGAACAAAGCCAGATGTGGCCGGGGCCCCTCGGGGTGAGGCCCCTGTTGTTTTTAATCTGCACCTTATAGACTGACGTCTCTTTGGCCCGAGCCAGACCCTGCCCCCCAGTGCACATGTGTGCTCACACGCACGGAAACCCCCCCCCCATACACACACATACACTCACAGCCTCTTTGGCCTCCTCCCTTGGGGAAGGGCCGCCTGTAGTATTTTGCCTTGGTTTGGTGGGGTACAGTGGATGTGAATACTGTAAATAGCTTGTGCTCAGACTCCTCTGCGTAGAGGGGTGGGTGCAGGAAGCAGACCCTCCCCCAAGGCTCCCTGGGGAGATCTTCCTCTCTCTATTTAACTGTAACTGAGAGGAAACCCATGTCTGGAGATGGGGGTCACCTTGGGTCACAGGATACTGGTTGCTTTAGGGGCACCCATGCCCCCTGCCCTTGCCTGGAATCAGTGTTATTGCATCTGCTCAAACTTCTCCAGAAATAAAGTGAGATTAATTCCGCCCGTCCTGTCTGTCCTTGGGGTTGGCAGTGGCCTCCTAAGTTTAAAGAAGAATTTATGGTGCCTAGGGCTTTGGGCGTCTGTCCCATCTGGCAATACCGGTCCTAAGTCTCCTACCATATGTATCATCTTCCAGTTTAGTCATGAATTCATTCAACAAATATTGTTGAGATGTTCTGTACCAGGCAGTGGGCTACACGCAGGGATGCAGTACAGGAACAGATGTAACCCTGTCCTCATGGAGTTTATGGTCTAGTGGGTGAGTATCGTAGATAGTGTGGGTTGCCTATGCAACATCTGTTCCATCTCCCCATCCTCCTTCCAGATGACCCTGATTTTGTTCAGGTGGCCATCTTCTTCGTCAGTGCCATCTTGTGCTACACTGGAGGTGGATCCTAGCCCCAGGAGTGAACCATGGCTGTGATGAGCCAAAAACAATGGCCTGAAACCCCTCATTAGTGGCTGGTTTAGGTATGGGCACATGACACAATTCCAGCCAACAGACATGAAGAGAAGCCTCCTGGGGGCTCCTAGGAAACGCTTCTTCACATTTGAAAAGAAATACAATGTGGTAGCCAACCCTAAGTTGATCCCCAATAACCCCTGCCTCCTGGCATTTACACCCTTGTGTAGTTGCTTCTCACTTTGCACCAGAGTTGGGCCGAGCGACCAGTAGAATACACTAAAGTGGGGCTGTGTCACTTCCAGGTTTAGGTTATAAAACATACTGCAGGCACTCGGACTCAGTTGCTCTCTCGCTCTCGGATCACTCGCTATGGAAAAAGACAACTGCTATATTGTAAGCAACCTATGGTGAGGCTCATATATCGAGGAACTGAAACCTTCTGCCAGTAGCTACGTGAATAAGCTTGGAATAAGCTCCAGCCCTCGTTACACCTTCAGATGACTGCAGCCCTGGCCAACACCTTGACTGCAGCCTCATGAGAGATCCTGAGCCAGAACCAACCAGCTAAGCTGCCCCAGGATTTATAACCCTCAGAAACTGTGAGATGATAGATGTTTTAAACTGCTAAGTTTGGGGATAATTTGTTACACAGCAATAGTTAACTATACACATAATGAGGAGAAAGCCCTGCTCGTACGAGGTCTGGATGTGATACCTGGAATTGCTCCATCCATCCTGCTAACCAACCTGAGGCCAAAGCCAGTGTTAAGGATGGCACAGCAGAGAGATGGGGAGAACCGACGTCCTTGAAGACATCCTTGAGCTGCTGAACCAAGCAATCTGAAAACCAGTTGTGCCTCTGGAGCTGTCATTACCTGAAATAATAGCTTGCCTTATTGTTACAGCCTCTGTGACTTGGACTTTGTGTTATCTGTGGCCAAAATCATTCTAACTCATAAGGACACAGACAATAAACGAATATTTAAGTATTTCCAACTTGTGAGATACAATGAAAGAAATAAACTGGACAAAAAAGTGGGCAATAACAGGGGAGACCACCTCAGGGAAGGTGTCCTGGAAGAGGCAACATTTCAGCTTGACTTGAAGGATGAGGAGCCGGCCATGGGAAAAAAGCAGGAAGAAGAGTTGCAGACAGAGGAGTCAGCATATGGGAAGCCACAGAGGAGGAGGAGCTTGGACCAGTGTTGCTGGGGTATCACAAACAAAGGGGAAGTAGCTAGAAAGGGCTGGAGAGGTGGCAGAGAAAAAAAAAGGTTACCACAGAGGCAGTTTTGACCCATGATGACCCCACGTGTGTCAGAACAGAACTGTGCTCGGTGAGGTTTTCAATGGCTATATTTTTAGAAGTACATCGCCAGACCTTTCTTTCAGGTCACCTCTGGGTGGACTCAAACTACCAACCTCTCCGATAGCAGCCAAGTGTATTGATCATTTGTACTACTGAGGGGAGAGGTGGGCAGGGGCTGGATGATAAGTGTGTTGAGGGTGAGGTAGGGAAGGGACTAACAGCTTCCGGGCCCTTTCCTTGGTGAGAGCTTCTTTAGCCGGCAGCTCACATTCACACCGAGGTAAAAGCACCACATGGCATCTGTTCCCCTCACAATTCCTCCTCCCTTTGATATATGTGCCTCTTGGTCTAATCCGCTCTTCTTATAACTCAGAAGTGATTAGATTTGCAATCCATTCTATTTGGGTATTGTCTTAGTTATCTAGTGCTGCTGTAACAGAAATACCATGAGTGGATGACTTCAACAAACAAAAGTTTATTCTCTCACAGTCTAGTAGGCTAGAAGTCCAGATTCAGGGTGTCAGCTCCAGGGGAAGGCTTCTGTCTTTGTCAGCTCTGGAGGAAGGTCCTTCTCATCAATCTTCCCCGGACTAGGAGCTTCTCCATGCAGGAACCCTGGGTCCAAAGGACATGCTCTGCTTCCAGCGCTGCTTTCTTGGTGGTATGATGTCCCCATGTCTCTCTGCTCTCTTTATACATCCCAAAACATTAACATAATTGCCGCTAATCCCACCCCATTAACACCATAGATATAGGATTTACAACACATGGGAAAATTACATCAGATGACAAAATGGTGAACGATCACACAATCCTGGGAGACAGGACCCAGCCAGGTTGACAGGGGGACACAATTCAATCCATGATGGGTATGATCTAATTAACACAACAAGGAAGACCCTATTTCCAAACACAATTGTATCCACAGGTATAAGGTTTAGGATTCCGACACATATTCGGATGTGTGTTGGGCGGGGGGGGCAGTTCAATCCATATCGGGGAGAGAAGCACCAGGTAAGTAACCACGTGCAAAGGCCCTGCATGGAAGGAGGTGTGTTCAAGTATCTGGAGAGCTGTAAGTCCCAGGATAGTGGGTCTGTTTTTGCTCACCATTGAATCCCCAGTGCCTGGTACATAAGAGACACTCAGTATTTGTTGAATTAAGAAAGGTTCATTAAGGAGGTGGAGCTCAGCATGAGGTGAGCCAGACCATACAAGGCCACGTAAGGCTGTGCTCAGGATCTTGGATTTTATTACAAGGGCCATGGGAAGCCACTGAAGGCTATTAAATGGGTAGGAAGGGTGACATGATCAGATTGGTTTTTATTAGATCATTCTTGCTGTTGGGTGGGAAACTGATTGGTTGGGACTTCATTGTAAACTGGAAGACCAGTTAAGAAGTGATTGCCCCCCGACACTATGGGCCTAAGATACTCCTCTGACTTGGAACTGCAGCCATTCCCGGAAACCACCTTCCAGTCAAGCAGTAGAGGAGCCTGTGAAATAAACAGTAGCACTTGAGAAAAGAATATGCTCCATAGAACAAATAATTATACAGAACCAGAAGGGCAACATTTGCCCAAAAGCAAAGATGAAAAGGCAGGAAGGTTTAGGAAAACCAGACTAAAGGAAATGGGGAATCCAGGGTGGAAATGGGGAGAATGTTGACAGTGTGGAGATCGCAACCAACGTCATGGAACACTTTGTGTACAATTTGCTGAATGGGAAACTAATTTGGTCTGGAAACTTTCACCTAAAACACAATAAAATATTTAAAAACAAGAAGTGATTGCCAAGGTTGAGATGAGACATGATAGAGTCTTAGGCTTGGGTGATAAAGATGGAGGGAAGTGTACAACGTAAACTTAGTCATTCAAGAAACAATTTATTGAGCACCTACTATGTGCCAGGCACTGGATAAGATTCTGGGGCTGTTCAAGTGAGCACAAATTGACATGGAACTTACAGTCTAGTGGAGGAAATAGACACTAACTTAATATGACAAACAAGTGTACAATTACAAGTATTGCAAATGAGCAAAGGAGAAGTATGTGAGTAAATAATAAAAATGTGACCCAGTCAGGGTGGTCAGAGAAGGCGAACCTGAGAAAGCAATGCTGGAGCTGAGATCTGAAGGAGTACGAGTTAACAAGGCAGAGGGGTGAGATCCCAGGCAGAGGAAACAGCACGTGCAAAGACCCTGTGGCAAGCATGGTCAGTGTAGCTGGAACACAGAGAGCAAAAGGGAACATGGTGCCAGAGAGGTAGGAAGGACCAGACCATGCAGAAACTTCTGGGCCATGCTGTAAGTTTGGTCTTTATTGCCAGAGTACTGGGAAACTTTTGAAAGTTACCAGCAGATGGTGATATGATCAGATTGGCAATTTAAAAAGATCATCAGGGCTACTAGATGGAGAAGGAATAGTGGGAGTGGGGGAGAGGGGGACCCAAGAGTCGTAGCAGGGTGTCCTGACAAGAGAGATGAATGATGGGCACTTGGTCCATCAAGTGGTAGAAACTGAGAGGTGGACAGAGGAGGTAAAAGAACAGGTTGGACACAGGAAATGAGACAGAGGAGATGTCGAAGATGATTCCAAGCTATGGGGGCGGGGGGGGCGTCAAGCAATGGATGGGTACTGTTGTCATCTGCTGAGAGACGGAGCTTCAGAAGAGGGCCAGGTTTAGCTGGACAGGTATTAGTTTGGGTCACAATTTCTTGTACAGGTCTGGGGCTCTCAGGATGAGTCTGATCCCATAGCCTGGGAGGGAGGAGTGCAGGGGAAGTTCTAGGACAGGAGCAGTGCTCAGAAGCCCAGAGCATGGTGACCCAGGCACAGCAGGGCTCTCCAGGAAGTCCCTGGGCGGGCTTTGGGAGAATTGGCCCAGGATGCAAGGACGCTGGCCTCCATGTCTAATTTCCTGGTTTCCCAGCCAAAGACTTAGGAATTTCCGGTCTGTTCCAGGCCCTGAGCAAGACTGAGAAGAACAGAGGCGGAAGCAGGGTCCTTCCCCCTGGAGAGCCCGCCTTTTCCCCAGCTCTTCCCTTTCCCAAGAGGGCCAGACAAGGCAGGGCCAGAAGAAGGCAACAAATGCCCTTCCCTCATCCTCTCTCCATGCCAGACAACATTGTTCAACTCCGGTTAAATACTTCCCACACCCCTTTGTTACTAGGACTCCCCAGCTCCACTGGCGTATGTGTCCCTCCAGTCCAGTGAGCCTCCCCCAAAGCAGCAGTCCTTCTAACCCCTAAGCCAGTGACCATCTTCCCCATGAACAGGCATCTGGCTCCCCCTTGTGGTGACATGTGCACATTGACAAGATAGGTGAGGTCGGAGCTGTCCAGACCACCAAGGACCACATACTGGACCGTGGCAGGGGTCCTGACCAAGAAGGTCCGGAAACGTGTGCTTTTGTCCACGCTTGGCCAATGACTTGCTCTACAACTGTGGGCAATTTCCTTGACCTCTGTGAGCTTCAATGTCCTCAACTGCAAGTTGGGGCTAGTAATAGGCATCCTTGAGCTAACAGATAAGAATAAAAGAGTTTTGTTTGTTGCAAGCCTCCCACCCCACCTGCAGGGGCCATAACATCCTGGGGCAGCTTAACAGCACCTCCTCTGTGCTACTACTTCTTTCCCCAAGCCACCCCAATTCGGGACAGTCATATTAGACACGCCCTAATGTGGCCAAGCCCTACTGTGGCCAAAACATTGAGTACTGACTGGTAAACAGGACCAGTTCCTTACCTTCAGAGTGCTCAGTCTAGAAATGGAAAGAATCACATAATTATAATACAATGTCAGAGGTCAATGATAGAAGTAGGCACAGAGTGCCATGGGAATATAAAGGAGAAATATTTGACCCAAAAACAAGGTTGGGGAGGAGAATGTAGGGGAGGCTTTCTATAGTAGGTAATGCCTGAGAGGTGTTAAATAATTAGTGTTGTTAGTCACAACTCTTGTGACCCCACGCACGAAGAAACGCTGCCCGGTCCTGCGCCATCCTCATGACCAGTTAATGATTGGACGCTTGTGATCCATAAGGTTTTCATGGGCTGATTTCCAGAAGTAGATCACCAGGCCTTTCCTCCTACTCTGTCTTGGTCTGGAAGCTCTGGTGAAACTTGATCAGCATCACAGCAACATGCAAGCATGTACTGACAGGTAGGTGATGGCTGCGCAGGAGGTGCATGGCCAGGAATGGAACCCTGGTCTCCAGCATGGAAGGGGGGAATTCTAACTTGAATGCCTCTAGTGGGGAGAGTGTGTGCCCATCTAAAAGGGCAGCCCTTATCATTCAGTTCTGGTCCGTAGTAGCCAGGTTGGAATCAAAACCCAGTATTTCATGATGATGGTAGGAGTCTGTCCCAGGTGCAGGCAATAGGGTGCATTGTCTGTCTCTCCTTCCCTCCCTTCTATGTTTAAACCTTTTTTTGAGTTCTTGAAATAGTGGTCTCATGCAATATTTATCCTTTTGTGACTAACTAATTTCACTCAACATAATGCCCTCCAGATTCATCCATGTTGTGAAGTGTTTCACAGATTCATCGTTCTTTATCATTGTGTGGTATCACATTGTGTGTAGATACCATAATTTGTTAATTCATTTGTCTCTTGATGGGCACCTAGGTTGTTTCCCATCTTTTTGCTATTGTGAACAGTATGCAAATGAACATGGGTGTGCATATATCTGTTGGTTTGACAGCTCTTATTTCTCTAGAATATATTCCAAGGAGTGGAATTGCTGGATCGTATGGTACTTCTATGTCTAGCTTTCTTAGGAAGTGCCCAATCGATTTCCAAAATGGTTGTACCATTTTACATTTCCACCAGCAGTGCATAAGCATTCCAGTCTCTCCACAACCTCTCCAGAATTTATTATTTTGGGTTTTGTGGATTAGTGCCAGGCTTGTTGGGGTGATAATGGCTAATGATCATGAGCATTTCCTTATATTTCTGTTAGCTGACTGAATGTCTTCTATGGTGAAGTGCCTGTTCATATCCTTTGCCCATTTTTTAATTGGGTTATTTGTCTTTTTGTTGTTGAGTGTTTGCAGTATCTTGTAGATTTTGGAGATTAGACCCTTATCAGACATGTCTTAGCCAAAAATTTTTTCCCAGTCTGTAGGTTGTTTTTTTACTCTTTTGGTGAAGTCTTTTGCTGAGCATAAGTGTTTGATTTTTAGGAGCTCCCAGTTATCTAGTTTCTCTTCTGATGTTTGCGCATTGTTAGTTATGGTTTGTATTCTGTTTATGCCATGTATTAGGGCTCCTAGCATTGTCCCTATTTTTTTCTCCCATGATCTTTATCATTTTAGATTTTATATCTAGGTCTTTGATCATTTTGAGTTAGTTTTTGCACATGGTGTGAGGTATGGGACTTGTTTCATTTTTTTTTGCAGACGGATATCCAGTTATGCCAGCACCATTTGTTAGAGAGACTGTCTTTTCCCCATTTAATGGACTTTGGGCCTTTGTCAAACATCAGCTGCTCATAGGCGGATGAATTTATGTCTGGATTCTCAATTCTGTTCCATTGATCTATGTATCTGTTGTTGTACCAGTACCAGGCTATTTTGACTACTGTGGCAGTATAATTGTTTCTAAAATCAGGTAGTATGAAGCCTCCCACTTTGTCCTCCTTCTTCAGGAATGCTTTACTTACCTGGGGCCTCTCCCCTTTCCATATGAAGTCGATGAATTGTTTCTCCACCTCATTAAAAAATGTCGTTGGAATTTGAATCAGGATTGCATTGTATCTGTAAATTGCTTTGGGTAGTATTGACATTTTCACAATGTTGGATCTTTCTATCCATGAGCACGGTACGTTTTTCCACCTCTGTAGGTCTCTTTTGGTTTCTTGCAGTAGCGTCTTGTAGTTTTCTTTGCATTGGTCTTTTACCTCTCTGGTTAGGTTTATTCTTGAGTATTTTATCTTGGGGGCTATTGTAAATGGTATTGATGTGGTGATTTCCTTTTTGAAGTTCTCTTTGTTGGCATAGAGGAATCCAACTGATTTTTGTATATCTTGTATCCTGATACTTTGCTGAAACCTTCTATTAGTTCCAGTAGTTTTCTTATGGATTCTTTGGGGTTTTCTGTGTATAAGATATTATCTGTGAATAGGGATACTTTTATTTCTTCCTTACCAACGCGGATACCCTTTGTTTCTTTTTCTTGCCTTATTGCTCTGGTTAGGACCTCAGCACAATGTTGAATAAGAGTGGTGATAAAGGGCATCCTTGTCTGGTTCCCACTCTCAAGGGGAATACTTTCAGACTCCCTCTGTTTAGGATAATATTGATTGTTGGTTTTGTATAAATGGCACCAGCAATTTTAAATAATGTCGGTAAAAAAGTACTTCATCCTGAGAAAAATATTTTGTTCTTCTAAGTTCCAAACAGTTGCTCTGGTTACTAATGCATTTTAATAATAAATACGTAAGTTCTAAATTAGCACATATTTATTGCTTGTCTTGTAATAAGCTGTCTTAGTCATATAGTGCTCCCATAACACAAATACCACAAGTGGATGGCTTTAACAAAGAGAAATTTATTCTCCCACAGTCAAGTAGGTTACAAGTCCAAATTCAGGGTGTCAACTCCAGGCGAAGGCTTTCTCTGTTTGTCAGCCCTGGAAGAAAGTCCTTGTCCTCAATCTTCCCATGGTCGAGGAGCTACTCAGGCGCAGGGACCCCAGGTCCAAAGGACGCGCTCTGCTCCCAGTGCTGCCTTCTTGGTGGTGCGAGGTCCCCAACTCTGCTTGCTTCCCTTTCCTTTTTATCTCTTGAGAGATAAAAGGTGGTGCAGGCCACACCCCGGGGAAACTCCTTTTACATTGGATCAGGGAGGTGACCTGAGTAAGGGTGGTGTTACAATCACACCCTAATCCTCTCAATGTAAAATTACAATCACAAAATGGAGGACAACCACAAATGGCCTAACCAAGTTGATACACATATTTTTGGGGGGACATATTTCAACTCACGATCCTCAGTGGTTGGCAGTCATGATGCAGTTTGGCAGTCATGTAATGATGTGATCACTTCCATAATGAGATCTGATATAATGTGGTCACCTCCATGATGAGATCTGTTGTGAGCAGCCAATTGAAGTTGATCTCATCCATTCTTGGGGCTTAAACTACAGTCTAGGTAAATGGATAGATGATGTGGCTAAGAAAATGGATTCTGGAGCTGGCCTGCTGGAGTTTGAACTCTAGCCCTGTCACTTAGTAATGTGTAACCTTGATTCTGGTATGTCCTAGTTACCTGGTGCTGCTGTAACAGAAATTCCACAAGTAGGTGGCTTTAAAGAACAGAAATCTATTTTCACAGTTCAGGTGGCTAGAAGTCTGAATTCAGGGCGTCACCCTAGGCAGACATCCTTTCTTATTTATTTCAGCTTCTAGTAGCTGCCGGCCATCCAGGGAGTTCCTGAGCTTGCAGAT